>NC_085990.1:38277436-39541186 GCF_030014385.1 Trichomycterus rosablanca | reverse complement strand
AAACAACTTACGTTGACCAAAGTGCTGTACATCGAATAAGCATACATAACACAACATTATATTAAAAAAGTAAGAACCAAATAAAAATACAGAGTAAGAGACAAAATAAAACAAATACAAATAGACTAAACAATTAAAATTAACACAGCTCCTCACTGTTCAAATGCCAGCTTATAAAGGTATGTTTTTAGGAGTGATTTAAAAACAGCGGCCGAAGGTGCTTGTCGAATATTAGGAGGTAGAGTGTTCCATAGCCTCGGAGCATAAACTGCAAATGCACGATCACCTTTTAGCTTCAAACGAGCCCTAGGAACAGTCAACAAATTCTGAGTGGCTGATCTTAAAGATCGCTGTGCGGTTGCGGGAGAAAGCATACCACTGAGATAAGCCGGGGCTTGACCATTAAGCGCTTTAAAAACAAATAAAAGCACTTTAAAATGAATCCTGTGCTGAACAGGCAGCCAATGTAGTGAGGCAAGGACTGGTGTAATATGGTTTCTTTTCTTGGTATTAGTCAGTAACCTTGCTGCTGCATTCTGGACTACCTGCAAATTCAAAACTGTGGTATTCACAATACAGTAAGCACACTGACATACCAAAAAGAAGGTAAAACCCATCTTAAATCACAGAGGACACAGATAGTGTAAAGCTTGTAAAGCTAAATATGATCAACAATGTTAATGCAGCCTAAATATGAATCAGTTCATTGTGAGTTGTTCACATGAGAAAAAACCCCAAGTTGTTTACTTTTAAAAACATACATGTACAAGAGTTAAACTGAAAATGTACATAAACATCTTAATCATGTGCTGATTACATTCATTTTCAAATTAATTGATCAGTCAAGTGAATCATACAAAATGATTCACTTATAGTAATTTATGTATCAGATAGATAGATTAGTAACATATACCTATGATTAATATGAATATAAAGTTATACTATAGCTATTTACATATATGAAATTATATCTATGTACATAGTACTATATACATAATAGCAATAATAACAATAAGCATATTAATAAAAAAAATGAATATGTATTATAATAATAACAGTAATAATAATAATAAAGATTAGTTAGGTATATATTAATAATAACAGTACCAGTAATAAAGGATGAGTAAATAGTAACTATACAGCTGTAACTATAACTATGGTGGATGGTGAAAAAAAAAACTATAACTATACGTATGACAGTTGTGTAAAGTGCAGGTGCAATGATAAATAATACATCCTAAATAATTGTAATAAAGCATTTTGCCAACTTAAGCACAAAGGTAATCAACTGGATGTTTATAGGGTCAATCTTACAATAATTAATTAATCCTGTTCAGGGATGTGGTGGGTCTGGCACAGTAAAGACAATCATTGACTCTCACCTAGGACCAAAGTAGAGCATTCAGTTCACCTTTAAAATGTTTTTGAGAGGTGGGCTCAGAAGAACAAATTCCAGGTACAAATTCCAACTTTTGTCATAATATGGGGGTGCATTAGTGCCCATGGCATGGGTGACTTTCATATGTGTTAAGGTACCATTGACACAGAGGAGTGTATTAGAACTAGAATCTTAAGGAGACTGCTGCCATCAAGCCAACCTCTTTGTTAGGGAAATTCATGCTTCATGCTCATGGCAGATCCAGGACCCACAACCGTTTAATTGATAGCCCAAAGCTCTACCCACTAAGCTACCACTGCCCCACAAGATATAGATCATGTGGTTGACAAAGGTGCCTGAAGTCCAGATCTGTATCTTATTGAAAATGGATGGCACATCATGAAGAGGAGAATGAGACAATGACTGTTCAATGTTGAGCGACTGAAGTCTTGTATCAAACAATAATGGGCAATAACTCAAATTGCAATACTGCAACAATTAGTATCCTCAGTTTTTGAATGATTAAAAGTGTAATTAACAGGAAAAGTTAACCAACTCAGTGCTAAACATACCTGCAATACCCTTTTTAATATTGTTTTACACACTTTAGTTCAAGACAGAAACGGTTGTTACTCATTACACAAGTTTAATGTCAAACACAGTCATGGACAATTTTGTGTTTCCAATTCACCTCAGTTGCATGTCTTTGGACTGTGGGAGGAAACGCACACAGACACGGGGAGAACATGAAAACACCACACAGAAGGGACCTGGGGCATCTGGGGATCAAACCCAGGACCTTCTTGCTGTAAGGCAACAGTGCTACCCACTGAGCCACCATGCCACCAATACGTGTATTATAAAACGCCTTTAAGTTCCAAATCATAAACCCCTACCTACATTGTTACCTTAAATGTACCTATTTTAAATGTGTAAATAATAAGTACAAAAATAAAATACATCAACACAGTACCCTAAAATACACAATTGTGTCATAATATATTTTATTAATGTGGAATTGTACACATTAAAATTAAATAAATACATATTTATGAAAAGGCAAATACAGTGAATTTAATAAAGCAAGTTTAAAAAAGGGGGTCAGGCAGTGGGTGAAGTAAAACGTAAAAAAAGATTGAGGCATGTAATCTTAGTTCCAAAAACATTTCAAAAACACAAACACAGGATTAAATTGATAACCTATCATTAGCACATAGAAACAACAGCTACTTCAGGTCATTACACATGTAATGCCCAATAGTTTTCCTGGCATCATCCTGCCATCCAGGTTTCACATTTTACTGTTCCCCAGGTCATCACAAACCCTGTTGTTTAACTCACTCACTGTACAAGGTTTAGCACCAGAAACCACATTCATGGAAGATGCATTTATTGTACATTGTGTTTATTTATCCATCTTCAGTAATCTTTTTATCCTGGTCAGAGTCACAGTCTATCTCAGGGCATCACACCCACCCACACACAGTACAGTACATCGAAAGTACATGACAATCTCTATAGAGACAGTAACTGATGATGAGTATCAAACCTGTTCCCTTAAGTTATTTCACCTCTTTACCTAACATTCATTCATTTATCTTGGGCAGCCATATTATCAGAATCAGGAATGTAGTGTGTTTGGTGCCACCCAGACACACACAGCGCTAGGTAGTAACACAGTCTGAACAAGGTGTAATCACAGGACATCTACCACTCACTCACTTCACAGAATAGTTAAGAAGTTGCCAATCAGGTTGGCAAAGCACAGATAGATGGGATTACATACAGGTATAGATGCATAAGTTTAATGGAGGACATGGATTCTGTTACAGCTGGTGTAAAGCTAACACTGCATTTCAACGTAAGAACATGAGAACAAACTTCAGGGATTTCTGTTTGTGGTTAAAAAGAAAAGCTTGCTTTTGGGATTGTTACATATTATTTGTATTTTCTTAAAATAAACTTAAGCTTTTATCAGAAGACTTTATCTGAAAGCAACTTACAGTTGTAACTTAATACAATTTAAATGAGGGTAAATGGCCTTGCTTAGGGGTCAGCCGTGGCTTCTTGGCAGTGGTGGAGATCCAACCAACAACCTTTTAATTACTAGCTACCACTGAGCTACCACTGCATAGACTGGATTCACTCTTTTTAAAAGGCTTTAAGCAAATTTTACATTTACCTTTTGTTACCAAGAGTGCCAATAATTCTAAAGCTGACGATGCTGGTAAGACTTGAGCACTAACTAATTCCCGTTTGTTTTTTTCACTGGTAGCCCTCTACTACAGTAATGATGATAGCAGCTTACTCTGTACAGTAATGCTGTTCAAAATACACTATCAGCCATAACATTAAAACCACCTCCTTGTTTCTACACTCACTGTCCATTTTATCAGCTCCACTTACCATATAGAAGCACTTTGTACTTCAACAATTACTGACTGTAGTCCATCTGTTTCTCTACATACTTTTTTAACCTGCTTTCGCCCTGTTCTTCAATGGTCAGGACCCCCACAGGACCACCACAGAGTAGGTATTATTTGGGTGGTGGATCATTCTCAGCACTGCAGTGACAATGACATGGTGGTGGTGTGTTAGTGTGTGTTGTGCTGGTATGAGTGGATCAGACACAGCAGTGCTGCTGGAGTTTTTAAATACAGTGCCCACTCACTGTCCACTCTATTAGACACTCCTACCTAGTTGGTCCACCTTGTAGATGTAAAGTCAGAGACGATCGTTTGAGTTGGTCATCTTCTAGACTTTCATCAGTGGTCACAGGACGCTGCCCATGGGGCGCTGTTGGCTAGATATTTTTGTTTGGTGGACAATTCTCAGTCAAGCAGTGACAGTGAGATGTTTAAAAACTCAATCAGCGCTGCTGTGTCTTATCCACTCCTACCAGCACAACACACACTAACACACCACCACCATGTCAGTGTCACTGCAGTGCTGAGAATGATCCACCACTCAAATAATACCTGCTCTGTAGTGGTCCGGGGAGAGTCCTGAACATCGAGGAACAGCATGAAAGGGGGCTAACAAAGCATGTAGAGAAACAGATGGACTACAGTCAGTTATTGTAGAGTGCTTCTATAATAAAATGGACAGTAAGTGTAGAAACAAGGAGGTGGTTTTAATATTATGGCTGATCAGTGTATGTACCAATGTATCACACTGCTTGGTCTTGAAGTACAAAACAAACTGGCATTCTGGGTATGAGACAATAAAAAGTAGTGATCCAAGTAATCCTGTACTTTCATCTTAACATTTCCACTAATTTATTTTCACTAAGGTTTGGCAAGAAACCCTCAGACTTGCAAAGAATCACAGTATAAGCGTCAAGGTCAAAGTCCATTAACAATGTCCTTGTTTTGCTTTTTTCAAGTGTGATTTTATAATGTCCCAAAACACTGATAAACCCCAAGCAGGGGGAGCATGCTGTCCCAATGAAAAAAAGTCAATACAGCAGTGTACCTGTTCATGGGATACAGAGATTAACGCTTGTCTGCTTCCATGGCAACAAGTAGAACAAAACAACAAGAACATGACAGAGCCGACAAGTAAACAAATGGTATTACATGTTTATGGCTAATGTTTAAACCTGGTCACTAAAATAGAAGTCGTTAAGTTATCAGCTCAGTATAAACAAACTGAGTACTACTGAGAAAGTATTGCCTAACAATGAAGGTAGCAATGTTACAACATGTCCTAATGTTTTTATACTCTAGACATGAAGACTTTGCACGGACATGTATACCCAGTATTGGCTGAATACTGACAATATTGGCCCTAGTGACTCAGTGGCCAAATAGTGACACTATATTCATGTGAACTCTCTATGAGCATTCACATGTTCAATTAGACCTGAAAACTTGCCTCTAAAGACCAGTTATTAAAACTACAATGTCTAGTTCCATTTCCAGTAGTTCATTACACTAGCCATTGGCCAACCAGGTGTCTATGATTGTCTGTGTCTGAGGTAAGGGGGTGGTTTAAGCTCCGAAATGTATTGTTGCCTTGTCCAGGGTATTCCCAGAGTATTGCCCAGAGTTTGCTGGTATCACCAGACCCACTGCAACCTTGAACAGGATTAAGTGGTTGATAAAAAAAAAAAAAAAAAAGTGTTCCTTCATAATGAAAAAGCAGCTCTTGGACTCGTTCTTATCCTTTTAGGATTCACATTCTCTCTGGCAGGTCTGTTTTCCCTACAAAACAGCATCTTCTAATGCTAGCAGTTTTACAAAGGAGTTTACCATGTTTGCATTTAATGCCATAAAAGAGGCTCTAGGGATGTATAACTGGCAAAAGAAATATAATGTAAATAAGCCCGCCCAGACACACTTTTTACAAAGTAACCCCAATAATAATAATATAGTTTTATCCAAAGTAAAGTAAAACTAAGCTAAGCAGCTGAGGGCCAAGAGCTTTGCTACAGAAACCCAATACTGGCATGCCTGGATAAATAAGGATTTAACCCTTTGATAAGGAGTCCAGAGCCTTCTTTGCTAAGCCACCAATTACAAAGCAAATTGCCAGTTTTGCTTAAATCTCGAGTAAAATGATGCTGCAATTTACAGGCCAAGTAAAATGTACTGATAATTACCAGAGTTCAACTGCAAACAGATGTTGATATACAGTTGCAATCGTAAATATCCAGATAAAATAATGATTTATAACTATAAACTTCTTCAGATTTAGATTTTGTAGCAAAGTAAGTATTTATTATTTGAATGATGCAGCAAAATGAATAAAGAAAATAATGTATTTATTTTAGAAGAGCAAGATTTAATTATTCAACCTCTACATACTATTGCTGACCTTAAAACTGCTTTTTTTACTTTACTGCTAGTCTGTATAACCTAAAGTGGGGTTACACCATGATTAAACCATCAGAAACTCAATAAAGACCCTTAATTCGCTTCAGCTGTGATGTGTTAATAAAAACCATGCAGAGATTCAAGGTGTGTTTCAACCATGGTGAAAAATAAGAAGCCATCACAAAAGCTGAGAGAGGAGATCATTTCATTGCTACAAAAGGGTGATGTGTATCAGAAGATTTCCATGACCCTGTACATTCCTAAAAACCCCATTGGGAGTATTGTACTGAGGTTCCAAAATTAAGGCTCAGCAGCAAACATGTCTGGATGAGGAAGAAAGCAAAATATGTTGTCCAGAGGCCTCGGCAAACTCATCAGGACAACAAAGAAAAGACTTACACAATGACCTAATACAGATTAGGACAAATGTGTCAGTCATCAGAAGGTCTGACTCCAAGATGCATGCCGCTTTCAACCAAGGAATGGACCAGAAATGAATAGTCCTCACTTTTGAGACACAGTTCTATGGAGTGATGAATCAAACCTGGATCTGTCTGGCCATATGGATCAGTTGTTTGTCTGATAAAAGAAAGGTGAGGCTTATGAAGAGAATAATACTCTTCCCACTGTCTAGCATGGAGGTGCTGCTACAAGAACTGCCAATCTTGACCATGTGACTGGCATCATAGAGGAATGTTATGTCTTTAGTGGTAAAATTAAACCTTGGTGATAACTGACTAACTTTCCAGCAAGACAATGGTTCCTAGTACACTACCAGGTCAAGCAAAGCTTAGATAAAGGAATCAGTCTTTAAATGGCCTTCTTAGTCTTCACATTAAAACCTCATAGGAAATTTGGTAGTTAAAGAAAGCACTTGCAGCATGGAAGCCATAAAGCCTTGAAAAGCTGGACGCTTTTGCATAAAAAGAATGGGTTAAGAGAGGTGTCAGAAGCTTATTAAAGGTTACTAAGGCAAAAGGATGTTCCACCAGGTACTGAGGCTGGGAGTTAAAAATAGTCACATGGACATTTGTTAAGAGAGCTAGATGCTTTTCTTTTAAACTCAAAATTATGTCAACTTGTATGTCGCTCAGGTGGCGCAGTGGTAAAACACGATAGCACACCAGAGCTGACATTTTGAACTTGTTGGTTCCAAACTCAGCTCTGGGCACCTACATGAACAACAATTGGCTTGTTGTTCATACAGGGCGGGAAGCCGGATAGGGACCTCATAACTGATGCAATTGTGACCTCTGCTGACTGGTTGATGGTGCCTGCACAGAGTCGAGAGATAATGTGGAAAGGGTGTGGCTTTCCATACACAAAGCTGATCCACATATGAACTCGCCTTGTGCAGGTGAAAAGATGCAGTCGGCTACTGCACACATGTCGGAGGGGGCGTGTGACAGTCTCGCTCTCCTCAATCAGCAGTGGGGATCAGGATCAGTAGAAAGGAAGCATAATGCAATCGGGTAATTGGATCCGACTAGATTGGGAGGAAAATTGGGAAAAATGCAAAAAAATAAATAAATAATAAATTATGTCAACTTATGGAAATTTCTTGCATGTATCAATAATTATTCTTTCTCTGTTTACTGAGATTTCTTGTTGTATATTTTAATTCCATTGTATTTACTGTAACTTGTAAATTAGGAAATCCTGGTAAATTACCATTTAAACACAAAGTGCAAAAGGCACAAAGTCAGAACACCACATGTGACTGTATTATTAATGCCCCAGTACTTCAATGTGGAATGTGGCTACTGATATGCAAATTTAAAATCTTTACAGTCTGATTATTTACATTTTGTTTGCCAATGTTCACAATGTTCTGTACCGCACAGCGGGGTGGTGAGAATCACAGAGGGGGATTCACCACCAGACTGATTTCCAAATACAGATACTGAAAGATACTTGAAGAAAATCAGAAATGACCACTGGTGTATATAGTATTCAAAAAAGGAAATGACAAACCAGGAAGGAATTCACAGCAAAATAAACTAATACAAATTATAAACTAGAACAATAAAATAGACTCCACTACTGCATGAACCAATCGGTGGCCTGGTTCCACCGTTCAATTACATTTAATCATTTAAAATGCTCAACATCAAAAGCATAAACGTGGCTTACACCACCGATTAACAGATAGTAAAACTACGAGGGTTCTTCAAAAAGTTTCCGCACTTGGTTGAGCGTGTAGCCACTAATACACTGCTGCTTTCACATCATCATCACATGAAAATGTTCTTGCCCTTAAAGCTTCTTTTGAGAGGTCCAAAAAGGTGGAAATCAGATGGTGCTAAATCCAGACTATAAGCTCTCTCTCTGTCTCTCAGACACGACCAATTACTACTCCTCCCACCCTCACCGCTTCTAACCAAAATATAAATGTGCTGAAACTTTTTGAAGATCCCTCATATTTACATTTTTCTACACAACTGCAGTCTTATTTTTGTTATTACAACAGCATTTCCTTTAGTAATTTGGCCTGGTGTGTTCAGGCCAAAGGTGGTCTGTTAACATTATTTATTATTAGATCAGTGCACCCTCATTTGTGAATCTTAACTTGACTCAAGTCTTTTTGATTCTCAGCATGAACGAAAGGCAGAAACATTTCCTTCTTTGACTAATAATCTGTTTATATCAGTCAGAACAGACTCCAAAAAGATGCCCCCATGTTCTTACAGTTCAGGCCTTAAGAGCACTTACTCAGCAGGGCCCATGCAGACACAGATCCACCCCCTCTTGTACTTGTCTTTGTCTTGCAATGCACACATTAAATATGAGCATATAACCAGTAAGACATACATGTATAATCTCACATCGACTCTCAGAGCTGTTCATAAGGAGTCTTGTGAGTCCGTATCATCAGGCCGAAAGGTGCCTTTGCTAGACTGAGCGCTCGATCTCAGGGCACTATCTGTAGAACTATTAACTTCATGCAGTGGTACGTAGGAGTAATCACGCTGTTGACGTCCTCTGCATTTTCCACACACAAGGGTCAGGTTTCCAATGAGACTGGTCAGCAAGATAACAGCCAAAATAGCAGTGATAACCAGCCAGCTCCGCCTACACACACAGACAGACACACACGCACAAACAGTGAGGGGAAGAGATCACTGTGTTAACCGTGAGGACTGAAGCCCACACAAAGCACTACACCAATACCATAGCAACTCCACAAGATCCCACTTACATTTGAAAAGGAACGAGTCGCTAATACATGCGCAACTGGCTCTTCATTGTGTGGCCTATTTACAGGCACACGGGGACTACAGGTGCAGATTTATTTCCTTTGCCAAATGTCTTGTCTTGTTTGACATATTTAGTCAAATCAATATATAATAACACTATTATAATAGTATTATGAGTCTGCAATGATATGTAAACCCTTTAAACCGGTATTTAGTTGAAACAGTGCAAAAGATAAGATACAGTGTATCACAAAAGTGAGTACACCCCTCACATTTCTGCAAATATTTTATTATATCTTTTCATGGGACAACACTATAGAAATAAAACTTGGATATAACTTAGAGTAGTCAGTGTACAACTTGTATAGCAGTGTAGATTTACTGTCTTCTGAAAATAACTCAACACACAGCCATTAATGTCTAAATGGCTGGCAACATAAGTGAGTACACCCCACAGTGAACATGTCCAAATTGTGCCCAAAGTGTCAATATTTTGTGTGACCACCATTATTATCCAGCACTGCCTTAACCCTCCTGGGCATGGAATTCACCAGAGCTGCACAGGTTGCTACTGGAATCCTCTTCCACTCCCCCATGATGACATCACGGAGCTGGTGGATGTTAGACACCTTGAACTCCTCCACCTTCCACTTGAGGATGCGCCACAGGTGCTCAATTGGGTTTAGTCCATCACCTTTACCTTCAGCTTCCTCAGCAAGGCAGTTGTCATCTTGGAGGTTGTGTTTGGGGTTGTTATCCTGTTGGAAAACTGCCATGAGGCCCAGTTTTCGAAGGGAGGGGATCATGCTCTGTTTCAGAATGTCACAGTACATGTTGGAATTCATGTTTCCCTCAATGAACTGCAGCTCCCCAGTGCCAGCAACACTCATGCAGCCCAAGACCATGATGCTACCACCACCATGCTTGACTGTAGGCAAGATACAGTTGTCTTGGTACTTCTCACCAGGGCGCCGCCACACATGCTGGACACCATCTGAGCCAAACAAGTTTATCTTGGTCTCGTCAGACCACAGGGCATTCCAGTAATCCATGTTCTTGGACTGCTTGTCTTCAGCAAACTGTTTGCGGGCTTTCTTGTGCGTCAGCTTCCTTCTGGGATGACGACCATGCAGACCGAGTTGATGCAGTGTGCGGCGTATGGTCTGAGCACTGACAGGCTGACCTCCCACGTCTTCAACCTCTGCAGCAATGCTGGCAGCACTCATGTGTCTATTTTTTAAAGCCAACCTCTGGATATGACGCCGAACACGTGGACTCGACTTCTTTGGTCGACCCTGGCGAAGCCTGTTCCGAGTGGAACCTGTCCTGGAAAACCGCTGTATGACCTCGGCCACCATGCTGTAGCTCAGTTTCAGGGTGTTAGCAATCTTCTTATAGCCCAGGCCATCTTTGTGGAGAGCAACAATTCTATTTCTCACATCCTCAGAGAGTTCTTTGCCATGAGGTGCCATGTTGAATATCCAGTGGCCAGTATGAGAGAATTGTACCCAAAACACCAAATTTAACAGCCCTGCTCCCCATTTACACCTGGGACCTTGACACATGACACCAGGGAGGGACAACGACACATTTGGGCACAATTTGGACATGTTCACTGTGGGGTGTACTCACTTATGTTGCCAGCTATTTAGACATTAATGGCTGTGTGTTGAGTTCTTTTCAGAAGACAGTAAATCTACACTGCTATACAAGCTGTACACTGACTACTCTAAGTTATATCCAAGTTTCATGTCTATAGTGTTGTCCCATGAAAAGATATAATGAAATATTTGCAGAAATGTGAGGGGTGTACTCACTTTTGTGATACACTGTATATAATAGTTCAAATAATTACCTTTAATGTTTTTGTATATACAAAATATACAAAAATTATTAGGACCCACATAATATGCTGTCAAAACAGCTCTGACCTGCCTAGACATGAACTTCACAAAAAATCTGAGTCTTTGGTATCTGGTACCAGTGCATTACAAGCAGACCCTATGACCCTATGTGTATATATATATATATTTTTATTATGCATTTTCTCCCCATTTTCCTCCTGATTTAGTGCACTCAATTTTGTCTTCCGCTGCTGAGAGATGCCAGATTGCATCCGAGGAGAGCACGTCACTGTACACGCCTCTTTCGACACGTGCACAGCCCTCCTCTTCTCGCCCCTGCATTCTGCACAGGTGTCTCTTCGGCCAATCAGGGTCCTTACACAGCGTATGAAGACCCACCCCCGCACACATAGTCCACCTGGGCGCCCCTCAGACCCTATAACTCTTATACAATTAAGGTGGATTGTGCATCCTGGTGTCATCTCTTCCAAAGGTAAATGATTCACACATGACCGACCATCCAACCTGTCTGCAATATGTGGCTTGTTCTATCTTGAACCACTGTTGGTGGATGGCCTTTTGGCTATTACACCAGTGTTGAAAAGTTTGAACAGCTATAGTAAGATGCTTATTGTGAATATTGTCTGACAGAAATTCTCTTTTCATAATGTTTCTATCATGTTTAAAATAATAATAATGTTATGTTTAGGCCAAAAACATGTTTCAATTATTGTTTGATGTAATCACCTCAAACAGGTTAACAAATGCAGGAGATTTTACTATAACCAATATTTGGCCTGGGAGTGAAATGTGGCTTGGGGAAATGAGTTATCAGGGCTTCACTTTTGTCACACATTTATATAAAACCTGCAATATTTACACACTACTGTGCTGCTGTATACTAGAACGCCTTATTCATATTTACATTTACAGTGGTATTTACAAACGTCCCCTTAACTCAAAATCGCACTTTAACTTTTAAATTTTAAATTAACAATGAAAAGCCACTTTGTTCTGCACTTGGCTTAAGCAGTAAACCAAATAAGAGACTAATCTGATTTGTGTGGAATAATCATCAAATCCACTCTGAAAGCGCCCACATGTATCTGTGTTTCGCTGGATTTTCCTCCTGTTTCACTTTTAAACTTGTGTTATAGCTCGAGGTGCTAAGAAATTGTGAGAATCAGCTTTTCCGAGTCTAATGTGTCTAATGAGTCTAATGTGACTTAATGTATTACAAGAACCACATAGAAACACTAAACCTCTCTTAATTATTACTGATCATAAGTTCCTAGCTCGTTGTTTTAGTACAATAAGTCACGTTAAGCTTTGTGCACCGCAACACTGTAGGAAATAACAGCACAGCCAGTTCAAAAGCAGTTTTGCACCTGCTCATGTGAATTACTGAGCTTGCTAAAAAATACGGTATTCCAAGATCAAGCTTCTTCATGATTAAGCAGCATAAGGAAACAATAAAGTAGATTTTATTGTATTTCTATTGATTTTCAATTGTATTTTAGTGTTTTTATATAATATTTGTGTTATTTTCAGTGTATAAGTTTAAAAAAACAACCCCGTTATTTTACATTAGCCTAAAATATATGCAGTTCCACATGACCATGGAACACATTAACAGGTTTCCCATACATCCTTATGGGAAGAAATACCTTGAAACTCAATGGCTTTAAAACTCAAAACTACTCCGAGAAACAATTGGCGTCGTGTTTCAAGGTACCACTGTATCTGTAAACAGGGCTGTTTTTACATTTAGGAACCACTGTAGGTTCAGACAGACCACCTACCTATTCCAGCCCCTATGCAAGCCAAACAATACTTAATCTAAATGTTGTAAAACAAAAATATTGTTTAAAAGTTAATTTTCAACATGTTTTTTTTTTACTTAGATGTAAAAAAAAAAAAAAAACATAACTTTTATTAAGTATATGCTTGTGTGGTGTTTATTTTATTTTTTTTACATTTGCAGGCCTTTGGTTATTTTGATATAAAAAACCCTGTCCTTTGGACACCCCAGCTTTAAATAGAACTGGCTAATATATGACCATTTCTGAATTGATAAGATAAAGCCAGAGTTATGGATCTCACTGCATTGAACAGAGGAGGCTTATGTTTGTGTACCTGTGATAACTTACTCTGAAAAATAGGGCTTGATGGTGTGAGCCTCCTCCTGCTCTCTCCACTCTTTCCACTTCTGAGTGGCCAGACAGTGACCAGCTGGACAGAAAGAAACAATGATTTGATTTTCTTAGCAGAACCACAGTTTTACTTGTAAAGCATTGCCAAGTACTGTCACATACACACACACCATGCTAGACTCAAATGCAAACAAAGCAAATAAAGAAAAATGTTGTGCTTTTCAGACACACTCTGTAAATGGAACGGGCATCCAGAGCAAATTATAGAGGAACTAAAAGGATGCATAAAGACACTCGAGTTTTTAATAGATGTTGACATCAGGCTTAAATAAGAAGGGCAGAGGTGCTTCATGCAGGCTAATTTTAAAACCTGCATTTAAGAGCATGGGATAGCAGCTCGAAAGACAAAAACAGGCTTAAACAAAAGAGAAGCTAGAGACTCAACAGACAGGACTGGAACAAAAACAAAAACTCCCAGTAATTTTTTTTGAGGAATAATGGCCTTAGAGGGCAGAGAGCTGTTGGTCAGTAAAGGTCAGGAAGCTGGCTAGGCTTATTTACTATTCCTGACAGGCTGAGTCTCTGCTCTTGTGCTATTCAGAGCGGTAGAGAGAACGGTAGAGTGGCGACACTCCCATAGAGAACCGTTGTAAAGGGGGCGGGACATTTTTCTGTGCAGCTTCCGGGTTGTGGAGCTCTGAAAAGTTCCAAACATCCCATAGAGCCCCATTCATTTTCACTATGAAAGCAACTATGTTGCTTTGTTTTAAAAAAAATTATGAATTTTAGGTCATTAGTATACTTAATACTGTTATTGTTTAGCATTTGCTCAGCACTAAATGTTACATGTTTATCTTAATTAATAGGTATAACCGAATTTAGCTTAGTCAGTTAGCTAGCTTTCGAGGTTGTTTCACTGCTAAGTTTCAGTCAAATCACTCTTAGTTGTTGACGTAGGGTAAAGTTACTTTTTAAATTGTTCTGGTTATCAACTGGTTTATGTTTACAGTTAATGTCAGCTGCACTACTACCTCAAAAGAATATACTTTAAGTGCTCTTAAGTGTACTTCCTTTTCACAAGGGATATTTTTGCATTAACAGTATTAATGATTGACGATGGAACAATATTAGATTAATGATAGAAATAATTAATAAAACAATTAATAAAAATATTAGAACATTATCATAAAGGCACAAAAGTAAAACACACATTAAACCAAAGAGATGAAGAAGCTGACATAACAATGTTTTTTTATTGGGATTTTAATGTCATGTTTTACACTTTGGTTACATTCATGACAGGAACAGTAGTTAGTCATCACAAGGTTCATATTGACATAGACTCTATTCGTAACCTCAGCCTGATGTACCTGGTGATGATTTTTTTTTCTTCAGATCTCCACACAGAAAGGACCCGAACAGCCCCACCTGGGGATCGAACCCAGGACCTTCTTGCTGTGAGGCGACAGTGCTACCCACTTAGCCACCCGGCATAACAATGACTAGGCTGGCATGACTTATGAGGTTATATGAGTGTTGATGAGGCTGTTGGAGCAACCAGGCTTCCAGATCCTGGTTCTTATGTCCGGTAGTGGAATTTGCATTTCCTGGAGCATTTTGTAGCCAGTGGTACCTGTAGTGAAGCGGCTTTTTTTGCTTTTTTTACAGTTTCATTTCCCCACCGCATCCCTCTTTTGTTCTTTAGTCCAATAGCGGTAATTTGATCTTTTGTTAAAAATACTGCAAATTTCTTCTGAATCATAATGTTTTTCTGCCTCAGTGCTGCATTTATTGTTTTCTGCTGTTTCAGTGCTCTCTCTGCTCTTCTTCTGATTGCTCTTTCAGTTTTCAGTTCCTCTGTCAGATATTGCTGACTGACTCCTGGCTGATTGGCTCCTGGTTCACTGCCTGGATGCTCACTGACAGGGTGCTCACTGACTGGATGCTCACTGCCTGGATGCTCACTGCCTGGATGCTCACTGCCTAGATGCTCACTGATGTACTGGAATATCCATCTCATTCACCTCACATTTGCCACAATCTGCGCCCTCTCTTTCCTCAAATTCTCCCTCAATTTCTTTAAAAACAATAATGTGCTGATTAACAACATGGCAGGAATGTAGGCTAGACATGAACTGATGTGAAATGAGGAATATTATTAGAAACCCAAATCAGAAAAGGTTAGGATGGTATGGTGAATGTAATAAAGAAATGAATTATTTGTAAAAGTACTTTTAGTTGGATTTCATTTCATTGCAGACAGTATGCATATGGAATATTTCATGTACAATGGTACAACCCAGATGCCTCCAATCCCACAGGTTTTTAACAGTTTTCTCACACATTTGCTGATAAAGTGATTATCTCCCCCTATCTTTGCTTCCAAAGGACTTTCCTGGATGCATGCCTTTGTACATTAGCGAATGAAATAAATGCAAATAAATGGAATAAAGCTGTAAAAGATAAAATATCCTTTGTTCATACTGTTTGCAATTCAATACAACTATATACATTTCTAAATCACTGCTTCTTTATTTATTTTCCATACCATCCCAACTTTTTCAGATTTAGAGTAATACATATTACTGAGAGTTCACATGTACAATATCATACCCCATGTGTTTGTAGCATAGTAGTTGTGGTCACTGGTCACTGCAGTAACTGTTAGCAGTTCTGCTGGAAGTCTCAGTGAAGGGGCCTTCCTCCTCTAAGGCCTAGAGCAATGTACAAATACGGCGGGAATGGAATCAGCCCTCAACTTCATTTGGCCTTTTTTTGTGGAAATGAATTGATCCTCCTCAAAATGTGCCTGCAGAGAGGCTTACAAGTTCAGTTTCTACACATGCTTTAGACATACACCATAATGGTCAGTTGGATTACTAATGTGCTCTTTGTTTAAAAACAAATCACTTTGAAATGTTTACCACAGATAATTTTCTATTTCACTTTACATATAACTTACTTGACAGAGTTTTCTGTTATTGTAGTTTTGTGTGATTGTCATGTTGCTTCTGCTGACCATTGCTAACCATTTTTTTCTTCTGTCTCTTTCCTTTGGGAAGCCATACATCTGCATTCCTTTCTCTGACCGATTGGTGCATCCAAATGCCGCACAGCCAACCATGGTATGACGGTTGATCTACAAAATGTTACATGTAGTCATTTTTTTTTGCTCACACTTCACCATTTTGTCTTGTCCTGTTGTGTCCTCTTACACTGTCAACACTGAAATCCTTCAATAAATCCCTATATTTAAAACCTAAATTTGTCGGTCTCTCTTTTCATGTTGTGATCTCATCAACCAGGCAAAACATTGCCGTTTGTTGATATTGTCATGATACATGCTTATGTTGTACTGTATGTTAGGGTCTTAAAATATCAAGGCTGTGTGGTTGAGCAAGTGTTAACTATTTTCTCACTGAACAGATTTTACATTAGACCTAAGTTACATGGAGAAATCCTGCTTTGTGAACACATATCTCAGAAAATACTGAGAAAAAATAGTGTCAGATTAATTAATGCCACTAGAGTCTTTTCACCTAAAATGAGTTGATTAATCAAGAGTCTTGTTACAGAAATGTTTTGTACCAAAAAAGTGGAGGCTGTTTTATTGACAAATCATCTTCATTTAATCTTAAAACTGATTGTGCACGCCGCTCAGGTGGCGCAGCGGTAAAAACACACGCTGGAACCAGAGCTGGGATCTTGAATACATCGTATCGAATCTCAGCTCTGCCTGTCAGCTGGGCTGAGTGGCCACATGAACAACAAATGGCCTGTTGTTCAGATAGGGGTGGGACATTAAAGCCGGATAATGACTCTCTCATAACTAATGCAATTACAACCTCTGCTGGCTGATTGATGGTGCCTGCACAGAGACGGGGAAAGAGTGCTGTCAGGGTGTGTCTCTCCGTACACAGTGCTGATCCGCATTGCACTCGTCAAAGTGTAGGTGACAAAATGCATACGGCTGCTGCCCTTGTGTCAGAGGGGGTGTGGGTTAGCTTCATTCTCCTCAATCAGAGCGGGAATCGGCATTGGTGGAGAGGAAGCATAACGCAATCGGGCAATTGGACGCGCTAAAAGGGAAAAAAAGTGGAGAAAATGCATAAACAATATATAAATATATATAAAAAAACTGATTGTGCACTGGTAATTAATATCATAACATTTTCAGCTACGTAGTGTTTTAGTATTATTTACTCTAAAGCTATTTTATTACTATTAAAGTGGTACTGGGACCTCTATCATTTACACCCTATTTGCTACCATTAGGAAAACAATATTAATAAACATAACATCAACCTAATGACATCAACACAATCAGTAGAACTGAGGATTGTGTAAACACAATAAGATACTGGATGTCATGTAACGCTCTTCTACTTAATTCAGATAAAACAGAAGTATTACACGTCATAGCCAAGGCTGTGAGGGATAAGTTGTCTAATCAGGTGATTAATCTTAATGCTGTAATACCCATCTCAGTTCAGACCTCTCCTTTGATGCACACATAAGTATTATTACTATAGTTGCTTTCTTTCATTTGTATAGCATCTCTAAAATAAGAAATATACTTTCTGTTATTGATACTACAGATCCAATCCATGTATTTATAACTTCAATAGAGGATTATAGCAATGCTCTTTTCAATGCTTCAGTTGGTTCAAAATGACGCAGCTCGAGTACTAACTAGAACTAGATTTATTTATTAGGATTTTATTGTCATGTTTTATACACTGTGGTTACATTCATGACAGAAACGGTAGTTACTCGTAACACAAGATTCATCAGTTCACAAGTTTTAATGTCAAACACATTCATGTCTCCAATTCACCTCACTTGCATGTCTTTGGACTGTGGGAGGAAACTGGAGCTCCCGAAGGAAACCCACGCAGACACAGGGAGAACATGCAAATACCACACAGAAAGGACCCGGACCGCCCCACTTGGGGATCGAATCCAGGACCTTCTTGCTGTGAGGCGACAGTGCTACCCACTGAGCTACCATGCCAACTTATTTTGTGAGTATAAACAAATTTCGAATTTGATGCCTGCAACACACTCGAAAAAGTTGGAACAGGGGCGAAAGGGTGAAGTAATCTATATATATATCTCAGACTCAGCTCACTCGCGGCTCACCATTTGTGAGAAATTTGACCACCCCATCTGGGGATCGAACCCAGGACCTTCTTGCTGTGAGGCGACAGTGCTACCCACCGAGTCACCATGCCGCCCAACTAGAACTATAACGTTTAATCTTATTAGTCCTGTTCTATCATCTCTGCACTAGCTGCCAATTAAATTCCACAATAAATACAAAATACTCTGATCATATTAGTCCTGTTCTATCATCTCTACACTGGCTGCCAGTTAAATTCTGCAATAATTACAATATACTCTAACTAACCTATACAGCGCTACATGGGCTGGTTCTACAGTACATGAGTTAACTTACTGAACACTACAACCCAGCACATTTACTTCATTCACAAGGTGCCGGCAAGGTTACTTACAGTTCCTAGAATTATAGAAAACAATCACATATACAACCCCACAACTTCATAATTTAAACTTGTTTGCAAACTTCAAGCCCAGATTAGGAACATGCTTATTTACTCAGGCTTTTGATTAGTCTTTACACACCACAGAAGTTCTTGTATTTAGTTGAGCTGCAAAATTAGGGTTGCCAGTGTCTCATGTGGGTGGCACGGTGGCTCGGTGAGTAGCACTGTCACCTCACAGCAAAAAGGGCCTGGGTTTGATCCCCCAGGCGGGGCGGTCCGGGACCTTTCTGTGCAGAGTTTGCAAGTTCTCCCTGTGTCTGCGCAGGTTTCCTCTGGGAGCTCCGGTTTCCTCCCACAGTCCAAAAACATGCAGTCGGGTTAATTAGAGACACTGAATTGCCCTATAGGTGAATGGGTGTGTGTGTGTGTGCGTGTGTCTGCCCTGCGATGGACTGGCGCCCCGTCCAGGGTGTTACTGTGTGCCTTGCGCCCATTGAAAAAGCTGGGATAGGCTTCAGCACCCCCTCGTGACCCTAATTGGATAAACGGTTAAGATAGTGAGTGAGTGAGTGTCTCATGCTATAATCTGTACTGTTAACATCGAATTAGTAATGATTTTGTTAGTTTCAAACTTTATTCACTTCAACTGTGTTTTTACTTCAAGATGCTCTGACATGAAGCCTTTCACCAACCTGAGGCAGACACATGTAGGTCTGAGGCTGCATGCGTTGGGAATATGCAGTGACTGCACTCCAGGACTCTCCAACAGACTTTATTCTACTTCAGACTGAACTGGAAAATAATGAACTTAAACTTGCTATAACATGGTATTTTTTTTATGTATACATATCCAATCTATTAATTAAACTCTAATTAACTCAATTATCCTCTAGGCCTCGCAAAGAGCACCGGTCCTGTTGAGTCTGGTTTCTATCAAGGTTTCTTTCTTGCTATTTTAAGGGAGTTTCTTTATTGCCACTGTTGCCATCAGCTTATTCAACAGGGATTTTTGGTCCTGGAAACTGCCTTGAGACTATGTCTATTATACAGGGTGTCTGGACACAGTGATAGTTAGTGATATTTCCTATATTTTTACTAAAATACACACATACATATTGCATCACAAATAGTGAAAACACATTGAAGATGTTACTGATTAATATTATAATAAAATGAAATGTTTATTATAAAATAAAATGTTTATTTTTCAATAAAAAGTTACTGAAATATTGAAAATACGCATTTTGACACCCTGTAAAACGAAGAACAGCTTTGTCATATATACATATACAGGTGTACAGTACAGTGAAATTTGCAGGGTCAGCCATTGTATGCTGCCCCTGGAGATGACAGGATTAAGGGCCTTGCTCAAGGGTCCAACAGTGGCTGCATGGCAGAGCTGGGATTCGAATGCTCAACCTTTCAATTGAAAGCCCAAAGCTCTACCTACTAGGCTACCACTGTCCCATTAAAAGCACTATACAAATAAATCTGACTTTACCCTCAATTCCAAAAGCATCTAATTAATGATGTAAATGTACAGTGTATCACAAAAGTGAGTACACCCCTCACATTTCTGCAGATATTTAAGTATATCTTTTCATGGGACAACACTGACAAAATGACACTTTGACACAATGAAAAGTAGTCTGTGTGCAGCTTATATAACAGTGTAAATTTATTCTTCCCTCAAAATAACTCAATATACAGCCATTAATGTCTAAACCACCGGCAACAAAAGTGAGTACACCCCTAAGAGACTACACCCCTAAATGTCCAAATTGAGCACTGCTTGTCATTTTCCCTCCAAAATGTCATGTGATTTGTTAGTGTTACTAGGTCTCAGGTGTGCATAGGGAGCAGGTGTGTTCAATTTAGTAGTACAGCTCTCACACTCTCTCATACTGGTCACTGAAAGTTCCAACACTGCACCTCATGGCAAAGAACTCTCTGAGGATCTTAAAAGACGAATTGTTGCGCTACATGAAGATGGCCAAGGCTACAAGAAGATTGCCAACACCCTGAAACTGAGCTGCAGCACAGTGGCCAAGATCATCCAGCGTTTTAAAAGAGCAGGGTCCACTCAGAACAGACCTCGCGTTGATCGTCCAAAGAAGCTGAGTGCACGTGCTCAGCGTCACATCCAACTGCTGTCTTTGAAAGATAGGCGCAGGAGTGCTGTCAGCATTGCTGCAGAGATTGAAAAGGTGGGGGGTCAGCCTGTCAGTGCTCAGACCATACGCCGCACACTACATCAAATTGGTCTGCATGGCCGTCACCCCAGAAGGAAGCCTCTTCTGAAGTCTCTACACAAGAAAGCCCGCAAACAGTTCGCTGAAGACATGTCAACAAAGGACATGGATTACTGGAACCATGTCCTATGGTCTGATGAGACCAAGATTAATTTGTTTGGTTCAGATGGTCTCAAGCATGTGTGGCGGCAATCAGGTGAGGAGTACAAAGATAAGTGTGTCATGCCTACAGTCAAGCATGGTGGTGGGAATGCCATGGTCTGGGGCTGCATGAGTGCAGCAGGTGTTGGGGAGTTACATTTCATTGAGGGACACATGAACTCCAATATGTACTGTGAAATACTGAAGCAGAGCATGATCCCCTCCCTCCGGAAACTGGGTCGCAGGGCAGTGTTCCAGCATGATAATGACCCCAAACACACCTATAAGACGACCACTGCTTTATTGAAGAGGCTGAGGGTAAAGGTGATGGACTGGCCAAGCATGTCTCCAGACCTAAACCCAATAGAACATCTTTGGGGCATCCTCAAGCGGAAGGTGGAGGAGCGCAAAGTCTCGAATATCTGCCAGCTCCGTGATGTCGTCATGGAGGAGTGGAAAAGCATTCCAGTGGCAACCTGTGAAGCTCTGGTAAACTCCATGCCCAGGAGAGTTAAGGCAGTTCTGGGAAATAATGGTGGCCACACAAAATATTGACACTTCAGGAACTTTCACTAAGGGGTGTACTCACTTTTGTTGCCGGTGGTTTAGACATTAATGGCTGTATATTGAGTTATTTTGAGGGAAGAATAAATTTACACTGTTATATAAGCTGCACACAGACTACTTTTCATTGTGTCAAAGTGTCATTTTGTCAGTGTTGTCCCATGAAAAGATATACTTAAATATCTGCAGAAATGTGAGGGGTGTACTCACTTTTGTGATACACTGTAAGTAGAGGCCATGTCCAACAAGCTTATGGCCAGGTGTCCACATAATTTTGTACATACATATGTACATACATATATCTGTAAAACTACAACATACCTTGTAATGTTTTGTGTTTAGTGGGGTGAACTGGTTGTGTGTGTGTCAGATGAGTAAATAAGTAAATAGAATAGTTAGTGATGCTCTGCAATGATGGTGCCCCGTCAAGTTTTTTTTCTGACTTGGGCCCAATGTTTCCAGGTAATGCTGTACCTGATCATGTGATCAAGATAAATACCCTCATCAGGATTAAGCCGGTATCAAAAGTAAACAAACATGTTGCTGTTTGAATAAGAGCTTCTCTTTATTGCTGCAAGGCCTACACTGCTATCATCAATATTACTTTCCACAACAGGCAGTTACAACCACAGCATCTAATGGATTGAAATATATTCCATCTGTGTTGACAGGTTGTTGTTTTTACCAGATGTTGTTGACATCAGGGTTGAATAAGAAGGGCAGAAGTGCTTCATGTAGGCTAATTTTAAAACCTGTATTTAAGAGCATGGGATAGCAACTCTAAGGAAAAAAAGCCAGGCTTAAACAAAAGAGAAGCTAGAGACGCAACAGACAGGACTGGAACAAAAACCAACCCCCAGCTTTTTTTTTTTTTGAGGAATAATGGCCTTAGAGGGCAAAAAGCTGTTGGTCAGTAAAGGTCAGGAAGCTGGCTAGGCTTATTTACTATTCCTGACTGACTGAAAATTACATCACTTTTCTACATAGTCACCCTCTGATGCATTTTCCCTAGTATTGTAGCAACTTTTTAATGCCCTCAGCAAAAAATGTTTTGGTTGAGCACGTAGCCACTGATGCAGCGCTGCTTTCACATCATCATCACCACATGAAAATCTTCTTTCCCTTAAAGCTTCTTTGAGTGTCCAAAAAGGTGAAATCAGATGGAGCTAAATTCAGACTATAAGCTCTCTCTCAGTATCTCAGACATGACACAATTACTACTTCTCCCACCCTTACCGTTTCCAACCAAAATATAATAGTGCAGAAACTTTTTAAGATCCCTCGTAGAAACAGTCTGGTAATCACTGGTTGCTGTGTAATACAAACAACACTCAACCAATCTCTCAGCTTCAGTCTACATAATTATGAACAATAAATGGACTGGATAGTAAAACCAGTGTGTTGTGAATGCTGTACTTCAATCAGATTACAAAGAAGAATTTATTTTAATAATTGCCCTCAAATTAGCATAAATCAAAGCAAAACAAAAATCATTTTAACTGATAGGAATGAGAACCAATGACCATGATTTACCTACTTTACCATAACTTTAGTTATTAATCAGAATGCTATATTATCCACTATGGATTTTTATTTATACATGATGTATAAGCATTCACCTGGTCAAATGTAATATTAATGTATGTTTGCTTAACAATGAACTCAGACAGTATAAAAAGATCTATGCAAATGAAGAATTGTGTATCTAAAAAAATAAAGAACATGAGGATAAAGAACAGGGAAGTAGTATTTGCATAAAGGACATAATGACCTAGTAACAAAGCAGTGAAGAAATAATCAGTACCTCTATGCAGGCTGATGTTCCTCTGGCCTGTGAATGTAGCATTGCAGCTGCCTGTGACTGGGTCACATGGGCAAAGGTCACTGCACTGACACTGTTGCAAACATTGCAGTCCATGGAAACCCAGTGGACATTCTGAGAGAGGACAGAGCACCAAGATATTTGTTAATACACTGTTTTATTACATGTTAAAGTTCTGTCTTATTTCTTTAATTTAGTAATTGTATATTCCCATCCAATAAAGTCCAGCAACAACAAATTCCTAGTTTAAAAAAGCACAGCTGTAGCAGTTTCACACATATATAAAACTATATGTTTATGAATATTACTGACTTATGAATCCACTTGATACCCACGAAGAAATGTATAATAACCCGCTTTCTTCCTAAGGACTTTTTTTAACGTTGCACTTTTTACATCTTTAAAACTCACTTTCTCCACACCTTGAAATAAATCATATATTTACCCAGTTCTTCTGTATTCATTTTTGGTTCCTCTCTGTTAGTGAGAGTAGTGTTTCCACTTTAGCCTATGTTGTCCTATGTCTCTCTTTCCAATAGAGTGCATCTTCTACTGTTACAAATGCCATTTCCCTTTAATTCTTCTTTGGCAAAACAACCACAGGTCCATGTACTTTATAATGTTACAGTTAAACTAGCTCTATTGATATGTGCACAGAAAATGTACATCATGAATTAAAGTCATGTAAAGTCATGAATTATATATTAAAATAACCTTCTACTATCAATTTATTTATTTAAATGGGCCTTGGCCCATTATCTGTTAATGTACACAGCGATGCCAGGAATCTTGGAGTTATTTTCGATTCTGCGCTTAAGTTTGATAAACAGATAAATTCTGTTGTTAGTGCTAGTTTCTATCAGCTCATTAAAATTGCTAAGCTAAAATCCATTTTAACTGTTAAGGATTTGGAAACAGTTATCCATGCTTTTATTACATCATGCCTAGGCTATTGCAACTCTCTTTACTTGGGTATCAACCAATCAGCTCTGTCACGCTTGCAGCGGGTTCAAAATGCAGCAGCTAGGCTTTTAACTGGAACCAAAAAAGGGAGTCCATCTCGCCTGTACATTGGCTGCCCGTTAAATACAGGATTGAGTTCAAGGTCTTACTGACAGTTTTTAAAGTCCTAAACGGCAATTCTCCAACATACACCACTGAGCTCCTGCACCCATACTCAACCTCATGAGTTTTAAGATCCTCCAATCAGCTGCTGCTATACATTCCTAAATCTAGACTTAAGTCAAAATGTGACAGAGCTTTTTCCGTTGTTGCCCCAAAACTGTGGAATAGTCTGCCTGTTTTTATCAGGATGTCATCCACAACTGATGTTTTTAAGTCTAATTTAAAAATACACTTATACTCTCAGGCTTTTCATTGCCCTTAATAAGTTTTAAAGAATTTCTTCTTATGTCCAGGGTATATCTCAAACTTTGTCCAATTGTTTCTGTATTTTTATTCATTATCTTAAATTTTACTGTCTTTTGTTATTCTTTACTGTTACTTTTTATGGTTTTATTGCCTTATTTTTATATTGTACAGCACTTGTAGTCTTTAAATGTGCTTTAAAAATAAAGTTGACTTGACTTAAAGTGCTGTACATTATCAATTCTGCAGATTGAAAAATATACACAGATCAGGCGTAACCTTATGACCACATATGAAAACACATTTTGTTGGTCCACCTTTTGCTGCCAAAACAGCCCTGACCCGTCGAGGCATGGACTCCACTAGACCCCTGAAGGTGTGCTGTGGTATCTGGCAACAAGATGTTAGCAGCAGATCCTTTAACTCCTGTAAGTTGTGAGTTGCGGCCTCCATGGATCTGACTTTTTTGTCCAGCACATCCCACAGATGCTCGATTGGATGAGATCTGGGGAATTTGGAGGCCAAGTCAACACCTCAAACTCGTTGTTGTGCTCCTCAAACCATTGCTGAACTATTTTTGCTTTGTAGCAGGGCGCATTATCCTGCTGAAAAAGGACAGAGCCAAGAGGGAATACCGTTTTCATGAAAGGGTGTACATGGTCTGCAACAATGCTTAGGTAGGTGGTACGTCTTTGGGCCTTCCAGATACTTTCTGACAAATTATTAATGAAGTGTCCCAATTCTTTAGCTACAGTTAAATCAGATGCAGAAATCACCACAACAAAGGTATGCAAACTTCAACTGCAAAGGAGTATTTTTACATCAACTCATCAAATCAGGTTTTATAAATCCCAATTTCAATGTTACTCTAAACTTACAATGAGAGTTGTGTTTAGTTGACAAGTTAAGGTTGTTTAATACAGCAGCCTACCGTTCAAATGTACATTAAGCAGTTTGTGTAAGCAGCAGTTTGAGTGCTTTTAGTACTTTGAATGAACAAACATAAAAGTGCTTTTAATTGCTTTTATTAATCTTAGTTTATAATATATGATATGACAGATGATATGACATATTCTATGTGGGTTGTAATGCTGGCTTGAGTTTGGCTCTGTTTACCTAAACTGCAGTTGGCTCCCATCCACCCTGCATCACACACACAGCCATCTGTTCAATAGATGAAGAAAAAGAATAATCAAACCGCTTCATTAATTTAATTATTTCCTTATTAAATACAAGCAAAATACCTAAACACTTGATTAGTTCTTTATACAATGAATCTGCATGAGTTCAATGGTATACAGTGAATCATTTTACTACTACTATCTTCTTCTCTACTGCTGATACTACCTCTACTGGAGAAATGCCATTCGAAATTTCATTGTACCTGTGTACAGTGACAATGAAGATTCTATTCTATTCTATTCTATTCTATTCTATTCTATTCTATTCTATTCTATTCTATTCTATTCTATTCTATTCTATTCTATTCTATTCTATTCTATTCTATTCTATTCTATTCTATTCTATTCTATTCTATTCTATTCTAGAGAGAATAGAATTAGGGCTGCCACTAACGACTAGTTTTCTATCGATTAATCTATAGACTATTTTTTCGATTTATCAAACGATTAATTTTTCTTCAAAAAATGTAATTCAGAATCTAATTTAAGCTTCTTTTATTTTAACAACAAACTATATGGCATAATAAAATTGCACAAAACTAAATGTAAACAGGGTTTATGTCCATATTATAAAATTCTCAAGTGCTTCATATTAAACAAAGTCCAACATGTGTTTATGGCATTCCATACACAAAGCAAAGTGCTTGAACTTATAGCAGAAATAAAATAGTTAGATGTAGCCACGTCTTATTAAGTCCAACGTACAGTAAATACAGAATGAGCCCAGATTCTAGCCTACACATTCACTCAAAAATTACTTAAATTTCTAAGTGAAGTAAACAAAGTAGTAGGTGGTCTAACTGGACTCACTAAGGAATATGGTATTCCAAGATCTCCGCTATTAAGAAGCCTAATGAAACAATATAGAAGTAAAAATGCACCTTAACTGAACTCGCTAAGAAATACGGTATTCCAAGATCTCCGCGATTAAGAAGCTTAATGAAGCAATATAGACGTGCAACATCACGCTGGTGCTGCTGTGGTAACATTAAAGCTTCGCACAGTGGACAAACCACCTTTTTGTTTTGTGCCATTTTTTAATTCGCCGGCAACCAGCGACTGGACCAAATACGACATAGGTCATGCACGCAGCAAGTAGTGCTAAGGGGAAATCATATGAACGCTTATATGAATGGAGACGTTGTAGAAAATACAAAGGATCATTTATAAACATGGTTTTAAAAACAATGCATCGACTTAAAATATCGACTAGGTCGACCAATACGCGGCAGCCCTAAATAGAATACTTACTAACGCCCTTATTCTTACTCATTTCATGCAAAAAACAAAAAACAAAAAAAAAACTTCGGTTCTAATAGGGTTTCAGCACAGTGTTCTTGGACTGTTGTCTACTTAAACTAGAGTAAGGTAATGTCTACTATGGAAGCACTTCTGTAAGTCGCTCTGGATAAGAGCGTCTGCTAAATGCTAAAAATTTAAATGTAAATGTAGAGAGTATTCAGACCCCTTGAGTTTTTGCACAGTTCATTCTGTTTTGGATTTGATTTACTAAATCAGCCATAATGATGATATGAAAACTCGTTTTTAGAATTTTTCAAAAGTAAGTTGACCATGAAGTTTATTCTTAAATTTGTCTAGAATTTAATTGGAGCTGACCTGTTGTAATTTGAATTAATTGGACATAGTTAGACACAGAAATGCACACACCTGAGTCTATAATGCTGCATTTTTAGCATAGAAACCAGGCCACAAAATCCAATGAACTCTCTGTGGATGTGGATGCTGGACTGAGTTTTGCTTGTCTTTGATTTCTTTTAGTAAGCTAAATGACCTTAGTCTCAGATTAGCTCATGTCAAAAGGCGCTCCATCGAAAGTGTAAACCTGGTAAATCTTTATGACACATGGCTTGTAATTGATAAGGTCAAGCTAAATGACCTTAGTCTCAAATTAGCTAATGTCAAAAGGCGTTCCATTAAAAGTTGGAAAGTTGGTAAATCTTTATGACACATGGGCATGCACTGGTATGCACAATCAGTGGCATCAGTGCATTTTTGATAAATGTCATGGGTACTTTAGTGGGATAAACAGTTGAATGATGTGGGGGGGGGGGGGGGGGGGGGGTTCTGGGGGACTATCTTAATTGTTGTTTTGAGATTTATCCACATGTGTCTAATAAAATTAAAATCTGGAAACATTGCTGTCCACTTCACTAGGTTTCAAAACTTTGTCTTAATCCATTTCTGGGTGTTTTTAAATTGCTGGGTGACCCATGACCTCTAATGGGGAACCTCAACAACCGCTCATGGAGAAAGCAAGAGAAAGAAACCAGGCACTATATTTATGTTTTGTTGATTTCACAAAGGCATTTCACATGGCACAGCATGACCAATTATGGATAACCATAACTCCATCTCCTCGTACCTGGTCCAAACTACTGAGGAATCTGTATAGCCAACTACATGCTGCTATCAGTACAGCATGGATCAGCCAATCACACAGTAGAATGGATAAGGGTAAGAAAGAGATGTCATTTTTGAGGACGAGTTATGAGAAAGGCACAACAAGGGTTTGCCAGAGGATTAAGGATTGGTGGAAAGACCATTAGGTCCTTTTTTTATATTTTGGAAGTAGAGTATCAAATATTACAGCTGGCAAAGTGAAGAAGTCAAGAATGGCGATGGGCTTGGTAGTGATGGTCAAACTGACAAGGATCACAGATGGAAGAACTCACCCTCAGTGCATAGTCCGTGTTCTCCACAGTCTCGTGGCTGGCATGTTAGATTGGCACAGGTGGGCCCAGTCCAGCCATGATTGCACGCACACTGGCCGTCTATGCAGGTCCCGTGTTTGTTGCAGTCCTCAGGCTGGCACAAGCGTTCATGAACACAGAGAACAGTGGAGACAGCACGAGGACAGCGCCACATTGCCTCTATACTGCACACAGAGCAAGCAGCTGTCAGGTTATACAGTAGTGACACCAAAAACTTTTATACTGTGTTTATTCGGTGCTGAGTTATTAGATTGTTCATGTATAAAATATTAGTTAGAGCAGTGCAGTGTGCTAATGCTAAGTAATAATTTAAAAATGTTGAAATAGCATAAAAACTACACTATAGAGTGGTGAGGTTTCAGAGGTTTAAATGTCCTTCAAGAATGTTGCAGCACATGAGATAAACAATGATGTAGTATATTTATTTATACACTTTGGTTACATTCATGACAGGACAGGTAATTCCTGATTACACAAGATTCATCAGCTCACAAGTTCAATGTCAAACACAGTCATGGACAATTCTGTATCTCCAATTCACCTCACTTGCATGTCTTTGGACTGTGGGAGGAAACCGGAGCCCCCGGAGGAAACCCACACAAACATGCAAACTCCACACAAAAAGGACCCGGGCCGCTCCACATGGCCATGATGTATAAGAATCTCAAAACTGATATACCATAAGCTGTAAAATAACCAACAGCATGTGCATTTACACAAGCTCTGAGCCTCTGATGTCTACAAAAATGTTTAAACTAATAGATACCGCATATCTCCGGTAACTAGGGGAACAACATGGGTTTAAACTTCAGCACTAGTTACTATCTGTAAGGAGTTTGAGAGATTACATCCACAATCATGTAACTTTTTAGGGCCATCCATTTTACTCCCATCTACAAAAAACAGATCTGTAGGTAAATAGAATAACCCTACATTGCCCCCAGGTGTGAGTGAGCGAATAAATAAATGAGTGTTACTGAAAATCTTTATTCTTTACATTTACATTTTCGACATTTAGCAGATGCTTTTATCCAAAGTGACTTACAGTTGTGACAGTATACAATCTAAGCAATTGAGGGTTAAGGGCCTTGCTCAAGGGCACAGCAGTGGCTTGAACCTGCAACCTTCTGATTACTGGTCCAGTACCTTAACCGCTAGGCTACAAAGGGCTAACTATCAGTACTGATCCTCCTCAATCTATCTGCAACATTTGATACAATCAATCAAAGAATTCTCCTGTCCACCCTTTCCAGCATGGTGTAATTAGCTTCCTATCTGGAAGGGCAGTCTTACCAAGTGTCATGAAGAGGATCTATATCTGTCCCATGTATTTTTTTCAACAAGAATCCAACAGGGTTTAGTACTTAGTAGGGTTTAGCTCTCTTGGTGAATTCATATCTGTATCTAAACATTGGTGTTGTTCTGGACAGTCAGCTATCCTTCTCTAAACATGTTGCTAACCCACTCATGTAAAATCTTCCTCTACAATATTAAAAGAAACCAGCCATTTCTATCTAAAAAAGGTTCTTACATTTTTATCCAATATCTTGTCATCTTAAGGTTGGACAACAGAATCTCCCTCCTGCAGGTCTTTCCATAGTTAATATCAGATCTCTGGAACTGATTCCAAATGCTGCTGCATGCCTGTTTTTCAATCCAACCAACCACTCACACATTACCCACTGCTACACTCTTCACTGGCCTTCTGTAGCCACCCGCATTCTATTTAAAACAATGATGCTTCCCAACAAAGCCAAAAATGGACCTGTCCCAAACTTAGAGCACATATAAAACACTATTCTGCACCTTATACCCTTTAAACAAGCTGTTAGTAGATTTTGTGTTCATGGAGAGGGTCAGGATGTTTGTGATACTGGAGGTAAGATCCAACAGACATTCCACACAATGTTCTCTATTTACTGTATTGTACATTTTTGTATATTTTGATGTGACTGATATGGCCTGTCTGTACTTGTGAATCTGGCAAAAAAAACAGTGGGTTTAAAAGCATGTTTTTTCTGTAATAAACAATAAACTAACATTTTAGTTACACCTCAAAAGTGCATGCAGCATAGCTAAGCTAAAATAATGTTGGTAACATAACACTGGGTCCTTCTCTCTGCTTGCTACATTTGTGAATGTGACGTGATCTGTGATAAAAATCTTATTAACACAACACATGCAATAAAACTAGAAAAAACAGAAGTAAGGATCAAAGCAAGGATCTCTAAACCCAGTGTTGCTGTGCTGCACTCATTCAGCTGTACCACCACACCCACATGAATTCCAACAATGCCCATATGATTTTTGTAAATAATTCTTACTAGGTAAAACTTCCTGAATGTATTTAGGATATGTATGGTAGTTAAAGGTTGTTATGCCAAATAAAATTTACATACCAGTGATCTGAGGGGTAACTGGTCAAAGTACCATTAATGACAAAAGTAGAAGAACCACCACCATCAAGGTTAATGGCATTAATGACTCCCTGCTCCTTCAGGAACTGTGCTACCTGCCAGAGGTTCATACTGCAAATACACACAAGTAAAGAAATACATTACAATTACTGACCAATAAAGCACTTCATCTTCATTGACATTTTTTTATATATTTATATTCTTATATATAATCTTTTTTTTTTTCAAATTATATTTCTACCATTGCTTTATCCTGGTCAGGGTTACAGGGGGTCTTGCTTTCCCAAAATCATTGGGGACAAAGCAGTAACACACCCCAGACAAGACATAGTCAATCATGTCTGTACATAAATGCCCGACTTGACCAATAGGGTAGTTCTAAAACCTCAGATTCTTGCCACAGGAATTTTTATACCAGCTGAAATTTTAAAAATCTGAAGATACATTGCTGATGCACACCAAACATGGCTGTAAAAAGACAGTGGGTTATTTCGTTATTGCCTGCAGAGAGACTCAGTAGTGTCTATTCTCACCCTCTGTGATCTGTTTGCCCATCGATGTGAAAGAGAATGAGTCTGCCCTCACGGTCATGGCCCACTGCTGTCCGTGCAGAAATCACATTAACGAAGCGCCGAAACGTTCCTGCAATTCAAATCAGGTCTTAAGCTGCTTTTTTATTAAGGAGCTAATAGTGGTTTAAACAAAAAAGCATTATAAGATCTACCACGTTTAGATGAAATATTGAGACCCACATACCTGTCTCCTGAGTTTTGCTGCACTCAGCCTGTATGCTCTCATTGATGTAAACTTCTCCTGCCCTGAGCAGCCAAACCACCCCACTGATCAGCTGCACAAAGGGATTTACCTCATCCAACACATCCTCTTCTGATAGATAACTACCAACATACAGAGGAAGATAAAACGTTATTATAGCAAACAAAAAAAAACTACAAATGACATAAGTGAACCAGGTGTTTATTTATTCCATTTCAATAACCTCGGTTAGGACTGCCATTGGGTCTTGTACACTTTCACACAGGGGAATAACCCACATGTTTTAAAATGGTAATAATCAGTGTACCCAGAGAAAAAAAAGCATATAAATCCTCTCTAAAACAGTGACCAGAGACTAGGAATAAATTCACAAATGTGGGAGCTGCTGTGGGACACCATGACATCCAATATCAAGTAAATGCACACAAATAAAAATATGAAATAAATACAAATGGAGAAATACTAAATCCAAAAAATAGTTTTTTAATGATTATTCTTAGGGTTAGCAGTTTTAAGTAAAACAATTTCATTGTGTAAAACCCCCTAAAAAGGCTGTGTAAATCTAAAAATGTTTTATGTATTAATGAATTAATTACAAAAACCATTAAAACCCAGTTCAAATTCATAGAATTTTTAGTACTGATATATTTCCATGTTTCCTACTACTGTAAACCTTTAAATGTAGCTGTACACATCTAATAATGGTTAAACAAAAACTGCATACAAATAGCCACAAACAACAATGTTCGTTTACCTTCTTACCCTCTTTGCTATTTTAGATTAGCAGTGAAACTTGATTGTGTATGGTGTATCGTGCAGATCTGGATAAGAGCAGATTTTTTTTATATGTGCCCTACTGACACAAAGGACTAAAGTATGTATCATACTGGTTGCTGCATAATTACAACAAGGTACCTTTTATCAGTATGAACCAATAATGTTGCTTGTGTCTATAATTTGTCATTGTGTTATCACAAAAAAATTAAAAGCATCAGTTTCCAAAAATGTCCATCTGAGCAGAGCAAGCCTAACAAAAAGAACTGAATTAACACTGGTGGAATGGAGAGAAAAGTATAAAGGCAGACAAAGGTGCATCTGGAATTCATTTTCCTGACTGACATAGCTTATTATGACACCATGAAAACACCAACTTGTGCTCAACCAGCTGTACCGATTCACTGAATCATTTTATTACTTAATACCTCAGGAACATTTCCACACCTTTCTTCCCTAAAAGGTAAACAAGTAAGCAAACATCCCTATCACACATCGGAAAATTCCATGGAATGTTTAAACACAAAATGAATAACAGACTATTTGAGTATTTGTGTAAAGCTTCATGTTATACAATAAGAGTGTTTTTGTAATGCTGCGTTTTTAAGCAGCAGATGTTTTTATGTCATCAAGTTCTCAAAACCTACTTGGCTGCTGTTTTAACTTTAGTCTGCTTCTGTTTACACTGTGAGAGTACCATTCATTGAGAGTCAGATCACAAGTTCGACAACAATTCAGAGAAACGAATATTCAACCCATTCTGTTCTGTTTCTTATTCGATATTCTTTCATTGAATCTACACCGATCAGGCATAATATTATGACCACCTTCCCAATATTGTGTTGGTCTCCTTTTTGCTGCCCTATACGCAACAAACTGTGATGTTCTGTATATTCTGACACCTTTCTATCAGAACCAGCATTAACTTCTTCAGCAATCTGAGCTACAGTAGCTCGTCTGTTGGATTGGACCACACGGGCCAGCCTTCGCTCCCCACGTGCATCAATGAGCCTTGGCCGCCCACGACCCTGTCGCCGGTTTACCACTGTTCCTTCCTTGGACCACTTTTGATAGATACTGACCACTGCAGACCGGGAACACCCCACAAGAGCTGCAGTTTTGGAGATGCTCTGACCCAGTCGTCTAGCCATCACAATTTGGCCCTTGTTAAATTCACTCAAATCCTTACGCTTGCCCATTTTTCCTGCTTCTAACACGTCAACTTTGAGGATAAAATGTTCACTTGCTGCCTAATATATCCCACTCACTAACAGGTGCCGTGATGAAGAGAGAATCAGTGTTATTCACTTTACCTGTCAGTGGTCATAATGTTATGTCTTTTCACCCTTTCACCCCTGTTCCAACTTTTTCAAGTGTGTTGCAGGTAGGGATGTAACAATGCACCACAAGACATAATTCAAATCGGTTATTCATTTAAAATGAATCGATATTCACTTTAAACAGCAAAGGGTACTGGCGTTATTTACCTTGCCTGGTTGACGGCACTTCACAAAGTTGCCAGGTAGGGGGATTTTCCAGTCAAATTTATGAGGATATGTGAGGATACTTTCTTTATTTGTATTATTCATTTATTTATATAATGTTGGATTTGTTTTTGATTCAGTTTTGTTTTACACAATAAGCATTATTTGGCATAGTTTGTAGCTACTCAGAAATAAAATTCATTATTTAGATAAATAAAAGATAATCACAAATACAGTATTTTATTTTTTTAAGAGAAATAATGAAAGGAAACTTTTTCATAATTTGTCTTCAATTTTATTTTGTTCAAAAAAACCGGGAAAAAAATCGCATTGTGAACCCAGTAACGTGAATCGTATCGCATGGTGGGCAGAGTATATCGTTACATCCCCAGTTGCAGGCATCAAATTCGAAATCAGTGGGTAGCACTGTCACCTCACAGCAAGAAGGTCCTGGGTTCGATCCCCAGGTGGGGCGTTCCGGGTCCTTTCTGTGTGGAGTTTGTTCTCCCCGTGTCTGTGTGGGTTTCCTCTGGGAGCTCCGGTTTCCTCCCACAGTCCAAAGACATGCAAGTGAGGTGACTTGAAGATACAAAATCCTTCATAACTGTGTTTGACATTAAACTTGTGAAATGATGAGTCTTGTGCAACCAGTAATTACCTGTTCTGTCATGAATGTAACATTAAAATCCTAATAAATAAATAAATAATTACTCACAAAATACAATTAAGTTGGTTAGCCAAAACATTAAGTCATTTCTTTGTACTTTAGTCAGTTGAATAAAGGTCTATGAAAATTAACAATTCATAGATTCTTGTTACAGTTACAGTTTAAACAAGAATCTATGATTTGTTAATTATTTATTTATTAGGATTTTAACGTCATGTTTTACAACTTTTCCAAAAATGTTTGTATTTTTTTAACTCAGAAAATGTACCTAAGTGTATGGAAACTTTATTTGTACTGTATGTTGTCCTCTCTATAAAGCTGTTGAATATTGCTTTGCATTCTGCCTGACAATTGACATGCCCAGATTTTCATACATCTTACTAATGATTAGCTTGTTACAGTTTAAATGTTATGTTAATAACAAAAGAACAGTACTATATCTGAAATATATATATCTGGAAAAAAAAAACAATCTAAACACAACATGTACTCACCCAAACACTAGCGTCCCATCTTTTCTAATGCCAAACTGGGCATTCTGCACTCCTTTACTGTCCTGCACCAATCTGCCATCACTCACAATATTCCCTAAGCACAGTCCACTGCCAGTGACAAAGTATCCACCGTTCTGGGCGATCAGACACTTCCTCATTCTAGCAGTTTTTTCCACTAGCTCTCTACGGGGTTTCTCACAACCTCCCGGACCGCCAGGCTCCAGCACAGACACTGTTCTCAGAGGGTCAAGAACCACCGTGATGTGGCCACTCACCCACTCACACACACTCGATGGATTGCTGCTGATGGCTGACACAAAGCTCCTGGACTCCACTACGGATGATCCAGAGTAATTGCTGGCCTGCCATGTTTCATGGGTTACATTTCCATGGATGATAGGCTGACAGTCTCTTACATGCCGATGAGAATGAGATGGACCGTGAGAACTGGCATAGGGCGACAACACGTCATCATCCACAGACTGCCTGTAAAAAAAGGAATAGTAAAGCACCATTTCAGGAACATATTGTGTTAAGCAACATGGATCCCCTAAGCTATACCATCCTTTCTTGATATTTTAACCTCACTAAAATGGGGCACTGCTTGACCGTATTTATTCTCAGATGTCCACCTTGGAATGGACATTCATATATTGACAAAGGCTTATATCAATAAAATGCAGAAATAGACAAAACAAACAAAAATAACTACTGCTTCATCATACATTTCAAAACCAAAACAATTGCACTACTACTGCATTCCAAAAATCAGCTGACGTATTAGTGAGGCATAACATTATGACCACCTCCTCCTTTCTACACTCACTGTCCATTTTATCAGCTCCACTTACCATACAGAAGCACTTTGTAGTTCTACAATTACTGACTGTAGTCCATCTATTTTTTTTTTTTTTTTTTAGCCTGCTTTCACTCTGTTTTTTAGTGGTCAGGACCCCCACAGGGCCACCACAGAGCAGGTATTATTTGGGTGGTGGATCATTCTCAGCATTGCAGTGACACTGACATGGTGGTGGTGTGTTAGTGTGTATTGTGCTGGTATGAGTGGATAAGACACAGCAGCGCTGCTGGAGATTTTAAACACCTCACTGTCTCTGCTGGACTGAGAATAGTCCACCAACCAAAAATATACAGCCAACAGTGCCCAGTAGGCAGCGTTCTGTGACCACTGATGAAACTTAAACAGCAGCAATAGATGAGATGGACCAACTAGGTAGGAGTGTCTAATAGAGTGGACAGTTAGTGGACACTGAATTTAAAACCTCCAGCAGCGCTGCTGTGTCTGATCCACTCATACCAGCACAACACACACTAACACACCACCACCATAATGGTTTCTTACCCTGCTTGAAAGAGACACGATGACATAACTGATCTGTCTTTTTTTTAACCATAAATAGAATTGTGGGTGAAAAAAAACATTGACTTTCTTCTATTCAAACCAGCTAATTGTAACAGTTTCCCTTGAAGATGCCAATTATTAAAGTTGAATTTTCTACACATCATTAGCAACTTATAATTCAGATTTCCAAACTTACTTGAATAATGTAAGTTAGCTGATTCCCACGCAATTCACACTTAACGAGCTACTTAATAACTTAGTATAAATATTTACCAGTATGTTTTGCTCTCTGTCCGCCAAATTAAAAACCATATAACAAATAAAGAAACATAAAACAAAGTTTTGAGCAGCTTTGCCATGTGATAAACACCCAAGGAGATACATTAGAATCTACTGTACAGAAACATTTTCAGTTTCTAAGTCTAAATACCTCCACACTCCCTACAGAAGTAAACTACGTAGATACCGAGCAAACAGTTTCTGCATACTATCTAGTGCGCTATTTTAATAAGAAGTGTCATTTAAAACACAGCCATGCATAGTCAACTGCCAATAACGTGGTCATATGACTATATCACGTGCTTCATTGAAGTAAATTATTGCTCAATGTAAAGTGTCCGGTGCTAAATACCGCTGTATTCCCTATACCCTACAAAGTACAACATTCAATGTGAGTGCACTACGTGTCTAGGTCTTTTAATTTAAACTCTAATAAATATTACTAAATGTTACAAGAATTACGGTGTGCGGTGAATATTCCTACTGATTGTTTTTGATATGATATTAAAGTAATAACATCACGGACTAGTGCACTACATAGTGAGCACAGTCTGTTTTCGGACGTCGAGAAAGTCAGACACAAGTCTTTCCACTTGTAAGCCCAAATCGTATCAAGTTTATGCAGAATTATGTTGTATAAAAGACAATTCCCTTTTACAATCACAAATGTACAAAATACACATTATATTGTTTTTAAACGAATATTAAAGATTATGGCGGAACGCAAATCAGAAACGTGCATTGTCGGGGGACTGAAATCAACAGCGCAAGGTTATAGTAGAGGGGGACTGGTGCCTCTGTAGGCGTGTTTAACAACATGGCACCAGGTATTAGATTAAAATATGCTCTTTTAAACACCAGCAGTTTATATCGTAATAAAATGCTTTCAAATATTATGTATAATCAGAGGCTGACTGAGGTGAAGTGTTTGAGATCGTTATCAAATTCCAGCTCACAACATGATGAGAAATACTGTGTTGATCTGGTCAGGTAAGCAGCACACAGTTAGTTCAACATTACAAGTAAATCCATGGTCATGTATCCGTAGTACATTTTACGGTAGTCCTGTGGATTAATTTTTGTTATTTCTGTATAAGTTTGTTTGTTTATTAGGATTTTAACGTCATGTTTTACACTTTGGTTAATGGTTTGGTTAATGACAAAGTGAAAGCATGTTTTCAGACATTTTTGTAAATCTTTTAAAAATGTAAACATTTAAACATAATAGGTACATAAGTATTCACACCCTTTGCTATGACGCTCAAAATTGAGCTCAGGTGCATCCAGTTTACACAGATCATCCTTGAGATGCTTCTACAACTTGATTGGAGACCACCTGTGGTAAATTCAGTTGATTGAACATAATTTGGAATGGCACACACTTGTCTATAAAAGGTCTCACAGTTGACAGTGCATATCAGAGCAGAAACCAAGCAATGAAGTCAAAGGAATTGTCTTTAGACCTCCGAGATCGGATTGTGTCAAGGCACAAATCTGGGGAAGGATACAAAAAAAATGTAGGCAGCATCGAAGGTCCCGAAAAGCACTGTCGTCTCCATTATTCGGAAATGGAAGAAGTTTGGAACCACCAGAACACTCCCTAGATCTGGCCGCCCGACCAAACTGAGTAATCGGGGAAGAAGGGCCTTGGTCAGAGAGGTGACCAAGAACCCAATGGTCACTAAGGCAGAGCTCCAATGTTCCCTTGTGGAGATAGGACAACCATCCAGTAGGTCAACCATTGCTGACACACTCCACCAATCAGGCCTTTATGGTAGAGTGGCCAGATGGAAGCCACTCCTCACTAAAAGGCACATGGCAGCCCGCTTGGAGTTTGCCAAAAAGCACCTTAAGAATTCTCCCACCAGAGTGAAACCAAAATAGAACTTTTTGGCCTGAACTACAAGTGTCATGTCTGGAGAAAAACAGGTACTGCTCATCGCCTGGCTAACACCATCCCTACTGTCAAGCATAGTGGTGACAGCATCATGCTGTGGGGATGTTTTTCTGTGGCAGGAACTGGGCGACTAGACTAGAGGGTAAGATGACAGCAGCCAAATATAGAGATTCTTCAAGAAAACCTGCTCCAGAGTGCTCTGGAACTCAGACTAGGGCAACGATTCATCTTCCAACACGACAATGACCCAAAGCACACAGCCAAGATAACAAAGGAGTGGCTTCAGGAGCAGTCTGTGAATGTCCTTGAGTGGCCCAGCCAGAGCCCGGACTTGAATCCAATTGAACATCTCTGGAAAGACCTAAAAATGGCTGTCTACAGATGCTGCCCATCCAACCTGACTGAGCTTGAGAGGATCTGCAGAGAAGAATGGGAGTAAATGCCCAAGACAGGTGTGCCAAGCTTGTACAGACATACCCAAGAAGAGGCTGTGATTGCTGCCAAAGGTGCTTCAACAAAATATTAAGCCATGGGTGTGAATACTTATGTACCTATTATGTTTAAATGTTTACACTTGTAATAAATTTACAAAAATGTCTGAAAACATGTTTTCACTTTGTCATTATGGGCTATTTCATGTAGATTTTTTAAAAGAAAACTATACTCAAATCGGTGTTCAAATATGTCTGTAACGTAACAAAATGTGGAAAAAGGGAATGGGTGTGAATACTTTCTGATGGCACTGTATATATATATATATATATATATATATATATATATATATATATATATATATATATATATATATATATATATATATATACAGTGTATCACAAAAGTGAGTACACCCCTCACATTTCTGCAGATATTTAAGTATATCTTTTCATGGGACAACACTGACAAAATGATACTTTGACACAATGAAAAGTAGCCTGTGTGCAGCTTATATAACAGTGTAAATTTATTCTTCCCTCAAAATAACTCAATATACAGCCATTAATGTCTAAACCACCGGCAACAAAAGTGAGTACACCCCTTAGTGAAAGTTCCTGAAGTGTCAATATTTTGTGTGGCCACCATTATTTCCCAGAACTGCCTTAACTCTCCTGGGCATGGAGTTTACCAGAGCTTCACAGGTTGCCACTGGAATGCTTTTCCACTCCTCCATGACGACATCACGGAGCTGGCGGATATTCGAGACTTTGCGCTCCTCCACCTTCCGGTTGAGGATGCCCCAAAGATGTTCTATTGGGTTTAGGTCTGGAGACATGCTTGGCCAGTCCATCACCTTTACCCTCAGCCTCTTCAATAAAGCAGTGGCCGTCTTAGAGGTGTGTTTGGGGTCATTATCATGCTGGAACACTGCCCTGCGACCCAGTTTCCGGAGGGAGGGGATCATGCTCTGCTTCAGTATTTCACAGTACATATTGGAGTTCATGTGTCCCTCAATGAAATGTAACTCCCCAACACCTGCTGCACTCATGCAGCCCCAGATTATGGCATTCCCACCACCATGCTTGACTGTAGGCATGACACACTTATCTTTGTACTCCTCACATGATTGCCGCCACACATGCTTGAGACCATCTGAACCAAACAATCTCATCAGACCATAGGACATGGTTTCAGTAATCCATGTCCTTTGTTGACATGTCTTCAGCAAACTGTTTGCGGGCTTTCTTGTGTAGAGACTTCAGAAGAGGCTTCCTTCTGGGGTGACAGCCATGCAGACCAATTTGATGTAGTGTGCGGCGTATGGTCTGAGCACTGACAGGCTGACCCCCCACCTTTTCAATCTCTGCAGCAATGCTGACAGCACTCCTGCACCTATCTTTCAAAGACAGCAGTTGGATGTGACGCTGAGCACGTGCACTCAGCTTCTTTGGACGACCAACGCGAGGTCTGTTCTGAGTGGACCCTGCTCTTTTAAAATGCTGGATGATCTTGGCCACTGTGCTGCAGCTCAGTTTCAGGGTGTTGGCAATCTTCTTGTAGCCTTGGCCATCTTCATGTAGCGCAACAATTCGTCTTTTAAGATCCTCAGAGAGTTCTTTGCCATGAGGTGCCATGTTGGAACTTTCAGTGACCAGTATGAGAGAGTGTGAGAGCTGTACTACTAAATTGAACACACCTGCTCCCTATGCACACCTGAGACCTAGTAACACTAACAAATCACATGACATTTTGGAGGGAAAATGACAAGCAGTGCTCAATTTGGACATTTAGGGGTGTAGTCTCTTAGGGGTGTACTCACTTTTGTTGCCGGTGGTTTAGACATTAATGGCTGTATATTGAGTTATTTTGAGGGAAGAATAAATTTACACTGTTATATAAGCTGCACACAGACTACTTTTCATTGTGTCAAAGTGTCATTTTGTCAGTGTTGTCCCATGAAAAGATATACTTAAATATCTGCAGAAATTTAAGGGGTGTACTCACTTTTGTGATACACTGTATATATATATATATATTTATTTCTGTATAACTTTGTTTATTAGGATTTTAACGTCATGTTTTACACTTTGGTTACATTCATGACAGAAACGTTATTTACTCATTACACAAGATTTATCAGCTCACACGGCTATATCGAACGCAGTCATGGACAATTAAGTGTCTCCAAGTCACTTCACTTGCATGTCTTTGGTAGGGCTGCAACTAACGATTATTTTAGTAGTCGACTAATCTGACGATTATTTTTTCGATTAGTCGACTAGTCAACGACTATTTATGTCATACCCTCCATCTCTGCCTTAACATAACAAAACTCTTATGTTATTTAAGTTCCAATATCAAATTAAAATAATGACCCATGAAACATGAATTTGAAACTTAAGCTTGATAGTTTAATCAAATATATTTGAAACATTAATACACAATCACAATAAAAAAATCAATGAAATAAGAAAGCTTTGGACAGCATTAGAAACTGTTATGTTTCAGAAGTTATCACTCTGGAAATCAAAAACATATATAACATGTCATTGAGAAACATGTGAATGCTGTCTGTGAGGACCTCAGCCATTTGAGGGGTGCATGAACCTCTTCTCTGGTGAAAGTCATCCACACTCCATTGCTTAGTGCTATTAATAGAAAGAGCAAAAGAGAAAGCTGTATTAATTATCACAAACTGAAGGCTATGTATCATAGTTTATTACAAATAGTGTACTGGCTATGCCAACTAAACCATAACAGGTTAAATATCTTAACTGAATTATCTGCTGAGCTAACTAGCTACTATTAAGTGGAGAACGCTTATTATTTAGAATGAATGCACTCATCAACGTGAGCAAAAAATAACGTTAGGCTATAACGTTAAGTTATATAACGTTACTCCTAATAAATCACTGATTAACTATTGCACTTAATGCGCTAGCTTAGCTATCAAACCTAAAAAATAGCGATCTCTTAGGAAGTTTTCCGACAGGTACTCTAACATTAACAAATATTAGCTAGAGTACATTGCTTAAAGAATGAAGCGGTGTAAAACCTTACCTGTCCTGAATAACGCTGGCTGCAGGGTGCTCGCGTTTCACCGTGTTGCTGGCGTGAAACCACAACTCTGCTCTGCAGTGTCTGCATTCAGCTCGTTTCTTTGGTTTATTTTGGCTGAAATTCTCCCATACTTTAGAAAGTTTCGGTCTCTTTATCTTTGCTTCTCTGTCTTCATAAACTCCCTGCTGCGCCAGGGAAGCGATGCTGTGCCCCCTGAAGTTCCTTTAGTGCGTTGCAATAATAACGACGCGTCGACAATGAAATTACACGTCGACAAATTTTTATAGTCGACGTTATCGATTATGTCGACTAATCGTTGCAGCCCTAGTCTTTGGACTGTGGGATGAAACCAGAACCCGGAGTAAACCCACGCAGACACGGAGAGAACATGCAAACTCCACACAGAAAGGACCTGGACCGGCCCTCCTGGGGATCGAACCCAGGACGTTCTTGCTGCGAGGTGACAGTGCTACCCACTCAGCCACCGTGCCGCCCTATTTCTGTATAAGTAAAACGCGTGTTTGTCCAAAAACACCATGTAAAATTGTTTTGTGTTTTCTGAAAGAATAACACATTATAAAATATACATAAATTAACCTACTTTATTAATTTTGTAAAATAAGTTTGCGGCTTGGTGGCTCAGTGGGTAGCGCTGTCACTTCACAGCAAGAAAGTCCTGGGTTCAGTCCCCACGTGGGGCAGTCCAGGTCCTTTCTGTGTGGAGTTTGCATGTTCTCCCTGTGTCTGCGTTGGTTTCCTTAGGGAGCTTTGGTTTCATGACTGTGTTTGACATTAAACTTGTGAACTGATGAATCTTGTGTAACCAGTAATAACCTGTTCTGTCATGAATGTAACCAAAGTGTAAAACATGACGCTAAAATCCTAATAAATAAATCGTAAAATAAGTTTTTGAAAGGACACTTAACTTTGTAATATTGCCTCCAATTTCATAAGTGACTAATTTTGTTTACCTTTAGCTAGTTTAACTGTATCTTTTAAAAACTACATTGATAGTAGTATTTTCTTTCACCAATTACTGGAAGAAAACTCAAGCTGTCACCTTATATAGACAGGAAATGTGTATTACAATATAAAAGTCTTGAGAAGCTTTGTGCAAATCTTAAAAAAAGTAGACCACAGATTGTAAGAATGTAACGAGAAACTGTTGCTTAGCAATTCAAGTCTCAACATATTATGTACAAACAGTTGGTTCTAAGTACAAAGTACATGGAACAGTGGTCTCTTTGCCAAACTGTCATCTCATGTTAAGAGAAAATCTGTTTGGATGATCTGCTGGTATCCCAAAACCTCTAATAATAGGTCTGCCATGAATTAGAAGCTTCTGGAACCCAAGCAGCACTGTCTGTCACTGTTAGCTTAGAGGCTGCGGGTAGAAAAAGGGGGAAAAAAGCCCCAGCTTGAAAATCGTCAAATTAAAGCTTGACCCATTTTATTGCTGATCGTGTGGAAAACGAAAAAGTTGAAGCTTTGTTTCTGCACAGCAGCCTTTGGTTTATTTGGTCAAAGTCTAAATATAAGTGACTGACTTATGGAATATGGTTACTTGTAACAGGAATCTGCATATTAAAAAACTAATGTAAATACTTCAGTAGTACAAGAGGTAACATTAATTCATTTATCTTTTGCAACTGCAATTGCACACTGCAGATGATGGCTGCAGTGTGTCTGACCACCACCATAAAACACTGGACTCATGACAGTTTAGAGTATCTTGTCCACTTTTTGCATTTTTAGAAGTGGTAAAGAATTAGGGTAATAAGAGAAAACAAGCAGAGCCAAGTTTCTCACAGTCTTTGACCAGAGGTGAGATTTAGACTCAGATTTCCCAGCACTTATGCTGTCTGCAGCACCACCATCCCACCAAATGAGTGATGTAAGGTGGTGTGTTTGCTTCTGCTGGTTATTATTTTCACACACTGTTTTGGAACCACACACCAATATGCTGTAATGATGTGTGAGTGTGAGTGTGTGTGTGTATTTAACATTCCATCTTAATCCTTTGTAAACACTGTTTGCTCAGATAACATCTGTAAATGTACAGTGTGAGTGAGAGTTTTGTTTTGTTGGATAGAGTCAGTAGCAAATATTAGCAGACAATTTCCGATTATTTGCTGAATTTAACATATTAAGGGTATGTTCCCATATTAAGGGAAGTGGCAACTTCTCTACATGCTGATTTTTTTGTTTTTCTTCAATGTGTTAAATTCGGCAGAAGAACATTGTGAAAAAAATGTGGGAAAAAATATTCCTGGTAGAGGATGGTAAACAATTTGTTACTGTTGAATGCTATATCATTGTTGTACTTTCTCCAACAGATTGCGAGATTATGAAGGCTTTGTGTGTTCTTTGCTTCTTCCTGAAGCTGCTCGCCGCTCCTCCTTGGCACTGAGGGCTTTTAATGTGGAACTGGCACAGGCAGGTATTTATTATGGCTGATGCAAATGTATCCACTTTTCTAGAACTGCAGGCTAGGATTAAGAATATATAATTCAAGGTTTTGTGATCTTCACTCATTCTTCTCGAACAAAAGCTTCCAGTTCATTGATGTTTGATGACTTTTGTGCTTCAACTGCTTTTTTTTTTTTAATCTTAGCAAAGATTTTACAGAATTGTAATCTGGAGACTGAGAAAGCCACTCCAGGGCTTCACCGTCTTTGAAGGCTCTGGAGGTTTTCTTGTGCCAGACAAACCGCTGATCCATATTGCCGAACAGAACTCCATGTTCCAGTCAACCATTCCTGTGCTTCTTGGTCAAGAGTTGCGATTGTTGTGGAGTCTTGCAGCTTGCATCTTGCAGCTGAATGCAATTAAGAATCATTATTAAATTCCCAATGGTTTAATTATGTTGTAACCCAAATTTAGGTCATATATTCTGGCAGTAGGTTTTAAGATCAGCAGTATTATGTAATAATATATATGTTGAATAACTCTGACATGACAGTATTAACAAAATATCCTGATACTCCAAAATACTACATCATTTATTAATTTTTTGTTCATTTGCTACAACTGATACGATGAAGCGTGAGAACTGCTTTTAATCAGCTGTCGAGATGCAAGATCTTATCAGTGTGATCAGAAGAGGAGGTGCAACAAGTTCTCAGTCTATAATTCAAAATGAAACTATTTTTAAAACAATTTCACATAGAGTGTGATAAATGAGGTTCCAGAGATCAGCTAAAATTGCAAAAAGACTCCAACAACCACAACGGGGAAAACAGAAAATCGTCTTGTTGTCATTTTGTATTCATTCTCTATGTCTAGGTTGAATTAGTAGGCTAGAGTACTTGGCAGAAGTGGGATTTGTTGAAGGGTGGCAAGAACGACACAGTTAACCAAGAAAAATATCAGTGTTTGTCTTTTTAAAAAAAGTAATTGATCTGTAATGAAAAGCGTGCCTTAGGTGTATGTAAATAAGGGTATTTTGCCCTGTAATGGATCAGCATCCTCTTCAGGGTATATACCAACCATGAGCCCAGAGATTTTCATGGGTGCCAGATCCCCTGTGAAAAATGCAGGCAGTTATTATGAGTGCATGTATTCAATCTTCTAACCTCCTGTGTTCTTCCAATCTGGACCACATTCCAACAAAGTTCTACGCTTTATTAAATTAGTCTTCGGTGGGGCTTTTGCTTTTTAAAACTTACATATTTTGTGACTTGCAGACGATGATCTAACAAATACCCTAATAGCAATATTTAGGCTATAAATGCCGTCACCTTACCAATATTTACCAAGTATTTGATTATTCATAAACACTCCTAATTTTCAGCTTTTGTTTATTTTAGGTGAAGGACTCTGTGTCTCAGAAGACTATTGGTTTAATGCGAATGCAGTTTTGGAAGACAGCAGTAGAGGACATTTTTAGAGATGATCCACCAGTTCAACCAGTCAGCATGGAGCTGTGGAGGGTTGGTTTCCCATTAAACATATAACTTGTAGTAAAGCAACTTTATATGTGAATGTGATCACAGTTGAAACAATCTGGTAAAATGTGCTTTGTATGTGAACATCTGTGTTAGTACCAGTAGTTTTGGAATAGGATGTCTGACAAGCTCATGGTCAGGAGTCCACATACTTGTTGTATATGAAAAGCAAAAAATGGGATTCAGAAATCAATTTGTGCTTCTCTTTGCAGGCAGTGAGGAAACACACACTCACAAGGAGATGGCTGTTAAGGATGGTAGCAGAAAGAGTTAAGTTTAGCATTTTTGTTTTGGTTTCGAGACAAAATTAGGTACAGCAAGACTAAAAAATTAGAAGCATGTGGCCCTGACCTGATTTACTGGTGTTTTTTATTTATTTATGCATTTTTCTCCCAATTTAGCATAGTCAATTTGTCCTTTGCTGTTGCGGATCCCTGATTGCGTTAAAGGAGGGTATATTGCCGCTCACGTGTGCTCCGATGCGTGCACAATCCTAGCGAACCCCTTCTTTATGCCTGTGCTGCTCTATCCTTGCACAGTGTTTAAAGACCCCAACCACTTAGTCTGGTCATTTCCCCACCCAGCAGACACAGTTGCCAATTTGTGTCTGCTGCAGGCACTGCCAATTGTGCCTACTAGATGGCACTCCGCTGACCGGTAGCAGAGCCAACATTCGAACTGGGGTGTTCAAAATCTCGGTGCTGGTGTGTTAGCGGAATATCCCCAGTGCCACCTGGGCGCCCAGTTTACTGGTCTTTTAATTAAAATATTATTTTATGTCGTGCACCAGCAACTAGCAATAAATCTAGCTATAAAAACGTATATAAAATCCTCCCGAAGGTCAAAACAACGTTCCACTAAGCACTGCTATTCACTTCCAAACATCTAAAACTATAATTAAATAATTGAATTTTTTTGACAGGAGAAGGACATGGACGACAGAGCTTACAGGAATTTGCAGGAACTGGAGTCTTACTCGGAGAACACTCAGTCCTCTCTTTTCTATCTCATGCTGGAGACTCTTGGTGAGCCTGAAAAACCCTTGTACATCACACACTTACAGTACAGTCTAGTATTTTTATTAGGGATTTTTATTTATTACACTAGAACGATCAGCAGTAATTAAGATACAACAAGTAGGAATGAAACATTTACGTACACACACGAGGTGCATGTATGGGGCGGCACGGCGGCTCAGTGGGTCACTGTCGCCCCACAGCAAGAAGGTCCTGGGTTGGATTCCCAGGTGGGGCGGTCTGGGTCCTTTCTGTGTGGAGTTTGCATGTTCTCCCTGGTTTCCTCCTACAGTCCAAAGACATGCAAGTGAAGTGAACTGGAGATACTAAATTGTCCAAGACTGTGTTCGATATAACCTTGTGAACTGATGAACCGAACCCTGTGTAATGAGTAACTACCATTCCTGTCATGAATGTAACCAAAGTGTAAAACATGACGTTAAAATCCTAATAAACAAACAAACAGGTGCATGTATATCATGGAGTATGTTAATGATTTCTGCAACAGTTCTGTTTCTTTATGAATAAAACTCATACTAATTTGTTCGTATGTGATCATAAGTGCCATTTAAAATGCTGGAGATCTTACCATTTGGATGAGCGCCGTCATCCAATTATGTCTCTGAATGTGGACAGGGGTCAGGGGTTATACTTTAATACAGTAGAAAAGCCCCACAGAGAAGACACTAGTCTGTACGAGGTCACAAAAAGAAAAAAAAGCTGTTTTAGATGAAGATAATTTCCAGTTCCAGTTTTGTGTCTAGCAGTGTCTTCATGCTCTGTTTAGTGAGAGGCTTTTTTAAAACGTACCAGGACGAGAACGGTTCACAGAGGTTTCTTTTCTTCATTTTTCATTTTCACTAATTTGCTGCCTTTTTCACCTATCATTTATAATAGTGCGTTTTACCGTCACGTCACTTTTTAAAGCCACTGCGGAGGAGTTGAGCTGCAGCAAAAGACTTTCTGCCTTTTTCTGACATTTTTTCAGAATGATCTTTGTTTCACAGCATTTAACTACAGATAATTCAATTGTAATTGTAACAGGCAATTATGCCAAAATTGCCATTGCCAAAATGTTAATAAAAACTTTATCTCCATACATGCCAGTCTTTGTTAAATGGAACATTCTCTTTCTTTCCATGCATGTGTTTATAAAGGCGTGAAAAACGTCCATGCAGATCATGCTGCCAGCCATATTGGAAAAGCACAAGGAATAGTGACGTGTCTGCGAGCCATTCCATACCACAGCCAGAGACGCAAGGTCTACCTCCCCATGGACATCTGCATGCTGGTGAGTGTCAGGACATGCGTCTTTTATCTTTGCTTTTTATTTAGGTTTACTAAATAACCCCGGGGCGGCACGGTGGCTAAGTGGGTAGCACTGCTGCCTCACAGCAAGAAGGTCCTGGGTTCGATACCCAGGTGGGGTGGTCCAGGTCCTTTTTGTGTGGTGTCTGCATGTTCTCCCTGTGTCTGCGTGGGTTTACTCCGGGTGCTCCGGTTTCCTCCCACAGTACAAAGACATGCAAGTGAGGTGAATTAGAGATACTAAATTGTCCAAGACTGTGTTTGATATAACCTTGTGAACTGATGAACCTTGTGTAATGAGTAACTACCGTTCCTGTCATGAATGTAACCAAAGTGTAAAACATTGGCCAAATTGTTATATCTAGTGGACTGGGTTGAAGTTTCTCTGAAACAGCAAGAGTGCCCACTGACAGAGGTCCAAGGAGGGACTAGCTATGAACCGCGAACAAATTGTTAGGTGTCCAAGACTTATTGATATCAGAGGACATAAAGGCTATGGCATCTGGAACCAGCCAACAGAAGAACTACTCTGGTTCAAATTGCAGAAATCCTGCTGATGAGGTATGTGTATTCTGAGGTATCATGTGATGTGTGTGTTTGGGATTGCGTGGTTGCCGGCCAGTCAAGGTGCCCATGCTAACTTCTGTCCACCTGTTGTAAGCATCTACATTGGGTGCAGAGGCATCAGAACTGGAGCAATGGAGGAAGGTTGACTGGTCAGATGGATCCTGTTTTCTACAAGACCATGTGGACGCTTGGGCACGTGTGCATCGTTCATCTTTAGAGGAGATTGCACCAGGATGCACTGTAGGATTGCGCTATAGAGCGATGGGGGGGGGGTGTTTTATCCCATGTGTCATTACAGCACATCTGAACATGATATGATTCTAAATATTTCATTCAGGTGAACTTGTCAGAAAGATATTCCAGGTTGTCTGACCAGGTCTTAATTTACTGTTAAGATACTTTAATTGTGTTGGTACTTTTACTTGTATCTAAGATTGTTTTTAAATTCAGACTGCAGAGGGCACTGTGTTAACATGCTAAGCATTTATGTCTGTGTTTATGCCACTAAACAACCACAGTGGCACAATATTGACAGGTGTAATTGGTGCTGCACAGCTCCAGCTACACAGGTGGGATTGCCGCAAATCTGACTGCTGAAATTACAACCTCTGTTTGATCTAGGGTGCTTGCATAATGAGATGGGGGATAATATGAATTGGTGTGTGATTATCTATACCTGCTTCATGTGGCTAAAAAGAAGCAGCTGGCTGCACACACGTGTCAGAGGGGGCCACAAATCCAGTTTGCCTACAGCTGAAGCACAAGCAGTAGCATTCTGTAGCCAAAAATATGTCTATTTTAGTGGAATTTGTTGTCAACAGGACCCACAAATTTTCAAAGTTCAACATCAAACAAAATCAAAATGGCTTTGCCGTGTTTACCTGTAAAAAGTTGTTTATACAGCAGATCCCAAATAAAGAAACTTCAAATCTGTGGTGCTCAGGTGGCGCAGCGGGGAAAACACACGCTGGAACCAGAGCTGGGATCCCGAATACATCGTATTGAATCTCAGCTCTGCCTGCCGGCTAGGCTGAGCACCCACATGAACAACGATTGGCCTGTTGTTCAGATAGGGGTGGGATTAAGCCGGATAGGGACTGTCTCATAACTAATGGAATTACGACTCTGCTGGCTGATTAATGTCGCCTGCACAGAGATGAGAAGAGAGTGCTTTCAGGGTGTGTCTGTCCGTATACAGTGCTGAGCTACACAGTGCTGAGCTGCACTGCACTCGTCAAAGTGTAGGTGATAAGATGCATACGGCATGCTGCCCTCGTGTTGGAGAGGACGTGGGTTAGCTTCGTTCTCCTCAATCAGAGTGGGGATCGGCATTGGTGGAGAGGAAGCATGATGCAGTTGGGCAATTGGACGCGCTAAAAGGAAGAAAAGGGGAGAAAAATGCATTTTAAAAAAAAGAAAAGGTTTGTGAACCCTTTGGAGTTACCTGGATTTCTTGGGTTATTACATATTCATTGTACAGTATATTTATTAATGTTAAAGTAAAAATAAGAACAATAGACTATTATTAGTCATCCACTGTCCAGACTACAAAAGTGATTGAAACCTTTATATGTCATGAGCTATGTACTGAACAGTCATTTAGACCAGCACATTAGGAGGTGGCATTTTAGACCAGTTGGGTTCAATTAAATGAAAAGCTTTTATAAGGTCATGCCACAGCATCTCAATATTGGTATGATTTGGTCCAATATCAGACTGTTCTGTTGTTTTTGGCTTGTGTCATTCAGCTATTAAAATAGAACAGCAGCCTTTCGTGACAGACTACCTGTCATTAAAATGTAAAACGAACTGTTCCCTTAACAGTTGAAATCTGTCTAGGCTATGTGGCGGCAAAACAGCCACAGATGAGGTTTTGGTCTTTGTGTGCTGAGGCTTTTCTCTCCAAACATAATGTTAAGCAATTTCCATTTTTCATATATATCCACTTGATTGTGAAGTGTCCTAGGCTAAATGTATTTTTTTATATTGATACATCAGCTTTTAAAATGGGAAAAACAGCCATAACATAAAAACCACCTCATTGTTTCTACACACATTGTCTATTTTATCAGCTCCACTTACCATATAGAAGCACTTTGTAGTTTTACAATTACTGACTGTAGTCCATCTGTTTCTCTGCATACTTTGTTAGCCCCCTTTCATGCTGTTCTTCAATGGTCAGGACCACTACAGAGCAGGTATTATTTGGGTGGTGGATCATTCTCAGCACTGCGGTGACACTGTCATGGTGGTGGTGTGTTAGTGTGTGTTGTGCTGGTACGAGTGGATCAGACACAGCAGCGCTGATGAAGTTTTTAAACACCTCACTGTCACTGCTGGACTGAGAATAGTCCACCAACCAAAAATATATCCAGCCAACAGCACCCCGTAGGCAGCATTTTGTGACCACTGATGAAGGTCTAGAAGATGACCAACTCAAACAGTAGCAACAGATGAGCGATCGTCTCTGACTTTACATCTACAAGGTGGACCAACTAGGTAGGAGTGTCTAATAGAGTGGACACGGTATTTAAAAACTCCAGCAGCGCTGCTGCGTCTGATCCACTCATACCAGCGCAACACACACTAACACACCACCACCATGTCATTGTCACTGCAGTGCTGAGAATGATCCACCACCTAAATAATACCTGCCCTGTGGGGGTGCTGACCACTGAAGAACAGGGTGAAAGCAGGCTAAAAAGGTATGTAGAGAAACAGATGGACTACAGTCAGTAATTGTGGAACTTCAAAGTGCTTCTATATGGTAAGTGGAGCTGATAAAATGGACAGTGAGTGTAGAAAAAAGGAGGTGGTTTTAATGTTGTGGCTGATCATTGTATGTGGCATGGTGGCAAAGCTGTTAGAGTGGGTTTCACTCTGCAACATGTATTCTAAGTAACTGGGCTCAATTCTCACCTGTGTACAGTCCAGAGTCCAATGTGTCCAGGTAACTATAAAGTTTATTAAAATAATCTTATAAACTTTTAGTTGGGAGCATCTACAGAGAAACAAGTTAAAAGACACACACACAAACCCAGTTTTAAGGATTTAGAGTTAAAAATAGATTGGTTCTATAACCTTCATTCACCCAGATGTATCCTAGTATAAATAAAAGGCAATGCTGGAAAGCTCTAAAGCTTCCCCAGTACAGTAAATATTTTAAGCTATGGTCAACAACTGTGCTAGAAATGGCTTATATAGCCATGGTCATTAGTTACTGCTCTAGGAAGTCTTTCCCTAGATTTTGGAGTGTCTGTGTGATTGTGTGTTCCGTGACTCGGAGGTACATTTATGGGTTATAAATGGACATGGACATTTGACTCTGATTGATTTTGAAATGTAGGTTTTTGACCTACTTTTGAAACAGGCTGAGCTGCCACACCAGACTTCTGTTACATCATACATCAGCCCTCTGTAACAAGATTTTTATTCAAAAGAGTACACCATGTTCTTCTATTATATATTATACACCATGTCTGCATCTGTGTGTGTTTTATGCATCGTGTTGGTTTTAATGGACTTTTTGTTCTGATGCCCCGGATGGCATTCAGACAGAATCTATTGGATCTGACCGGGGATATAATTTAGGTTGGGAGGGTGGGAGAAGATTGCCAGATTGAGCTCAGTATCTGTGGTCATTTCTTTCTCAGCATGGAGCATCACAGGAAGACTTCATCCGGGGTAGCAGAGAGCAAAATGTCAGGGATGTGGGGTATGATATTGCCAGCCAAGCTCATCTTCATCTCCAACATGTGAGTTGATTTTAAACTTTGCAATGAGCTTAAATCAGATCACAGTGGGCTGAATACACTTTACAAGGACTTAGGTACACCTACCTGGTACTGATATTTACTGCTTATTTTATAAGTAAGGCCTTCCCCAATTCACGGCAGTGAATATATACCACGTAATATGCAATTTGTTGTGAAATTCATAATTTAAGGTTTGTTGATTTAAAGTTTTTCATTCACGTAGCGTTTAAGTGCTTCACGTTTACTGATTAATTTGCACTATAAGATGGTCCTAGCAATCCTCCTGCAATTCAGTTAGCAATCGCTTAGTCAAAATGTCCAAGATGTCGAAGTGTAAAGCAGCTAAAAACACTACTCGGAACTGTGCCCAGGTGGTGCAGTGGGATATTCCGCTAGCACACCCTGGTTCGAATCTCGGCTCTGCTACCAGTTAGTTGGGCACCATCTAGCGGGCACAATTGGCATTGCCTGCAGCAGACACAAATTGGCAACCATGTTTGCTGGGTGGCGAAATGACCGGACTAAGTGGGTGGGGCCTTCAATACGCTGTGCAAGGACCCTGGTTAGTGGATAGAGGCGCCTGTGCAGAAGCACAGTTGTAAAGAAGTGGTCCGCTAAATGTGGCACTTTTGTTTAAACATCCATGAAATATGTGATTTTTGAAAAATGAGGTGTGTGAAATTAAGCACATTTTCCTGTGAATTTAGTAGGGCACTGTTTTTTGGGCACACTAATGCCTAGTTCACACTACACGATTTTTGCCCTGATTTTCACTCACCGACTGGTCGGCTCTAGATTTGCCAGCTCGGGAGCAACTCTGTGTTCGCTCGGCGATCAAAACTCGGCTCTCGATCGCTATGTGTGAACTACTCAACAACTTGATCCGAGCGGCTCGCCGACTGAAGTAAAATATATAGCATATCAAATATCTGGATCAGTCGGCCGACTGGCAATGAGTGCTATGTCGAACAGCCAATGAGAACGCAAGATACGGTGTGAGGCGAAGCGCAGGGTAGAAGTGTAAAAAGATGGGACAGGTGCATAATATAGTTATTGCTCTCCTTATCCTTAACATAAAAAATATTTATTAACCTCCAACTCAATATAGAACAATTCATGCTGTTTGCGTAGCCGAATCCACTCAGATTCATTTATTTTTTCTTCTTGATTTTCACGCTGCACATCAGCGCACAAACTTCGATCGCTCGCTACTTGTTGATGTGCATTTTTGGACGTGGTATCAGTAAACTCGTCACTTCTTGCTTTTGTTTTCGTGACAAAACATAGTTTGGGAGACCAGAGAAGCTCGCCTGCGATTCCAGTTGGTGATAGATCGTGTAGTGTGAAACCCACTATCGCCGATCAGTCGTGTAGTATGAAAGCCACACTGACTTGAAAGACTCCCGATTACAAGAGATCCAGTTGTGTAGTGTGAACTGTACAGTGACCTGATGACTTGGAAAGTTGTGTAGTGTGAACTTGGCATTAGCTAAAATAATCAATGAATTTTTATTATTCAGCTTAATTGCATATTATAATAATATTGTTATGACTTGTTCACTGTTCTTTTATTGTGTAATTATATGCATTTAGAGAATACAATTAACTGAATGTGAACAGCATGACTATTATTACAGGTATAGATTTGGCGCTATTAGTTTTTTTTCCACAGTAGTAATCCAGATCAGTCAGGCTCTCATGAAACAGTGCTGCTTAACTATAATTAGGCCTGTCAGAATTATTACATCACCACCTATTCATAATTCTTTAATATCATTGTTATTAAGATTACCATGATTAATCCTCCAGTTTCATGCACTGGTAAACATTAGGTTTTTTTAATTATAAAGCACAATCAAGCACAAACATTCTGCTTGCTGTTCTGTTAAATTTAATTATTTTGTCTCATCAGACCAAATAATCTTTTTGCTCAGTTCTCTTACATTCCATTTAGCAAATATGCCTTTTACTCAAAGCTGGCTTTCTCCATTCTGCAATAAAGACCCGTTTCATGGAGTGCTGCAGAGATAGTTGTCCATCCAACAGGTTTTTCCTCCTCTGCACAGGACTTTTGAAGTTCTTTTAGAGCAACAGGCTCTTTCCTACCTCCCTGACCAAGGCCTTACATACAGTTTTATAGGTGTGCACCTTTCCAAACTATATTCAATCAAATCAGATTGGGTTGTAGACACATCTAAAGAATAAATAAAGCTAAGAGCAAAATGTCAATTCTTATGTGAATAAGAGATTCCAGTGTTTGAAAAAAAATTAAAAGATGTTAATACATTAAAAAAAAACTAAACATGTCATTATGAGTAAAAAGTGTAGATTGATGGGTAAATATTGTATGTGGTAGCAATCATATCTATTTAAAACCAAGTCAACAACAACGTGTGCAAAAGCCCAACAGTTCTGAATGATTTCTGAAGTCACTGTACAAACACTTATTGTCCAAAGTCAAAACTCAATTGTGTTCATTTTAAGTATTTATATTTACAGCTGTTAAAAGCTGTTTTTTATCCAAAGTGGGGTGGGTAGCACTGTCGCCTCACAGCAAGAATCAATCCCCAGGTGGAGTTGTCCGGGTCCTTTCCGTGTGGAGTTTGAATGCTCCCCCCATGTCTGCATGGGTTTCCTCCAGGAGCTCCGGTTTCCTCCCACAGTCCAAAGATATGCAAGTGAGGTAAATTGGAGATACAAAATTGTCCATGACTGTGTTTGATATTAAACTTGTAAACTGATGAATCTTGTGTAACGAGTAACTACCGTTTCTGTCATGAATGTAACCAAAGTGTGTAAAACATGACGTTAAAATCCTAATAAATAAATAAATGTATCCAAAGTGACTTACAATTGTGACCATATACAATTCAAGCATTTCAGAGTTAAGGGCCTTGCTTAAGGGCCCAACAGTGGCAACCTGGCAGTGGTACAGCTTGAACCAGTGACTTGCTTAAATGCTTGTTTGCTCTAATGCTATACATTATATGGATCAATGATAAAAAAAAGACATAACATACACCCTCGTTGAACAGTTGGGTTTGTCGTCCACCCATGTTCTAAACTGATTAAAAAAAAAAAAATTATATTGATTTATTGGGATTGTGATAAGTGATGAGAAATATAAAAGTGCTGTTCACTGTCAGTGACAAAACTGGCATTATTACATTTTACGTTTCCTTTATAATAATTTTATTTTAAATTTTACAGGCTAGATCTTTCATTAAAAACGTTCCAGATGCTGCCATGCCTGCTTTTCTACAAACAGTAAGTGATTTTTCTCTCTCTCTCACACACACTTTCTCTCTCTCTTACTCTCTTAATCTCTTTCTTTGCAGTGGCAGATTCCTCGTAACCTCAAATTCCAGATGTGTCATCTAATTACGAGTTTAAGGGTTATTCTTTATTATAGCTGCTCCCTCATGATTACTCTTTCAGTAGAAAAGCCCATGATAGAGATGTTAGTGTGTAGGATATAGCAGAGACAAAACACTTTCTCAGATAAAAGGAATTTCAGTTCCTGCCTTACTTCATTTACTTAATTTCACTTAATTCATGTCTTATTTAATTTACTGTCTTACTGTGCCTTAATGCTCCCATCAGCAAGAGGCCTTTTGAAAATGGAATAATTCACAAAGGCTTCTTTTTTAGTTTTAATTTCCACTAATTTACTGCCAGTCACTTTTTAAAGCCACCGATGAGGTTTTTGTTTTCACATTATGAAAAGGCTTTACAATTGCTGTTTAATATAAAGTATTTAAACAAACAGTGCATTTGTTTAATTTGATCATTTGCTTTCAGAAATGAGAGGGTATTAGGACAGCTTTTGGTGAGAAGTGGAAGCTGGTGATCAGTGGTCTACAAGACTACAACACATTAGTCAGCAGCTAAAGTGGAACAGTCAGTAGATGTGCCAAGAAAGTTTTAATACCTAATCTGTAGACCTGCAAAATGCATTGATGCATTAAAATCTCTTTTATGGGGAGTTCCAAGGTTGCCAGTTTATCTTCTGTGTGTAGCTGTGTGTTTGGGCACTTCGGTGACCTTCCTGCCACCAGATGCAGCAAATTATTACTGTCTTTTACAGAGGAGAGCGCTACTGTTTTTTTGCCATCTGTGCTGGTGCCTAAACTGAACAGTACAAGTCAAGAACAAAAATGAATTAAAGATTAAATGAATGTAAAGAACATAAATGTTACTTATTATTTTATAACCAAGGCCCTACCTAATTCACAGCTATGAAAATTGCATTGCAATCATACGGCATTATAATTAAGTTTGCATGTCTTTGGAAAGTGGGAGGAAACCGGAGCACCCGGAGTAAACCCATGCAGACATGGGGAGAACATGCAAACTCCACACAGAAAGGACCCAGACCGCCACACCTGGGGATCAAACCCATGACCTTCTTGCTTTGAGGCGACAGCTACCCACTTAGCCATCGTGCCGCCAAAAGCACGGTAGAGAATTTACATATCCGGTAAGGTAGGTTGTGCTGTGTATTGTAGCTTCCATTGATTCTATCGTTCAATCGGATAGAATCGAGTGTTATTTAATGACTGCCATAAAATGTGGCACTTTTGTTTAAAAATCCGTGAAATCTGTGATTTTTTAAAAAACTAGCTCTGTGAAATTAGGCACATTTTTCCATTTATTTAGCACAGCCCTATTCATAACAATTTGAAAACAAAAAAGTATTGAACTGCTGCTATTTTGTATGTGTGGCTTGCAGATTGCTGTTGAGGACTACCTGGAGAGAGTGCGGAAAGTAGATTTTGATGTGTTTCATCCCAGCCTTCTGAGAAAAAACCCACTGCTGCCCATTCAGCTTTATCTTCGATCTTGGAGAAAAACATACTGATACTTAAATATGGCTAACCTTATTTATTAATCTATTTGTAATATTAAGGTTCCAAACACTATCTGTAGGTTAGTAAACTATTGCTGTAATAGCAGTTGGGATTTTCACTAATACATGTTTTATTAGTCCAATAGTCTTTTGCCAACTGCTCCAGGTCTCACAGATTCAAAGGTTGCCTTCTCCCAACTGCTGTTTTGAGATTTCCTCACAGATGTTTGATAGGATTGGTCTGGACTCTTTGCTGGCTATTGGTTGAATTCTCCAGCACTTTTGTTTGTTTTTTAATGCATTTTCTCCCAATTTTCATCCCAATTTAGTGCACTCAGTTTCGTCTTCTGCTGCTGAGCGAAACCAGATTGCATCCTAGGAGAGCACGTCACTGTACACGCCTCTTCCGACACGTGTACAGCCCTCCTCTTCTCGCGCCTGCTTTCTGCACAGGCGTCTCTTCCGCCAATCGGGGCCCTTATACAGCGTATGAAGACCCACCCACCCAGCCTGCAGATACGGTGGCCAATTAGTATCTGCTGCAGGCACTGCCAATTATGCCCGCCAGCCGACCGGTGGCAACACCGAGTTTCGGACCGAGGAGTTCAGAAACTCTGTGCTGGTGTGCTAGCGGAATATCCCGCTGCGCCACCTGGGCGCTCCAGCACTTAGTTTTAATCCATTTCTAGGTGTCTTTTGAATGATGCTTTGGGTCATCATCTAGCTAGAAGACTCATGAACCCTGACAGAGACCCAGCCTCCAGACAATGGGCCCTACAGTGTGGTCCAAAATTCTTTGGTGGTCTTCAAATGTTAACTTTCTTTGTTACAAAAAACATACTGATTCCTGAATATGGCTCACCCTATTTATTACTCCATTTGCAATATTAAGGTTCCAAACGCTCTCTGTAGGTTAGTAAACCGTTGCTGTAATAGCAGTTGGGATTTTCACTAGTTTTACTAATTCATTTTTGGCATTTAGCAGACACTTTTATCCAAAGCGACTTATAGTACTGTGACAGTATATTGTCTAAGCAATTGAGGGTTAAGGGCCTTGCTCAAGGGCCCAACAGTGGCAACCTGGAAGTGGTGGGACTTGAGCCAGCGACCTTTGGATTACTTGTCCAGTACCTTAACCATTAGGCTACAACTGCCCTAGTTTTCTTACTGTATGCAGTATAGACTGTAAATCAACATAGGTAAAAATGATGACAGTAACATGCTTCATTATTGGACCTGCACAGAATAGAGGGACTGTATTAAAAATGAGGTGCTTGATATTCAACAACCTTCAATTAGGCAGTCAGAGAACACAGGTTATGAACCTTTAATAAATTCTGGATGATTTGTATGTAAAGCTTGTCTGTGTTTTTTATTTTACATTTAATTTCTCTATGTAACGTCTTAAATTTGCAATTTTAGAACAACGGTGTCACAGCCATACCCAAACATTGTTTATTTACTTGCTTTTTCATCTTCCTTGTCATTTTCAATTGAGGTATGTTTAACCCTTTCATGCCTGAGTGGAACATTCCATTTTCGGACACTATGTAACATGGTCATAGAAAAAACCTTATTGTGTAAATACCGTACATAGCACAGACTATACACACACACCATTATAACCAGAAGAATCAGTTCTTTAAAATGATATAAAACTCAGTATGGTTATTTAAGTGTATTATAACCAAATCTATACAAAAATCCTTCAAAATCAACCTAAAAAACCTCTCAATTTTTATTTCATACATAAATACTTACATTTTTAACACATTTCTGTGCAATTTAGAGAAAAATATAGAGTATATGAAATGTTTGCAATTTTGTGAGCCATTTGTCAAGATAATTTTGAATCTATCATCTTCTATTCAAAAGTTATGATCAATTTAGCAGAAGGTGTCATTTAGCAATTTAGAATGTTCGTGTAGCTCCTTTTTCACCTCACTTTTTACCAATGTCAGCATACACTATAAACCAATGAAAGTGTACTTTTATGAAAAAAAACCCTGCATATACACACACCATTATAACCAGGAGAATCAGTTCTTTAAAATTATATGAAACACAATGTTTTTCAAGTGTAATATAATAAATGTTTACAAAAAAACCTTCAAAATCAACCTAAAAAAATTTCTCGTTTTTTATTTAATTCATAAAAACGTACATTTTTAACACATTTCTGTGCAATATAGAGAACAATATAGAACATATGAAATGTTTGCAATTTTGTGAGCCATTTGTCAAGATAATAATTTTGAATCTATCATCTTCTATTCAAAAGTTATGATCAATTCAGCAGAAGGTGTCATTTAGCAATTTAGAATGTTCGTGTCGCTCCTTTTTTACCTCACTCTTTACCAATGTCAGCATACACTATAAACCAATGAAAGTGTACTTTTTTTCTTAATTATTACTAAATTGTCAACATCCATATTTTTGAAATAAGACAGCAGATAAAATGTATTTGACAAAATAAGCACTCTAACAACAGTGTATAGTTCAAAAACATTAAAGATTTTTATTAGAATTATATACACTTCTCATTCTATAAATAATTTCAAAACAACAATATAGTTCAGCACTATTGAAGAACAATGAACAATGCATCACTCCATAAAACAAACTCTCAAATAATCCAATTCAACAATACAAGAAAAAGCAATTATTTGTTCAGGATAATCATTGAACAATTCAGTAAACAGTTTTGAGGCAACAGGATATCAAATCTCATCTAAGCCATTTTGCCAAAAATTCACTACAAAATATTTAACAGACAATGCACAATGGATAATTACCTCAAATTACCTCCTTCCAATGAACAATGCACACTGAACTTTGACCTGTGAAGAGAAAGAGAAACAAAGAACATATACACAAACACAGGGGTTGAGGAAGGATGAGCGGGACTGACAGTAGAAGACAGAAGCCCTGTGTAGGTCTAACTGCGAAACTCATCTCCTTTGCTAGAATGCCAAGACTGAAAACAGTTTCGATTGCCAACTAAAAATCTTCTACCTTGGCACTCAGGAGCCATGCATGCAATCTTTGTTTTATTTTCTTTTTTGAATTTTTTGTAGCAAAGCCAGCAATTTCTTGATACTTGCTCCATCTGAGGAATGTGGGTGACGTAAAACGATGAGGAAGTGGTTGGAGCTACTGAAAGCTGAGATGGCAAAATTGAATCTACGGCAATGTCTGCAAGTTGGCGCGACAGATTTATCTAAAGTTTATCTGGCTGTAGCCTGCTAAACTAAACCCATAACGTGATGCTGGATTGGAATGATGCCAGTCCTGAAACAAAATGAAACTATTAACGATGGCTATGTCCACAAAATGGAAGAAAAGTGTTTTCCACCACTTGAGTTTTCTGAAGCAGACTGTATGTGTTTAACATTTGATCAGATCTGTCAACACCTCCCATGTGTTTATTGTAGTCCTTTACTACAGCTGGTTGACGGACTACTTTTCTGTCCCACTTGGCACCAACCTTTACCATCTTAGAAACCTCTGATGAATCATTAGCATTGTGGAAATTAGAGAGGCATGTAACTGCTCGCGTGTCCTTCCACTGAACAACTAAGACATTTCCGTCAATTCTACACCACCTCATATCACCACGGTTAGCTTGCCGCTCCCATTTCTTGACATCTTTGAAATCCACTGGGAATTTCTTACGATTAATCCTACATGTCCCACAAGCATTGATTCCCCACTCCTTAAGTCGGACCATAACAGTTGGTGATGTATAGAAGTTGTCAAACCAAACTGTGTGACCTTGATTTTTAAATGGCTGCACAAGGTCTTCGATCACTTTTATAGCCAAATCAGTTATGCGCCCATCAAGACTGCCTGTGTAAACATCAAAGTCTAAGGTATATCCCGAATTTGAAGTTGCAATGACCCACAATTTGAAACCCCAGCGAGTAGGTTTGCCCTTCATATACTGCTTGAATCCTGATCGACCTTTTGATTTGACCATTCTCTCGTCTATGCTCAGATTTTCATCAGCCTGGAAAAGCTGCTGACACTTGGTTTTGAGGTGGTCCATCAGGTAACGCAACTTCCTAAGACGATCAAGATTATTTTCTGTGGCAGGATCTACAACATGGAGGGCTGCCATCAATTCCTTGAAACGGTCACGGGACATGAATAACTTGGCCCATGAACCCTGAAGAGATTTGGTTCCCCAATATCTGTGAATGCTGTGCAGGGACGTGAAACCCATGTAAATAAGGAGCCCAAGAAACCGGTAGAATTCATCCGGGGTCACTTCTTCCCATGCCCCATGATGGTTCGCATAAGACGGCCTATTCAGTACAAGCTCCCACCCCTTAGAGTTTGTAAACTGGCAAATCTCAGCAACAATGGTGTACGTGAAAAACAACTTGAAGAAGTCTATTTCACGCAAGGTACTTGTGGCTGACCGTACAGCCCTGTGCACACTTCCCAGATCTATACCTACTGGACGAGAAGGATTAAATGGTATGGGCTCTGGTGCTTCTGTGTCTACATCAGCATAGGAAGGAAAGGATACAGATTCAGGGAAGCGTTTCCGCTTCCTACCTGACATGGGACAAGAAAGACTAACCAAACCCATAAAAGAAAACAAAACATTAGTAAAAATCATAATCTGAGTTTGTACTCTTTTGTTGATTTTATATTTTGTTGGCAGCCCCGATTGTGTGTGTGGGTGCAAATGCTGACATTTATTGTCAGCATATATGTACACACACACATTTACAAATACACACACTTGGAATACATGCATTTACCGATAGGAGGTTGTTGGTTGATCCCTCTGCTCATCTTGCTCCTCTTCATCCTCTTCTTCCCCTTCATCCAAGAGCTCCATGTCCATGAAGTCCTCCTCTTCAATGGTCATGCCTTCATGATCTTCATCGCTGTCATGTTCAGCAATAAGTCTAAGCTCGTCAGGGCCTAGCCGCCGTCTCCTCTTCAGAGACTCCATAAGGCATGAATATTGAGCCTTGTCTCCATCCATCTCAGAATAATAAAAGAAAGAGATTACAGTGAATAAAGGTGGTGACAGTGATGTTATTTTAAAAATAATTACATATATGTAGAATTCAATCACAAACACTCTATATGTTTTTGCCAGAGAAGCTAATGTCCACAAACTCATGTTTAGAAGTAAACTCAAGTACACTGAACCAATACATATGACAAAAGTTTCTTAAATCTGGCACATGGTTTACACATAAAACAATAATTATCTAAGAGGAGCAATAATTACAAGACAAAACTTGATTCTATGGTTATATTTAAAATGTTGTAAATAGTCACAGACTGAAATGTTATGCACCTGTATGCTTTCAAAAAAAGCTTTCAAAAAAAGCTTTCAAAAAAAGTTTGATACCATATTTTAGTCCCTTTCAAATATATCTTGCAATACATTAGAAAATTATGCAAATCTGACAGAAATATTTTATAGATAAAACTATATTTCACTGATACAAGTAAGAATTACCACAGAAAAAAATATATGGTAAAAAAAGAAGTTATAAATTGCCCAGACTGACATGTTATCTACTTATATGCACCTATATGGTAGCATAGCATACTTTAGTCTCTCAAATAAATGCAGCAATTTTTTAGAAAATGATGCAAATTTGACAGAAATATTTTATAGATAAAATAATATTTCTCTTTCACCTTTATGCTTTCTGCCTCAGCTTACTTTAGCCAGTCATGCTAAATGCATGCAATGCAAAATGTAATGCTATTATGAGCAAAGCTAAGGTGATTTCTAAGCAGACTTTAGACAGTATTGAAGTAAAACAAGTAAGCTATAACTGATTTCAAGATTACATGCATAAAATCTAACTTTGGCAGCCTTTTCAAACCACATGGCTGCAGTATGCAACAAACAGCCCGGTAGCTTAGCTTAGCTTAGGTTCACTACTAATCACTTATTTGTGTAAAACTGCTGCATACTTTACAAACTACTAAACAAACGAGACTAAAAGGGTATCTGATAAACTCTCCACACGTATTTATTTCCATCTAGATGGACATAAAAAACATTACAATCGATTCAGAAAGGAGAGCAAAGCACCTGACTGACTAAACTTAGAACGCAGCTCTCAAACTCACAAAGCGTAAACACTAATAATATTAAAATTTTACCATTAAAGCTAAGTTTTCTGAGTAGAAATGAAAAGTAATAACACTAATAAACAGTTTTAAAATAAATCTTACCTTATTTCACTGACAGAATTTCTCTTTCTGTGTTGTTATCCAGTCGACTGTCTCAGCAGCGCTCCGTGTGAGGGCGGGGCAAATGAAAAAAATTAATTCTCCGCCTTCTCATTAAATATGCAAACCAGCCACGACACAAACCGCTTGACCAATGATATTGCCTTTTAGCCTGGGTTGTCAGCTACCTGGGGCAGTTTTCAGATTTACAATCAGTGATTGGACGGCGGAGATACAAGGCTTTAAACCATCGAAATTATTGTTTCGAAATTTGAATGGGCCGGCTTTAAAGGGTTAAATGAAGCACACGACATCAGAGATGCTGCCATGGTGATTGAAAGGAATCACCATGGTAGCACGACATGCCCCAGACTTATTGAAGATGGCACTACTGGTTGTCTGAGCATGTAACTGAGTTTACTGTTTTCTTTATTCCAAATTGTTCTGCATTCAGAATTCAGAGGATTTGGCTGTTTCAAGTTGCTTGAAAACAACTGCACCTACTGTCTATTAACAACACCTTACATACAGTAGAACTGAATTAGACTGTAAGTCTATCTGTAATACACATATTTAGATTGTTTAGCTTGCTTACAGTTGCAGTGGTGGGTTTTGAGTAGGTCTGTGGACATGGCTTTCCGCTTATTTTCAGTGCAATTTACAGAGAACTTCCCCAAACAATATTCTTATTACAGATCACAGAGTGTGTATTGGTCACTGACATGACAACCGTCATCACAGTTCTGCAATTCTTTCAGAACATGCACCACATCTCAGATACAAAGACCTTTACATTTACATATTTATTTCTTTTTTTGCACACACCGATCAGCCATAACATTAAAACCACCTTGTTTCTACACACATTGTCCATTTTATCAGCTCCACTTACCATATAGAAGCACTGTAGTTCTACAATTACTGACTGTAGTCCATCTGTTACTCTGCATGCTTTCTTAGCCCCCTTTCATGCTGTTCTTCAATGGTCAGGGCCACTACAGAGCAGGTATTATTTGGGTGGTGGATCATTCTCAGCACTGCAGTGACACTGACATGGTGGTGATGTGTTAGTGTGTGTTGTGCTGGTATGAGTAAATAAGACAGCAGTGCTGCTGGAGTTTTTAAACCTCACTGTCACTGCTCGACTGAGAATAGTCCACCAACCAAAAATACATCCAGCCAACAGCGCCCTGTGTGCAGCGTCCTCTGACCACTAATGAAGGTCTAGAAAATGACCAACTCAAACCGCAGCAATAGATGAGCGATCGTCTCTGACTTTACATCTACAAGGTGGACCAACTAGGTAGGAGTGTCTAATAGAGTGGACAGTGAGTGGACACGGTATTTAAAAACTCCAGCAGCACTGCTGCGTCTGATCCACTCATACCAGCACACCACACACTAACACACCACCACCATGTCAGTGTCACTGCAGTGCTGAAAATGATCCACCACCTAAATAATACCTGCTCTGTGGGGGTCCTGACCATTGAAGAACAGGGTGAAAGCAGGCTAAAAAGGTTTGTAGAGAAACAGATGGACTACAGTCAGTAAGTGCTTAGTGTAGAAACAAGGAGGTGGTTTTAATGTTATGGCTGATCGGTGTATGTCAAATCTGTTATAATTTCACACAGGTGTCCAGAAATGAACCGGTCAAAATTTATTGCCATCCTCAATTTGGTATTACATCCTTCAGAAACAATAACTGAATTCTGTTTTTTATTGTAGCCATGAACAAGGTTTTATATCTCTCTACTGGAATTTAGGACCACTGGTCTCATGCCAACTGCTCCAGGTCTCACAGATTTAAAAGTTGCCTCCTCCCAACTGCTGTTTTGAGATTTCCTCACAGATGTTTTTTAGGATTTAGATCTGGACTCATTGCTGGCTACTGGATGAATTCTCCAGCACTTAGTTTTAATCAATTTCTGAGTGATTTTTGAATTATGCGTCATCATCTAGCTAGAAGACTCATGACCTCTGACAAAGACCCAGCTTTCAGACAATGGGCCCTACAGTGTGGTCCAAAATTATTTGGTAGTCTTCAAATGTTAGCTTCCTTTGTTACAGTCTTCCATCATTTTTCATCTTCCGTCCACATCTAGGGATGTCCGTTACAGTAGAAGGGGTTGTAAACGTCTTAATAGTGTGCACAGAAAACACAGAATCGTTAAGTTCTCTGGAGATGGGAGACAGTTTGTATCCTTGAGTTTGACTTTTCCTTAATTTTTGGTTTTTACATCCTTAGACAATTGTCTGCTTTTCTTTATTTTCTCCATGCTCAGTGTGGTACATACAGAAACACAAATTAGGTGACTTTCTTCTATTTAAAATGGTTGTGTGATTTTTATATTGCAGCACCTGTTACTTTTCACAGGTGAGATAAAGTTCAAATGAAAAAAGCATCACGATTGAAATGCAATTATTTCTTAGAATTTTGAGAAGGTGGCAATAATTTTGTCCAGGTCATTTCTGGAGTTCTGTGTGGGATTATATCAGAGCTATATTAGAATTAAATCACATTTTTCCTCAAATTTGAGTTTTAATGCAACCAAAAGAAATACTGCAGGGGTGCCAATATTGTTGGCATTTGAATATTAAGTGAAAATACTGAAACACAAACACTAGAATCTTTAAATCTTGACCCTACCTTGCTGGTGGTTTAGTACAGGAGTCCATTGTGTTTTTTACTGTTGGTGAAACTATCACGCGCCCCTCCAACTTGAGATTCACAGAGTGCAGATATACGTCACGGAGACCACAAATACCCCATGACTAATGTAGATGCATCAACAAGACAAGAACAGCCAGAGGTCGCAATCATATTGTGGCAATTAATCCTCTTCTACCTTCTTCCCTTAGGCACAGCCAATTGTGCCTGTTTGGACACCTGGCCAGGTTGATAGCACTGTATTGCAGTGCACCTTAAAAAGGAAGATGAAGGTACTGGGTTTCAATCCCTACGTGCACGGAGCAGTCCGGGTTTTTTCTGTGTGAAGTTTGCATGTTCTTCTTGTGTCCGCGTGGGTTTGCTCAGAGTGCTCCAGTTTCCTCCCACAGTCCAAAGACATCAACCCTATCTTGATCAGGTACAGTGTAAACACAGTATTACAAAATGTGTTGCCCAGCCTGGCTTATATAGTGCACTTGTTAGTGCCACTTTGCACCAATAGATGGTGTTTTATTAGGTTAGGTACAAGGCCAGCTGGCAGAACTTACTGAACACATTTAGCTAGAAATGATTATGGGCAGAGATACTGTAAGTGCTCAACCTTCGAGATTCTTGCTGAAGCCTGTTTCCTCTGACCAGGATATTAGTTTCTTAGCATATTCAGGTTTATCTTTGAGTTTTACTAGCAATAAATGAGTTGTACTAGTGAGGTAAAATTTGTTAGCTAGAGTTGTCTTGCTTTGCTATTGTTTGTTTATTAGGATTTTAACGTCATGTTTTTACACTTTGGTTACATTCATGACAGGAACGGTAGTTACTGGTTACACAAGGTTCATCAGTCAAAAGTTTTAACGTCAAACACAGTCATGGACAATGTTGTATCTCCAATTTACCTCACTTGCATGTTTTTGGACTGTGGGAGGAAACCCACGCAGACACAGGAAGAACATTCAAACTCCACACAGAAAGGACCCAGACCATCCCACCTGGGGATCGAACCCAGGAGGTGCGAAAGCACTACCCACTGAGCCATCGTGCAGCCCGCTTTGCCATTGTGTGCTTCTGTAATGCAGATGTGTTAAGACTTTCAATCACTAACATTTAGGCATATTAACTAACTTTAAAACTGTGTTTAAATGCTGACATCTTTAATAAACAATGACTGCATGACCACATAGTTTATACACAAAATAATCAACTGGTATGCTCCAAGAACAGAAATTAAAAGTTTTTGTTTACCTGTATGTTGATAAAACAACCTAGGAGAAATGACTGAATACATTTAAACATTACATTCTCTTAACATCATTATAGTGTCATTTTCAAATTATCCCGAAACGGCAAAAGATCCAGTAAAAGACTGTTGCAAAGGTCTGTAGTGTGCAATTTTTAAAAATATTTTGTCAAACTAGAATTAATTGTAGTGTATTGTGTATTCACCCGCACTCTATTCAACGTGGTCGACAAGCTTACAAATCCTCCAAAACAGATCACGCCAGAACTTCTGTCCACAGAGAAATGTAATGAGTTTGCTCATTTCTTCTGTGAAAAAATCAAAACTATTATGCTACAGGCTAACAACATTGATTACCATAGTTATGCAGATGACACACAGATATATCTGGCTCTCTCACCAGATGATTACAGCCCAATAGATTCACTGTGTCAGTGTCTGGAGGACATCAATAACTGGATGAGCCAGAATTTTTTACAGTTAAATAAGGACAAAACAGAGATTGTCGTGTTTGGCAGCAAAGAAAAGAGGACCAGTGTCAGTGAACACCTCAGTTCCCGGGCTCTAAAAACCAAAGACCAAGTCCGAAATCTTGGCGTTCTAATAGACTCAGATCTCACCTTCACTAGCCATATAAAAACCATCACCAAAACAGCATTCTACCATCTTAGAAATATAGCCAAAATCAAGGGTCTAGTGTGCCAACAAGACCTAGAGAAGCTGATCCATGCTTTTATCTCCAGTAGGGTGGACTATTGTAATGGTCTCTTAACTGGACTTCCCAAAAACACCATTAAACAGTTACAGCTCATTCAGAACGCTGCTGCTAGAGTTTTAACTAAGACGAAGAGAACTGAGCACATCACTCCAGTTCTAAAATCTCTACACTGGCTTCTGGTTAGTTACAGAATATAATTTAAAGTGCTGCTACTGGTCTATAAATCACTGAATGGGTTAGGCCCAGAATACATCTCAGAAATGTTCAGAGAATATAAACCCAGTAGATCTCTTAGATCCATGGACTCAGGTCAGCTAGTTGAGCCCAGAGTCCAAACTAAACATGGTGAAGCAGCATTTAGCTGTTGGGCTGCATATAACTGGAACAGACTGCCAGGAGATATTAGATGTTCCGCAAATGTAGAAATCTTTAAATCCAGGTTAAAAACTTTTCTTTTTTCTTGTGCCTATGATTGAGCTCGAAATTTTTGCTATTACCCTCATTTTACCATATTTCTTTTAGTTTTTCATGCTCTTCTAAATTGTAGTGTATATTTTACTATATTTTCTTTTAGTTTTCATGTTCTTAATTTTTTATCTCTCTTGTTTGAATTTCATGTTCTTAATTGTAACTAAATGTTTGCAAGAAGTCTTTCTGAGGTTCTAGATCTCAGGAATGTTTTAATGCTTTTAATAAATTTTTTCCTTATGTAAAGCACTTTGAATTGCCACTGTGTATGAAAGGTGCTGTACAAATAAACTTGCCTTGCCTTGCCTTGCCTTGCCTTGTCTATTATGCTTTGATAGTGTTCTATACACCACCATAACAGACACGTGATATTCTCCATAATGACCAAATGCATGTATTTAGTTGCTTAATTAGTAAATTGTATCTTCCAAAGGCAGTTAGGGCGGCACGGTGGCTAAGTGGGTAGCACTGTCGCCGCACAGCAAGAAGGTCCTGGGTTCGATCCCCAGGTGGGGCGGTCTGGGTCCTTTCTGTGTGGAGTATGCATGTTCTCCCTGTTACTGTGTGGATTTACTCCGGGAGCTCCAGTTTCCTCCCACAGTCCAAAGACGTGCAAGTGAGGTGAATTGGAGACACTAAATTGTCCATGACTGTGTTCGATATAACCTTGTGAACTGATGAACCTTGTGTAATGAGTAACTACCGTTTCCTGTCATGAATGTAACCAAAGTGTAAAACATGACGTTAAAATCCTAATAAACAAACAATCAAAAAGCAGTTACTTGGACACATGACCATGAGCTTGTTGAACATCCAATTTTGAAAACAATTGTTATTAAAATAGAGTGACCTCTGTATGATCTTTTCAGCAACAAATAACAACAGCCACTCTTCTGAGAAGACTTCTTACAAGTTTACCACTTTAAAGTATGTCTGTGGGAATTTTGTCCGTTCAGTCAAAGGAGCATTTGCATGGCTAGTCTCTGATGTTAATCAAGAAGGACTCCATTAATGTTCCAGTTCATTTCAAAGTTGTTCAGTGGGGCTGAGATCACTACTGGAGTTTCTTTAAACCAAGCTTGTCCTCATGCCTTGCTTTGTTCACAGGAGCACAGTCATGCTGGAACATGTATGGTTTTCCCTAAACTGTTGCCGCACAGTTAAATCATTCAAGCTCAAAAATGCCACAAATATGTACTCTTCTCTTCAAGTCTGACAGCTCTGAGTCATCGGTTAAGCTTGCTTTTTACTCAATTTAACAGGTTGAACTCTCTGGGTGTAAGATGCAATTACAATCAGTCTAGTACAAATGAATACAATTATCTTTCCAGGCTTTGCAGTTTAGAGTAAACGGAGACAGCTGACAAGAACAGTAATACTAAAAAGAAAGCTTTTGATAACAAAATGCAATTATAAGCTATTGTTCAATATTTCTAGACATGAATGTACATTTAAGTGAATTTCCCAGTGCTTCAGCAATGGCTATTTAGGGACAACAGGTTGTGTGTTTTTGTAAGGATTATTTCTGATTTGGGACACAGCAACTCAGGTGTGCAGTCATACCCATTGGTAATCACATGGGAAGACACCACATATAATGGTCCTGACACACTGTGAACCCTAAACACAGCTCACAGAGAAATACACACATGCCTGCAATTTACACAGATGAAAGATGACTAATGCAGTGTGTGGATATGAGTCCATGAGTAAGCCATGTTGAAAAAGAGAGCTGAAATAACAAGGACTATTTACTGAGACTTCTTTCTACTTTGTTTCTTTTTTTTTCATTTGTGACCCAAATTCAATCCTCAACATGGGCTACTGTCTCTGTGGAGTTTGGCTTATTTGAAATTGCATGTTAAAGGGACCCTTATAACCTCGGACAATTAATAATAATTTGCCAAGAGGATTGTGTCAAAATTGAAGCACAATGATGCATAACTGTAAATATTTCTTACTGTAAATATTTTGAAGCTGTAATTATCAACAATGCCTTGATAATGTGCTAATGTTATTCATTAGTGGTGTCTGAATCCTATTTTAAACCATTAATCTCATTTTGTAAATACAGTGGTACCTTGAAACTCAACGTCAATTGGTTCAAGAGTTTCAAGGTATTTTTTCCCATAAGGATGTATGGGAAACTCGTTAATTGTTATATATACACTGATCAGCCATAACATTAAAACCACCTCCTTGTTTCTACACTCACTGTCCTGCTTTCACCCTGTTCTTCAATGGTCAGGACTCTCCCAGGACCACCACAGAGCAGGTATTATTTAGGTGGTGGATGATTCTCAGCACTGCAGTGACACTGACATGGTGGTGGTGTGTTAGTGTGTGTTGTGCTGGTATGAGTGGATCAGACACAGCAGCGCTGCTGGAGTCTTTAAATACCGTGTCCACTCACTGTCCACTCTATTGGACACTCCTACCTAGTTTGTCCACCCTGTAGATGTAAAGTCAGAGACGATCGCTCATCTATTGCTGCTGTTTGAGTTGGTTATCTTTTAGACCTTCATCAGTGGTCAGATGACGCTGCCCACAGGACGCTGTTGGCTGGATATTTTTGGTTGGTGGACTATTCTCAGTCCAGCAGTGACAGTGAGGTGTTTAAAAACTCCATCAGCGCTGCTGTGTCTTATCCACTCATACCAGCACAACACACACTAACACACCACCACCATGTCATTGTCACTGCAGTGCTAAGAATGATCCACCACCTAAATAATACCTGCTCTGTAGTGGTCTTGTGGGGGTCCTGACTATTGAAGAACAGGGTGAAAGCAGGCTAAAAAAGTATGTAGAGAAACAGATGGACTACAGTCAGTAATTGTGTAACTACAAAGTGCTTCTGTATGGTAAGTGGGGCTGATAAAATGGACAGTGAGTGTAGAAACCAGGAGATGGTTTTAAGGTTATGGCTGATCAGTGTGTATGTACGTGTACTGTATATGTGACAAATAAAGACATTCTCTCTCTTTATTCTTCCTCAAACAGCTACCACAATATGAAAACATAATATTTTTTATAGAATTTATTTAATACAACTAAATGTGGGTGCAACCTGCCATATTTTGATCAGTGTTCATTACTGTTTTATCTCTTTTCCATTTACTTTCTCAGTTGATGGCAGCAAGTATTTTGTGTCTTTCATTTGTTACTTGGTTTGTTTTTGTTATTTTGGCCACCACTTTTATTTTCCGTTTACCCCTTTTGTTTGTTCCACCTTGATTAAGCATCTTGCAAATTTGGTTTATTTTTAATTCCTGCAGGTGTGTAGGCAACACCTGGTGCCTCAGTAGTGAGGTGTGATCTGCCTCGTTACACATGCATTTTAGCAATATGTTTGGCTAGCTGGATACATGCAAGCAGTGAGACACTCTATGGTTAGGTCTAATCAAGCTAACCAGGGCCTGTAATGAGACTTAGACTCCTGGTTACCATTTTATTGGAATAGCACTATCATGCTGACAATGGAGTGTACAAATTTTAATTACGTGCTAGATAACTGTCCACTATATTAATAAAATTATAGTTCTCCTTTTTTTATTTTGTTTATGCATTTTCTCCCATTTTTCTCCCTTTTAGCGCATCCAATTGCCTGATTGCGTCATGCTTCCTCTCCACCAATGCCGATCCCTGCTCTGATTGAGGAGAACGAAGCTAACTCACGCCCCATCCGACAGCCGGCAGGCAAAGCTGAGATTCGATACAATGTATTTGAGATCCCAGCTTTGGTTCCAGCGTGTGTTTTTACCGCTGCGCCACCTGAGCAGCCGTGTAATATAACTTTTTATTTAATAAAATATAGAGACATATTACAGATAAGTGAAAGGGGGAATTACTTTTCACCTTAAAGGAATGTGTTAACATAATGTTAATTTCTGGAATACAAAAAATTTTCTCTAACAATGACACAGTGGCGTAGTGGGTAGTACTGTCGCCTCATGGCAAGAAGGTCCTGGGTTTGATTCCTAGGTGAGACAGTCTGGGTCATTTCTGTAAGGTGTTTGCATGTTCTCCTAGTGTCTGCATGGGTTTCATCTGGGTGCTCTGGTTTCCTCCAACAGTCCAAAAACATGCAGTCAGCTTAACTGGAGATATTAAAATCATCCTCAGTGTGTGTGTGTGTTTGCCCTGTGATGGACTCTTGACCTGAGGGGCTGGGGTATTTCCTACCTTTTGCCCAGTGAATCTGACCCACAATGACCCTGAATAGAATAAAGCAGAGGTAAAACAGACAATAAATTAATGAATGTTGCCTATCGTGGCAGCATTATGGAGATATTTCTCTTCAGTAGGAACTGGACAATTGGTCATTATTGAAAGAAAAATGTATGCAGCCAAGTACATGCAAAAACATGTGGACCTCTGCCAGACAGCTGAAGATGACCAGTTAATTCAATGAGCAAATATTCACAAATCTATAAATGTGCAGCTGGTAGGGACTGATCTGGGAACTGATCACTTTTCCAACCCTGTTATTCCAGCAAAAAGTTTTAATTTCAGGCTGTCAGACAAAAATGATGTTTCAAAGGGGTATGAAGATTTTCTTTAGGCACTGTAAATGGGGCTCTCAGCCAAGAATCTGTAATTTTGCATTCTTAAACAAATGAAAGCACCACACTAATTAAAAAAGCATGTATCACCAGACTTTACATGTGTTAACAGGATTATACATGAGCAATAAATGAATTATTTTAAAATTAGTTATAGAGATAAGACACAAGAGCCTTAAAGCACCATCATTCTTTAATTTCTTAGAAGACACAGTACAACAAAACAAAAATGTGATCGTTTATAAGCATCTAAACAAATCTTTAAAATAAATAAGTGAAGTTTCTAACCAAGCAAATACAATTCTGAAATAAATAAATAAATATTGCATGCTTCATTCTGTAAAGTGTACACCACTTAAATTTCCTCACATTACACTTCAAACATCAAACCACGTCTTAATAGATGTCGTTTTGTATACAATAAAAATGGTTACATATATAATCAGTCTCCATAACACACGCCAATCGATGTCACTTATTTTGTCAATGTAGGAACCCCACATTGTCTCAAATAAGCTCACTGCATTACTTGCTTTGTTTAAATATATTATAAATAATTTAACTAACTTAAATTATATTTAAATAAATTAATCAAATAATTATTACTGACTTTTATGAAAACTACAAATAACACCATAAAATATCCATATATTAAAATCTATTAATTAGATATTAACACTGATTCTGGTGTCCTTTTTTTAAATTTATATGGCCAAAAGTATGTGGACTAATTGAGTTGAGGGATTTTAACAACATAACATGCTAACAATTGTACTGTTCAGTATAATATCAATTACATGAAATAAATTAAATGTATATATTACTATCTTGTCTTATTCCTTTCCAAAGGTATGGACATTGGGACAGTGGTAGCCTAGTGGGTAGAGCTTTGGGCTATCAACCGGAAGATTGGCGGTTCAAATCCAGGCTCAGCTATGCAGCCACTCTTGGGTCCTTGAGCAAGGTCCTTAACCTTGTCTGCTCCAGGGGCACTGGCTGACCCTGTGCTCTGAGCCCAGCTTCCAAACGAGCTGGGATATGTTTATATGACAAATAAAGTATATCTTTTTCATTATTATCAAGTTGGCTCTTCTTCTATTATTATAAAATAACCCACCTTTCTGGAGAGGCTTTTTACAAGATTTTGTAGGCTTTCTGTGGGAATTTGTCTTCATTCAGTCGAAAGACCATTTGCAAGGGCCAGGCACTTCTGTGTGATGTATCAGCATTTCATTGTGTATCAGTGTATCACATGTATCGGTCAATTCATTGTGGAGGTGTTCAGCAGGGCTGAGGTTATAGGGTGCTGGGCAGTGGTAGTTGTAGCCTAGCGGTTAAGGTACTGGACTAGTAAGCAGAAGGTTGCTGGTTCAAACCCCACCAGGTTGCTGCTGTTAGGCCCTTGAGCAGGGCTCTTAACCCTCAATTGCTTAGACTGGATACTGTAAGTCTCTTTGGATAAAAGTGTCTGCTAAATGCCGAAAATGTAAATGTAGAATTCTTCCACATCAAACTCATCAAAACATGTCCTAATGGACCATACTTTGTGTATAGGGAACATGTCGCCACAAATTTGAAAGCATATAATTGATTTTATACACCTGTTAGCAATGACTGACTGAAACAGAACAAACAGAGAGGAAGTCCACATAGATCTTGGCCATGCAGAGTTACACTACCAACCTGCCCCATTGTTCCAAACAAGTGCTGTCCCTTATAGCTCATTTTTCTGAGATTTGAGGTGAGCTCTTTATTCTGGATGAGCTGAGGAGCTGGCGAGCCCGGACTCTGAACTTTTGGTCTCTCACACTGTAGATGATAAAATTCCAGCAACTGCTCGCGGTCAGAATCCAGAAAGCAAAGAACGAGAAGATGCACCATTCATTTCCAATAACGTTTCCCAGTACAAACACAGCAATGGGGGTGAAGGAAGCTGTAAAGACCAGTGTGATCGCCCCGATCGTCTTTGCAGCCTTGATGTCGGAGAAGCTCGGTCCTGATGCGCTGTGACAGCCTGCCCGAGCCAGATGTTTTCTTTTCTTTGAATGGTGCCGGATCGTACTCATGGAGATGATGTTCGTTATAATAGTTCCTATAAGAAGTGTAAAATCAAAGACTGGAAAGAGTAAGAGAATGTGCCATGCTTGAGAAGGAAGGGTGGTAGTTTTTAACGCGTAGTTGCACATTCTGCTGCATGAGTTATACTGCAGCGCAATCTCATTGCTGAAAATCATAGGAGAGAGAGCCAAGAAGAAACTGCCCATCCAGGAGAAGATGATCAGCATGCTGGTCCTTCTTCTGGTAATGACTGCATCTTTATGCAGCGGCTTTAAAACCGCAATGCTGCGCTCAATAGTGAGAAAGAAAACTGTGGTGATGGAGACCAGTGTGCATCCTGCGAACACAGGTCCGATAAAAGTGCACGGGTGGAAATGTGTGTGCTGAGAATTGTATACAATCCAACCAGGTGCTGAATCCTTCAACAGGAGGGTCATCTCTGCATACACCGACAGGGGTACCACAAAAATCCCAATTGCTAGATCTGCCATGGCTAAGGATGCTTTCAGATAACCGTGCGGTGTGTGGAAATGTTTAGATCCGAACACAACTGCTAGTGTCAACGAGTTTCCAAACGATATCGCGAAAATCAGTAATATCATGAAGATGATCATTAGTATTTTGACTGTGGGGCAGCAACAGATGCTGCACATCGTTTGTGCGTCCTGCATCCTCTCCATCTGCACATTAAAGGCTTTTGAGAAGAACAAAAACAGCCAGCAGGTAAATCAAGTGTCCACTTCGGTTCAATAATACATACTTAAAAACACAAGGAGTAAACTCATTGTTTATAACAGTCTTCTGAACAGTCCTCTGCGCGCGTAAAATCCCTCAGATATGAATCCATAACGCATCACCGACACAGTTTACATCGCAATTAATGTCAGTAACAGCATATAGTTTTTAAAAACAGCAAGATAGTTCGATGATACGATACCTGATGCAGATTCCAGAAAGCCAACTTTCTGTACAAGTGCACAGCATTGCGCACAAAACGACGGCTTGTTATTAATGCGCGCTATGCGCTGTCTAGGGCACTTTATGTGGAACATTACGACGCAAAAAGTAGAATGGACGCTTTTAATAGCCACCAATGTATTTCGCCTAACTCGAGCTTACATTTCCTCCTCCAGCACAGGCTTGTTCAGGTCAGCTTGGGCACAGCTTGGGCACAGTTATGAAGACGCACTGTGGTAAGTTTAGTTTTATACTGGACCTTCGCATGACTCACTCTGCAGTAAGCAAGCAACAGACTACAATTACAACTGTTTAAATAAGTTCTTAAAATTTTTTAGTGAATTCTATTTCTTAATATGAGTTGAAGAACTAAGGGAGCGTCTAAAAAGTGCATGAAGGGAACAACTGTTTAAAATGCATTAAAGAATGTTGCAGTGGCGGCTCCTGCCAAATCTCTCAGGAAAAAGAGGGGGGGATTGTTGCAATGATGGCCAAGGTGACCCGTTCAATGGGTGAATTAAAGCTTAAATAATTAACATCTTAAGTCATCTGTCAGTTTGCCCTCACAAATAACTTTGAACATGGAAAGAGAACAGCTTTGTCATTATTCATAAAATTAAGTACAGCCTTCACTCTAACAATTTAATTCAGTCTTCATCAGATAGCATTTTATTTTAGATCAAATCAAATCACGGTTTATTTGTCACATACATAGTCATACACAGTACAACTGGCAGTGAAATGCTTTTGTGACTGCTTAGCCACAGTAATTACAAAAACTACAAAATAGTCAAAATATATATTATACAAAAAATATAGAAATGTTTTTAAATGTAAAGTGTAGAAAAATTAACAATATAATTTAACAAGAGCAATTTAAAGTGAACAAGTGTGTAAAAGTGACAAGTAGTGCAGAAACATAATGCTATACAGATGTGATTACTATACACAAATACAAATCCATATATATATATATATATATATATACATACATACATACATAATTTGTTTATTGGGATTTTAATGTCACGTTTTACAGTTTGGTTACATTCATGACAGGAACGGTAGTTACTCATTACACAGGGTTCATCAGTTCACACAAGGTTATATCAGACACAGTCATGGACAATTTTGTATCTCCAATTCACCTCATTTGCATGTCTTTTGACTGTGGGAGGAAACCGGAGCACCCGGAGTAAACCCATGCAGACACGGGGAGAACATGCAAACTCACACGCATATACCTATATACACATATGTCTACATATATACACATATATATATATATATAAATTAGATTGTTCAAGTTTTGTAAATTTAGTCCTGAATGCTATTTTCGTTGAGGACACGAATAGCTTGTGGAAAAAAGCTCCTTCTCATCCTCTCCGTTTTTGCAGCAGATCCAGATTAAAGATTGGCATCGGGGCTGATGTGCAATGAACAAAGAAGTACAATTAAACAATTGGGGAGATACAATAAGTGCTTTTCCCCCCGTTTGTAGATAATTGCTTGATGTTTAAATTTGGTCTGGGTTACCCTAATTCTTTAGTTGCTAATTTATCCAGATTACTACGACAACAGAATGGTATTTTGCTTAATGACACGATGGAGTTGCTCTGAACTGAGGTAATGGTAGTCATGGTGACGAGATCGCTACACCAGGTTATGTGTGACGCAAGCATGTACAGTGTATCACAAAAGTGAGTACACCCCTCACATTTCTGCAAATATTTCATTATATCTTTTCATGGGACAACACTATAGAAATAAAACTTGGATATAACTTAGAGTAGTCAGTGTACAGCTTGTATAGCAGTGTAGATTTACTGTCTTCTGAAAATAACTCAACACACAGCCATTAATGTCTAAATAGCTGGCAACATAAGTGAGTACACCCCACAGTGAACATGTCCAAATTGTGCCCAAATGTGTCGTTGTCCCTCCCTGGTGTCATGTGTCAAGGTCCCAGGTGTAAATGGGGAGCAGGGCTGTTAAATTTGGTGTTTTGGGTACAATTCTCTCATACTGGCCACTGGATATTCAACATGGCACCTCATGGCAAAGAACTCTCTGAGGATGTGAGAAATAGAATTGTTGCTCTCCACAAAGATGGCCTGGGCTATAAGAAGATTGCTAACACCCTGAAACTGAGCTACAGCATGGTGGCCAAGGTCATACAGCGGTTTTCCAGGACAGGTTCCACTCGGAACAGGCTTCGCCAGGGTCGACCAAAGAAGTTGAGTCCACGTGTTCGGCGTCATATCCAGAGGTTGGCTTTAAAAAATAGACACATGAGTGCTGCCAGCATTGCTGCAGAGGTTGAAGACGTGGGAGGTCAGCCTGTCAGTGCTCAGACCATACGCCGCACACTGCATCAACTCGGTCTGCATGGTCGTCATCCCAGAATGAAGCTGACACACAAGAAAGCCCGCAAACAGTTTGCTGAAGACAAGCAGTCCAAGAACATGGATTACTGGAATGCCCTGTGGTCTGACGAGACCAAGATAAACTTGTTTGGCTCAGATGGTGTCCAGCATGTGTGGCGGCGCCCTGGTGAGAAGTACCAAGACAACTGTATCTTGCCTACAGTCAAGCATGGTGGTGGTAGCATCATGGTCTTGGGCTGCATGAGTGTTGCTGGCACTGGGGAGCTGCAGTTCATTGAGGGAAACATGAATTCCAACATGTACTGTGACATTCTGAAACAGAGCATGATCCCCTCCCTTCGAAAACTGGACCTCATGGCAGTTTTCCAACAGGATAATGACCCCAAACACAACCTCCAAGATGACAACTGCCTTGCTGAGGAAGCTGAAGGTAAAGGTGATGGACTAAACCCAATTGAGCACCTGTGGCGCATCCTCAAGTGGAAGGTGGAGGAGTTCAAAGTGTCTAACATCCACCAGCTCCGTGATGTCATCATGGAGGAGTGGAAGAGGATTCCATTAGCAACCTGTGCAGCTCTGGTGAATTCCATGCCCAGGAGGGTTAAGGCAGTGCTGGATAATAATGGTGGTCACACAAAATATTGACACTTTGGGCACAATTTGGACATGTTCACTGTGGGGTGTACTCACTTATGTTGCCAGCCATTTAGACATTAATGGCTGTGTTGAGTTATTTTCAGAAGACAGTAAATCTACACTGCTATACAAGTTGTACACTGACTACTCTAAGTTATATCCAAGTTTTATTTCTATAGTGTTGTCCCATGAAAAGATATAATAAAATATTTGCAGAAATGTGAGGGGTGTACTCACTTTTGTGATACACTGTAAGTGCGAGCCCTCCCGGAACCCATTCAGATTGTATTGCAGCGCCTGCAGTTCGAAGAAAAATGCCTTAACATGAGAATCTATCAGAGCAATCCGGGGCGATTTTCAATCAGACTGAAATTGCCCAAAAAGGGGCAGTACTGTACGGAACACAACTCGACGCTGATTGGACTACGATATTCAGAGGCAAGACAGACTGTCCAGAACAGTCACAGCTAGTTTAACACTGGTTGAATGTGAAAGAAAAATGTCTTCCTTTTCGCCCTTTGGTGGTGCGTCGCCTGATCGCCCTAAGGAACGAGCCACCCATGGGTTATAGTAGTTATGTATAGTGACATGTTGCACTTGCCACACCTGTGTTACACAATAAAATTCCTACAGCATGAGCACAGCAATAAATGTTGTAAAACAATGATTTAAAATAAATCTTTTTTTTTTGTTGTTTATGCATTTTCTCCCCTTTTTGCGTTTTGCATCATGCTTCCTCTCCACCAATGCCAATCTCTGCTCTGATTGAGGAGAACAAAGCTAACCCACGCCCCCTCTGACACGTAGGCAGCATGCCATATGCATCTTATCACCTACACTTTGATGAGTGCAGTGCAGCTAAGCGTTGTGTAGAGCACTCTTTTCTCATCTCTGTGCAGGCGTCATCAATCAGCCAGCAGAGGACGTAATTGCACCAGTCATGAGAGAGAGAGACCCCATCCAGCTTAGTCCCACCCATACCTGAACAACAGGCCAATCATTGTTCATGTGGCCGCTCAGCCTAGCCAGCAAGCAGAGCTGAGATTCGATACGATGTATTCGAGATCCCAGCTCTGGTTCCAGCGTGTGTTTTTACTGCTGCACCACCTAAGCAGTCTTAAAATAAATCTTTAATATAAAATTGTAATAAAAGTTGTATCAGTTATTTAGAACTGTTCCACTTACTACACGTGTGTTACAAAATAAAAGTATGAGTAAAGTAATACATTTTATTACGTAAAAAAATAAATATTAAATATTTATTAGGATTTTCACATCATGTTTTACACACTTTGGTTATGTTTATGACAGAACAGGTAGTTACTCATTACACAAGATTCATCAGCTCACAAGTTTAATGTCAAACACACTAATGGACAATTTTGTATCTCCAATTCACCTCACTTGCATGTCTTTGGACTGTGGGAGGAAACCGGAGCTCCCGGAGGAAACCCACACAGACACGCAGAAGGGACACACAGAAAAGACTCCTTCACCTGGGGATAGACCCAAGGACCCACTTGCTGTAAGGCAACAGTGCTACCCACTAAGATGCCCTAAAAAATGGAAGCACTACTGTAAGTCGCTCTGGATAAGAGCATCTGCCAAATGCCGAAAATGTAAATGTAAATGTAAATGTAAATAAATGAAAATGTTAATAAATGGTGTAGTATTTACCTGGAGATGTGTACTACTTACTTTACATGTATTATAAAGTAGTCCTACACCATGAATACAGTAATAAATCATATACAAATCATATCATCCACAATTGGCCTCACACAAAAGGCTTTAGACTTCGGATTGAGTTTTTTTTTTAGTTTAATTGTTGCTCCCACTGCTTTCCTTTTAGAGTCGTTTGAATCACTAATCCTTTTGAAGTCATGATTACACTTGTTTTTAATCTTTAATGAAAAGCAATAAAATGAGATGTTTTACAGAGCTTGTACAAATAAAGCTTAGCAAATGAAAGCCAATATGAGATTGATCATGTGACTTGGATTAGGTTGAGACAGACGGCGTGGTTTGGTCCAAATTCCGGTACAACTGATGAATGCCGAGTCAAACTATATTTAAAAAGTTGGATGAATTCCGAGTTGCAAGCAGATGAATAGTGAAAAACGAAAATGTTTACAGTGAATCTTAGCAGAAGTGTTCACTGACCAACAGACACAGACAAACTGACCCAATCGCCTTTTGTTTCAGCAGTTGAGCTGCAGGGCCGTGGGTTGTGTCTTGTGTCCTGCCTGTTCCAATAAAGTGCGGCTGTTTGGTTGAGAACTGATAAAACAGTCGACAACTAAAACATTTTTTTCTTGAACAATATGATTGGGAACCGAATTGTTCAACATGGGAGACATTCGAGGAACCAAGGTTCCAATGTATTATAAAGTGCTTTCAAGTCTAGTCAGACTCCTGGCGAACATGTAGACTTTGTTTCTCCAGAACATCTCTTCTTTTGTTTGGGTGTCCCTGCTTAATAACTCATTCATTATTCATTGCGCAGTGGTAAATTATCGCCTACGCTGGGATTCAGGGTTCGAATCCCCAGTGGTGTTATCGTCTGGTCCGGTGTCTATATATAGACACGACTGGCTATGTCTGAGTGAAAGAAATGAAGAGCAGAGAAAACCAGAGTCTGTACAATTCTGATCTTTGTTTGGAGAGACAAATCTTTACATCTGAGGATCTGTTTGAGTTCCTTCATTCTTATTCTGCCAAGTGCCAGTCTGTGTCATATTTCCTGACTGCTGGATCCTGCTGGATCCAGCAGCTGGACTGCTGGATAGTTGATTTAAGTCAACAAAACCTGTTCAATATCTTTTTTATCAATGGTAAAGTTACATGCACACAAGGTGTACTCAGAGGAACCCTTAGTTCTTCTTCTGTAACAAGTTGAGTGCCTTCTAACCTGAGGGTCCCAACTTCTGGAACTACTGTCAGTTAATCTTTTCATTTTTTTAGTAGAGTACATAAGTGGTTTACCATTGAATTGTTGTCATTGCCGTTTTAGCCTTGTGACTGTCCACCTCTGACTTTGTCTTATACCTGTATTGCTGCTTCCCAGTATAGGTGGTATGTATAGTCTGGCACCTTTGCTAAGAGCTTTCTGCTATGGTAAACTCCATGCAGCATACCTCTGTTTTCCTGATGTTTGCAAGCCTACGTGGTTTGACAATGCACCACCATGAGAAGGTTATAATCATTATAATCATGTTAAATTGCAGAATTTTCAAATCACAGTGCCTATTCTGTTAAATCACAAACCCAGCTTATAATTATTATGTAGTTTGCTTAACATACAATCCAATGTAAAGGTTTGGCCACCCCTGGCCGAAAACTATGTCTACTTTATTTTCTACAAACACTACTTCTGAAAATGTTGGGACATAAAATGTGTAAAATGCAGTAAAAAAAAAAAAGTTGGGACACTACTTTGTGTCAAACTTTAGAAGAAAATTACAAATCATTAAAAAAAACACTGTTGAATGTGCATGACCTTTGAGCTCTCAGAAGGCATTGCATGCTACTGCAATAAATATAGACAGATGGGCTCGGGAGCACTTCAGAAAACTATCTTGTTCCAAACATAGCAAAGACCACTAAAATGAATTGCTAGACTTTAAAGGTCAGATTGCTCTCTTATACTACTTACAGTGTATCACAAAAGTGAGTACACCCCTCACATTTCTGCAAATATTTCATTATATCTTTTCATGGGACAACACTATAGAAATAAAACTTGGATATAACTTAGAGTAGTCAGTGTACAGCTTGTATAGCAGTGTAGATTTACTGTCTTCTGAAAATAACTCAACACACAGCCATTAATGTCTAAATAGCTGGCAACATAAGTGAGTACACCCCACAGTGAACATGTCCAAATTGTGCCCAAATGTGTCGTTGTCCCTCCCTGGTGTCATGTGTCAAGGTCCCAGGTGTAAATGGGGAGCAGGGCTGTTAAATTTGGTGTTTTGGGTACAATTCTCTCATACTGGCCACTGGATATTCAACATGGCACCTCATGGCAAAGAACTCTCTGAGGATGTGAGAAATAGAATTGTTACTCTCCACAAAGATGGCCTGGGCTATAAGAAGATTGCTAACACCCTGAAACTGAGCTACAGCATGGTGGCCAAGGTCATACAGCGGTTTTCCAGGACAGGTTCCACTCGGAACAGGCTTCGCCAGGGTCGACCAAAGAAGTTGAGTCCACGTGTTCGGCGTCATATCCAGAGGTTGGCTTTAAAAAATAGACACATGAGTGCTGCCAGCATTGCTGCAGAGGTTGAAGACGTGGGAGGTCAGCCTGTCAGTGCTCAGACCATACGCCGCACACTGCATCAACTCGGTCTGCATGGTCGTCATCCCAGAAGGAAGCTGACGCACAAGAAAGCCCGCAAACAGTTTGCTGAAGACAAGCAGTCCAAGAACATGGATTACTGGAATGCCCTGTGGTCTGACGAGACCAAGATAAACTTGTTTGGCTCAGATGGTGTCCAGCATGTGTGGCGGCGCCCTGGTGAGAAGTACCAAGACAACTGTATCTTGCCTACAGTCAAGCATGGTGGTGGTAGCATCATGGTCTTGGGCTGCATGAGTGTTGCTGGCACTGGGGAGCTGCAGTTCATTGAGGGAAACATGAATTCCAACATGTACTGTGACATTCTGAAACAGAGCATGATCCCCTCCCTTCGAAAACTGGACCTCATGGCAGTTTTCCAACAGGATAATGACCCCAAACACAACCTCCAAGATGACAACTGCCTTGCTGAGGAAGCTGAAGGTAAAGGTGATGGACTAAACCCAATTGAGCACCTGTGGCGCATCCTCAAGTGGAAGGTGGAGGAGTTCAAAGTGTCTAACATCCACCAGCTCCGTGATGTCATCATGGAGGAGTGGAAGAGGATTCCATTAGCAACCTGTGCAGCTCTGGTGAATTCCATGCCCAGGAGGGTTAAGGCAGTGCTGGATAATAATGGTGGTCACACAAAATATTGACACTTTGGGCACAATTTGGACATGTTCACTGTGGGGTGTACTCACTTATGTTGCCAGCCATTTAGACATTAATGGCTGTGTTGAGTTATTTTCAGAAGACAGTAAATCTACACTGCTATACAAGTTGTACACTGACTACTCTAAGTTATATCCAAGTTTTATTTCTATAGTGTTGTCCCATGAAAAGATATAATAAAATATTTGCAGAAATGTGAGGGGTGTACTCACTTTTGTGATACACTGTAAGTGCGAGCCCTCCCGGAACCCATTCAGATTGTATTGCAGCGCCTGCAGTTCGAAGAAAAATGCCTTAACATGAGAATCTATCAGAGCAATCCGGGGCGATTTTCAATCAGACTGAAATTGCCCAAAAAGGGGCAGTACTGTACGGAACACAACTCGACGCTGATTGGACTACGATATTCAGAGGCAAGACAGACTGTCCAGAACAGTCACAGCTAGTTTAACACTGGTTGAATGTGAAAGAAAAATGTCTTCCTTTTCGCCCTTTGGTGGTGCGTCGCCTGATCGCCCTAAGGAACGAGCCACCCATGGGTTATAGTAGTTATGTATAGTGACATGTTGCACTTGCCACACCTGTGTTACACAATAAAATTCCTACAGCATGAGCACAGCAATAAATGTTGTAAAACAATGATTTAAAATAAATCTTTTTTTTTTGTTGTTTATGCATTTTCTCCCCTTTTTGCGTTTTGCATCATGCTTCCTCTCCACCAATGCCAATCTCTGCTCTGATTGAGGAGAACAAAGCTAACCCACGCCCCCTCTGACACGTAGGCAGCATGCCATATGCATCTTATCACCTACACTTTGATGAGTGCAGTGCAGCTAAGCGTTGTGTAGAGCACTCTTTTCTCATCTCTGTGCAGGCGTCATCAATCAGCCAGCAGAGGACGTAATTGCACCAGTCATGAGAGAGAGAGACCCCATCCAGCTTAGTCCCACCCATACCTGAACAACAGGCCAATCATTGTTCATGTGGCCGCTCAGCCTAGCCAGCAAGCAGAGCTGAGATTCGATACGATGTATTCGAGATCCCAGCTCTGGTTCCAGCGTGTGTTTTTACTGCTGCACCACCTAAGCAGTCTTAAAATAAATCTTTAATATAAAATTGTAATAAAAGTTGTATCAGTTATTTAGAACTGTTCCACTTACTACACGTGTGTTACAAAATAAAAGTATGAGTAAAGTAATACATTTTATTACGTAAAAAAATAAATATTAAATATTTATTAGGATTTTCACATCATGTTTTACACACTTTGGTTATGTTTATGACAGAACAGGTAGTTACTCATTACACAAGATTCATCAGCTCACAAGTTTAATGTCAAACACACTAATGGACAATTTTGTATCTCCAATTCACCTCACTTGCATGTCTTTGGACTGTGGGAGGAAACCGGAGCTCCCGGAGGAAACCCACACAGACACGCAGAAGGGACACACAGAAAAGACTCCTTCACCTGGGGATAGACCCAAGGACCCACTTGCTGTAAGGCAACAGTGCTACCCACTAAGATGCCCTAAAAAATGGAAGCACTACTGTAAGTCGCTCTGGATAAGAGCATCTGCCAAATGCCGAAAATGTAAATGTAAATGTAAATGTAAATAAATGAAAATGTTAATAAATGGTGTAGTATTTACCTGGAGATGTGTACTACTTACTTTACATGTATTATAAAGTAGTCCTACACCATGAATACAGTAATAAATCATATACAAATCATATCATCCACAATTGGCCTCACACAAAAGGCTTTAGACTTCGGATTGAGTTTTTTTTTTAGTTTAATTGTTGCTCCCACTGCTTTCCTTTTAGAGTCGTTTGAATCACTAATCCTTTTGAAGTCATGATTACACTTGTTTTTAATCTTTAATGAAAAGCAATAAAATGAGATGTTTTACAGAGCTTGTACAAATAAAGCTTAGCAAATGAAAGCCAATATGAGATTGATCATGTGACTTGGATTAGGTTGAGACAGACGGCGTGGTTTGGTCCAAATTCCGGTACAACTGATGAATGCCGAGTCAAACTATATTTAAAAAGTTGGATGAATTCCGAGTTGCAAGCAGATGAATAGTGAAAAACGAAAATGTTTACAGTGAATCTTAGCAGAAGTGTTCACTGACCAACAGACACAGACAAACTGACCCAATCGCCTTTTGTTTCAGCAGTTGAGCTGCAGGGCCGTGGGTTGTGTCTTGTGTCCTGCCTGTTCCAATAAAGTGCGGCTGTTTGGTTGAGAACTGATAAAACAGTCGACAACTAAAACATTTTTTTCTTGAACAATATGATTGGGAACCGAATTGTTCAACATGGGAGACATTCGAGGAACCAAGGTTCCAATGTATTATAAAGTGCTTTCAAGTCTAGTCAGACTCCTGGCGAACATGTAGACTTTGTTTCTCCAGAACATCTCTTCTTTTGTTTGGGTGTCCCTGCTTAATAACTCATTCATTATTCATTGCGCAGTGGTAAATTATCGCCTACGCTGGGATTCAGGGTTCGAATCCCCAGTGGTGTTATCGTCTGGTCCGGTGTCTATATATAGACACGACTGGCTATGTCTGAGTGAAAGAAATGAAGAGCAGAGAAAACCAGAGTCTGTACAATTCTGATCTTTGTTTGGAGAGACAAATCTTTACATCTGAGGATCTGTTTGAGTTCCTTCATTCTTATTCTGCCAAGTGCCAGTCTGTGTCATATTTCCTGACTGCTGGATCCTGCTGGATCCAGCAGCTGGACTGCTGGATAGTTGATTTAAGTCAACAAAACCTGTTCAATATCTTTTTTATCAATGGTAAAGTTACATGCACACAAGGTGTACTCAGAGGAACCCTTAGTTCTTCTTCTGTAACAAGTTGAGTGCCTTCTAACCTGAGGGTCCCAACTTCTGGAACTACTGTCAGTTAATCTTTTCATTTTTTTAGTAGAGTACATAAGTGGTTTACCATTGAATTGTTGTCATTGCCGTTTTAGCCTTGTGACTGTCCACCTCTGACTTTGTCTTATACCTGTATTGCTGCTTCCCAGTATAGGTGGTATGTATAGTCTGGCACCTTTGCTAAGAGCTTTCTGCTATGGTAAACTCCATGCAGCATACCTCTGTTTTCCTGATGTTTGCAAGCCTACGTGGTTTGACAATGCACCACCATGAGAAGGTTATAATCATTATAATCATGTTAAATTGCAGAATTTTCAAATCACAGTGCCTATTCTGTTAAATCACAAACCCAGCTTATAATTATTATGTAGTTTGCTTAACATACAATCCAATGTAAAGGTTTGGCCACCCCTGGCCGAAAACTATGTCTACTTTATTTTCTACAAACACTACTTCTGAAAATGTTGGGACATAAAATGTGTAAAATGCAGTAAAAAAAAAAAAGTTGGGACACTACTTTGTGTCAAACTTTAGAAGAAAATTACAAATCATTAAAAAAAACACTGTTGAATGTGCATGACCTTTGAGCTCTCAGAAGGCATTGCATGCTACTGCAATAAATATAGACAGATGGGCTCGGGAGCACTTCAGAAAACTATCTTGTTCCAAACATAGCAAAGACCACTAAAATGAATTGCTAGACTTTAAAGGTCAGATTGCTCTCTTATACTACTTACAGTGTATCACAAAAGTGAGTACACCCCTCACATTTCTGCAAATATTTCATTATATCTTTTCATGGGACAACACTATAGAAATAAAACTTGGATATAACTTAGAGTAGTCAGTGTACAGCTTGTATAGCAGTGTAGATTTACTGTCTTCTGAAAATAACTCAACACACAGCCATTAATGTCTAAATAGCTGGCAACATAAGTGAGTACACCCCACAGTGAACATGTCCAAATTGTGCCCAAATGTGTCGTTGTCCCTCCCTGGTGTCATGTGTCAAGGTCCCAGGTGTAAATGGGGAGCAGGGCTGTTAAATTTGGTGTTTTGGGTACAATTCTCTCATACTGGCCACTGGATATTCAACATGGCACCTCATGGCAAAGAACTCTCTGAGGATGTGAGAAATAGAATTGTTACTCTCCACAAAGATGGCCTGGGCTATAAGAAGATTGCTAACACCCTGAAACTGAGCTACAGCATGGTGGCCAAGGTCATACAGCGGTTTTCCAGGACAGGTTCCACTCGGAACAGGCTTCGCCAGGGTCGACCAAAGAAGTTGAGTCCACGTGTTCGGCGTCATATCCAGAGGTTGGCTTTAAAAAATAGACACATGAGTGCTGCCAGCATTGCTGCAGAGGTTGAAGACGTGGGAGGTCAGCCTGTCAGTGCTCAGACCATACGCCGCACACTGCATCAACTCGGTCTGCATGGTCGTCATCCCAGAAGGAAGCTGACGCACAAGAAAGCCCGCAAACAGTTTGCTGAAGACAAGCAGTCCAAGAACATGGATTACTGGAATGCCCTGTGGTCTGACGAGACCAAGATAAACTTGTTTGGCTCAGATGGTGTCCAGCATGTGTGGCGGCGCCCTGGTGAGAAGTACCAAGACAACTGTATCTTGCCTACAGTCAAGCATGGTGGTGGTAGCATCATGGTCTTGGGCTGCATGAGTGTTGCTGGCACTGGGGAGCTGCAGTTCATTGAGGGAAACATGAATTCCAACATGTACTGTGACATTCTGAAACAGAGCATGATCCCCTCCCTTCAAAAACTGGGCCTCATGGCAGTTTTCCAACAGGATAACGACCCCAAACACAACCTCCAAGATGACAACTGCCTTGCTGAGGAAGCTGAAGGTAAAGGTGATGGACTAAACCCAATTGAGCACCTGTGGCGCATCCTCAAGTGGAAGGTGGAGGAGTTCAAGGTGTCTAACATCCACCAGCTCTGTGATGTCATCATGGAGGAGTGGAAGAGGATTCCAGTAGCAACCTGTGCAGCTCTGGTGAATTCCATGCCCAGGAGGGTTAAGGCAGTGCTGGATAATAATGGTGGTCACACAAAATATTGACACTTTGGGCACAATTTGGACATGTTCACTGTGGGGTGTACTCACTTATGTTGCCAGCTATTTAGACATTAATGGCTGTGTGTTGAGTTATTTTCAGAAGACAGTAAATCTACACTGCTATACAAGTTGTACACTGACTACTCTAAGTTATATCCAAGTTTCATGTCTATAGTGTTGTCCCATGAAAAGATATAATGAAATATTTGCAGAAATGTGAGGGGTGTACTCACTTTTGTGATACACTGTACACTACTCATAAAACAAATCCACGGTGCAGTGCACCAATGTATTACCAATATGACAGCCCAAAAAAGTAATAATAAAAATGTGAACACTCATTTCCTGCTTGTACTACACTTTTATACTCAAAGGATATGCTTTTACTATGTTGGCATACCTTTAAAGCTACAAAGTTTCAAAAACAATTGGTCAGACATTCACACCAACTCACAAGTTTTGGAATTTGGGATACAAATTGCCTAAAATGTATTTTTTGAGGAATTAATTGTAAAATTATGTTTGTTTGTTTATTAGGATTTTAACGTCATGTTTTACACTTTTGGTTACATTCATGACAGGAACGGTAGTTACTCATTACACAATATTCATCAGTTCACAAGGCTTGAATAGGCAATTTAGTGTCTCCAGTTCACCTCACTTGCACGTCTTTGGACTGTAAGAGGAAACCAGAGCACCCGGAGTAAACCCACACAGACACAGGGAGCACATGCAAACTTCACACAGAAAGGACCCAGACCGCCCCACCTGGGGATCGAACCCAGGACCTTCCTGCTGTGAAGCGACAGTGCTACCCACTGAGCCACTGAGCCACTGTGCCGCTCGTAAAATTATGTAATTTATTTAATGTAAATGATTTATAAAACTAATAAATAAAACCACCTTCTTGTTCCTACACTGTCCATTTTATCAGCTCCACTAGTTCTACAATTACTGACTGTAGTCCATCTGTTTCTCTGAATGCTTTGTTAGCCCCCTTTCATGCTGTTCTTCAATGGTCAGGACTCTCCCAGGACCACTACAGAGCAGGTATTTTTTGGGTGGTGGATCATTCTTAGCACTGCAGTGACAATGACATGATGGTGGTGTGTTGGTGTGTGTTAAGCTGGTATAAGTGGATAAGACACAGCAGTGCTGCTGGAGTTTTTAAATACTGTGTCCACTCACTGTCCACTCTATTAGACACTCCTACCTAGTTGGTCCACCTTGTAGATGTAAAGTCGGAGACGATCGCTCATCTATTGCTGCTGTTTGAGTTGGTCATCTTCTAGACCTTCATCAGTAAGAAGTATAAAATGGGGCTAACAAAGCATGTAGAGAAACAGATGGACTACAGTCAGTAATTGTAGAACTACAAAGTGCTCCTATATGTTAAGTGAAGCTGATAAAATGGACAGTGTGTGTAGAAACATGAAGGTGATTTTAATGTTATGGCTGATCGGTGTATAGACATGTACATGTTTGTGTATATATGTTTACATATTTATGTTAAATCATTCATAATTCACATTCAAGTTATTATGAGTAGAAAAAAATAACACACCAAATCCAGTATGATAAAGTGCTATTAGACCACATTGCAGTTTGAACAAAATATATTTCAGTATTGTGATAATTGTGGGAATATTGGGATGTTTGTAAAACAGTGGCATGGTGTAATATTAGTCAGTTACCTGGCTGTCCAGTAATGTGATAATGGTACCATATCACCAAACCGTACAGTGAAATCCAGCCTCAGTATCATGATGTGATAGTGCTAGATCGCCCAGCCCTGCAGTGAATGACGCTCATTCCTTTCCCTTCACTGAACTCAGCCATATTGTTGTTGATCACACTGGATCCTAGTTGGACGGAAAGTGCTGTAGAAGTTTAACACTTAACGGAATACACACATGAGCAATCTGGATATTAACTTTTTTACAACACTAGTCGACAGTAAGTGATTCGGATCGTTGTACGATTGCTGATCGGATTAAGCGCTATTTCTGTGCTGGTAAGTGTCTGAGTGGAAGCTAGCTTTAATGTTTATTTCTTTGGGGTCAGGCTACTCTCGGTAGCGCTGCTACTTACTGGAGTTTGCTACCAGGCTAACAGCAATAAAAAGTGAATGTACCATTACTTTAAGCGCAACAGAGTGTATACTGTTAGTTGTAGTTACTCGGTTGGGTTAAAATGGACGTGGTGTGTTAGTTAATGCTATCTGGAGTTACATATGTAGCACTTGCCTTATGCTGTTTATTAATTAGCATGCAGGTAGCTTTACCGATTACAGTTGAATGGTCTCGGACAGTTTGCATGCTTTTTAGATACAACAAACTTTTTACCGAATACTTTTCAAAATATTGAATTACTTACTAACTATTTACACATAATGTCATACATTTTTATACCACCTCGCTAGTCAGTGTTTAATTTTATGCGGAACTAACTGGTCAAAGAAAGGTAGCCTCTGCAAAGCCGCATACTACCGTTTTAATGAGTCGGTTAAAAAGTACACGCCGCTGAGTCATTACTGTTTTTACTTTTACACTATTTATTATTGTACTTTCAGACTGTCTATTCTGAGACATTGATGCTAGTGCAACTTTTTGTTACTTTTAAAGCATCTACAAATATGTGAATGCAGTATATAATTGTTATAATGTTCGAGTGTAGTTAAAGTTGAGGAGTGAATGAATGCACGGGGTGTGTTCACTTGCTCATTAATATAATCTGAACAGTATCTGATATTTTTACTTACCGTTTCACAGCTATAGTCTGAGGGTTTGTATATCATGGCAGTTTTGCAATTTTACTTATTTTAGCTTCTGACTGAATGTTTAAAACTTGTGACTAGTAGCTTGGTGGTGTAGTCACGTCAAGTCAACTTAATTTATATAGCGCTTTTTACAATAGACATCGTCTCAAAGCAACTTTACAGAATCCAGGACCAACAGATCAAAATCCCTGTTGAGCAAGCCGAGGGCGACGGTGGCGACGGTGGCAAGGAAAAACTCCCTTAAAATTACAGGAAGAAACCTTGAGAGGAACCAGACTCAGCAGGGACCCCCATCCTCTTTGGGTGGCCTGGAGGATACTTTAAATAAATAGGATTTACACAATATCATACACGCACAAATTAAAATGAACTAAAAGTTATAACTAGCAAAAATAATTGGAGTTATTATTCAGTCCAGTCTGTGATAAAGTCTGTAGTGAGTTCTTGACATTTTTGGTGCAAACACGCCAGGTTTCCATCACGTCTGGCAGGAGCAGCATTGTAGGCACGGCAGTACCTAGAGTAATGTCATTTAAAATTTCTTGTAAGTGATTGACTATACTTCTCCTTGCCCAAATTAGCAAGGCTGACAGCACCTATTAAAACTACAAGGCTAAGTAAAGAACCTAAACTGTCAGTTTATGCGAAGAGGATTTTTTAAGTGATAGTCCAAGAACCACCAAAACAAAAGTCTGCTACAAATTAGAAGGTGCTGGAACATGGGTAACAACTTAACGTGGCCTTTGTGGTAGTGCAGGAAAAAGGCCCCTTGCTCTTGAGCTTTTTTTTGTTTTGTGTTGACTGCAACATTCTTGTTTCATGTGGCAGAGGTGGTCAGGTGGTAACGAGTGTATGTTCTAATGTGGTGTTTCTGGGTACAAGGACTACAGGAATAACCACTAGACTTGGTAGTATCACATTGCATAACACAATCTTTTACTCTTTTACTCTCACATCTACAGCCTATTGCAATTAGCCTATTGCATGTTTTGTAAGGTTGAGAGTACCTTAACAAAATCCATGCATTAATGAGGAGAACCAAACTTCACACTGACCAGGGTTGAACCTCTTGCTGTGTAAAGCCCACTCTACCAGCTGTGCCATTGTGCTTACTGACAATACCTTTTAACTATAAAGATTTATTACATCATTAAAAGTATCAAAGACAGCAACAAAAAATATAATAATTATAGAACTATAATACAGTGGTACCTTGAAACTCAGCGTCAGTTGGTTCTGCGACTGGCGTTGAGTTTAAAAGGCGTTGAGTTTTAAGGTATTTTTTCCCCATAAGGATGTATGGGAAACTTGTTAATGTGTTCCATGGTTCTGTGAAACTGCATGTATTTCAGGCTTTTGTATAATAATAGGGTTGTTTTTGACACTTATACACTAAAAATAACACAAATATAATGTAAAAACACTGAAATAAAAAGCTGATTCTTAGGCCGCTTAGGTGGCGCAGCGGTAAAGTACGCTAGCACACCAGAGTTGGGGTTTCGAATACATCGTATCGAATCTCAGCTCTGCCTTCCGACTGGGCTGGGAGGCTGCATGAACAACGATTGGCTGTTGTTCATTGTTAGGGGTAAAAAGTCGGATCATAGGTCCTTATAACAGGTTCAACTGCGGCCCCTGTTGGCTGACTGATGGCGCCTTAAAAAAATCTGAGGAATAGTGCTGATGGGGGTGTGGCCCTCCGTACACAGTGCTCATCAGTGTATGAACTCAACTCGTGCAGGTGAAAAATGCAGTCTGTACTGACTACGTGCCGGAGGGGGCATATGTCAGTTGAGAGGCGTCCTCAGTCAGCGGTGAAAGGTCGAATCAGTAGGGCTGGGTATCGCCACTAATTTCCTGGATCGATTCGATTCGATTCACAAGGTCCCGATTCGATTCGATTCACAAGGTCCCGATTCGATTCGATTTCCGATTCGATTCGATTTCGATTCAACACAGTTAGGCATATTTAAGTTACATTAACAGGTTTTTGTTTAAATATGTAAAGATGTTCAGAGAACGAGTGTGATAATTGTACAAAGAACACTCATTATTAAAAATATTTGTGTATTTTGTTTACATAAATAATTAATCCAAAACAGAAAACAGTAACATTAATTTTTTATTATTATTTTATATGTCTGACACGCTACAACATTGTAAATGTAATGTAAACATACACCTGGCTGTTGAACAGCTTATGCCAAGTTTACACTACACGACACTCTGATTAACACCTGGTCGCTGTAATGTTCACACTACACGACTGATCGGCGATGGGGGGTTTTACACTACACCATCTATCACCAGGGGGAATCACAGGCGAGCTTCTCTGGTCTCCAAAACTACGTTTTGTCACGAAAACACACGTGAGAAGTGATGAAAGGTTTAATGATACCACGTCCAAACATGCACATCAACAAGTAGCGAGCGATCAAAGTTTGTGCGCTGATGAAATAAATGAATCTGAGTGGATTTGGCGACACAAGCAGCATGGCTTGTTCTATAGTGAATTGGAGGTTAATAAATATTTTGTTTTGTAGAGAACGATCAGGTCAGAAATACTGTAAAACTCGTGTGCTGATGTATTCTGATAGAAACTATATTGCGCTCCACCACCTGTTTACAACCTCTCCCCTGTGTTTCCCCTCGCTGTTTCTCACATTGATTGAGAGCCGAGTTTTGATCGCAGAGCGAACACCGAGTTCCTCCCGAATCCAGCACCGACCCGTCGCCGAGCGAAAATCAGTGCAAGAACTTGTGTAGTGGTCATAACTTGAGCTTCTGCCATGCTAAACTGATGTGCAGGTCAGATCTCGTTGCATGAAAAAACAGCGGCTGGTCACGCGAAATTAAAGGGGGTAACAGATTTCCGTGTGCACCGTAAAAAGGGGCGTATTTAAAAGATCGATCTCGCGTTTATATGAATCGATATCGGATCGTTCAAATAAAGATCGATTCGAATCGAAAAATCGATTTTATCAACCCACCCCTATGAATCAGTATAGAGGATGCAATCAGGGTAATTGGACACGACTAGATTAGGGGAGAAAATTGGGGGAAAAAAGTGGGAAAAGTAGAAAAGAAAAAAGAAAAAAGAATAAAGAAAAGCTGATTCTTACAATTTCTCAGAACCCTGAGCTGTAACACAAGTCTAACAGTGAAACAGGGAGGAAAATCCAGATAAACACAGATACATGTGGAGCTTTCAGAGTGGATTTGACGGTTATTCCACACAAATGCAGTTTTGTCCCATATGCACACTTAGATGACGTATTTATGCACTGCTCAAGCCGAGCGCTGAACAAAGCAAATGTTTATTGTTAATTTGAAATTAAATAAATACATTTTTAAAAAACAAACTGAACACGTTGAGTTTAAGGGAAACGTTGAGTTTAAGGCTACAAATTTCTCGACGAAGGGCGTTGAGTTTCAAAGATTTTGAGTTTAGGGGACATAGTGGACAAGGTACCACTGTATGACTAAAACAGCACTCTTGGCATTTAGTTCTTGCTGGCTGAGGATGTTTGTGCCAAATGTTCCTGTTTAAGGGAGTTCAACCAAAACATGTTTACATACCACTGCTCAGAGCAGGTACATTTTTAAAATATTTAAGGTGAAATACATTTGATAAGAATGTACAGCCAGTATTGGGATTGTGCTTTGTACTTTGTTACATAGTTTGTTCTGGTTTCTCAACAAAAAAAAAACTTAGTGGCCTTTTGTATTCTACATATCTCCTAGTTATGCCATGTACCAATATAGATACAGCTGGCATCAAGTATTTAACACATAAGAAAGCTGAAATGGTCCAAAACTTCTGCTGTAAGTATTAGTGGAAATATGTCCCATATACTTCTATGTTTATTCTACACGGTGTTACTGTGGTCTACCATTTTTCTGTTGGACATAATCCAGGAATAATCTTCAGGGTTCCAAAGCTTGGAATCACACCCACTTTCTCACTTACATGTAGATGTAATTAGAGCAGCCAATCAACCCTTGGCATGTTTTTTTGAAGGTGGAAGGAAACAAGTGACTGGAGGAAATCCATGCAGAAAATTGAATAACATGCCAATCGTCTGACAGACAGTAACCTAAAATAAGGTTTAAATCCAGGTCTAAAGCTAAGACGTTTTCCTTTATTGGGGTAACTGCAAGATTTTTTTTCTCTGTGTATATATTTATTGTTCTTGCAATTTGTAAGATGATCTGTAGGTGGATTTTGGGACATGTGTCCATATGGTGCAGCTCTGCTATTCATGGTATTCTAAGCTAATGTTTAAATGAGGGAAACAGATGTTCTAGTGCATTCCTAGGATCACAATTGTTTGCTGCATTTGGTACTGTGGTACAGTGTAGCATGTTTAAATATATAGAACATATCAGGTAAAACCAGACAATTGAATTAAATATACAAATATGCAATAAAATCTTTTTATAAAAATATAATTGTAATTTTTACCTATCAGTTTATACTAAATCACTCATAATGATAAAGTGAAAATGGTTTTCCCAAAACTGTATGATTTAATATTTTATAGCAGCAATTAAGTGCAAGTTTTGTTGAATACTTCTCTACAAGCTTTGCACACCCAGATTTGGACAGTTTATCTCACTTTCCATGGCAAATTTTCTTAAACTCTGTTAGATTGGATGGCAAGTGTCTGGACTTTGGCTATGCCACTTAAGGACATTCATCTGTCCAAATCCACTCCAGTGTTGTTGTGGCTGTATGCTATGGGTAGTTAAATGGTGAACTATTCTGAGGGTGTGCTCTTCAAGGCTGTTTCTTTATTTGGCTACATTAATCTGTGTTTCATTGTCTCTGCCACTGACAAGCACCCCCATAGCATGATGCTTCCACCACCATGTTTCACTATTGGGATGGTATTAGCCAAGAGAGCTGCTGTTCTTGTTTTTCGTCAGACATTGTGCTTGTTGTCCTGCCTGAAGAGACAAAGAATCCTTTTCCTCATAGCCATAAGGACAATGTTTTTCACACGCCATTGGCTATGCTCCAAAACAGGCTGTTATAAGTCTTTTACCCAACATTGGCTTCTGTCTTGCCACTCATATTTGTGGAGTGCCTCCGAATGGTCGTCTGACCAAGTTCTCTCATCTCTTAACACAGTTTTGGAGCTCTTATAGAGTGATTGTTGGGTTCATTCCTACCTCAATGACCAATGCCATTCTCTCCTGGATGCCCAGTTTGGCAGGAAAGCCAACTCTAGGAACATTTAATTGTGGCAAGCTTCTTCCATTTAAGAAATTAAGGCCACTGTATACCTGGAACCACCTAAAGTCGTAGATATTGTTATAAATACTTGCTTTGGCCTATGCCTTGCTACAATTAGATATCCACAGACAAATCCTTGGACTTCCTTGGTGCTGACAATGCAGTGTAAATTGTGGCCCCTTGTAGACCCAGGTGAATTAAATTTTTCAGTCAGTGAAAATTGCAACAGTTGGACTCCAGTTGTGTTGTAGACACATCTTAAGGGTAATTAAAGCAAACAAGATACACATGACTGCAATTTGGAGGGAGTGTCAAAATATTTTAGTAAATAAAAGATTTTAATACACATTTCAAAAATTCACTGTGTCATTATGGGTAATTAAGTGTAGATAAAATGGCAATTATTCATTTCATTTAAATGTTATCGACTAGGGATGTAACGATACACTCTACCCGCGATGCGATGCTATTCACGATACTGGTTTCACGATACGATTTTTACCCGATTTTTTTAAACTGAAATTGAAGACAAGTTTCCTTTTATTATTTCTTAAAAAAAAAAAAAAATACTGTATTTGTGATTATCTTTTATTTATCTAAATAATGAATGCCCTTTTATTTCTGAGGTAGGTACACACTATGCAAAACAATTTTGAATTAAGCCCAATTTGGCTAAAAAAGCCAGAATCTGGCAACCAGGCGTATAGCGCTAGTGACGTCAACCAGGCGAGGTGTATAGCGCCAGTGCCTCTGCTGTTTAAAGTGAATATCGATATTCATATATATATATATATATATATATTCATTTTACATGTCAAATCGATTTGAATTGTGGAATTTTTGAATCGGTTATTAACTGTCTTGTGGTGCTTCGGTACATCCGTATTATCGACTGCTTTATCCTCGGGTCACGGCTGGCTCGGTTTCACCAGGTAACACTGGGTGCAAGGCATAAAACACCCTTGGAGGGGTGCCAATCCATCACAGGGCTTTGGCAGTTAAAAAAATGCTTGAGTAGTCTTATTTACCATTTTTTTAATCTAGCTTGGGTCTAAATGTCATATTTATCTGTTCGTTCTTACATCAAGCAATAAATAAATTCATTAATTTATTTCTTCTTCTAAATACATTCGCACCAGTAAGAATTCTGCCTGACTGTTTACACCCACGTTTAGTGGTGTAACATAGATTTAATGATGTGTGAGTTGTATCAAACTGGTATTTTGGTAAAAAACCCCAAAAGTCATAAATATGTGAGATAGATCAAGCGTTACGATAATGAATTCTTATCATGTTTTATAATCTTGTTTAGCAAGTTTTTTTTTTAAATCGTGGTTCAGTACATCCTGCTGACTTGATGCAGGTGCATGTACAGTTAAAGTTATAATCTTACATTTACTTCAACTCAACTCAATCATTACAACTCAGATTTATCCACTCCACACATTCCATGTTAACAAACTATAGTTTTAGTAAGTTGTTTAGTGTATCTACTTTGTACATGACATAAGCAATTTTTCCAACAAATGTTTACAAACAGAATAGTTTCTAGTGGGTCAGAATCATGTTGTGGGGGTGCTTTGCTGTGGGAGGGACTGGTGCCCTTTACAGAATAGATGGCATTATGAGGAAGGAAAATTGCGTGGAGATATTGAATCAACATCTCAAGACATCAGCTAGGAAGTTAAAGCTTGTGTGCAAATAGGTTTTCCAAATGGACAATGACCCCAAACATTCTTCCAAATATGCAGCCAAATGGCATAAGGACAACAAAGCATGTGTAAGAAAGAAGGCTGACAAACCTGACTTGATTTTGTTGGGAGGAATGGGCCAAAATTCCAGCATTTACTGTAAGAAGGTTGTAGAAGGCTACCTGAAAAGTTTCAGCCAAGTTAAATAATTTAAAGGCAATACAGTAGACCCTTGACTTACGAGTTTAATTGGTTCCGAAGGGTTGTTCTTGAGTCAAAATGTTCGTTAGTTAAACCTATTTTTCCTGTAAGAAATAATGTAAATGAAATTACCAGACCTCCCAAACCCCCCCTTACCTAATCTTTCTAATGTCTTAAATGATCTTTTTTGTTATAAATACGAGTGTATTTTCCCTTAATCTTAAATTATAGAATAGATTTGTGAGTGCCGTAGATCATCACAGCCGTGATGTTATTCGCGATAACACACGACCTCAAGTGTTCTATTGCTTTCATACAACAGTTTTCACAAAATAAAGAAAAAAAATAAATCAAAGAAGCCCTGAATTTCATATTAAATATGCTTTAATATTGACAATACCTTCCGCCAAAAAGTAGTTCCACAACGAATATAAAGTTTAACACTACAAAGCAGACATCCCAAGTTGCAAAAACTCATTTCAGGAAGGTAAGAACAACAAGAAGAAAAAGTCAAGAACCTCTGAAGGGAAAAAAAAGAAATAAAAAAACCTCTTGCACACACCAAAGGATATAGGTGAAAACAGAACTTCTAGATGCTGCTAACAGGGCTATTAAGCTAACTGTTCGCGTTACAAACACATTAATGTTCCCTACATAGTGCACTAGATTGTGTATCAGATCATGGATATATGTTCCCTACATAGTGCACTAGACTGTGTATCAGATCATAGATATACAGTATGTTCCCTACATAGAGCACTAGATAGTGAATTAGACAATTGGTTATGTTCCCTACACAGTGCGCTAGATTGTATATCAGATAACGGATTTAAAACGTGACCGGGAAAAAAAGTCTGTGTCGCCTGCGTGCGCGTTTGTGTGCATGAAGCTTGTCGTTAATGGCAACGCGTCAGCGGAGTAATACCATTGTGGTGTGAAAAGACCGTGCTGTTGTCACGAATATCAGCACGGCTAGAACGCTTCTCAACCAATCAGATTGTAAGGTCGGAACTACCTGTTGTATAAATTCCTGTAATAAACAATAATAAACAACAATACACAGCAGTACTGTACATAAAACACATCACATTTCAGTACGCGTGTGCAGTACTATACACCATAATACATTTCCTTCTTTTTTTTATAAAATGTATCTACCAGAAACAACAATAACTCATATTTCTCTATTATTTCCTTCTTTATTTCAATAGTATTTTATTTTGTAGGTGTAATTGCACGAAAGAAAGAATACTTTACTCAGCGATTTCCTTTTTCTCTCTCACTCACTGTCCCCACTGCCTGATACACAGTGACAGCTACTGGCAAGAGTAATTATACAACAACGAATAGTAATAGATTTGTTCATTTTCTCAGCACTACGCTTCCTCTGCACATTCTTTGAGGCCATTTTAATATCGAATTTTACAAAATATAAAGAAAACACCGAAATAACACCATCCGCTGTCCACTCACTGTATATATACTGTATATATATATATATATATATATATATATATATATATATATATATATATATATATATATATACAGGGGTTGGACAAAATAACTGAAACACCTGTCATTTTAGTGTGGGAGGTTTCATGGCTAAATTGGACCAGTCTGGTGGCCAATCTTCATTAATTGCACATTGCACCAGTAAGAGCAGAGTGTGAAGGTTCAATTAGCAGGGTAAGAGCACAGTTTTGCTCAAAATATTGCAATGCACACAACATTATGGGTGACATACCAGAGTTCAAAAGAGGACAAATTGTTGGTGCACGTCTTGCTGGCGCATCTGTAACCAAGACAGCAAGTCTTTGTGATGTATCAAGAGCCACGGTATCCAGGGTAATGTCAGCATACCACCAAGAAGGACAAACCACATCCAACAGGATTAACTGTGGACGCAAGAGGAAGCTGTCTGAAAGGGATGTTCGGGTGCTAACCCGGATTGTATCCAAAAAACATAAAACCACGGCTGCCCAAATCACGGCAGAATTAAATGTGCACCTCAACTCTCCTGTTTCCACCAGAACTGTCCGTCGGGAGCTCCACAGGGTCAATATACACGGCCGGGCTGCTATAGCCAAACCTTTGGTCACTCGTGCCAATGCCAAACGTCGGTTTCAATGGTGCAAGGAGCGCAAATCTTGGGCTGTGGACAATGTGAAACATGTATTGTTCTCTGATGAGTCCACCTTTACTGTTTTCCCCACATCCGGGAGAGTTACGGTGTGGAGAAGCCCCAAAGAAGCGTACCACCCAGACTGTTGCATGCCCAGAGTGAAGCATGGGGGTGGATCAGTGATGGTTTGGGCTGCCATATCATGGCATTCCCTTGGCCCAATACTTGTGCTAGATGGGCGCGTCACTGCCAAGGACTACCGAACCATTCTGGAGGACCATGTGCATCCAATGGCGGTGCCGTGTATCAGGATGACAATGCACCAATACTCACAGCAAGACTGGTGAAAGATTGGTTTGATGAACATGAAAGTGAAGTTGAACATCTCCCATGGCCTGCACAGTCACCAGATCTAAATATTATTGAGCCACTTTGGGGTGTTTTGGAGAAGCGAGTCAGGAAACGTTTTCCTCCACCAGCATCACGTAGTGACCTGGCCACTATCCTGCAAGAAGAATGGCTTAAAATCCCTCTGACCACTGTGCAGGACTTGTATATGTCATTTCCAAGACGAATTGATGCTGTATTGGCCGCAAAAGGAGGCCCTACACCATACTAATAAATTATTGTGGTCTAAAACCAGGTGTTTCAGTTATTTTGTCCAACCCCTGTATATATATATATATATATATATATATATATATATATATATATATATATATATATATATATATATATATATATATATATATATATATATATATATATATATATATATATATATATATATATATATATATATATATATATATATATATATATATATATATATATATATATATATATATATATACACAGTGTATCACAAAAGTGAGTACACCCCTCACATTTCTGCAGATATTTAAGTATATCTTTTCATGGGACAACACTGACAAAATGACACTTTGACACAATGAAAAGTAGTCTGTGTGCAGCTTATATAACAGTGTAAATTTCTTCTTCCCTCAAAATAACTCAATATACAGCCATTAATGTCTAAACCATTGGCAACAAAAGTGAGTACACCCCTAAGAGACTACACCCCTAAATGTCCAAATTGAGCACTGCTTGTCATTTTCCCTCCAAAATGTCATGTGACTCGTTAGTGTTACTAGGTCTCAGGTGTGCATAGGGAGCAGGTGTGTTCAATTTAGTAGTACAGCTCTCACACTCTCTCATACTGGTCACTGAAAGCTCCAACATGGCACCTCATGGCAAAGAACTCTCTGAGGATCTTAAAAGACGAATTGTTGCGCTACATGAAGATGGCCAAGGCTACAAGAAGATTGCCAACACCCTGAAACTGAGCTGCAGCACAGTGGCCAAGATCATCCAGCGTTTTAAAAGAGCAGGGTCCACTCAGAACAGACCTCACGTTGGTCGTCCAAAGAAGCTGAGTGCACGTGCTCAGCGTCACATCCAACTGCTGTCTTTGAAAGATAGGCGCAGGAGTGCTGTCAGCATTGCTGCAGAGATTGAAAAGGTGGGGGGTCAGCCTGTCAGTGCTCAGACCATACGCCGCACACTACATCAAATTGGTCTGCATGGCTGTCACCCCAGAAGGAAGCCTCTTCTGAAGTCTCTACACAAGAAAGCCCGCAAACAGTTTGCTGAAGACATGTCAACAAAGGACATGGATTACTGGAACCATGTCCTATGGTCTGACGAGACCAAGATTAATTTGTTTGGTTTAGATGGTCTCAAGCATGTGTGGCGGCAATCAGGTGAGGAGTACAAAGATAAGTGTGTCATGCCTACAGTCAAGCATGGTGGTGGGAATGCCATGGTCTGGGGCTGCATGAGTGCAGCAGGTGTTGGGGAGTTACATTTCATTGAGGGACACATGAACTCCAATATGTACTGTGAAATACTGAAGCAGAGCATGATCCCCTCCCTCCGGAAACTGGATCGCAGGGCAGTGTTCCAGCATGATAATGACCCCAAACACACCTCTAAGACGACCACTGCTTTATTGAAGAGGCTGAGGGTAAAGGATGGACTGGCCAAGCATGTCTCCAGACCTAAACCCAATAGAACATCTTTGGGGCATCCTCAAGCGGAAGGTGGAGGAGCGCAAAGTCTCGAATATCCGCCAGCTCCGTGATGTTGTCATGGAGGAGTGGAAAAGCATTCCAGTGGCAACCTGTGAAGCTCTGGTAAACTCCATGCCCAGGAGAGTTAAGGCAGTTCTGGGAAATAATGGTGGCCACACAAAATATTGACACTTCAGGAACTTTCACTAAGGGGTGTACTCACTTTTGTTGCCGGTGGTTTGGACATTAATGGCTGTATATTGAGGTATTTTGAGGGAAGAAGACATTTACACTGTTATATAAGCTGCACACAGACTACTTTTCATTGTGTCAAAGTGTCATTTTGTCAGTGTTGTCCCATGAAAAAATATACTTAAATATCTGCAGAAATGTGAGGGGTGTACTCACTTTTGTGATACACTGTATATATATATATATATATATATATATATATATATATATATATATATATATATATATATATATATATAGAGAGAGAGAGAGAGAGAGAGAGAGAGAGAGAGAGAGAGAGAGAGAGACACGGTCGGAGTCAACTTGTTCATGACGTCACGTGTTTTGCGAATTTCTGTTCGTAATCTGAAATTTGTTCGTACGTTAAGTTGAAAAAGATCGTTCATAACCCAAAATGTTTGTAAGGTAAACTGTTCGTAACTCAAGGGTCCACTGTACTACCAAATACTACATACTAACCTCTGAACCACTGGGAATGTGATAAAAATATAGACGTGACCCTACTGACCTGAGCGAGGAAATGTGTACTAGAATTAAATGTCAGAAACTGTAAAAAACTGAGTTTGAGAATGAATGTGGCTAATGTGTATGTATGTTTAACCATTACAGGCTTGCACACCATGTTCAATTCTTCATTATTTTGTATTCAGTTCATATCATTTATTTATCATTAATGACAGCACAGTAAATTAGACACAAAGCATACTGTCCTGTTAGGATTGGGCGAGCAGCACTTATGATGGGCCAGTTTTGTACTTAAGTCACTTTTCCTAAATCTGAGGTGATTTATATATTTAGAATTCTTGAACAAAGTTTTTTGAATCGGACATAATTCATGCTCTAATTTTTGAAATGAACACAATAAAGGGTTTGGAATATATTCCTTGGTGTGAATCCCAGTGGTCACAATTCTGCATTTAATCGTCAAGCCTTTGACTCACCAAACCCCCCAGAGACTTTAGCACAGCACTGGCTTCTTCTTACTGTTGCTGATGCTCTCAATTTAAATATCAATTTGTTACCTAATAGAAATGACACTAAATTTGTTGTTAGGCTGTCCTTAGCAGTATACAATGGTACAGATTGGTAATGGCTTTCTTAATGCATTGAATAGCAAAAAATAGTGATTGACCTATATGGAAAAATGCTGTTTTCTATAAAGGTTCATTCTGATTCTGGTCAAGCAGACCTGGATTTATTCTAGGGCTGCACGATATTTCGTTTCAGCATCGTCATCGCGATGTGTGCATGCGCGATAGTCACATCGCAGGACGTGCGATGTTTCTTAATGCAAATTATATCAAATACGTCATGCTACAACTTTTTTGCTGCTTGACTCAAAACGAAAATTCACACCGTTCTCATTTTCAATGACGGCTCACACGCCTTGTGTACTGAGCAGCAGCCAGTCAGAGGACTCATAGGATCCGGGTTCATTGAGATTTCGGACTCGTGATTCCTGATTCAGTACAAAGATTCGAATCATTAACCCGGTTGATTCAGGAACCGCCCAGCTCTAGTATTGAACAGTCTAATCTGCAACATTTCTCTCCCATTGATAAAAATACGGAACAAAGCGCGTCCCGTATCAGTTCAATACGAAACGCGACATTTAGTTTTCAAATACGGAACGATTCCGTATTTTGCGGGACGGTTGGCAACCCTAGTCACAGCGCTAACATGTCAATATAACATCTCGATTCGTGTACAGAAAACGGTTACATTTCCTGACAAGCCCAAACTTGCTCGTTAAAAATCAATAATTGTTTATTTATGTTTGAAAATAACTTTGTCCGCTCCGTCAGCCATGTTTATTTTTCTGTGAGAGAAGAGATATTGAAGCTTTCTTAGTTTAATGCTCAGTTTCAACCAAGTACAAAGTCATAATAGCTTGTCATAATCTTTTGTATCCCCTGTAGACACCACCCTTTTTCACAGATGAGTCCCTTATTTAGAGTAAGATACATGCATTATTAATATTATTAATAATGTGGTGAAAATTCCTGCATTTTATTTATATCGCAATATACATATATATCGCAGGGGCGGGAAAAATCGCAATGTCAGTTTTTTCCAATATCGTGCAGCCCTAATTTATTCTAACCCCACAAATGTCCTTGGATGTGTTAACTAATAGAAAACAAACTATCTTTCTAATAATATAACTCTAAAATCACAATACACCAGGACCATACATAAAAACACAGTGAGTTAAAATCTGCTATTGCTGCTGCACGTTTTGAAATTTCTGGCAACTGGTCACTTGGATAGCGCCAGCTCACCAAAATTTGACTTCTCTCAGCTGTGCCACCAGCCTGGCCAGACCCGTAACAGACACAGTTGCTCATGTCTGAGAAAGGGAATACAGGATAGGAAATCACCTCCTTGCCTCTTAAACATTTTTTTTTTTCTCTTGCTTCTTATTTTTCTCTTATTTTTTTTAGAGTGTAAATAATTTTTCTGTGTGATTACTACTACTGTCTTTCTTCTGCTGCTGCTCTATTGGAGAGATGCCACTCGAAATTTCATTGTACTTGTGTATAGTGACAATAAAGATTCTATTCTATTCTATTCTATTCTATTCTATTCTATTCTATTCTATTCTATTCTATTCTATTCTATTCTATTCTATTCTATTCTATTCTATTCTATTCTATTCTATTCTATTCTATTCTATTCTATTCTATTCTATTCTATTCTATTCTAAACAGTTAGTTCTGCTGTATAGCCATGGGTCCAGTAGGAGCAGTGGAAGAGTACAGAGAGAGTAGTGTGGGCCCCAACAGTGGCTGCATGGCACAAACTGGACTTTTTCTGCACAGTTTTATGTTCATATAACTTGTCTACATTACTGCCACATTCAGTTTTGCACTGCCTTTATAAAGACATGTTGATATAAGGTTCTGTGATGTGTTTTATATTGTAACAGGACACTATGTATATGGTTGTTGGGTTGTTGATTAATCGTCCACTAATGACACTTGTTTATCGGTTAGAAAAAATCAGCAAAATTTTAATTCCCATAATAGATAGAATCAGCTTAGAATCAGCTACAATCAGCTACAAAATGATACATATCTAGTTTTATTGTTTTCAGGTAAATTAGTTAAAGGAAGCTGTATGTCTGCTGCTTCCCTGTTTTAAGCAATAATCTTATTTTTCTCACAACTTGACATATGACAAATATAAACAGATATACAGATACAGTGGTACCTTGAAACTCAACGTCAGTTGGTTTTGGGAGTGCCGTTGAGTTTAAAAGGCGTTGCGTTTTAAGGTATTTTTTCCCCATAAGGATGTATGGAAAACCTGTTAATGTGTTCCATGGTTCTGTGGAACTGCATGTATTTCAGGCTTATGTAAAATAATCGGGTTGTTTTTGACACTTATACACTGAAAATAACACACATATATTATTAAATTAAATACAATTAAAAAACAGTTAAAAATCAATTAAAAATACAATAAAACTTGCTCTTTATCTTTACTTCTTTACTGTTTCCTTATGCTTCTTAATTAGTAGAGAGAACTTATGAGCAGTAATAATTAAGAGAGGTTTAGTGTTTACATTAAGCTTTTTTTTTTTAATGATAAGTGTTTTAGACTCTCACGGAAAAGCTGATTCTCACAGTTTCTCAGAACCCTGAGCTGTAACACAAGTTTAAAAGTGAAACAGGGAGGAAAATCCAGATAAACACAGATACATGTGGACGCTTTCAGAGTGGATTTGACGGTTATTCCACACAAATGCAGATTCGTCTCATATTCGCATATGTTTTTTCTTTCTACTTAAAAAGTGGTGGTGTTTAATGTCCTTGAGGGATCAACAATTCTATTTGATTAGTAAATAAATATGTATAATATTTGAATGTCAGATGGAGTTATTCAATACCGCTGAGTAAACATACATGCAGTTTGTAAAAGACTAAATGTTTGCTCAACAAATATGTTTATCCACCATGTTAGTTCACTAAAATAGAATTCTAGCATCTCATTGTCAGACAAGCTGACATTAGATGAGCTGTATCATAGCTGTTTCTTCACAACCTGTTTTTATGTATGAAATGCCAAAATAGACCCTATCTCTAGTGTGGTTGCTAGCTGTAGTTCAACAGGATGTGTGTGTGTGTGTGCCTAAATGTTTAATTTTGTGGGCTTAAAAGGCAAAGCTTCAGCATTACTGTTATGTAGAAATGTTTAGTTTTATCAGTCGTCCCCTATATACACATGGACAAAACATTGGAAACGGGCTGAAATAAACATCCTTTATTGTTTAGCTTTTTAATTTGGAATATAGAATATTAACAAAAAGCAAGTACATTGGTAAGAAAAAACCCTAAAAATTTTAAACTGTAATATTATAAAATCTGTGATACATCTAAAATATTTAATGAGAGAACTCAAACTAAAGTATATTTCTATTCATGTTTTATGTTTTAAATAGTAAATCGGAACATCTTAAAAATCAACCATGTTGTTCTGTTTTACTGGGGTATAAATATGAGGTGACACAGGCCTATTTTTCTTACTCATTTATTACTATGAGAAGGACCAGACTATACAGTACAGTAAGGCTGCATTCACATAACATTTACTGTGTGGCTGCGTGCTTGTTGTCGCTGACCAGAGCATTTAAACCTTTCGCATTATAGGCGGCAAAACCGTTTCTTCTGGCTGTGCCACAGAGCGCCAGGTTTGAAAATAATACACAATATTGACTGACAGTATTGACAGTTTATACAATTCTTATTCATTTGGGTGGTGGGTCATTCTTAGCACTGCAGTGTCACTGACATGGTGGTGGTGTGTTAGTGTGTGTTGTGCTGGTATGAGTGGATAAGACACAGCAGCACTGATGGAGTTTTTAAACACCACTTTGTCACTACTGGGCTGAGAATAGTCCACCAACCAAAAATATCCAGCCAACAGCACTCTGTGGGCAGCGTCCTGTTACCACTGATGAAGGTCTAGAACAGACCTGGGCATTGTACGGCCCGCGGGCCACATCCGGCCCGCGAGACATCCCCAACCGGCCCGCATGAGGTTCGTGGCAATTAAAAATTAGATGTAAATAAATGTACATCAAACATGCAATATAACAGGACTGTTTTTGACGAGAGCGCTGTGTCTTTAAATATCCGTACGTTTCGATTTGCGTATGCGCGTGTGTGCGCGAGTGTATCAGCTTCACTGTAATACGAACAGAACTGAGAGTGATTGACGGTCGAGTTTTTAACAAGACACGAACTTCTGAATTGTTTATTTACTAAAGTCAGATGTAACGCTGGTTAAGGATCAGAATTTAGGCTCTAAATCGCTGTTGCGGTACTAAACAGACACACAAGCATATGAACGATGCGGAGCGTCACACCTGAAGCTTCTCTAACTAAACTGCAAAAGCAACAAAGACTGTTTTATAAAGTTTAACACATCCAGAACTGAAGCAGTCAGAACCAGCTCTGTTATTTTAAAAATAATATTAAACAATAACAAAGGACTGAAAAACAAATGAGGTAATTAGACTCAAAGCAAAATAGTGTAAAGTTTAAAAACCTGCACATTTTGTTCACATTTGTTTTTGCATTTGTTTGTTTAAATAGTAAAATAATGTTGATGTTTTTACTCTGCCTACTTCTAATTTTCTAAATGTACCATCAAAACATTAACAGCTTATTAGAACTGTACAATTCACTGCTTTTCATAAAGAGTGGACAGTTGTAGCCTAGTGGTTAAGGTACTGGACTAGTAATCAGAAGGTTGCTGGTTCAAGCCCCACCACTGCCAGGTTGCTGCTGTTGGGCCCTTGAGCAAGTCCCATAACCCTTAATTGCTCAGACTGTATACTGTAACTGTATTGTAAATCGCTTTGGATAAAAGCGTCTGATAAATGCTGAAAATGTAATGTAAATGTAAATAAAAAGATCAAATGAATATTGAGCAGAATTAAGTTCACCTTATTGGTCCGGCCCTCCACAACAGTCCGAGTTTCTTATGTGGCCCCTTGGAAAATTTAATTGCCCACCCCTGGTCTAGAAGATGACCAACTCAAACAGCAGCAATAGATGAGCGATCGTCTCTGACTTTACATCTACAAGGTGAACCAACTAGGTAGGAGTGTCTAATAGAGTGGACAGTGAGTGGACACGGTATTTAAAAACTCCAGCAGCGCTGCTGTGTCTGATCCACTCATACCAGCACAACACACACTAACACACCACCACCATGTCAGTGTCACTGCAGTGTTGAGAATCATCCACCACCTAAATAATACCTTCTCTGTGGTGGTCCTGTGGGGGTCCTGACCATTGAAGAACAGGGTGAAAGCAGGTTAAAATTATATGTAGAGACACAGATGGACTACAGTCAGTAATTGTAGAACTACAAAGTGCTTCTATATGGTAAGTGGAGCTGATAAAATGGACAGTGATTGTAGAAACAAGGAGGTGGTTTTAATGTTATATACAGACGTACAGTACAGTGAAATTCTTTCTTCACATATCACAGCTTGTTTGGAAGTTGGGGTCAGAGCGCAGGGTCAGTTATCGTACAGCGCCCCAGAGAGGGCCCAACAGTGGCTGCATGGCAGAGCTGGGATTCAAACTCTCAACCTTTCAGTTAATAGCCCAAAACTCTACCCACTAGGCTACCACTGTCCCAAAGGGGGTATTAAATCTTATTAAAGCTACGAAACCCCAACAAGCGATTCTAGGATTGGTCTACATGTCTCACAGTTTGCTAGTCGCCTTGCTGTATTTTTTTCTCACAATATTGAGGGCCTTATAAAACAGTATGAATCAGTTTTTCTTCACCATGTTTGTGTGTCCCTTTTGACTGTCATAAACAGTGTGTCTCATTGACGGCACTTTGAAAAGATCAGCGGCAAACTGGGTCAAAGTTCCATCAGATTGAAAATTGAGCACAGCGGCAAGTAGGGCTGGGCGATTTTGCAAAAAAAATAAAATCTCGATTATTTTAATATTATTACCGATTGTCAATTACGATTTCGATTTTTTTGTTCTTGTATAATGCAATTGAAAAAGACTCAAATGTCTTTTTTTTTTTGCATTTTAATTTAAAAGACTGCAGAAGTGAGAAATAGTAACAGCACCACCTATAATTATCATTTCAAGAGACTCAAACTTTATAATGATAACGATATAACAATAATCAAAACAAAATAGAAATCTTAATTAGCTATATCCTTTATAAAAATAGCTCACAAACAACCCTTACTTTAAATATTGTGCAGCAGAACCTCCTTACATTAGGAAAAGTGCAAAACTACAAAAAGTTCTTTACAAGTTTCTTTAAAGGAACACAAGCCTGTGAAGTGAGTCTGTATCAGTATCTAGGGGGGGGGGGCATCAAGTAATCACTGCTCAGCTTTGATTTTGTCCTCTTGTGACTCTGGGGGGTGGATGGAGGTCTTAAGATCTGCTTCTAACAATATAGACTACAATTCCCATTCTCCCACGGACTGTCACGTGACTAGCACATGTCCCCGGTCAGTCAAACCTGATCGGGCTCATCGGCTCCGGAGTTGTGATTCAGTTCGGCTGTGTTTGATTCAGTGACTCTTATTTGAACTCTGTTTGTGTGTCTCGTTTTGCCGATCGTGTTTGCGCTCCTTATTACTGAATCTAACCGTTAGTGTGTATAATCCTTGTTGTCTTCCGTTTACTGTTTTAGTTTTCGCTGGTTTTGGACTCTACCTGATTTTGTACACTGTTTTCGCCCTTTTGATATTAAACTTTCCCTGATTTATATTCCGCAAGCGTCTGATCAGTTTCTGCCTCGTGACATGTTAGTATTTTAATTCAAAGATAAAGTATGTAAACAATCGCGATTGTCACATTTCTAACATCGGGTGAAAACGTTCATGCGAATTAATCGTGAAAATCGCCCAGCCCTAGAGGCAAGCACTAAACATCGCAAGTCAATCAGCAAATCCCGCTGTGTACAGCTAGGGAAAGTGCAGCAGCAAGGTAAGAGGTAAGCCTTACTTTGTACCGCCAGTACAGATCTAGTTTTTTCCAATTCCTTGTTACAATCCTATGCTGCTTGCACCATCCTGTTCCACCATGACCAAGTCTTGAAGGCCATAGCAAACACCATCAGCTGTGGAATTGGCCACTGCAAGCGCCTCCGCCATGTAAAGAACACCATTTCTTTCATCCGGGCTGGGGAGAAGCCATCATCAGCTGCTAGGGCCACCTCATCTGGCCTGCTAACAACAGCACAAGACTGGGAGTTGAAAGTTGACCTGGGGAAGCAACTGAAATTCCCAGGAACTGTTGCCACCACAACACTGCGGCCTGACATGCTACTTATCTCAGAGACCTCCAAGCAGATCGTTCTCCTGGAACTCACTGTACCCTGGGAGGAACGTATCAAGGAGGCCAACGAGAGGAAGAGGGCAAAATACACTGAATTAGTGGAGGAGTGTCGGAACAACGGGTGGCGAGCGCGGTGTGAGCCCATTGAGGTGGGATGCAGAGGGTTTGCTGGCCAGTCTCTCTGCAGGGCCTACAACATTTTGGGCATCACAGGGCCCAGTAAGCGAAGGGCCATTAAGGAGGTCACTGAGGCAGCAGAAGTTGCCTCAAGGTGGCTGTGGATAAGGAGAGGAGAGCCGTGGGTGGGGTAACGCTACCTGGACGCAAGCTGGGGCCCGATCAGCCCCAGCTGGGTCGCCTGGGTGAGAGTGTATGATGTTCGAAAGACCCAAAACACTCCGTGACCCCAGGTAACATCACTGATGATGTGTCCAGGTTGCATCAAGTTGATGTACAGTGTATCACAAAAGTGAGTACACCCCTCACATTTCTGCAAATATTTCATTATATCTTTTCATGGGACAACACTATAGAAATAAAACTTGGATATAACTTAGAGTAGTCAGTGTACAACTTGTATAGCAGTGTAGATTTACTGTCTTCTGAAAATAACTCAACACACAGCCATTAATGTCTAAATAGCTGGCAACATAAGTGAGTACACCCCACAGTGAACATGTCCAAATTGTGCCCAAAGTGTCAATATTTTGTGTGACCACCATTATTATCCAGCACTGCCTTAACCCTCCTGGGCATGGAATTCACCAGAGCTGCACAGGTTGCTACTGGAATCCTCTTCCACTCCTCCATGATGACATCACGGAGCTGGTGGATGTTAGACACCTTGAACTCCTCCACCTTCCACTTGAGGATGCGCCACAGGTGATCAATTGGGTTTAGTCCATCACCTTTACCTTCAGCTTCCTCAGCAAGGCAGTTGTCATCTTGGAGGTTGTGTTTGGGGTCGTTATCCTGTTGGAAAACTGCCATGAGGCCCAGTTTTTGAAGGGAGGGGATCATGCTCTGTTTCAGAATGTCACAGTACATGTTGGAAGTCATGTTTCCCTCAATGAACTGCAGCTCCCCAGTGCCAGCAACACTCATGCAGCCCAAGACCATGATGCTACCACCACCATGCTTGACTGTAGGCAAGATACAGTTGTCTTGGTACTTCTCACCAGGGCGCCGCCACACATGCTGGACACCATCTGAGCCAAACAAGTTTATCTTGGTCTCGTCAGACCACAGGGCATTCCAGTAATCCATGTTCTTGGACTGCTTGTCTTCAGCAAACTGTTTGCGGGCTTTCTTGTGCATCAGCTTCCTTCTGGGATGACGACCATGCAGACCGAGTTGATGCAGTGTGCGGCGTATGGTCTGAGCACTGACAGGCTGACCTCCCACGTCTTCAACCTCTGCAGCAATGCTGGCAGCACTCATGTGTCTATTTTTTAAAGCCAACCTCTGGATATGACGCCGAACACGTGGACTCAACTTCTTTGGTCGACCCTGGCGAAGCCTGTTCCGAGTGAAACCTGTCCTGGAAAACCGCTGTATGACCTTGGCCACCATGCTGTAGCTCAGTTTCAGGGTGTTAGCAATCTTCTTATAGCCCAGGCCATCTTTGTGGAGAGCAACAATTCTATTTCTCACATCCTCAGAGAGTTCTTTGCCATGAGGTGCCATGTTGAATATCCAGTGGCCAGTATGAGAGAATTGTACCCAAAACACCAAATTTAACAGCCCTGCTCCCCATTTACACCTGGGACCTTGACACATGACACCAGGGAGGGACAACGACACATTTGGGCACAATTTGGACATGTTCACTGTGGGGTGTACTCACTTATGTTGCCAGCTATTTAGACATTAATGGCTGTGTGTTGAGTTATTTTCAGAAGACAGTAAATCTACACTGCTATACAAGCTGTACACTGACTACTCTAAGTTATATCCAAGTTTCATGTCTATAGTGTTGTCCCATGAAAATATATAATAAAATATTTGCAGAAATGTGAGGGGTGTACTCACTTTTGTGATACACTGTATATTACAAGTTCTGTTTCCATTTACCAGTCAGCTTTTCCGCTCAAGGAGAGCAATTCTAATCTCCACGTGACTTTCCTGACTGCTCAAGCCAGAAGAAACTCAGCCTGACCTTTCCTCCTGACCTTAGATACGGCCAGTTGTTTTTATTGGACACCTGGACAGGCCGGTGGCACTGCTGAGATTCCAGCTTGCTGGTGGTGTGCTAGCTCATTAAATCTCTGTACCACCCGAGTCCCAGAAAGAATTCTTTCCTAATTGGTTATTTGGTTCAAGTTTATTGTAGCGCCATTACTGAAGCTGGTAGAAAATAATGATGTGTAAGGTTATGGAATGTGTGGAGCCCTGTCTGTGATCAACAGTTTTGTATGTTCATATACCCCTGGCATGTTTTTCCTGTGTCCAGTCTGTGTTCATGCAATTAATATGTATAAAAATGTGAACAGATGAGGTTGGATGTTACGTGCAGACATGGAAAATAATGCTTTCATTAATTAACCATGCATGTAACCAAAACCTCCAGCTCTTTCATCACAGTGACTCGCCTACAACCAAGCTGCATAAATGTGTGAAAGGGTTCTTGACTTGTTAAATTAACTAGCTGAACTGTAAACTAAGGATGGGCAGTTTTGTTTTGTATCAGGAGTCAAGTTTTAATAATGAAAGTAGAGATGCATGAGTACCGATACTGGTATCGGGTATTGGCCCGATACCGCGCTCATTAACTTGTACTCGTACTCGCAAACGAGGCTCCGATACTAAACATCCGATACCGTGTGCCTAGTGCACGTTGCTGCGTTATGCCTGGTTCACACTACACGATTTTTGCCCTGATTTTCGCTCGGCGACAGGTCGGCGCTAGATTTGCCGGCTCGGGAGCAACTCGACGTTCGCTCAGCGTTTAAAACTCGGCTCTCGATCGCTAAGTGTGAACTATCCAACAACTCGATCCGACCGGCTCGCCGAGCGCTCGAGTTTTCTAGCACGTCAGATATCTGATCTCAGATGTGCGACTGGGAATGAGTGACATGTCGAACAGCCAATGAGAACGCAGGATACGGTGTGAGGGGAAACGCAGGAGAGGAGTGTAAACAGGTGGGACAGGGGGATAATATAGTTTATATCAGAATACATCAGCACACACACGTTTTACAGTATTTCTGACCTGATCGTTCTCTACAAAACATAACAACAAAACACCAACATTGCAAAAATATTTATTAACCTCCAACTCACTACAGAACAATCCATGCTATTCGTGTTGCCAAATCCACTCAGATTCATTTATTTTTCCTCCTTGATTTCATCACGTCAGCGCACAAACACTTTGATCACTCGCTACTTGTTGACGTGCATTTTTGGACGTGGTATCATTAAACTTCTCGTCACTTCTCACGTGTGTTTTTGTTTAAAAAAACGGTATTCTAAATAGGTATCGGTATCGGTATCGGCAAGTACAAAAATACATGTACTTGTTGGTTGGGAAAAAATGGTATCGATGCATCCCTAAATGAAAGTGTGCAAAAGGTGGATTGCTACTTTACATTGTCCTATGGTGTTGGTCAATGTGATGCCCTGTGATAAACTGGCACCCTCTCTGTGGTGTGTTTCTACTCTCAGCTCAGTGTTAGACCCCCACAGTCCTGATCAGAATTTAAAACTAAATATTGTACATTAATATATACACCGATCAGCCATAACATTAAATCCACCTCCTTGTTTCTACCCTCACTGTCCATTTTATCAGCTCCACTTACCACTTTGTAGTTACACAATTACTGACTGTAGTCCATCTGTTTCTTTACATACTTTGTTAGCCTGCTTTCACCCTGTTCTTTAATTGTCAGGACCCTCACAGAGCAGGTATTATTTAGGTGTTGGATCATTCTCTGCAGTGCAATGACAATGACATGGTGGTGGGGTCGGCACGGTGGCTAAGTGGGTAGCACTGTCGCCTCACAGCAAGAAGGTCCTGGGTTCGATCCCCAGGTGGGGCGGTCCGGGTCCTTTCTGTGTGGAGTTTGCATGTTCTTTCCGTGTCTGCGTGGGTTTTCTCCGGGTGCTCCGGTTTCCTCCCACAGTCCAAAGACATGCAAGTGAGGTAAATTGGAGATACTAAATTGTCCAAGACTGTGTTCGATATAACCTTGTGTGAATCTTGTGTAATGAGTAACTACCGTTCCTGTCATGAATGTAACCAAAGTGTAAAACATGACGTTAAAATCCTAATAAACAAACAAACAAACAGAAACACCGTACTAATCCTGGGTAGGACCTATTTCAGATCTTCATGACATGGTTTTATTAAGGTGTTAGAATTTTTTTGGAACCATCTGGTTCCATATTGATATGGATTGTTCTATGTAATTGCAACACAGTTTGACAGCTGCACATTTATACTGCTTATGTCCTGTTCCACCACATGCTAGACCGCATTTGTGGCAACAAACGGTGCCCAAATGGTATTAGGGGCCTCATCCTAAACTGCTCTTACAAGGCATGTTAGGTATATGGGTTTATGATTTATGCTACATTTTGACCTACTAGTTGGATGTTTTTGTAGAATTCCAGGCACTGGTCTCCAGTCTTTACTGTCCAGGTTTATTAAGCCTCTGCCCAATGTAGCCGTAAATGCTTATACATATCTGACAGTAGTGAAACCCGAAGCCTATCTGTCTTATAGTTTGTCATAAATGTGTGGGTTAGGGATGCTTCTTTGCTGTCTTTTTTTCTCTAAATATATCAGGCATTTGGACTGGATTGGATTTGTTGTTGATTTTTGTTTTTCGAACCATTTGTTATGTAATCTAGAGATGTAAAAGTGAGAGAGAAGATTTATTGAAAAATAATATTCAATTGACTGACTACTGGCAATATATAAACAATTATTTATTTGTTATTTAAACGATAGAAGAAGAATGATGTTAGAAGTAAAATTTCCAAGTTCAACATGATTAATGAAATGGTGGTTTACCATAAATAATATTAGGGGTAATTGTGTTTTAAGAAAGGCCCACATGTGATGGCTCTTATAAAAGAGGCTGGTTTGGATGGTGTTCCAATCCAGACATGAGGCTTGGGGATCAGCATTTGCCAAGTAATTGGGAAGGGGGTGGGGGGCGAGTGTAGGGCTGGGCGGTATATCGCAAATATCAATATATTCGATATTACTTTTTACACAATGTTGAAAATGACCATATTCGATATATCGAGTATGTGTAGAATACTCAGATTACCATTTGAGAAATGACTCTTTTCAAACGAATTATTCATTGGAATCGAATCAGGGAGCTGTGCTCTTATCTGTGATAAAGATTTGCTCACTCTGTTTCAGTTCATTTGTTGAAGAGATTCAGATGGACAAACCAATCAGAGCCTCCGAATTCAGATTTTTGGCGGAATTTCAATCTCTCTCTTCATTGGTTGATGTATAAGTGACAGCTTAGTGAACGAATTACCAGTTTCAGCTTTTTACCGCGAAAGCCGAGAGTAAAAATGATCTAAAATGGTTTTCATTAGTTAGGTGAATAAACACAGTTAAATATGGATTTTTATATTCTGGAAATTTCTGGAAAGTTCTCAGTTTGAAGAAGGAAAGCAGCGGTTATGATTTTATGCGGCTGTATGGTTGATCTAGGTCATGGTTCTTCTGTTTACTGTGCGCTCTTGTTTTGCAATGATAGCAAAGCATTATCAAATATTAAACATTTTTTCAGGATTTTTGATGCTCGTTTATTTGAAGTAAAATGGACAGCATACATGTGACTGTGAGATTCTGCTGGTTTGTTAAATATTGTCAATATCAATACAAATATAAACACTGTAATTAGACAGAATTGATCAGAACTACAATATTTTGTGTTTTTAAGATAACATAAACAATATAAGCTAAAATACAGGCAGTGGTCTGCCATTGTACTTTAAGTTTACATTATATAGAATCGTATATCACCACTCCTCAAAAGCATATCGAGGGAGGGATAAAGTAGTTTAATGATTTCAGTTTAAATCCTTTTTTTCTGAATTGGCATTAAGTGTGCCTTTAGGCATTTAATACATTCCTAATTCGCTCCAGTTTACTAGTTTAGAATTTAACTTAATTTGAATCATAGTAGTTCCCTATTTGACTTAAAATCCCCTTACCTGAAAGGCCACACACATAATGGCAGTGATACAAAAACCAGTGTTATGTTAAACTGGTGCAGGTGCACGGAAGGATAGAATTTTGTCTGAGTCGGATTTCAGCACAACACCCATGTGTTTGTCCTCCACCCTTCCTCCACACCCATCATATTTGCAGCTCCACCCGTAATTCAAATACCAGCCATCAGCTGTTGGAAATAAATTTAAACGACCTGTTTATCTGTCAATGATTAAACAATGAATTGTAGGTTATTGATTAATCATAAGTATTTTATGTCCTAATTAGGGATGCATCGATACCATTTTTTCCCAACCGAGTACGAGTACATGTATTTTTGTACTTGCCGATACCGATACCGATACCAATACCTATTTAGAATACCGTTTTTTTAAACAAAAACACACGTGAGAAGTGACGAGAAGTTTAATGATACCACGTCCAAAAATGCACGTCAACAAGTAGCGAGTGATCAAAGTGTTTGTGCGCTGACGTGATGAAATCAAGGAGGAAAAATAAATGAATCTGAGTGGATTTGGCAACATGAATAGCATGGATTGTTCTGTAGTGAGTTGGAGGTTAATAAATATTTTTGCAATGTTGGTGTTTTGTTGTTATGTTTTGTAGAGAACGATCAGGTCAGAAATACTGTAAAACGTGTGTGTGCTGATGTATTCTGATATAAACTATATTATCCCCCTGTCCCACCTGTTTACACTCCTCTCCTGCGTTTCCCCTCACACCGTATCCTGCGTTCTCATTGGCTGTTCGACATGTCACTCATTCCCAGTCGCACATCTCACATCAGATATCTGACGCTCGGCGAGCCGGTCGGATCGAGTTGTTGGATAGTTCACACTTAGCGATCGAGAGCCGAGTTTTAATCGCCGAGCGAAAGCCGAGTTGCTCCCGAGCTCGGCGCTAGATGTACCGGCTCGGGAGCAACTCGGTGTTCGCTCGGCGATCAAAACTCGGCTCTCAAGAACGCAGGATACGGTGTGAGGGGAAACGCAGGAGAGGAGTGTAAACAGGTTGGACAGGGGCTTAATATAGTTTATATCAGAATACACCGGCACACACACACACGTTTTACAGTATTTCTGACCTGATCCTCTACAAAACATTACAACAACACTGCATTGCAAAAATATTTATTAACCTCCAACTCACTACAGAACATCCATACTGTTCGTGTTGCCAAATCCACTCAGATTCATTTATTTTTTCTCTTTGATTTTACGCTGCACATCAGCGCACCAACACTTTGATCACTCGCTACTTGTTGACGTGCATTTTTGGACGTGGTGTCATTAAACCCCTCATCAAAAAAAAACCAAAAAAAACAACGTAGTTTGGGAGATCAGAGAAGCTCGCCTGAGATTCCAGTTGGTGATAGATGGTGTAGTGTGAAACCCCCTATCACCGATCAGTCGTGTAGTGTGAAATACACACCGACTGAAAGACTCCCGAGTGCAAAAGATTCAGTCGTGTAGTGTGAACTGTACAGCGACCCGACAAATCAGAAAGTCGTGTAGTGTGAACCAGGCATAACGCAGCAACGTGCACTAGGCACACGGTATCGGATGTTTAGTATCGGAGCCTCGTTTGCGAGTACGAGTACAAGTTAATGAGCGCGGTATCTGGCCAATACCCGATACCAGTATCGGTACTCATGCATCTCTAGTCCTAATACAAATAAGGTGTAGTAAATGGGAGGGTTTATCTGTAATCAAGATCAAATTTGGCCACTTGTACCAAAGAAAATCTTTGATAAATTAATAATTAATAAATTAATATAACAGTACTTTGTCCAGTAGTGATGTGATCATAAATAACTGCAGTAAACTATTAATGAAACATCTAGCCCACTATGAACATTAATCCTCCGTTGTGTCTGCACAATTTAGCGGTTGGTAAAAAGATGAATGCCCCTGGTGGATCAGCTGCTCGCTGTGCTGGGTTTCTATCAAGGCATCAGCATTCCACAGAGAGCTCTGATGCGCACCTGCTGTCACTGAACACTCCCACTTGAATCTCTGAACCCACAATCCACGTGTTTCACAATCACACATTTTTCAAAATGTAAAATTTTTTTTATTTATTATTTTTTTATATGCAAGGCTGATTCAACAAGATGACACATTGATTTAGTCAGAGGGAAAATCAGCACATGGAGAAATTGCTCACACATGGCATCATTCACACTAGCTGCAGCTCCTCCCCCACCCCATGCCAGTCGGAAGAGGACTGTGCCCCGAAGGGGGAGTTAGGCACTGATAGAAGTGAAGGAAACGAGCCTGAGAAGGGAACTTCTGATGACTTGCAAAAAAATGCAGGAAATTCCAGCTGCATTACAGCTAAAAGCGAAGCTAAAAGTGAAGCTTTTTAGTTCCTGCTTCTATGTTAAGAAAATTCCTTTCGAGTTCTGTAAAGAGAAGTGATAAAGAAACACGCCTAGTATCGTTTATTACTGAGCAGTCTGATCATTGCTTGTAAAATATTATTCTGTAATATGTTCATGAATGCCAGTGTACTTGTTTATTAAAATGTTCCCCTTTCTTTCTTTCTTTGAATTATAAACTAACCATTATAACTAAAACTAGGGCTCAGCGGTATGACCAAAAATTTGTGTGATTGTAATTTTTAAGATTCTGACGGTTTCACGGTATATCAGGGTATGTTTTATCAGCTCCACTTACCATATAGGAGCACTTTGTAGTCCTACAATTACTGACTGTAGTCCATCTGTTTCTCTGCATGCTTTGTTAGCCCCCTTTCATGCTGTTCTTCAATGGTCAGGACTCTCCCAGGACCACTACAGAGCAGGTATTATTTAGGTGGTGGATCATTCTCAGCACTGCGGTGACACTGACATGGTGGTGGTGTGTTAGTGTGTTAGTGTGTGTTGTGCTGGTATGAGTGGATCAAAGACAGCAGCGCTCCTGGACTGAGAAAAGTCCACCAACCAAAAACATCCAGCCAACAGAGCCCCATGGGCAGCGTCCTGTGACCACTGATGAAGGTCTAGAAGATGACCAACTCAAACAGCAGCAATAGATGAGCGATCATCTCTAACTTTTCATCTACAAGGTGGACCAACTAGGTAGGAGTGTCTAATAGAGTGGACAGTGAGTGGACACGGTATTTAAAAACTCCAGCAGCGCTGCTGTGTCTGATCCACTCATACCAGCACAACACACACTAACACACCACCACCATGTCAGTGTCACTGCAGTGCTGAGAATCATCCACCACCTAAATAATACCTGCTCTGTAGTGGTCCTGTGGGGGTCCTGACCATTGAAGAACAGGGTGAAAGCAGGCTAACAAAGTATGTAGAGAAACAGATGGACTACTAGGGGTGGGTTTATAAAATCGATTTTTCGATTTTAATCGATCTTTATTTGAACGATCCGATATCGATTCATATAAATGCGAGATCGATCTTTTTAATACGCCCCTTTTTACGGTGCACACGGAAATCTATTACTATTGTTACCCCCTTTAATTTCGCGTGACCAGCCGCTGTTTTTTCATGCAACGAGATCTGACCTGCACATCAGTTTAGCATGGCAGAAGCTCAAGTTATGACCACTACACAAGTTCTTGCACTGATTTTCGCTCGGCTCTGGATTCGGGAGGAACTCGGTGTTCGCTCTGCGATCAAAACTCGGCTCTCAATCAATGTGAGAAACAGCGAGGGGAAACACAGGGGGGAGGTTGGAAACAGGTGGTGGAGCGCAATATAGTTTCTATCAGAATACATCAGCACACGCGAGATCGTTCTCTACAAAACAAAATATTTATTAACCTCCAACTCACTACAGAACGATCCATGCTGCTCGTGTTGCCAAATCCACTCAGATTCATTTATTTCATCAGCGCACAAACTTTGATCGCTCGCTACTTGTTGATGTGCATGTTTGGACGTGGTATCATTAAACCTTTCATCACTTCTCACGTGTGTTTTCGTGACAAAACGTAGTTTTGGAGACCAGAGAAGCTCGCCTGTGATTCCCCCTGGTGATGGATGGTGTAGTGTAAAACTCCCCATCGCCGATCAGTCGTGTAGTGTGAACATTACAGCGACCAGGTGTTAATCAGAGTGTCGTGTAGTGTAAACTTGGCATAAGCTGTACAACAGCCAGGTGTATGTTTACATTACATTTACAATGTTGTAGCATGTCAGACAAATGGAAGAAAACAGTAACATTCATTTTTTATTATTATTTCATTTGTCTGACATGCTACAACATTGTAAATGTAATGTAAACATACACCTGACTGTTGAATGTTACTGTTTTCTGTTTTGGATTAATTATTTATGTAAACAAAATACACAAATATTTTTAATAATGAGTGTTCTTTGTACAATTATCACATTCGTTCTCTGAACATCTGTACATATGTAAACAAAACCTGTTAATGTAACTCAAATATGCCTAAATGTGTTGAATCGAAATTGGATCGAAAATCGAATCGAAAATCGAATCGAAAATCGAAAATCGAAGATCGAATCGAATCGGGACCTGGTGAATCGGAATCGAATCGATCCAGGAAATTGGTGGCGATACCCAGCCCTATGGACTACAGTCAGTAATTGTAGAACTACAAAGTGCTTCTATATGGTAAGTGGAGCTGATAAAATGGACAGTGAGTGTAGAAACAAGGAGGTGGTTTTAATGTTATGGCTGATTGGTGTATATAATGAAGGTTTTGAGTGTTATAAGCTTTGCTTGGCCCCACAAAATGACACAACATATGATGGTATCAGTACGCGTGACACAGGTGCAACATCATTTTCTACTTGATCACTATGGATGTAAGTGAAGATTTCAGGCACTCTTGGTTTTAAGGGTAAAGACAACCATGCTGCCTTGGCTCTTCTCATTCACGCCTATCCGTTTGCCCCAAAGCTTTGAAAACTGGTCTGAATAATAGCATAATGCCAGCTTCAGTTTGTATCTCTCTCACCTAAAAATAAAAATGAGCTTGTTCCCAGGTTCAAAAACATGATCCCACACGTCCCGGCACTGCCTTTTACAGTGGGGCCAAAAAGTATTTAGTCAGTCACTGATTGTGTAAGTTCTCCTACTTAGAAAGATGAGAGAGGTCTGTAATTTTCATCATAGGTACACTTCAACTATGAGAGACAAAATGAGAAAAAACAATCCAGGAAATCACATTGTAGGATTTTTAAAGAATTTATTTGTAAATTATGGTGGAAAATAAGTATTTGGTCAATAACAAAAGTTCAACTCAATACTTTGTAACATAACCTTTGTTGGCAATGACAGAGATCAAACGTTTCCTGTAAGTCTTCACCAGGTTTGCACACACTGTAGCTGGTATTTTGGCCCATTCCTCCATGCAGATCTCCTCTAGAGCAGTGATGTTTTGGGGCTGTCGCTGGGCAACACAGACTTTCAACTCCCTCCACAAATTTTCTATGGGGTTGAGGTCTGGAGACTGGCTAGGCCACTCCAGGACCTTGAAATGCTTTTTACGGAGCCACTCCTTCGTTGCCCGAGCGGTGTGTTTGGGATCATTGTCATGCTGGAAGACCCAGCCACGTTCCATCTTCAATGCTCTCACTGATGGAAGGAGGTTTTGGCTTAAAATCTCACGATACATGGCCCCGTTCATTCTTCCCTTAACACGGATCAGTCGTCCTGTCCCCTTTGCAGAAAAACATCCCCAAAGCATGATGTTTTCACCCCCATGCTTCACAGTAGGTATGGTGTTCTTGGGATGCAACTCAGCATTCTTCTTCCTCCAAACACGACGAGTTGAGTTTTTACCAAAAAGTTCCATTTTGGTTTCATCTGACCACATGATATTCTCCCAATCCTCTTCTGGATCATCCATATGCTCTCTGGCAAACTTCAGACGGGCCTGGACATGTACTGGCTTAAGCAGGGGGACACGCCTGGCACTGCAGGATTTGAGTCCCTCTCGGCGTAGTGTGTTACTGATGGTAGCCTTTGTTACTTTGGTCCTAGCTCTCTGCAGGTCATTCATCAGGTCCCTCCATGTAGTTCTGGGATTTTTGCTCACCGTTCCCATGATCATTTTGACCCCACAGGATGAGATCTTGCCCCAGATCGAGGGAGATTATCAATGGTCTTGTATGTCTTCCATTTTCTTACAATTGCTCCCACAGTTGATTTATTCACACCAACCTGCTTGCCTATTGTAGATTCACTCTTCCCAGCCTGGTGCAGGTCTACAATTTTCTTCCTGGTTTCCTTCGACAGCTCTTTGGTCTTGGCCATGGTTGAGTTTGGAGTCTGACTGTTTGAGGCTGTGGACAGGTGTCTTTTATACAGATAACGAGTGGAGGACAGAAGAGCTTCTAAAAGAAGAAGTTACAGGTCTGTGAGAGCCAGAAATATTGCTTGTTTGTTATTGACCAAATACTTATTTTCCACCATAATTTACAAATAAATTCTTTAAAAATCCTACAATGTGATTTCCTGGATTTTTTTTCTCATTTTGTCTCTCATAGTTGAAGTGTACCTATGATGAAAATTACAGACCTCTCTCATCTTTCTAAGTAGGAGAACTTGCACAATCAGTGGCTGACTAAATACTTTTTGGCCCCACTGTAAATCCGAAAGAGTGGAAAATCCTGTGTTAATTTTGTCAAAAAAAATGCAGTTTTACTTCTTGAATTCTTTCTTTTGGTAGTTATTCTAGCTGAGATCGAGTTTCACATTGTCCAAGATGTTACATGGTGGCTTTTTGGTGTTTTATTTTTAGTGCTGCTACTGGTTTGGTGGATTTCTCTGTAACTGAGGAGCTGGCAGAGTTGCTTTCAAGTGCTCATATAAGTGCTCTTCTCTGAGATTGTTCTTGTGTTTGTGGGTTTCTGCTCCAGTCACTGTTTTTGCTCACTGTGGGTTGCTGATGATGGTCTTATTTTGTTTGTTTTATTTGATTACTTTCTTAATTTATTCGAACCTCCTGTGAATGGGTTTACTCCCTAATATCACAGGTGTGGGGTTACAGCTCACACCTCCTCATGACAGATATGTTTACCAGTACATTCTCAAGAAAAAAAATGCGTCGATACTATCTGGTTTTGTTATTTGTTGGCCGAGAACTTTTTTTTTTACACAGGACTGGAAAACATGGGTTTCAACTTACAGGTTAAAAACTTAATACGATAAAAATGTTTGACAATAGTGTTGGCATAATGATTTAGTTCAGTTCAGTTGCTTTTAGTAATTGATTTTTTTTTGGCTGTTCCTGTTTTAGGTAATGCCACAGCAATTTTTATTTGCATACATGAATTGGCACAGTTTTTGCACTGGATGCCCTTACTGATGCATCCCTCCTTATTTTTATCTGGGCTTGTGACCAGCACTAAGAGCACACTGACAAGTGCACCGCCATTGGCTAGGCTGTTTGGCCATCCTCCCACCTCGGACATAGCCAATCATGTCTGTTTAGATGCTGACCTGTAGGTGTGTAACGGGCCAGAGATGATCTATGATATGACACCCCCCCCCCCCATATATATATTACTTAGTTAAAAGCACAGATTTATTACTTCAGGTGATAATAATATAGACAAAGACGCCTGTGTGTAACGTGAGTGGAGCATTTTCTAAGCAATTTAAGTCAAGTCAACTTTATTTATATAGCGCTTTTTACAATAGACATTGTCTCAAAGCAACTTTACAAAATCCAGGACCAACAGATACAAAAAATCCCTGTTGAGCAAGCCGAGGGCGACTGTGGCAAGGAAAAAATAAAAATAAATAGGATTTACACAAATCATACAAACACAGAATTAAATGAACTAAAAGTTATAACTGTCAATAAGTAAATAAATAATAATAGTTATTAATAATAATAGAATTATTAGTCAGTTCAGAATGTAATGAAGTCTGTAGTGAGTTCTTGTCATTCTTGGTGCAAATACTCCTGGCTCGTCACATCCGGCAGGAGCAGCATCGTTTGCACGGTCGTCTCGACTTCAATCCTTAACCTCGGGCGGTTAAACAGGTTTCCATCAGAACCACCTCGGGGAAAAACAACAGAAAATGTCGTTAAAAGTGTACAGTGCTAGTTGTAAAAAAATATAAGTTTTACAGAGAGTTTTAGACTCCGGCAGCCCTAATTATTACAGCATAACTAAAAGGGAAAGCGAGCGGGTAACAAGGTCATGAAGGTTTTCACAGGACATCAGCGCCCATCTCCCCACCGTCATCAAACCTGTGTGATCGGATAAGAGAGACAGAACGACAGCAACCCAACATCCCTGATCACCACAAGTTTCTATGACCAAGAACCCCCAAGCTCTGCGCCTTTGTCTATACTAATCAAAAGCCTGAGAAAATAAATATGTTTTTAGTCTAGACTTAAACCATTTACAGCAACGGTCAGGGCTACTAGAGAACTACTAGAAGAAGGGTGGTGGACAGAACTGTTACAGTATGTAAACACTGAGGCACAAGAGAGCCATATGACCACGGTAATATGTCGAGCATAGTCACACATTTACAGTAGTCTGTCATAGACAGAACCGAGAGCCAAGCAATAACCGTAACTTGTTAACCACGGCATTTAAACAGCCCTTTTCTGCTAAATCAGAGCAGACTACAGCTATCACCAGTAGTTTTCCAATCTATTGGGATGTTTATTAGTGTTTATTAGTGAGGCCATACTCCATTGTGGGAAAACAAAGGGTTTAAAAATATGGTAAAAGTGCCTGAGCCATGCTACGAAATCCCCTCGCATGTAAACTTCATTGTGTCAGATTTTATGTAAAGTAAAAGATCAGATGTTCTCCTTGCTCACACATGCTTTTTCAGTTCTGCTTTTCTATGGTATTGTCCACCTGAAAGACTCATTTCCTGTCTGATGTCTTGATTTATTTTCAATGTATATATTAGGGCTGGGCGATATGACTAAAAACTCATCTTGATATTCTTTAGAGAAGTGGCGATATATGATACAATTTGATATGATGAAAAGCTTAACATGTGTAATGTTCAAGTATCAGTATTTATTTGTAACACCAAAAAGAGCATGTTGTATTATAAATTAACTTGTACTCGTACTCGCAAACGAGGCTCCGATACTAAACATCCGATACCGTGTGCCTAGTGCACGTTGCTGCGTTATGCCTAGTTCACACTACACGACTTTCTGATTTGTCAGGTCGCTGTACAGTTCACACTACACGACTGAATCTTTTGCACTCGGGAGTCTTTCAGTCGGTGTGTATTTCACACTACACGACTGATCGGTGATAGGGGGTTTCACACTACACCATCTATCACCAACTGGAATCTCAGGCGAGCTTCTCTGATCTCCCAATCTGATCTTTTTTTTTTTACAAAAACATTCATGAGAAGTGATGAGGGGTTTAATGATACCACGTCCAAAAATGCACGTCAACAAGTAACAAGTGATCAAAGTGTTGGTGCGCTGATGTGCAGCGTAAAATCAAAGAGGAAAATATAGGATTGTTATATAGTGAGTTGGAGGTTAATAAATATTTTTGCAATGCAGTGTTGGTGTTATGTTTTGTAGAGGATCAGGTCAGAAATACTGTAAAACGTGTGTGTGTGCCGGTGTATTCTGATATAAACTATATTAATGAAGCCTCTGTCCCACCTGTTTACACTCCTCTCCTGCGTTTCCCCTCACACCGTATCCTGCGTTCTTGAGAGCCGAGTTTTGATCGCCGAGCGAACAGCGAGTTGCTCGCCGTTCGCTCGGCGATCAAAACTCGGCTCTCGATTGCTAAGTGTGAACTATCCAACAACTCGATCCGACCGGCTCGCCGACCGTCAGATATCTGATCTGAGATGTGCGACTGGGAATGAGTGACATGTCGAACAGCCATACATCAGCACACACACATGTTTTACAGTATTTCTGACCTGATCGTTCTCTACAAAACATAACAACAAAACACCAACATTGCAAAAATATTTATTAACCTCCAACTCACTACAGAACAATCCATCCTGTTGCCAAATCCACTCAGATTCATTTATTTTTCCTCCTTGATTTCATCACGTCAGCGCATAAACACTTTGATCACTCGCTACTTGTTGACGTGCATTTTTGGACGTGGTATCATTAAACTTCTCGTCACTTCTCACGTGTGTTTTTGTTTAAAAAAAACGGTATTCTAAATAGGTATCGTATCGGCAAGTACAAAAATATGTACTCGTACTCGGTTGGGAAAAAATGGTATCGATGCATCCCTAATTATAACTGTACTTATCAAACTGTATAAGTTATATTTAAAATAATAATAATAAACGTTAGACAATTGCACACCCAGCATACAGTTGGTCATACATTATGACCACCTTCCTAATATTGTGTCGGTCCCCCTTTTGCTGCCAAAACAGCCTTGACCCGTCAAAGCATGGACTCCACTAGACCCCTGAAGGTGTGCTGTGGTATCTGGCACCAAGAAGTTAGCAGCAGATCCTTTAACTCCTGTAAGTTGTGAGGTGTGGCCTTCATGGATTGGACTTGTTTGTCCAGCACATCCCACAAATGCTCGATTGGTTTGAGATCTGGGGAATTTAGAGGCCAAGTCAACACCTCAAACTCGTTGTTGTGCTCCTCAAACCATTTCTGAACTACTTTTGCTTTGTGGCATGGCGCGTTATCCTGCTGATAGGGTGTACATGGTCTGCAACAATGCTTAGGTAGGTGGTACGCTGCCACACTGCCTCCGCCGGCTTGCCTTCTTCCCATAGTGCATCCTGGTGCCATGTGTTTCCCAGGTAAGCGACGCACACGCACCCGGCCATCCACGTGATGTAAAAGAAAACGTGATTCATCAGACCAGGCCACCTTCTTCCATTGCTCCATGGTCTAATTCCAATGCTCACTTGCCTATTGTTGACACTTTTGGCAGTGGACAGGGGTCAGCATGGGCACCCTGACTGGTCTGTGGTTATTCAGCCCCATACGCAACAAACTGTGATGCACTGTGTATTCTGACACCTTTCTATCAGAACCAGCATTAACTTCTTCAGCAATTTGAGCTACAGTAGCTCGTCTGTTGGATCGGACCACACGGGCCAGCCTTCGCTCCCCATGTGCATCAATGAGCCTTGGCTCTCCATGACCCTGTTGCCAGTTTACCACTGTTTTTTCCTTGGACCACTTTTGATAGATGCTGACCACTGCAGACTGGGAACACCCCACAAGAGCTGCAGTTTTGGAGATGTTCTGACCCAGTCGTCTAGCCATCACAATTTGGCCCTTGTCAAACTCTCTCATAACCTTACACTTGCACATTTTTCCTGCTTCTAACACGTCAACTATGAGGATAAAATGTTCACTTGCTGCCTAATATATCCCACCTACTAACAGGTGCCCTGATGAAGAGATAATCAGTGTTATTCACTTCACCTGTCAGTGGTCATAATGTTATGCCTGGTCGATGTATATACCACATATAAATAGGGATAACAAAAACAGTGTGCATTATAAGAAAAGATGGAGGAACAGTGAGTTTTACTCGTCTGTTTCTCTTCGAAGTGTTTCACTGACTCAGCAAACTTCAGTGGACGATGTTTGAGATTCATCATGCTGCTATCTTTAGCTGCAGTGTTATTACCGCGTAAGCTGCACAAAACTTTACTATGTTGCGCATCATCCCTGTGGAAACCAAACCATTTCCACACAACCGAACCATGCGCGGCCATTTTTAATTAGATCTTTGCTACTAGTTTTCCTTCATTGCTAACTGACATCAGTTATTTTTTTCTAAACATTGTGGTCAGTTTTTTTAGGGAAAGATAGCGGCAACATGGTAAGAATGCTGAGCCACGTGTTAGTGAAGAAAAAGACTGTGGCAGAAACACCATGAAAGAGTGAGGTAGACGTGAGTGCATATCCGAGACATACTTGATATTTTACATTTACATTTTCAGCATTTAGCAGACGCTTTTATCCAAAGTGATTTACAGTACTGTGACAGTATGCAGTCTAAGCAATTGATGGTTAAGGGCCTTGCTTAAGGGCCAAACAGTGACAACCTGGCAGTGGTGGGGCTTGAACCAGCAACCTTTTGATTACTAGTCCAGCACCTTAACCACTAGGCTACAACTGCCTGATATACCAAATATGGTTATTTTTAATATTGTGTAAAATATACTATCGAATAAATTGATATTTACGATATACCGCCCAGCCCTAGTATATATTCACATACATGTTCTTTCTGCCATCTAATTTAGGAAGGACACTATTCTTAGGATGGCGTTATTTATTTTGTAAGCCTTCCACTTTCTCCTCCATGCATATTTATTTATTTTTTAATGCATTTTCTCCATTTTTCTCCCATTTTTTAGCGCATCCAATTTTTACCCAATTGCATTATGCTTCCTCTCTACTGGTGCTGACCCCCGCCCCGATTGAGGAGAGCGAACTGACACACGCCCCCTTCGACACGTGTGCAGTAGCCGACTGAATCTTTTCACCTGCACGAGGCGAGTTCATATGCAGATCAGCCTTGTGCACGAATAGCCACACCCTGATCGCATTATTCCACTACTCTAATCAGCCAGCAGAGGTCGTAATTGCATCAGTTATGAGGTCCCTATCCGGCTCCTTCCCTGGATGAACAACAGCCAAATGTTGTTCATATAGCCGCCCAGCCCAGCCGGATGGCAGAGCTGAGATTCTATACAATGTATTCAAAAACCCAGCTCTGGTGTGCTACCATATTTAAATAGTTTAATTTCATCACACCAGAGGACTCGTCCCTATATGTTGCCCAACTTTTGTAAATAAACTGCTTATATTCTTACTGAAGCAGTATTTAAAGCCCTAGACCCTAACCTCAGTGAAAAAAATATATACAAGTGTTCTTCAAAAAGTTTCCACACTTTTGTTAAACTCTATTTATTAAGAATTTCAAAAACAAATTCCACGGCCACTTAGGTGGCACAGCAGTAAAAACACACGCTGGAACACCAGAGCAGAGATCTTGTATACATTGCATTGAGTCTCGGCTCTGCCTGCCGTCTTGGCTGAGCAGCCACATGAACAGCGATTGGCCTGTTGTTCGGATAGGGGTGGGATATTAAAGCCGGATAAGGACTCTCTCAACACTAATGTAATTACGACCTCTGCTGGCTGATGGATGGTGCCTGCACAGAGGCGGGAAAAGAGTGCTATCAGGGTGTGTCTCTCCTTACACGGTGCTGATCCGCATTGCACTCGTCAAAGTGTAGGTGACAAAATGCATACGGCTGCTGCCCACGTGTCAGAGGGGGCGTGGGTTAGCTTCGTTCTCCTCAATCAGAGTGGGGATCGGCATTGGTGGAGAGGAAGCATGATGTAATCTGGCAATTGGATGTGCTAAAGGAGAGAAAAAGGGGGGAAATGCATAAACAAAATATATATAAAAAAAATATATAAAAAAAAAATGACTGTCACCTTCCGGTGCATTTTTCCCAGCATCATACCAACTTTTTAATGCCATCATCATCAGTGTGTAGCCACTGATGTGCTGCTGCTTACACATCATCATCACATGAAAATCTTCGTTCTTTTAAAGCTTCTCTGAGTGGTTAAAAAATGTGGAAATCAGTTGCCGCTAAGTCCGGACTATAAGCTCTCTCAGTCTGTCAGACACAACCAATTACTGCTCCTCTCACTGTCACCGCTTCCAACCAAATCCCTTGTATGTATTTTTAGCTATCAGTTGTGCAATATTTTGCAATATATTAATATTATGCCATTATATTTTATCAGTATAACACAACTCTATACACCGACGAGGCATAACATTATGACCACTGACAGGTGAAGTGAATAACACTGATTATCTCTTCATCACGGCACCTGTTAGTAGGTGGGATATATTAGGCAGCAAGTGAACATTTTATCCTCAAAGTTGACGTGTTAGAAGCGAGTTTGACAAGGGCCAAATGTGATGGCTAGACGACTGGGTCAGAGCATCTCCAAAACTGCAGCTCTTGTGGGGTGTTCCCAGTCTGCAGTGGTCAGTATCTATCAAAAGTGGTCCAAGGAAGGAACAGTGGTAAACTGGCGACAGGGTCATGGGCAGCCAAGGCTCATAGATGCACGTGGGGAACAAAGGCTGGCCCGTGTGGTCCGATCCAACAGACGAGCTACTGTAGCTCAAATTGCTGAAGAAGTGAATGCTGGTTCTGATAGAAAGGTGTCGGAATACACAGTGCATCACAGTTGCAGGGCTGTTTTGGCAGTAAAAGGGGGACCAACACAATATTAGGAAGGTGGTCATAATGTTATGCCAGATCGGTGTAATCAACACACACATTGAATTCTTTAGGATTTGCAACAGTGCTGTAATTGTCTGGTCACAGTAACAGCACGTCCTCATGTACTCACTTCTCAGCTCCCTCTTTACTGATACATGGTGTGATACTTTCGTTTCTATAGAGAGAGGGAAGTAAGTCACTCCAGCACAGGGGTGGGGATTCTTGTTGCCACACGTCTTGTTTTTCCAGGCGAGGTGCACCTTTGTTCTGACTTGGTAGAGTTTGGAAGCTGAAAAAGCCAGTGCCAGTCTCTTAATCTGAGCCATATGTGAACCTAACTTAAAAGGAAAAAAAACCCCAACCTTACCTGTTTTTCTGCATTCTGTGTGAAAAATGTTTTTATTATGCGCAGCGACATGGGTCCTGGAGACCTGGGATTGATGATCGCCTTGGGTCACTGTCTGTGGTGAATTTTAAACATTCTTTCTGACTCTATTTGGGTTTCTTCCAAGTAATTAAGTTTCCTTCCACCCTCTGAAAACACTAAAGCTCTGACCTTTGTGTGTGTGTGTCTGGCACCCAAACGTTTCCACCAAGTTAGTGCGACCAAGTTAGTGGAAAAAATGAATTAATAAGCGAGGATTTTGGTAATACTAAAGTAAACATTTTTTATTATGCATTTTCTCCCCATTTCCCTTTCGATTACGTGCACTCAATTTCGTCTTCCACAGCTGAGAGATACCAGATTGCATCAGAGGAGAGCACGTCACTGTACACTAGGGATGTAACGGTGTACCGGAAGACAGTTAAAAATCGGTGCACATGTGCTGCGATTTGAATCGATTAATCATTTAAGATGAATCGATATTCACTTTAAACAGCAGAGGGCGCTGGCGCAATATATTTTATTACAGAATAAGGGAAATGTGTAGCAATTATTTTGCATAGTTGCACCTATCTAATATATAAAAGGACATTCATTGTTTAGATGAATTAAATATAAGCACAAATACAGTATTTTATCTTAAATAAAAGGAAACGTCATAATTTGTCTTCAATTTCATTTAGTTTAAAAAAATCGGGGAAAAATCATATCGTGAACCAAGTATCGTGAATCGTATCGCATCGTGGGTAGAGTGTATCGTTACATCCCTACTGGACACTTGCACAGCCCTCCTTTTCTCGCCCCTGCTTTCTGCACAGGCGTCTCATCCGCCAGTCAGGGTCCTTACACAGCCCTACCCTGCAGATACGGACCGAGGAGTTCAGAAACTCGGTGCTGGTGTGCTAGCGGAATATCCCGCTGCGCCACCTGCGCACCCAAAGTAAACATTTTTTAACATACATCGATCAGGTAACATTATGACCACCTTCCTAATACTGTGTTGGTCCCCCTTTTGCTGCCCTATACGCAACAAACTGTGATGCACTGTGTATTCTGACACCTTTCTATCAGAACCAGCATTAACTTCTTCAGCAGTTTGAGCTACAGTAGCTCGTCTGTTGGATCGGACCACACGGACCAGCCTTCGCTCCCCACGTGCATCAATGAGCCTTGGATGGGGACTGTCTCTCAGACTAGTGCGATTACGACCTTTGCTTGCTGGTTGCTGGCGCCTGCAATTCATTGATTCACGAGTCGACTCATTTTTCGCGAAGCGTAAGTTTCTCTTCTCAGTTATCTCTCCGTGTTTACTGTTATTAATTAAATGTCGTGGTTTTAAATAAACACCAGCTACTACAGAACATTCTGTGTGACTCTCTTACATTAAAAAGCTTAATTAAACTGCTATTACCACAGATCTGTAACCGACCGTCAGACTCGTTCCGTCTAAGGAGCTAAAAGTTCAGCAGTTGATCCTGAACTAACGAATTTGGTAATGAATAAACTTTTGCCTCGGATTGGCTCTGTAACGTCTTCTGTTCTCATCTAGTACATCACAAGCAAGAACCGCTTACGATTTACCAAAGTGAACCAGGAGTTTATATAACGTGCTGATAGAATCGACTCAGATGTGACCGTGTTGAATTATCTTTTTAAAGTAAATATTACAATCAGCAAAATTACATCGTATGTATGATGCACAACGTTAATGATGTTATTTTAGGTCATGAAGAGCTTTCACTGTGGTTTCTGTAGGATGGTTGATGAATGGTGATGTGATGGTTGGCGCTTCGTAGCTCAAAGTCTGGATCAATCCACTGAGCTGTTAACTTAACATGGTCTTTATATATCACACGATCGGATCGGCTACTTTTAGGAAATATCGGCCGATCGCCGATAGCATATTTTGATAAAAAATCGGCCGATACCGATTCATAGCCGATCGATCGTCCCATCTCTAATTATTAGTAGTAGTTGCAGTAGTCGTACTTTCCATTTAAAGTCAAATGTCTACATACTTGTAAAAAAGATAAAGTATTTCATAACATATTTGGGATTTTACTGGGTATTGTTGGACATTCCAACAAGACAGTGATTCCAAGCATACCTCAACGTCCACCAAGGCTTGATGTCGGACCTGGAAGATTCTGGAGTGGCTGTTACAGTCGCTTGACTTGAACCCCATACAGAATCTTTGGTGGGATTTAAAGAAGGTGGTTACAGCATGCAAACCCGAGAATATTAGTGAAGGGAAGGCCATTGTCTAATAGGAATGAGCTAAGATTTTTCAGAAATGCTGCCAGAAATTGGTGTCTGGTTTTGCAGCTGGTCATAACAACAAAAAATGCTCTACTAAGTACTAAAGAACTAAAGATGCTTGCCATTAAGGGGTTAAATAATTCTGAGTCTGCAGTAGTCATTAAAAGGGAAATTTTGTGTTGAATTCAGAGAAACCACCTGTTATATTAGTTATGTTAAACTATATAAATTGTTTTTGTTTGATGGGTTTATTGCAAACAGCTGAAAGTTTGTACATTTTGCTAATAAACCTGATTTGCAGTGGGGGTTGAATCATTTTCATATTTTTTGTTTACGCATTTTCTCCCCTTTTTCTCCCGACTTTTTAGCGCGTCCAATTGCCCGATTGCGTCACGCTTCCTCTCCACTAATGCCGGCCCCCGCTCTGATAACCCACGCCCCCTCCGACACGTGGGCAGCAGCCGTATGCATTTTGTCACCCACACTATGCGAGTGCATATATGCGAATCAGCCTTGTGTACAGAGAGACACACCCTGATCCGCACTCTTTCCCCGCCTCTGTCCAGGCGACATCAATCAGCCAGCAGAGGTAGTAATTTCATCAGTTATGAGGAACCCTGGTCCGGCTTATCCACCCTGCGAACAACAGCCAATCGTTGTTCATGTGGCCGCCCAGCCCAGACGGATAACAGAGCTGAGATTTGATATGATGTATTTGAAATCCCAGCTCTGGTATGCTAGCGTGTTTTACCACTGCGCCACCTGAGCCGCGATACCATTAATTTTAATAAGATCGCTGTTCTGATGGACCATACGCACTGATGCGTTGATATAGGTATGTTTTGACTGACCATATGCACTGTGTATTTGTTACCAAAATGCATTTCCAATAAATCATTGCCCTTTGACACACATAGTGATCAGTCACATGGTTTGTATTGCACTGATTTTGTGCATTTCTAACTATTGAGTGAGACGTGTGGCAGTTGAAGTATGAAACGGGAAGTATGAACCACTTTTACCCTACTATGCTGCTTCAACGGTGACTGAAACTAGATTTAGAAATTTAGTTTACTTTTTTTTTTCCTGCATTTAGCTTAAGAAAACAAGTTTGTTAAAGCCTAACAGATAAAGCTGTAGAGAAAATCTATTCATGTATAAATTAAAATAATAAAAAAGCTATTAATGATGGTAAAATCTTTTGCTTAAGTAAAAACCCATTCATTTTCACTAACTGATCGATGTTGCTGTGGGTCGTCTACCACCTAAAAGGAGAAATACACCCGGGCCACACACACACACACACACACACTCATACACACATGTAGCTCAGACGTTAGGGCGGATTTCTTGCTCAGATCTTGTTTTCAGACCAGGTGTCCTCATTGCCAGTAAGTTCTTAAATTAAATTCAGCTTCTGTAGCCAACTTGGTTTCTTTGGTAATAATACAGGTGTGCCTGTGCTTTGTAGTGCAATAGAGGCTTCAGACAGTTAGCTTGCTATCAACGTGGAAATTTCAAAATGAACTGTTTTACATAAGGGGAAGTGTTTAGTTACGGTTAGGTACATATTTGGCACAAAACGAGGGGTGAAGAGGGGGATACATTGCGGTTTTGTGACACATCTGCTGTTAATATCACAAATGTCTGAAGTCAGAAAGCACTGCACACCAAATGAAATCTGATCTGAAGTCAAGTCTGATTACATTAGGTTTCAATCTGATATAAGGTGCCTTAGGATCCTTAATATCTAAAGTCTTGATAATCTTGTATTAAAGCCTTAGTAAGCATTATACACCGATCAGCCATAACATTATGACCACCTGCTTGTTTCTACACTCAGTGTCCATTTAATCAGCTCTATTTACCATATAGAAGCACTTTGTAGTTCTACAATTACTGACTATAGTCTGTCTATTTCTCTACATACTTTGTTAGCTTGTTTTCACCCTGTTCATTAATTGTCAGGACCTTAACAGAACCACCACAGAGTAGATATTATATGGGTGATGGATCATTCTCAGCACAGCAGCGCTGCTGGAGTTTTTAAATACCGTGTCCACTCACTGTCCACTCTATTAGACACTCCAACCTAGTTGGTTCACCTTGTAGATGTAAAGTCAGAGACGATCGCTCATCTATTGCTGCTGTTTGAGTTGGTCATCTTCTAGACCTTCATCAGTGGTCACAGGACGCTGCCCACTGGGCGCTGTTGGCTGGATATATTTTTGGTTGGTGGACTATTCTCAGTCCAGCAGTGACAGTGAGGTGTTTAAAAACTCCATCAGCATTGCTGTGTCTTATCCACTCATACCAGCACAACACACACTAACACACCACCACCATGTCATTGTCACTGCAGTGCTGAGACCACCCGAATAATACCTGCTTTGTGGTGGTCCTGTGGGGGTCCTGACCATTAAAGAACAGGGTGAAAGCAGGCTAAAAAAGTATGTAGAGAGACAGATGGACTACAGTCAGTAATTGTAGAACTACAAAGTGCTTTTATATGGTAAGCGGAGCTGATAAAATGGACAGTGAGTGTAGAAACAAGGAGGTGGTTTTAATGTTATGGCTGATCGGTGTACATCTTATATGTTATAAACGTACTTTAGTCACTTTCATAGGTACATTAACCACATACATACTTTCCTTGATTATTGCTTGTATTAGCTATATCTACCAGATTGACCTTGTGGATGTACAGTTACTGACTGTTGTTGTGTTTCAATGTATTAATCAAAAAGGACCCTTATAGGAAGCCCACTGATCAGATTCTGTTTGGGTGGTGGACTGTTCTGAGCACTGCAGAGACACTGATGTGGTAGTGTGTTGTACTTTTACTTTTATAAGTGCACCTCACTTTCAGTGCTAAAGAGAAAACAGTGCTTTGATAAAAAATATAAAGCCGACAAGTGTCCTGTGATCAGAAAGTGTCTACTGATGAAAGAGTAGAGGAAGACTACCACTCACTGTGCATGAAAAAAGAACATAGCTCTAGTCTTCAAGCTAGTGTCCTTTCAGTGCCTCAAATGGCCCACAAATCTTTTGATCAGTAGAGGTGACATGGGGCCCCTTTGTACAGACGAATTGTATAGAGCCACAGATTGACTACAGTCATTGATTGTACACCCACAAAGTGTGTCTCTATATTGGTGTAGCTTATAAACTAATTATTGAATGTCCATATAGAAGCACTTTGTAGTTCTACAATTACTGTATCTCTGCATGTTTTGTTAGCCCCCTTTCATGCTGTTCTTCAATGATCAGGACCACTACAGAACAGGTATTATTTAGGTGGTGGATCATTCTCAGCACTGCAGTGACACTGACATGGTGGTGGTGTGTTAGTGTGTGTTGTGCTGGTATGAGTGGATCAGACACAGCAGTGCTGATGGAGTTTTTAAACACCTCACTGTCACTGCTGGACTGAGAATAGTCCACCAACCAAAAATATTTAGCCAACAGTAGCGTCCTGTGACCACTGATGAAGGTCTAGAAGATGACCAACTCAAACAGCAGCAATAGATGAGCGATCGTCTCTGACTTCACATCTGCAAGGTGGACCAACTAGTTAGAAGTGTCTAATAGAGTGGACAGTGAGTGGACACAGTATTTAAAAATTCCAGCAGCACTGCTGTGTCTGATCCACTCATACCAGCACAACACACACTAACACACCACCACCATGTCAGTGTCACTGCAGTGCTGAGAATCATCCAGCACCTAAATAATACCTGCTCTGTGAAGGTCATGTGGGGGTCCTGACCATTGAAGAACAGGGTGAAAGCAGGCTAAAAAGGTATGTATAGAATCAGATAGGCTACAGTCAGTAATCGTAGAACTACAAAGCGCTCCTATATGGTAAGTGGAGCTGATAAAATGGACGATGGACAGGTGGTTTTAATGTTATGGCTGATCAGTGTAAGTTAATATAATTGAGTTGAATATAAAAAAAAAACATCTTGTTCTCTTGGCAAATGATCATGTGTATTATTATACCACCTATTGGGTCTGATTGAAAACCTAGTGAGCTCTCTACATAGACGCATTTTCACATCGTCCTACACACGCACCCGAGAAGAAGGCTGTCCGAATTCTTAGATGCCTTAAAATGCTGCCAGCTGAGGTGCCGTATTTCAAAGCGATAATCTGACTGAATAATCAGGGAGCATCCGATGCTTCTTTAGCGGTAAAGGCAATCCCAGCATTCAAATCGGCATAACTTTTTCTCACAAAAAAAATTACAAATATGGCGGACGAATGCGGAGCAACAAACAGAGTTCTTTTTAAATGAAAATAAATTCTCATAGATTTTTAATTTTTATAAAGGTGTATATTTAACTGTTTTCAGTACACTGATGGTGATGTTAGCTGGCGTGCTAGTGGGTTGTGCCGCCTTAGTCCGTCGGTTTGAATGGCCTGAGGCTAACTGATTACGGCTAATCACCGTAATCGCTGTCTAAGCAGTGTGTCCAAATAGTCTGCCTTATAAGTCGATTAGAATCCTCTCTACTTAGGCAGCTGCTCAGGTAGGCAGTAGACAAGGCAGCTCACTAGGTTTTCAGACTGACCCTTAGTCTCAATACTTGGTGGAACATCCTTTTACCTTTATAACCTCTAAAAAGCGATTTCTGTAAGCGCTAACAAGCTTCTGATGCTTCTCTTGTGGAATCTTCACACATTCCTCTTATGCGAAATCTTCCAGCTCATGGAGGTTTGACTGCTTTTGTGCAGCAGCTTCTTTCATTATTTCCCACCAGTGAGAAGACCACTCCAGGATATTGCAGGACTGATTCCCCAAGTAAGCTTTGATTGATCAGTCTAGTGGTTAGGATTGCCAGGTCCTGCAGTAGAAAAATATCCCCACATCATCACTGACCACCTCCTCGCTCGACTGTGAGACACACCAATGATCCATAAGGCCACACAGTTTCACACAGTTTATTATTGTCCCACAACTCTGCAGGCCTATCCATATTTGTTCTGGCTGACCTTTCTTGCACCTCTGTCTGCTGTTATTCGCGTAGTTCTATTCAACCAGGGCAATTGGGGTGGTGCAGCAATAAATCAGTCTGTCTGGCACCTACACAGTTATGATTGGTCGAATACCCCAGCCATTGAAAGGTGCACTTCTCCAGGTCTCCAAGTCCAGATAAAAATAATGAGGGTTGCATAAGGAAGGGCATCTGGTGTAAAAACTGTGCCTTATCAGTTATGTGGACTAGAATGATCAAAAGTGGATTTGTGTCTAATTTGTAGTTAACCTTAGTAAACTAGTCATGGTGGAATAGAAAAGGGTATTCCCCAAACTTTTCTAATTCAGATGACAGCATATCATTTATGTCATTGATTGTAATTGTGGCTTAAACACTTGAACTTAATCATTACAAAGGGTGTCCACATACTTTTGGTCATGATTGTGCATGAAGTCACCCTGTGTTCTCTCTGCTCTGGTTTTGCAGGCTACTGAAAGATGGTGGATCGCTTGGCAAACAGCGAAGCTAACTCCAAGCGCATCGCGGTCGTGGAGGGCTGCTTCGGCACGGCCGGTCAGCCGCTCGCTATCCCAGGACGTGTGCTCATCGGAGAGGGCGTCCTTACCAAGCTGTGCCGCAAAAAGCCCAAAGCCCGGCAGTTCTTCCTCTTCAATGACATCCTGGTCTACGGCAACATCGTCATCCAGAAGAAGAAGTACAATAAGCAGCACATAATCCCTCTGGAGAGCGTCACCATCGATACGGTCGTGGACGAAGGTGAGCTGCGCAACGGCTGGCTCATCAAAACGCCCACCAAGTCGTTCGCGGTGTACGCCGCCACAGCTACAGAGAAGTCCGAGTGGATGAACCACATCAACAAGTGCGTATCGGACCTGCTGGAAAAAAGTGGCAAATCACCCACGGGCGAGCACGCGGCCGTGTGGGTTCCCGACTCGGAGGCGTCCGTCTGCATGAGATGCCAGAAGGTGAAGTTCACGCCGGTCAGCAGGCGGCACCACTGCAGGAAATGCGGCTTCGTCGTGTGCGGCCCATGCTCCGAGAAGAAGTTCCTGCTGCCTAGTCAGTCTTCCAAGCCGGTGCGCGTCTGTGAGTATTGCTACGACCAGCTTTCCTCAGGGGCGGGCCTGCCACCACGCTCGAACTCATACAGCCACTCGGTTCAGCCCAACAACATTTCTGATGATGATGATGAGGACGATAGCAGTGACTGAGGGCGGGGAACCTTTACCTTTGCTCTTTTAGGAATATATCTTCTATTCAGGTCCCAGTGCTTATGTATTTTTTTCCATTCAAAGGATGAAATTACCAAAACGTTCATGATTAATTGACATGGGTTTAAGATTTTAGGCAATGATACTAATTAAACTGTGTGAACTTATTCTACATGTAGGGGTGTAACGAAACACATTTTACAATACAATAAATGCTGATGTTTTTGCACCGCACTACAATACATTTTTTACATCGAAAAAAAAAAAAAACCTGTTATACTTTATGGATGAGGGTATTGTCTTTTTGGACAAGACCTTTACCATCAGAGTAACATGTTTAAGCATAATGCCTTTTACAGCATAACAGAGCCACTGAACAGCCTTAATGTAGGAGTCAATCTTTTAGGCCTGTTCCATTTTCTTGGTGTATGCCACACATGGTTCAATTTTTGTGACTGAACCTCCTGCCATTCCTGCCAGAATAATACATTTTTTCTAAATGATATTAATCTTGTGGCTAACTAGACTATATATATATATATATATTTTATGCATTTTCCCCCAATGTAGTGTAGTCAATTTGTCTTCTGCTGCTGGGTATCCCCAATTTTTTGCAGTTCAGAAGGGTATATTGCTGCTCACGCCTCCTCCGAGCCATGCGCAGCCCTTAGTGGAACCCTTTTCCACCCATGCACTCTGCACAGGTGCCTCTATCCGCCAATCAGGGTCCTTACGCAACGGTTTTGAAGACCCCGCCCACATATTCCAGTCATCCCTTCCTGCAGGCACTGGCAATTATGCCCGCTATATGGCGCCCAGCCGACCGGTGGCAACGTCGAGTTTCAAACCGAGGAGTTCGGAATCTCTGCGCTGGTGTGCTAGCGGAATATCCCGCTGCGCCACCTGGGCGCCTGACCTGAGCTTTATTTAATCATGCTACTGTGCAAACTGAGGTAATCAATGTACCTGCTTATAATCACCTCTAATATTTCCAGTAGTTTTATGTCGCTTGCAAATTACTGCCAATTACAGACAGAGTACTTAGCAATTCGTTCCCACCATGTTGTACATGCATAACACAAACACTTCATCCAAAAAGTCCAGAGCAAAGGGGATGTAAACAAATACACAAATGCTACAGGGTTATTTTGAAGACTAGTACTCACTAAAAGCAAAAAGCTAACCATGTACACAGAGGTATAAAATCCATATTGTTACACCCCTACTTGTAGACACCATGTGTGTACTGTGCAGTGCAAATCCTGGCTTAAAATAACACTTTATTAATCCCTGTATGGGAATATACAATTATAAGGTTCCTGACTACTATAGAACAAAGAGGATGTGTTGCTATAGCAGTGTTTGCTAATTTCATGCTTTCTATGTACTTGATTTTGTCTTTTTTGTTGTTCCTATACCCACTTTCCCCTCTTATGAGTTAATTTGAGAGTTAAGTCTGCTGTGACGCTGCTGTTTCCACAGGGAAGAGATTGATCAGATTTTTAGAAGTATGTTGTGTTTGCTGACTGTAAAATCTCTGGTGCATTTAGTGTAGGTTTGTAACAGTATTTTTCTAGCTTGAACACTTCAAATGACTTGTATTTATTGCAGAGGGGCTGACTAACTAAAAGTAATAATATGCATATTTTTGATAGGTCTATAGCTAAAATCTTGTTCTATTTACTTAATTAATCTTTCCTGATTAAGTTCTGTATGCTAACGACAAATCACGTGTTTGAGTAGTATTTTATTTCTCGTTTGTACCTCTGTAAAGTCGGCGCCCGGTATGATCAGAAAAGTATTTCTATTTGTGCTATGTCTGTGTTTGACACAGTCAGTGGTGGTGCAGCAGGCAGCTTCAGGGTCCTGGAAAGCTGGGTTTGAACCTTACCTCCAGTCACTGTCTATCTTCTATGCAGAAAGTGTTTTGGCTATTCTAAAATGCCTTCTGGTTTGAATGAGTGTGCTACATAGCAATAGACTGACATTTTGTTCAGGGTACATTCCTGTCCTGGGCTTGTTCCGGTGTTAAAAAGAAATCCCAAACTAAATTCACTGTTTGTGATTTTTTTCATGTAACATTGTCTAATTTAGTGAGATCTGAGTGGCAGATTTCCAGTTTAGTAATTGCTGGAGTCTCCCACCAATGTACGGCTACAGATCTGGGAGTGTGAAAGCTTATACACTGATCAGCCATAACATTAAAACCACCTCCTTGTTTCTACACTCACTGTCCATTTTATCAGCTCCACTTACCATATAGGAGCACTTTGTAGACCTACAATTACTGACTGTAGTCTATCTGTTTTTCTGCATGCTTTGTTAGCCCCCTTTCATGCTGTTCTTCAATGGTCAGGACCACTACAGAGTAGGTATTATTTAGGTGGTGGATCATTCTCAGCACTGCAGTGACACTGACATGGTGGTGGTGTGTTAGTGTGGGTTGTGCTGGTATGAGTGGATAAGACACAGAAGCGCTGATGGAGTTTTTAAACACCTCACTGTCACTGCTGGACTGAGAATAGTCCACCAACCAAAAATATATCCAGCCAACAGTGCCTTGTGGGCAGCGTCCTGTGACCAGGAAGATGACCAACTTAAACAGCAGCAATAGATGAGCGATCGTCTCTGACTTTACATCTACAAGGTGGACCAACTAGGTAGGAGTGTCTAATAGAGTGGACAGTGAGTGGACACAGTATTTAAAAACTCCAGCAGCGCTGCTGTGTCTGATCCACTCATACCAGCACAACACACACTAACACTAATACCTGCTCTGTGGTGGTCCTGTAGGAGTCCTGACCATTGAAGAACAGGGTGGAAGCAGGCTAAAAAAGTATGTAGAGAAACAGATGGACTACAGTCAGTAATTGTAGAACTACAAGATGCTTCTATATGGTAAGTGATGCTGATAAAATGGACAGTGAGGGTAGAATCAAGGAGGTGGTTTTAATGTTATGGCTGATTTACATGTGCACCCAGTTATCAGACATAGCCGATCATGGATGTGTAGACGCCCGACAGCTAATAGCACCTCTGAGATTTGAACCATTATTTAACTGCTCCATCATTTGAGCACTCCTGTTCCGTTCTGAGCACAAAATAATGAAAAAGAGTAAAGGTGACAGACTTACATAATTACAGTGACCATGATATAGAATGTAATTTCTCAAAACTGTACAGAACAAACCAGCACAAATGTAGCACAAATAGAGCGGTAACTTTACAGAGGTCTGAAATGTATATAATGTTGGAATATAGATAGTCAATCCAGTAATATAATCCGACAACGGCCTTTATTTCCACAGTGCCTTCTTAAATAGTTTTTTTTCTAGAAAATAAATGAATTAACACAAGGTTGTTTTATACTGAGTCAGCGATTAGTTGATAACTTTAGATCTTTAGATACAGCTACGAGCTGACAAACCATGTGTGATGTCACAAAATGTACAAAGATGCATTTAAAAACTATTTTTTCATAGAATTATTTTTGAACTCTTACAATGAATGATGTTGATTCTGTACCTAACACATTCAGTCTAGATTCTTCCACTTGTATGTACAGGTCCTGTGCTTTTGTGTTGCACATCAGGTTTGGGTGCTGTGCATGAACAGAGACCAACGTCGTCTTTCACTATGCTTTTATTGTATGAAAGACTTGTAGTTAGCCTAACTGCTCATTTCCACCTGTTTTAGGATGGGAATTAAAATGCAGAGCATTAGAAGGAGGTATCCTTTACACAACCTTGCCTTGTTCTACATCTTAAAAGCACTAATACTCTGAGTTTCAGCTGCCATTTTCATTTCTAATAATGGCTTTCAAGAGGCAGAGTAACAGCTGTTAAACACGCAGAATGAAAGATGTATTTACACTGACTCTTAGTAAGGAAAGGCTTTTTGATCTGTTGAGTTGTGTGTGTGTTTGTCATTTTTACTAAACTGACATTGAAAAGGGAAATAGACTGAAATTGGTTATAATTAATTATCCATAATCTTCCACACTTGTGAAGCAGTAAGCAATGTGTAAATTCTTTTACAGATGAGGGTAAAAGTTGGCATAACCTAAGAACAAACACAAATCCTTAAACAATTTTTTAATGTTCTGTTTCTAAGTATTATTGTGATTACAAATTACAAAACTGAGGGACATCCCAACCACCGTTTTTCATTTTCACCATACCAATAGCAAAGCTCCAAGTACTTTCCAGTATTGGTCTGTATTGATACTGATGCTTTATAGCAGCTAAGTTGATTTCTGGTAAGCAAGTTTGGAAAAACATTAAATGCTATGACAGAGACATGTTGAATTCTGTGTCTTATATGTATCTGATGCATCACATCATACCAGGGGTCTTCAAAAGTTTCCACACTTTTTTAAACTCTATTTATTAAGAATTTCAAAAACAAATTACATAACTTTTCTTTTTTTCGTCTCTGTGCAGGCACCATCAATCAGCCAGCAAAGGTCGTAATTGCATTAGTTATGTAGAGAGTCCCTATCCAGCTTTTTAATATCCCACCCCTATCTGAACAACAGGCTCGTTGTCCATGTGGCTGCTCAGCTCTGGTGTTCCACCTGAGCGGCCCATTACATCACTTTTCTGCAGTCACCTTCCGATGCATTTTTCCCAGCATCATACCAACTTTTTAATGCCATCCGCAAAAAATGTTTTTGGTTGAGCGTGTAGCCACTGATGCACTGCTGCTTTCACATCATCATCACATTAAAATTCTTTGACTGGTCCAAAAAGGTGAAAATCAGATGGTGCTAAATCCGGACTAGAGGCTCTCTCAGACACGACCGATTACTAATCCTTCCACCCCCACAAACTTTTTGAAAATCCCTTGTAAAGTAGGTCAGTAAAACTGGTCCAGAACTAATCCAGCATTTTTGGCCAGTATTGCCCCATGACTGATACCTTGTATCAGGTTGGTAGATGCCTATTAAAATAGTTAGTCTCTGTTGAGATGCTCCAGTTTAACGTCTTGAATTGTGACATCATGTGTAAATGTTCACTAAGAGCTATTGTGTAACCATTTTTCCTTTATAGCTCCATACTACGTATTTGTAATTCTTTGAGAAGCTTTTGGATCCGTTTATTTGTCCCCCAGTGTCTTTTTTCTTTTCCTTTTACATATTTGTACTTAATCTCAGTTTACTGAACAGTGTTTGAAAAATTCTTTTAAAATTCGTTAGACATTTTTCACCTTCTTTAGATTTATTTTCAGGCTCTTAAATCCAAGCAGCTCTTAAGAAAACCTTTATTGTAAATCTTTAATGTAGTGGATAGGTGTCTTGTTATATAAGTGTACACTCACATTTCATTTGAAACTTTTTTTTCTTTTGCATTGTATTTATTTTTTTGATTGTGAAATAAAAGTGTAAACCCTCCTTTCTAAAATCAAAAAGGATGCCATCTTTTGCGCTCAACTGTGCAATGGCAAGCGTAGTTATAAATGAATTTCTGTATGTGATCCAAAACTTTGTATTTTTTTACTAAATGACTGCAGAAATCATGAACAACAGTACAATATCTGTCTAATCATATATTGTGTTGTATGTCTGGTATATTATCTGACAGTAGATTATTTTGTACTTGGCTAAACATATGTTTGGTTACGCCTCTGTACCTGCTGCCAGCACTTTGTTTCAGTAAAGGGTCTCTGCAGAATAAGAGTGGGCGATTTAACAGCAGAAGAGCATTTTAACACTGTAAAAAAGTAAGGCTCGATCACCATAACCCTACCACTAACCTTATCCTTAACATAAGCCTGTAATTAACAATAACAAATCAGTAATTCAAAATAAAAAAATACGACCAACAAGAAGCTGTTTCATTGCTAGATTAACATAATATAGAAACTATGGACAGGATTAAGCGCTCAAATAACTGTGTACTTGAGTACAGAGTGTCATCACTAACTGTCGTGTAACTATACATGCACCAGCACAAGTGGTGAAGGAATACACCGATAATAGTGTGACCCTGCATAGAAAAGCTCTAGCCACTGAGGTGGCGCAGCGGTAAAACACGCTAGCACACCAGAGCTGACATTTCAATCTTGTCGGTTTGAAACTCAGCTCTGCCATCCGTCTGGGCTGGGCGGCTACATGAACAGCGATTGGCTTGTTGTTCATACAGGGTGGGAAGTCGGATAGGGACCTTATAACTGATGCAATTACAACCTCTGCTGGCTGGTTGAGTCGAGGAATAATGTGTTGATAAGGGTGTGGCTCTCCGTTAACAAAGCTAATCTGCATATGAACTTGCCTTGTGCAGTTGAAAAGATGCAGTCGGCTACTGCACACATGTCGGAGGGGGCGTGTGTTAGTCACGACTTTTCTCGGTCAGGAGTGGTAATCAGCATCAGTAGAGAGGAAGCATAATGCAAATGGGTAATTGGATATGGAAGGAAAATTGGGAAAAATGCAAAGAAAAAAAAGGGTGTGCTAGCATGGGTGTTGTTCATGCATGAAGGGCAATTGGAAATGACTAAATGAAGGGAGGGTCTAAAATCTACCCCTGCATAGTCCAAATTCAAGTCTTTTTGTGTAAACGCACTTACTGAAAATGTGGAAAATGCACTTTTCTGATAGTGAAACGTCAATGTCATTTATGGCATTGAGCAAACACTTTTACCCAAAGCGACTTACAATTATTACTAAATACAGTTTGAGCAATTGAGGGTGAAGGGCCTTGCTCAGAAGCCCAACAGTGGCAACTTGGCAGTGGTGGGGCTTGAACTAACAACCTTCTGGACAAACTACAGCTTTTCTCCATCAAGGGGTCTGTGCAGAACCTGTGTTTGGATAATGTGTAGACATTTCAACACCAGATCTATCCAACAACAGGCATCAAACTGCAGTTTATGTTTAGTCATTGTTTCATTTGTGTTTAATCTTGAGTTCGGTTAGAGTTAGGGTTATAAAGCGTTGTGATTTAGATGATATTGAAATAGCTACTTGTATTCTGCAGAGACCATGAAAGCACCATTGAGGAAGACTCGGCACAGAGCAGTAGTTGCAGAGGAAAGCCATCTTAATGAATACGCTTCATTTAAAGTGAAGCAAAACAAACCTGAGAATGGTTGCACTTGCTGAATCGCATGTCAAAGGACGGTGTAGCAGTGATGGTTAATGCCACAACATCGACACCAGTAAAGGTAACATAACCCTGTACCTGGCTCACCTGATTGCTTTCTTGGAAATGATTAGAAACTGGTTAGAAACTGTATGGTGGTGCATTCAGCAAGTGCAAATGACATTGGAACAACAAAATAAATGTTTTTGTCTATGTTTTGTTACTGTTCTTTTTCCTTTTTTGTAGTTTCTTTTTTCTGTCTGTCTTGCCATTTTATCTCATTAAGAACTTGAAAGGGCTCAATCCTGAATGTAATTAATCATGTACTTGTTTAATACTAATTGCAGAAATATATACACAAATTGGTTAAAACAGTGTTGTCTTTTTCTTTTTTTCCAACCGGATGAATCTAAATGAGACATTTATGCATTTATTTATCATCAGTATCTGCTTTATTCTGTTATGTTGGATTAGGACTGGGCATTGACATGGCACCAGTTAATCTCAAGGAATCCCATACTCACCCATTTACGAACACTTGTAACAATTTAGTTAATTCTCCTACCAGTATGCAAATGTATGTTTTAGTATGTGTGAGGAAACCTAGAGGAAACCCACATGGGCAATGGGGAAACACGGCTAACTTCTAAGTAGGTGAAAAGCCAAAAGCAAAGCTGTCCTAAACAACTGTAAGCGTTTTAGGTGTAAAAAAAAATCTGCACATTCAGAAGTCTCTGGAAGCAACAGCACCACTGGAACTCTTAGGAAGAGCTTGATTGATTGTGTTTTCATGGCTAAGTTCACACACCAGACTGACATCACCATGAGCAATGGTAAGCATCGGTTGGAGTGGTGTAAAGCATACAATAATTGGACTCTAGACATGTGGAACTGTTTGCTGTGGAGTGATGGTGAAGGATGAAAACATGGTCTAGAGCTGTATTCGAGCCTCCATGCAATGATTTTCTGAGAAGCTATACATTATTAGAATGTACTTGTTATGGTCCAGACTACATAGAATTACACTCAGCTAAAACATTTGCTTAATTCATTGCCTGCTTTACCACTGCTTTATCTTGGTCAGGGTTGCGGTGGTTTCAATTCACTAGATGAAAGGCAGGAAACACTCTGGACAAGTTGCCACTCCATCACAGGGCAACATTTGCATTACATTTAAAGCATTTAGAAGACGCTTTTATCTAAACGACTTACAGTACAGTGACAGTATTGTGGCATCAGCGAGTAGGAAGGATAGCGTCAGGGCCGCAAGTGAGCTGCCTTTGGCAGTTCATTCAGTGGTTTAGGGACAGACACCCATTCATACACACATACATTCATACAACAGACAAACATATAAGCTACTTACCCAACCCTCACCGCAGCCACCCCACTCCCAACAACGGGATACACGGCTACGGTGAGCTTAGACACCACTGCCGCAAGTCTTTCTGGGTAAAGCCCGTGCCGGCCCCCAGTGGCGACGCTACAGTATATTGTCTAAGCAACTGAGGGTTAAGGGCCTTGCTCAAGGATCCAACATTGGCAACCTGGCAGTGGTGGGGCTTGAACCAGCAACCTTTCAATTACTAGTCCAGTACCTTAACCGTTAGGCTACAACTGCCCTACAAACAAAACACACATACACACACGAGCTAGGTGCAGTTAACCTGACCGCATATCTTTGGACTGTGAGGAAACTGGAGTACCGTGAGGAAACTGGAGTACCCTGAGGAAACCCACACGGACACGGAGGGAACTTGCAAACTCCACATAGAAAGGACCCAGATCGCTCCACCAGGTAATCAAACCAAGGACCTTCTTGCTGTGAGGTGACAGTGCTATCCACCGAGCCACAACTCAGCCAAAACAAATGCATTAAAATTAAGAGGGAATGAAAAAAAGAAACGGATGATAGTAATAGACGTATACAACAGGGCTACACAGCTTTGTACACAGTCTGTTGTACGTCTTCGTGTAGAATAGGTGAAGGAGTTTTCAGCACACAGGATCAATGTCTGCGTAAAAGAGGGACAACGCAAACTGTTCTAATGAATAATGTTTTTGAGAACAGTGCCACCTACTGGTGTTTTGTTTCGTTCGCAACTTAAATCGTCTACTTACTACTGTGCTGCATGTAAAAACTGCTAAAGTGATTACATACTGTACATTGTATGGTCAAACGTAGACGCACACCAAAAGACAGGTATTCAAAATAATAATTGATAGAAGTTATAGGTTAAGGAGGCAATACACATAAAGCTGGCTTTTTGTCCCTGGAAAGATTAGTGTAAGCAGATCAGGGCCTAATCAAATAAAATCTTTGAGAATCTGAATGTTTGTTATTTGCCAAGTACCAGATGTACAAGGAATTTCTCTCGGTGCAGGTGCCAACATATATACATCTAATTAAATAATAGGAAAATATATAATATATATAAACATAGAATAAACAATACAACAGTGACATAAACAGAACAGCATCAGACAAAGTGTGCAATGAAGATGTACAGTACAGTAGAAAAATGTTACAAATGTGTGATGAAGATTATTTAAAGTAGATAAGGTGCATATGTGCATTGACTGCATAAGGAAAAAATGTGGGAGGCATGTATGATAAACTCCAGGTGCATCTGTCAAAGTGGAGGGATGTGGGAATAGTCCTTGATTGGTATGGTGATGGCCTGGGGAAAGAAGGCATTCAAATATTAATGACAGATGCTTAAAACTGAAAAAAGGCTTAAATTAATTGGACAGTGGAAGCTTAGTGGTTAAGGTACTGGACTAGTATTTGAAAGGTTGCAGGTTCAAGCCTCACTACTGCCAGGTTGCCACTGTTGGGTCCCTGAGCAAGGCTCTAAAACCCTCAATTGCTCAAACTGTGTACAGAATTGTACACAAGTCGCTTAGGATAAAAGCATCAGCTAAATGCTAAAAATGTAAATATAATGTAAATGTAATTGATTACAAATAATGTTTCATGCGGTGGCTGTCCTGCAAGGATCAGACAAAGAGCACAACATGCACGGACATAAGAAAATGAATCCAATACTAAAAGATGTACTGAAGAGGAAACCACTGCAACAAATGAGGTAAGTGTTCAAAGCGAAAATAAGGCGCACTTGCTCATTTTACTAAAAGAAACTACAGTATTTCAGTATTGACAATCGCAAAATAAATGTGAAAAGTTACAGGTGAGGATGTCATGACTGGGTATAAAAGGAGAATCCAAGCAAAAAAGCAAAAAAAGAATTGCCAGTAAATTAAAAAACTTTTTTTTTTTCAATGCAAGACTGCAGTTAAGTCTTTCACAATCTACTGTTCATAATATTGTTAAAAGATTCATGAAATTCAGATAAATTGTAATAAATGTAGAGCAAGGCCGAACACCACTGTTTAATGAGCCCTCAGATGGCATTTCATGTGAAACCATCATGCTACTGTGATAAACATAGCAACATGGGTTTGGGAGTACTAAGAAAAAACATTGTCACTTCAATAAAAAACACAGTCTACCATTGCTCCAAGAAATGCAACCTGACACTGTTTTGTAATTCTGTGCAGAAATGCCTTAGAGATCTTTGGGTCTTTGCTTAAGTGGATCGAAACACAGTGGAAATGTGTGCTGTGTTCAGATTAGTCCACCACTTCTTATACATAACCTGTGCTAACTGTAAATAATTGGCAATACACCTGTTCTCTACTACAACCAAGACAGTGAAGTCTGTCTATGGAGGTGGCTGTAGCAGATGCAGGACCACCCTGCACTAACATCCTGCAACTGCTGGAAATGGTTAAACAGGCCAATACACTACCTTATCAGTGACCTAAGGCCTGTAAAGACTTTATTGCCTTTTATTAATCTTGTAGAATATTATTAAATGGAATACTGCACTGATAGATACAGGTATATCGAAAATGATTCACTGGTAAAATGTAGTGGTGTTGCACATATACATTCAAAATGAAAGACTCAATTGGGTTTAGTAGTAATAGATTTTGTTTTCATTACTATAAGCCAAACAACCTAATGTGCAGGAGTCTCAAAACCTTCAAAAACATTCTTGGATGTGCTGCTAAATTTAAGTCCAGCCTTGTAATTTCAGCTCATACAGCTCATAGCACAGTGTGTGCTAGCCTCTGACCTGTCTCGGTCAGTGAGGGTGTTGGTAAAGGGTTACAGTGTGTACTGGAAAATTGATAATAAGCATATTTGGAGATATTTTTAAGAAGTATCAACACTGAGGAGAAGGCAATTTCCAAAACTTGATTATTGTTAAAGCAACTTATATCTCTGTTTATAAAGAAGTACACTGATCAGCCATAACATTAAAACCACATCGTTTCTACACTCACTGTCCATTTTATCAGCTCCACTTACCATTTAGAAGCACTTGGTAGTTCTACAATTACTGACTGTAGTCCATCTGTTTCTCTACATAACTTTTTAACCTGCTTTCACCCTGTTCTTCAATGGTCAGGACCCTCACAGGACCACCACAGAGCAGGTATTATTCGGGTGGTGGATGATTCTCAGCACTGCAGTGACACTGACATGAGTGGATCAGACACAGCAGCGCTGCTGGAGTTTTTAAATACCGTGTCCACTCACTGTCCACTCTATTAAACACTCCTACCTAGTTGGTCCACCTTGTAGATGTGAAGTCAGAGACAATAGCTCATCTACTTGAGAGCTGCTGTTTGAGTTGGTCATCTTCTAGACTTTCATCAGTGGTCACAGGACGCTGCCCACTGGGCGCTGTTGGCTGGATATTTTTGGTTGGTGGACTAGTCTCAGTCCAGCAGTGACAGTGAGGTGTTTAAAAACTCCATCAGCACTGCTGTGTCTGATCCACTCATACCAGAACAACACACACCAACAAACCACCACCATGTCAGTGTCACTGCAGTGCTGAGAATGATCCACCACCCAAATAATACCTACTCTGTAGTGGTCCTGTGGGGTTCCTGACCATTGAAGAACAGCATGAAAGGGGGTAACAAAGCATGCAGATAAACGGATGGACTACAGTCAGTAATTGTAGAACTACAAAGCGCTTCTATATGGTAAGTGGAGCTGATAGAAACAGTGAGTGAGTGTAAAAACAAGGAGGTGGTTTTAATGTTATGGCTGATCGGTGTATTTTTGAGATACAGTACTTTACACCCAAGTCACTTTTAGGGCAGTTTGCCACTGTTGGGCCCTTGAGTAAAGCCCTTAAGTTTCAATTGCTTGAATTATATTTGGTCACAAATGTAACTTGCTTTGGATAAAAGTGTCTTCTTAATACTGTAAATGTCAACCTTAATTAGAAGGAACATTAAGTTACCAAGGTAAACCCTTCAGCATGAAGGGTCTTGTAGATTACATGTGAACAAAATTAAGATATAAAAGCAGTAAAGAACAACACACTCCAGCTTCAAATTCAAAAGCTTTCAACACCAGAAAGGTGAACGGTGCCAGCAATTTCCTTCCCTCTTCTCTGTCTGGTAAATGAGAAAATAATTACTGACGTGATAAAATGTAATCATGAATGAACATGCTGTCTTATATTAATCAAGAAGTAGTAATCAAATGTACTTTTGTCAATTGCTATTTACAACATACTTAATTACTCTATTTGCAAACATGTGTTCATGTCTTCTCAAAGGAGAAGCTGTTACCAGCAAAATACAAAAACAATGAACAAGGATTGGCAGTGTGAAAATAACTACAAAACACTATAAGCAACTATAATGTCAGATTATTTAACTAGTATATGTATTTTTTTATAGTATAGTAACATATAGTGCTACATACACCATTTAAGCATTCAGTTTAGTTGTACTAATGGGTCAATATGCCGAGAGCAAAACAGTGCAGACTCATGATTATTCAAACATTGCCACAGGAATGAGACAAGACATGCGCCATGTTTAAAACTAAATTGCATAAACTTGTCCATGACTGAGGTCTTGTATTATCGCAAATAACATCACGGCTGTGATGATCTACGGCACTCGCCTTCGGCTCGTGCCTGCGACCGAATCACAGCCGTGATGTTATTGGCGATAACACACTCCCTCTCGTGTTCTATTGCTTAATTTTACACTTTGGTTACATTCATGACAGGAATGGTAGTTACTCATTACACAAGATTTATCAATTCACAAGTTTATATTGAACACAGTCATGGACAATTTTGTATCTCCGATTCACATCACTTGCATGTCTTTGGACTGTGGGAGGAAACCGGAGCACCCGGAGTAAACCCACGCAGGCACAGGGAGAACATGCAAAGTCCACACAGAAAGGACCCGGACCGCCCCATCGGGGGATCGAACCCAGGACCTTCTTGCTGTAAGGCGACCGTGCCGCCCAGACCACTAACCCCAAACATCATAAGTTCCTCTACTGACAAATTATTTCACATTTCTGAAACAATGTATTACCTCAGCCTGTAAAAGCATATAAAGGTCACTCTAATAGGTGCTGGAATTGCTTCCATGCTATTGAAAATTGTTCTTATTACATAAACCAGCATGGACACTAAACTACAATACATTTCCAGCTTAGATAATGCCATGAAAAAGCTTTATTTCCAGAAATGTCTGCCTATAAGAACAAAAGTATAAAATATATAATATGATATCATGCAGTGATTTAAAGAAACTGCATGGGGAATAAATGAAAAAAAAAACATCTATATATAAGATTCTTAAAAATACACACATTTTGCAGTCATAGGCAGTTTTTAAACTCTTGGTGTTCTCTTAATTATCTAAGATGCTTTTCCAACAGACTGGAACACAGGTTTTCAGCCTTTGGGCCATGGGCTGTTTGCAGCCAGCTATACATGAGCACTTATACACATTTATATAATACAGGCCTATAAATGCAATACAGTGGTACCTTGAAACTCATGGTCAATTGGTTTTGGGAGTGATGTAAAGTTTAAAAGGGTTGAGTTTCAAGGTATCTTTTCCCATAAGGATGTATGGGAAACATGTTAATGTGTTCCATGGTCCTGTAGAACTGCATATATTTTAGGCTAATGTAAAATTAAGAGGTTGTTTTTGACACTTATACGTTGAAAATAACACAAATATAATATAAAAACACTAAAATACAAAAACAGTAAAAAAATTCATCAATCATAATAAGTGGCAAATGTTTGTTACAATCACCATACCAAATTTTTAGCTTCTAACTAATTCTGATCTGGAGTTATTGAAGTTGGAGTAAAAAGTTTCCATGTTTCCATTTAGCAGATGCTTTTATCCAAAGCGACTTACACAATGAGCAATTGAGGGTTAAGGGCCTTGCTCAGGGACCCAACAGTGGCAACTTGGTGGTGGTGGGGCTTGAACCGACAACCTTCTGTTTAGTAGTCCAGTACCTTAACCACTGAGCTATCACTGGCCCATGTTGGTCTCCAAATGTCTCCAAAGCTTTCCAACACACAAAAAAACTGATTATATTGCAGAAAAAAAATATGTAAAATAAATCATTTGTCATTTATAGTGTCATTATTTAATACATTTATGCCTTTTTGGCTCTAAAGCTCTGTCAGACTCTGTCTATACGCATGAAACTTGCCCCTCCCCCATTTCTTCACATCACTCTGTGAAAAAGCAAACTGAATCACAGAGTAAAAACAAGTCAGAAACGACTCTTTTCAGATGAACTATTCTTATTCGAATCAGGGAGCTGTACTCTATGGTAAAACAGTTTTAGTTAGCTTGGTGGATTTATATATACTTGGAAATATTCTGGAAACATACAAGATGGCCACCAAAAAGAAAAACAAGTGGATTATATCCCTAAAGGAACAACAAATAAGGCCGCTCAGATGGGGCAGCGGTAAAGTACGCTAGCTCACCAGAGTTGGGTTTCTAGATGCATCGTATCGAAACTCAGCTCTGCCTTTTCGACTGGGTTGGGAGGCAGTATGAACAACGTTTGGCTGTTGTTCAGGGTTAGGGGTAGAGTCGGAGCATAGGTCCTCATAACTAGTGCGACTCCGGCCCCTGCTGGTTGACTGACGGCACCTGCACAGGGCTGAGGAATAACATTGAGGGGGGTGTGACCGTCCGTGCGCAGTGTCTCTCGGTGTATGAACTCGGCTCGTGCAGGTGAAAAATGCAGGCTGTACTGACTGCATGCCGGAGGGGGCGCAAGTCAGTTGAGTGGCGTCCTCAGTAAGCAGCAAAAAGGGTCGAATCAGTATAGAGGACACAATCAGAGTAATTGGACATGACTAGAATAGGGATAAAAAATTGGAAAAAAAAAAAAAAAGGAACAACAAATAGATATAGATTTGGTCTCAATTTAAAGAAGACATGCTCAGGTAAGCAGAGGTTATGATTTTATGCTGCCTTGTGGTTGATCTGGGTCACGGTGCTGCACACGTCAAGTTTAAGGTAAAAGTTGAGTTTAAGAGTACAAATTTCTTGATGAAGACCATCGACTTGTGAAAATCTTGTGAAATGTTTTTTTTCAGAAGATTGAAAGTTGTAAGGGGAACTCCATATTAATGCCCATGTTTTATAGTATGTCCAACAAGCACATAGTCAGGTGTCCACATACTTTTGACCATAATGTGTAGTTTTGTTTATGCCTAATAACACATTTTTATACAACCTTCAAATAGAGTATGTGTGTAAACCTACAGTGGGTATATGTATCGAAAGTTTATGAACTGATACAAAGGTGGTTAAATGCTAAAACCACATAGTCCATAAACAGAATTACAGTTGTGTATTGTGCAGACTCTGGCACACTAAAACATAACAGCAGTATTAAAAAGGAGAACCAGAAGGTAACACAGGTATGGTTAACAAACATCCAGTGATTAAATCCCAGTTCTGCCAAGTTGCAATCGTCAGCCTCCTAAACGAAGCCCTTAAAACCTTCTTCTGAATCTGTATAATGTTCAACCCTGTGCTCTGACTCCAACTTTTAAATCAAGCTGATACCTGTATATGTGACGAAAAAAAATATACTGTTACTATATAAATGGGTTGTCTGCTTTTTTATTTTGCATCAGCTGAGTTTACTCTTGACCCTGGCAAAATGCAAGCATGCATGGTGTTTGTATGGTAATGCTCATCTTATCCTCATAGTGGAAACCACAACCTGCAAGTGTGCAAACACATTTCGTGGTGCTGGGCCACAAGATTGCAAATGACACTATTTGAGATAAAACACTCTAGTACATGGTGTAGGTAGGGAGTGACTGAGACTCTTCAAAGCTTCTGTCCCTTAAAAGAACTGGGGCATTTCTGCCTATGCACTGTGAAATGGAACTTTTGCTGATGGTGATTGCCCTGCATGCTTTGTGCTTATTTCAAGGTAACCCACTTCTCATTTGATTTGTTTGGTTAAGTACAGGTCATTGTACTATTATCCACATAAATGCAATTAAAGTTTGTCTAAGAATGTATGAAGGTGCATAATTTTAGTTGTTCCTCTGAAGCAGTAATTCGAGTTTTTCATTTATCGTCGAATGAAATAAAAACAGCGTGGAAAAATGCTCATGCACTTCAAAAGGAAGACACAGTGACTGATGCATAAACAACACGTCTTTGTACACCTATAAATAGAATATTAAACACTTAATGGAATCACTGCAGTGTTGCATTATGAATTTGTGAACATAAAATAATATTTTTAGTGGGAAACTATTTCAGCAAGTTCAGCTTCAAAGTTGTATGTCCAATAAATATTTTTTTTAAATCACAGAATAATGTCTGTGAAATCTGGATAGATAAAATGTAATTATCATTGCTTTCTTGTTATAACTAGTTAAAACTAGTTAATTTATGTTTTATTTTTCATTAAGGCATACAATTATTTTAGCTTGATTCGGGCCTTGACTAAATAAAAAATAACACGTGGGTTTGTCTCTTTCTGCTGTTTGGACTGTTTTGGTTTTAAATAGTTATTAAGATTAGGGTTAAACTATACTTTTTAACAGAAAAAAATTGTTGAAACTTTAATTCTCTATGCATGTTTTGAAATTATAAAATACTTTTAGTTCCCCATATGATATTGTAATGTTGTACATAAGCTAAAGGCAGGTATCAGGAACCAAGTATAACTATATTAAAATAAAAAATAAAGTAATTTTAAGACTTTACTAATATTCATTTGTTCATCTTGAATAACTACTTTATCCCACAGTGACTCTCAGTCTTTATACTATTTCTTGAAATTTAATTTCTAGAAGGAAGCATGTTTTTTCATATTTGAAAGAAATTTTTTTAGAATGTGTAAAAAAACAAATGCTCCATTTAAAAAGGCAGTAAAATAGGTTCATATATTTTTTTAAATTAAAATTCAAGGGTGCTCTTGAATTACAGTGCCGCTAAAAAGTGTGTGTTCCTTTCTGATTTCTTCTATTTTTGCATATATGTCTCACTTTTTTCTAATTTATTTTAGAACTTGAAACAAAATTTTATACAGGGCAGTTTACTGATAAAAGCAACATAATCTCTTCAAGGTGAAATGGCTCAAAGTAAAAAAAAGTAATTGCCCCATTTATGTAACAGCTGCTTGTGCCACCTTTAGAAGCAACAACTGCAGCAAAAGGTTTCTGATAACTGGAGATCAGTCACATCATTGTGAAGGAATTTTGTACCACTCTATATTGTAGAAATCAATTCAGCTACAATCAGGGCTTTCAAGGATAACCTTGAAATGTCAGGACTATGACTAGGGCACTCCAACTTAGAGATGTAGTTTCTCTTTGAGCCTGTTGGAGAAGGACTTGCTCTAGTGCTTTTTATCATTGTCGTGTAGTACCATACAACTGTGTTTAAGCATTAGATCACAGACTGATGACCGGATATTATCTATCAGGATTTTCTGGTAGAGAGCAAAACTGACTATTTTATCAAACATGGCAAGTCACCTAGGCCCTAAAACAGCAAACCAATACCTTACAGTCACACTACCACCAGCATGTTGACTGTTAATATTGTGTTGTTAATGCAGAATGCTGTGGTAACTTGCATATGCAACAGCTAACTGGACCCATGTCTTTCAACAAGTTCCATTTTCAATGAATCATTCCACAGAATGTTTTCCCAAAAAGATCTGTGAGTCATTAAAGTGTTTTTCCACAAATTTGAGATCAGCCTTTATGTTCCTCTTGTGTATAAGTTTTACCCAGACTTTTAAAGATATTTTGGATGCTCGGCCACTTCTGGGACGATTTACGATCTAATTTTAATGGCTTTCGCTGTGGTTTTCAGTCGTAGAACATTAGAAATTATTTTATAACCATTACTGGACTGAAGCTTTAAAATATTTTTCCTTTTTTTTTTATCTTTTCCAGAATTTCTATAAATCACGGCATGATTTTCTGCTTATAGAACCTAATTCACTTTGTTCAAAGGGTTCTATATGGTAACTGGTAGCATTAAGCCTGAGTTGGACTGTTCTAATTAAACTCAATTTGTTTATTTGGTTAATCAAGTCATTGTCAATTCTTTTTTTTTTTACATAGGTCCAGTTACTGTTGGTAACTTTTGTCCTTCATTGAAAAGTATTTTCTCATCCAAGTATTAATTTATTACACTGTTATATTTAACTTGAGCCTAATATGATAAACTTGTGTTATAATGTGCTAATTTATGATTTATCCAACACAACAAAAATCTGTTTCACTTTGTATTAGAGTTTGACTAAAATGTTTGATTAGTCTATTTCTACTGCTGTAACATCGTTTGATATAGTAATGTTTTAAATTGTGATTGAGATTTAAGTCAAACTAAGATGTATACCCTTTCAGGACAAGATTTCTTTTTGTTTAAATAAATAAATATATTAAATAATATGGTTAAACTAGTGAACTTATTAACCCCAAATGTGTAAAAGTATATGTATTGTCACTGAACTTTGTGACATGGCCTCCCATTTCCATGTTAGTGATTATGAATAACTAAAGCTTGTGACTTCTCTGTGCTTGTTTAAATGCACTAGATATAAAGTACATGAAACCTTGATTTACAGTGCAGTAATTTAAAATTCATTTATTTAATGTTTTACGTTTAATTAGTAAAAGTGACTGCCGCTCTACATTTCTATATTTTCCAAAAAAAGCAGGTTTGTTTAATTGTTTGTGTTGCAATAATGTACTTTCCTAAATCTTCTTATTAAATGTACGTATTTCAAAAATAACTTCACGTCCATAAGTCAAAAAAGGCTGCAATTATTCCTTTTTTATAATTGTTGAATAAAAATACTAATGATATAAAGAAAGAAAACTAAAACTAACACACGCCCATGAGAATACCAACAATATTTATATGGTGCAAAAACATTTTATTTTATTATTTATTTTTAATAATATTCATTATTTTTTAAATTTGTTCTATAGTGTTTCAAATTGTATAAACAGAATTTTCAGTCACAGGTAAAATATACATATACTCAAACATTATACAGTTAAAGTTAAAGTTAAAGCCCCAACCTATATGAATATGTACTTTATACATGTTTTCAATGTGGTAGCCTAGTGAGTAGAGCTTTGGGCTGTCAATCGGAAGATTATCGGTTTGAATCCAGGCTCTGCTATGCAGCTACTGCTGGGACCTTGAGCAAGACCCTTAACACTCTGACCCCAGCTTCCAAACAAGTTGAGATACGCGGAAAAAGAATTTCACTGTTCCATACACATTTATATGTATCTACAACAAATAAAAACATATGTTTTTATTTATGTATTGTTTGTTACCAGATTCATTTGCACTGCTCACCTAATTTAACTTTCAGTTTTCTTTAGCAAGTTACCTGCAGAAAATGATCAAATGTTACAAAATGTTATAATTAATTAATTAATAATTAATAATAATTAATGCTTTATGTTTTAGGGTAAATAATTAATAGTTTTAAACTGATTTTGTAATCAGTATTTAAGAAATCTTACTGAACTACTATCTTATTTAAAATAACTAAGTTAAATTCATTTGTATATATAGACATACATTTGCACCACCTAAAATGTTTGGAAGATGTGTCTACAGGGATTTTTGGGGGTTTTTTTATGCTTAAAAATTAATAAATAGCTGTTTTAATCAGTATATTTTACTTCTGTAATACACTGACACAAACTCACCTGATACACTAAAACATGTTTCAGTTTAAATTAGACCTTTACATACTGTACCTTTAAGGTGTGTAATGGCAGTCTTGTAATTTTAATAATGTCTGCAACTTTACTTTACTGCATTAAACATATTCATACAGTAACTAAAGTGTAAAAGGCTTTACAACATCATTTAAATTAGTGACGTGGCCTTCTAATTTGGAGGTATTGAGCACAAATTTAAAATGTCAAATTAACTACAGTGTCTAAGAAATTAGCATTTTATTTTTTAGAATTATGTTCATAAGACAACAAATGTAACAAAAGACGTCTAAGTGTCTATTCGCATATTTGCTTTGCCTGTTGTTTGTGAAACTGCTCTGGATCATCTCTGACTAGCGTCCACCAGTAATCAGCCAACACAGAAGTGGACCAGTTCCCTGGTATCTTTACTTAGTTGTTAAATGTCCTGATGGAAATGTTCACAGCGTTCATTACTGTTACCTGCTGAAGTTTTTTGGGGAAAAGTAGGAATAAGGAAAATGGAATATTCAATCCAAGTTTGTAACACAGTGACAGCATGTCTTCAACCACTTCCTAGTAGTTTTTTGCCCTGAAAAAAATGCATCCCAATCAATTTTCTCATCACCCAAAGGCTGGCTGTTAAACTTGTTGATGGATCTGCATGCCCACAAAAATTAATTTTTCTTTACTTATTTGAAAGAATTTCTCAGACAGGTATCGTATGTGAATGCAAATCAAATCCATGAGTTTAACAAAGTTCTTTATAGGAATATTTTAATGTCTAGGGGCAGTAAAAGTTTGTTGGGTGTTGAATATTCCTCTCTTGCAAAGTATGTGATTGGCTCTCCCGTTCACATAGAAAACAGCAGTACTTTGTATATCCTTGCTGCAAACCCTTCTACAGAGGGACTATCTTAAGGTCACCACTGAAATGCCAGACATACTTGCTGTATTCTAGATAGTTAACCCATATCAGTTCTGTAGTATTTATTATGCATTTAAATTAATACATAACATGACGTGTTGCACAGGAAGTGGCAGAAATAAACTGCTCATTTTTTGATATTCCACTTTATATATCTACCTTTTAAGTTCTTATTGCATAGATAGACTTAATGCAATCTTACATGTAGTATCCTTAAAATAAAAGCAGTCATTTCCAAATTCCAGGGTCATAACCATGTTTGTCATGGTAAAATGATTTAGAATTGCACCCTGTTAACTCGATTTACAGCACTTCCATTGGTGTGCAGTGTTTTGGTTTTTTTTCCTTTTTTTTCCCACTTTAGCGCATCCAATTTCTGCCCGTCAGTCTTCCTCTGACTAATGCTGGTCCCTGCTCCTGATTGAGGAGGACGAGGCTGCTTCATGCCCCCTCCGACACGTGCACAGCAATCGAACATCTTATCACCTACACTTGACGAGTGCAGTGCAGTACAGCGCTGTGTATGGAGAGCCACACCCTCTACCGCACTCCTTTCCCATCTCCGTGCAGGCGCCACCAACCAGCCAGCAGAAGTCTTAATCGCACTAGTCTGAGAGAGAGTCCCCATCCAGCTTAATCCTGCCCCTATCTAAACAACAGGCCAATCGTTGTTCATGTGGCCGCTCATCCTCAGCCGGCAGGCAGAGCCGAGATTCGATACGATGTATTCGAGATCTCAGCTCTGGTGAACAGCGTGTGTTTTTACCGCTGCGCCACCTGAGCAGTTTGGTGTGCAGTGTTATTAATAATTATTATTGACACCATTGGGATAGGTGAGACTAAAACGCTTTAGTTAGAAACATGAGTTAAAGTACATTTATTTACCACAAGCTGAATTTCTTATAACCTTTTCTATCACCTTTACCAAGGGTGCCAACAATTGTGGCCAAGGTTGCCAAGGTTGAAAAGAAAACCCTTGTTTTAAAAGAGGCATAATCCAAACATTATCAAGAGGTCTGTCATAAATTAGAAGCTGCTGGAACCTAGCGACACTATTAAGTTAGCTTTATATTGTTGTGGGTTTACCGCTAAGACTACCTTGCAAAACTGGAGACTTAACACACAGTAGGTAAAATGAGTGAGATTATGACAGTAATTTGAGCTTGTTTTTAAACTGTTGGTTGACATTTTATTTTTTCTTTCGTCTTTAGGACTTAATGGTGCAGCCATTTCTTCTAAGGAAAATGTGACATACCCTAACAGTACTGATGAGCATGAAGAGAAAGAGCGTAAGTAGTCAACTTGCAAAAATCCCTTTTAAAAACAACACACTAATCAGGTTCCTGGGTCTGGGGACAAGCAATGTAACAGTAGTGAAAAAAGTCACTTTGCTATATAATCCAGTTGTCAACATCATCATCATCATCATCATCATCATCATCATACAAGACTTTTACTTCATGGCATCCCATCTCATAAAATTGATTTTCTCTGTTTGTTCTAATTATTGCAAGAAAATAATCATGTTCCCATTTACTCTAACTGAACTGTTCTCTTAATCCAGGCAAAAATCCTTGTTCATTTTATGTTAAAAATCTTGTAAAAGGAAAGAAAAAAGGTTTCCCCCGTGTCCTCCTTGCCACACTTTGACATTTCCACAGGAAGTGACTCACGGGAAGTGGCTGTGCTGCAGTTTATTTTTGCAACACAGCATACACAACGCTATTATATCAGTCAACAAAGCCTATTGTCTGCTTTTTATGAATATAATACAGTGCATGAACAAGAGTAAAACTAGCAGATGGTTCAGGTTCTAAGTAGCTGTGTTTTATAGAGCACTTTAATGTAAGGGTACTCAATAAAAGTATGTATAGAATAATTAATTTGATGGATAGCAATACAATATAATTGTTGGTTAAAACTAGAGATGCATGAGTACCGATACTGGTATCGGGTATTTACCCGATACCGCGCTCATTAACTTGTACTCGTACTCGCAAACGAGTCTCCGATACTAAACATCCGATACCGTGTGCCTAGTGCACATTGCTGCGTTATGCCTAGTTCACACTACACGATTTTTGCCCTGATTTTCGCTTGGCGACTGGTCGGCGCTAGATTTGCCGGCTCGGGAGCAACTCGCCGTTCGCTCGGCGTTCAAAACTCGGCTCTCGATTGCTAAGTGTGAACTGTCCAACAACTCGATCCGACCGGCTCGCCGAGCTCTCGGCGACCGGATCGAGTTTTCTAGCATGTCAGATATCTGATCAAATAGGTATTGGTATCGGTATCGGCAAGTACAAAAATACATGTACTTGTACTTGTACTCGGTTGGGAAAAAATGGTATTGATGCATCCCTAGTTAAAACAATATTACTTTAGCTTAAAATAAAAAGAGTTTAGTGCTTCCCAAGTCTTGAACTTTCAGCCTTATTATCTCAAATCATTAACTTGTGCCAATCAATGTTACAAGTTTAGAACAGTGAGCAAACAGTGCTATGTACTTGTTGCTAATTTCCTCAGACAGCCATCTATTTACTGAATAAAACACATAGAAAATATGCTATAAGTTAACCTGCAGGTTTTTATTTAGTCTAGTTTTCAAGTGACACACAGGCATGTGGACTACCAATGTGATCGTGAGAAAATTTGGCAAGAAATGTTCTTGCAGTTTGCATTGTGGCTAAAACACTTTTTCCGGAAAAGCAAAGCAGAAGAGATTGCACTACATAAAAAGCATTAAAGCATGCCATGGAAAACAGTGGAAGAAAAGCACTGTCTGCAGCCTTTTGTGAATGTCATAGCTACACTAGTGTAAAAAAATGTTTTTTACACTAAAATAATAATATCACACAGAAGGAACTGTACCACTTTTGTCAACAATTACATCAACCAAACACTTTCTATAATTTAACGTCTTTTTCATTACTGTGAAGAAATCTTAACTGTGGTTTTCATCCTTCATTCTGTTAAATTTAAGAGAAAGTTATACTTTACAGGATTAGCTAAAATTAATTAAGATACATTCAGTTAGCTTAAATGGTTTACAATAAATTAAGTAAACTCTTAATTTGGTCATTTATTTTTTTAAAGGAACTTTTGACTTTAAGGAATAGTCATGTAAAAAAACGTATTTGTATAGCACTTTTCACAAAAGACATTGACTCAAAGCAACTTTACAAATTCTATAACCAAAACTCCCAATGAGTGAGCAGAGGCCAACAGTGGCTCCCTAAACTCCCTAAATATTACAAGGAAGAAACCATGAGAGGAACCAGTATCAACAGGGACCCATCCTCTTTGGGTGGCCAAAGAGTATACAAGATTTTTGTGTTACACTTTCCACTTTCTTATAATACTCTGAACAGTACTCAGAAGGATAGTTAAAGCCTCTGAGAAGTATTTTCTATCCTTCTCCTGCCTTTCCTCTACTTTATTACAATGCCGTTTTAAAAGCACCTTTTCTATTACTATTTTGTAAATATATACAAATGCAATGTCTGGAACACATTAAAAATTAATTTCAAAAATTAAAAAATTCTGAACTGAGGATATTAATTGTTGCAGTTTTTTTGCCTATTCTTGCTTGATACCAGAATTTAGATGCTCAACACTTAAAGGTCGCCTTTGTCTGATTCTCCACCAGTGGCGATTTCTCTAAGACTGCAAGGAAAGCTCAGCTTCCCCTAAAATGTCAAAAATTAAATGGTCAAATATGTACAGTTGTGTTAACATTTCATTGACTACAAATGCGTTAGAATACGTTCATCTCGAAGACGAGTTCGTTCAGAATCAGCTACTTATCACAAATCGACTCGATTTTGTTAACTTCTCATACATTCCCGCAGCATCAACGCATTTGCCCGCAGAAGCTGAGCGTCTGTTCACTTCAATGGGACTGCATGAAACGTTTTTTTTTCATTGCTTCGAAACTCGCCGGTCATTGGATAGATGCCACGATTTTGTCCCGCCCCCGGACGCTGAGCGTCTCTGGGGGTGAATGGAGCTGTGGGCGGGTCTGGACACTGAGCTTCTGCAAGATGCTTAGAGGATCAGTCGAAAGGCTGAATCCCATTTTGATTTTGAGATCTACGTCACTTAATCACTGGGAGCTTCAGTCCCATTGCGGATTTTGCGAGTGAAGTCAAAAGACAAAGTGCAACCCATTTCAGGCCATTTTCTTGAAAAGGAATGGAGGGCAGAATTTATGTATAAATAAATTGACAAATTTTATGATGAAAGCCGACAATGAGCTTCCCCTCTTTGAAAGACCAGCAGCTGCCACTGTTCTCCACCATATATTTTTAATAGAAGGCAGATCTGGGTTGTATGCAGGCTAGTCACTTACATGCACTCTGTGTTTACAGAGTCATGCTGTTGTAGCATGTGTAGAATGAGTCCTGGCATTGTCTTGCTGAAATAACCATGGAATTTCTGGAAAAAGTCACCAACTTGACATCTTTTTAAAATCCCAATATAACCAAATTTTTTGCCTATTGTACACCTGTGTTATTTCTCCTGTTCATAGAGAAAAGAGTTAATAAATCACACATTCTTGTTTTTGTTGCAAAGATGTCCAATCTTTTCTGAAAATTGGGTTTTGTGTTTATTGTAAAGAAACACCAGTGGTCGGCACAATGCCCTGACCTCAACCTAGCTAAACACCCCCAATATCTTGTGGAAAGCATTCCCAAAAGAGTGGAGGCTGTTATAGCTTCAGGGAGGGGGGTATATAAATGCCCATGGTTTTTAGACAAGGAAATGCTGTCTGACAATTACAATAGCATAGTGTTCTTTTTAATGCATATACTATTCTTACCCATATAAATACTTTTTCTGTGTAGCATATTAATTCTACTGTTTATTAATTTCAATAAAGTAGTTATTGTAGAAGACAAACCAAAATTATTTTCTATGCACCAAAGGTGAATTCTACATGCTCAGCCTGTCTCAAGTCTGCTCTGGCACTCTTGGGGCTTTTTACAATGGCAGCTGGGTACCTGTAAGCCTACAGTCCTTGAGCATTCTGGAAAAGGATGACATTGGCCACATCTGTAACAGCCTGGGTTGTGGAGGAGTTTTTGACTTCAGGGAAAACAATACAGCACCTTTTAACACCTGTCTAACAGACTGTGTTTTCATCAACTCCACACTGCACAACTGCTCTACCGCTGCACTTGATAACTGCCTCAAATTGATGGAGATATTCTGTGGTAAGTCACCCAACAACTACCATTCATGTAGACTGTGCTGTCTTTCATTGTTAGAAACAGAAATGTGCTTATTTGGAGGCAGATTTGAAGCTTGTGAGTCCTTTAGAATCACTTGGGTATCTTCTTTACTCATAAGTCATTGTTCCAGACTTATTGTGGGGCATTTTATCATTATTTTTTTTATTTGAGTGGGGCCATGTGGTGTCTAGCTATTGGCATTAATTTGAGGGAAAATGGGGGCCTTTGTGGTGTCTATCAATTGACATTTTGTGTCTCATATTTATTCTTATAGTAGCCATTGCTTTTACCCTTGGGTTTTATTTTCACCTTTGGCAGAATTGCACATTGTGCTCTTTGTGTGAGTTTAACAGAATGCCCACTCTCAGGCATAGAAACAACATAAAAAATACATATTATGACCAGGGTAAAGATCCAATCACAATTTAGGAAAAAAATAAATGCAGGTGATTCCAAAGGGTTTACAAAATTTCCTAGTTCTAGCAGTCTTTCTAACTTGATGTGACTAAGTAACGGCTTGTTTTTTTTTTCCTCAGAGTGGCAGGCTGTCCGTTTGAAGGGTGGAAAAGACAAATGTGAAGGACGGGTAGAATTGCTAAACGCTGGGCTTTGGGGTTCAGTGTGTGATGATGAATGGGATTCAAATGGAGGAAATGTGGTATGTGCCCAGCTAGACTGTGGCACAGCTGTACATATAACACACAAGGCCAGTTGGTTTGGTCAAGGCACTGGTCCTGTTTATATCAGTAAACTGAACTGCACTGGAAATGAAAAAAACCTATGGGAGTGCAGCACTTACAACCACAGAGACAACAACTACTGCGGCCATAAAGAGGATGCTGGAGTTGTGTGTTCAGGTGCTGTGCAGGTTTACAATCAGTACACTCACTCACTTTCCTAACCACTTATCCAATTACGGCTTGGGGGAGTGCTGGAGCCTATCCCAGCTTTTCAATGGGCGCAAGGCACACAGTAACACCTTGGACGGAGCACCAGTCCATCACAGGGCAGGCACACATACAAACACACCCATTCACCTATAGGGCAATTCAGTGTCTCCAATTAACCTGACTGCATGTTTTTGGGACTATGGGAGGAAACCGGAGCTTCGGGAGGAAACCCACGCAGACACGGGGAGAACATGCAAACTTCACACAGAAAGGACCCAGACCTCCCCGCCTGGGGATCAAACCCAGGACCTTCTTACAATCAGTACAACAATTCTGATATACTGTAGTAAGCCTCTATGTAGTTGTTTAATTATATACAGTATATATATATATTTAAGCAATAGAACACGAGAGGGAGTGTGTTATCGCGAATAACATCACGGCTCGAGTGTTCTATTGCTTTTATACAACAGTTTTTACAAAATAAAGAAAGAAAATAAATCAAAGAAGCCCTGAATTTCATATTAAATATGCTTTAATATTGACAATACCTTCCGCCAAAAAGTAGTTCCACAACGAATATAAAGTTTAACACTACAAAGCAGACATCCCAAGTTGCAAAAACTCATTTCAGGGAGGTAAGAACAACAACAAGAAGAAAGCAAGAACCTCCGAAGGGAAAAAAAGAAATAAAAAAACCTCTCGCACACACCAAAAGCTATGGATGAAAACAGAACTACTAGGGCTTAACTAACTGTTCACGTTACAAACACATTAATGTTCCCTACATAGTGCACTAGATAGTGTATCAGATCATGGATATATGTTCCCTACATAGTGCACTAGATAGTGAATTAGACAATTGGTTATGTTCCCTACACAGTGCGCTAGATGATTGTGTATCAGATAACGGATTTAAAATGCGACCGGGAAAAAAAGTCTGTGTCGCCTGCGTGCACGTTTATGTGCATGAAGCTTGTCGTTAATGGCAACGCGTCAGCGGAGTAATACCATTGTGGTGTGAAAAGACTGTGCTGTTATCACGAATATCAGCACGGCTAGAACGCTTCTCAACCAATCAGATTGTAAGGTCGGAACTACCTGTTGTATAAATATATATATATATATATATATTTCTCTTAACACAGTGCTGACCAACACTATTTTTGGGGGAATACTTACTCAGTACAATTTTGGTTTTCCTTAAACAAAAACACCATGGCTACCGTTCTTTGAAAAGGTAATACAGTAATCCCTCCTCGATCGCGGGGGTTGCGTTCCAGAACCCTCCGCGAAAGGTGAAAATCCGCGAAGTAAAAACCATGTGTTTATATGGTTATTTTTATAACCCGATTCCATCGGCTTTAGCATTTAGCATCTTGTCATTAAAACCAATGGATTGAGGTAGCACACCATGCTAACGTCAATATAACATTTCCCTTCATGTAACGATAACTGTTACATTTCCTGACAAGCCCGAACTTGCAAATAAAAACACTCGGTACAAGTTTATACAAGTTAAAAATCAGTAATATTTTATTTACGTTTGAAAAGAACTCCATTAGTTTGTCCGCACCGTCAGCCATGTTTGAACAGCCTCCTTATCGGGAGCGCGCACAGGATGACGTAAAATGCGTCTATGTAGAGAGAGAGCTAGCTTTTCGAACACCCCCCCTTGTCTGCAGAACTTTATCAAGTTCTCTCTCTCTCCCTCCTGTTCGTGTGCACGCTGTCTGTGCATGCCACTACGCATCTTGACCAATCACGTGCGGCTTTAACAGAAAAAAAACCCGGAGCCGAATCCCATCGTTCACTTTAAAGAACCGGCTCTTAGAGCCGGACCGTTCGCGACCGACCCATCACTAGCAGAAATCCGCGGTTTATATTTAGACATGCTTGCAAATAAAATCCGCGATAGAGTGAAGCCGCAAAAGTCGAAGCGCGATATAGCGAGGGATTACTGTAATCCCTTGTTTTTGCCACAATCTGTAGCCCTTAATTTTAAAACTGTATCTAAAACAGACACCCAGTTTTTCCAAAGGGGAAAACTTTTATGTGAAAAACTAAAATATCAACAGAAGAAAAGAAAACCCCCAGTTTAGTGCTTGGTTGAGCCATTTTTGTCAGGGATTAGCTAAATAATTTTCATATTCATATTTAAGTGACAAAAATCATTTAGCTACTATTGTCTTTAGTGTGACATAAAATTAAAATTAAATAAATATCTTGCATGGCAGCCTTTAAACCCATTCTGATGTAAAGCTTGCTTGACTGTGGATTATAATGTAAATACATAGAGGTTGACCTTAAAGGTAACCTGAACTCAGAGGAAGCACACCTGTGTATAAACTTTTTCAGATTTACCTGAGTACGGATGGCTTAGGAAAACAGGCTAGTGGATGCACTAAGGGGATTGACTAGTTATTTATCTTCCTAGTTTATGCCACTATATTAAAATGTTCTGCCTTTTTTATCTGCCAAGTGATTTAAAGGCAACTAATGATGTTATCTAAAATACAATGGTAGTTAATGCAGATGTTCACATTTCTTAAACAAAAATTTTTTTTGTGCATTTGCTGTTTTATATTCACATCATTTGAAAAAAAAATGTTTCAATAAAAAGGAATTAAAAGTAGACTTTAAATAGACTAAACATGGTAAATGTGTTTTGCATAATATATGACATGTGAAATTGCTATATTTCTTAGCAGTATTTACAGTCAATCAAATGAATTCCTAAGACACATTCAGCCTTCATTGCTGGTCAACCTGTACATTGTCATTATCTGTAATCTAAGGTAATTAAGGTAAATTATCTGAACAAAAGTAGTTGTCATGAAGCTTGAAAAAAAAACTATGTTAATACTAGTTTTAATTCAACTGTGTTCAATTGTATTGTGTTGTATTGTTTTTTTTTAGGTAAAGACATCTGACATTTTATTTAAGTATTTAAGATGTGTAACTGTTTTGATTGTGTGACTCGGAAAGTCTGTGCCCCTTATGAGGTGCTGCTGTGTGAACATAGTAACTTGAACTGTGAGGTTTACCATCAAACCAAATTTCCATGCCATACAGTCAAAAAATAGGGTTTTAGATAACAGTGACTTCAGCCCTCTAATGCAAGTGACAGTTTCATTACCGCAGAATTTTCTTTGCTACTACAAATGTGCTTATTGCAAATAATGGAACAGATGCATTGTATCAGATAAGCCTAATTGTAGACATTTCTTTTTGTATAGAAAGCAGTAACATATCAGTTATACCATCAATTACGCTCATGCCAAATCAAACAAACCGGACAACAGGTGATGCATACACAGACACACACTTTACTTAATGAAAAAAACTGGATTGTGTCTGAAAAGTTTACTGCATTGTTGTGATTAGATACACTGTGGTATACATGTGGTGTAAATGTTAGATGTAAGATCTATGTTTGGTTTTTTTTAGAATCTTTGGAGAAGACTGTTGAGAGCAGCAGTATGCTTTCATCAGCAGTATTGGGCTGTATTGTTCTCTCTATTGTTCTGGTGTTTGCACTATTTTTAATTGCTGCCCAAAGCATCTACTACAGAAAAAGAAATGGCAAGTACTCACAACTTCCTCTTATCTATAGCAGACTTTTAAAACCAAAATGATAATTACAAGTAATCTACAAAAAGGCATGCCAAGAGGTTAAAGATTAAATGTGCATCATGCAACAATTAAATGAGACAAATGTAACACATTGGAGAATGCAGTTGACATCTAACATGGCAGCCTTTAAACCCATTCTGATGTAAAGCTCGCTTGACTGTGGATTATAATGTAAAAAAGTAAAGGTTGCCGCTCAGTTGGCGCAGCAGTAAAATCACACGCTTGCGCACCAGAGCTGGGTTTTCAAATACATTGTATTGAATCTCAGCTCTGCCATCCGGCTGGGCTGAACGACCACATAAACAACGATTGGCCTGTTGTTCATATAGGAGTGGGGTATTAAGCCGGGTAGAGACTCCTGCACTAAGACCTCTGCTGGCTGATTAATGGCGCCTGCACAGAGGCAGGGAAAGAGTGCGGATCAGGGTGCGTCTCTCCGTACATTGCATATATGCACTCGCCTAGTTATTTTTAACTTTAATGTTTACAGCATATGTGTTATATCAGAGGCACTGTGACTCCCACACAACCACAGTGCTCCATACAAGAAAATACTTATTACGTTCCTGTACAAATTACTATATATGGTCTGTGGCTAATACCTATGGAAATATGCATAGTACTTGAGTAACTTTATTTTTATTTAACTATATTTTAATTTCTTTTGGGCATAGTTTTCTTTTTGTCTTTTTTTGATAACAACAGTTAACAGCACAATAGCTTTTTTGTTTATCATTTTTTTAGTGTTGTTTAGAAAAAAAGACCTGGCCTAGATACATACAATAATAATTCCTTAAGTCTATCAGTCCCAGCAGGGGTCCTTGTGGCCTTTATCTATGACTGTTGCAAATGCAGCAGCATTTTTCATTTGCAACACTGTTTACACTAATGGATGGAAATGTGACCTCGATAAGAAAAAAATGAATATGAGACAACTGACTCTTAGTTTGGCTACATTAAAACTCTCTGGGGTTTAGATGGGTTGAGATCAGGGCTCTATGGAGCCCAGTGGAGCTCCTTCACATTATAATTTTTAAACAATGTCTTTATGAACCCTTCTTTGTGCACAAGAGCATGCACGCATGCAATAAAATAATAAATAAGGCCTTTTCCAATTATTTGCCAAAGTTGGAAGTGTATGGTTTAATTTATGATTGCTTTTATTCACCTGTTAGTAATAAGTGTGGCTGAAACACTTGAACTCCTTATTTCTGACCATATAGTGTATTTGCTGACAAATGATTAAATAGTTCAATTAAATTGTTAATTCTTAACTATAGATATGTTGCTTACTATTTTCACTGTTCAGCAGGAGGAACTATAACCAGGATCATTTCACAAGAAGCAAATTCAGACTCATCAAGTGAACATTACTACAACCCTGTCACTTCAACAAATGCAACTATAAACAACCTGCACAGTAAGATGTTATATTGACAGAAACTATTACTGGTTAGTTCATTTAGTTAATTCAGCTATCTTCTTCTGTAAGCATGGGTAAATCGTCTAGGAGCAGGTATACCTTAGCTCTGTAACAGTATGTCACACTGAACAAAACTGAATTCTCTCTTTAGCAGGAGGATTTGAAGCCAGGAAAACTTCACAAGATGACACTTCTGAAACCTCAAGTGAATCAGATTATGAACATTACTACAACTCACCACCTGCTGCAACAAACAACATACACAGTATGCTGTTACTTATTTATAATAGTTATTAAAAAGAGTGGAACAAGTAGATTACATATTTAGCAACTATGTTTACTACACAGTTTGTGTATTATTAAAACTATTATTTTCTGAATTACAACAAAACAGTTGACAGTCTATGTTTGCACTGGTAATGCTCTGTAGACCATTTATTGTCAGATTGACACTAAAATTAATGAAACTGATGAACTGATGAAAATGTGTTAAATTTGCAGCCTTAGATGATGATCCTGTGGTTGCTGAGTGCAATCAAGAGCAAGAAAAAGCATCTGGAGAAGATAATGCTGTGAAAAATAAGCCACATTGTAAGTGACCTTATGCATTACATTGCAAAAGCTATGCAGACACCCCTTTCAATTAGTGAGTTTGATTGTTTTAGCCACACCATTTACTATCAGGCATATAAAAATATCAAATAAATTATATGCTTGTAACTTTGTGGCAAGGCTTTTTTTTCTGTACCAGCATGACTGTGCAAAAACAGTTTGGTGTGAGGAAACTTTAGTGTTTTGACCAAAACCCTGTTAAACACCTTTGGGATTAACTGGAACATCAACTGCAAACCAAGTCTTTTCATCCAACATCAGCGCCTGACCTCACAAAAGCTCAGTTGACTAAATGGGCCACAGACAAACTCCAAAAACTTGTAAAATGTCTTTTCAGAAAAGAAGAGGCTGTTATAGCCACAAAGGAAAGAGGGCACTACATGTTATTGCCCATGGTAATGGACAGGATGTTAAAAAAGCTCATGGTCAGGTATCCACATATTTTTCAATGTGCTACACTGAATGGTCACCAACTTTGTATATACATTTTTGGCTGAGGTATTTCCAAAGTATAGGTGCACTGTGTATCTCAGTATGTAATTACTCATTGTAGCCTATCTGTCACTAGCCCATATATCAATAGAAAGAGACCACTACTGATTACTATTGTTTAAAACGTATTTGGGTTGGGGTGGTCCTTTCGAAGCTTAGCAGTAACAAAGTTGGAACAGACTAGCAATATCTTAGCAAAAGTGTTGGTTCCAGCTGAAACCTTTTCATTAGCATTGTCCACTTAATGTCCAATCCAACTAGAAATCAACATTCACCATCCTTGATTTTATAATCAGTGAAAACTAACATAAAATGTAAGGGTCATTTTTGTAACAGTTTCTGATACAGTTTGTAGTCTGTAGACTTCTAGATGCATCTATATGGTATTTGTAATTGACACTGGTTCTGTTGTGATGTTAGATGGTTAAAACACACTTTTACCTGTGGTATATAGATGCTGAATCTGATTCAGAAAGCACATCTTCTGGTGAATGTTATGAAAACACACAAGCAGAAGAGGAAGAACTCTTGAATCCAGGTCAGTTAATTTAAGTGGTTATGTGTACATGTAAGTGTGTTATGCAGTATAGATTGTCATAATCCATGCCTTTTTTTCTTTTACAGCTATTAACCAGTTTTATCCTAATCATGCATTGGAAATGCAGATGTTACACTTGCACAATGCTGATCAGCCACCTGAAAGAAGTGGTGAGTTAATTTTCATTGTTGGGCATTAACAAAATTAGTATATACAGGGTGTCCCAAAATGAACTGACATTTTTTAATAAAACACATTTTTAATTTAAACATTAATAATGTTTTTGCTTTATTTAAAAGTTAAGACATGGAGGTTATGTATAAAACAAAACATCTGACAAATGACCCCCTTGACCGTGGCAGCACATGTTCACTCTTTTGACGAAATTTTCCATGACACACTGACATACTTGCTGAGAAATTTCAGCAATGTTGTGTCAAATTTCTTCTTTGAGGTCCTCAATGGATTGTGGTTTGTTGGTGTACACTTTATCCTTAAGATAACCCCAAAGAAAGAAGTCACCATTTTTTATGTGAATTTTTACAATTTCTATGTGTTGTTCGATTGTGTACCTTTTCATGATTTAACCTCAACGTTTACTAATGACAGGAATTTAAAAATCTCTAACTCAGGTTTTGCCGCGAAAAAATGGCAGCAAATTTAAAATGTCAGTTAATTTTGGGACACCCTGTATATGTACTTGACTATCATTCTATAGTGATGTTAGAGGGTTAAAACACACTTTTACATGTGGTATATACTGTAGATGCTGTCTCTGATTCAGAAAGCACATTTTCTGGTGAATGTTATGAAAACACACAAGTAGAAGAGGAAGAACTCTTGAATCCAGGTCAGTTGATTTAAGTGGTACTACTACTGTAATTCTAGAACCATTGACAATTCGGTGTGTTATGCCAATTGTGCTGGCTATATGACTGAGACAGAGCATCACCAAAAATGGAAGGTCTTATGTGGTTTTCCTGGCATCCAGTGGTTATTACCTACCAAAAATAGTCTAAGAAAGGACAACCAGCCAGTGGTGGCTGCTGGTCTTTCAAAAAGGGGAAGCTCATTGTCGGCTTACATCATAAAATTTGTCAATTTATTTATACATAAATTCTGCCCTTCATTCCTTTTCAAGAAAATGGCCTGTGATCCTATCGAAGAAATGGGTTGCAGTTTGTCTTTCGACTTTACAAAATCCGCGATGGGACTGAAGCTCCCAGTGATTAGGTGATGGGGTAGATTTCAAAATAGCTGTCAATCAAAACGGGATTCAGCCTTTCGACTGATCTTCTAAGCATCTTGCAGAAGCTCTGCGTCCAGACCCGCCCACAGCTCCATTCACCCCCAGAGACGCTCAGCGTCCGGGGGGTGGGACAAAATCGTGGCATTTATCAATGACCGGCGAGTTGCGAAGCAATAAAAAAAAACGTTTCATGCAGTCCCGTTGAAGTGAATAGACGCTCAGCTTCTACGGGCAAATGCGTTGACGCTACGCGAATGTATGAGAAGTTAACAAAATCGAGTCAGTCGATTTGTGATAAGTAGCTGATTCTGAACTAACTCGGCTTCGAGATGAACGTGTTCTAACGCATTTGTAGTCAATGAAATGTTAACACAACTGTACATATTTGACCATTTAATTTTTTACATTTTAGGGGAAGCTGAGCTTCCCTTGCAGTCTTAGAGAAATTGCCACAGCAACAGGGTCATGGGTGCCCAAGTCTTATTGATACACATGATGAGCAAAGGCTACCCTGTCTGGTCCGATTCCAGAAAAGATGTTGACTATAACAGACCCATGCTGACCCATGCCCACCACCAAAAATGCCTACAATAGAATATAATACCTTTATTTGTCTATATACATATACAGGTGTACAGTACAACTAAATTCTTCCTTCACGTATCCCAAATTGTTTGGAAGTTGGGGTCAGCCATTGTACAGCACCCCTGAAGCAGAGAGGGTTAAAGGCTTTGCTCAAGGACCCAACAGTGGCAGAGCTGGGATTCAAACTCTCAACCTTTCAGTTGATAGCCCAACACTCTACCCACTAGGCTACCACTGTCTCTAATGGAGCAATGACAACATATTTTTTACATTATGTAAACAGCTGGGTGCATGTTCAAGTGCCATGTCACAGCCAAAGCTTGTTCATTACACCCACTTTATTGACCACTGGACTGGATTGGAATGATTATTGGGCTGCTGTTTTTACAGACCCTTGAAACCGTAACTTCAAAGCTTCAAAGTTATGTGAATGTCATCCTATAACTGTAGACATGTCATGTTGTTTGTTTCTAAAAGTGGATGAAACCCAATTACTTCTTGAGCGGCCCCCAGTGAGCAACCCCTCCCATCAGACAGCAGAAAACATCAGTCCTCCCCAGTCGTACTCTCAAGATCAAGGTACTTATGTTGCATAATTATTTATGCTTAAATATATGGCTTTATTTAAGTGTCAAAAATCCAAAACATTTTTGAAGATTTTAACGACTAGCAGTGTGTCCTAATATGCCACCCTTGACACTGACAACCAAGTCAGGTTGCCAATATACTGCAAGGCTAGAGCTGCCCGGGTAAGTTATTGGCCTAAAGGGAAAAAGTCAAAAGAGCAACAACAGCTCAGGCACTAATCATCAGGACACATAAGTTCTTAGTATGAGATGCCACGCAACATCAACATAAGCACTGTTTGTCAGTAGCTTAGTGGATTGGGTTTCCATGACAGAGCATCCATAAACAAGCCCATGAATACCATTTATTTATTCATTAGGATTTAAATATCATGTATTACCTTTTTTTTTTTTACATTCATGACAGGACAGTTAGTTACAGGTTAAACATAAATCATCAGTTCAAGTTTAATGTCAAACACAGTCACAGACAATTGTTTATCTTCAGTTCAACTAACTTACATGTCTTTGAACTGTGGGAGGAAACTGAAGCTCCCAAAGGAAACCCACACAGACACGGGGAGAACATGCAAATTCCACACAAAAAGCACCTGGACCGTTCCAACTAGAAATCAAACCTAGAACTTTCTTGCACTGAGCCACCACGCCGCCCGCCTAAGATCACCATGTGCAATAGTATTGGTCTGAGTGATGCAAAGCATACATTTACAGTAGTAAAACAGTAATGACCAAAACTTCAGCATCCAGGTTTGGAGGAATCAAGATCAACACTACCATCCCAAATGCATTTTGCTCAATAAAAGCTGCACTTTATTGTTATTTGATGAACAAACAGATGTTCAACTAGCATAGATGGATGTGGTGGTCAATTGTACAAATACAGTATGTTAACCAATGTAATGTTACTACAAACAGTAACAAACTAACACACATAATTTCGATTTCTTTAGATGACAGCAGCACATCTTCTGAGGAAGCATATGAAAATGTGCCACCATGCGAGTCCTCTGATGACAGTGATTACGATGACATAGCAAACTGGTAAAGATTAAAAGATGCTGCTTCAGGCAGTATTAAACTACTGACAAGCTCAGATCGAAAAAGTTCTCCAGGAAAAAATGCTGCTACCATATTTATTTAACATTTGAATGTGTGCTGGTGTTAACACATGGCAGCAAAGCAAAGCAATGCAATAAAGCAGAAGGGGTCTTTAATTTTGAGTGAACGCTGGCAACTGGCTTAAACGTGGTCTTATCTGACCATGGCACATTTCCTCTGTCTTTCCGTCCATCTGTGATGAGTTTAGGCCCGGAGAATTCACCATTATTTCTTTTTTTCTATTATTATTTATGCATTTTCTTCCATTTTCTCCCAATTTAGCGTAGTCAGTTTGTCTTCCGCTGCTGGGGGATCCCTGATTGCAGTCGAGGTGGGTATACTGCTGCTCACGACTCCTCTGACCTGCACGCAGCCCTTAGTGGAATCCTTTTTTTACTCATGCATTCTGCATAGACGCCTCTCTATCTGCTAATCAGGGTCCTTACACAGCATTTGAAGACCCCACCCACATAGTCCGGTCATCCTACCCTAGCGGAAACATGTCTGCTGCAGGCACTGCCAATCATGCCAGATAGATGGTGCCCAGAGGACCGGTGGCAGAATTCGGCATTATTTCTGCATGAAATTGTATAACTTTCTCTGTGGGTAATTTAAGTGACAGTGGTCTTCCAAAGTATTGCTGAGCCCATGTGACTATCACAGTAGCACAATGGTTTCTCATGCAATGACCAAAGGTCAAGCTGTCAACAGTGGTTTCTAGCCATGCCTTACACATCTTTTCACAATATTATGTATGATAAACGGTGAAAGGTGTGAAATATCATCAATCTTGCATTGAGAAATGTTCTTTTTATACTGACTGACAATTCTCTCACAAAGGCAAAAAGTGATGAGACTAAACCTTTGGTGGATCCTTCTTTCATAGCCAATCTTAATATCCTTATCTGTTACCAATTCACCTGCTTATTTTGGAATGTTTCAGAAATGTTTCAGTTTTGCAGACATCAAGTTTGTCAGATAAAAAGGCACTTTCTTGTATTTTTTTGTTAAATAAAGGTTCAAGAGAATAAACAAATGAAAGATTCTTCATTTTACAGCATTTTACAAAATGTTCAAAATTTTTTGTGAATTTGGTTTGTGTGTAATGTTTATTGAACAATTTTTTGTTTGTTTGTTTGTTTTATTCGGAAAGATCACATAACTAAATATTAAGTAGATATACCTGTAGGGGACATGTATTATATGGCATCTAAATATTTCAGGTTTTTCCTATGCCTTAATTAACAGAACACAAACTTATTTGTAAAAAAAAAAAAGTCATTGTGGGTTTGCTGAATATGCCTGGTCAAACATGGTCAAATATGGTCAATAATGGTCAAAGAATGTTCTTAAGGCCCTTAAGCCTTAATAGTTTGAACTCTATACGGTAACAACTGTGAGTAACTTTTAATTAAAGCAACTGCTAAACTGCTGCAAATGTTAGTGCAAAAATACATAGACTTGTGCAAAGGTTTGGACACCCGTGGTTGCATCATAGCAAGTGACAGCGGGTCTGTTCCATTAGCCAGCCTCCATAGCAATCTGGGTTTGAAGCTCAGCTTATGCAACTTCCATTAGCTAAACTTCATATATTGGAAACATAAAATGTTGATACATTTGAAATACATTAAACAAATAAACTAGTAATTGTAAATATAAAGAAAGTGTGCATTCAAATGTGCAAATGTTTATTCCCTGTAACAGATTAAGAGATAAGAGAAAAGGGTATATTACTTTACTTTCTTCTAAACAATCAACAAAACATGTAATTTTATTAGGGACAACTGGAGTGGGGGCTTTATTCTTGTGGTACAGCCTCAAAACTCATGACGATGACATTGTCATTCATGTTTTAGCAAGTTTTGAATGACTACAGACCTGTATTTGGTGTTAAAAAGATCATAAAGTCAATTTTTGTCACAGTTCATGATATTGCCCTGTGATTGATTGAAACAAACACACACACACACACACACAGTAAGAAAGAAACAGAACGCAGCTCTCTAGTAATGTTTTCTTCTGTCTGAAGCTATAAAAAAAGTACAGGCTAATTAATAAAATGCAAATAAATGCATTAAGTAATTCCCTAAACACATTTTGGCCTTGGTTTCTGCTGGTGAAAAATATGTAGTTGGTTTGACAAAAAAATTGCATGACTTTTACTTTGCCACATCAGATACGCATCGGCTTGTAGTAGTACATATTAATCTGACCCGAAATAATATTGCAAATACAAGTACTACTGCATTGCCATTAAGAATCTACTGTGTCAGACATGAGGGAAACAAGAATTCGGATCACTTTTAACTGCTGTGAAACCTAGAAAGCTTAAAAAACAAGATGTGTCTGTTCTGAAATCACCTATAAAAGGTGCAACATTGTCTCTGGAGTGTAGAACAAATCAGTACTTTTTTCTGAACAGAACTGTTTGATGCCACATGTAAGAACAATCCAAAGATCATCAGACTTTGTGTTGGCCACAAACCCACTTAAGCTGCTGTAAATGTCTCAGTTCAGAGAGAGTGAGGGCAGAGTGCCAGCTGCACTGGCATGCATATGCCCGGGCACCTTGTCTTTTCTTTAGCTTTACCCGTAACTTGTTATAGTCTGGCATGTTGTTTCTAAAAGGAAAAAAGAAACATAAATTTAGAAGTACATACACACATGTAATTAATCATTTGACTCATTTAAACATGTGATTATTATGATTATTAACATTATGATATTTATAGAAATAACTGGTGTGTCAAGTACAACCTCACATTTAACAAAAATTTCCAAGCATCACAGAAAATAATTTTAACAAAAACACACAGTATACAAAGTTTAATATTATTTAATGTTAATGAGTTAATGTTATACTTTCTAGAGTTGGAGCATGCGACATTTGTACCTTATGACATTACTACTTGTAAATGACTCATACCCATGTTTACATTTCAAATAATCAGCAATGCTGCTGTGGGCGTGCATTTTCAAAGTGCATTTTGAAGCTGCATGATGTGCGTTTTCAACTATGTAGCACATTTATTTGTTCTGTTTTACAAACCACTTTATCAAGATGAGAGTCGCAGTGGGTCGGACCAAACCCAAAACTACGGGTGGAAAGCATGCATACATCCTGAACAGGGTGCCAGTCCATTGCAGGGCTCAACACACTGTTTTACTCTGTTACTCACAATTAAGTTGGTTAAATAATTTCAGAATCTCATGGCTGCATGGTCCCATGGTGTTTAAACTTGCATATTATTCTTTGAACAAATTATTTTTATTTTGATGTCTTGGCTGATCATTTTGATTCTCCTATGATATCCAGCAAAGCAGCAAGTAGGTCTTAAGAATAGGCCTTAAAATACTACCACAGGTACACCACCAATGAACTCAAATTATGTCAATTAGCTTAAATAGCCTAAAATTCCTTTGTATTGGTATTCTTGGTATTGGGTTAAAATTTTCACCTCTAGCCACTTAGCCTTAGCTCTTAGTATGACATGTAGTGTACTGTTATTAACTTGTAACTAGTATGTGAAGAATGTGTATTTGTACAACCCAAAATCAGGAAAAAGTTGGGACAGTATTGAAAATACAAATATAAAAACACAGTGTTTCTTACATTTACTTTGACTGACAGACAGTATTGCAGACCAGTTTTGTCTGGTCAGATTCATTATATTTGCTAACACACATCTATTTTTATAATTTAGCCTTGCAACAAGGTTGGGAGGGGGGCAATACAGAGGATCTCCAGTTTGTCAACAAATACATGTGAAAATTATTGATTATGTTCCTCAAGGAAGGACTGGAATACATTAGCATATTTCTCCCTCTACATTATATAATATCATTAAAAGATTTAAGGAATCTAGAGGAATTTTAGTGTGTAAAGGGCAAGGGTGAAAGCCTAAGCTGAACACCCGTGATCCCTCGGACGGCAGTGCAAGAACATTCATTTATCAATAGCTGATATACAGTGGGGTCAAAAAGTATTTAGTCAGCCACTGATTGTGCAGGTTCTCCTACTTAGAAAGATGAGAGAGGTCTGTAATTTTCATCATAGGTACACTTCAACTATCAGAGAAAAAATGAGGAAAAAAATCCAGAAAAATCACATTGTAGGATTTTTAAAGAATTTATTTGTAAATTATGGTGGAAAATAAGTACTTGGTCAATAACAAAAGTTCAACTTAATACTTTGTAACATAACCTTTGTTGGCAATGACAGAGGTGAAACGTTTCCTGTAAGTCTTCACCAGGTTTGCACACACTGTAGCTGGTATTTTGGTTCATTCCTCCATGCAGATCTCCTCTAGAGCAGTGATGTTTTGGGGCTGTCACTGGGCAACACGGACTTCAATAAATTTTCTATGGGGTTGAGGTCTGGAGACTGGCTAGGCCACTCCAGGACCTTGAAATGCTTTTTACGGAGCCACTCCTTCGTTGCCCGAGTGGTGTGTTTGGTATTATTGTCATGCTGGAAGACCCAGCCACGTTCCATCTTCAATGCTCTCACTGATGGAAGGAGGTTTTGGCTTAAAATCTCACGATACATGGCCCCGTTCATTCTTCCCTTAACACGGATCAGTCGTCCTGTCCCATTTGTAGAAAAACAGCCCCAAAGCATGTTGTTTCCACCCCCATGCTTCACAGTAGGTATGGTGTTTACTCAGCATTCTTCTTCCTCCAAACACGACGAGTTGAGTTTTTACCAAAAAGTTCCATTTTAGTTTCATCTGACCACATGATATTCTCCCAATCCTCTTCTGGATCATCCATATGCTCTCTGGCAAACATCAGACGGGCCTGGACATGTACTGGCTTAAGCAGGGGGACATGCCTGGCACTGCAGGATTTGAATCCCTCTCGGCGTAGTATGTTACTGATGGTAGCCTTTGTTACTTTGGTCCCAGCTCTCTGCAGGTCATTCATCAGGTCCCTCCGTGTAGTTCTGGGATTTTTGCTCACCGTTCTCATGATCATTTTGACCCCATGGGATTGAGGGAGATTATCAATGGTCTTGTATGTCTTCCATTTTCATACAATTGCTCCCACAGTTGATTTATTCACACCAACCTGCTTGCCTATTGTAGATTCACTCTTCCCAGCCTGGTGCAGGTCTACAATTTTCTTCCTTGTGTCCGTCGACAGCTCTTTGGTCTTGGCCATGGTTGACTGTTTGAGGCTGTGGACAGGTGTCTTTTATACAGATAACGATGTCAAACAGGTGCCATTAATACAGGTAATGAGTGGAGGACAGAAGAGCTTCTCAAAAAAGAAGTTACAGGTCTGTGAGAGCCAGAAATCTTGCTTGTTTGTGGGTGACCAAATACTTATTTTCCACCATAATTTACAAATAAATTCTTTAAAAATCCTACAATGTGATTTCCTGGATTTTTTTTCTCATTTTGTCTCTCATAGTTGAAGTGTACCTATGATGAAAATTACAGACCTCTCTCATCTTTCTAAGTAGGAGAACCTGCACAATCAGTGGCTGACTAAATACTTTTTGGCCCCACTGTAACCACATGGGCAAGGAATTACTTTGGCAAACCTTCGTCAAGCACTACAATCTCTATATCTGGGTTGGACCATCACACAGTGGAAACATGTGTTGTGGTCAGGAAAATCAGTAATCCAGATGGACGCTGTCTGCTCTAGACTACAGATAAAAAAATATATACAGTGGGGTCAAAAAGTATTTAGTCAGCCACTGATTGTGTAAGTTCTCCTACTTAGAAAGATGAGAGAGATTTTCATCATAGGTACACTTCAACTATGAGAGACAAAATGAGAAAAAAAAATCCAGGAAATCACATTGTAGGATTTTTAAAGAATTTATTTGTAAATGATGGTGGAAAATAAGTATTTGGTCAATAACAAACAAGCAAGATTTCTGGCTCTCACAGACCTGTAACTTCTCCTTTAAGAAGCTCTTCTGTCCTCCACTCGTTACCTGTATTAATGGCACCTGTTTGACCTCGTTATCTGTATAAAAGACACCTGTCCACAGCCTCAAACAGTCAGAATCCAAACTCAACCATGGCCAAGACCAAAGAGCTGTCGAAGGACACCAGGAAGAAAATTGTAGACCTGCACCAGGCTGGGAAGAGTAAATCTACAATAGGCAAGCAGGTTGGTGTGAATAAATCAACTGTGGGAGCAATTGTAAGAAAATGGAAGACATACAAGACCATTGATAATCTCCCTTGGGGTCAAGATCTCATCCCGTGGGGTCAAAATGATCATGAGAACGGTGAGCAAAAATCCCAGAACTACACGGAGGGACCTGATGAATGACCTGCAGAGAGCTGGGACCAAAGTAACAAAGGCTACCATCAGTAACACACTACGCCGAGAGGGACTCAAATCCTGCAGTGCCAGACGTGTCCCCCTGGACATGTCCAGGCTCGTCTGAAGTTTGCCAGAGAGCATATGGATGATCCAGAAGAGGATTTGGAGAATATCATGTGGTCAGATGAAACCAAAATGGAACTTTTTGGTAAAAACTCAACTCGTCGTGTTTGGAGGAAGAAGAAGAACCCAAGAACACCATACCTACTGTGAAGCATGGGGGTGGAAACATCATGCTTTGGGGATGTTTTTCTGCAAAGAGGACAGGACGACTGATCCGTGTTAAAGGAAGAATGAACAGGGCCATGTATCGTGAGATTTTAAGCCAAAACCTCCTTCCATCAGTGAGAGAATTGAAGATGGAACGTGGCTGGGTCTTCCAGCATGACAATGATGGCAAACACACCGCTCGGGCAACAAAGGAGTGGCTCTGTAAAAAGCATTTCAAGGTCCTGGAGTGGCCTAGCCAGTCTCCAGACCTCAACCCAATAGAAAATTTGTGGAGTCCGTGTTGCCCAGCGACAGCCCCAAAACATCACTGCTCTAGAGGAGATCTGCATGGAGGAATGGGCCAAAATACCAGCTACTGTGTGTGCAAACCTGGTGAAGACTTACAGGAAACGTTTGACCTATGTCATTGCCAACAAAGGTTATGTTACAAAGTATTGAGTTGAACTTTTGTTATTGACCAAATACTTATTTTCCACCATCATTTACAAATAAATTCTTTAAAAATCCTACAATGTGATTTCCTGGATTTTTTTTTTCTCATTTTGTCTCTCATAGTTGAAGTGTACCTATGATGAAAATTACAGACCTCTCTCATCTTTCTAAGTAGGAGAACCTGCACAATCAGTGGCTGACTAAATACTTTTTGGCCCCATTGTATATCCAGACAGCAACAAGTCAAAAAGTCAGGGACAGTCATGGAATGGGGCCGTGTCAGTGCCCTTGGCAAAGGTTATTTACACTTCTGTGATGGCAGCATTAATGCAGAAAAGTACACTGAGATTTTACAGCAACATTTCCAGGGACGACCATGCATTTTAAGCAAGACAATGCAAAACCACATGCAGCACACATTACAAAGGCATGCCCGCAGAAGTAGATGGTATAGGTACTGGACTGGCCTGTCTGCAGACCTGAAATGAAGCTGACTAGACAAAACATGAATAATTTTGCCGTCACATTGTCTGCAATGAAATAAAAGTCAAAATAAATGTTAGAAACACTGCCTTTTTTAAATTTTGCATTTCCATATTGTCCCAACTTTTCTGATTTGGGGTCATAATTCTCATGGTGTTTTATTATACTGCTCTGGTGGTGGTTTGACACAACAGTGAAGTGCACCATCTTATTTTAGACAAGCATACCTGAAAAACAGATAATCACAAGAGGGGTCCCACTCATAATCATCAAACATGACTACACAGAAGTCACATGACGTGCATCTTAGCTGGCCACAAGCCCTAGACGCAATAATAAAGTAAGAAATTATGTAATTATTCCATGATTTTAAACAATTAAGTGTCCACTTCTGACTGGATGTGGCCTGGTAGAGGTTATCATACCACTTACCTTTGTGTAATGCTTGTTCCAACACCAATTCTGATTGAGCTTCCACCTAAATAAACTGGACAGCACCTAAATTTAAAATAGGAGGCACAATGCACTTTATCCCATCAACAGACACCCCACATTTACTCATTTACACCTTAAGCATACAGTACACACCTTGGTGTGTTTGGAATGTGGGACAAAGCATAAGTACCCAGAAGAAAACCCATGTGGACATGGGAAGAACTTCAAAAAACTTTTAACAATTAAACCTGGAATTCTATTCAATCTTGGTTAAATTATTTTACTCCAACATAGTGAGGGACAATATTGATTTAAATAATACTTGGAGTACATTGGATTATACTTATTTTAAGCTATTTGGTACACAATGTGCAGTCTTCATCGAGTAATTGAAAATTCCATGCATCTAGCACAAAAAAAACCAAGATTTTAAAAATACTTTAGATATAGAAAACTGAATGCCATATTCTACATTTGTGTTAGACAATACGGCAAGATTACAATTATTACAAAACAACACAAAAAATGTTTTTCCTAACAAAGTGGCAACACAACAGGTGAGTATGTTGTGAAAGAAGGATATTTAACATGCAAAAAAGGGTAAAAGTTACCAACTTGTATAAAAAGAGATTTAAACTCCCAATTAATTAATTATTATAGGAAGTTGGATTATAAAAACAACTAAGATACTAAGACGCTCAAGATAATAAAAGTGTATCATAAGATATATATATTGCAATATTTCCCAGCCCTACACATGGGGAAACTGAAGTCCACTTACTTCTTTAAAGTTGTTTGAGGACAGGACTCCTTATATCGCTTTGATGAAACGGGTACCTGTAGATAAGCAACTAAGCTTCAGTGACAGGGCATAATCCACCATGAGCAACTGCTGAATATCAGCATTTGCATGCATGTAAAGTCTTCACATACTTACATGTGAACCTGTAGCTTGATCATCATCACAAAGTATTTCCTGAAGCACAGCCTCAATATGATTGGTAATATCTTCAGCTTCGTATAAATCTGAAGTGCTAGCAGAATGAACATACTCGTTTAGTGTTTCAGAAAATATTAACATGCTAACACCACTAATTGTCTGATGGCACTATCAGAAGTTTGCTGGTTTAATCCCAGTTTACCACTATCGGGTCTCTGAGCAAGGCCCTTAACCCTCAAATGCTTGCATGGTATCTGGTCACAACTGTAACTCATTTAGGATGAAAGCGTCTGCTAAGTGAAGAAAATGTAACAAAGATTTTTTTATTATTATTTAAATGCCATCATGCCAACTGTAATAAAAAAAAAACTTATAGGGTTGGTTTCACAGACAGGGATTAAGGCTAGTCCTACACAGCATTTTGAATGGAGATTCTCCATTTAAAGCAAAATGTAGTCCTGGACTAGCCTTAATCACTGTCTGGGAAACCAACCCATAGAGACCCACATTTCATTTAAAGATATCATCAGAAAATGCTGCTAATTTTAAAAGCTAGTAAAACGTATTTAATCCTGCATAATTGATAGGGCTAGTTGAGTTCAACCAAACATACGAATGCTGCCCCCTATCGCACACACAGATGCAAAAGATGTCTGTACTGCAAACATGTCAATAAATTGCGACACATGAAAACACTGCAAAATACAATATTGTATTGAAATCGTTATTTATGAAGGATTATTTAAAATGCAAATTTGATACACTTTTACTGTCATTTTTTATTTAATTAAAGCATCTAGATTAAACATATAACCATACCTATAGGTCAACGTATTGCTTAGCTCTAATATAAACAGTTAATATTTAATTTAGGCAGCACATCAGTGTTTCATGCACTTATTGTGGCTTGGAACACAGTATATAAGTATATTAAATTAATTTAACAAATGTAACTTTTCTTGATTATACTGAACCAACGAAACAGAATGTTTTGTGCTCGTCATTTTAATAATAATGGAGAGTTAATAACAGTAAAACAGGAAAATACATTACAGAGAACATTAAAGAATACATTAAAGAATATCTAAGAATGTTTACGGTGCCGTTTGGAATGCTGTTAACAGAGCAGTGATCCATACAGAGAGTCAACTGGTATAAATACTGGACATCTTGGATATTTAACTGTACATTACACTGGCATTTTAAACCGTTAGTGCAGCTGTTTATCTCTACGCTAAATTGTAGGTGCAAATAAGTGTGGAATCAGTAAAGCTTGTACGGAACGCCGTGACCTTACGTTTACGTTTTGTGTGTGTTGCCCTGGTGATGATACAGCACTAGCCTCTAGGCTAGGCTAATTAGCTGTTAGCTGTTTACATTAACAGAGTCGCGCTGATGGTTGTACCTCTGCCCGGGGTCTTTATTCCTCTGTTGTCTGTGCTTGACTTGGTCTGCTTTAAAACTGCAAATGCGCTGAGAAGAAACTGAGATATTACGGCAAAACTTCGCTTCCACTTCGTCTAGTAAATCGTCCAAATTGTCCGCCATGATTGAGGCTGTGTTCCAATCCCACTGTGCTGCCTTCGTTCCTCTGTTTGAGGAAAAGGGCAAGACCAGGTAGGGCAGAATGAAAGATACAACAGGGGTGCCCATACTTTCGTGGTTTAAGATCTACTATTTTCAGTCGACAGGTCATCGCGATCTACTTTTTATTGATATTCAGCGTTATAGAGCAAGCAACTGAAAAATAACACTAACCTTATTCTGATGATCTGCACGGAATGGTGTCTGCCAGGTTTATGTAGTCTGGACAGTAGCTGCTGATGCCAATTCTCAAGCAGGCTTCCAAGTGTTCCAAGTGCAAGGGTCAACCGATATTTAGATTTAATTATTTTCGTGTGGAGAAAAAGGCTGATTCACACAAGTAATGCTGTAGTTGATCCAAAAAATGCTGTAAAATATGTGGCATATTTTCTTATGTTTGGATATTTTTTCTCAGCCAGCAAGTTCCAAAATTGTCCAGCAGAGGCCCTTGACTTCATATGAATGTCAGATTGTAGGGTTAAAAAATTTCATCTTCAAGAGCAGATGGGTCCACGTGGAACAACGATGCACTTTTTAAAGCTTCAGCTGTACCACCAAATGGAAAGCACACAAATGTTGCAATTGACTCAAGCAAACTAAAGTTTTGAAAGCACTGCTAGTTTTGTAAGTCTGCTATCACATTCTGAATTTGTTCAATGTACCATGCACTATTCAGTTGTGTGCAAAATGTACCCTGCTTTTCCAGCTCCGATTACATGTTTTGGAAGTTCCGTAAGCTGTGATGCTGCAACTATGATGACAACATCTCCAGTTTTTTGTTTGAAAGTGTTCACAGAGCTGAAAGTGTTCACAGAGCTGATCATGTCCACCACACATTTGTCTTTGCCTTGCAGCTCGAAATTAAGCTCATTCAACATGTTAATTAGATATGTCATGAATGCCAAATCTAAGAGCCACTGATGTCAGGTAAAAGATCCCAAAAACCTAAAAACTGAATTTACTCTCTCAGCTTCGTTCAACAGTCGTCTTTGCAGTGTTCTTCTCCAAACAAATCAAACCGTTTTTGGTTTCTTTGTGATTGGTTGCGCACTCATCTTCACAGTGTATGTTTACCCCCCGTTCATGCTGTAATTCAATGGTCAGGACCCCCACAGGACAATTGCTCATCTATGGCTGCTGTTTGAGTTGGTCATTTTCTAGACCTTCATCAGTGGTCACAGCATGCTGCCCATGGGGCGCTGTTGGCTTATCTCAGTCCAGCAGTGACAGTGGGGTGTTTAAAAACTCCATTAGCATTGCTGTGTCTTATCCACACATACCGGCACAACACACACTAACACCATTTCAGTGTCACTGCAGTGCTGAGAATGATCCACCACCCAAATAATACCTACACTGTAAAAAGGAGACTGTGAAATGTACAGTAACTTGCTGGCAGCAATTAGCCGGTACGTTGCTGTAATACATTTTACAGTACGCATACTGCAAATTTAATTACAGTAATTTTAAAATACTGTAATATTTATTACAGTAATAATCACAGTACTGTAGCTCTTATTATAGTAATTTCACCTTACTGTAACTTATTACAGGAGTAATCACTTTACTGTAATTGTTATCACAGTAATGCAGCCTTTTAATTACAGCAAATATCAGACTACTTTAAAGGCATTACAGCATTTAACACTAAAATAATATTCGAAAAATAACTATACATTGTAAAATATATAAAATTAAGACACTGCATTTGTAACAAAAATTTTTTTAACATTTTAAAACAAAATACATAGATAATAAATAAATAAATTCATATTTTTGTAAACACTGCTGTTCTGAACAAAAACATAAAAATGTGCAAGTGCTTTGTTTTACATTTGCTGGAATCCACATCTTGGACTAAAGTTTTCTTCCCTGCACTGTAAAGATAAAACAAGGAATTACTGTTACTGCTGTAGAAATGTATATACAAGACTGGAGACTATGACAGTTTTGTTTATTCCTAACCTCTCATTAGAGATATCACATTAATAAACACATTCTACTATTAAAAATGTGCTGTTTAAAATTCTTACCTGTTTTGGGGCTCTGTCCACTTCAGTAGGCTACTTACACATGCCTCACGGTAACTAGAAAAAAACGAGTGACAAGTTTCACCACATAGAACATGGAGCTACAGCACAGCCACATATACACACGAACATTACAAACAGTGTTGTTACTACATACATTCAACTGATGGCGTTATCAACTAAATATCACCAGATAACTAAATATCATGTACAAATAGCTTATTTTGGTAATGTTATGAACGCTGGCTCTCTAGTGTATCACTTTTGGCTTTAGCTAGTTGTTTATCAACTGGCCGATTAGTTCTATGTTTAGCGAGCTAGCTCGCTTTCTGTCTTGATAGCGTTTTAAAAGAGTATCAAGTAATATCAAGTAATTCAAATTTCTTACCTGTTACTGATGATATAAAGACGTCTTTCTGTCTGAGTGATAAAAAACTAGTAGGCTATTTGTGTTAGATATAATGCAAACTGTACTATTATCAAAGACGGATTATTGTTTAAACTGACAGAAAAAGAAAAATCCCGCTTAAATTTACCGTATTGTGATTTACAGCAGAAATATGCTTACTGTAGAATTCACCCACCACTGAATCTTGACCATGATCCTTTGCAGATCTACAGTAAAATGCTGTGTACAGGTTCTACAGTAAGAATTTTATCATTCTACAGTAGTAACACTGTAAAAACTACAGAAATTTGTTACAGTGTACAGTTATATAGAGACTAACAAAGCATGTGCAAACTTGGCACACATCATTGTGGGCAAGATACGAACCTGTGCAGGGAGGCGCCAATGGATTACCAATCATTTGCCTTAACCACTCGGCCATGACAACACTTCAGCTGTAAAAACCCTAACTTTCCTTTCAGCCCACAGGCTGGTCATTTCGGCAGTAGAGAGAACCAATGGGCCAGCCATCACTGAAAGACGCTCGGTGTTCCTAAGTCGTTGTTGTAGTACACCTAAGCCATCTCAAGTATTTTTTTCCCTTTTATTGATTTTCATGTATTTGTTTTTACCGTCAAGCTTCAAACACTGATGCTTTTAACACTGTGCGCGGCACAGATCCGAAAAAGATTCACCAACCTTTTGAGTGTTTATCTAAATCGACATGAAACTGTATTGTTAAAATCCAATTTCAAAACACGTGGGTACAGTAAGTTAAAGGCAAATAAGAAGAAAAAGTCATGATCTGTAAAGTGTCCTCTATAGAGGTACTTACTTGAAACGAGCGCAGAGAGGACATTTGAGGATGATGTTTTAGCATGTGAATTTGGGATTTTTTGTCAATCTAAGCAAAAACATGTAGCAGTAAAGTTCCAGCGTGCACACTCGGTTATATAAATGGGCGCGCATAATGTCTCCGTTGCTTGTAGTAGAAGAGTGATGTACAGTGGGCCGTTTGAAGTAGTAATAGTTGAAGTTCCCTGACCGGGAATCGAACCCGGGCCGCGGCGGTGAGAGCGCCGAATCCTAGCCACTAGACCACCAGGGAGATGTGGTCTCAGGTCTGGCAGTGAGGCTGATGAGATTGAAACCGTTCGAACTTGGCTTTGATTTAGTGCAAACCGATTTGCAAGCATGCGCAGTTGCCAAGCGTTCGGGAAACGCCCACTGAACGAGGCGTCTTTAAAATATTCGGATCTCTTCCAACTAAACTCACATCCTCATATGTTTGGATGTTTAGCCTATAGGTGCATGTGCGGATACATCCGTTCATGGCTACACGGTCTGGATGGAAGTTCTGTGACCATACTGATTCGACGTGGACATGCCATTCGACTCTCTCGTCAAAGAAACATCCACTGTTTTCCTGAAGGGAAATAAACTTCTGTCTAGAGTGAGTACAAATGTTCATCCGCTTTGGTTTTGCATGCTTTCATTGCTTATATTTTCTTCACACAGAAACAGACCTAATGCCTTTTTAATCTGTACATCTCAAGCAAAAAGGATGTGTTTGGAAGCATAAAGAAACACGTTTCAACAACGAAAATATTCAGACACTATAGTAAAGTATATAGCTACAACCAAAGGGTACACACAATACCAACGTTTAATGCAAAAGGTACCCGGTCTAATTATTAAACGTTTCGTTTTGAAAGAATCTACGCAAAAACAACACCAACAAAAAAGCTTATCGACGCTTCATGTACTAAAACGCAGAGCTCGGAAAACCCGACTCCTGTCCATTATTACTGGTCATTGGCGCTCTCTACTGCTGAGAATAACGAAGCCGTGTTCCAAAAGGAGATCAAAAGGTTTTTGCGTTAAGCTTTTTGCTTCTGCCGGACTGCGCTGTATTGAGCATTTCGAAAAGCGACACTCAGCATGCGCATGTAACAGTCATATGCTATCGGTTTATTGTTCATTATAATAATAACATAAAACGACGACGACGACAGCAATAATTAAAAAAAAGACAAAAAAGGGAATAATAATGCAATTTTATTTGTATCAACATGACTGGTGCAAACTGGTCAGGACTGTAGGTACATGCAGCCGCTTCTCAAACTGTGTGATGACTGAGCCCCGATTAAAGGGCATTGAAACCGGTAGTTTTCTGTGTACGGTTTTTGTTAAACACTGTTCCATGGACAGCATTTTGTATTCATTTTGATGTTGATCAGGAAAGCCCTGGTGATTGTATTCCATTTTTTTTGTTGGTTCCTGAATAGTTTACTGTCCCGAATTAATACTGTGAAAGTGAAAGGCATCATGTGCCAGAATGAAGGTGTATTTGGTAGCTAATGTAGCTACGCAGTCAGTGGCTAAAAGTACGTCGTTGTCGGCAGGATTCGAACCTGCGCGGGAAGACCCCAATGGATTTCTAGTCCATCGCCTTAACCACTCGGCCACGACAACATTTAAGCTGTTGTGAACAGCTTAACGTAAAAATCATAACTTTCCTTTCAGCCCACAGGCTGGTCATTTCGGCAGTAGAGAGAACCAATGGGCCAGCCATCACTGAAAGACGCTCGGTGTTCCTAAGTCGTTGTTGTAGTACACCTAAGCCATCTCAAGTATTTTTTTCCCTTTTATTGATTTTCATGTATTTGTTTTTACCGTCAAGCTTCAAACACTGATGCTTTTAACACTGTGCGTGGCACAGATCCGAAAAAGATTCACCAACCTTTTGAGTGTTTATCTAAATCGACATGAAACTGTATTGTTAAAATCCAATTTCAAAACACGTGGGTACAGTAAGTTAAAGGCAAATAAGAAGAAAAAGTCATGATCTGTAAAGTGTCCTCTATAGAGGTACTTACTTGAAACGAGCGCAGAGAGGACATTTGAGGATGATGTTTTAGCATGTGAATTTGGGATTTTTTTGTCAATCTAAGCAAAAACATGTAGCAGTAAAGTTCCAGCGTGCACACTCGGTTATATAAATGGGCGCGCATAATGTCTCCGTTGCTTGTAGTAGAAGAGTGATGTACAGTGGGCCGTTTGAAGTAGTAATAGTTGAAGTTCCCTGACCGGGAATCGAACCCGGGCCGCGGCGGTGAGAGCGCCGAATCCTAGCCACTAGACCACCAGGGAGATGTGGTCTCAGGTCTGGCAGTGAGGCTGATGAGATTGAAACCGTTCGAACTTGGCTTTGATTTAGTGCAAACCGATTTGCAAGCATGCGCAGTTGCCAAGCGTTCGGGAAACGCCCACTGAACGAGGCGTCTTTAAAATATTCGGATCTCTTCCAACTAAACTCAAATCCTCATATGTTTGGATGTTTAGCCTATAGGTGCATGTGCGGATACATCCGTTCATGGCTACACGGTCTGGATGGAAGTTCTGTGACCATACTGATTCTACGTGGACATGCCATTCGACTCTCTCGTCAAAGAAACATCCACTGTTTTCCTGAAGGGAAATAAACTTCTGTCTAGAGTGAGTACAAATGTTCATCCGCTTTGGTTTTGCATGCTTTCATTGCTTATATTTACTTCACACAGAAACAGACCTAATGCCTTTTTAATCTGTACATCTCAAGCAAAAAGGATGTGTTTGGAAGCATAAAGAAACACGTTTCAACAACGAAAATATTCAGACACTATAGTAAAGTATATAGCTACAACCAAAGGGTACACACAATACCAACGTTTAATGCAAAAGGTACCCGGTCTAATTATTAAACGTTTCGTTTTGAAAGAATCTACGCAAAAACAACACCAACAAAAAAGCTTATCGACGCTTCATGTACTAAAACGCAGAGCTCGGAAAACCCGACTCCTGTCCATTATTACTGGTCATTGGCGCTCTCTACTGCTGAGAATAACGAAGCCGTGTTCCAAAAGGAGATCAAAAGGTTTTTGCGTTAAGCTTTTTGCTTCTGCCGGACTGCGCTGGATTGAGCATTTCGAAAAGCGACACTCAGCATGCGCATGTAACAGTCATATGCTATCGGTTTATTGTTCATTATAATAATAACATAAAACGACGACGACGACAGCAATAATTAAAAAAAAGACAAAAAAGGGAATAATAATGCAATTTTATTTGTATCAACATGACTGGTGCAAACTGGTCAGGACTGTAGGTGCATGCAGCCGCTTCTCAAACTGTGTGATGACTGAGCCCCGATTAAAGCGCATTGAAAGCGGTAGTTTTCTGTGTACGGTTTTTGTTAAACACTGTTCCATGGACAGCATTTTGTATTCATTTTGATGTTGATCAGGAAAGCCCTGGTGATTGTATTCCATTTTTTTTGTTGGTTCCTGAATAGTTTACTGTCCCGAATTAATACTGTGAAAGTGAAAGGCATCATGTGCCAGAATGAAGGTGTATTTGGTAGCTAATGTAGCTACGCAGTCAGTGGCTAAAAGTACGTCGTTGTCGGCAGGATTCGAACCTGCGCGGGAAGACCCCAATGGATTTCTAGTCCATCGCCTTAACCACTCGGCCACGACAACATTTAAGCTGTTGTGAACAGCTTAACGTAAAAATCATAACTTTCCTTTCAGCCCACAGGCTGGTCATTTCGGCAGTAGAGAGAACCAATGGGCCAGCCATCACTGAAAGACGCTCGGTGTTCCTAAGTCGTTGTTGTAGTACACCTAAGCCATCTCAAGTATTTTTTTCCCTTTTATTGATTTTCATGTATTTGTTTTTACCGTCAAGCTTCAAACACTGATGCTTTTAACACTGTGCGCGGCACAGATCCGAAAAAGATTCACCAACCTTTTGAGTGTTTATCTAAATCGACATGAAACTGTATTGTTAAAATCCAATTTCAAAACACGTGGGTACAGTAAGTTAAAGGCAAATAAGAAGAAAAAGTCATGATCTGTAAAGTGTCCTCTATAGAGGTACTTACTTGAAACGAGCGCAGAGAGGACATTTGAGGATGATGTTTTAGCATGTGAATTTGGGATTTTTTGTCAATCTAAGCAAAAACATGTAGCAGTAAAGTTCCAGCGTGCACACTCGGTTATATAAATGGGCGCGCATAATGTCTCCGTTGCTTGTAGTAGAAGAGTGATGTACAGTGGGCCGTTTGAAGTAGTAATAGTTGAAGTTCCCTGACCGGGAATCGAACCCGGGCCGCGGCGGTGAGAGCGCCGAATCCTAGCCACTAGACCACCAGGGAGATGTGGTCTCAGGTCTGGCAGTGAGGCTGATGAGATTGAAACCGTTCGAACTTGGCTTTGATTTAGTGCAAACCGATTTGCAAGCATGCGCAGTTGCCAAGCGTTCGGGAAACGCCCACTGAACGAGGCGTCTTTAAAATATTCGGATCTCTTCCAACTAAACTCACATCCTCATATGTTTGGATGTTTAGCCTATAGGTGCATGTGCGGATACATCCGTTCATGGCTACACGGTCTGGATGGAAGTTCTGTGACCATACTGATTCGACGTGGACATGCCATTCGACTCTCTCGTCAAAGAAACATCCACTGTTTTCCTGAAGGGAAATAAACTTCTGTCTAGAGTGAGTACAAATGTTCATCCGCTTTGGTTTTGCATGCTTTCATTGCTTATATTTTCTTCACACAGAAACAGACCTAATGCCTTTTTAATCTGTACATCTCAAGCAAAAAGGATGTGTTTGGAAGCATAAAGAAACACGTTTCAACAACGAAAATATTCAGACACTATAGTAAAGTATATAGCTACAACCAAAGGGTACACACAATACCAACGTTTAATGCAAAAGGTACCCGGTCTAATTATTAAACGTTTCGTTTTGAAAGAATCTACGCAAAAACAACACCAACAAAAAAGCTTATCGACGCTTCATGTACTAAAACGCAGAGCTCGGAAAACCCGACTCCTGTCCATTATTACTGGTCATTGGCGCTCTCTACTGCTGAGAATAACGAAGCCGTGTTCCAAAAGGAGATCAAAAGGTTTTTGCGTTAAGCTTTTTGCTTCTGCCGGACTGCGCTGTATTGAGCATTTCGAAAAGCGACACTCAGCATGCGCATGTAACAGTCATATGCTATCGGTTTATTGTTCATTATAATAATAACATAAAACGACGACGACGACAGCAATAATTAAAAAAAAGACAAAAAAGGGAATAATAATGCAATTTTATTTGTATCAACATGACTGGTGCAAACTGGTCAGGACTGTAGGTACATGCAGCCGCTTCTCAAACTGTGTGATGACTGAGCCCCGATTAAAGGGCATTGAAACCGGTAGTTTTCTGTGTACGGTTTTTGTTAAACACTGTTCCATGGACAGCATTTTGTATTCATTTTGATGTTGATCAGGAAAGCCCTGGTGATTGTATTCCATTTTTTTTGTTGGTTCCTGAATAGTTTACTGTCCCGAATTAATACTGTGAAAGTGAAAGGCATCATGTGCCAGAATGAAGGTGTATTTGGTAGCTAATGTAGCTACGCAGTCAGTGGCTAAAAGTACGTCGTTGTCGGCAGGATTCGAACCTGCGCGGGAAGACCCCAATGGATTTCTAGTCCATCGCCTTAACCACTCGGCCACGACAACATTTAAGCTGTTGTGAACAGCTTAACGTAAAAATCATAACTTTCCTTTCAGCCCACAGGCTGGTCATTTCGGCAGTAGAGAGAACCAATGGGCCAGCCATCACTGAAAGACGCTCGGTGTTCCTAAGTCGTTGTTGTAGTACACCTAAGCCATCTCAAGTATTTTTTTCCCTTTTATTGATTTTCATGTATTTGTTTTTACCGTCAAGCTTCAAACACTGATGCTTTTAACACTGTGCGTGGCACAGATCCGAAAAAGATTCACCAACCTTTTGAGTGTTTATCTAAATCGACATGAAACTGTATTGTTAAAATCCAATTTCAAAACACGTGGGTACAGTAAGTTAAAGGCAAATAAGAAGAAAAAGTCATGATCTGTAAAGTGTCCTCTATAGAGGTACTTACTTGAAACGAGCGCAGAGAGGACATTTGAGGATGATGTTTTAGCATGTGAATTTGGGATTTTTTTGTCAATCTAAGCAAAAACATGTAGCAGTAAAGTTCCAGCGTGCACACTCGGTTATATAAATGGGCGCGCATAATGTCTCCGTTGCTTGTAGTAGAAGAGTGATGTACAGTGGGCCGTTTGAAGTAGTAATAGTTGAAGTTCCCTGACCGGGAATCGAACCCGGGCCGCGGCGGTGAGAGCGCCGAATCCTAGCCACTAGACCACCAGGGAGATGTGGTCTCAGGTCTGGCAGTGAGGCTGATGAGATTGAAACCGTTCGAACTTGGCTTTGATTTAGTGCAAACCGATTTGCAAGCATGCGCAGTTGCCAAGCGTTCGGGAAACGCCCACTGAACGAGGCGTCTTTAAAATATTCGGATCTCTTCCAACTAAACTCAAATCCTCATATGTTTGGATGTTTAGCCTATAGGTGCATGTGCGGATACATCCGTTCATGGCTACACGGTCTGGATGGAAGTTCTGTGACCATACTGATTCTACGTGGACATGCCATTCGACTCTCTCGTCAAAGAAACATCCACTGTTTTCCTGAAGGGAAATAAACTTCTGTCTAGAGTGAGTACAAATGTTCATCCGCTTTGGTTTTGCATGCTTTCATTGCTTATATTTACTTCACACAGAAACAGACCTAATGCCTTTTTAATCTGTACATCTCAAGCAAAAAGGATGTGTTTGGAAGCATAAAGAAACACGTTTCAACAACGAAAATATTCAGACACTATAGTAAAGTATATAGCTACAACCAAAGGGTACACACAATACCAACGTTTAATGCAAAAGGTACCCGGTCTAATTATTAAACGTTTCGTTTTGAAAGAATCTACGCAAAAACAACACCAACAAAAAAGCTTATCGACGCTTCATGTACTAAAACGCAGAGCTCGGAAAACCCGACTCCTGTCCATTATTACTGGTCATTGGCGCTCTCTACTGCTGAGAATAACGAAGCCGTGTTCCAAAAGGAGATCAAAAGGTTTTTGCGTTAAGCTTTTTGCTTCTGCCGGACTGCGCTGGATTGAGCATTTCGAAAAGCGACACTCAGCATGCGCATGTAACAGTCATATGCTATCGGTTTATTGTTCATTATAATAATAACATAAAACGACGACGACGACAGCAATAATTAAAAAAAAGACAAAAAAGGGAATAATAATGCAATTTTATTTGTATCAACATGACTGGTGCAAACTGGTCAGGACTGTAGGTGCATGCAGCCGCTTCTCAAACTGTGTGATGACTGAGCCCCGATTAAAGCGCATTGAAAGCGGTAGTTTTCTGTGTACGGTTTTTGTTAAACACTGTTCCATGGACAGCATTTTGTATTCATTTTGATGTTGATCAGGAAAGCCCTGGTGATTGTATTCCATTTTTTTTGTTGGTTCCTGAATAGTTTACTGTCCCGAATTAATACTGTGAAAGTGAAAGGCATCATGTGCCAGAATGAAGGTGTATTTGGTAGCTAATGTAGCTACGCAGTCAGTGGCTAAAAGTACGTCGTTGTCGGCAGGATTCGAACCTGCGCGGGAAGACCCCAATGGATTTCTAGTCCATCGCCTTAACCACTCGGCCACGACAACATTTAAGCTGTTGTGAACAGCTTAACGTAAAAATCATAACTTTCCTTTCAGCCCACAGGCTGGTCATTTCGGCAGTAGAGAGAACCAATGGGCCAGCCATCACTGAAAGACGCTCGGTGTTCCTAAGTCGTTGTTGTAGTACACCTAAGCCATCTCAAGTATTTTTTTCCCTTTTATTGATTTTCATGTATTTGTTTTTACCGTCAAGCTTCAAACACTGATGCTTTTAACACTGTGCGCGGCACAGATCCGAAAAAGATTCACCAACCTTTTGAGTGTTTATCTAAATCGACATGAAACTGTATTGTTAAAATCCAATTTCAAAACACGTGGGTACAGTAAGTTAAAGGCAAATAAGAAGAAAAAGTCATGATCTGTAAAGTGTCCTCTATAGAGGTACTTACTTGAAACGAGCGCAGAGAGGACATTTGAGGATGATGTTTTAGCATGTGAATTTGGGATTTTTTGTCAATCTAAGCAAAAACATGTAGCAGTAAAGTTCCAGCGTGCACACTCGGTTATATAAATGGGCGCGCATAATGTCTCCGTTGCTTGTAGTAGAAGAGTGATGTACAGTGGGCCGTTTGAAGTAGTAATAGTTGAAGTTCCCTGACCGGGAATCGAACCCGGGCCGCGGCGGTGAGAGCGCCGAATCCTAGCCACTAGACCACCAGGGAGATGTGGTCTCAGGTCTGGCAGTGAGGCTGATGAGATTGAAACCGTTCGAACTTGGCTTTGATTTAGTGCAAACCGATTTGCAAGCATGCGCAGTTGCCAAGCGTTCGGGAAACGCCCACTGAACGAGGCGTCTTTAAAATATTCGGATCTCTTCCAACTAAACTCACATCCTCATATGTTTGGATGTTTAGCCTATAGGTGCATGTGCGGATACATCCGTTCATGGCTACACGGTCTGGATGGAAGTTCTGTGACCATACTGATTCGACGTGGACATGCCATTCGACTCTCTCGTCAAAGAAACATCCACTGTTTTCCTGAAGGGAAATAAACTTCTGTCTAGAGTGAGTACAAATGTTCATCCGCTTTGGTTTTGCATGCTTTCATTGCTTATATTTTCTTCACACAGAAACAGACCTAATGCCTTTTTAATCTGTACATCTCAAGCAAAAAGGATGTGTTTGGAAGCATAAAGAAACACGTTTCAACAACGAAAATATTCAGACACTATAGTAAAGTATATAGCTACAACCAAAGGGTACACACAATACCAACGTTTAATGCAAAAGGTACCCGGTCTAATTATTAAACGTTTCGTTTTGAAAGAATCTACGCAAAAACAACACCAACAAAAAAGCTTATCGACGCTTCATGTACTAAAACGCAGAGCTCGGAAAACCCGACTCCTGTCCATTATTACTGGTCATTGGCGCTCTCTACTGCTGAGAATAACGAAGCCGTGTTCCAAAAGGAGATCAAAAGGTTTTTGCGTTAAGCTTTTTGCTTCTGCCGGACTGCGCTGTATTGAGCATTTCGAAAAGCGACACTCAGCATGCGCATGTAACAGTCATATGCTATCGGTTTATTGTTCATTATAATAATAACATAAAACGACGACGACGACAGCAATAATTAAAAAAAAGACAAAAAAGGGAATAATAATGCAATTTTATTTGTATCAACATGACTGGTGCAAACTGGTCAGGACTGTAGGTACATGCAGCCGCTTCTCAAACTGTGTGATGACTGAGCCCCGATTAAAGGGCATTGAAACCGGTAGTTTTCTGTGTACGGTTTTTGTTAAACACTGTTCCATGGACAGCATTTTGTATTCATTTTGATGTTGATCAGGAAAGCCCTGGTGATTGTATTCCATTTTTTTTGTTGGTTCCTGAATAGTTTACTGTCCCGAATTAATACTGTGAAAGTGAAAGGCATCATGTGCCAGAATGAAGGTGTATTTGGTAGCTAATGTAGCTACGCAGTCAGTGGCTAAAAGTACGTCGTTGTCGGCAGGATTCGAACCTGCGCGGGAAGACCCCAATGGATTTCTAGTCCATCGCCTTAACCACTCGGCCACGACAACATTTAAGCTGTTGTGAACAGCTTAACGTAAAAATCATAACTTTCCTTTCAGCCCACAGGCTGGTCATTTCGGCAGTAGAGAGAACCAATGGGCCAGCCATCACTGAAAGACGCTCGGTGTTCCTAAGTCGTTGTTGTAGTACACCTAAGCCATCTCAAGTATTTTTTTCCCTTTTATTGATTTTCATGTATTTGTTTTTACCGTCAAGCTTCAAACACTGATGCTTTTAACACTGTGCGTGGCACAGATCCGAAAAAGATTCACCAACCTTTTGAGTGTTTATCTAAATCGACATGAAACTGTATTGTTAAAATCCAATTTCAAAACACGTGGGTACAGTAAGTTAAAGGCAAATAAGAAGAAAAAGTCATGATCTGTAAAGTGTCCTCTATAGAGGTACTTACTTGAAACGAGCGCAGAGAGGACATTTGAGGATGATGTTTTAGCATGTGAATTTGGGATTTTTTTGTCAATCTAAGCAAAAACATGTAGCAGTAAAGTTCCAGCGTGCACACTCGGTTATATAAATGGGCGCGCATAATGTCTCCGTTGCTTGTAGTAGAAGAGTGATGTACAGTGGGCCGTTTGAAGTAGTAATAGTTGAAGTTCCCTGACCGGGAATCGAACCCGGGCCGCGGCGGTGAGAGCGCCGAATCCTAGCCACTAGACCACCAGGGAGATGTGGTCTCAGGTCTGGCAGTGAGGCTGATGAGATTGAAACCGTTCGAACTTGGCTTTGATTTAGTGCAAACCGATTTGCAAGCATGCGCAGTTGCCAAGCGTTCGGGAAACGCCCACTGAACGAGGCGTCTTTAAAATATTCGGATCTCTTCCAACTAAACTCAAATCCTCATATGTTTGGATGTTTAGCCTATAGGTGCATGTGCGGATACATCCGTTCATGGCTACACGGTCTGGATGGAAGTTCTGTGACCATACTGATTCTACGTGGACATGCCATTCGACTCTCTCGTCAAAGAAACATCCACTGTTTTCCTGAAGGGAAATAAACTTCTGTCTAGAGTGAGTACAAATGTTCATCCGCTTTGGTTTTGCATGCTTTCATTGCTTATATTTACTTCACACAGAAACAGACCTAATGCCTTTTTAATCTGTACATCTCAAGCAAAAAGGATGTGTTTGGAAGCATAAAGAAACACGTTTCAACAACGAAAATATTCAGACACTATAGTAAAGTATATAGCTACAACCAAAGGGTACACACAATACCAACGTTTAATGCAAAAGGTACCCGGTCTAATTATTAAACGTTTCGTTTTGAAAGAATCTACGCAAAAACAACACCAACAAAAAAGCTTATCGACGCTTCATGTACTAAAACGCAGAGCTCGGAAAACCCGACTCCTGTCCATTATTACTGGTCATTGGCGCTCTCTACTGCTGAGAATAACGAAGCCGTGTTCCAAAAGGAGATCAAAAGGTTTTTGCGTTAAGCTTTTTGCTTCTGCCGGACTGCGCTGGATTGAGCATTTCGAAAAGCGACACTCAGCATGCGCATGTAACAGTCATATGCTATCGGTTTATTGTTCATTATAATAATAACATAAAACGACGACGACGACAGCAATAATTAAAAAAAAGACAAAAAAGGGAATAATAATGCAATTTTATTTGTATCAACATGACTGGTGCAAACTGGTCAGGACTGTAGGTGCATGCAGCCGCTTCTCAAACTGTGTGATGACTGAGCCCCGATTAAAGCGCATTGAAAGCGGTAGTTTTCTGTGTACGGTTTTTGTTAAACACTGTTCCATGGACAGCATTTTGTATTCATTTTGATGTTGATCAGGAAAGCCCTGGTGATTGTATTCCATTTTTTTTGTTGGTTCCTGAATAGTTTACTGTCCCGAATTAATACTGTGAAAGTGAAAGGCATCATGTGCCAGAATGAAGGTGTATTTGGTAGCTAATGTAGCTACGCAGTCAGTGGCTAAAAGTACGTCGTTGTCGGCAGGATTCGAACCTGCGCGGGGAGACCCCAATGGATTTCTAGTCCATCGCCTTAACCACTCGGCCACGACAACATTTAAGCTGTTGTGAACAGCTTAACGTAAAAATCATAACTTTCCTTTCAGCCCACAGGCTGGTCATTTCGGCAGTAGAGAGAACCAATGGGCCAGCCATCACTGAAAGACGCTCGGTGTTCCTAAGTCGTTGTTGTAGTACACCTAAGCCATCTCAAGTATTTTTTTCCCTTTTATTGATTTTCATGTATTTGTTTTTACCGTCAAGCTTCAAACACTGATGCTTTTAACACTGTGCGCGGCACAGATCCGAAAAAGATTCACCAACCTTTTGAGTGTTTATCTAAATCGACATGAAACTGTATTGTTAAAATCCAATTTCAAAACACGTGGGTACAGTAAGTTAAAGGCAAATAAGAAGAAAAAGTCATGATCTGTAAAGTGTCCTCTATAGAGGTACTTACTTGAAACGAGCGCAGAGAGGACATTTGAGGATGTTGTTTTAGCATGTGAATTTGGGATTTTTTTGTCAATCTAAGCAAAAACATGTAGCAGTAAAGTTCCAGCGTGCACACTCGGTTATATAAATGGGCGCGCATAATGTCTCCGTTGCTTGTAGTAGAAGAGTGATGTACAGTGGGCCGTTTGAAGTAGTAATAGTTGAAGTTCCCTGACCGGGAATCGAACCCGGGCCGCGGCGGTGAGAGCGCCGAATCCTAGCCACTAGACCACCAGGGAGATGTGGTCTCAGGTCTGGCAGTGAGGCTGATGAGATTGAAACCGTTCGAACTTGGCTTTGATTTAGTGCAAACCGATTTGCAAGCATGCGCAGTTGCCAAGCGTTCGGGAAACGCCCACTGAACGAGGCGTCTTTAAAATATTCGTATCTCTTCCAACTAAACTCAAATCCTCATATGTTTGGATGTTTAGCCTATAGGTGCATGTGCGGATACATCCGTTCATGGCTACACGGTCTGGATGGAAGTTCTGTGACCATACTGATTCTACGTGGACATGCCATTCGACTCTCTCGTCAAAGAAACATCCACTGTTTTCCTGAAGGGAAATAAACTTCTGTCTAGAGTGAGTACAAATGTTCATCCGCTTTGGTTTTGCATGCTTTCATTGCTTATATTTACTTCACACAGAAACAGACCTAATGCCTTTTTAATCTGTACATCTCAAGCAAAAAGGATGTGTTTGGAAGCATAAAGAAACACGTTTCAACAACGAAAATATTCAGACACTATAGTAAAGTATATAGCTACAACCAAAGGGTACACACAATACCAACGTTTAATGCAAAAGGTACCCGGTCTAATTATTAAACGTTTCGTTTTGAAAGAATCTACGCAAAAACAACACCAACAAAAAAGCTTATCGACGCTTCATGTACTAAAACGCAGAGCTCGGAAAACCCGACTCCTGTCCATTATTACTGGTCATTGGCGCTCTCTACTGCTGAGAATAACGAAGCCGTGTTCCAAAAGGAGATCAAAAGGTTTTTGCGTTAAGCTTTTTGCTTCTGCCGGACTGCGCTGGATTGAGCATTTCGAAAAGCGACACTCAGCATGCGCATGTAACAGTCATATGCTATCGGTTTATTGTTCATTATAATAATAACATAAAACGACGACGACGACAGCAATAATTAAAAAAAAGACAAAAAAGGGAATAATAATGCAATTTTATTTGTATCAACATGACTGGTGCAAACTGGTCAGGACTGTAGGTACATGCAGCCGCTTCTCAAACTGTGTGATGACTGAGCCCCGATTAAAGCGCATTGAAAGCGGTAGTTTTCTGTGTACGGTTTTTGTTAAACACTGTTCCATGGACAGCATTTTGTATTCATTTTGATGTTGATCAGGAAAGCCCTGGTGATTGTATTCCATTTTTTTTGTTGGTTCCTGAATAGTTTACTGTCCCGAATTAATACTGTGAAAGTGAAAGGCATCATGTGCCAGAATGAAGGTGTATTTGGTAGCTAATGTAGCTACGCAGTCAGTGGCTAAAAGTACGTCGTTGTCGGCAGGATTCGAACCTGCGCGGGAAGACCCCAATGGATTTCTAGTCCATCGCCTTAACCACTCGGCCACGACAACATTTAAGCTGTTGTGAACAGCTTAACGTAAAAATCATAACTTTCCTTTCAGCCCACAGGCTGGTCATTTCGGCAGTAGAGAGAACCAATGGGCCAGCCATCACTGAAAGACGCTCGGTGTTCCTAAGTCGTTGTTGTAGTACACCTAAGCCATCTCAAGTATTTTTTTCCCTTTTATTGATTTTCATGTATTTGTTTTTACCGTCAAGCTTCAAACACTGATGCTTTTAACACTGTGCGCGGCACAGATCCGAAAAAGATTCACCAACCTTTTGAGTGTTTATCTAAATCGACATGAAACTGTATTGTTAAAATCCAATTTCAAAACACGTGGGTACAGTAAGTTAAAGGCAAATAAGAAGAAAAAGTCATGATCTGTAAAGTGTCCTCTATAGAGGTACTTACTTGAAACGAGCGCAGAGAGGACATTTGAGGATGATGTTTTAGCATGTGAATTTGGGATTTTTTTGTCAATCTAAGCAAAAACATGTAGCAGTAAAGTTCCAGCGTGCACACTCGGTTATATAAATGGGCGCGCATAATGTCTCCGTTGCTTGTAGTAGAAGAGTGATGTACAGTGGGCCGTTTGAAGTAGTAATAGTTGAAGTTCCCTGACCGGGAATCGAACCCGGGCCGCGGCGGTGAGAGCGCCGAATCCTAGCCACTAGACCACCAGGGAGATGTGGTCTCAGGTCTGGCAGTGAGGCTGATGAGATTGAAACCGTTCGAACTTGGCTTTGATTTAGTGCAAACCGATTTGCAAGCATGCGCAGTTGCCAAGCGTTCGGGAAACGCCCACTGAACGAGGCGTCTTTAAAATATTCGGATCTCTTCCAACTAAACTCAAATCCTCATATGTTTGGATGTTTAGCCTATAGGTGCATGTGCGGATACATCCGTTCATGGCTACACGGTCTGGATGGAAGTTCTGTGACCATACTGATTCTACGTGGACATGCCATTCGACTCTCTCGTCAAAGAAACATCCACTGTTTTCCTGAAGGGAAATAAACTTCTGTCTAGAGTGAGTACAAATGTTCATCCGCTTTGGTTTTGCATGCTTTCATTGCTTATATTTACTTCACACAGAAACAGACCTAATGCCTTTTTAATCTGTGCATCTCAAGCAAAAAGGATGTGTTTGGAAGCATAAAGAAACACGTTTCAACAACGAAAATATTCAGACACTATAGTAAAGTATATAGCTACAACCAAAGGGTACACACAATACCAACGTTTAATGCAAAAGGTACCCGGTCTAATTATTAAACGTTTCGTTTTGAAAGAATCTACGCAAAAACAACACCAACAAAAAAGCTTATCGACGCTTCATGTACTAAAACGCAGAGCTCGGAAAACCCGACTCCTGTCCATTATTACTGGTCATTGGCGCTCTCTACTGCTGAGAATAACGAAGCCGTGTTCCAAAAGGAGATCAAAAGGTTTTTGCGTTAAGCTTTTTGCTTCTGCCGGACTGCGCTGGATTGAGCATTTCGAAAAGCGACACTCAGCATGCGCATGTAACAGTCATATGCTATCGGTTTATTGTTCATTATAATAATAACATAAAACGACGACGACGACAGCAATAATTAAAAAAAAGACAAAAAAGGGAATAATAATGCAATTTTATTTGTATCAACATGACTGGTGCAAACTGGTCAGGACTGTAGGTGCATGCAGCCGCTTCTCAAACTGTGTGATGACTGAGCCCCGATTAAAGCGCATTGAAAGCGGTAGTTTTCTGTGTACGGTTTTTGTTAAACACTGTTCCATGGACAGCATTTTGTATTCATTTTGATGTTGATCAGGAAAGCCCTGGTGATTGTATTCCATTTTTTTTGTTGGTTCCTGAATAGTTTACTGTCCCGAATTAATACTGTGAAAGTGAAAGGCATCATGTGCCAGAATGAAGGTGTATTTGGTAGCTAATGTAGCTACGCAGTCAGTGGCTAAAAGTACGTCGTTGTCGGCAGGATTCGAACCTGCGCGGGGAGACCCCAATGGATTTCTAGTCCATCGCCTTAACCACTCGGCCACGACAACATTTAAGCTGTTGTGAACAGCTTAACGTAAAAATCATAACTTTCCTTTCAGCCCACAGGCTGGTCATTTCGGCAGTAGAGAGAACCAATGGGCCAGCCATCACTGAAAGACGCTCGGTGTTCCTAAGTCGTTGTTGTAGTACACCTAAGCCACACCAATTTCAAAACACGTGGGTACAGTAAGTTAAAGGCAAATAAGAAGAAAAAGTCATGATCTGTAAAGTGTCCTCTATAGAGGTACTTGAAACGAGCGCAGAGAGGACATTTGAGGATGATGTTTTAGCATGTGAATTTGGGATTTTTTGTCAATCTAAGCAAAAACATGTAGCAGTAAAGTTCCAGCGTGCACACTCGGTTATATAAATGGGCGCGCATAATGTCTCCGTTGCTTGTAGTAGAAGAGTGATGTACAGTGGGCCGTTTGAAGTAGTAATAGCTGAAGTTCCCTGACCGGGAATCGAACCCGGGCCGCGGCGGTGAGAGCGCCGAATCCTAGCCACTAGACCACCAGGGAGATGTGGTCTCAGGTCTGGCAGTGAGGCTGATGAGATTGAAACCGTTCGAACTTGGCTTTGATTTAGTGCAAACCGATTTGCAAGCATGCGCAGTTGCCAAGCGTTCGGGAAACGCCCACTGAACGAGGCGTCTTTAAAATATTCGGATCTCTTCCAACTAAACTCAAATCCTCATATGTTTGGATGTTTAGCCTATAGGTGCATGTGCGGATACATCCGTTCATGGCTACACGGTCTGGATGGAAGTTCTGTGACCATACTGATTCTACGTGGACATGCCATTCGACTCTCTCGTCAAAGAAACATCCACTGTTTTCCTGAAGGGAAATAAACTTCTGTCTAGAGTGAGTACAAATGTTCATCCGCTTTGGTTTTGCATGCTTTCATTGCTTATATTTACTTCACACAGAAACAGACCTAATGCCTTTTTAATCTGTACATCTCAAGCAAAAAGGATGTGTTTGGAAGCATAAAGAAACACGTTTCAACAACGAAAATATTCAGACACTATAGTAAAGTATATAGCTACAACCAAAGGGTACACACAATACCAACGTTTAATGCAAAAGGTACCCGGTCTAATTATTAAACGTTTCGTTTTGAAAGAATCTACGCAAAAACAACACCAACAAAAAAGCTTATCGACGCTTCATGTACTAAAACGCAGAGCTCGGAAAACCCGACTCCTGTCCATTATTACTGGTCATTGGCGCTCTCTACTGCTGAGAATAACGAAGCCGTGTTCCAAAAGGAGATCAAAAGGTTTTTGCGTTAAGCTTTTTGCTTCTGCCGGACTGCGCTGGATTGAGCATTTCGAAAAGCGACACTCAGCATGCGCATGTAACAGTCAAATGCTATCGGTTTATTGTTCATTATAATAATAACATAAAACGACGACGACGACAGCAATAATTAAAAAAAAAGACAAAAAAGGGAATAATAATGCAATTTTATTTGTATCAACATGACTGGTGCAAACTGGTCAGGACTGTAGGTACATGCAGCCGCTTCTCAAACTGTGTGATGACTGAGCCCCGATTAAAGCGCATTGAAAGCGGTAGTTTTCTGTGTACGGTTTTTGTTAAACACTGTTCCATGGACAGCATTTTGTATTCATTTTGATGTTGATCAGGAAAGCCCTGGTGATTGTATTCCATTTTTTTTGTTGGTTCCTGAATAGTTTACTGTCCCGAATTAATACTGTGAAAGTGAAAGGCATCATGTGCCAGAATGAAGGTGTATTTGGTAGCTAATGTAGCTACGCAGTCAGTGGCTAAAAGTACGTCGTTGTCGGCAGGATTCGAACCTGCGCGGGAAGACCCCAATGGATTTCTAGTCCATCGCCTTAACCACTCGGCCACGACAACATTTAAGCTGTTGTGAACAGCTTAACGTAAAAATCATAACTTTCCTTTCAGCCCACAGGCTGGTCATTTCGGCAGTAGAGAGAACCAATGGGCCAGCCATCACTGAAAGACGCTCGGTGTTCCTAAGTCGTTGTTGTAGTACACCTAAGCCATCTCAAGTATTTTTTTCCCTTTTATTGATTTTCATGTATTTGTTTTTACCGTCAAGCTTCAAACACTGATGCTTTGAACACTGTGCGCGGCACAGATCCGAAAAAGATTCACCAACCTTTTGAGTGTTTATCTAAATCGACATGAAACTGTATTGTTAAAATCCAATTTCAAAACACGTGAGTACAGTAAGTTAAAGGCAAATAAGAAGAAAAAGTCATGATCTGTAAAGTGTCCTCTATAGAGGTACTTACTTGAAACGAGCGCAGAGAGGACATTTGAGGATGATGTTTTAGCATGTGAATTTGGGAATTTTTGTCAATCTAAGCAAAAACATGTAGCAGTAAAGTTCCAGCGTGCACACTCGGTTATATAAATGGGCGCGCATAATGTCTCCGTTGCTTGTAGTAGAAGAGTGATGTACAGTGGGCCGTTTGAAGTAGTAATAGTTGAAGTTCCCTGACCGGGAATCGAACCCGGGCCGCGGCGGTGAGAGCGCCGAATCCTAGCCACTAGACCACCAGGGAGATGTGGTCTCAGGTCTGGCAGTGAGGCTGATGAGATTGAAACCGTTCGAACTTGGCTTTGATTTAGTGCAAACCGATTTGCAAGCATGCGCAGTTGCCAAGCGTTCGGGAAACGCCCACTGAACGAGGCGTCTTTAAAATATTCGGATCTCTTCCAACTAAACTCAAATCCTCATATGTTTGGATGTTTAGCCTATAGGTGCATGTGCGGATACATCCGTTCATGGCTACACGGTCTGGATGGAAGTTCTGTGACCATACTGATTCTACGTGGACATGCCATTCGACTCTCTCGTCAAAGAAACATCCACTGTTTTCCTGAAGGGAAATAAACTTCTGTCTAGAGTGAGTACAAATGTTCATCCGCTTTGGTTTTGCATGCTTTCATTGCTTATATTTACTTCACACAGAAACAGACCTAATGCCTTTTTAATCTGTACATCTCAAGCAAAAAGGATGTGTTTGGAAGCATAAAGAAACACGTTTCAACAACGAAAATATTCAGACACTATAGTAAAGTATATAGCTACAACCAAAGGGTACACACAATACCAACGTTTAATGCAAAAGGTACCCGGTCTAATTATTAAACGTTTCGTTTTGAAAGAATCTACGCAAAAACAACACCAACAAAAAAGCTTATCGACGCTTCATGTACTAAAACGCAGAGCTCGGAAAACCCGACTCCTGTCCATTATTACTGGTCATTGGCGCTCTCTACTGCTGAGAATAACGAAGCCGTGTTCCAAAAGGAGATCAAAAGGTTTTTGCGTTAAGCTTTTTGCTTCTGCCGGACTGCGCTGGATTGAGCATTTCGAAAAGCGACACTCAGCATGCGCATGTAACAGTCATATGCTATCGGTTTATTGTTCATTATAATAATAACATAAAACGACGACGACGACAGCAATAATTAAAAAAAAGACAAAAAAGGGAATAATAATGCAATTTTATTTGTATCAACATGACTGGTGCAAACTGGTCAGGACTGTAGGTACATGCAGCCGCTTCTCAAACTGTGTGATGACTGAGCCCCGATTAAAGCGCATTGAAAGCGGTAGTTTTCTGTGTACGGTTTTTGTTAAACACTGTTCCATGGACAGCATTTTGTATTCATTTTGATGTTGATCAGGAAAGCCCTGGTGATTGTATTCCATTTTTTTTGTTGGTTCCTGAATAGTTTACTGTCCCGAATTAATACTGTGAAAGTGAAAGGCATCATGTGCCAGAATGAAGGTGTATTTGGTAGCTAATGTAGCTACGCAGTCAGTGGCTAAAAGTACGTCGTTGTCGGCAGGATTCGAACCTGCGCGGGGAGACCCCAATGGATTTCTAGTCCATCGCCTTAACCACTCGGCCACGACAACATTTAAGTTGTTGTGAACAGCTTAACGTAAAAATCATAACTTTCCTTTCAGCCCACAGGCTGGTCATTTCGGCAGTAGAGAGAACCAATGGGCCAGCCATCACTGAAAGACGCTCGGTGTTCCTAAGTCGTTGTTGTAGTACACCTAAGCCACACCAATTTCAAAACACGTGGGTACAGTAAGTTAAAGGCAAATAAGAAGAAAAAGTCATGATCTGTAAAGTGTCCTCTATAGAGGTACTTGAAACGAGCGCAGAGAGGACATTTGAGGATGATGTTTTAGCATGTGAATTTGGGATTTTTTGTCAATCTAAGCAAAAACATGTAGCAGTAAAGTTCCAGCGTGCACACTCGGTTATATAAATGGGCGCGCATAATGTCTCCGTTGCTTATAGTAGAAGAGTGATGTACAGTGGGCCGTTTGAAGTAGTAATAGCTGAAGTTCCCTGACCGGGAATCGAACCCGGGCCGCGGCGGTGAGAGCGCCGAATCCTAGCCACTAGACCACCAGGGAGATGTGGGCTCAGGTCTGGCAGTGAGGCTGATGAGATTGAAACCGTTCGAACTTGGCTTTGATTTAGTGCAAACCGATTTGCAAGCATGCGCAGTTGCCAAGCGTTCGGGAAACGCCCACTGAACGAGGCGTCTTTAAAATATTCGGATCTCTTCCAACTAAACTCAAATCCTCATATGTTTGGATGTTTAGCCTATAGGTGCATGTGCGGATACATCCGTTCATGGCTACACGGTCTGGATGGAAGTTCTGTGACCATACTGATTCTACGTGGACATGCCATTCGACTCTCTCGTCAAAGAAACATCCACTGTTTTCCTGAAGGGAAATAAACTTCTGTCTAGAGTGAGTACAAATGTTCATCCGCTTTGGTTTTGCATGCTTTCATTGCTTATATTTACTTCACACAGAAACAGACCTAATGCCTTTTTAATCTGTACATCTCAAGCAAAAAGGATGTGTTTGGAAGCATAAAGAAACACGTTTCAACAACGAAAATATTCAGACACTATAGTAAAGTATATAGCTACAACCAAAGGGTACACACAATACCAACGTTTAATGCAAAAGGTACCCGGTCTAATTATTAAACGTTTCGTTTTGAAAGAATCTACGCAAAAACAACACCAACAAAAAAGCTTATCGACGCTTCATGTACTAAAACGCAGAGCTCGGAAAACCCGACTCCTGTCCATTATTACTGGTCATTGGCGCTCTCTACTGCTGAGAACAACGAAGCCGTGTTCCAAAAGGAGATCAAAAGGTTTTTGCGTTAAGCTTTTTGCTTCTGCCGGACTGCGCTGGATTGAGCATTTCGAAAAGCGACACTCAGCATGCGCATGTAACAGTCATATGCTATCGGTTTATTGTTCATTATAATAATAACATAAAACGACGACGACGACAGCAATAATTAAAAAAAAGACAAAAAAGGGAATAATAATGCAATTTTATTTGTATCAACATGACTGGGGCAAACTGGTCAGGACTGTAGGTACATGCAGCCGCTTCTCAAACTGTGTGATGACTGAGCCCCGATTAAAGCGCATTGAAAGCGGTAGTTTTCTGTGTACGGTTTTTGTTAAACACTGTTCCATGGACAGCATTTTGTATTCATTTTGATGTTGATCAGGAAAGCCCTGGTGATTGTATTCCATTTTTTTTGTTGGTTCCTGAATAGTTTACTGTCCCGAATTAATACTGTGAAAGTGAAAGGCATCATGTGCCAGAATGAAGGTGTATTTGGTAGCTAATGTAGCTACGCAGTCAGTGGCTAAAAGTACGTCGTTGTCGGCAGGATTCGAACCTGCGCGGGGAGACCCCAATGGATTTCTAGTCCATCGCCTTAACCACTCGGCCACGACAACATTTAAGCTGTTGTGAACAGCTTAACGTAAAAATCATAACTTTCCTTTCAGCCCACAGGCTGGTCATTTCGGCAGTAGAGAGAACCAATGGGCCAGCCATCACTGAAAGACGCTCGGTGTTCCTAAGTCGTTGTTGTAGTACACCTAAGCCATCTCAAGTATTTTTTTCCCTTTTATTGATTTTCATGTATTTGTTTTTACCGTCAAGCTTCAAACACTGATGCTTTTAACACTGTGCGCGGCACAGATCCGAAAAAGATTCACCAACCTTTTGAGTGTTTATCTAAATCGACATGAAACTGTATTGTTAAAATCCAATTTCAAAACACGTGGGTACAGTAAGTTAAAGGCAAATAAGAAGAAAAAGTCATGATCTGTAAAGTGTCCTCTATAGAGGTACTTACTTGAAACGAGCGCAGAGAGGACATTTGAGGATGATGTTTTAGCATGTGAATTTGGGATTTTTTGTCAATCTAAGCAAAAACATGTAGCAGTAAAGTTCCAGCGTACACACTCGGTTATATAAATGGGCGCGCATAATGTCTCCGTTGCTTGTAGTAGAAGAGTGATGTACAGTGGGCCGTTTGAAGTAGTAATAGTTGAAGTTCCCAGACCGGGAATCGAACCCGGGCCGCGGCGGTGAGAGCGCCGAATCCTAGCCACTAGACCACCAGGGAGATGTGGTCTCAGGTCTGGCAGTGAGGCTGATGAGATTGAAACCGTTCGAACTTGGCTTTGATTTAGTGCAAACCGATTTACAAGCATGCGCAGTTGCCAAGCGTTCGGGAAACGCCCACTGAACGAGGCGTCTTTAAAATATTCGGATCTCTTCCAACTAAACTCAAATCCTCATATGTTTGGATGTTTAGCCTATAGGTGCATGTGCGGATACATCCGTTCATGGCTACACGGTCTGGATGGAAGTTCTGTGACCATACTGATTCTACGTGGACATGCCATTCGACTCTCTCGTCAAAGAAACATCCACTGTTTTCCTGAAGGGAAATAAACTTCTGTCTAGAGTGAGTACAAATGTTCATCCGCTTTGGTTTTGCATGCTTTCATTGCTTATATTTACTTCACACAGAAACAGACCTAATGCCTTTTTAATCTGTACATCTCAAGCAAAAAGGATGTGTTTGGAAGCATAAAGAAACACGTTTCAACAACGAAAATATTCAGACACTATAGTAAAGTATATAGCTACAACCAAAGGGTACACACAATACCAACGTTTAATGCAAAAGGTACCCGGTCTAATTATTAAACGTTTCGTTTTGAAAGAATCTACGCAAAAACAACACCAACAAAAAAGCTTATCGACGCTTCATGTACTAAAACGCAGAGCTCGGAAAACCCGACTCCTGTCCATTATTACTGGTCATTGGCGCTCTCTACTGCTGAGAACAACGAAGCCGTGTTCCAAAAGGAGATCAAAAGGTTTTTGCGTTAAGCTTTTTGCTTCTGCCGGACTGCGCTGGATTGAGCATTTCGAAAAGCGACACTCAGCATGCGCATGTAACAGTCATATGCTATCGGTTTATTGTTCATTATAATAATAACATAAAACGACGACGACGACAGCAATAATTAAAAAAAAGACAAAAAAGGGAATAATAATGCAATTTTATTTGTATCAACATGACTGGGGCAAACTGGTCAGGACTGTAGGTACATGCAGCCGCTTCTCAAACTGTGTGATGACTGAGCCCCGATTAAAGCGCATTGAAAGCGGTAGTTTTCTGTGTACGGTTTTTGTTAAACACTGTTCCATGGACAGCATTTTGTATTCATTTTGATGTTGATCAGGAAAGCCCTGGTGATTGTATTCCATTTTTTTTGTTGGTTCCTGAATAGTTTACTGTCCGGAATTAATACTGTGAAAGTGAAAGGCATCATGTGCCAGAATGAAGGTGTATTTGGTAGCTAATGTAGCTACGCAGTCAGTGGCTAAAAGTATGTCGTTGTCGGCAGGATTCGAACCTGCGCGGGGAGACCCCAATGGATTTCTAGTCCATCGCCTTAACCACTCGGCCACGACAACATTTAAGCTGTTGTGAACAGCTTAACGTAAAAATCATAACTTTCCTTTCAGCCCACAGGCTGGTCATTTCGGCAGTAGAGAGAACCAATGGGCCAGCCATCACTGAAAGACGCTCGGTGTTCCTAAGTCGTTGTTGTAGTACACCTAAGCCATCTCAAGTATTTTTTTCCCTTTTATTGATTTTCATGTATTTGTTTTTACCGTCAAGCTTCAAACACTGATGCTTTGAACACTGTGCGCGGCACAGATCCGAAAAAGATTCACCAACCTTTTGAGTGTTTATCTAAATCGACATGAAACTGTATTGTTAAAATCCAATTTCAAAACACGTGGGTACAGTAAGTTAAAGGCAAATAAGAAGAAAAAGTCATGATCTGTAAAGTGTCCTCTATAGAGGTACTTACTTGAAACGAGCGCAGAGAGGACATTTGAGGATGATGTTTTAGCATGTGAATTTGGGATTTTTTGTCAATCTAAGCAAAAACATGTAGCAGTAAAGTTCCAGCGTGCACACACGGTTATATAAATGGGCGCGCATAATGTCTCCGTTGCTTGTAGTAGAAGAGTGATGTACAGTGGGCCGTTTGAAGTAGTAATAGCTGAAGTTCCCTGACCGGGAATCGAACCCGGGCCGCGGCGGTGAGAGCGCCGAATCCTAGCCACTAGACCACCAGGGAGATGTGGTCTCAGGTCTGGCAGTGAGGCTGATGAGATTGAAACCGTTCGAACTTGGCTTTGATTTAGTGCAAACCGATTTGCAAGCATGCGCAGTTGCCAAGCGTTCGGGAAATAAAACGACGACGACGACAGCAATAATTAAAAAAAAGACAAAAAAGGGAATAATAATGCAATTTTATTTGTATCAACATGACTGGTGCAAACTGGTCAGGACTGTAGGTACATGCAGCCGCTTCTCAAACTGTGTGATGACTGAGCCCCGATTAAAGCGCATTGAAAGCGGTAGTTTTCTGTGTACGGTTTTTGTTAAACACTGTTCCATGGACAGCATTTTGTATTCATTTTGATGTTGATCAGGAAAGCCCTGGTGATTGTACGCCCACTGAACGAGGCGTCTTTAAAATATTCGGATCTCTTCCAACTAAACTCAAATCCTCATATGTTTGGATGTTTAGCCTATAGGTGCATGTGCGGATACATCCGTTCATGGCTACACGGTCTGGATGGAAGTTCTGTGACCATACTGATTCTACGTGGACATGCCATTCGACTCTCTCGTCAAAGAAACATCCACTGTTTTCCTGAAGGGAAATAAACTTCTGTCTAGAGTGAGTACAAATGTTCATCCGCTTTGGTTTTGCATGCTTTCATTGCTTATATTTACTTCACACAGAAACAGACCTAATGCCTTTTTAATCTGTACATCTCAAGCAAAAAGGATGTGTTTGGAAGCATAAAGAAACACGTTTCAACAACGAAAATATTCAGACACTATAGTAAAGTATATAGCTACAACCAAAGGGTACACACAACACCAACGTTTAATGCAAAAGGTACCCGGTCTAATTATTAAACGTTTCGTTTTGAAAGAATCTACGCAAAAACAACACCAACAAAAAAGCTTATCGACGCTTCATGTACTAAAACGCCGAGCTCGGAAAACCCGACTCCTGTCCATTATTACTGGTCATTGGCGCTCTCTACTGCTGAGAATAACGAAGCCGTGTTCCAAAAGGAGATCAAAAGGTTTTTGCGTTAAGCTTTTTGCTTCTGCCGGACTGCGCTGGATTGAGCATTTCGAAAAGCGACACTCAGCATGCGCATGTAACAGTCATATGCTATCGGTTTATTGTTCATTATAATAATAACATAAAACGACGACGACGACAGCAATAATTAAAAAAAAGACAAAAAAGGGAATAATAATGCAATTTTATTTGTATCAACATGACTGGTGCAAACTGGTCAGGACTGTAGGTACATGCAGCCGCTTCTCAAACTGTGTGATGACTGAGCCCCGATTAAAGCGCATTGAAAGCGGTAGTTTTCTGTGTACGGTTTTTGTTAAACACTGTTCCATGGACAGCATTTTGTATTCATTTTGATGTTGATCAGGAAAGCCCTGGTGATTGTATTCCATTTTTTTTGTTGGTTCCTGAATAGTTTACTGTCCCGAATTAATACTGTGAAAGTGAAAGGCATCATGTGCCAGAATGAAGGTGTATTTGGTAGCTAATGTAGCTACGCAGTCAGTGGCTAAAAGTACGTCGTTGTCGGCAGGATTCGAACCTGCGCGGGGAGACCCCAATGGATTTCTAGTCCATCGCCTTAACCACTCGGCCACGACAACATTTAAGCTGTTGTGAACAGCTTAACGAAAAAATCATAACTTTCCTTTCAGCCCACAGGCTGGTCATTTCGGCAGTAGAGAGAACCAATGGGCCAGCCATCACTGAAAGACGCTCGGTGTTCCTAAGTCGTTGTTGTAGTACACCTAAGCCATCTCAAGTATTTTTTTCCCTTTTATTGATTTTCATGTATTTGTTTTTACCGTCAAGCTTCAAACACTGATGCTTTTAACACTGTGCGCGGCACAGATCCGAAAAAGATTCACCAACCTTTTGAGTGTTTATCTAAATCGACATGAAACTGTATTGTTAAAATCCAATTTCAAAACACGTGGGTACAGTAAGTTAAAGGCAAATAAGAAGAAAAAGTCATGATCTGTAAAGTGTCCTCTATAGAGGTACTTACTTGAAACGAGCGCAGAGAGGACATTTGAGGATGATGTTTTAGCATGTGAATTTGGGATTTTTTGTCAATCTAAGCAAAAACATGTAGCAGTAAAGTTCCAGCGTGCACACTCGGTTATATAAATGGGCGCGCATAATGTCTCCGTTGCTTGTAGTAGAAGAGTGATGTACAGTGGGCCGTTTGAAGTAGTAATAGCTGAAGTTCCCTGACCGGGAATCGAACCCGGGCCGCGGCGGTGAGAGCGCCGAATCCTAGCCACTAGACCACCAGGGAGATGTGGTCTCAGGTCTGGCAGTGAAGCTGATGAGATTGAAACCGTTCGAACTTGGCTTTGATTTAGTGCAAACCGATTTGCAAGCATGCGCAGTTGCCAAGCGTTCGGGAAACGCCCACTGAACGAGGCGTCTTTAAAATATTCGGATCTCTTCCAACTAAACTCAAATCCTCATATGTTTGGATGTTTAGCCGAGAGAACCAATGGGCCAGCCATCACTGAAAGACGCTCGGTGTTCCTAAGTCGTTGTTGTAGTACACCTAAGCCACACCAATTTCAAAACACGTGGGTACAGTAAGTTAAAGGCAAATAAGAAGAAAAAGTCATGATCTGTAAAGTGTCCTCTATAGAGGTACTTGAAACGAGCGCAGAGAGGACATTTGAGGATGATGTTTTAGCATGTGAATTTGGGATTTTTTTGTCAATCTAAGCAAAAACATGTAGCAGTAAAGTTCCAGCGTGCACACTCGGTTATATAAATGGGCGCGCATAATGTCTCCGTTGCTTGTAGTAGAAGAGTGATGTACAGTGGGCCGTTTGAAGTAGTAATAGTTGAAGTTCCCTGACCGGGAATCGAACCCGGGCCGCGGCGGTGAGAGCGCCGAATCCTAGCCACTAGACCACCAGGGAGATGTGGTCTCAGGTCTGGCAGTGAGGCTGATGAGATTGAAACCGTTCGAACTTGGCTTTGATTTAGTGCAAACCGATTTGCAAGCATGCGCAGTTGCCAAGCGTTCGGGAAACGCCCACTGAACGAGGCGTCTTTAAAATATTCGGATCTCTTCCAACTAAACTCAAATCCTCATATGTTTGGATGTTTAGCCTATAGGTGCATGTGCGGATACATCCGTTCATGGCTACACGGTCTGGATGGAAGTTCTGTGACCATACTGATTCTACGTGGACATGCCATTCGACTCTCTCGTCAAAGAAACATCCACTGTTTTCCTGAAGGGAAATAAACTTCTGTCTAGAGTGAGTACAAATGTTCATCCGCTTTGGTTTTGCATGCTTTCATTGCTTATATTTACTTCACACAGAAACAGACCTAATGCCTTTTTAATCTGTACATCTCAAGCAAAAAGGATGTGTTTGGAAGCATAAAGAAACACGTTTCAACAACGAAAATATTCAGACACTATAGTAAAGTATATAGCTACAACCAAAGGGTACACACAATACCAACGTTTAATGCAAAAGGTACCCGGTCTAATTATTAAACGTTTCGTTTTGAAAGAATCTACGCAAAAACAACACCAACAAAAAAGCTTATCGACGCTTCATGTACTAAAACGCAGAGCTCGGAAAACCCGACTCCTGTCCATTATTACTGGTCATTGGCGCTCTCTACTGCTGAGAATAACGAAGCCGTGTTCCAAAAGGAGATCAAAAGGTTTTTGCGTTAAGCTTTTTGCTTCTGCCGGACTGCGCTGGATTGAGCATTTCGAAAAGCGACACTCAGCATGCGCATGTAACAGTCATATGCTATCGGTTTATTGTTCATTATAATAATAACATAAAACGACGACGACGACAGCAATAATTAAAAAAAAGACAAAAAAGGGAATAATAATGCAATTTTATTTGTATCAACATGACTGGTGCAAACTGGTCAGGACTGTAGGTGCATGCAGCCGCTTCTCAAACTGTGTGATGACTGAGCCCCGATTAAAGCGCATTGAAAGCGGTAGTTTTCTGTGTACGGTTTTTGTTAAACACTGTTCCATGGACAGCATTTTGTATTCATTTTGATGTTGATCAGGAAAGCCCTGGTGATTGTATTCCATTTTTTTTGTTGGTTCCTGAATAGTTTACTGTCCCGAATTAATACTGTGAAAGTGAAAGGCATCATGTGCCAGAATGAAGGTGTATTTGGTAGCTAATGTAGCTACGCAGTCAGTGGCTAAAAGTACGTCGTTGTCGGCAGGATTCGAACCTGCGCGGGGAGACCCCAATGGATTTCTAGTCCATCGCCTTAACCACTCGGCCACGACAACATTTAAGCTGTTGTGAACAGCTTAACGTAAAAATCATAACTTTCCTTTCAGCCCACAGGCTGGTCATTTCGGCAGTAGAGAGAACCAATGGGCCAGCCATCACTGAAAGACGCTCGGTGTTCCTAAGTCGTTGTTGTAGTACACCTAAGCCACACCAATTTCAAAACACGTGGGTACAGTAAGTTAAAGGCAAATAAGAAGAAAAAGTCATGATCTGTAAAGTGTCCTCTATAGAGGTACTTGAAACGAGCGCAGAGAGGACATTTGAGGATGATGTTTTAGCATGTGAATTTGGGATTTTTTGTCAATCTAAGCAAAAACATGTAGCAGTAAAGTTCCAGCGTGCACACTCGGTTATATAAATGGGCGCGCATAATGTCTCCGTTGCTTGTAGTAGAAGAGTGATGTACAGTGGGCCGTTTGAAGTAGTAATAGCTGAAGTTCCCTGACCGGGAATCGAACCCGGGCCGCGGCGGTGAGAGCGCCGAATCCTAGCCACTAGACCACCAGGGAGATGTGGTCTCAGGTCTGGCAGTGAGGCTGATGAGATTGAAACCGTTCGAACTTGGCTTTGATTTAGTGCAAACCGATTTGCAAGCATGCGCAGTTGCCAAGCGTTCGGGAAACGCCCACTGAACGAGGCGTCTTTAAAATATTCGGATCTCTTCCAAGTAAACTCAAATCCTCATATGTTTGGATGTTTAGCCTATAGGTGCATGTGCGGATACATCCGTTCATGGCTACACGGTCTGGATGGAAGTTCTGTGACCATACTGATTCTACGTGGACATGCCATTCGACTCTCTCGTCAAAGAAACATCCACTGTTTTCCTGAAGGGAAATAAACTTCTGTCTAGAGTGAGTACAAATGTTCATCCGCTTTGGTTTTGCATGCTTTCATTGCTTTTATTTACTTCACACAGAAACAGACCTAATGCCTTTTTAATCTGTACATCTCAAGCAAAAAGGATGTGTTTGGAAGCATAAAGAAACACGTTTCAACAACGAAAATATTCAGACACTATAGTAAAGTATATAGCTACAACCAAAGGGTACACACAATACCAACGTTTAATGCAAAAGGTACCCGGTCTAATTATTAAACGTTTCGTTTTGAAAGAATCTACGCAAAAACAACACCAACAAAAAAGCTTATCGACGCTTCATGTACTAACACGCAGAGCTCGGAAAACCCGACTCCTGTCCATTATTACTGGTCATTGGCGCTCTCTACTGCTGAGAACAACGAAGCCGTGTTCCAAAAGGAGATCAAAAGGTTTTTGCGTTAAGCTTTTTGCTTCTGCCGGACTGCGCTGGATTGAGCATTTCGAAAAGCGACACTCAGCATGCGCATGTAACAGTCATATGCTATCGGTTTATTGTTCATTATAATAATAACATAAAACGACGACGACGACAGCAATAATTAAAAAAAAAAGACAAAAAAGGGAATAATAATGCAATTTTATTTGTATCAACATGACTGGTGCAAACTGGTCAGGACTGTAGGTACATGCAGCCGCTTCTCAAACTGTGTGATGACTGAGCCCCGATTAAAGCGCATTGAAAGCGGTAGTTTTCTGTGTACGGTTTTTGTTAAACACTGTTCCATGGACAGCATTTTGTATTCATTTTGATGTTGATCAGGAAAGCCCTGGTGATTGTATTCCATTTTTTTTGTTGGTTCCTGAATAGTTTACTGTCCCGAATTAATACTGTGAAAGTGAAAGGCATCATGTGCCAGAATGAAGGTGTATTTGGTAGCTAATGTAGCTACGCAGTCAGTGGCTAAAAGTACGTCGTTGTCGGCAGGATTCGAACCTGCGCGGGGAGACCCCAATGGATTTCTAGTCCATCGCCTTAACCACTCGGCCACGACAACATTTAAGCTGTTGTGAACAGCTTAACGTAAAAATCATAACTTTCCTTTCAGCCCACAGGCTGGTCATTTCGGCAGTAGAGAGAACCAATGGGCCAGCCATCACTGAAAGACGCTCGGTGTTCCTAAGTCGTTGTTGTAGTACACCTAAGCCACACCAATTTCAAAACACGTGGGTACAGTAAGTTAAAGGCAAATAAGAAGAAAAAGTCATGATCTGTAAAGTGTCCTCTATAGAGGTACTTGAAACGAGCGCAGAGAGGACATTTGAGGATGATGTTTTAGCATGTGAATTTGGGATTTTTTGTCAATCTAAGCAAAAACATGTAGCAGTAAAGTTCCAGCGTGCACACTCGGTTATATAAATGGGCGCGCATAATGTCTCCGTTGCTTGTAGTAGAAGAGTGATGTACAGTGGGCCGTTTGAAGTAGTAATAGCTGAAGTTCCCTGACCGGGAATCGAACCCGGGCCGCGGCGGTGAGAGCGCCGAATCCTAGCCACTAGACCACCAGGGAGATGTGGTCTCAGGTCTGGCAGTGAGGCTGATGAGATTGAAACCGTTCGAACTTGGCTTTGATTTAGTGCAAACCGATTTGCAAGCATGCGCAGTTGCCAAGCGTTCGGGAAACGCCCACTGAACGAGGCGTCTTTAAAATATTCGGATCTCTTCCAAGTAAACTCAAATCCTCATATGTTTGGATGTTTAGCCTATAGGTGCATGTGCGGATACATCCGTTCATGGCTACACGGTCTGGATGGAAGTTCTGTGACCATACTGATTCTACGTGGACATGCCATTCGACTCTCTCGTCAAAGAAACATCCACTTTTTTCCTGAAGGGAAATAAACTTCTGTCTAGAGTGAGTACAAATGTTCATCCGCTTTGGTTTTGCATGCTTTCATTGCTTTTATTTACTTCACACAGAAACAGACCTAATGCCTTTTTAATCTGTACATCTCAAGCAAAAAGGATGTGTTTGGAAGCATAAAGAAACACGTTTCAACAACGAAAATATTCAGACACTATAGTAAAGTATATAGCTACAACCAAAGGGTACACACAATACCAACGTTTAATGCAAAAGGTACCCGGTCTAATTATTAAACGTTTCGTTTTGAAAGAATCTACGCAAAAACAACACCAACAAAAAAGCTTATCGACGCTTCATGTACTAACACGCAGAGCTCGGAAAACCCGACTCCTGTCCATTATTACTGGTCATTGGCGCTCTCTACTGCTGAGAACAACGAAGCCGTGTTCCAAAAGGAGATCAAAAGGTTTTTGCGTTAAGCTTTTTGCTTCTGCCGGACTGCGCTGGATTGAGCATTTCGAAAAGCGACACTCAGCATGCGCATGTAACAGTCATATGCTATCGGTTTATTGTTCATTATAATAATAACATAAAACGACGACGACGACAGCAATAATTAAAAAAAAAAGACAAAAAAGGGAATAATAATGCAATTTTATTTGTATCAACATGACTGGTGCAAACTGGTCAGGACTGTAGGTACATGCAGCCGCTTCTCAAACTGTGTGATGACTGAGCCCCGATTAAAGCGCATTGAAAGCGGTAGTTTTCTGTGTACGGTTTTTGTTAAACACTGTTCCATGGACAGCATTTTGTATTCATTTTGATGTTGATCAGGAAAGCCCTGGTGATTGTATTCCATTTTTTTTGTTGGTTCCTGAATAGTTTACTGTCCCGAATTAATACTGTGAAAGTGAAAGGCATCATGTGCCAGAATGAAGGTGTATTTGGTAGCTAATGTAGCTACGCAGTCAGTGGCTAAAAGTACGTCGTTGTCGGCAGGATTCGAACCTGCGCGGGGAGACCCCAATGGATTTCTAGTCCATCGCCTTAACCACTCGGCCACGACAACATTTAAACTGTTGTGAACAGCTTAACGTAAAAATCATAACTTTCCTTTCAGCCCACAGGCTGGTCATTTCGGCAGTAGAGAGAACCAATGGGCCAGCCATCACTGAAAGACGCTCGGTGTTCCTAAGTCGTTGTTGTAGTACACCTAAGCCATCTCAAGTATTTTTTTCCCTTTTATTGATTTTCATGTATTTGTTTTTACCGTCAAGCTTCAAACACTGATGCTTTTAACACTGTGCGCGGCACAGATCCGAAAAAGATTCACCAACCTTTTGAGTGTTTATCTAAATCGACATGAAACTGTATTGTTAAAATCCAATTTCAAAACACGTGGGTACAGTAAGTTAAAGGCAAATAAGAAGAAAAAGTCATGATCTGTAAAGTGTCCTCTATAGAGGTACTTACTTGAAACGAGCGCAGAGAGGACATTTGAGGATGATGTTTTAGCATGTGAATTTGGGATTTTTTGTCAATCTAAGCAAAAACATGTAGCAGTAAAGTTCCAGCGTGCACACTCGGTTATATAAATGGGCGCGCATAATGTCTCCGTTGCTTGTAGTAGAAGAGTGATGTACAGTGGGCCGTTTGAAGTAGTAATAGCTGAAGTTCCCTGACCGGGAATCGAACCCGGGCCGCGGCGGTGAGAGCGCCGAATCCTAGCCACTAGACCACCAGGGAGATGTGGTCTCAGGTCTGGCAGTGAGGCTGATGAGATTGAAACCGTTCGAACTTGGCTTTGATTTAGTGCAAACCGATTTGCAAGCATGCGCAGTTGCCAAGCGTTCGGGAAACGCCCACTGAACGAGGCGTCTTTAAAATATTCGGATCTCTTCCAACTAAACTCAAATCCTCATATGTTTGGATGTTTAGCCTATAGGTGCATGTGCGGATACATCCGTTCATGGCTACACGGTCTGGATGGAAGTTCTGTGACCATACTGATTCTACGTGGACATGCCATTCGACTCTCTCGTCAAAGAAACATCCACTGTTTTCCTGAAGGGAAATAAACTTCTGTCTAGAGTGAGTACAAATGTTCATCCGCTTTGGTTTTGCATGCTTTCATTGCTTATATTTACTTCACACAGAAACAGACCTAATGCCTTTTTAATCTGTACATCTCAAGCAAAAAGGATGTGTTTGGAAGCATAAAGAAACACGTTTCAACAACGAAAATATTCAGACACTATAGTAAAGTATATAGCTACAACCAAAGGGTACACACAATACCAACGTTTAATGCAAAAGGTACCCGGTCTAATTATTAAACGTTTCGTTTTGAAAGAATCTACGCAAAAACAACACCAACAAAAAAGCTTATCGACGCTTCATGTACTAACACGCAGAGCTCGGAAAACCCGACTCCTGTCCATTATTACTGGTCATTGGCGCTCTCTACTGCTGAGAACAACGAAGCCGTGTTCCAAAAGGAGATCAAAAGGTTTTTGCGTTAAGCTTTTTGCTTCTGCCGGACTGCGCTGGATTGAGCATTTCGAAAAGCGACACTCAGCATGCGCATGTAACAGTCATATGCTATCGGTTTATTGTTCATTATAATAATAACATAAAACGACGACGACGACAGCAATAATTAAAAAAAAAAGACAAAAAAGGGAATAATAATGCAATTTTATTTGTATCAACATGACTGGTGCAAACTGGTCAGGACTGTAGGTACATGCAGCCGCTTCTCAAACTGTGTGATGACTGAGCCCCGATTAAAGCGCATTGAAAGCGGTAGTTTTCTGTGTACGGTTTTTGTTAAACACTGTTCCATGGACAGCATTTTGTATTCATTTTGATGTTGATCAGGAAAGCCCTGGTGATTGTATTCCATTTTTTTTGTTGGTTCCTGAATAGTTTACTGTCCCGAATTAATACTGTGAAAGTGAAAGGCATCATGTGCCAGAATGAAGGTGTATTTGGTAGCTAATGTAGCTACGCAGTCAGTGGCTAAAAGTACGTCGTTGTCGGCAGGATTCGAACCTGCGCGGGGAGACCCCAATGGATTTCTAGTCCATCGCCTTAACCACTCGGCCACGACAACATTTAAACTGTTGTGAACAGCTTAACGTAAAAATCATAACTTTCCTTTCAGCCCACAGGCTGGTCATTTCGGCAGTAGAGAGAACCAATGGGCCAGCCATCACTGAAAGACGCTCGGTGTTCCTAAGTCGTTGTTGTAGTACACCTAAGCCATCTCAAGTATTTTTTTCCCTTTTATTGATTTTCATGTATTTGTTTTTACCGTCAAGCTTCAAACACTGATGCTTTTAACACTGTGCGCGGCACAGATCCGAAAAAGATTCACCAACCTTTTGAGTGTTTATCTAAATCGACATGAAACTGTATTGTTAAAATCCAATTTCAAAACACGTGGGTACAGTAAGTTAAAGGCAAATAAGAAGAAAAAGTCATGATCTGTAAAGTGTCCTCTATAGAGGTACTTACTTGAAACGAGCGCAGAGAGGACATTTGAGGATGATGTTTTAGCATGTGAATTTGGGATTTTTTGTCAATCTAAGCAAAAACATGTAGCAGTAAAGTTCCAGCGTGCACACTCGGTTATATAAATGGGCGCGCATAATGTCTCCGTTGCTTGTAGTAGAAGAGTGATGTACAGTGGGCCGTTTGAAGTAGTAATAGCTGAAGTTCCCTGACCGGGAATCGAACCCGGGCCGCGGCGGTGAGAGCGCCGAATCCTAGCCACTAGACCACCAGGGAGATGTGGTCTCAGGTCTGGCAGTGAGGCTGATGAGATTGAAACCGTTCGAACTTGGCTTTGATTTAGTGCAAACCGATTTGCAAGCATGCGCAGTTGCCAAGCGTTCGGGAAACGCCCACTGAACGAGGCGTCTTTAAAATATTCGGATCTCTTCCAACTAAACTCAAATCCTCATATGTTTGGATGTTTAGCCTATAGGTGCATGTGCGGATACATCCGTTCATGGCTACACGGTCTGGATGGAAGTTCTGTGACCATACTGATTCTACGTGGACATGCCATTCGACTCTCTCGTCAAAGAAACATCCACTGTTTTCCTGAAGGGAAATAAACTTCTGTCTAGAGTGAGTACAAATGTTCATCCGCTTTGGTTTTGCATGCTTTCATTGCTTATATTTACTTCACACAGAAACAGACCTAATGCCTTTTTAATCTGTACATCTCAAGCAAAAAGGATGTGTTTGGAAGCATAAAGAAACACGTTTCAACAACGAAAATATTCAGACACTATAGTAAAGTATATAGCTACAACCAAAGGGTACACACAATACCAACGTTTAATGCAAAAGGTACCCGGTCTAATTATTAAACGTTTCGTTTTGAAAGAATCTACGCAAAAACAACACCAACAAAAAAGCTTATCGACGCTTCATGTACTAAAACGCAGAGCTCGGAAAACCCGACTCCTGTCCATTATTACTGGTCATTGGCGCTCTCTACTGCTGAGAATAACGAAGCCGTGTTCCAAAAGGAGATCAAAAGGTTTTTGCGTTAAGCTTTTTGCTTCTGCCGGACTGCGCTGGATTGAGCATTTCGAAAAGCGACACTCAGCATGCGCATGTAACAGTCAAATGCTATCGGTTTATTGTTCATTATAATAATAACATAAAACGACGACGACGACAGCAATAATTAAAAAAAAAGACAAAAAAGGGAATAATAATGCAATTTTATTTGTATCAACATGACTGGTGCAAACTGGTCAGGACTGTAGGTACATGCAGCCGCTTCTCAAACTGTGTGATGACTGAGCCCCGATTAAAGCGCATTGAAAGCGGTAGTTTTCTGTGTACGGTTTTTGTTAAACACTGTTCCATGGACAGCATTTTGTATTCATTTTGATGTTGATCAGGAAAGCCCTGGTGATTGTATTCCATTTTTTTTGTTGGTTCCTGAATAGTTTACTGTCCCGAATTAATACTGTGAAAGTGAAAGGCATCATGTGCCAGAATGAAGGTGTATTTGGTAGCTAATGTAGCTACGCAGTCAGTGGCTAAAAGTACGTCGTTGTCGGCAGGATTCGAACCTGCGCGGGGAGACCCCAATGGATTTCTAGTCCATCGCCTTAACCACTCGGCCACGACAACATTTAAGCTGTTGTGAACAGCTTAACGTAAAAATCATAACTTTCCTTTCAGCCCACAGGCTGGTCATTTCGGCAGTAGAGAGAACCAATGGGCCAGCCATCACTGAAAGACGCTCGGTGTTCCTAAGTCGTTGTTGTAGTACACCTAAGCCATCTCAAGTATTTTTTTCCCTTTTATTGATTTTCATGTATTTGTTTTTACCGTCAAGCTTCAAACACTGATGCTTTGAACACTGTGCGCGGCACAGATCCGAAAAAGATTCACCAACCTTTTGAGTGTTTATCTAAATCGACATGAAACTGTATTGTTAAAATCCAATTTCAAAACACGTGAGTACAGTAAGTTAAAGGCAAATAAGAAGAAAAAGTCATGATCTGTAAAGTGTCCTCTATAGAGGTACTTACTTGAAACGAGCGCAGAGAGGACATTTGAGGATGATGTTTTAGCATGTGAATTTGGGAATTTTTGTCAATCTAAGCAAAAACATGTAGCAGTAAAGTTCCAGCGTGCACACTCGGTTATATAAATGGGCGCGCATAATGTCTCCGTTGCTTGTAGTAGAAGAGTGATGTACAGTGGGCCGTTTGAAGTAGTAATAGCTGAAGTTCCCTGACCGGGAATCGAACCCGGGCCGCGGCGGTGAGAGCGCCGAATCCTAGCCACTAGACCACCAGGGAGATGTGCTCTCAGGTCTGGCAGTGAGGCTGATGAGATTGAAACCGTTCGAACTTGGCTTTGATTTAGTGCAAACCGATTTGCAAGCATGCGCAGTTGCCAAGCGTTCGGGAAACGCCCACTGAACGAGGCGTCTTTAAAATATTCGGATCTCTTCCAACTAAACTCAAATCCTCATATGTTTGGATGTTTAGCCTATAGGTGCATGTGCGGATACATCCGTTCATGGCTACACGGTCTGGATGGAAGTTCTGTGACCATACTGATTCTACGTGGACATGCCATTCGACTCTCTCGTCAAAGAAACATCCACTGTTTTCCTGAAGGGAAATAAACTTCTGTCTAGAGTGAGTACAAATGTTCATCCGCTTTGGTTTTGCATGCTTTCATTGCTTATATTTACTTCACACAGAAACAGACCTAATGCCTTTTTAATCTGTACATCTCAAGCAAAAAGGATGTGTTTGGAAGCATAAAGAAACACGTTTCAACAACGAAAATATTCAGACACTATAGTAAAGTATATAGCTACAACCAAAGGGTACACACAATACCAACGTTTAATGCAAAAGGTACCCGGTCTAATTATTAAACGTTTCGTTTTGAAAGAATCTACGCAAAAACAACACCAACAAAAAAGCTTATCGACGCTTCATGTACTAAAACGCAGAGCTCGGAAAACCCGACTCCTGTCCATTATTACTGGTCATTGGCGCTCTCTACTGCTGAGAATAACGAAGCCGTGTTCCAAAAGGAGATCAAAAGGTTTTTGCGTTAAGCTTTTTGCTTCTGCCGGACTGCGCTGGATTGAGCATTTCGAAAAGCGACACTCAGCATGCGCATGTAACAGTCATATGCTATCGGTTTATTGTTCATTATAATAATAACATAAAACGACGACGACGACAGCAATAATTAAAAAAAAGACAAAAAAGGGAATAATAATGCAATTTTATTTGTATCAACATGACTGGTGCAAACTGGTCAGGACTGTAGGTACATGCAGCCGCTTCTCAAACTGTGTGATGACTGAGCCCCGATTAAAGCGCATTGAAAGCGGTAGTTTTCTGTGTACGGTTTTTGTTAAACACTGTTCCATGGACAGCATTTTGTATTCATTTTGATGTTGATCAGGAAAGCCCTGGTGATTGTATTCCATTTTTTTTGTTGGTTCCTGAATAGTTTACTGTCCCGAATTAATACTGTGAAAGTGAAAGGCATCATGTGCCAGAATGAAGGTGTATTTGGTAGCTAATGTAGCTACGCAGTCAGTGGCTAAAAGTACGTCGTTGTCGGCAGGATTCGAACCTGCGCGGGGAGACCCCAATGGATTTCTAGTCCATCGCCTTAACCACTCGGCCACGACAACATTTAAGTTGTTGTGAACAGCTTAACGTAAAAATCATAACTTTCCTTTCAGCCCACAGGCTGGTCATTTCGGCAGTAGAGAGAACCAATGGGCCAGCCATCACTGAAAGACGCTCGGTGTTCCTAAGTCGTTGTTGTAGTACACCTAAGCCACACCAATTTCAAAACACGTGGGTACAGTAAGTTAAAGGCAAATAAGAAGAAAAAGTCATGATCTGTAAAGTGTCCTCTATAGAGGTACTTGAAACGAGCGCAGAGAGGACATTTGAGGATGATGTTTTAGCATGTGAATTTGGGATTTTTTGTCAATCTAAGCAAAAACATGTAGCAGTAAAGTTCCAGCGTGCACACTCGGTTATATAAATGGGCGCGCATAATGTCTCCGTTGCTTGTAGTAGAAGAGTGATGTACAGTGGGCCGTTTGAAGTAGTAATAGCTGAAGTTCCCTGACCGGGAATCGAACCCGGGCCGCGGCGGTGAGAGCGCCGAATCCTAGCCACTAGACCACCAGGGAGATGTGGGCTCAGGTCTGGCAGTGAGGCTGATGAGATTGAAACCGTTCGAACTTGGCTTTGATTTAGTGCAAACCGATTTGCAAGCATGCGCAGTTGCCAAGCGTTCGGGAAACGCCCACTGAACGAGGCGTCTTTAAAATATTCGGATCTCTTCCAACTAAACTCAAATCCTCATATGTTTGGATGTTTAGCCTATAGGTGCATGTGCGGATACATCCGTTCATGGCTACACGGTCTGGATGGAAGTTCTGTGACCATACTGATTCTACGTGGACATGCCATTCGACTCTCTCGTCAAAGAAACATCCACTGTTTTCCTGAAGGGAAATAAACTTCTGTCTAGAGTGAGTACAAATGTTCATCCGCTTTGGTTTTGCATGCTTTCATTGCTTATATTTACTTCACACAGAAACAGACCTAATGCCTTTTTAATCTGTACATCTCAAGCAAAAAGGATGTGTTTGGAAGCATAAAGAAACACGTTTCAACAACGAAAATATTCAGACACTATAGTAAAGTATATAGCTACAACCAAAGGGTACACACAATACCAACGTTTAATGCAAAAGGTACCCGGTCTAATTATTAAACGTTTCGTTTTGAAAGAATCTACGCAAAAACAACACCAACAAAAAAGCTTATCGACGCTTCATGTACTAAAACGCCGAGCTCGGAAAACCCGACTCCTGTCCATTATTACTGGTCATTGGCGCTCTCTACTGCTGAGAATAACGAAGCCGTGTTCCAAAAGGAGATCAAAAGGTTTTTGCGTTAAGCTTTTTGCTTCTGCCGGACTGCGCTGGATTGAGCATTTCGAAAAGCGACACTCAGCATGCGCATGTAACAGTCAAATGCTATCGGTTTATTGTTCATTATAATAATAACATAAAACGACGACGACGACAGCAATAATAAAAAAAAAGACAAAAAAGGGAATAATAATGCAATTTTATTTGTATCAACATGACTGGTGCAAACTGGTCAGGACTGTAGGTACATGCAGCCGCTTCTCAAACTGTGTGATGACTGAGCCCCGATTAAAGCGCATTGAAAGCGGTAGTTTTCTGTGTACGGTTTTTGTTAAACACTGTTCCATGGACAGCATTTTGTATTCATTTTGATGTTGATCAGGAAAGCCCTGGTGATTGTATTCCATTTTTTTTGTTGGTTCCTGAATAGTTTACTGTCCCGAATTAATACTGTGAAAGTGAAAGGCATCATGTGCCAGAATGAAGGTGTATTTGGTAGCTAATGTAGCTACGCAGTCAGTGGCTAAAAGTACGTCGTTGTCGGCAGGATTCGAACCTGCGCGGGGAGACCCCAATGGATTTCTAGTCCATCGCCTTAACCACTCGGCCACGACAACATTTAAGCTGTTGTGAACAGCTTAACGTAAAAATCATAACTTTCCTTTCAGCCCACAGGCTGGTCATTTCGGCAGTAGAGAGAACCAATGGGCCAGCCATCACTGAAAGACGCTCGGTGTTCCTAAGTCGTTGTTGTAGTACACCTAAGCCATCTCAAGTATTTTTTTCCCTTTTATTGATTTTCATGTATTTGTTTTTACCGTCAAGCTTCAAACACTGATGCTTTTAACACTGTGCGCGGCACAGATCCGAAAAAGATTCACCAACCTTTTGAGTGTTTATCTAAATCGACATGAAACTGTATTGTTAAAATCCAATTTCAAAACACGTGGGTACAGTAAGTTAAAGGCAAATAAGAAGAAAAAGTCATGATCTGTAAAGTGTCCTCTATAGAGGTACTTACTTGAAACGAGCGCAGAGAGGACATTTGAGGATGATGTTTTAGCATGTGAATTTGGGATTTTTTGTCAATCTAAGCAAAAACATGTAGCAGTAAAGTTCCAGCGTACACACTCGGTTATATAAATGGGCGCGCATAATGTCTCCGTTGCTTGTAGTAGAAGAGTGATGTACAGTGGGCCGTTTGAAGTAGTAATAGTTGAAGTTCCCAGACCGGGAATCGAACCCGGGCCGCGGCGGTGAGAGCGCCGAATCCTAGCCACTAGACCACCAGGGAGATGTGGTCTCAGGTCTGGCAGTGAGGCTGATGAGATTGAAACCGTTCGAACTTGGCTTTGATTTAGTGCAAACCGATTTACAAGCATGCGCAGTTGCCAAGCGTTCGGGAAACGCCCACTGAACGAGGCGTCTTTAAAATATTCGGATCTCTTCCAACTAAACTCAAATCCTCATATGTTTGGATGTTTAGCCTATAGGTGCATGTGCGGATACATCCGTTCATGGCTACACGGTCTGGATGGAAGTTCTGTGACCATACTGATTCTACGTGGACATGCCATTCGACTCTCTCGTCAAAGAAACATCCACTGTTTTCCTGAAGGGAAATAAACTTCTGTCTAGAGTGAGTACAAATGTTCATCCGCTTTGGTTTTGCATGCTTTCATTGCTTATATTTACTTCACACAGAAACAGACCTAATGCCTTTTTAATCTGTACATCTCAAGCAAAAAGGATGTGTTTGGAAGCATAAAGAAACACGTTTCAACAACGAAAATATTCAGACACTATAGTAAAGTATATAGCTACAACCAAAGGGTACACACAATACCAACGTTTAATGCAAAAGGTACCCGGTCTAATTATTAAACGTTTCGTTTTGAAAGAATCTACGCAAAAACAACACCAACAAAAAAGCTTATCGACGCTTCATGTACTAAAACGCAGAGCTCGGAAAACCCGACTCCTGTCCATTATTACTGGTCATTGGCGCTCTCTACTGCTGAGAATAACGAAGCCGTGTTCCAAAAGGAGATCAAAAGGTTTTTGCGTTAAGCTTTTTGCTTCTGCCGGACTGCGCTGGATTGAGCATTTCGAAAAGCGACACTCAGCATGCGCATGTAACAGTCATATGCTATCGGTTTATTGTTCATTATAATAATAACATAAAACGACGACGACGACAGCAATAATTAAAAAAAAGACAAAAAAGGGAATAATAATGCAATTTTATTTGTATCAACATGACTGGGGCAAACTGGTCAGGACTGTAGGTACATGCAGCCGCTTCTCAAACTGTGTGATGACTGAGCCCCGATTAAAGCGCATTGAAAGCGGTAGTTTTCTGTGTACGGTTTTTGTTAAACACTGTTCCATGGACAGCATTTTGTATTCATTTTGATGTTGATCAGGAAAGCCCTGGTGATTGTATTCCATTTTTTTTGTTGGTTCCTGAATAGTTTACTGTCCGGAATTAATACTGTGAAAGTGAAAGGCATCATGTGCCAGAATGAAGGTGTATTTGGTAGCTAATGTAGCTACGCAGTCAGTGGCTAAAAGTACGTCGTTGTCGGCAGGATTCGAACCTGCGCGGGGAGACCCCAATGGATTTCTAGTCCATCGCCTTAACCACTCGGCCACGACAACATTTAAGCTGTTGTGAACAGCTTAACGTAAAAATCATAACTTTCCTTTCAGCCCACAGGCTGGTCATTTCGGCAGTAGAGAGAACCAATGGGCCAGCCATCACTGAAAGACGCTCGGTGTTCCTAAGTCGTTGTTGTAGTACACCTAAGCCATCTCAAGTATTTTTTTCCCTTTTATTGATTTTCATGTATTTGTTTTTACCGTCAAGCTTCAAACACTGATGCTTTGAACACTGTGCGCGGCACAGATCCGAAAAAGATTCACCAACCTTTTGAGTGTTTATCTAAATCGACATGAAACTGTATTGTTAAAATCCAATTTCAAAACACGTGAGTACAGTAAGTTAAAGGCAAATAAGAAGAAAAAGTCATGATCTGTAAAGTGTCCTCTATAGAGGTACTTACTTGAAACGAGCGCAGAGAGGACATTTGAGGATGATGTTTTAGCATGTGAATTTGGGAATTTTTGTCAATCTAAGCAAAAACATGTAGCAGTAAAGTTCCAGCGTGCACACTCGGTTATATAAATGGGCGCGCATAATGTCTCCGTTGCTTGTAGTAGAAGAGTGATGTACAGTGGGCCGTTTGAAGTAGTAATAGTTGAAGTTCCCTGACCGGGAATCGAACCCGGGCCGCGGCGGTGAGAGCGCCGAATCCTAGCCACTAGACCACCAGGGAGATGTGGTCTCAGGTCTGGCAGTGAGGCTGATGAGATTGAAACCGTTCGAACTTGGCTTTGATTTAGTGCAAACCGATTTGCAAGCATGCGCAGTTGCCAAGCGTTCGGGAAACGCCCACTGAACGAGGCGTCTTTAAAATATTCGGATCTCTTCCAACTAAACTCAAATCCTCATATGTTTGGATGTTTAGCCTATAGGTGCATGTGCGGATACATCCGTTCATGGCTACACGGTCTGGATGGAAGTTCTGTGACCATACTGATTCTACGTGGACATGCCATTCGACTCTCTCGTCAAAGAAACATCCACTGTTTTCCTGAAGGGAAATAAACTTCTGTCTAGAGTGAGTACAAATGTTCATCCGCTTTGGTTTTGCATGCTTTCATTGCTTATATTTACTTCACACAGAAACAGACCTAATGCCTTTTTAATCTGTACATCTCAAGCAAAAAGGATGTGTTTGGAAGCATAAAGAAACACGTTTCAACAACGAAAATATTCAGACACTATAGTAAAGTATATAGCTACAACCAAAGGGTACACACAATACCAACGTTTAATGCAAAAGGTACCCGGTCTAATTATTAAACGTTTCGTTTTGAAAGAATCTACGCAAAAACAACACCAACAAAAAAGCTTATCGACGCTTCATGTACTAAAACGCAGAGCTCGGAAAACCCGACTCCTGTCCATTATTACTGGTCATTGGCGCTCTCTACTGCTGAGAATAACGAAGCCGTGTTCCAAAAGGAGATCAAAAGGTTTTTGCGTTAAGCTTTTTGCTTCTGCCGGACTGCGCTGGATTGAGCATTTCGAAAAGCGACACTCAGCATGCGCATGTAACAGTCATATGCTATCGGTTTATTGTTCATTATAATAATAACATAAAACGACGACGACGACAGCAATAATTAAAAAAAAGACAAAAAAGGGAATAATAATGCAATTTTATTTGTATCAACATGACTGGTGCAAACTGGTCAGGACTGTAGGTACATGCAGCCGCTTCTCAAACTGTGTGATGACTGAGCCCCGATTAAAGCGCATTGAAAGCGGTAGTTTTCTGTGTACGGTTTTTGTTAAACACTGTTCCATGGACAGCATTTTGTATTCATTTTGATGTTGATCAGGAAAGCCCTGGTGATTGTATTCCATTTTTTTTGTTGGTTCCTGAATAGTTTACTGTCCCGAATTAATACTGTGAAAGTGAAAGGCATCATGTGCCAGAATGAAGGTGTATTTGGTAGCTAATGTAGCTACGCAGTCAGTGGCTAAAAGTACGTCGTTGTCGGCAGGATTCGAACCTGCGCGGGGAGACCCCAATGGATTTCTAGTCCATCGCCTTAACCACTCGGCCACGACAACATTTAAGTTGTTGTGAACAGCTTAACGTAAAAATCATAACTTTCCTTTCAGCCCACAGGCTGGTCATTTCGGCAGTAGAGAGAACCAATGGGCCAGCCATCACTGAAAGACGCTCGGTGTTCCTAAGTCGTTGTTGTAGTACACCTAAGCCACACCAATTTCAAAACACGTGGGTACAGTAAGTTAAAGGCAAATAAGAAGAAAAAGTCATGATCTGTAAAGTGTCCTCTATAGAGGTACTTGAAACGAGCGCAGAGAGGACATTTGAGGATGATGTTTTAGCATGTGAATTTGGGATTTTTTGTCAATCTAAGCAAAAACATGTAGCAGTAAAGTTCCAGCGTGCACACTCGGTTATATAAATGGGCGCGCATAATGTCTCCGTTGCTTGTAGTAGAAGAGTGATGTACAGTGGGCCGTTTGAAGTAGTAATAGCTGAAGTTCCCTGACCGGGAATCGAACCCGGGCCGCGGCGGTGAGAGCGCCGAATCCTAGCCACTAGACCACCAGGGAGATGTGGGCTCAGGTCTGGCAGTGAGGCTGATGAGATTGAAACCGTTCGAACTTGGCTTTGATTTAGTGCAAACCGATTTGCAAGCATGCGCAGTTGCCAAGCGTTCGGGAAACGCCCACTGAACGAGGCGTCTTTAAAATATTCGGATCTCTTCCAACTAAACTCAAATCCTCATATGTTTGGATGTTTAGCCTATAGGTGCATGTGCGGATACATCCGTTCATGGCTACACGGTCTGGATGGAAGTTCTGTGACCATACTGATTCTACGTGGACATGCCATTCGACTCTCTCGTCAAAGAAACATCCACTGTTTTCCTGAAGGGAAATAAACTTCTGTCTAGAGTGAGTACAAATGTTCATCCGCTTTGGTTTTGCATGCTTTCATTGCTTATATTTACTTCACACAGAAACAGACCTAATGCCTTTTTAATCTGTACATCTCAAGCAAAAAGGATGTGTTTGGAAGCATAAAGAAACACGTTTCAACAACGAAAATATTCAGACACTATAGTAAAGTATATAGCTACAACCAAAGGGTACACACAATACCAACGTTTAATGCAAAAGGTACCCGGTCTAATTATTAAACGTTTCGTTTTGAAAGAATCTACGCAAAAACAACACCAACAAAAAAGCTTATCGACGCTTCATGTACTAAAACGCCGAGCTCGGAAAACCCGACTCCTGTCCATTATTACTGGTCATTGGCGCTCTCTACTGCTGAGAATAACGAAGCCGTGTTCCAAAAGGAGATCAAAAGGTTTTTGCGTTAAGCTTTTTGCTTCTGCCGGACTGCGCTGGATTGAGCATTTCGAAAAGCGACACTCAGCATGCGCATGTAACAGTCAAATGCTATCGGTTTATTGTTCATTATAATAATAACATAAAACGACGACGACGACAGCAATAATAAAAAAAAAGACAAAAAAGGGAATAATAATGCAATTTTATTTGTATCAACATGACTGGTGCAAACTGGTCAGGACTGTAGGTACATGCAGCCGCTTCTCAAACTGTGTGATGACTGAGCCCCGATTAAAGCGCATTGAAAGCGGTAGTTTTCTGTGTACGGTTTTTGTTAAACACTGTTCCATGGACAGCATTTTGTATTCATTTTGATGTTGATCAGGAAAGCCCTGGTGATTGTATTCCATTTTTTTTGTTGGTTCCTGAATAGTTTACTGTCCCGAATTAATACTGTGAAAGTGAAAGGCATCATGTGCCAGAATGAAGGTGTATTTGGTAGCTAATGTAGCTACGCAGTCAGTGGCTAAAAGTACGTCGTTGTCGGCAGGATTCGAACCTGCGCGGGGAGACCCCAATGGATTTCTAGTCCATCGCCTTAACCACTCGGCCACGACAACATTTAAGCTGTTGTGAACAGCTTAACGTAAAAATCATAACTTTCCTTTCAGCCCACAGGCTGGTCATTTCGGCAGTAGAGAGAACCAATGGGCCAGCCATCACTGAAAGACGCTCGGTGTTCCTAAGTCGTTGTTGTAGTACACCTAAGCCATCTCAAGTATTTTTTTCCCTTTTATTGATTTTCATGTATTTGTTTTTACCGTCAAGCTTCAAACACTGATGCTTTTAACACTGTGCGCGGCACAGATCCGAAAAAGATTCACCAACCTTTTGAGTGTTTATCTAAATCGACATGAAACTGTATTGTTAAAATCCAATTTCAAAACACGTGGGTACAGTAAGTTAAAGGCAAATAAGAAGAAAAAGTCATGATCTGTAAAGTGTCCTCTATAGAGGTACTTACTTGAAACGAGCGCAGAGAGGACATTTGAGGATGATGTTTTAGCATGTGAATTTGGGATTTTTTGTCAATCTAAGCAAAAACATGTAGCAGTAAAGTTCCAGCGTACACACTCGGTTATATAAATGGGCGCGCATAATGTCTCCGTTGCTTGTAGTAGAAGAGTGATGTACAGTGGGCCGTTTGAAGTAGTAATAGTTGAAGTTCCCAGACCGGGAATCGAACCCGGGCCGCGGCGGTGAGAGCGCCGAATCCTAGCCACTAGACCACCAGGGAGATGTGGTCTCAGGTCTGGCAGTGAGGCTGATGAGATTGAAACCGTTCGAACTTGGCTTTGATTTAGTGCAAACCGATTTACAAGCATGCGCAGTTGCCAAGCGTTCGGGAAACGCCCACTGAACGAGGCGTCTTTAAAATATTCGGATCTCTTCCAACTAAACTCAAATCCTCATATGTTTGGATGTTTAGCCTATAGGTGCATGTGCGGATACATCCGTTCATGGCTACACGGTCTGGATGGAAGTTCTGTGACCATACTGATTCTACGTGGACATGCCATTCGACTCTCTCGTCAAAGAAACATCCACTGTTTTCCTGAAGGGAAATAAACTTCTGTCTAGAGTGAGTACAAATGTTCATCCGCTTTGGTTTTGCATGCTTTCATTGCTTATATTTACTTCACACAGAAACAGACCTAATGCCTTTTTAATCTGTACATCTCAAGCAAAAAGGATGTGTTTGGAAGCATAAAGAAACACGTTTCAACAACGAAAATATTCAGACACTATAGTAAAGTATATAGCTACAACCAAAGGGTACACACAATACCAACGTTTAATGCAAAAGGTACCCGGTCTAATTATTAAACGTTTCGTTTTGAAAGAATCTACGCAAAAACAACACCAACAAAAAAGCTTATCGACGCTTCATGTACTAAAACGCAGAGCTCGGAAAACCCGACTCCTGTCCATTATTACTGGTCATTGGCGCTCTCTACTGCTGAGAATAACGAAGCCGTGTTCCAAAAGGAGATCAAAAGGTTTTTGCGTTAAGCTTTTTGCTTCTGCCGGACTGCGCTGGATTGAGCATTTCGAAAAGCGACACTCAGCATGCGCATGTAACAGTCATATGCTATCGGTTTATTGTTCATTATAATAATAACATAAAACGACGACGACGACAGCAATAATTAAAAAAAAGACAAAAAAGGGAATAATAATGCAATTTTATTTGTATCAACATGACTGGGGCAAACTGGTCAGGACTGTAGGTACATGCAGCCGCTTCTCAAACTGTGTGATGACTGAGCCCCGATTAAAGCGCATTGAAAGCGGTAGTTTTCTGTGTACGGTTTTTGTTAAACACTGTTCCATGGACAGCATTTTGTATTCATTTTGATGTTGATCAGGAAAGCCCTGGTGATTGTATTCCATTTTTTTTGTTGGTTCCTGAATAGTTTACTGTCCGGAATTAATACTGTGAAAGTGAAAGGCATCATGTGCCAGAATGAAGGTGTATTTGGTAGCTAATGTAGCTACGCAGTCAGTGGCTAAAAGTACGTCGTTGTCGGCAGGATTCGAACCTGCGCGGGGAGACCCCAATGGATTTCTAGTCCATCGCCTTAACCACTCGGCCACGACAACATTTAAGCTGTTGTGAACAGCTTAACGTAAAAATCATAACTTTCCTTTCAGCCCACAGGCTGGTCATTTCGGCAGTAGAGAGAACCAATGGGCCAGCCATCACTGAAAGACGCTCGGTGTTCCTAAGTCGTTGTTGTAGTACACCTAAGCCATCTCAAGTATTTTTTTCCCTTTTATTGATTTTCATGTATTTGTTTTTACCGTCAAGCTTCAAACACTGATGCTTTGAACACTGTGCGCGGCACAGATCCGAAAAAGATTCACCAACCTTTTGAGTGTTTATCTAAATCGACATGAAACTGTATTGTTAAAATCCAATTTCAAAACACGTGGGTACAGTAAGTTAAAGGCAAATAAGAAGAAAAAGTCATGATCTGTAAAGTGTCCTCTATAGAGGTACTTACTTGAAACGAGCGCAGAGAGGACATTTGAGGATGATGTTTTAGCATGTGAATTTGGGATTTTTTGTCAATCTAAGCAAAAACATGTAGCAGTAAAGTTCCAGCGTGCACACTCGGTTATATAAATGGGCGCGCATAATGTCTCCGTTGCTTGTAGTAGAAGAGTGATGTACAGTGGGCCGTTTGAAGTAGTAATAGCTGAAGTTCCCTGACCGGGAATCGAACCCGGGCCGCGGCGGTGAGAGCGCCGAATCCTAGCCACTAGACCACCAGGGAGATGTGGTCTCAGGTCTGGCAGTGAGGCTGATGAGATTGAAACCGTTCGAACTTGGCTTTGATTTAGTGCAAACCGATTTGCAAGCATGCGCAGTTGCCAAGCGTTCGGGAAATAAAACGACGACGACGACAGCAATAATTAAAAAAAAGACAAAAAAGGGAATAATAATGCAATTTTATTTGTATCAACATGACTGGTGCAAACTGGTCAGGACTGTAGGTACATGCAGCCGCTTCTCAAACTGTGTGATGACTGAGCCCCGATTAAAGCGCATTGAAAGCGGTAGTTTTCTGTGTACGGTTTTTGTTAAACACTGTTCCATGGACAGCATTTTGTATTCATTTTGATGTTGATCAGGAAAGCCCTGGTGATTGTACGCCCACTGAACGAGGCGTCTTTAAAATATTCGGATCGCTTCCAACTAAACTCAAATCCTCATATGTTTGGATGTTTAGCCTATAGGTGCATGTGCGGATACATCCGTTCATGGCTACACGGTCTGGATGGAAGTTCTGTGACCATACTGATTCTACGTGGACATGCCATTCGACTCTCTCGTCAAAGAAACATCCACTGTTTTCCTGAAGGGAAATAAACTTCTGTCTAGAGTGAGTACAAATGTTCATCCGCTTTGGTTTTGCATGCTTTCATTGCTTATATTTACTTCACACAGAAACAGACCTAATGCCTTTTTAATCTGTACATCTCAAGCAAAAAGGATGTGTTTGGAAGCATAAAGAAACACGTTTCAACAACGAAAATATTCAGACACTATAGTAAAGTATATAGCTACAACCAAAGGGTACACACAATACCAACGTTTAATGCAAAAGGTACCCGGTCTAATTATTAAACGTTTCGTTTTGAAAGAATCTACGCAAAAACAACACCAACAAAAAAGCTTATCGACGCTTCATGTACTAAAACGCCGAGCTCGGAAAACCCGACTCCTGTCCATTATTACTGGTCATTGGCGCTCTCTACTGCTGAGAATAACGAAGCCGTGTTCCAAAAGGAGATCAAAAGGTTTTTGCGTTAAGCTTTTTGCTTCTGCCGGACTGCGCTGGATTGAGCATTTCGAAAAGCGACACTCAGCATGCGCATGTAACAGTCAAATGCTATCGGTTTATTGTTCATTATAATAATAACATAAAACTACGACGACGACAGCAATAATAAAAAAAAAGACAAAAAAGGGAATAATAATGCAATTTTATTTGTATCAACATGACTGGTGCAAACTGGTCAGGACTGTAGGTACATGCAGCCGCTTCTCAAACTGTGTGATGACTGAGCCCCGATTAAAGCGCATTGAAAGCGGTAGTTTTCTGTGTACGGTTTTTGTTAAACACTGTTCCATGGACAGCATTTTGTATTCATTTTGATGTTGATCAGGAAAGCCCTGGTGATTGTATTCCATTTTTTTTTGTTGGTTCCTGAATAGTTTACTGTCCCAAATTAATACTGTGAAAGTGAAAGGCATCATGTGCCAGAATGAAGGTGTATTTGGTAGCTAATGTAGCTACGCAGTCAGTGGCTAAAAGTACGTCGTTATCGGCAGGATTCGAACCTGCGCGGGGAGACCCCAATGGATTTCTAGTCCATCGCCTTAACCACTCGGCCACGACAACATTTAAGCTGTTGTGAACAGCTTAACGTAAAAATCATAACTTTCCTTTCAGCCCACAGGCTGGTCATTTCGGCAGTAGAGAGAACCAATGGGCCAGCCATCACTGAAAGACGCTCGGTGTTCCTAAGTCGTTGTTGTAGTACACCAAGCCACCTTAAGTATTTTTCCTTTTTTATTGATTTTCATGTATTTGTTTTTACCGTCAAGGTTTTTAGACTCTTTCCTTCGTGACGCCTCAAACACTGATGCTTTGAACACTGTGCGCGGCACAGATCCGAAAAAGATTCACCAACCTTTTGAGTGTTTATCTAAATCTACATGAAACTGTATTGTTAAAATTCAATTTCAAAACACGTGAGTACAGTAAGTTAAAGGCAAATAAGAAGAAAAAGTCATGATCTGTAAAGTGTCCTCTATAGAGGTACTTACTTGAAACGAGCGCAGAGAGGACATTTGAGGATGATGTTTTAGCATGTGAATTTGGGATTTTTTGTCAATCTAAGCAAAAACATGTAGCAGTAAAGTTCCAGCGTGCACACTCGGTTATATAAATGGGCGCGCATAATGTCTCCGTTGCTTGTAGTAGAAGAGTGATGTACAGTGGGCCGTTTGAAGTAGTAATAGCTGAAGTTCCCTGACCGGGAATCGAACCCGGGCCGCGGCGGTGAGAGCGCCGAATCCTAGCCACTAGACCACCAGGGAGATGTGGTCTCAGGTCTGGCAGTGAGGCTGATGAGATTGAAACCGTTCGAACGTGGCTTTGATTTAGTGCAAACCGATTTGCAAGCATGCGCAGTTGCCAAGCGTTCGGGAAACGCCCACTGAACGAGGCGTCTTTAAAATATTCGAATCGCTTCCAACTAAACTCAAATCCTCATATGTTTGGATGTTTAGCCTATAGGTGCATGTGCGGATACATCCGTTCATGGCTACACGGTCTGGATGGAAGTTCTGTGACCATACTGATTCTACGTGGACATGCCATTCGACTCTCTCGTCAAAGAAACATCCACTGTTTTCCTGAAGGGAAATAAACTTCTGTCTAGAGTGAGTACAAATGTTCATCCGCTTTGGTTTTGCATGCTTTCATTGCTTATATTTACTTCACACAGAAACAGACCTAATGCCTTTTTAATCTGTACATCTCAAGCAAAAAGGATGTGTTTGGAAGCATAAAGAAACACGTTTCAACAACGAAAATATTCAGACACTATAGTAAAGTATATAGCTACAACCAAAGGGTACACACAATACCAACGTTTAATGCAAAAGGTACCCGGTCTAATTATTAAACGTTTCGTTTTGAAAGAATCTACGCAAAAACAACACCAACAAAAAAGCTTATCGACGCTTCATGTACTAAAACGCCGAGCTCGGAAAACCCGACTCCTGTCCATTATTACTGGTCATTGGCGCTCTCTACTGCTGAGAATAACGAAGCCGTGTTCCAAAAGGAGATCAAAAGGTTTTTGCGTTAAGCTTTTTGCTTCTGCCGGACTGCGCTGGATTGAGCATTTCGAAAAGCGACACTCAGCATGCGCATGTAACAGTCAAATGCTATCGGTTTATTGTTCATTATAATAATAACATAAAACGACGATGACGACAGCAATAATAAAAAAAAAGACAAAAAAGGGAATAATAATGCAATTTTATTTGTATCAACATGACTGGTGCAAACTGGTCAGGACTGTAGGTACATGCAGCCGCTTCTCAAACTGTGTGATGACTGAGCCCCGATTAAAGCGCATTGAAAGCGGTAGTTTTCTGTGTACGGTTTTTGTTAAACACTGTTCCATGGACAGCATTTTGTATTCATTTTGATGTTGATCAGGAAAGCCCTGGTGATTGTATTCCATTTTTTTTGTTGGTTCCTGAATAGTTTACTGTCCCGAATTAATACTGTGAAAGTGAAAGGCATCATGTGCCAGAATGAAGGTGTATTTGGTAGCTAATGTAGCTACGCAGTCAGTGGCTAAAAGTACGTCGTTGTCGGCAGGATTCGAACCTGCGCGGGGAGACCCCAATGGATTTCTAGTCCATCGCCTTAACCACTCGGCCACGACAACATTTAAGCTGTTGTGAACAGCTCAACGTAAAAATCATAACTTTCCTTTCAGCCCACAGGCTGGTCATTTCGGCAGTAGAGAGAACCAATGGGCCAGCCATCACTGAAAGACGCTCGGTGTTCCTAAGTCGTTGTTGTAGTACACCAAGCCACCTTAAGTATTTTTCCTTTTTTATTGATTTTCATGTATTTGTTTTTACCGTCAAGCTTTTTAGACTCTTTCCTTCGTGACGCCTCAAACACTGATGCTTTGAACACTGTGCGCGGCACAGATCCGAAAAAGATTCACCAACCTTTTGAGTGTTTATCTAAATCTACATGAAACTGTATTGTTAAAATCCAATTTCAAAACACGTGGGTACAGTAAGTTAAAGGCAAATAAGAAGAAAAAGTCATGATCTGTAAAGTGTCCTCTATAGAGGTACTTACTTGAAACGAGCGCAGAGAGGACATTTGAGGATGATGTTTTAGCATGTGAATTTGGGATTTTTTGTCAATCTAAGCAAAAACATGTAGCAGTAAAGTTCCAGCGTGCACACTCGGTTATACAGGTCCTTCTAAAAAAATTAGCATATTGTGATAAAGTTCATTATTTTCCATAATGTAATGATAAAAATTTAACTTTCATATATTTTAGATTCATTGCACACCAACTGAAATATTTCAGGTCTTTTATTGTTTTAATACTGATGATTTTGGCATACAGCTCATGAAAACCCAAAATTCCTATCTCAAAAAATTAGCATATTTCATCCGACCAATAAAAGAAAAGTGTTTTTAATACAAAAAAAGTCAACCTTCAAATAATTATGTTCAGTTATGCACTCAATACTTGGTCGGGAATCCTTTTGCAGAAATGACTGCTTCAATGCGGCGTGGCATGGAGGCAATCAGCCTGTGGCACTGCTGAGGTGTTATGGAGGCCCAGGATGCTTCGATAGCGGCCTTAAGCTCATCCAGAGTGTTGGGTCTTGTGTCTCTCAACTTTCTCTTCACAATATCCCACAGATTCTCTATGGGGTTCAGGTCAGGAGAGTTGGCAGGCCAATTGAGCACAGTAATACCATGGTCAGTAAACCATTCACCAGTGGTTTTGGCACTGTGAGCAGGTGCCAGGTCGTGCTGAAAAATGAAATCTTCATCTCCATAAAGCTTTTCAGCAGATGGAAGCATGAAGTGCTCCAAAATCTCCTGATAGCTAGCTGCATTGACCCTGCCCTTGATAAAACACAGTGGACCAACACCAGCAGCTGACATGGCACCCCAGACCATCACTGACTGTGGGTACTTGACACTGGACTTCAGGCATTTTGGCATTTCCTTCTCCCCAGTCTTCCTCCAGACTCTGGCACCTTGATTTCCGAAAACAGTACTTTCGACCACTGAGCAACAGTCCAGTGCTGCTTCTCTGTAGCCCAGGTCAGGCGCTTCTGCCGCTGTTTCTGGTTCAAAAGTGGCTTGACCTGGGGAATGCGGCACCTGTAGCCCATTTCCTGCACACGCCTGTGCACGGTGGCTCTGGATGTTTCTACTCCAGACTCAGTCCACTGCTTCCGCAGGTCCCCCAAGGTCTGGAATCGGCCCTTCTCCACAATCTTCCTCAGGGTCCGGTCACCTCTTCTCGTTGTGCAGCGTTTTCTGCCACACTTTTTCCTTCCCACAGACTTCCCACTGAGGTGCCTTGAAACAGCACTCTGGGAACAGCCTATTCGTTCAGAAATTTCTTTCTGTGTCTTACCCTCTTGCTTGAGGGTGTCAATGATGGCCTTCTGGACAGCAGTCAGGTCGGCAGTCTTACCCATGATTGCAGTTTTGAGTAATGAACCAGGCTGGGAGTTTTTAAAAGCCTCAGGAATCTTTTGCAGGTGTTTAGAGTTAATTCGTTGATTCAGATGATTAGGTTAATAGCTCGTTTAGAGAACCTTTTCATGATATGCTAATTTTTTGAGATAGGAATTTTGGGTTTTCATGAGCTGTATGCCAAAATCATCAGTATTAAAACAATAAAAGACCTGAAATATTTCAGTTGGTGTGCAATGAATCTAAAATATATGAAAGTTTAATTTTTATCATTACATTATGGAAAATAATGAACTTTATCACAATATGCTAATTTTTTGAGAAGGACCTGTATAAATGGGCGCGCATAATGTCTCCGTTGCTTGTAGTAGAAGAGTGATGTACAGTGGGCCGTTTGAAGTAGTAATAGCTGAAGTTCCCTGACCGGGAATCGAACCCGGGCCGCGGCGGTGAGAGCGCCGAATCCTAGCCACTAGACCACCAGGGAGATGTGGTCTCAGGTCTGGCAGTGAGGCTGATGAGATTGAAACCGTTCGAACGTGGCTTTGATTTAGTGCAAACCGATTTGCAAGCATGCGCAGTTGCCAAGCGTTCGGGAAACGCCCACTGAACGAGGCGTCTTTAAAATATTCGAATCGCTTCCAACTAAACTCAAATCCTCATATGTTTGGATGTTTAGCCTATAGGTGCATGTGCGGATACATCCGTTCATGGCTACACGGTCTGGATGGAAGTTCTGTGACCATACTGATTCTACGTGGACATGCCATTCGACTCTCTCGTCAAAGAAACATCCACTGTTTTCCTGAAGGGAAATAAACTTCTGTCTAGCGTGAGTACAAATGTTCATCCGCTTTGGTTTTGCATGCTTTCATTGCTTATATTTACTTCACACAGAAACAGACCTAATGCCTTTTTAATCTGTACATCTCAAGCAAAAAGGATGTGTTTGGAAGCATGAAGAAACACGTTTCAACAACGAAAATATTCAGACACTATAGTAAAGTATAGCTACAACCAAAGGGTACACACAATACCAACGTTTAATGCAAAAGGTACCCGGTCTAATTATTAAACGTTTCGTTTTGAAAGAATCTACGCAAAAACAACACCAACAAAAAAGCTTATCGACGCTTCATGTACTAAAACGCCGAGCTCGGAAAACCCGACTCCTGTCCATTATTACTGGTCATTGGCGCTCTCTACTGCTGAGAATAACGAAGCCGTGTTCCAAAAGGAGATCAAAAGGTTTTTGCGTTAAGCTTTTTGCTTCTGCCGGACTGCGCTGGATTGAGCATTTCGAAAAGCGACACTCAGCATGCGCATGTAACAGTCAAATGCTATCGGTTTATTGTTCAGTATAATAATAACATAAAACGACGACGACGACAGCAATAATAAAAAAAAAGACAAAAAAGGGATTAATAATGCAATTTTATTTGTATCAACATGACTGGTGCAAACTGGTCAGGACTGTAGGTACATGCAGCCGCTTCTCAAACTGTGTGATGACTGAGCCCCGATTAAAGCGCATTGAAAGCGGTAGTTTTCTGTGTATGGTTTTTGTTAAACACTGTTCCATGGACAGCATTTTGTATTCATTTTGATGTTGATCAGGAAAGCCCTGGTGATTGTATTCCATTTTTTTTGTTGGTTCCTGAATAGTTTACTGTCCCGAATTAATACTGTGAAAGTGAAAGGCATCATGTGCCAGAATGAAGGTGTATTTGGTAGCTAATGTAGCTACGCAGTCAGTGGCTAAAAGTACGTCGTTGTCAGCAGGATTCGAACCTGCGCGGGGAGACCCCAATGGATTTCTAGTCCATCGCCTTAACCACTCGGCCACGACAACATTTAAGTTGTTATGAACAGCTTAACGTAAAAATCATAACTTTCCTTTCAGCCCACAGGCTGGTCATTTCGGCAGTAGAGAGAACCAATGGGCCAGCCATCACTGAAAGACGCTCGGTGTTCCTAAGTCGTTGTTGTAGTACACCAAGCCACCTTAAGTATTTTTCCTTTTTTATTGATTTTCATGTATTTGTTTTTACCGTCAAGCTTTTTAGACTCTTTCCTTCGTGACGCCTCAAACACTGATGCTTTGAACACTGTGCGCGGAACAGATCCGAAAAAGATTCACCAACCTTTTGAGTGTTTATCTAAATCTACATGAAACTGTATTGTTAAAATCCAATTTCAAAACACGTGAGTACAGTAAGTTAAAGGCAAATAAGAAGAAAAAGTCATGATCTGTAAAGTGTCCTCTATAGAGGTACTTACTTGAAACGAGCGCAGAGAGGACATTTGAGGATGATGTTTTAGCATGTGAATTTGGGATTTTTTGTCAATCTAAGCAAAAACATGTAGCAGTAAAGTTCCAGCGTGCACACTCGGTTATATAAATGGGCGCGCATAATGTCTCCGTTGCTTGTAGTAGAAGAGTGATGTACAGTGGGCCGTTTGAAGTAGTAATAGCTGAAGTTCCCTGACCGGGAATCGAACCCGGGCCGCGGCGGTGAGAGCGCCGAATCCTAGCCACTAGACCACCAGGGAGATGTGGTCTCAGGTCTGGCAGTGAGGCTGATGAGATTGAAACCGTTCGAACGTGGCTTTGATTTAGTGCAAACCGATTTGCAAGCATGCGCAGTTGCCAAGCGTTCGGGAAACGCCCACTGAACGAGGCGTCTTTAAAATATTCGGATCGCTTCCAACTAAACTCAAATCCTCATATGTTTGGATGTTTAGCCTATAGGTGCATGTGCGGATACATCCGTTCATGGCTACACGGTCTGGATGGAAGTTCTGTGACCATACTGATTCTACGTGGACATGCCATTCGACTCTCTCGTCAAAGAAACATCCACTGTTTTCCTGAAGGGAAATAAACTTCTGTCTAGAGTGAGTACAAATGTTCATCCGCTTTGGTTTTGCATGCTTTCATTGCTTATATTTACTTCACACAGAAACAGACCTAATGCCTTTTTAATCTGTACATCTCAAGCAAAAAGGATGTGTTTGGAAGCATAAAGAAACACGTTTCAACAACGAAAATATTCAGACACTATAGTAAAGTATATAGCTACAACCAAAGGGTACACACAATACCAACGTTTAATGCAAAAGGTACCCGGTCTAATTATTAAACGTTTCGTTTTGAAAGAATCTACGCAAAAACAACACCAACAAAAAAGCTTATCGACGCTTCATGTACTAAAACGCCGAGCTCGGAAAACCCGACTCCTGTCCATTATTACTGGTCATTGGCGCTCTCTACTGCTGAGAATAACGAAGCCGTGTTCCAAAAGGAGATCAAAAGGTTTTTGCGTTAAGCTTTTTGCTTCTGCCGGACTGCGCTGGATTGAGCATTTCGAAAAGCGACACTCAGCATGCGCATGTAACAGTCAAATGCTATCGGTTTATTGTTCATTATAATAATAACATAAAACGACGACGACGACAGCAATAATAAAAAAAAAGACAAAAAAGGGAATAATAATGCAATTTTATTTGTATCAACATGACTGGTGCAAACTGGTCAGGACTGTAGGTACATGCAGCCGCTTCTCAAACTGTGTGATGACTGAGCCCCGATTAAAGCGCATTGAAAGCGGTAGTTTTCTGTGTACGGTTTTTGTTAAACACTGTTCCATGGACAGCATTTTGTATTCATTTTGATGTTGATCAGGAAAGCCCTGGTGATTGTATTCCATTTTTTTTGTTGGTTCCTGAATAGTTTACTGTCCCGAATTAATACTGTGAAAGTGAAAGGCATCATGTGCCAGAATGAAGGTGTATTTGGTAGCTAATGTAGCTACGCAGTCAGTGGCTAAAAGTACGTCGTTGTCGGCAGGATTCGAACCTGCGCGGGGAGACCCCAATGGATTTCTAGTCCATCGCCTTAACCACTCGGCCACGACAACATTTAAGCTGTTGTGAACAGCTTAACGTAAAAATCATAACTTTCCTTTCAGCCCACAGGCTGGTCATTTCGGCAGTAGAGAGAACCAATGGGCCAGCCATCACTGAAAGACGCTCGGTGTTCCTAAGTCGTTGTTGTAGTACACCAAGCCACCTTAAGTATTTTTCCTTTTTTATTGATTTTCATGTATTTGTTTTTACCGTCAAGCTTTTTAGACTCTTTCCTTCGTGACGCCTCAAACACTGATGCTTTGAACACTGTGCGCGGCACAGATCCGAAAAAGATTCACCAACCTTTTGAGTGTTTATCTAAATCTACATGAAACTGTATTGTTAAAATCCAATTTCAAAACACGTGGGTACAGTAAGTTAAAGGCAAATAAGAAGAAAAAGTCATGATCTGTAAAGTGTCCTCTATAGAGGTACTTACTTGAAACGAGCGCAGAGAGGACATTTGAGGATGATGTTTTAGCATGTGAATTTGGGATTTTTTGTCAATCTAAGCAAAAACATGTAGCAGTAAAGTTCCAGCGTGCACACTCGGTTATACAGGTCCTTCTAAAAAAATTAGCATATTGTGATAAAGTTCATTATTTTCCATAATGTAATGATAAAAATTTAACTTTCATATATTTTAGATTCATTGCACACCAACTGAAATATTTCAGGTCTTTTATTGTTTTAATACTGATGATTTTGGCATACAGCTCATGAAAACCCAAAATTCCTATCTCAAAAAATTAGCATATTTCATCCGACCAATAAAAGAAAAGTGTTTTTAATACAAAAAAAGTCAACCTTCAAATAATTATGTTCAGTTATGCACTCAATACTTGGTCGGGAATCCTTTTGCAGAAATGACTGCTTCAATGCGGCGTGGCATGGAGGCAATCAGCCTGTGGCACTGCTGAGGTGTTATGGAGGCCCAGGATGCTTCGATAGCGGCCTTAAGCTCATCCAGAGTGTTGGGTCTTGTGTCTCTCAACTTTCTCTTCACAATATCCCACAGATTCTCTATGGGGTTCAGGTCAGGAGAGTTGGCAGGCCAATTGAGCACAGTAATACCATGGTCAGTAAACCATTCACCAGTGGTTTTGGCACTGTGAGCAGGTGCCAGGTCGTGCTGAAAAATGAAATCTTCATCTCCATAAAGCTTTTCAGCAGATGGAAGCATGAAGTGCTCCAAAATCTCCTGATAGCTAGCTGCATTGACCCTGCCCTTGATAAAACACAGTGGACCAACACCAGCAGCTGACATGGCACCCCAGACCATCACTGACTGTGGGTACTTGACACTGGACTTCAGGCATTTTGGCATTTCCTTCTCCCCAGTCTTCCTCCAGACTCTGGCACCTTGATTTCCGAAAACAGTACTTTCGACCACTGAGCAACAGTCCAGTGCTGCTTCTCTGTAGCCCAGGTCAGGCGCTTCTGCCGCTGTTTCTGGTTCAAAAGTGGCTTGACCTGGGGAATGCGGCACCTGTAGCCCATTTCCTGCACACGCCTGTGCACGGTGGCTCTGGATGTTTCTACTCCAGACTCAGTCCACTGCTTCCGCAGGTCCCCCAAGGTCTGGAATCGGCCCTTCTCCACAATCTTCCTCAGGGTCCGGTCACCTCTTCTCGTTGTGCAGCGTTTTCTGCCACACTTTTTCCTTCCCACAGACTTCCCACTGAGGTGCCTTGAAACAGCACTCTGGGAACAGCCTATTCGTTCAGAAATTTCTTTCTGTGTCTTACCCTCTTGCTTGAGGGTGTCAATGATGGCCTTCTGGACAGCAGTCAGGTCGGCAGTCTTACCCATGATTGCAGTTTTGAGTAATGAACCAGGCTGGGAGTTTTTAAAAGCCTCAGGAATCTTTTGCAGGTGTTTAGAGTTAATTCGTTGATTCAGATGATTAGGTTAATAGCTCGTTTAGAGAACCTTTTCATGATATGCTAATTTTTTGAGATAGGAATTTTGGGTTTTCATGAGCTGTATGCCAAAATCATCAGTATTAAAACAATAAAAGACCTGAAATATTTCAGTTGGTGTGCAATGAATCTAAAATATATGAAAGTTTAATTTTTATCATTACATTATGGAAAATAATGAACTTTATCACAATATGCTAATTTTTTGAGAAGGACCTGTATAAATGGGCGCGCATAATGTCTCCGTTGCTTGTAGTAGAAGAGTGATGTACAGTGGGCCGTTTGAAGTAGTAATAGCTGAAGTTCCCTGACCGGGAATCGAACCCGGGCCGCGGCGGTGAGAGCGCCGAATCCTAGCCACTAGACCACCAGGGAGATGTGGTCTCAGGTCTGGCAGTGAGGCTGATGAGATTGAAACCGTTCGAACGTGGCTTTGATTTAGTGCAAACCGATTTGCAAGCATGCGCAGTTGCCAAGCGTTCGGGAAACGCCCACTGAACGAGGCGTCTTTAAAATATTCGAATCGCTTCCAACTAAACTCAAATCCTCATATGTTTGGATGTTTAGCCTATAGGTGCATGTGCGGATACATCCGTTCATGGCTACACGGTCTGGATGGAAGTTCTGTGACCATACTGATTCTACGTGGACATGCCATTCGACTCTCTCGTCAAAGAAACATCCACTGTTTTCCTGAAGGGAAATAAACTTCTGTCTAGAGTGAGTACAAATGTTCATCCGCTTTGGTTTTGCATGCTTTCATTGCTTATATTTACTTCACACAGAAACAGACCTAATGCCTTTTTAATCTGTACATCTCAAGCAAAAAGGATGTGTTTGGAAGCATAAAGAAACACGTTTCAACAACGAAAATATTCAGACACTATAGTAAAGTATATAGCTACAACCAAAGGGTACACACAATACCAACGTTTAATGCAAAAGGTACCCGGTCTAATTATTAAACGTTTCGTTTTGAAAGAATCTACGCAAAAACAACACCAACAAAAAAGCTTATCGACGCTTCATGTACTAAAACGCCGAGCTCGGAAAACCCGACTCCTGTCCATTATTACTGGTCATTGGCGCTCTCTACTGCTGAGAATAACGAAGCCGTGTTCCAAAAGGAGATCAAAAGGTTTTTGCGTTAAGCTTTTTGCTTCTGCCGGACTGCGCTGGATTGAGCATTTCGAAAAGCGACACTCAGCATGCGCATGTAACAGTCAAATGCTATCGGTTTATTGTTCATTATAATAATAACAACATAAAACGACGACGACGACAGCAATAATAAAAAAAAAGACAAAAAAGGGAATAATAATGCAATTTTATTTGTATCAACATGACTGGTGCAAACTGGTCAGGACTGTAGGTACATGCAGCCGCTTCTCAAACTGTGTGATGACTGAGCCCCGATTAAAGCGCATTGAAAGCGGTAGTTTTCTGTGTACGGTTTTTGTTAAACACTGTTCCATGGACAGCATTTTGTATTCATTTTGATGTTGATCAGGAAAGCCCTGGTGATTGTATTCCATTTTTTTTGTTGGTTCCTGAATAGTTTACTGTCCCGAATTAATACTGTGAAAGTGAAAGGCATCATGTGCCAGAATGAAGGTGTATTTGGTAGCTAATGTAGCTACGCAGTCAGTGGCTAAAAGTACGTCGTTGTCGGCAGGATTCGAACCTGCGCGGGGAGACCCCAATGGATTTCTAGTCCATCGCCTTAACCACTCGGCCACGACAACATTTAAGCTGTTGTGAACAGCTTAACGTAAAAATCATAACTTTCCTTTCAGCCCACAGGCTGGTCATTTCGGCAGTAGAGAGAACCAATGGGCCAGCCATCACTGAAAGACGCTCGGTGTTCCTAAGTCGTTGTTGTAGTACACCAAGCCACCTTAAGTATTTTTCCTTTTTTATTGATTTTCATGTATTTGTTTTTACCGTCAAGCTTTTTAGACTCTTTCCTTCGTGACGCCTCAAACACTGATGCTTTGAACACTGTGCGCGGCACAGATCCGAAAGAGATTCACCAACCTTTTGAGTGTTTATCTAAATCTACATGAAACTGTATTGTTAAAATCCAATTTCAAAACACGTGGGTACAGTAAGTTAAAGGCAAATAAGAAGAAAAAGTCATGATCTGTAAAGTGTCCTCTATAGAGGTACTTACTTGAAACGAGCGCAGAGAGGACATTTGAGGATGATGTTTTAGCATGTGAATTTGGGATTTTTTGTCAATCTAAGCAAAAACATGTAGCAGTAAAGTTCCAGCGTGCACACTCGGTTATATAAATGGGCGCGCATAATGTCTCCGTTGCTTGTAGTAGAAGAGTGATGTACAGTGGGCCGTTTGAAGTAGTAATAGCTGAAGTTCCCTGACCGGGAATCGAACCCGGGCCGCGGCGGTGAGCGCGCCGAATCCTAGCCACTAGACCACCAGGGAGATGTGCTCTCAGGTCTGGCAGTGAGGCTGATGAGATTGAAACCGTTCGAACTTGGCTTTGATTTAGTGCAAACCGATTTGCAAGCATGCGCAGTTGCCAAGCGTTCGGGAAACGCCCACTGAACGAGGCGTCTTTAAAATATTCGGATCGCTTCCAACTAAACTCAAATCCTCATATGTTTGGATGTTTAGCCTATAGGTGCATGTGCGGATACATCCGTTCATGGCTACACGGTCTGGATGGAAGTTCTGTGACCATACTGATTCTACGTGGACATGCCATTCGACTCTCTCGTCAAAGAAACATCCACTGTTTTCCTGAAGGGAAATAAACTTCTGTCTAGAGTGAGTACAAATGTTCATCCGCTTTGGTTTTGCATGCTTTCATTGCTTATATTTACTTCACACAGAAACAGACCTAATGCCTTTTTAATCTGTACATCTCAAGCAAAAAGGATGTGTTTGGAAGCATAAAGAAACACGTTTCAACAACGAAAATATTCAGACACTATAGTAAAGTATATAGCTACAACCAAAGGGTACACACAATACCAACGTTTAATGCAAAAGGTACCCGGTCTAATTATTAAACGTTTCGTTTTGAAAGAATCTACGCAAAAACAACACCAACAAAAAAGCTTATCGACGCTTCATGTACTAAAACGCCGAGCTCGGAAAACCCGACTCCTGTCCATTATTACTGGTCATTGGCGCTCTCTACTGCTGAGAATAACGAAGCCGTGTTCCAAAAGGAGATCAAAAGGTTTTTGCGTTAAGCTTTTTGCTTCTGCCGGACTGCGCTGGATTGAGCATTTCGAAAAGCGACACTCAGCATGCGCATGTAACAGTCAAATGCTATCGGTTTATTGTTCATTATAATAATAACATAAAACGACGACGACGACAGCAATAATAAAAAAAAAGACAAAAAAGGGAATAATAATGCAATTTTATTTGTATCAACATGACTGGTGCAAACTGGTCAGGACTGTAGGTACATGCAGCCGCTTCTCAAACTGTGTGATGACTGAGCCCCGATTAAAGCGCATTGAAAGCGGTAGTTTTCTGTGTACGGTTTTTGTTAAACACTGTTCCATGGACAGCATTTTGTATTCATTTTGATGTTGATCAGGAAAGCCCTGGTGATTGTATTCCATTTTTTTTGTTGGTTCCTGAATAGTTTACTGTCCCGAATTAATACTGTGAAAGTGAAAGGCATCATGTGCCAGAATGAAGGTGTATTTGGTAGCTAATGTAGCTACGCAGTCAGTGGCTAAAAGTACGTCGTTGTCGGCAGGATTCGAACCTGCGCGGGGAGACCCCAATGGATTTCTAGTCCATCGCCTTAACCACTCGGCCACGACAACATTTAAGCTGTTGTGAACAGCTTAACGTAAAAATCATAACTTTCCTTTCAGCCCACAGGCTGGTCATTTCGGCAGTAGAGAGAACCAATGGGCCAGCCATCACTGAAAGACGCTCGGTGTTCCTAAGTCGTTGTTGTAGTACACCAAGCCACCTTAAGTATTTTTCCTTTTTTATTGATTTTCATGTATTTGTTTTTACCGTCAAGCTTTTTAGACTCTTTCCTTCGTGACGCCTCAAACACTGATGCTTTGAACACTGTGCGCGGAACAGATCCGAAAAAGATTCACCAACCTTTTGAGTGTTTATCTAAATCTACATGAAACTGTATTGTTAAAATCCAATTTCAAAACACGTGGGTACAGTAAGTTAAAGGCAAATAAGAAGAAAAAGTCATGATCTGTAAAGTGTCCTCTATAGAGGTACTTACTTGAAACGAGCGCAGAGAGGACATTTGAGGATGATGTTTTAGCATGTGAATTTGGGATTTTTTGTCAATCTAAGCAAAAACATGTAGCAGTAAAGTTCCAGCGTGCACACTCGGTTATATAAATGGGCGCGCATAATGTCTCCGTTGCTTGTAGTAGAAGAGTGATGTACAGTGGGCCGTTTGAAGTAGTAATAGCTGAAGTTCCCTGACCGGGAATCGAACCCGGGCCGTGGCGGTGAGAGCGCCGAATCCTAGCCACTAGACCACCAGGGAGATGTGCTCTCAGGTCTGGCAGTGAGGCTGATGAGATTGAAACCGTTCGAACTTGGCTTTGATTTAGTGCAAACCGATTTGCAAGCATGCGCAGTTGCCAAGCGTTCGGGAAACGCCCACTGAACGAGGCGTCTTTAAAATATTCGGATCGCTTCCAACTAAACTCAAATCCTCATATGTTTGGATGTTTAGCCTATAGGTGCATGTGCGGATACATCCGTTCATGGCTACACGGTCTGGATGGAAGTTCTGTGACCATACTGATTCTACGTGGACATGCCATTCGACTCTCTCGTCAAAGAAACATCCACTGTTTTCCTGAAGGGAAATAAACTTCTGTCTAGAGTGAGTACAAATGTTCATCCGCTTTGGTTTTGCATGCTTTCATTGCTTATATTTACTTCACACAGAAACAGACCTAATGCCTTTTTAATCTGTACATCTCAAGCAAAAAGGATGTGTTTGGAAGCATAAAGAAACACGTTTCAACAACGAAAATATTCAGACACTATAGTAAAGTATATAGCTACAACCAAAGGGTACACACAATACCAACGTTTAATGCAAAAGGTACCCGGTCTAATTATTAAACGTTTCGTTTTGAAAGAATCTACGCAAAAACAACACCAACAAAAAAGCTTATCGACGCTTCATGTACTAAAACGCCGAGCTCGGAAAACCCGACTCCTGTCCATTATTACTGGTCATTGGCGCTCTCTACTGCTGAGAATAACGAAGCCGTGTTCCAAAAGGAGATCAAAAGGTTTTTGCGTTAAGCTTTTTGCTTCTGCCGGACTGCGCTGGATTGAGCATTTCGAAAAGCGACACTCAGCATGCGCATGTAACAGTCAAATGCTATCGGTTTATTGTTCATTATAATAATAACATAAAACGACGACGACGACAGCAATAATAAAAAAAAAGACAAAAAAGGGAATAATAATGCAATTTTATTTGTATCAACATGACTGGTGCAAACTGGTCAGGACTGTAGGTACATGCAGCCGCTTCTCAAACTGTGTGATGACTGAGCCCCGATTAAAGCGCATTGAAAGCGGTAGTTTTCTGTGTACGGTTTTTGTTAAACACTGTTCCATGGACAGCATTTTGTATTCATTTTGATGTTGATCAGGAAAGCCCTGGTGATTGTATTCCATTTTTTTTGTTGGTTCCTGAATAGTTTACTGTCCCGAATTAATACTGTGAAAGTGAAAGGCATCATGTGCCAGAATGAAGGTGTATTTGGTAGCTAATGTAGCTACGCAGTCAGTGGCTAAAAGTACGTCGTTGTCGGCAGGATTCGAACCTGCGCGGGGAGACCCCAATGGATTTCTAGTCCATCGCCTTAACCACTCGGCCACGACAACATTTAAGCTGTTGTGAACAGCTTAACGTAAAAATCATAACTTTCCTTTCAGCCCACAGGCTGGTCATTTCGGCAGTAGAGAGAACCAATGGGCCAGCCATCACTGAAAGACGCTCGGTGTTCCTAAGTCGTTGTTGTAGTACACCAAGCCACCTTAAGTATTTTTCCTTTTTTATTGATTTTCATGTATTTGTTTTTACCGTCAAGCTTTTTAGACTCTTTCCTTCGTGACGCCTCAAACACTGATGCTTTGAACACTGTGCGCGGCACAGATCCGAAAAAGATTCACCAACCTTTTGAGTGTTTATCTAAATCTACATGAAACTGTATTGTTAAAATCCAATTTCAAAACACGTGGGTACAGTAAGTTAAAGGCAAATAAGAAGAAAAAGTCATGATCTGTAAAGTGTCCTCTATAGAGGTACTTACTTGAAACGAGCGCAGAGAGGACATTTGAGGATGATGTTTTAGCATGTGAATTTGGGATTTTTTGTCAATCTAAGCAAAAACATGTAGCAGTAAAGTTCCAGCGTGCACACTCGGTTATATAAATGGGCGCGCATAATGTCTCCGTTGCTTGTAGTAGAAGAGTGATGTACAGTGGGCCGTTTGAAGTAGTAATAGCTGAAGTTCCCTGACCGGGAATCGAACCCGGGCCGCGGCGGTGAGAGCGCCGAATCCTAGCCACTAGACCACCAGGGAGATGTGCTCTCAGGTCTGGCAGTGAGGCTGATGAGATTGAAACCGTTCGAACTTGGCTTTGATTTAGTGCAAACCGATTTGCAAGCATGCGCAGTTGCCAAGCGTTCGGGAAACGCCCACTGAACGAGGCGTCTTTAAAATATTCGGATCGCTTCCAACTAAACTCAAATCCTCATATGTTTGGATGTTTAGCCTATAGGTGCATGTGCGGATACATCCGTTCATGGCTACACGGTCTGGATGGAAGTTCTGTGACCATACTGATTCTACGTGGACATGCCATTCGACTCTCTCGTCAAAGAAACATCCACTGTTTTCCTGAAGGGAAATAAACTTCTGTCTAGAGTGAGTACAAATGTTCATCCGCTTTGGTTTTGCATGCTTTCATTGCTTACATTTACTTCACACAGAAACAGACCTAATGCCTTTTTAATCTGTACATCTCAAGCAAAAAGGATGTGTTTGGAAGCATAAAGAAACACGTTTCAACAACGAAAATATTCAGACACTATAGTAAAGTATATAGCTACAACCAAAGGGTACACACAATACCAACGTTTAATGCAAAAGGTACCCGGTCTAATTATTAAACGTTTCGTTTTGAAAGAATCTACGCAAAAACAACACCAACAAAAAAGCTTATCGACGCTTCATGTACTAAAACGCCGAGCTCGGAAAACCCGACTCCTGTCCATTATTACTGGTCATTGGCGCTCTCTACTGCTGAGAATAACGAAGCCGTGTTCCAAAAGGAGATCAAAAGGTTTTTGCGTTAAGCTTTTTGCTTCTGCCGGACTGCGCTGGATTGAGCATTTCGAAAAGCGACACTCAGCATGCGCATGTAACAGTCAAATGCTATCGGTTTATTGTTCATTATAATAATAACAACATAAAACGACGACGACGACAGCAATAATAAAAAAAAAGACAAAAAAGGGAATAATAATGCAATTTTATTTGTATCAACATGACTGGTGCAAACTGGTCAGGACTGTAGGTACATGCAGCCGCTTCTCAAACTGTGTGATGACTGAGCCCCGATTAAAGCGCATTGAAAGCGGTAGTTTTCTGTGTACGGTTTTTGTTAAACACTGTTCCATGGACAGCATTTTGTATTCATTTTGATGTTGATCAGGAAAGCCCTGGTGATTGTATTCCATTTTTTTTGTTGGTTCCTGAATAGTTTACTGTCCCGAATTAATACTGTGAAAGTGAAAGGCATCATGTGCCAGAATGAAGGTGTATTTGGTAGCTAATGTAGCTACGCAGTCAGTGGCTAAAAGTACGTCGTTGTCGGCAGGATTCGAACCTGCGCGGGGAGACCCCAATGGATTTCTAGTCCATCGCCTTAACCACTCGGCCACGACAACATTTAAGCTGTTGTGAACAGCTTAACGTAAAAATCATAACTTTCCTTTCAGCCCACAGGCTGGTCATTTCGGCAGTAGAGAGAACCAATGGGCCAGCCATCACTGAAAGACGCTCGGTGTTCCTAAGTCGTTGTTGTAGTACACCAAGCCACCTTAAGTATTTTTCCTTTTTTATTGATTTTCATGTATTTGTTTTTACCGTCAAGCTTTTTAGACTCTTTCCTTCGTGACGCCTCAAACACTGATGCTTTGAACACTGTGCGCGGCACAGATCCGAAAAAGATTCACCAACCTTTTGAGTGTTTATCTAAATCTACATGAAACTGTATTGTTAAAATCCAATTTCAAAACACGTGGGTACAGTAAGTTAAAGGCAAATAAGAAGAAAAAGTCATGATCTGTAAAGTGTCCTCTATAGAGGTACTTACTTGAAACGAGCGCAGAGAGGACATTTGAGGATGATGTTTTAGCATGTGAATTTGGGATTTTTTTGTCAATCTAAGCAAAAACATGTAGCAGTAAAGTTCCAGCGTGCACACTCGGTTATATAAATGGGCGCGCATAATGTCTCCGTTGCTTGTAGTAGAAGAGTGATGTACAGTGGGCCGTTTGAAGTAGTAATAGCTGAAGTTCCCTGACCGGGAATCGAACCCGGGCCGCGGCGGTGAGAGCGCCGAATCCTAGCCACTAGACCACCAGGGAGATGTGCTCTCAGGTCTGGCAGTGAGGCTGATGAGATTGAAACCGTTCGAACTTGGCTTTGATTTAGTGCAAACCGATTTGCAAGCATGCGCAGTTGCCAAGCGTTCGGGAAACGCCCACTGAACGAGGCGTCTTTAAAATATTCGGATCGCTTCCAACTAAACTCAAATCCTCATATGTTTGGATGTTTAGCCTATAGGTGCATGTGCGGATACATCCGTTCATGGCTACACGGTCTGGATGGAAGTTCTGTGACCATACTGATTCTACGTGGACATGCCATTCGACTCTCTCGTCAAAGAAACATCCACTGTTTTCCTGAAGGGAAATAAACTTCTGTCTAGAGTGAGTACAAATGTTCATCCGCTTTGGTTTTGCATGCTTTCATTGCTTATATTTACTTCACACAGAAACAGACCTAATGCCTTTTTAATCTGTACATCTCAAGCAAAAAGGATGTGTTTGGAAGCATAAAGAAACACGTTTCAACAACGAAAATATTCAGACACTATAGTAAAGTATATAGCTACAACCAAAGGGTACACACAATACCAACGTTTAATGCAAAAGGTACCCGGTCTAATTATTAAACGTTTCGTTTTGAAAGAATCTACGCAAAAACAACACCAACAAAAAAGCTTATCGACGCTTCATGTACTAAAACGCCGAGCTCGGAAAACCCGACTCCTGTCCATTATTACTGGTCATTGGCGCTCTCTACTGCTGAGAATAACGAAGCCGTGTTCCAAAAGGAGATCAAAAGGTTTTTGCGTTAAGCTTTTTGCTTCTGCCGGACTGCGCTGGATTGAGCATTTCGAAAAGCGACACTCAGCATGCGCATGTAACAGTCAAATGCTATCGGTTTATTGTTCATTATAATAATAACAACATAAAACGACGACGACGACAGCAATAATAAAAAAAAAGACAAAAAAGGGAATAATAATGCAATTTTATTTGTATCAACATGACTGGTGCAAACTGGTCAGGACTGTAGGTACATGCAGCCGCTTCTCAAACTGTGTGATGACTGAGCCCCGATTAAAGCGCATTGAAAGCGGTAGTTTTCTGTGTACGGTTTTTGTTAAACACTGTTCCATGGACAGCATTTTGTATTCATTTTGATGTTGATCAGGAAAGCCCTGGTGATTGTATTCCATTTTTTTTGTTGGTTCCTGAATAGTTTACTGTCCCGAATTAATACTGTGAAAGTGAAAGGCATCATGTGCCAGAATGAAGGTGTATTTGGTAGCTAATGTAGCTACGCAGTCAGTGGCTAAAAGTACGTCGTTGTCGGCAGGATTCGAACCTGCGCGGGGAGACCCCAATGGATTTCTAGTCCATCGCCTTAACCACTCGGCCACGACAACATTTAAGCTGTTGTGAACAGCTTAACGTAAAAATCATAACTTTCCTTTCAGCCCACAGGCTGGTCATTTCGGCAGTAGAGAGAACCAATGGGCCAGCCATCACTGAAAGACGCTCGGTGTTCCTAAGTCGTTGTTGTAGTACACCAAGCCACCTTAAGTATTTTTCCTTTTTTATTGATTTTCATGTATTTGTTTTTACCGTCAAGCTTTTTAGACTCTTTCCTTCGTGACGCCTCAAACACTGATGCTTTGAACACTGTGCGCGGCACAGATCCGAAAAAGATTCACCAACCTTTTGAGTGTTTATCTAAATCTACATGAAACTGTATTGTTAAAATCCAATTTCAAAACACGTGGGTACAGTAAGTTAAAGGCAAATAAGAAGAAAAAGTCATGATCTGTAAAGTGTCCTCTATAGAGGTACTTACTTGAAACGAGCGCAGAGAGGACATTTGAGGATGATGTTTTAGCATGTGAATTTGGGATTTTTTGTCAATCTAAGCAAAAACATGTAGCAGTAAAGTTCCAGCGTGCACACTCGGTTATATAAATGGGCGCGCATAATGTCTCCGTTGCTTGTAGTAGAAGAGTGATGTACAGTGGGCCGTTTGAAGTAGTAATAGCTGAAGTTCCCTGACCGGGAATCGAACCCGGGCCGCGGCGGTGAGAGCGCCGAATCCTAGCCACTAGACCACCAGGGAGATGTGGTCTCAGGTCTGGCAGTGAGGCTGATGAGATTGAAACCGTTCGAACTTGGCTTTGATTTAGTGCAAACCGATTTGCAAGCATGCGCAGTTGCCAAGCGTTCGGGAAACGCCCACTGAACGAGGCGTCTTTAAAATATTCGGATCGCTTCCAACTAAACTCAAATCCTCATATGTTTGGATGTTTAGCCTATAGGTGCATGTGCGGATACATCCGTTCATGGCTACACGGTCTGGATGGAAGTTCTGTGACCATACTGATTCTACGTGGACATGCCATTCGACTCTCTCGTCAAAGAAACATCCACTGTTTTCCTGAAGGGAAATAAACTTCTGTCTAGAGTGAGTACAAATGTTCATCCGCTTTGGTTTTGCATGCTTTCATTGCTTATATTTACTTCACACAGAAACAGACCTAATGCCTTTTTAATCTGTACATCTCAAGCAAAAAGGATGTGTTTGGAAGCATAAAGAAACACGTTTCAACAACGAAAATATTCAGACACTATAGTAAAGTATATAGCTACAACCAAAGGGTACACACAATACCAACGTTTAATGCAAAAGGTACCCGGTCTAATTATTAAACGTTTCGTTTTGAAAGAATCTACGCAAAAACAACACCAACAAAAAAGCTTATCGACGCTTCATGTACTAAAACGCCGAGCTCGGAAAACCCGACTCCTGTCCATTATTACTGGTCATTGGCGCTCTCTACTGCTGAGAATAACGAAGCCGTGTTCCAAAAGGAGATCAAAAGGTTTTTGCGTTAAGCTTTTTGCTTCTGCCGGACTGCGCTGGATTGAGCATTTCGAAAAGCGACACTCAGCATGCGCATGTAACAGTCAAATGCTATCGGTTTATTGTTCATTATAATAATAACAACATAAAACGACGACGACGACAGCAATAATAAAAAAAAAGACAAAAAAGGGAATAATAATGCAATTTTATTTGTATCAACATGACTGGTGCAAACTGGTCAGGACTGTAGGTACATGCAGCCGCTTCTCAAACTGTGTGATGACTGAGCCCCGATTAAAGCGCATTGAAAGCGGTAGTTTTCTGTGTACGGTTTTTGTTAAACACCGTTCCATGGACAGCATTTTGTATTCATTTTGATGTTGATCAGGAAAGCCCTGGTGATTGTATTCCATTTTTTTTGTTGGTTCCTGAATAGTTTACTGTCCCGAATTAATACTGTGAAAGTGAAAGGCATCATGTGCCAGAATGAAGGTGTATTTGGTAGCTAATGTAGCTACGCAGTCAGTGGCTAAAAGTACGTCGTTGTCGGCAGGATTCGAACCTGCGCGGGGAGACCCCAATGGATTTCTAGTCCATCGCCTTAACCACTCGGCCACGACAACATTTAAGCTGTTGTGAACAGCTTAACGTAAAAATCATAACTTTCCTTTCAGCCCACAGGCTGGTCATTTCGGCAGTAGAGAGAACCAATGGGCCAGCCATCACTGAAAGACGCTCGGTGTTCCTAAGTCGTTGTTGTAGTACACCAAGCCACCTTAAGTATTTTTCCTTTTTTATTGATTTTCATGTATTTGTTTTTACCGTCAAGCTTTTTAGACTCTTTCCTTCGTGACGCCTCAAACACTGATGCTTTGAACACTGTGCCCGCGCGGCACAGATCCGAAAAAGATTCACCAACCTTTTGAGTGTTTATCTAAATCTACATGAAACTGTATTGTTAAAATCCAATTTCAAAACACGTGGGTACAGTAAGTTAAAGGCAAATAAGAAGAAAAAGTCATGATCTGTAAAGTGTCCTCTATAGAGGTACTTACTTGAAACGAGCGCAGAGAGGACATTTGAGGATGATGTTTTAGCATGTGAATTTGGGATTTTTTGTCAATCTAAGCAAAAACATGTAGCAGTAAAGTTCCAGCGTGCACACTCGGTTATATAAATGGGCGCGCATAATGTCTCCGTTGCTTGTAGTAGAAGAGTGATGTACAGTGGGCCGTTTGAAGTAGTAATAGCTGAAGTTCCCTGACCGGGAATCGAACCCTGGCCGCGGCGGTGAGAGCGCCGAATCCTAGCCACTAGACCACCAGGGAGATGTGGTCTCAGGTCTGGCAGTGAGGCTGATGAGATTGAAACCGTTCGAACTTGGCTTTGATTTAGTGCAAACCGATTTGCAAGCATGCGCAGTTGCCAAGCGTTCGGGAAACGCCCACTGAACGAGGCGTCTTTAAAATATTCGGATCGCTTCCAACTAAACTCAAATCCTCATATGTTTGGATGTTTAGCCTATAGGTGCATGTGCGGATACATCCGTTCATGGCTACACGGTCTGGATGGAAGTTCTGTGACCATACTGATTCTACGTGGACATGCCATTCGACTCTCTCGTCAAAGAAACATCCACTGTTTTCCTGAAGGGAAATAAACTTCTGTCTAGAGTGAGTACAAATGTTCATCCGCTTTGGTTTTGCATGCTTTCATTGCTTATATTTACTTCACACAGAAACAGACCTAATGCCTTTTTAATCTGTACATCTCAAGCAAAAAGGATGTGTTTGGAAGCATAAAGAAACACGTTTCAACAACGAAAATATTCAGACACTATAGTAAAGTATATAGCTACAACCAAAGGGTACACACAATACCAACGTTTAATGCAAAAGGTACCCGGTCTAATTATTAAACGTTTCGTTTTGAAAGAATCTACGCAAAAACAACACCAACAAAAAAGCTTATCGACGCTTCATGTACTAAAACGCCGAGCTCGGAAAACCCGACTCCTGTCCATTATTACTGGTCATTGGCGCTCTCTACTGCTGAGAATAACGAAGCCGTGTTCCAAAAGGAGATCAAAAGGTTTTTGCGTTAAGCTTTTTGCTTCTGCCGGACTGCGCTGGATTGAGCATTTCGAAAAGCGACACTCAGCATGCGCATGTAACAGTCAAATGCTATCGGTTTATTGTTCATTATAATAATAACAACATAAAACGACGACGACGACAGCAATAATAAAAAAAAAGACAAAAAAGGGAATAATAATGCAATTTTATTTGTATCAACATGACTGGTGCAAACTGGTCAGGACTGTAGGTACATGCAGCCGCTTCTCAAACTGTGTGATGACTGAGCCCCGATTAAAGCGCATTGAAAGCGGTAGTTTTCTGTGTACGGTTTTTGTTAAACACTGTTCCATGGACAGCATTTTGTATTCATTTTGATGTTGATCAGGAAAGCCCTGGTGATTGTATTCCATTTTTTTTGTTGGTTCCTGAATAGTTTACTGTCCCGAATTAATACTGTGAAAGTGAAAGGCATCATGTGCCAGAATGAAGGTGTATTTGGTAGCTAATGTAGCTACGCAGTCAGTGGCTAAAAGTACGTCGTTGTCGGCAGGATTCGAACCTGCGCGGGGAGACCCCAATGGATTTCTAGTCCATCGCCTTAACCACTCGGCCACGACAACATTTAAGCTGTTGTGAACAGCTTAACGTAAAAATCATAACTTTCCTTTCAGCCCACAGGCTGGTCATTTCGGCAGTAGAGAGAACCAATGGGCCAGCCATCACTGAAAGACGCTCGGTGTTCCTAAGTCGTTGTTGTAGTACACCAAGCCACCTTAAGTATTTTTCCTTTTTTATTGATTTTCATGTATTTGTTTTTACCGTCAAGCTTTTTAGACTCTTTCCTTCGTGACGCCTCAAACACTGATGCTTTGAACACTGTGCGCGGCACAGATCCGAAAAAGATTCACCAACCTTTTGAGTGTTTATCTAAATCTACATGAAACTGTATTGTTAAAATCCAATTTCAAAACACGTGGGTACAGTAAGTTAAAGGCAAATAAGAAGAAAAAGTCATGATCTGTAAAGTGTCCTCTATAGAGGTACTTACTTGAAACGAGCGCAGAGAGGACATTTGAGGATGATGTTTTAGCATGTGAATTTGGGATTTTTTGTCAATCTAAGCAAAAACATGTAGCAGTAAAGTTCCAGCGTGCACACTCGGTTATATAAATGGGCGCGCATAATGTCTCCGTTGCTTGTAGTAGAAGAGTGATGTACAGTGGGCCGTTTGAAGTAGTAATAGCTGAAGTTCCCTGACCGGGAATCGAACCCGGGCCGCGGCGGTGAGAGCGCCGAATCCTAGCCACTAGACCACCAGGGAGATGTGCTCTCAGGTCTGGCAGTGAGGCTGATGAGATTGAAACCGTTCGAACTTGGCTTTGATTTAGTGCAAACCGATTTGCAAGCATGCGCAGTTGCCAAGCGTTCGGGAAACGCCCACTGAACGAGGCGTCTTTAAAATATTCGGATCGCTTCCAACTAAACTCAAATCCTCATATGTTTGGATGTTTAGCCTATAGGTGCATGTGCGGATACATCCGTTCATGGCTACACGGTCTGGATGGAAGTTCTGTGACCATACTTATTCTACGTGGACATGCCATTCGACTCTCTCGTCAAAGAAACATCCACTGTTTTCCTGAAGGGAAATAAACTTCTGTCTAGAGTGAGTACAAATGTTCATCCGCTTTGGTTTTGCATGCTTTCATTGCTTATATTTACTTCACACAGAAACAGACCTAATGCCTTTTTAATCTGTACATCTCAAGCAAAAAGGATGTGTTTGGAAGCATAAAGAAACACGTTTCAACAACGAAAATATTCAGACACTATAGTAAAGTATATAGCTACAACCAAAGGGTACACACAATACCAACGTTTAATGCAAAAGGTACCCGGTCTAATTATTAAACGTTTCGTTTTGAAAGAATCTACGCAAAAACAACACCAACAAAAAAGCTTATCGACGCTTCATGTACTAAAACGCCGAGCTCGGAAAACCCGACTCCTGTCCATTATTACTGGTCATTGGCGCTCTCTACTGCTGAGAATAACGAAGCCGTGTTCCAAAAGGAGATCAAAAGGTTTTTGCGTTAAGCTTTTTGCTTCTGCCGGACTGCGCTGGATTGAGCATTTCGAAAAGCGACACTCAGCATGCGCATGTAACAGTCAAATGCTATCGGTTTATTGTTCATTATAATAATAACAACATAAAACGACGACGACGACAGCAATAATAAAAAAAAAGACAAAAAAGGGAATAATAATGCAATTTTATTTGTATCAACATGACTGGTGCAAACTGGTCAGGACTGTAGGTACATGCAGCCGCTTCTCAAACTGTGTGATGACTGAGCCCCGATTAAAGCGCATTGAAAGCGGTAGTTTTCTGTGTACGGTTTTTGTTAAACACTGTTCCATGGACAGCATTTTGTATTCATTTTGATGTTGATCAGGAAAGCCCTGGTGATTGTATTCCATTTTTTTTGTTGGTTCCTGAATAGTTTACTGTCCCGAATTAATACTGTGAAAGTGAAAGGCATCATGTGCCAGAATGAAGGTGTATTTGGTAGCTAATGTAGCTACGCAGTCAGTGGCTAAAAGTACGTCGTTGTCGGCAGGATTCGAACCTGCGCGGGGAGACCCCAATGGATTTCTAGTCCATCGCCTTAACCACTCGGCCACGACAACATTTAAGCTGTTGTGAACAGCTTAACGTAAAAATCATAACTTTCCTTTCAGCCCACAGGCTGGTCATTTCGGCAGTAGAGAGAACCAATGGGCCAGCCATCACTGAAAGACGCTCGGTGTTCCTAAGTCGTTGTTGTAGTACACCAAGCCACCTTAAGTATTTTTCCTTTTTTATTGATTTTCATGTATTTGTTTTTACCGTCAAGCTTTTTAGACTCTTTCCTTCGTGACGCCTCAAACACTGATGCTTTGAACACTGTGCACGGCACAGATCCGAAAAAGATTCACCAACCTTTTGAGTGTTTATCTAAATCTACATGAAACTGTATTGTTAAAATCCAATTTCAAAACACGTGGGTACAGTAAGTTAAAGGCAAATAAGAAGAAAAAGTCATGATCTGTAAAGTGTCCTCTATAGAGGTACTTACTTGAAACGAGCGCAGAGAGGACATTTGAGGATGATGTTTTAGCATGTGAATTTGGGATTTTTTGTCAATCTAAGCAAAAACATGTAGCAGTAAAGTTCCAGCGTGCACACTCGGTTATATAAATGGGCGCGCATAATGTCTCCGTTGCTTGTAGTAGAAGAGTGATGTACAGTGGGCCGTTTGAAGTAGTAATAGCTGAAGTTCCCTGACCGGGAATCGAACCCCGGCCGCGGCGGTGAGAGCGCCGAATCCTAGCCACTAGACCACCAGGGAGATGTGGTCTCAGGTCTGGCAGTGAGGCTGATGAGATTGAAACCGTTCGAACTTGGCTTTGATTTAGTGCAAACCGATTTGCAAGCATGCGCAGTTGCCAAGCGTTCGGGAAACGCCCACTGAACGAGGCGTCTTTAAAATATTCGGATCGCTTCCAACTAAACTCAAATCCTCATATGTTTGGATGTTTAGCCTATAGGTGCATGTGCGGATACATCCGTTCATGGCTACACGGTCTGGATGGAAGTTCTGTGACCATACTGATTCTACGTGGACATGCCATTCGACTCTCTCGTCAAAGAAACATCCACTGTTTTCCTGAAGGGAAATAAACTTCTGTCTAGAGTGAGTACAAATGTTCATCCGCTTTGGTTTTGCATGCTTTCATTGCTTATATTTACTTCACACAGAAACAGACCTAATGCCTTTTTAATCTGTACATCTCAAGCAAAAAGGATGTGTTTGGAAGCATAAAGAAACACGTTTCAACAACGAAAATATTCAGACACTATAGTAAAGTATATAGTGAGGTGTCTTTGTCTCAGCGATGAGGTGCCGATGATGAAATGACGACTCCGTTGACACAGTTTATTTGTAATTAAGAAGTTTATTACAGAATAATAGCAGTGTCGCTCGGACAGCCTGGCTTTGTCCGGAGAGAGCTTGTGTTCGGATCTGCTGCTCTCTGACTCCAATGAAATTTGCTTCTCCTTAAATACTTGAATATCCAGACAAAATCATAGGGTGGGTAATTTTCTTACAACTCAGCAGAGGTTCCCACACTCCTACTGACAGTTAGGGCCTCTGTGTGATTAATATATTTTCTATAGAATAACAGAAATGTATGCATTTAAAATGGATCCCAGATGTGGGATTGCAACCGAATACACCCCGGCCTCCTTATGGAATGTAGAGGTCTCATGAGAGGCATCCCAGAAGTGTGGGAAACACTTCTACACAATAACCTATATATGAGATTGTTTTAAAAGGAATATTAAAAAGAGATATCTGACCAAATTATTTTATATGAACCTTCCAGACACCTCATATTCCCCCCTTTGGGACTAATTAGTCTCAAAAATCAAAAGAATAACATAATGAACAATGGTTATAAACATAACATAATCTAGTTCCACTTATATATATATATATATATAAATCTCCAACCTAAATGTAGCATTTAGCGACTTTTATGGAATGCGGGAGTGAAAAAACCTATCAGGCAGTATTGTCTTTCTAGAATGACCATCAATCAATCAATCAATCAATCAATCAAGATAGGAAAAAACTCACTCGCGACCCCTCTGCCCCAGGCGGCCACATATTGTATTCCAGTCCAATTTTCCCCCAGAATCTAAAGAGGAACCATTATATTTGAAAGGATCACGTCCAATTGTACCCCATATTACAAGCGAAACTATTATATTTGATAGGATTATGATTTTAGCAAATACATTCGAAAACCTCAGAAAAGAAAATCAATAATGTCCAAATTCCGGCTGGTCAACCCATCGGACCGTCAATAAGGACCTGTCGCCTACCTATCAATCAATCTGTCCCTAATCCATCGAGAAAAGAACAAAAAACTCTGAGGTCCCCAAATGTACCTACCTCATAACCGAACATTTTACATTAAGTACTCATACAGTCACTCATAATATCAGACTACAATTACAACAGCACACATCTATTTGCATAGTATAACACAAGAAAGACATAAGAATGTATCACACTGCAGCTCCTCAGCAGCATTGACTCTCCATGCGACTCCATGTAGCCTTGATGATGTATTGAATCTTGACATTCATCACAGAGTCCTTGTTCAGAGTCCTTCAGTCCATTCTTATTGTCCTCATGTGAGCTGTATGAACCCCTTCAGCACATCAGGGTCCTCGACTAATCAATCACCCAGAAAGTGGTCTCCCCCCTTCCATACTAGAAGGAAAGAAAAAACACCAACCAGTATCTTTTGCATAAACAACAGATGCAAATTGAAACATCAATTAACTCCTTATACAAAAATGTAAAATCACAATATCATACTCTCATATTCCCCCAATCTCATTACTCTATGGTAAAACTACCAAACAAAATAACTAAAATAAACGGTAGGACTACAGTCATATAACGAGATTATAACGAAATTACATATTCAAAATGGATACGTCTCCATCAGTTCACCTTCCACCATCAGTTCCTCGACATCGTCCATGTCAGTCCCTCGTAATAAAGGCATCTGTATCCTATCACCAGGCATCACAACACCTACCCATCTCATTATCATAGCCTTTGCAAAGGTCAATAACAGCGTACAAAAACAAAACATTACACACAATGACAGAAGAACCGCTACCAAAATCTGAACCAACACTGCTCCCAACGGTCCTAATTTCTCTTGCAACCAAGCATTCGCAGACCATCCAGCTCCTGCTGACGCTCCAAACGCATCCCTTATATTCTTCAATGCATCTATAACACTAGTCATATTATCTGAACTATCAGGAATCAAAGTATAACAGGCATCTCCTGTCAAGTTCAAAGCTACACATAGGCCACCCTGTTTGGCCAAAATGTAATCAAGAGCCATATCATGTTTCAGTAACGTCAATCTGTGACTTTTCTGAGTATTTGATAAGTATTCAAACCCTTTCACAGTCTCATTAGCAAAACCCTGTAGGGTGTAGGTAATATTATCAATGTGATCTGCTAAAAATGTCACACCATACCATGGAAATAAGCCTATACCCCACTTTTCTCCTATACTTATTCTCCAATGGTAGGCCTCTAGATTATGAAATTGTGCCATGTCCCTTTTCTGTCTACTTCCAGAAACAGCCTCAGATTGGCTCTCATCCGGTCTTTCACCTCTCTGAACAGTAAAAACCTCATATGGCAGCTTCAATGTTGCCATGTAACAACATCCTATCCATCCATATGGCAGAAATATATAAGCTTTATCACCACAAACCCACCAAATATCTTTAAAATTTCCTATAGTCACATTTCCAGGCAAAATCTGATTCCTCACCATCAAAGTTCTGCTTTGTTTACGGTGTGGCATATAAAAAGTCACCTTAAATAAATCACTCTTAGCCTTCTGCTTACGCTCACCCAAATCCATTATATAATTGTCACAATCTGATATTCCCATAAACATTCTAGTTCCTTTATGAGTGTCATTTGAACAAAAACAATCTTTAGCTCCAACAGATCTTACCTCTATTGCATCAGGAACTGCTGTCAATACATTTTCATGCTGATCAAGTAAATTCACATATGGTAAATCTCTCAACCAAGAACAATTATTCTTAGGTCTAAACAAATGCACTGACAAAGCCATCAATCTATCTCCTCCTGATTGCTGCTGAAATAATAACCATGACAGCACATAGTATTGACATATAGAAAGCAACGGCTCTGGTTCCGTTTCCAAAATTGAAGGCCATGTACCTGGTGTTGGAACTTTCACTATACATGGACCATTCAGTCGTCTAACTGATCTTACTGAATGAGTTAACTGCTGAAACCACAAATTCCTACTTGCCCATGGGTCTGAGATTTGTAACACTGAAGAATCGAATCCAAATGCTTTCCACTTAGTTTCTCTCTTCTGTAATGAACGGTACTGGTCAGTCATTTCTTCTGATGTCCAGTCAAAATCTAAGAACTGGTCTTTAACATCCAAAACAGTCCTCTGAGTTGTCACAGATGAATCTACACCCTTCTCTTCTTCCATCTGCTTCCCAGATTTAGACATCTTACTACTACTATTTACACTAAGCTCTAGCTTCAACATAGGCTTCTGAGTTATATTCACCACTTCCTTAAAGTTCAAAGTCGTCATGTCAGGTGTTTGAGTCACCTTTACAAAATTCCTAGGCAACATCGTTGTCACCGTATTATTAACAAAGGTTGCCCTTGTATCAACCTTACTTGTAGTATTTCCAGAAGTGACAAAAGTAGATGCTTTCACCATCACTGTAGTAGCTTCCATTCCCTTCAAAGTCGAAGCTACAGTAGTAATCTCCACTGATATTTTAACACTCTTAGTTGTTTCCGGAACTAAAGTAATACTCCTCATCTGTGTTCTATTTACCCCTAGAGTAGTCGCTGTAGTAGCTTGCTCCTCAATTCTCTTAGCAACCGTAAACATCTCCACAGGACTCAAATCTACTATCATAACCACCACTTTACGAGTTATATAACCTCCTCTCCAACTATTTACCAAGGGAATGAATTTAAACTCCGGCTCATAATAAGTACATGTATATTCCCCTAGGTCTCTTCTAGTAATATTTCTCACAAAAAGTGTACAATCATCACTGACTGTCAACCACCTTACGTCATTCAGCAAAATATATTTCCTCTGATCAAGAGGCACAGTATCAACCTCAGATCCCATTAACAACTCTTCATCACGACTATTCCTCCACACAGGAGGATTACTACCACCAACATTAAACCTCGAGCATTTACAGGGAAGATAAACTGCTCCTCCTAACTTGGCTCTAACTACCTTCTTCTTAAGAGTTGACACCATTGTCACCATCTGAGGCGCTACCGTAGTTAAACATAACACACTCATACTTTCAGAATCATTCAGTGCTGAAAGATTACACTTCTCTGAAGTTCCTACCACTCTAGTCGTCATAACGCTTTGGCCTAACCCTTTTCCTAGCTGGTCTTGGACTCCTTTGTCTACCTGTGTCTCTGCATTCTCCTGCATCAGAATCACTTCCCTTTGTAACCTCTGGCGCTTCACACTCCTCAGGAACAGGCTCTGCTGTTCCTGGGACATATTGAAAATCAACGTCTCCAAATCTCCTTTCCTGCTCACTAACTGCAGAGTCATCTCTGACATCATCAGACACAGGCACACTCCCATCAACATCTTCCACATTATCTTCCACAACATTCCCTTCTAACTTTCTTGAACCTTCAACTTCCTGACTTTGTGACTCTAGTACCTCTTCACTTGGCGCTTTAACACAATGCGACAAATGGTACCACGTTGGAGACCCCTTAACCTGAACCGCAGTTCCCGTACTGCGAACAACTTCAAACGGTCCTTCACGGCGTTCGTTATACCACTTTCTTCTAAATACCTTCACAAACACCTTGTCTCCAGGTTGCACTGAACACTTCCTTTGTTCGTCCAGTCTCTCCTGCACCTCCTCTTTCTTTTGCCTGTCAGAAACGTACGCGGATATTCTTTTATGCAGATTAGCCATATACGCAACATATGCTCTCATTTCATCCTCTAAAAGGGCTAAGCTTGGACCCTTTCCACTTGTACGCAAACAAGGCATCGGCATCAATCTACCTGTAACCAATTCATGAGGTGTCATATGTAACTCACGCAGCTCACTCGAGCGACACACCATTAACGCCAATGGAAGTGCTGCTATCCAATTCAACCCCGTATGCTGGCAAATCTTCACAATGCGATTTTTCAAAACACCATTCATCTTTTCACAAATCCCTTGACTTTGCGGATGATAGACCGCACCAAGACGCTGTTTAATTCCCAATTTTTGCAAAATCAATTTCACTGTTTTATCCACAAACTCTTTCCCATTATCTGAGGATATCCGATCTGGAAGTCCCCACCTGCTTATGACCTCTCTACACAAAAACTTAGCAACAGACTGGGCATCCTTTCGCTTGGTTGGACAAGCCTCAGGCCATCGTGAAAATCTATCCACAACAACCAACATATACCTCTTTCCTTCAACTGGCTTTATCATATCCACAAAGTCCACAACCAACTCACGCATAGGACCTCTCGGAGTTGGAATATAACCAGGAGGAACCATCACTCCCCTTCGAACATTATTTTTCAGACAGATAGTACATCTACCTATAACATAATCAATCTGCTCAAGCAGACATGGTGCCCAAAAACCATACTCCTTTGTAATCTTACGTTTAACTTCCCCCCTTGCAACATGAGCCAACCCATGTGCTTCCTGAATCATTAGACCTAACAGGTCTGGAGGTGCTACTATTAATCCCTCATGATTTCTCCAAAGACCAGTAGAATCCTTGGTGGCACCTCGGTCTAGCCACAACTGTTTATCCACATCAGGAACAGCTTCCTGAAGTAAAATCACATCCTTAAGTGTAATTTTTTCTTCCAAATTCACTTCATGCGTAACCAGAAACACTTCACCCACTTTGTCTGCTCCTGTAACTGCCTTTGCAGCTTCATCAGCTGCTTTATTTCCTTGTGTGACCCTTGACATATCCTTTTTATGTGCTGCACATTTAGCTATTGCTATTTCCTTGGGCTTCATCATAGCATGCAACAGTTTCATTATTTGAGCATGATGCTGTATTGGGGAACCATCAGTTTTCTTAAACCCTCTGTTCTTCCACACTGATCCAAACAAATGACACACATTGTGCGCATAGGCGGAATCAGTATATATTGTCACTCGCTTACCTTCCGCCAACAAACATGCTTCAGTTAGCCCCACAAGTTCAGCAAGCTGCGCAGATGCAGGCTGCAGTATTATTTCAGCCTTCTCAATAACAAATCCAGCTCCTTGGGCTTTCACTACTGCATAACCAGCACTCAACTTATCTTCCACACGATAACAAGAACCATCAGTCCAATATTCTACATCTGCTTCATGCAGTGGGAGAGCTTGCAAATCTGACCTAAGTTTCATATACCTCTCTGCTTCCTTAACACAATCATGTGGTTCACCATCCTCAGGAGTTGGCAAAGTCTCAGCTGGGTTCACTGTAACACACCTCACTAAAGTGACATCTTCCTGCTCTAAGAGTCTATGATAGTCCCTAAGCCTAGGCATAGTCAATGTATACTTGCCATAGTTCAAAAGATTTCTAAGGCTATGATGGGTAAGAATTGTTACTGGATATCCCATCGTAACAGATGATGCTTTATCATACATTAAAGAAACTCCCACCATTGCTCTGTAGCACAGGGGTAACCCCAATTCTACTTCTGAATACGCAGTAGAATAATAAGAAACAGGTTGAGGGCTTGTTCCTGTTCCTGTTGGCTGACAAAGAACTGCACATGCATATTTACCCCCAATAGAAGTAGACACATACAACAGAAAATTTCTAGAATAGTCTGGAAGCGCTAGCGCTGGAGCCTCCTGTAACCTCCCTTTGATCGTCTCAAAAGCCAAAAGGCCATCCTGTGTCCACGAAAGATTACAATGCAATTGCGCATTCCCTGTATCTTTAATCATAGCTCTCAAAGGCCCCGTTAAACTAGCATAATCCTCTACCCATGCTGAAGAATAGCCAGCAATGCCAAGAAATGTCATCATTTCTCTGACCGTTCTAGGCTTTGGAGCCTTGCGAATAGCTTCCAACTGACTATCAGCAATACTTCTATGTCCCTGTGTTATTGTTTGTCCCAAATAAACCACTCTCTCCTGACAATACTGCAGCTTTTTCAGAGAGACCTTATGCCCCTTCTCTGCCAGTATCTGTAACAACCTAACTGAGTCCTTATGACATATTTGCTCATCTAGTGAACAAATAATAATATCATCCACATACTGAATAACCGTGCTTTTTAGCATCTGATCTAACCCTGCCAGATCATCCTTTAACACTTTATTGAATATATGAGGACTATGTTTAAATCCTTGCGGCAACCTCTTATACTCATAAAACTGACCTCTGTATGTGAATCCAAATAAGCCCCTACTTTCTATACCAAGTGGAACACTAAAAAACGCACCACATAAATCTATCACTGTAAAATGTGTCGCATCTGGAGGCATTTGGGCTAACAAAGTATGCGGATCCGGCACTTCTGCTGGAAAATCTGCCACTACTTCATTCACTGCTCTTAAATCATGTACCAGGCGATAAGAATCGTCTGGCTTCTTCACAGGCAACAAAGGCGTATTACTCTGAGGATTCTGTGTTATCTTCAAAACATCTGCTTTCAAAAGTCCTTCAATTTGTGGTCCAATCCCCCTAATTGCCTCTTCTTTCAATGGATACTGGTTCCTCCAAGGAAGTTTAACTCCTGGTCGTAGTTCAACTTTCACTGGTTGAGCTGACTTCACCAGTCCAATATCAGCACTATGCTGAGACCATAAACATCCTGGAACTTGTTGCAACATCTCTTCTCTTATAGAGTTTCCATCCAACTTAGCACTGCAAATGGACTCATGCGTCATCCGCACAGTTTGTGGCTGTCCCTGCCCTTGAGCAGAAATCATAATCTTAATAAAACGCTGGTCCTCACTTCTCCAAATTGCAAGATTCTCCTTCATCGGTAGAAAAACAGCTTCCTCTGCTTGCACCATCATTTCTCCTATATGCTTCTGCTCATAATCTTCAGACACCAACAAAGTCACATGTGGGACACTCTTTTCAATATCAAACTCCTTGGACAAATAATCATCTCTATCTATCTTCATAGCTGCCCCTTGTGGTCCCAAAACTATGCAGCACGAACGAAGTTGAACTTGCTTCGGTTGACGTTTCAACCATTCCTCTGAATTCGATTGGGCAGCATCCTTGAAATACTTAAGTGTACAGTGATATGGATACTCCGGGAGCTTCGCATCAGGCATGTTTGCTACAATAAACTTCTTCCACAACTTGGCGGGCTCCAAAAATTCTGCACCAAGATTTCCAATCCAGAATACTGAAGAGACCTCAGTCTCCACTGACATCAACAATTGGTGCACCACATCATTTGGCACCTCCACCAGACAGCCGTCAGGTGTACACTTTATCGTACAGTTCAATCTACATAAAGCATCTCTTCCCAAAAGTGCAATAGGTGTATGTTCTGATACCAATATAGGTATTGTAGTCTTCAGATTTTTATAACAAAGCTCAATCGGTTTTGTGAGAGGTACCAGCTGTTTTATTCCCTCAAACCCAATTGTCCTAATCCATTGATTAGACATAGGGAGATGTATAGCATCTTCAGGTCGAATACAGGTGAAAGCCGCTCCACTATCTGCCATCATTTCCAAAGGTCTATTATTTACTTTCACCTCTATTGTTGGATCTTTCTCCGACCCTGATGCTACCAGCTGACACCCCCCTGTTGGGTCCTCTGGGCACCTCTAAAATCCTTGCTCCGGGCCCCTGTAAGGGTTCACAGGTCCCTCAAAAGACCTCGGTTGGCCCCTAAATCCTCCTCTTCGGAAATTTCTTCCTCTGAAAATTCCTCCTCTGAAATTTCCTCCTGGCCTGTTGCACTCCCTGGCAAAGTGACCAAACTGTCCACAATTAAAGCACACTTCCGAAGACTGTTGAAAATACGGATTAAATCTTCCTCCTCTTCCTATGTTTCCACGACCTCTTCCTCTCCAGGTCTGCACTTGACCAAACGATGGCTGTGGGTAAGAAACAACTGGAACCACTGATGATGACTGAGATGGTTGAGGCTGAGCCTGGCTCGGCTGTACTTGTGGCAAAGGTGGATTTTGCTGAAACTGACTCTGTATAACCACAGCCTGCTTCTTCTCCTTCTTCTTATTATCCACCAATTGTATTTGGTTAAGTTTTCTAAGGGTTTCTTGGTCCTGCTCTTTTTGATCATGCTCCTTCTTCCTATACAGCTCCACCTGGTGGGCTATATGATCTGTATAGACACCCTTTTCCATGCTTCCAAGACCAACCACCTCTGCTAGCTTACTCCTCACCGGCAAAGGCAGCCCCTTCTGTATTTTAGCTCTCAAAATTGACTGCTCCATTCGATTCAAGTCCGGATCATTTCCTGTGACATTTCTCCACACTTGATGGGCTCTCGAGACATATGCCCTCGGGTTTTCTCCCTGGCCCAATGGCTCAATGAGAATATTATCTGGATGCACATTTGTCGGAAACGTATCTCTTAGCGCTCTCCACACTCGACCTCTATTCGCAGAAAACAACTCCGGGTCATTCACAGCAGTCCCCACATATCGATTAAGCCCTGCTTTCTGTAGAAGCTCCTCCATGGCTGGAACCCCAAGGAGATTAGCTAGAAGTCTCTTAATATCTCCTACAGCCGATTGTGTCCCCACCATAATCTCCTCCAGCTTTGAAATCCAAGGATGTGCTCCATCCTGAAGAGTAGGCAGCTTCTCAAGTATATCTGACATATCTGTATTCTGCCAAGGCTTGTACTCCAAACTCTGTCCTCGGATGACCACTGGACACATCTTCTCCAGTGACTTCCCTTTTCTTGTGCTTTTTTCTATTTCTTCTGCACCTCTGTCTCTCTTCTCTTTTGCAGCTCTCATCCGCTTCTGCCCTTCATTCTCAAACAACTGGAGAATGCCAAGCTCCTCTTGTCTTTTTTCTTTACGTTTTTCACCTTTTTTACCCTTCTTTTGATCAGCTTTATATGTAGACACAAGCACCTGCATTGTATTAATTACATCTGGATTAAACGTTCCCTCCAATGGCCAAGGTTGGTTAATCTCAGGCCAACGCTTATTCCACTTCTCCATCATCTTTGGGATGCCTTTAACTAAAGAGTTATTCTTCTGTATCACATCAACAGGAGTAATAACCTTCGCAATTTTAACGTCCTTCTCCGACATTGTAATGACTTCCTTATATACCCTTATTGCAAAAAATGAGACTAATCACTATAACTACTTAAAACTATTTCAATTACCACTCCTTTATTTTCCTAAGCAACCGATTTGACACAATCAATAAAACCTAAAATGAATTTGCCAACTCCAAAGGTGACAACCATCCACAACACTAAGTATCTCCTATTATAATAACCAAACACCCAAAGAATCTATCAAATTGTAAGCAAAAGCTCACTCAATTAATCCCCCAAATAAAAGAAAGTCCTATCCCATATGAAACTCAAACTCACACACTCCCACAAGGGACCAACTATCATCAAATAAAGTCCAATTCGCATATTCATTCACCTTAAACCAACAAATAGTCTCAATATCAAACCCCAACACAGCTTAGATCAGAAATCATGCACAGACAATAAAACTCACATTAGCAATCAAAGTTTAGTATATTCCTATGAACGATCAGTCTGTTGCCAAGCCTTTGCTCTCTAATCATTTAGTATAAACAAATACATATACTCTTGTATACACAAATAGATGAATAATAATCATAAAATACACTTAAAATGCAGGTATTGGATAGCAGAGTTTGTGATAATAAACAGGAACACTGGCCTGATTTAGATGAATGATGTCATCACACTTCAGTCCTTATTGAACAACTGCACCTCCACTTTGCATCAGCACACACAAGGGGGGAATCACCCCTCCTTCTCCTCTGCTCACAGAAACCCACTTTATAGTCGTCTCATATGAACACACAGGAATCAGAAGACAGGGCAAAGTTTATAAAGTCTTTTACTAAACAGCACTCTATTAATTCACAACTTTGCTCAGGTTTTTTTCCTTCACTTCAACAAACTTTTATACACATGCAAGCATTTGCAGTCAGGCTAAACATTACACCTACAAAGGTTAGGCACTTCAACTACACACACACACATACATTAATGTACATGGGCCTACTTAGTTCAGTTCCTTCAGTTCCTCTGACTACTTTTCAGTCCTTAAATCCTTACATATTCCTTATTTCTGTTTACATTAAACTCCTTTATATTGTCTATTCCTATTGTCTGATCTCTGCAAATCTGAATTACATGCATTCTATTCTTCTGCTATCTTAACTATTTGCTATCTGCTCCTCATCCTTCAAACCTCCTGAGGCTGGCTCTCCAATGTCTGTGGTGTCAAAAACTCAACTTCAAACATACTTTATCTTAAAACCACACCACAGCCAGCAGCAGCAAAAATCACATAGATTCATGGCATATTACACACACTCACACATAACTTTACAATTTATTGGTTTACTTATCCTAATTCTTCATAAAAGTGGGCTTAGGGGTCTTTTTTTCTCCTTTTTTTTTTTAAAGCCTGCCCTTACCACACTTCGCATCATCTGGTTTCCATCATTACTCACATTACACTCAACCTCACACTAGACGACACCCTCCAATCACTATGATTGACAGCTCTCCATACCATTTGATTTCCTTACTCCCTAGGCCAAAAACTCCCCCTAAACGTGGGATACTGTCTCTCTCTCCCATACGCACATAGAAGCAGCACCTCTGACGTCACCTTACGCAGCTCTCTAAGTCTGGGCAGCCCCCACTTTTTCTCCCCCTCTCACACACACACACAAAGGGATCAGGGAGCAAAAAACAGGACTTTGTTACTTATAAGAATTCAATGCAACTTAGCTGTCAGCACTTCATCTAAACACTAAGCCATGATTCACACTATACTTTTCACTTTAATACTATATCCATTCTTTAAAAATCTTTCTTGGGAGTTTATTGCTTACATTTCAAATGTCCTCATCATTTCTGAGGCTCATAAATTTTTAATTAATTAACCTCCCAAAGAAAGCTCATTAATTATCATTAATTACTTAATTAGCATTAACTGTCCTTCTTGAAGAAGCTTATTAAAATTACTTATTACTTACTAAAACAAATCTTCTTCAAGGGCTCATTGTCTGTAAATAAATACTACATCTAAACTCACTATATCTCCTACTATCCACCAATGTAATCTATTAAAATAATTACACACTAACACTTAAGACAGGCGCCACACATTACACAAATGCACACAAATCAACATCATGCTCTTACACACCACACACACATAACACCCCTCCTTCTTCTTATCACACAAGGGGGTTCACACACACACAAACGCACACACATAGACCTAAAGCTCTTACACACACATACATGAAGGACCTACGCACACACATAACCCAGAAAGACACACCCCGTCTCTCTCTCTCTCACTCACTCCATTTTAAATAATGAGTTAACCCTTTTTCCTATTTTTTTTTAACACAAGCATGCTTTTCCTATTATTCTCTTAATCTTTTTAACTCTGTTTATCCCTTTTAGCGCTATTCGTCTATGCCTTTAAACATTTTAACCTCTTTTCCTATTACTGAACTATTCCTCCATTTCTTCTCTTGTCCCTTTTCACCACAATTACTCTTAATCCTTAACTTCATCTCTTAGTCCTATGTCCCCACGCTCAGAGCTTCATTTTTCTCCTCTTATTTTCACAACACAACTACTGTATATCTAGCCAATGTTCACGCAATGGTTAATATCCACGTCTTACCGCTCATAAAGTCTATTGGGCCCAAAACTCCATAATCTCGCATGGCGTATTAACACACTGTAACCGTTACTAATTAAGGCTATTGTACACACCTTTTTTTCTTCTCTTACTTCTACTTAAACTTTTTCCTTTTCTATCCTTATTAATTATATTTCCAGAACCCCCCGTTATTGCAAAGTTTACTATGCAATAAACCTCAAATTTAGACGGAGCATCATTCCACCGTCCACACCTCATAGCTCACACACCAGATCTTTCAGTGCAGCCAAACACCACAAATTACAACACACAGGCTCACGCCCTATCATCATAAAAAATAGAACGCTCACCTGATGTCGTTATGACAGTGTAGCAGCTACATCAGATCCTGTTCGTGACGCCATCTGAGGTGTCTTTGTCTCAGCGATGAGGTGCCGATGATGAAATGACGACTCCGTTGACACAGTTTATTTGTAATTAAGAAGTTTATTACAGAATAATAGCAGTGTCGCTCGGACAGCCTGGCTTTGTCCGGAGAGAGCTTGTGTTCGGATCTGCTGCTCTCTGACTCCAATGAAATTTGCTTCTCCTTAAATACTTGAATATCCAGACAAAATCATAGGGTGGGTAATTTTCTTACAACTCAGCAGAGGTTCCCACACTCCTACTGACAGTTAGGGCCTCTGTGTGATTAATATATTTTCTATAGAATAACAGAAATGTATGCATTTAAAATGGATCCCAGATGTGGGATTGCAACCGAATACACCCCGGCCTCCTTATGGAATGTAGAGGTCTCATGAGAGGCATCCCAGAAGTGTGGGAAACACTTCTACACAATAACCTATATATGAGATTGTTTTAAAAGGAATATTAAAAAGAGATATCTGACCAAATTATTTTATATGAACCTTCCAGACACCTCAATAGCTACAACCAAAGGGTACACACAATACCAACGTTTAATGCAAAAGGTACCCGGTCTAATTATTAAACGTTTCGTTTTGAAAGAATCTACGCAAAAACAACACCAACAAAAAAGCTTATCGACGCTTCATGTACTAAAACGCCGAGCTCGGAAAACCCGACTCCTGTCCATTATTACTGGTCATTGGCGCTCTCTACTGCTGAGAATAACGAAGCCGTGTTCCAAAAGGAGATCAAAAGGTTTTTGCGTTAAGCTTTTTGCTTCTGCCGGACTGCGCTGGATTGAGCATTTCGAAAAGCGACACTCAGCATGCGCATGTAACAGTCAAATGCTATCGGTTTATTGTTCATTATAATAATAACAACATAAAACGACGACGACGACAGCAATAATAAAAAAAAAGACAAAAAAGGGAATAATAATGCAATTTTATTTGTATCAACATGACTGGTGCAAACTGGTCAGGACTGTAGGTACATGCAGCCGCTTCTCAAACTGTGTGATGACTGAGCCCCGATTAAAGCGCATTGAAAGCGGTAGTTTTCTGTGTACGGTTTTTGTTCAACACTGTTCCATGGACAGCATTTTGTATTCATTTTGATGTTGATCAGGAAAGCCCTGGTGATTGTATTCCATTTTTTTTGTTGGTTCCTGAATAGTTTACTGTCCCGAATTAATACTGTGAAAGTGAAAGGCATCATGTGCCAGAATGAAGGTGTATTTGGTAGCTAATGTAGCTACGCAGTCAGTGGCTAAAAGTACGTCGTTGTCGGCAGGATTCGAACCTGCGCGGGGAGACCCCAATGGATTTCTAGTCCATCGCCTTAACCACTCGGCCACGACAACATTTAAGCTGTTGTGAACAGCTTAACGTAAAAATCATAACTTTCCTTTCAGCCCACAGGCTGGTCATTTCGGCAGTAGAGAGAACCAATGGGCCAGCCATCACTGAAAGACGCTCGGTGTTCCTAAGTCGTTGTTGTAGTACACCAAGCCACCTTAAGTATTTTTCCTTTTTTATTGATTTTCATGTATTTGTTTTTACCGTCAAGCTTTTTAGACTCTTTCCTTCGTGACGCCTCAAACACTGATGCTTTGAACACTGTGCACGGCACAGATCCGAAAAAGATTCACCAACCTTTTGAGTGTTTATCTAAATCTACATGAAACTGTATTGTTAAAATCCAATTTCAAAACACGTGGGTACAGTAAGTTAAAGGCAAATAAGAAGAAAAAGTCATGATCTGTAAAGTGTCCTCTATAGAGGTACTTACTTGAAACGAGCGCAGAGAGGACATTTGAGGATGATGTTTTAGCATGTGAATTTGGGATTTTTTGTCAATCTAAGCAAAAACATGTAGCAGTAAAGTTCCAGCGTGCACACTCGGTTATATAAATGGGCGCGCATAATGTCTCCGTTGCTTGTAGTAGAAGAGTGATGTACAGTGGGCCGTTTGAAGTAGTAATAGCTGAAGTTCCCTGACCGGGAATCGAACCCGGGCCGCGGCGGTGAGAGCGCCGAATCCTAGCCACTAGACCACCAGGGAGATGTGGTGTCAGGTCTGGCAGTGAGGCTGATGAGATTGAAACCGTTCGAACTTGGCTTTGATTTAGTGCAAACCGATTTGCAAGCATGCGCAGTTGCCAAGCGTTCGGGAAACGCCCACTGAACGAGGCGTCTTTAAAATATTCGGATCGCTTCCAACTAAACTCAAATCCTCATATGTTTGGATGTTTAGCCTATAGGTGCATGTGCGGATACATCCGTTCATGGCTACACGGTCTGGATGGAAGTTCTGTGACCATACTGATTCTACGTGGACATGCCATTCGACTCTCTCGTCAAAGAAACATCCACTGTTTTCCTGAAGGGAAATAAACTTCTGTCTAGAGTGAGTACAAATGTTCATCCGCTTTGGTTTTGCATGCTTTCATTGCTTATATTTACTTCACACAGAAACAGACCTAATGCCTTTTTAATCTGTACATCTCAAGCAAAAAGGATGTGTTTGGAAGCATAAAGAAACACGTTTCAACAACGAAAATATTCAGACACTATAGTAAAGTATATAGCTACAACCAAAGGGTACACACAATACCAACGTTTAATGCAAAAGGTACCCGGTCTAATTATTAAACGTTTCGTTTTGAAAGAATCTACGCAAAAACAACACCAACAAAAAAGCTTATCGACGCTTCATGTACTAAAACGCCGAGCTCGGAAAACCCGACTCCTGTCCATTATTACTGGTCATTGGCGCTCTCTACTGCTGAGAATAACGAAGCCGTGTTCCAAAAGGAGATCAAAAGGTTTTTGCGTTAAGCTTTTTGCTTCTGCCGGACTGCGCTGGATTGAGCATTTCGAAAAGCGACACTCAGCATGCGCATGTAACAGTCAAATGCTATCGGTTTATTGTTCATTATAATAATAACAACATAAAACGACGACGACGACAGCAATAATAAAAAAAAGACAAAAAAGGGAATAATAATGCAATTTTATTTGTATCAACATGACTGGTGCAAACTGGTCAGGACTGTAGGTACATGCAGCCGCTTCTCAAACTGTGTGATGACTGAGCCCCGATTAAAGTGCATTGAAAGCGGTAGTTTTCTGTGTACGGTTTTTGTTAAACACTGTTCCATGGACAGCATTTTGTATTCATTTTGATGTTGATCAGGAAAGCCCTGGTGATTGTATTCCATTTTTTTTGTTGGTTCCTGAATAGTTTACTGTCCCGAATTAATACTGTGAAAGTGAAAGGCATCATGTGCCAGAATGAAGGTGTATTTGGTAGCTAATGTAGCTACGCAGTCAGTGGCTAAAAGTACGTCGTTGTCGGCAGGATTCGAACCTGCGCGGGGAGACCCCAATGGATTTCTAGTCCATCGCCTTAACCACTCGGCCACGACAACATTTAAGCTGTTGTGAACAGCTTAACGTAAAAATCATAACTTTCCTTTCAGCCCACAGGCTGGTCATTTCGGCAGTAGAGAGAACCAATGGGCCAGCCATCACTGAAAGACGCTCGGTGTTCCTAAGTCGTTGTTGTAGTACACCAAGCCACCTTAAGTATTTTTCCTTTTTTATTGATTTTCATGTATTTGTTTTTACCGTCAAGCTTTTTAGACTCTTTCCTTCGTGACGCCTCAAACACTGATGCTTTGAACACTGTGCGCGGCACAGATCCGAAAGAGATTCACCAACCTTTTGAGTGTTTATCTAAATCTACATGAAACTGTATTGTTAAAATCCAATTTCAAAACACGTGGGTACAGTAAGTTAAAGGCAAATAAGAAGAAAAAGTCATGATCTGTAAAGTGTCCTCTATAGAGGTACTTACTTGAAACGAGCGCAGAGAGGACATTTGAGGATGATGTTTTAGCATGTGAATTTGGGATTTTTTGTCAATCTAAGCAAAAACATGTAGCAGTAAAGTTCCAGCGTGCACACTCGGTTATATAAATGGGCGCGCATAATGTCTCCGTTGCTTGTAGTAGAAGAGTGATGTACAGTGGGCCGTTTGAAGTAGTAATAGCTGAAGTTCCCTGACCGGGAATCGAACCCGGGCCGCGGCGGTGAGAGCGCCGAATCCTAGCCACTAGACCACCAGGGAGATGTGGTCTCAGGTCTGGCAGTGAGGCTGATGAGATTGAAACCGTTCGAACTTGGCTTTGATTTAGTGCAAACCGATTTGCAAGCATGCGCAGTTGCCAAGCGTTCGGGAAACGCCCACTGAACGAGGCGTCTTTAAAATATTCGGATCGCTTCCAACTAAACTCAAATCCTCATATGTTTGGATGTTTAGCCTATAGGTGCATGTGCGGATACATCCGTTCATGGCTACACGGTCTGGATGGAAGTTCTGTGACCATACTGATTCTACGTGGACATGCCATTCGACTCTCTCGTCAAAGAAACATCCACTGTTTTCCTGAAGGGAAATAAACTTCTGTCTAGAGTGAGTACAAATGTTCATCCGCTTTGGTTTTGCATGCTTTCATTGCTTATATTTACTTCACACAGAAACAGACCTAATGCCTTTTTAATCTGTACATCTCAAGCAAAAAGGATGTGTTTGGAAGCATAAAGAAACACGTTTCAACAACGAAAATATTCAGACACTATAGTAAAGTATATAGCTACAACCAAAGGGTACACACAATACCAACGTTTAATGCAAAAGGTACCCGGTCTAATTATTAAACGTTTCGTTTTGAAAGAATCTACGCAAAAACAACACCAACAAAAAAGCTTATCGACGCTTCATGTACTAAAACGCCGAGCTCGGAAAACCCGACTCCTGTCCATTATTACTGGTCATTGGCGCTCTCTACTGCTGAGAATAACGAAGCCGTGTTCCAAAAGGAGATCAAAAGGTTTTTGCGTTAAGCTTTTTGCTTCTGCCGGACTGCGCTGGATTGAGCATTTCGAAAAGCGACACTCAGCATGCGCATGTAACAGTCAAATGCTATCGGTTTATTGTTCATTATAATAATAACAACATAAAACGACGACGACGACAGCAATAATAAAAAAAAAGACAAAAAAGGGAATAATAATGCAATTTTATTTGTATCAACATGACTGGTGCAAACTGGTCAGGACTGTAGGTACATGCAGCCGCTTCTCAAACTGTGTGATGACTGAGCCCCGATTAAAGCGCATTGAAAGCGGTAGTTTTCTGTGTACGGTTTTTGTTAAACACTGTTCCATGGACAGCATTTTGTATTCATTTTGATGTTGATCAGGAAAGCCCTGGTGATTGTATTCCATTTTTTTTGTTGGTTCCTGAATAGTTTACTGTCCCGAATTAATACTGTGAAAGTGAAAGGCATCATGTGCCAGAATGAAGGTGTATTTGGTAGCTAATGTAGCTACGCAGTCAGTGGCTAAAAGTACGTCGTTGTCGGCAGGATTCGAACCTGCGCGGGGAGACCCCAATGGATTTCTAGTCCATCGCCTTAACCACTCGGCCACGACAACATTTAAGCTGTTGTGAACAGCTTAACGTAAAAATCATAACTTTCCTTTCAGCCCACAGGCTGGTCATTTCGGCAGTAGAGAGAACCAATGGGCCAGCCATCACTGAAAGACGCTCGGTGTTCCTAAGTCGTTGTTGTAGTACACCAAGCCACCTTAAGTATTTTTCCTTTTTTATTGATTTTCATGTATTTGTTTTTACCGTCAAGCTTTTTAGACTCTTTCCTTCGTGACGCCTCAAACACTGATGCTTTGAACACTGTGCGCGGAACAGATCCGAAAAAGATTCACCAACCTTTTGAGTGTTTATCTAAATCTACATGAAACTGTATTGTTAAAATCCAATTTCAAAACACGTGGGTACAGTAAGTTAAAGGCAAATAAGAAGAAAAAGTCATGATCTGTAAAGTGTCCTCTATAGAGGTACTTACTTGAAACGAGCGCAGAGAGGACATTTGAGGATGATGTTTTAGCATGTGAATTTGGGATTTTTTGTCAATCTAAGCAAAAACATGTAGCAGTAAAGTTCCAGCGTGCACACTCGGTTATTTAAATGGGCGCGCATAATGTCTCCGTTGCTTGTAGTAGAAGAGTGATGTACAGTGGGCCGTTTGAAGTAGTAATAGCTGAAGTTCCCTGACCGGGAATCGAACCCGGGCCGCGGCGGTGAGAGCGCCGAATCCTAGCCACTAGACCACCAGGGAGATGTGGTCTCAGGTCTGGCAGTGAGGCTGATGAGATTGAAACCGTTCGAACTTGGCTTTGATTTAGTGCAAACCGATTTGCAAGCATGCGCAGTTGCCAAGCGTTCGGGAAACGCCCACTGAACGAGGCGTCTTTAAAATATTCGGATCGCTTCCAACTAAACTCAAATCCTCATATGTTTGGATGTTTAGCCTATAGGTGCATGTGCGGATACATCCGTTCATGGCTACACGGTCTGGATGGAAGTTCTGTGACCATACTGATTCTACGTGGACATGCCATTCGACTCTCTCGTCAAAGAAACATCCACTGTTTTCCTGAAGGGAAATAAACTTCTGTCTAGAGTGAGTACAAATGTTCATCCGCTTTGGTTTTGCATGCTTTCATTGCTTATATTTACTTCACACAGAAACAGACCTAATGCCTTTTTAATCTGTACATCTCAAGCAAAAAGGATGTGTTTGGAAGCATAAAGAAACACGTTTCAACAACGAAAATATTCAGACACTATAGTAAAGTATATAGCTACAACCAAAGGGTACACACAATACCAACGTTTAATGCAAAAGGTACCCGGTCTAATTATTAAACGTTTCGTTTTGAAAGAATCTACGCAAAAACAACACCAACAAAAAAGCTTATCGACGCTTCATGTACTAAAACGCCGAGCTCGGAAAACCCGACTCCTGTCCATTATTACTGGTCATTGGCGCTCTCTACTGCTGAGAATAACGAAGCCGTGTTCCAAAAGGAGATCAAAAGGTTTTTGCGTTAAGCTTTTTGCTTCTGCCGGACTGCGCTGGATTGAGCATTTCGAAAAGCGACACTCAGCATGCGCATGTAACAGTCAAATGCTATCGGTTTATTGTTCATTATAATAATAACAACATAAAACGACGACGACGACAGCAATAATAAAAAAAAAGACAAAAAAGGGAATAATAATGCAATTTTATTTGTATCAACATGACTGGTGCAAACTGGTCAGGACTGTAGGTACATGCAGCCGCTTCTCAAACTGTGTGATGACTGAGCCCCGATTAAAGCGCATTGAAAGCGGTAGTTTTCTGTGTACGGTTTTTGTTAAACACTGTTCCATGGACAGCATTTTGTATTCATTTTGATGTTGATCAGGAAAGCCCTGGTGATTGTATTCCATTTTTTTTGTTGGTTCCTGAATAGTTTACTGTCCCGAATTAATACTGTGAAAGTGAAAGGCATCATGTGCCAGAATGAAGGTGTATTTGGTAGCTAATGTAGCTACGCAGTCAGTGGCTAAAAGTACGTCGTTGTCGGCAGGATTCGAACCTGCGCGGGGAGACCCCAATGGATTTCTAGTCCATCGCCTTAACCACTCGGCCACGACAACATTTAAGCTGTTGTGAACAGCTTAACGTAAAAATCATAACTTTCCTTTCAGCCCACAGGCTGGTCATTTCGGCAGTAGAGAGAACCAATGGGCCAGCCATCACTGAAAGACGCTCGGTGTTCCTAAGTCGTTGTTGTAGTACACCAAGCCACCTTAAGTATTTTTCCTTTTTTATTGATTTTCATGTATTTGTTTTTACCGTCAAGCTTTTTAGACTCTTTCCTTCGTGACGCCTCAAACACTGATGCTTTGAACACTGTGCGCGGCACAGATCCGAAAAAGATTCACCAACCTTTTGAGTGTTTATCTAAATCTACATGAAACTGTATTGTTAAAATCCAATTTCAAAACACGTGGGTACAGTAAGTTAAAGGCAAATAAGAAGAAAAAGTCATGATCTGTAAAGTGTCCTCTATAGAGGTACTTACTTGAAACGAGCGCAGAGAGGACATTTGAGGATGATGTTTTAGCATGTGAATTTGGGATTTTTTGTCAATCTAAGCAAAAACATGTAGCAGTAAAGTTCCAGCGTGCACACTCGGTTATATAAATGGGCGCGCATAATGTCTCCGTTGCTTGTAGTAGAAGAGTGATGTACAGTGGGCCGTTTGAAGTAGTAATAGCTGAAGTTCCCTGACCGGGAATCGAACCCGGGCCGCGGCGGTGAGAGCGCCGAATCCTAGCCACTAGACCACCAGGGAGATGTGGTCTCAGGTCTGGCAGTGAGGCTGATGAGATTGAAACCGTTCGAACTTGGCTTTGATTTAGTGCAAACCGATTTGCAAGCATGCGCAGTTGCCAAGCGTTCGGGAAACGCCCACTGAACGAGGCGTCTTTAAAATATTCGGATCGCTTCCAACTAAACTCAAATCCTCATATGTTTGGATGTTTAGCCTATAGGTGCATGTGCGGATACATCCGTTCATGGCTACACGGTCTGGATGGAAGTTCTGTGACCATACTGATTCTACGTGGACATGCCATTCGACTCTCTCGTCAAAGAAACATCCACTGTTTTCCTGAAGGGAAATAAACTTCTGTCTAGAGTGAGTACAAATGTTCATCCGCTTTGGTTTTGCATGCTTTCATTGCTTATATTTACTTCACACAGAAACAGACCTAATGCCTTTTTAATCTGTACATCTCAAGCAAAAAGGATGTGTTTGGAAGCATAAAGAAACACGTTTCAACAACGAAAATATTCAGACACTATAGTAAAGTATATAGCTACAACCAAAGGGTACACACAATACCAACGTTTAATGCAAAAGGTACCCGGTCTAATTATTAAACGTTTCGTTTTGAAAGAATCTACGCAAAAACAACACCAACAAAAAAGCTTATCGACGCTTCATGTACTAAAACGCCGAGCTCGGAAAACCCGACTCCTGTCCATTATTACTGGTCATTGGCGCTCTCTACTGCTGAGAATAACGAAGCCGTGTTCCAAAAGGAGATCAAAAGGTTTTTGCGTTAAGCTTTTTGCTTCTGCCGGACTGCGCTGGATTGAGCATTTCGAAAAGCGACACTCAGCATGCGCATGTAACAGTCAAATGCTATCGGTTTATTGTTCATTATAATAATAACAACATAAAACGACGACGACGACAGCAATAATAAAAAAAAAGACAAAAAAGGGAATAATAATGCAATTTTATTTGTATCAACATGACTGGTGCAAACTGGTCAGGACTGTAGGTACATGCAGCCGCTTCTCAAACTGTGTGATGACTGAGCCCCGATTAAAGCGCATTGAAAGCGGTAGTTTTCTGTGTACGGTTTTTGTTAAACACTGTTCCATGGACAGCATTTTGTATTCATTTTGATGTTGATCAGGAAAGCCCTGGTGATTGTATTCCATTTTTTTTGTTGGTTCCTGAATAGTTTACTGTCCCGAATTAATACTGTGAAAGTGAAAGGCATCATGTGCCAGAATGAAGGTGTATTTGGTAGCTAATGTAGCTACGCAGTCAGTGGCTAAAAGTACGTCGTTGTCGGCAGGATTCGAACCTGTGCGGGGAGACCCCAATGGATTTCTAGTCCATCGCCTTAACCACTCGGCCACGACAACATTTAAGCTGTTGTGAACAGCTTAACGTAAAAATCATAACTTTCCTTTCAGCCCACAGGCTGGTCATTTCGGCAGTAGAGAGAACCAATGGGCCAGCCATCACTGAAAGACGCTCGGTGTTCCTAAGTCGTTGTTGTAGTACACCAAGCCACCTTAAGTATTTTTCCTTTTTTATTGATTTTCATGTATTTGTTTTTACCGTCAAGCTTTTTAGACTCTTTCCTTCGTGACGCCTCAAACGCTGATGCTTTGAACACTGTGCGCGGCACAGATCCGAAAAAGATTCACCAACCTTTTGAGTGTTTATCTAAATCTACATGAAACTGTATTGTTAAAATCCAATTTCAAAACACGTGGGTACAGTAAGTTAAAGGCAAATAAGAAGAAAAAGTCATGATCTGTAAAGTGTCCTCTATAGAGGTACTTACTTGAAACGAGCGCAGAGAGGACATTTGAGGATGATGTTTTAGCATGTGAATTTGGGATTTTTTGTCAATCTAAGCAAAAACATGTAGCAGTAAAGTTCCAGCGTGCACACTCGGTTATATAAATGGGCGCGCATAATGTCTCCGTTGCTTGTAGTAGAAGAGTGATGTACAGTGGGCCGTTTGAAGTAGTAATAGCTGAAGTTCCCTGACCGGGAATCGAACCCGGGCCGCGGCGGTGAGAGCGCCGAATCCTAGCCACTAGACCACCAGCGAGATGTGGTCTCAGGTCTGGCAGTGAGGCTGATGAGATTGAAACCGTTCGAACTTGGCTTTGATTTAGTGCAAACCGATTTGCAAGCATGCGCAGTTGCCAAGCGTTCGGGAAACGCCCACTGAACGAGGCGTCTTTAAAATATTCGGATCGCTTCCAACTAAACTCAAATCCTCATATGTTTGGATGTTTAGCCTATAGGTGCATGTGCGGATACATCCGTTCATGGCTACACGGTCTGGATGGAAGTTCTGTGACCATACTGATTCTACGTGGACATGCCATTCGACTCTCTCGTCAAAGAAACATCCACTGTTTTCCTGAAGGGAAATAAACTTCTGTCTAGAGTGAGTACAAATGTTCATCCGCTTTGGTTTTGCATGCTTTCATTGCTTATATTTACTTCACACAGAAACAGACCTAATGCCTTTTTAATCTGTACATCTCAAGCAAAAAGGATGTGTTTGGAAGCATAAAGAAACACGTTTCAACAACGAAAATATTCAGACACTATAGTAAAGTATATAGCTACAACCAGAGCGGTAGAGAGAACAGAGTGGCGACACTCCCATAGGGAACCGTTGGAAAGGGGGCGGGACATTTTTTCTGCCCAGCTTCCGGGTTGTGGAGCTCTGTATAGTTCCAAACAACCCATAGAGCCCCATTCATTTCCACTACTTATCAAACATTTTTAGCTGTATGTTGCTTTGTTTTAAAAAAATTATGAATTTAATGTCATTAATATACTTAATACTGTTATTGTTTAGCATTTGCTCAGCACTAAATGTTACATGTTTATCTTAATTAATAGGTATAACCCAATTTAGCTTAGTCAGTTAAGCTTAATTAATGACACACGAGTCTTTTCACCTAAAATGAGTTGATTAATCAAGATTCTTGTTACAGAAATGATCATAAAACATTAGAACCACAATAAATCATTATACTTTTACTTTCATACTTAAGTACATTTGAAGGTAAATTTAGTTTAGTACTTTAGTGGAGGTAAAGAGTATTTTTACTTTTACTACTACTTTTACTGGAGTAATATGTTACCTTGGATATCTCTACTTTAACTCAACTACATGGTTTGTCTACCTTGTCCACCACTTACATTAGACAAAATGAACTAGTGCATATTCATAATGAATTCATTAATGTATTACATGTAGGAATCAATTATTAATCACTCATGAAATAAGAGATGAATGAATGCTTTTTCATGTACCTGCACTATAATGTTTTTGGTACGGTAATGTGTTTATCAATCTGTTCATTCAGTGCAGGTAAACCTTATGAATCCAGCACATGACTTAGTGTTTAGCAAAAATGATTATTATTATGAATCCTCAGGAAAGTGAAGGGAGATTAGTTTATGCAAAAATCAAAACATAAAAAACTTTAATGTCTATACTGTATATTGTCTCTACTACTTAAGGATATCGCATTATGTAATGTATGCTAATATAATGTACTGTGTGTTAACAAGAACGACCTATTAACAAGTCATTATAAACATCAATCTTCCACTTTATATACCAAATTGACATTAAAGCAGATGCAGTAAATGTAAACGCAGTTGAAAATACCCAGAAATTGTACAAATGTTTATTATTTGCCGTTTAATATTTCATTTACTGCTGCCTGTCCCATTTGAGAACATGACAGCGCCGGGTTTGTTTGGAACTATTGAGGGTTACATGAACCACGTGACCGCGTAGCGGCGAGATCAAGGAGTGTCGCAACTCTCTCTATCTACGGCTCTGGCTACAACCAAAGGGTACACACAATACCAACGTTTAATGCAAAAGGTACCCGGTCTAATTATTAAACGTTTCGTTTTGAAAGAATCTACGCAAAAACAACACCAACAAAAAAGCTTATCGACGCTTCATGTACTAAAACGCCGAGCTCGGAAAACCCGACTCCTGTCCATTATTACTGGTCATTGGCGCTCTCTACTGCTGAGAATAACGAAGCCGTGTTCCAAAAGGAGATCAAAAGGTTTTTGCGTTAAGCTTTTTGCTTCTGCCGGACTGCGCTGGATTGAGCATTTCGAAAAGCGACACTCAGCATGCGCATGTAACAGTCAAATGCTATCGGTTTATTGTTCATTATAATAATAACAACATAAAACGACGACGACGACAGCAATAATAAAAAAAAAGACAAAAAAGGGAATAATAATGCAATTTTATTTGTATCAACATGACTGGTGCAAACTGGTCAGGACTGTAGGTACATGCAGCCGCTTCTCAAACTGTGTGATGACTGAGCCCCGATTAAAGCGCATTGAAAGCGGTAGTTTTCTGTGTACGGTTTTTGTTAAACACTGTTCCATGGACAGCATTTTGTATTCATTTTGATGTTGATCAGGAAAGCCCTGGTGATTGTATTCCATTTTTTTTGTTGGTTCCTGAATAGTTTACTGTCCCGAATTAATACTGTGAAAGTGAAAGGCATCATGTGCCAGAATGAAGGTGTATTTGGTAGCTAATGTAGCTACGCAGTCAGTGGCTAAAAGTACGTCGTTGTCGGCAGGATTCGAATCTGCGCGGGGAGACCCCAATGGATTTCTAGTCCATCGCCTTAACCACTCGGCCACGACAACATTTAAGCTGTTGTGAACAGCTTAACGTAAAAATCATAACTTTCCTTTCAGCCCACAGGCTGGTCATTTCGGCAGTAGAGAGAACCAATGGGCCAGCCATCACTGAAAGACGCTCGGTGTTCCTAAGTCGTTGTTGTAGTACACCAAGCCACCTTAAGTATTTTTCCTTTTTTATTGATTTTCATGTATTTGTTTTTACCGTCAAGCTTTTTAGACTCTTTCCTTCGTGACGCCTCAAACGCTGATGCTTTGAACACTGTGCGCGGCACAGATCCGAAAAAGATTCACCAACCTTTTGAGTGTTTATCTAAATCTACATGAAACTGTATTGTTAAAATCCAATTTCAAAACACGTGGGTACAGTAAGTTAAAGGCAAATAAGAAGAAAAAGTCATGATCTGTAAAGTGTCCTCTATAGAGGTACTTACTTGAAACGAGCGCAGAGAGGACATTTGAGGATGATGTTTTAGCATGTGAATTTGGGATTTTTTGTCAATCTAAGCAAAAACATGTAGCAGTAAAGTTCCAGCGTGCACACTCGGTTATATAAATGGGCGCGCATAATGTCTCCGTTGCTTGTAGTAGAAGAGTGATGTACAGTGGGCCGTTTGAAGTAGTAATAGCTGAAGTTCCCTGACCGGGAATCGAACCCGGGCCGCGGCGGTGAGAGCGCCGAATCCTAGCCACTAGACCACCAGGGAGATGTGGTCTCAGGTCTGGCAGTGAGGCTGATGAGATTGAAACCGTTCGAACTTGGCTTTGATTTAGTGCAAACCGATTTGCAAGCATGCGCAGTTGCCAAGCGTTCGGGAAACGCCCACTGAACGAGGCGTCTTTAAAATATTCGGATCGCTTCCAACTAAACTCAAATCCTCATATGTTTGGATGTTTAGCCTATAGGTGCATGTGCGGACACATCCGTTCATGGCTACACGGTCTGGATGGAAGTTCTGTGACCATACTGATTCTACGTGGACATGCCATTCGACTCTCTCGTCAAAGAAACATCCACTGTTTTCCTGAAGGGAAATAAACTTCTGTCTAGAGTGAGTACAAATGTTCATCCGCTTTGGTTTTGCATGCTTTCATTGCTTATATTTACTTCACACAGAAACAGACCTAATGCCTTTTTAATCTGTACATCTCAAGCAAAAAGGATGTGTTTGGAAGCATAAAGAAACACGTTTCAACAACGAAAATATTCAGACACTATAGTAAAGTATATAGCTACAACCAAAGGGTACACACAATACCAACGTTTAATGCAAAAGGTACCCGGTCTAATTATTAAACGTTTCGTTTTGAAAGAATCTACGCAAAAACAACACCAACAAAAAAGCTTATCGACGCTTCATGTACTAAAACGCAGAGCTCGGAAAACCCGACTCCTGTCCATTATTACTGGTCATTGGCGCTCTCTACTGCTGAGAATAACGAAGCCGTGTTCCAAAAGGAGATCAAAAGGTTTTTGCGTTAAGCTTTTTGCTTCTGCCGGACTGCGCTGGATTGAGCATTTCGAAAAGCGACACTCAGCATGCGCATGTAACAGTCAAATGCTATCGGTTTATTGTTCATTATAATAATAACAACATAAAACGACGACGACGACAGCAATAATAAAAAAAAAGACAAAAAAGGGAATAATAATGCAATTTTATTTGTATCAACATGACTGGTGCAAACTGGTCAGGACTGTAGGTACATGCAGCCGCTTCTCAAACTGTGTGATGACTGAGCCCCGATTAAAGCGCATTGAAAGCGGTAGTTTTCTGTGTACGGTTTTTGTTAAACACTGTTCCATGGACAGCATTTTGTATTCATTTTGATGTTGATCAGGAAAGCCCTGGTGATTGTATTCCATTTTTTTTGTTGGTTCCTGAATAGTTTACTGTCCCGAATTAATACTGTGAAAGTGAAAGGCATCATGTGCCAGAATGAAGGTGTATTTGGTAGCTAATGTAGCTACGCAGTCAGTGGCTAAAAGTACGTCGTTGTCGGCAGGATTCGAACCTGCGCGGGGAGACCCCAATGGATTTCTAGTCCATCGCCTTAACCACTCGGCCACGACAACATTTAAGCTGTTGTGAACAGCTTAACGTAAAAATCATAACTTTCCTTTCAGCCCACAGGCTGGTCATTTCGGCAGTAGAGAGAACCAATGGGCCAGCCATCACTGAAAGACGCTCGGTGTTCCTAAGTCGTTGTTGTAGTACACCAAGCCACCTTAAGTATTTTTCCTTTTTTATTGATTTTCATGTATTTGTTTTTACCGTCAAGCTTTTTAGACTCTTTCCTTCGTGACGCCTCAAACGCTGATGCTTTGAACACTGTGCGCGGCACAGATCCGAAAAAGATTCACCAACCTTTTGAGTGTTTATCTAAATCTACATGAAACTGTATTGTTAAAATCCAATTTCAAAACACGTGGGTACAGTAAGTTAAAGGCAAATAAGAAGAAAAAGTCATGATCTGTAAAGTGTCCTCTATAGAGGTACTTACTTGAAACGAGCGCAGAGAGGACATTTGAGGATGATGTTTTAGCATGTGAATTTGGGATTTTTTGTCAATCTAAGCAAAAACATGTAGCAGTAAAGTTCCAGCGTGCACACTCGGTTATATAAATGGGCGCGCATAATGTCTCCGTTGCTTGTAGTAGAAGAGTGATGTACAGTGGGCCGTTTGAAGTAGTAATAGCTGAAGTTCCCTGACCGGGAATCGAACCCGGGCCGCGGCGGTGAGAGCGCCGAATCCTAGCCACTAGACCACCAGCGAGATGTGGTCTCAGGTCTGGCAGTGAGGCTGATGAGATTGAAACCGTTCGAACTTGGCTTTGATTTAGTGCAAACCGATTTGCAAGCATGCGCAGTTGCCAAGCGTTCGGGAAACGCCCACTGAACGAGGCGTCTTTAAAATATTCGGATCGCTTCCAACTAAACTCAAATCCTCATATGTTTGGATGTTTAGCCTATAGGTGCATGTGCGGATACATCCGTTCATGGCTACACGGTCTGGATGGAAGTTCTGTGACCATACTGATTCTACGTGGACATGCCATTCGACTCTCTCGTCAAAGAAACATCCACTGTTTTCCTGAAGGGAAATAAACTTCTGTCTAGAGTGAGTACAAATGTTCATCCGCTTTGGTTTTGCATGCTTTCATTGCTTATATTTACTTCACACAGAAACAGACCTAATGCCTTTTTAATCTGTACATCTCAAGCAAAAAGGATGTGTTTGGAAGCATAAAGAAACACGTTTCAACAACGAAAATATTCAGACACTATAGTAAAGTATATAGCTACAACCAGAGCGGTAGAGAGAACAGAGTGGCGACACTCCCATAGGGAACCGTTGGAAAGGGGGCGGGACATTTTTTCTGCCCAGCTTCCGGGTTGTGGAGCTCTGTATAGTTCCAAACAACCCATAGAGCCCCATTCATTTCCACTACTTATCAAACATTTTTAGCTGTATGTTGCTTTGTTTTAAAAAAATTATGAATTTAATGTCATTAATATACTTAATACTGTTATTGTTTAGCATTTGCTCAGCACTAAATGTTACATGTTTATCTTAATTAATAGGTATAACCCAATTTAGCTTAGTCAGTTAAGCTTAATTAATGACACACGAGTCTTTTCACCTAAAATGAGTTGATTAATCAAGATTCTTGTTACAGAAATGATCATAAAACATTAGAACCACAATAAATCATTATACTTTTACTTTCATACTTAAGTACATTTGAAGGTAAATTTAGTTTAGTACTTTAGTGGAGGTAAAGAGTATTTTTACTTTTACTACTACTTTTACTGGAGTAATATGTTACCTTGGATATCTCTACTTTAACTCAACTACATGGTTTGTCTACCTTGTCCACCACTTACATTAGACAAAATGAACTAGTGCATATTCATAATGAATTCATTAATGTATTACATGTAGGAATCAATTATTAATCACTCATGAAATAAGAGATGAATGAATGCTTTTTCATGTACCTGCACTATAATGTTTTTGGTACGGTAATGTGTTTATCAATCTGTTCATTCAGTGCAGGTAAACCTTATGAATCCAGCACATGACTTAGTGTTTAGCAAAAATGATTATTATTATGAATCCTCAGGAAAGTGAAGGGAGATTAGTTTATGCAAAAATCAAAACATAAAAAACTTTAATGTCTATACTGTATATTGTCTCTACTACTTAAGGATATCGCATTATGTAATGTATGCTAATATAATGTACTGTGTGTTAACAAGAACGACCTATTAACAAGTCATTATAAACATCAATCTTCCACTTTATATACCAAATTGACATTAAAGCAGATGCAGTAAATGTAAACGCAGTTGAAAATACCCAGAAATTGTACAAATGTTTATTATTTGCCGTTTAATATTTCATTTACTGCTGCCTGTCCCATTTGAGAACATGACAGCGCCGGGTTTGTTTGGAACTATTGAGGGTTACATGAACCACGTGACCGCGTAGCGGCGAGATCAAGGAGTGTCGCAACTCTCTCTATCTACGGCTCTGGCTACAACCAAAGGGTACACACAATACCAACGTTTAATGCAAAAGGTACCCGGTCTAATTATTAAACGTTTCGTTTTGAAAGAATCTACGCAAAAACAACACCAACAAAAAAGCTTATCGACGCTTCATGTACTAAAACGCCGAGCTCGGAAAACCCGACTCCTGTCCATTATTACTGGTCATTGGCGCTCTCTACTGCTGAGAATAACGAAGCCGTGTTCCAAAAGGAGATCAAAAGGTTTTTGCGTTAAGCTTTTTGCTTCTGCCGGACTGCGCTGGATTGAGCATTTCGAAAAGCGACACTCAGCATGCGCATGTAACAGTCAAATGCTATCGGTTTATTGTTCATTATAATAATAACAACATAAAACGACGACGACGACAGCAATAATAAAAAAAAAGACAAAAAAGGGAATAATAATGCAATTTTATTTGTATCAACATGACTGGTGCAAACTGGTCAGGACTGTAGGTACATGCAGCCGCTTCTCAAACTGTGTGATGACTGAGCCCCGATTAAAGCGCATTGAAAGCGGTAGTTTTCTGTGTACGGTTTTTGTTAAACACTGTTCCATGGACAGCATTTTGTATTCATTTTGATGTTGATCAGGAAAGCCCTGGTGATTGTATTCCATTTTTTTTGTTGGTTCCTGAATAGTTTACTGTCCCGAATTAATACTGTGAAAGTGAAAGGCATCATGTGCCAGAATGAAGGTGTATTTGGTAGCTAATGTAGCTACGCAGTCAGTGGCTAAAAGTACGTCGTTGTCGGCAGGATTCGAATCTGCGCGGGGAGACCCCAATGGATTTCTAGTCCATCGCCTTAACCACTCGGCCACGACAACATTTAAGCTGTTGTGAACAGCTTAACGTAAAAATCATAACTTTCCTTTCAGCCCACAGGCTGGTCATTTCGGCAGTAGAGAGAACCAATGGGCCAGCCATCACTGAAAGACGCTCGGTGTTCCTAAGTCGTTGTTGTAGTACACCAAGCCACCTTAAGTATTTTTCCTTTTTTATTGATTTTCATGTATTTGTTTTTACCGTCAAGCTTTTTAGACTCTTTCCTTCGTGACGCCTCAAACGCTGATGCTTTGAACACTGTGCGCGGCACAGATCCGAAAAAGATTCACCAACCTTTTGAGTGTTTATCTAAATCTACATGAAACTGTATTGTTAAAATCCAATTTCAAAACACGTGGGTACAGTAAGTTAAAGGCAAATAAGAAGAAAAAGTCATGATCTGTAAAGTGTCCTCTATAGAGGTACTTACTTGAAACGAGCGCAGAGAGGACATTTGAGGATGATGTTTTAGCATGTGAATTTGGGATTTTTTGTCAATCTAAGCAAAAACATGTAGCAGTAAAGTTCCAGCGTGCACACTCGGTTATATAAATGGGCGCGCATAATGTCTCCGTTGCTTGTAGTAGAAGAGTGATGTACAGTGGGCCGTTTGAAGTAGTAATAGCTGAAGTTCCCTGACCGGGAATCGAACCCGGGCCGCGGCGGTGAGAGCGCCGAATCCTAGCCACTAGACCACCAGGGAGATGTGGTCTCAGGTCTGGCAGTGAGGCTGATGAGATTGAAACCGTTCGAACTTGGCTTTGATTTAGTGCAAACCGATTTGCAAGCATGCGCAGTTGCCAAGCGTTCGGGAAACGCCCACTGAACGAGGCGTCTTTAAAATATTCGGATCGCTTCCAACTAAACTCAAATCCTCATATGTTTGGATGTTTAGCCTATAGGTGCATGTGCGGACACATCCGTTCATGGCTACACGGTCTGGATGGAAGTTCTGTGACCATACTGATTCTACGTGGACATGCCATTCGACTCTCTCGTCAAAGAAACATCCACTGTTTTCCTGAAGGGAAATAAACTTCTGTCTAGAGTGAGTACAAATGTTCATCCGCTTTGGTTTTGCATGCTTTCATTGCTTATATTTACTTCACACAGAAACAGACCTAATGCCTTTTTAATCTGTACATCTCAAGCAAAAAGGATGTGTTTGGAAGCATAAAGAAACACGTTTCAACAACGAAAATATTCAGACACTATAGTAAAGTATATAGCTACAACCAAAGGGTACACACAATACCAACGTTTAATGCAAAAGGTACCCGGTCTAATTATTAAACGTTTCGTTTTGAAAGAATCTACGCAAAAACAACACCAACAAAAAAGCTTATCGACGCTTCATGTACTAAAACGCAGAGCTCGGAAAACCCGACTCCTGTCCATTATTACTGGTCATTGGCGCTCTCTACTGCTGAGAATAACGAAGCCGTGTTCCAAAAGGAGATCAAAAGGTTTTTGCGTTAAGCTTTTTGCTTCTGCCGGACTGCGCTGGATTGAGCATTTCGAAAAGCGACACTCAGCATGCGCATGTAACAGTCAAATGCTATCGGTTTATTGTTCATTATAATAATAACAACATAAAACGACGACGACGACAGCAATAATAAAAAAAAAGACAAAAAAGGGAATAATAATGCAATTTTATTTGTATCAACATGACTGGTGCAAACTGGTCAGGACTGTAGGTACATGCAGCCGCTTCTCAAACTGTGTGATGACTGAGCCCCGATTAAAGCGCATTGAAAGCGGTAGTTTTCTGTGTACGGTTTTTGTTAAACACTGTTCCATGGACAGCATTTTGTATTCATTTTGATGTTGATCAGGAAAGCCCTGGTGATTGTATTCCATTTTTTTTGTTGGTTCCTGAATAGTTTACTGTCCCGAATTAATACTGTGAAAGTGAAAGGCATCATGTGCCAGAATGAAGGTGTATTTGGTAGCTAATGTAGCTACGCAGTCAGTGGCTAAAAGTACGTCGTTGTCGGCAGGATTCGAACCTGCGCGGGGAGACCCCAATGGATTTCTAGTCCATCGCCTTAACCACTCGGCCACGACAACATTTAAGCTGTTGTGAACAGCTTAACGTAAAAATCATAACTTTCCTTTCAGCCCACAGGCTGGTCATTTCGGCAGTAGAGAGAACCAATGGGCCAGCCATCACTGAAAGACGCTCGGTGTTCCTAAGTCGTTGTTGTAGTACACCAAGCCACCTTAAGTATTTTTCCTTTTTTATTGATTTTCATGTATTTGTTTTTACCGTCAAGCTTTTTAGACTCTTTCCTTCGTGACGCCTCAAACACTGATGCTTTGAACACTGTGCGCGGCACAGATCCGAAAAAGATTCACCAACCTTTTGAGTGTTTATCTAAATCTACATGAAACTGTATTGTTAAAATCCAATTTCAAAACACGTGGGTACAGTAAGTTAAAGGCAAATAAGAAGAAAAAGTCATGATCTGTAAAGTGTCCTCTATAGAGGTACTTACTTGAAACGAGCGCAGAGAGGACATTTGAGGATGATGTTTTAGCATGTGAATTTGGGATTTTTTGTCAATCTAAGCAAAAACATGTAGCAGTAAAGTTCCAGCGTGCACACTCGGTTATATAAATGGGCGCGCATAATGTCTCCGTTGCTTGTAGTAGAAGAGTGATGTACAGTGGGCCGTTTGAAGTAGTAATAGCTGAAGTTCCCTGACCGGGAATCGAACCCGGGCCGCGGCGGTGAGAGCGCCGAATCCTAGCCACTAGACCACCAGGGAGATGTGGTCTCAGGTCTGGCAGTGAGGCTGATGAGATTGAAACCGTTCGAACTTGGCTTTGATTTAGTGCAAACCGATTTGCAAGCATGCGCAGTTGCCAAGCGTTCGGGAAACGCCCACTGAACGAGGCGTCTTTAAAATATTCGGATCGCTTCCAACTAAACTCAAATCCTCATATGTTTGGATGTTTAGCCTATAGGTGCATGTGCGGACACATCCGTTCATGGCTACACGGTCTGGATGGAAGTTCTGTGACCATACTGATTCTACGTGGACATGCCATTCGACTCTCTCGTCAAAGAAACATCCACTGTTTTCCTGAAGGGAAATAAACTTCTGTCTAGAGTGAGTACAAATGTTCATCCGCTTTGGTTTTGCATGCTTTCATTGCTTATATTTACTTCACACAGAAACAGACCTAATGCCTTTTTAATCTGTACATCTCAAGCAAAAAGGATGTGTTTGGAAGCATAAAGAAACACGTTTCAACAACGAAAATATTCAGACACTATAGTAAAGTATATAGCTACAACCAAAGGGTACACACAATACCAACGTTTAATGCAAAAGGTACCCGGTCTAATTATTAAACGTTTCGTTTTGAAAGAATCTACGCAAAAACAACACCAACAAAAAAGCTTATCGACGCTTCATGTACTAAAACGCCGAGCTCGGAAAACCCGACTCCTGTCCATTATTACTGGTCATTGGCGCTCTCTACTGCTGAGAATAACGAAGCCGTGTTCCAAAAGGAGATCAAAAGGTTTTTGCGTTAAGCTTTTTGCTTCTGCCGGACTGCGCTGGATTGAGCATTTCGAAAAGCGACACTCAGCATGCGCATGTAACAGTCAAATGCTATCGATTTATTGTTCATTATAATAATAACAACATAAAACGACGACGACGACAGCAATAATAAAAAAAAAGACAAAAAAGGGAATAATAATGCAATTTTATTTGTATCAACATGACTGGTGCAAACTGGTCAGGACTGTAGGTACATGCAGCCGCTTCTCAAACTGTGTGATGACTGAGCCCCGATTAAAGCGCATTGAAAGCGGTAGTTTTCTGTGTACGGTTTTTGTTAAACACTGTTCCATGGACAGCATTTTGTATTCATTTTGATGTTGATCAGGAAAGCCCTGGTGATTGTATTCCATTTTTTTTGTTGGTTCCTGAATAGTTTACTGTCCCGAATTAATACTGTGAAAGTGAAAGGCATCATGTGCCAGAATGAAGGTGTATTTGGTAGCTAATGTAGCTACGCAGTCAGTGGCTAAAAGTACGTCGTTGTCGGCAGGATTCGAATCTGCGCGGGGAGACCCCAATGGATTTCTAGTCCATCGCCTTAACCACTCGGCCACGACAACATTTAAGCTGTTGTGAACAGCTTAACGTAAAAATCATAACTTTCCTTTCAGCCCACAGGCTGGTCATTTCGGCAGTAGAGAGAACCAATGGGCCAGCCATCACTGAAAGACGCTCGGTGTTCCTAAGTTGTTGTTGTAGTACACCAAGCCACCTTAAGTATTTTTCCTTTTTTATTGATTTTCATGTATTTGTTTTTACCGTCAAGCTTTTTAGACTCTTTCCTTCGTGACGCCTCAAACGCTGATGCTTTGAACACTGTGCGCGGCACAGATCCGAAAAAGATTCACCAACCTTTTGAGTGTTTATCTAAATCTACATGAAACTGTATTGTTAAAATCCAATTTCAAAACACGTGGGTACAGTAAGTTAAAGGCAAATAAGAAGAAAAAGTCATGATCTGTAAAGTGTCCTCTATAGAGGTACTTACTTGAAACGAGCGCAGAGAGGACATTTGAGGATGATGTTTTAGCATGTGAATTTGGGATTTTTTGTCAATCTAAGCAAAAACATGTAGCAGTAAAGTTCCAGCGTGCACACTCGGTTATATAAATGGGCGCGCATAATGTCTCCGTTGCTTGTAGTAGAAGAGTGATGTACAGTGGGCCGTTTGAAGTAGTAATAGCTGAAGTTCCCTGACCGGGAATCGAACCCAGGCCGCGGCGGTGAGAGCGCCGAATCCTAGCCACTAGACCACCAGGGAGATGTGGTCTCAGGTCTGGCAGTGAGGCTGATGAGATTGAAACCGTTCGAACTTGGCTTTGATTTAGTGCAAACCGATTTGCAAGCATGCGCAGTTGCCAAGCGTTCGGGAAACGCCCACTGAACGAGGCGTCTTTAAAATATTCGGATCGCTTCCAACTAAACTCAAATCCTCATATGTTTGGATGTTTAGCCTATAGGTGCATGTGCGGACACATCCGTTCATGGCTACACGGTCTGGATGGAAGTTCTGTGACCATACTGATTCTACGTGGACATGCCATTCGACTCTCTCGTCAAAGAAACATCCACTGTTTTCCTGAAGGGAAATAAACTTCTGTCTAGAGTGAGTACAAATGTTCATCCGCTTTGGTTTTGCATGCTTTCATTGCTTATATTTACTTCACACAGAAACAGACCTAATGCCTTTTTAATCTGTACATCTCAAGCAAAAAGGATGTGTTTGGAAGCATAAAGAAACACGTTTCAACAACGAAAATATTCAGACACTATAGTAAAGTATATAGCTACAACCAAAGGGTACACACAATACCAACGTTTAATGCAAAAGGTACCCGGTCTAATTATTAAACGTTTCGTTTTGAAAGAATCTACGCAAAAACAACACCAACAAAAAAGCTTATCGACGCTTCATGTACTAAAACGCAGAGCTCGGAAAACCCGACTCCTGTCCATTATTACTGGTCATTGGCGCTCTCTACTGCTGAGAATAACGAAGCCGTGTTCCAAAAGGAGATCAAAAGGTTTTTGCGTTAAGCTTTTTGCTTCTGCCGGACTGCGCTGGATTGAGCATTTCGAAAAGCGACACTCAGCATGCGCATGTAACAGTCAAATGCTATCGGTTTATTGTTCATTATAATAATAACAACATAAAACGACGACGACGACAGCAATAATAAAAAAAAAGACAAAAAAGGGAATAATAATGCAATTTTATTTGTATCAACATGACTGGTGCAAACTGGTCAGGACTGTAGGTACATGCAGCCGCTTCTCAAACTGTGTGATGACTGAGCCCCGATTAAAGCGCATTGAAAGCGGTAGTTTTCTGTGTACGGTTTTTGTTAAACACTGTTCCATGGACAGCATTTTGTATTCATTTTGATGTTGATCAGGAAAGCCCTGGTGATTGTATTCCATTTTTTTTGTTGGTTCCTGAATAGTTTACTGTCCCGAATTAATACTGTGAAAGTGAAAGGCATCATGTGCCAGAATGAAGGTGTATTTGGTAGCTAATGTAGCTACGCAGTCAGTGGCTAAAAGTACGTCGTTGTCGGCAGGATTCGAACCTGCGCGGGGAGACCCCAATGGATTTCTAGTCCATCGCCTTAACCACTCGGCCACGACAACATTTAAGCTGTTGTGAACAGCTTAACGTAAAAATCATAACTTTCCTTTCAGCCCACAGGCTGGTCATTTCGGCAGTAGAGAGAACCAATGGGCCAGCCATCACTGAAAGACGCTCGGTGTTCCTAAGTCGTTGTTGTAGTACACCAAGCCACCTTAAGTATTTTTCCTTTTTTATTGATTTTCATGTATTTGTTTTTACCGTCAAGCTTTTTAGACTCTTTCCTTCGTGACGCCTCAAACACTGATGCTTTGAACACTGTGCGCGGCACAGATCCGAAAAAGATTCACCAACCTTTTGAGTGTTTATCTAAATCTACATGAAACTGTATTGTTAAAATCCAATTTCAAAACACGTGGGTACAGTAAGTTAAAGGCAAATAAGAAGAAAAAGTCATGATCTGTAAAGTGTCCTCTATAGAGGTACTTACTTGAAACGAGCGCAGAGAGGACATTTGAGGATGATGTTTTAGCATGTGAATTTGGGATTTTTTGTCAATCTAAGCAAAAACATGTAGCAGTAAAGTTCCAGCGTGCACACTCGGTTATATAAATGGGCGCGCATAATGTCTCCGTTGCTTGTAGTAGAAGAGTGATGTACAGTGGGCCGTTTGAAGTAGTAATAGCTGAAGTTCCCTGACCGGGAATCGAACCCAGGCCGCGGCGGTGAGAGCGCCGAATCCTAGCCACTAGACCACCAGGGAGATGTGGTCTCAGGTCTGGCAGTGAGGCTGATGAGATTGAAACCGTTCGAACTTGGCTTTGATTTAGTGCAAACCGATTTGCAAGCATGCGCAGTTGCCAAGCGTTCGGGAAACGCCCACTGAACGAGGCGTCTTTAAAATATTCGGATCGCTTCCAACTAAACTCAAATCCTCATATGTTTGGATGTTTAGCCTATAGGTGCATGTGCGGACACATCCGTTCATGGCTACACGGTCTGGATGGAAGTTCTGTGACCATACTGATTCTACGTGGACATGCCATTCGACTCTCTCGTCAAAGAAACATCCACTGTTTTCCTGAAGGGAAATAAACTTCTGTCTAGAGTGAGTACAAATGTTCATCCGCTTTGGTTTTGCATGCTTTCATTGCTTATATTTACTTCACACAGAAACAGACCTAATGCCTTTTTAATCTGTACATCTCAAGCAAAAAGGATGTGTTTGGAAGCATAAAGAAACACGTTTCAACAACGAAAATATTCAGACACTATAGTAAAGTATATAGCTACAACCAAAGGGTACACACAATACCAACGTTTAATGCAAAAGGTACCCGGTCTAATTATTAAACGTTTCGTTTTGAAAGAATCTACGCAAAAACAACACCAACAAAAAAGCTTATCGACGCTTCATGTACTAAAACGCCGAGCTCGGAAAACCCGACTCCTGTCCATTATTACTGGTCATTGGCGCTCTCTACTGCTGAGAATAACGAAGCCGTGTTCCAAAAGGAGATCAAAAGGTTTTTGCGTTAAGCTTTTTGCTTCTGCCGGACTGCGCTGGATTGAGCATTTCGAAAAGCGACACTCAGCATGCGCATGTAACAGTCAAATGCTATCGGTTTATTGTTCATTATAATAATAACAACATAAAACGACGACGACGACAGCAATAATAAAAAAAAAGACAAAAAAGGGAATAATAATGCAATTTTATTTGTATCAACATGACTGGTGCAAACTGGTCAGGACTGTAGGTACATGCAGCCGCTTCTCAAACTGTGTGATGACTGAGCCCCGATTAAAGCGCATTGAAAGCGGTAGTTTTCTGTGTACGGTTTTTGTTAAACACTGTTCCATGGACAGCATTTTGTATTCATTTTGATGTTGATCAGGAAAGCCCTGGTGATTGTATTCCATTTTTTTTGTTGGTTCCTGAATAGTTTACTGTCCCGAATTAATACTGTGAAAGTGAAAGGCATCATGTGCCAGAATGAAGGTGTATTTGGTAGCTAATGTAGCTACGCAGTCAGTGGCTAAAAGTACGTCGTTGTCGGCAGGATTCGAACCTGCGCGGGGAGACCCCAATGGATTTCTAGTCCATCGCCTTAACCACTCGGCCACGACAACATTTAAGCTGTTGTGAACAGCTTAACGTAAAAATCATAACTTTCCTTTCAGCCCACAGGCTGGTCATTTCGGCAGTAGAGAGAACCAATGGGCCAGCCATCACTGAAAGACGCTCGGTGTTCCTAAGTCGTTGTTGTAGTACACCAAGCCACCTTAAGTATTTTTCCTTTTTTATTGATTTTCATGTATTTGTTTTTACCGTCAAGCTTTTTAGACTCTTTCCTTCGTGACGCCTCAAACACTGATGCTTTGAACACTGTGCGCGGAACAGATCCGAAAAAGATTCACCAACCTTTTGAGTGTTTATCTAAATCTACATGAAACTGTATTGTTAAAATCCAATTTCAAAACACGTGGGTACAGTAAGTTAAAGGCAAATAAGAAGAAAAAGTCATGATCTGTAAAGTGTCTATATCTATAGAGGTACTTACTTGAAACGAGCGCAGAGAGGACATTTGAGGATGATGTTTTAGCATGTGAATTTGGGATTTTTTGTCAATCTAAACAAAAACATGTAGCAGTAAAGTTCCAGCGTGCACACTCGGTTATATAAATGGGCGCGCATAATGTCTCCGTTGCTTGTAGTAGAAGAGTGATGTACAGTGGGCCGTTTGAAGTAGTAATAGCTGAAGTTCCCTGACCGGGAATCGAACCCGGGCCGCGGCGGTGAGAGCGCCGAATCCTAGCCACTAGACCACCAGGGAGATGTGGTCTCAGGTCTGGCAGTGAGGCTGATGAGATTGAAACCGTTCGAACTTGGCTTTGATTTAGTGCAAACCGATTTGCAAGCATGCGCAGTTGCCAAGCGTTCGGGAAACGCCCACTGAACGAGGCGTCTTTAAAATATTCGGATCGCTTCCAACTAAACTCAAATCCTCATATGTTTGGATGTTTAGCCTATAGGTGCATGTGCGGATACATCCGTTCATGGCTACACGGTCTGGATGGAAGTTCTGTGACCATACTGATTCTACGTGGACATGCCATTCGACTCTCTCGTCAAAGAAACATCCACTGTTTTCCTGAAGGGAAATAAACTTCTGTCTAGAGTGAGTACAAATGTTCATCCGCTTTGGTTTTGCATGCTTTCATTGCTTATATTTACTTCACACAGAAACAGACCTAATGCCTTTTTAATCTGTACATCTCAAGCAAAAAGGATGTGTTTGGAAGCATAAAGAAACACGTTTCAACAACGAAAATATTCAGACACTATAGTAAAGTATATAGCTACAACCAAAGGGTACACACAATACCAACGTTTAATGCAAAAGGTACCCGGTCTAATTATTAAACGTTTCGTTTTGAAAGAATCTACGCAAAAACAACACCAACAAAAAAGCTTATCGACGCTTCATGTACTAAAACGCCGAGCTCGGAAAACCCGACTCCTGTCCATTATTACTGGTCATTGGCGCTCTCTACTGCTGAGAATAACGAAGCCGTGTTCCAAAAGGAGATCAAAAGGTTTTTGCGTTAAGCTTTTTGCTTCTGCCGGACTGCGCTGGATTGAGCATTTCGAAAAGCGACACTCAGCATGCGCATGTAACAGTCAAATGCTATCGGTTTATTGTTCATTATAATAATAACAACATAAAACGACGACGACGACAGCAATAATAAAAAAAAAGACAAAAAAGGGAATAATAATGCAATTTTATTTGTATCAACATGACTGGTGCAAACTGGTCAGGACTGTAGGTACATGCAGCCGCTTCTCAAACTGTGTGATGACTGAGCCCCGATTAAAGCGCATTGAAAGCGGTAGTTTTCTGTGTACGGTTTTTGTTAAACACTGTTCCATGGACAGCATTTTGTATTCATTTTGATGTTGATCAGGAAAGCCCTGGTGATTGTATTCCATTTTTTTTGTTGGTTCCTGAATAGTTTACTGTCCCGAATTAATACTGTGAAAGTGAAAGGCATCATGTGCCAGAATGAAGGTGTATTTGGTAGCTAATGTAGCTACGCAGTCAGTGGCTAAAAGTACGTCGTTGTCGGCAGGATTCGAACCTGCGCGGGGAGACCCCAATGGATTTCTAGTCCATCGCCTTAACCACTCGGCCACGACAACATTTAAGCTGTTGTGAACAGCTTAACGTAAAAATCATAACTTTCCTTTCAGCCCACAGGCTGGTCATTTCGGCAGTAGAGAGAACCAATGGGCCAGCCATCACTGAAAGATGCTCGGTGTTCCTAAGTCGTTGTTGTAGTACACCAAGCCACCTTAAGTATTTTTCCTTTTTTATTGATTTTCATGTATTTGTTTTTACCGTCAAGCTTTTTAGACTCTTTCCTTCGTGACGCCTCAAACACTGATGCTTTGAACACTGTGCGCGGCACAGATCCGAAAAAGATTCACCAACCTTTTGAGTGTTTATCTAAATCTACATGAAACTGTATTGTTAAAATCCAATTTCAAAACACGTGGGTACAGTAAGTTAAAGGCAAATAAGAAGAAAAAGTCATGATCTGTAAAGTGTCCTCTATAGAGGTACTTACTTGAAACGAGCGCAGAGAGGACATTTGAGGATGATGTTTTAGCATGTGAATTTGGGATTTTTTGTCAATCTAAGCAAAAACATGTAGCAGTAAAGTTCCAGCGTGCACACTCGGTTATATAAATGGGCGCGCATAATGTCTCCGTTGCTTGTGGTAGAAGAGTGATGTACAGTGGGCCGTTTGAAGTAGTAATAGCCGAAGTTCCCTGACCGGGAATCGAACCCGGGCCGCGGCGGTGAGAGCGCCGAATCCTAGCCACTAGACCACCAGGGAGATGTGGTCTCAGGTCTGGCAGTGAGGCTGATGACATTGAAACCGTTCGAACTTGGCTTTGATTTAGTGCAAACCGATTTGCAAGCATGCGCAGTTGCCAAGCGTTCGGGAAACGGCCACTGAACGAGGCGTCTTTAAAATATTCGGATCGCTTCCAACTAAACTCAAATCCTCATATGTTTGGATGTTTAGCCTATAGGTGCATGTGCGGATACATCCGTTCATGGCTACACGGTCTGGATGGAAGTTCTGTGACCATACTGATTCTACGTGGACATGCCATTCGACTCTCTCGTCAAAGAAACATCCACTGTTTTCCTGAAGGGAAATAAACTTCTGTCTAGAGTGAGTACAAATGTTCATCCGCTTTGGTTTTGCATGCTTTCATTGCTTATATTTACTTCACACAGAAACAGACCTAATGCCTTTTTAATCTGTACATCTCAAGCAAAAAGGATGTGTTTGGAAGCATAAAGAAACACGTTTCAACAACGAAAATATTCAGACACTATAGTAAAGTATATAGCTACAACCAAAGGGTACACACAATACCAACGTTTAATGCAAAAGGTACCCGGTCTAATTATTAAACGTTTCGTTTTGAAAGAATCTACGCAAAAACAACACCAACAAAAAAGCTTATCGACGCTTCATGTACTAAAACGCCGAGCTCGGAAAACCCGACTCCTGTCCATTATTACTGGTCATTGGCGCTCTCTACTGCTGAGAATAACGAAGCCGTGTTCCAAAAGGAGATCAAAAGGTTTTTGCGTTAAGCTTTTTGCTTCTGCCGGACTGCGCTGGATTGAGCATTTCGAAAAGCGACACTCAGCATGCGCATGTAACAGTCATATGCTATCGGTTTATTGTTCATTATAATAATAACATAAAACGACGACGACGACGACAGCAATAATAAAAAAAAAGACAAAAAAGGGAATAATAATGCAATTTTATTTGTATCAACATGACTGGTGCAAACTGGTCAGGACTGTAGGTACATGCAGCCGCTTCTCAAACTGTGTGATGACTGAGCCCCGATTAAAGCGCATTGAAAGCGGTAGTTTTCTGTGTACGGTTTTTGTTAAACACTGTTCCATGGACAGCATTTTGTATTCATTTTGATGTTGATCAGGAAAGCCCTGGTGATTGTATTCCATTTTTTTTGTTGGTTCCTGAATAGTTTACTGTCCCGAATTAATACTGTGAAAGTGAAAGGCATCATGTGCCAGAATGAAGGTGTATTTGGTAGCTAATGTAGCTACGCAGTCAGTGGCTAAAAGTACGTCGTTGTCGGCAGGATTCGAACCTACAAATGTTCATCCGCTTTGGTTTTGCATGCTTTCATTGCTTATATTTACTTCACACAGAAACAGACCTAATGCCTTTTTAATCTGTACATCTCAAGCAAAAAGGATGTGTTTGGAAGCATAAAGAAACACGTTTCAACAACGAAAATATTCAGACACTATAGTAAAGTATATAGCTACAACCAAAGGGTACACACAATACCAACGTTTAATGCAAAAGGTACCCGGTCTAATTATTAAACGTTTCGTTTTGAAAGAATCTACGCAAAAACAACACCAACAAAAAAGCTTATCGACGCTTCATGTACTAAAACGCCGAGCTCGGAAAACCCGACTCCTGTCCATTATTACTGGTCATTGGCGCTCTCTACTGCTGAGAATAACGAAGCCGTGTTCCAAAAGGAGATCAAAAGGTTTTTGCGTTAAGCTTTTTGCTTCTGCCGGACTGCGCTGGATTGAGCATTTCGAAAAGCGACACTCAGCATGCGCATGTAACAGTCAAATGCTATCGGTTTATTGTTCATTATAATAATAACAACATAAAACGACGACGACGACAGCAATAATAAAAAAAAAGACAAAAAAGGGAATAATAATGCAATTTTATTTGTATCAACATGACTGGTGCAAACTGGTCAGGACTGTAGGTACATGCAGCCGCTTCTCAAACTGTGTGATGACTGAGCCCCGATTAAAGCGCATTGAAAGCGGTAGTTTTCTGTGTACGGTTTTTGTTAAACACTGTTCCATGGACAGCATTTTGTATTCATTTTGATGTTGATCAGGAAAGCCCTGGTGATTGTATTCCATTTTTTTTGTTGGTTCCTGAATAGTTTACTGTCCCGAATTAATACTGTGAAAGTGAAAGGCATCATGTGCCAGAATGAAGGTGTATTTGGTAGCTAATGTAGCTACGCAGTCAGTGGCTAAAAGTACGTCGTTGTCGGCAGGATTCGAACCTGCGCGGGGAGACCCCAATGGATTTCTAGTCCATCGCCTTAACCACTCGGCCACGACAACATTTAAGCTGTTGTGAACAGCTTAACGTAAAAATCATAACTTTCCTTTCAGCCCACAGGCTGGTCATTTCGGCAGTAGAGAGAACCAATGGGCCAGCCATCACTGAAAGACGCTCGGTGTTCCTAAGTCGTTGTTGTAGTACACCAAGCCACCTTAAGTATTTTTCCTTTTTTATTGATTTTCATGTATTTGTTTTTACCATCAAGCTTTTTAGACTCTTTCCTTCGTGACGCCTCAAACACTGATGCTTTGAACACTGTGCACGGCACAGATCCGAAAAAGATTCACCAACCTTTTGAGTGTTTATCTAAATCTACATGAAACTGTATTGTTAAAATCCAATTTCAAAACACGTGGGTACAGTAAGTTAAAGGCAAATAAGAAGAAAAAGTCATGATCTGTAAAGTGTCCTCTATAGAGGTACTTACTTGAAACGAGCGCAGAGAGGACATTTGAGGATGATGTTTTAGCATGTGAATTTGGGATTTTTTGTCAATCTAAGCAAAAACATGTAGCAGTAAAGTTCCAGCGTGCACACTCGGTTATATAAATGGGCGCGCATAATGTCTCCGTTGCTTGTAGTAGAAGAGTGATGTACAGTGGGCCGTTTGAAGTAGTAATAGCTGAAGTTCCCTGACCGGGAATCGAACCCGGGCCGCGGCGGTGAGAGCGCCGAATCCTAGCCACTAGACCACCAGGGAGATGTGCTCTCAGGTCTGGCAGTGAGGCTGATGAGATTGAAACCGTTCGAACTTGGCTTTGATTTAGTGCAAACCGATTTGCAAGCATGCGCAGTTGCCAAGCGTTCGGGAAACGCCCACTGAACGAGGCGTCTTTAAAATATTCGGATCGCTTCCAACTAAACTCAAATCCTCATATGTTTGGATGTTTAGCCTATAGGTGCATGTGCGGATACATCCGTTCATGGCTACACGGTCTGGATGGAAGTTCTGTGACCATACTGATTCTACGTGGACATGCCATTCGACTCTCTCGTCAAAGAAACATCCACTGTTTTCCTGAAGGGAAATAAACTTCTGTCTAGAGTGAGTACAAATGTTCATCCGCTTTGGTTTTGCATGCTTTCATTGCTTATATTTACTTCACACAGAAACAGACCTAATGCCTTTTTAATCTGTACATCTCAAGCAAAAAGGATGTGTTTGGAAGCATAAAGAAACACGTTTCAACAACGAAAACATTCAGACACTATAGTAAAGTATATAGCTACAACCAAAGGGTACACACAATACCAACGTTTAATGCAAAAGGTACCCGGTCTAATTATTAAACGTTTCGTTTTGAAAGAATCTACGCAAAAACAACACCAACAAAAAAGCTTATCGACGCTTCATGTACTAAAACGCCGAGCTCGGAAAACCCGACTCCTGTCCATTATTACTGGTCATTGGCGCTCTCTACTGCTGAGAATAACGAAGCCGTGTTCCAAAAGGAGATCAAAAGGTTTTTGCGTTAAGCTTTTTGCTTCTGCCGGACTGCGCTGGATTGAGCATTTCGAAAAGCGACACTCAGCATGCGCATGTAACAGTCAAATGCTATCGGTTTATTGTTCATTATAATAATAACAACATAAAACGACGACGACGACAGCAATAATAAAAAAAAAGACAAAAAAGGGAATAATAATGCAATTTTATTTGTATCAACATGACTGGTGCAAACTGGTCAGGACTGTAGGTACATGCAGCCGCTTCTCAAACTGTGTGATGACTGAGCCCCGATTAAAGCGCATTGAAAGCGGTAGTTTTCTGTGTACGGTTTTTGTTAAACACTGTTCCATGGACAGCATTTTGTATTCATTTTGATGTTGATCAGGAAAGCCCTGGTGATTGTATTCCATTTTTTTTGTTGGTTCCTGAATAGTTTACTGTCCCGAATTAATACTGTGAAAGTGAAAGGCATCATGTGCCAGAATGAAGGTGTATTTGGTAGCTAATGTAGCTACGCAGTCAGTGGCTAAAAGTACGTCGTTGTCGGCAGGATTCGAACCTGCGCGGGGAGACCCCAATGGATTTCTAGTCCATCGCCTTAACCACTCGGCCACGACAACATTTAAGCTGTTGTGAACAGCTTAACGTAAAAATCATAACTTTCCTTTCAGCCCACAGGCTGGTCATTTCGGCAGTAGAGAGAACCAATGGGCCAGCCATCACTGAAAGACGCTCGGTGTTCCTAAGTCGTTGTTGTAGTACACCAAGCCACCTTAAGTATTTTTCCTTTTTTATTGATTTTCATGTATTTGTTTTTACCGTCAAGCTTTTTAGACTCTTTCCTTCGTGACGCCTCAAACACTGATGCTTTGAACACTGTGCGCGGAACAGATCCGAAAAAGATTCACCAACCTTTTGAGTGTTTATCTAAATCTACATGAAACTGTATTGTTAAAATCCAATTTCAAAACACGTGGGTACAGTAAGTTAAAGGCAAATAAGAAGAAAAAGTCATGATCTGTAAAGTGTCCTCTATAGAGGTACTTACTTGAAACGAGCGCAGAGAGGACATTTGAGGATGATGTTTTAGCATGTGAATTTGGGATTTTTTGTCAATCTAAACAAAAACATGTAGCAGTAAAGTTCCAGCGTGCACACTCGGTTATATAAATGGGCGCGCATAATGTCTCCGTTGCTTGTAGTAGAAGAGTGATGTACAGTGGGCCGTTTGAAGTAGTAATAGCTGAAGTTCCCTGACCGGGAATCGAACCCGGGCCGCGGCGGTGAGAGCGCCGAATCCTAGCCACTAGACCACCAGGGAGATGTGCTCTCAGGTCTGGCAGTGAGGCTGATGAGATTGAAACCGTTCGAACTTGGCTTTGATTTAGTGCAAACCGATTTGCAAGCATGCGCAGTTGCCAAGCGTTCGGGAAACGCCCACTGAACGAGGCGTCTTTAAAATATTCGGATCGCTTCCAACTAAACTCAAATCCTCATATGTTTGGATGTTTAGCCTATAGGTGCATGTGCGGATACATCCGTTCATGGCTACACGGTCTGGATGGAAGTTCTGTGACCATACTGATTCTACGTGGACATGCCATTCGACTCTCTCGTCAAAGAAACATCCACTGTTTTCCTGAAGGGAAATAAACTTCTGTCTAGAGTGAGTACAAATGTTCATCCGCTTTGGTTTTGCATGCTTTCATTGCTTATATTTACTTCACACAGAAACAGACCTAATGCCTTTTTAATCTGTACATCTCAAGCAAAAAGGATGTGTTTGGAAGCATAAAGAAACACGTTTCAACAACGAAAATATTCAGACACTATAGTAAAGTATATAGCTACAACCAAAGGGTACACACAATACCAACGTTTAATGCAAAAGGTACCCGGTCTAATTATTAAACGTTTCGTTTTGAAAGAATCTACGCAAAAACAACACCAACAAAAAAGCTTATCGACGCTTCATGTACTAAAACGCCGAGCTCGGAAAACCCGACTCCTGTCCATTATTACTGGTCATTGGCGCTCTCTACTGCTGAGAATAACGAAGCCGTGTTCCAAAAGGAGATCAAAAGGTTTTTGCGTTAAGCTTTTTGCTTCTGCCGGACTGCGCTGGATTGAGCATTTCGAAAAGCGACACTCAGCATGCGCATGTAACAGTCAAATGCTATCGGTTTATTGTTCATTATAATAATAACAACATAAAACGACGACGACGACAGCAATAATAAAAAAAAAAGACAAAAAAGGGAATAATAATGCAATTTTATTTGTATCAACATGACTGGTGCAAACTGGTCAGGACTGTAGGTACATGCAGCCGCTTCTCAAACTGTGTGATGACTGAGCCCCGATTAAAGCGCATTGAAAGCGGTAGTTTTCTGTGTACGGTTTTTGTTAAACACTGTTCCATGGACAGCATTTTGTATTCATTTTGATGTTGATCAGGAAAGCCCTGGTGATTGTATTCCATTTTTTTTGTTGGTTCCTGAATAGTTTACTGTCCCGAATTAATACTGTGAAAGTGAAAGGCATCATGTGCCAGAATGAAGGTGTATTTGGTAGCTAATGTAGCTACGCAGTCAGTGGCTAAAAGTACGCCGTTGTCGGCAGGATTCGAACCTGCGCGGGGAGACCCCAATGGATTTCTAGTCCATCGCCTTAACCACTCGGCCACGACAACATTTAAGCTGTTGTGAACAGCTTAACGTAAAAATCATAACTTTCCTTTCAGCCCACAGGCTGGTCATTTCGGCAGTAGAGAGAACCAATGGGCCAGCCATCACTGAAAGACGCTCGGTGTTCCTAAGTCGTTGTTGTAGTACACCAAGCCACCTTAAGTATTTTTCCTTTTTTATTGATTTTCATGTATTTGTTTTTACCGTCAAGCTTTTTAGACTCTTTCCTTCGTGACGCCTCAAACACTGATGCTTTGAACACTGTGCACGGCACAGATCCGAAAAAGATTCACCAACCTTTTGAGTGTTTATCTAAATCTACATGAAACTGTATTGTTAAAATCCAATTTCAAAACACGTGGGTACAGTAAGTTAAAGGCAAATAAGAAGAAAAAGTCATGATCTGTAAAGTGTCCTCTATAGAGGTACTTACTTGAAACGAGCGCAGAGAGGACATTTGAGGATGATGTTTTAGCATGTGAATTTGGGATTTTTTGTCAATCTAAGCAAAAACATGTAGCAGTAAAGTTCCAGCGTGCACACTCGGTTATATAAATGGGCGCGCATAATGTCTCCGTTGCTTGTAGTAGAAGAGTGATGTACAGTGGGCCGTTTGAAGTAGTAATAGCTGAAGTTCCCTGACCGGGAATCGAACCCGGGCCGCGGCGGTGAGAGCGCCGAATCCTAGCCACTAGACCACCAGGGAGATGTGGTCTCAGGTCTGGCAGTGAGGCTGATGAGATTGAAACCGTTCGAACTTGGCTTTGATTTAGTGCAAACCGATTTGCAAGCATGCGCAGTTGCCAAGCGTTCGGGAAACGCCCACTGAACGAGGCGTCTTTAAAATATTCGGATCGCTTCCAACTAAACTCAAATCCTCATATGTTTGGATGTTTAGCCTATAGGTGCATGTGCGGATACATCCGTTCATGGCTACACGGTCTGGATGGAAGTTCTGTGACCATACTGATTCTACGTTGACATGCCATTCGACTCTCTCGTCAAAGAAACATCCACTGTTTTCCTGAAGGGAAATAAACTTCTGTCTAGAGTGAGTACAAATGTTCATCCGCTTTGGTTTTGCATGCTTTCATTGCTTATATTTACTTCACACAGAAACAGACCTAATGCCTTTTTAATCTGTACATCTCAAGCAAAAAGGATGTGTTTGGAAGCATAAAGAAACACGTTTCAACAACGAAAATATTCAGACACTATAGTAAAGTATATAGCTACAACCAAAGGGTACACACAATACCAACGTTTAATGCAAAAGGTACCCGGTCTAATTATTAAACGTTTCGTTTTGAAAGAATCTACGCAAAAACAACACCAACAAAAAAGCTTATCGACGCTTCATGTACCAAAACGCCGAGCTCGGAAAACCCGACTCCTGTCCATTATTACTGGTCATTGGCGCTCTCTACTGCTGAGAATAACGAAGCCGTGTTCCAAAAGGAGATCAAAAGGTTTTTGCGTTAAGCTTTTTGCTTCTGCCGGACTGCGCTGGATTGAGCATTTCGAAAAGCGACACTCAGCATGCGCATGTAACAGTCAAATGCTATCGGTTTATTGTTCATTATAATAATAACAACATAAAACGACGACGACGACAGCAATAATAAAAAAAAAGACAAAAAAGGGAATAATAATGCAATTTTATTTGTATCAACATGACTGGTGCAAACTGGTCAGGACTGTAGGTACATGCAGCCGCTTCTCAAACTGTGTGATGACTGAGCCCCGATTAAAGCGCATTGAAAGCGGTAGTTTTCTGTGTACGGTTTTTGTTAAACACTGTTCCATGGACAGCATTTTGTATTCATTTTGATGTTGATCAGGAAAGCCCTGGTGATTGTATTCCATTTTTTTTGTTGGTTCCTGAATAGTTAACTGTCCCGAATTAATACTGTGAAAGTGAAAGGCATCATGTGCCAGAATGAAGGTGTATTTGGTAGCTAATGTAGCTACGCAGTCAGTGGCTAAAAGTACGTCGTTGTCGGCAGGATTCGAACCTGCGCGGGGAGACCCCAATGGATTTCTAGTCCATCGCCTTAACCACTCGGCCACGACAACATTTAAGCTGTTGTGAACAGCTTAACGTAAAAATCATAACTTTCCTTTCAGCCCACAGGCTGGTCATTTCGGCAGTAGAGAGAACCAATGGGCCAGCCATCACTGAAAGACGCTCGGTGTTCCTAAGTCGTTGTTGTAGTACACCAAGCCACCTTAAGTATTTTTCCTTTTTTATTGATTTTCATGTATTTGTTTTTACCGTCAAGCTTTTTAGACTCTTTCCTTCGTGACGCCTCAAACACTGATGCTTTGAACACTGTGCGCGGCACAGATCCGAAAAAGATTCACCAACCTTTTGAGTGTTTATCTAAATCTACATGAAACTGTATTGTTAAAATCCAATTTCAAAACACGTGGGTACAGTAAGTTAAAGGCAAATAAGAAGAAAAAGTCATGATCTGTAAAGTGTCCTCTATAGAGGTACTTACTTGAAACGAGCGCAGAGAGGACATTTGAGGATGATGTTTTAGCATGTGAATTTGGGATTTTTTGTCAATCTAAGCAAAAACATGTAGCAGTAAAGTTCCAGCGTGCACACTCGGTTATATAAATGGGCGCGCATAATGTCTCCGTTGCTTGTAGTAGAAGAGTGATGTACAGTGGGCCGTTTGAAGTAGTAATAGCTGAAGTTCCCTGACCGGGAATCGAACCCGGGCCGCGGCGGTGAGAGCGCCGAATCCTAGCCACTAGACCACCAGGGAGATGTGCTCTCAGGTCTGGCAGTGAGGCTGATGAGATTGAAACCGTTCGAACTTGGCTTTGATTTAGTGCAAACCGATTTGCAAGCATGCGCAGTTGCCAAGCGTTCGGGAAACGCCCACTGAACGAGGCGTCTTTAAAATATTCGGATCGCTTCCAACTAAACTCAAATCCTCATATGTTTGGATGTTTAGCCTATAGGTGCATGTGCGGATACATCCGTTCATGGCTACACGGTCTGGATGGAAGTTCTGTGACCATACTGATTCTACGTGGACATGCCATTCGACTCTCTCGTCAAAGAAACATCCACTGTTTTCCTGAAGGGAAATAAACTTCTGTCTAGAGTGAGTACAAATGTTCATCCGCTTTGGTTTTGCATGCTTTCATTGCTTATATTTACTTCACACAGAAACAGACCTAATGCCTTTTTAATCTGTACATCTCAAGCAAAAAGGATGTGTTTGGAAGCATAAAGAAACACGTTTCAACAACGAAAATATTCAGACACTATAGTAAAGTATATAGCTACAACCAAAGGGTACACACAATACCAACGTTTAATGCAAAAGGTACCCGGTCTAATTATTAAACGTTTCGTTTTGAAAGAATCTACGCAAAAACAACACCAACAAAAAAGCTTATCGACGCTTCATGTACTAAAACGCCGAGCTCGGAAAACCCGACTCCTGTCCATTATTACTGGTCATTGGCGCTCTCTACTGCTGAGAATAACGAAGCCGTGTTCCAAAAGGAGATCAAAAGGTTTTTGCGTTAAGCTTTTTGCTTCTGCCGGACTGCGCTGGATTGAGCATTTCGAAAAGCGACACTCAGCATGCGCATGTAACAGTCAAATGCTATCGGTTTATTGTTCATTATAATAATAACAACATAAAACGACGACGACGACAGCAATAATAAAAAAAAAGACAAAAAAGGGAATAATAATGCAATTTTTTTTGTATCAACATGACTGGTGCAAACTGGTCAGGACTGTAGGTACATGCAGCCGCTTCTCAAACTGTGTGATGACTGAGCCCCGATTAAAGCGCATTGAAAGCGGTAGTTTTCTGTGTACGGTTTTTGTTAAACACTGTTCCATGGACAGCATTTTGTATTCATTTTGATGTTGATCAGGAAAGCCCTGGTGATTGTATTCCATTTTTTTTGTTGGTTCCTGAATAGTTTACTGTCCCGAATTAATACTGTGAAAGTGAAAGGCATCATGTGCCAGAATGAAGGTGTATTTGGTAGCTAATGTAGCTACGCAGTCAGTGGCTAAAAGTACGTCGTTGTCGGCAGGATTCGAACCTGCGCGGGGAGACCCCAATGGATTTCTAGTCCATCGCCTTAACCACTCGGCCACGACAACATTTAAGCTGTTGTGAACAGCTTAACGTAAAAATCATAACTTTCCTTTCAGCCCACAGGCTGGTCATTTCGGCAGTAGAGAGAACCAATGGGCCAGCCATCACTGAAAGACGCTCGGTGTTCCTAAGTCGTTGTTGTAGTACACCAAGCCACCTTAAGTATTTTTCCTTTTTTATTGATTTTCATGTATTTGTTTTTACCGTCAAGCTTTTTAGACTCTTTCCTTCGTGACGCCTCAAACACTGATGCTTTGAACACTGTGCGCGGCACAGATCCGAAAAAGATTCACCAACCTTTTGAGTGTTTATCTAAATCTACATGAAACTGTATTGTTAAAATCCAATTTCAAAACACGTGGGTACAGTAAGTTAAAGGCAAATAAGAAGAAAAAGTCATGATCTGTAAAGTGTCCTCTATAGAGGTACTTACTTGAAACGAGCGCAGAGAGGACATTTGAGGATGATGTTTTAGCATGTGAATTTGGGATTTTTTGTCAATCTAAGCAAAAACATGTAGCAGTAAAGTTCCAGCGTGCACACTCGGTTATATAAATGGGCGCGCATAATGTCTCCGTTGCTTGTAGTAGAAGAGTGATGTACAGTGGGCCGTTTGAAGTAGTAATAGCTGAAGTTCCCTGACCGGGAATCGAACCCGGGCCGCGGCGGTGAGAGCGCCGAATCCTAGCCACTAGACCACCAGGGAGATGTGCTCTCAGGTCTGGCAGTGAGGCTGATGAGATTGAAACCGTTCGAACTTGGCTTTGATTTAGTGCAAACCGATTTGCAAGCATGCGCAGTTGCCAAGCGTTCGGGAAACGCCCACTGAACGAGGCGTCTTTAAAATATTCGGATCGCTTCCAACTAAACTCAAATCCTCATATGTTTGGATGTTTAGCCTATAGGTGCATGTGCGGATACATCCGTTCATGGCTACACGGTCTGGATGGAAGTTCTGTGACCATACTGATTCTACGTGGACATGCCATTCGACTCTCTCGTCAAAGAAACATCCACTGTTTTCCTGAAGGGAAATAAACTTCTGTCTAGAGTGAGTACAAATGTTCATCCGCTTTGGTTTTGCATGCTTTCATTGCTTATATTTACTTCACACAGAAACAGACCTAATGCCTTTTTAATCTGTACATCTCAAGCAAAAAGGATGTGTTTGGAAGCATAAAGAAACACGTTTCAACAACGAAAATATTCAGACACTATAGTAAAGTATATAGCTACAACCAAAGGGTACACACAATACCAACGTTTAATGCAAAAGGTACCCGGTCTAATTATTAAACGTTTCGTTTTGAAAGAATCTACGCAAAAACAACACCAACAAAAAAGCTTATCGACGCTTCATGTACTAAAACGCCGAGCTCGGAAAACCCGACTCCTGTCCATTATTACTGGTCATTGGCGCTCTCTACTGCTGAGAATAACGAAGCCGTGTTCCAAAAGGAGATCAAAAGGTTTTTGCGTTAAGCTTTTTGCTTCTGCCGGACTGCGCTGGATTGAGCATTTCGAAAAGCGACACTCAGCATGCGCATGTAACAGTCAAATGCTATCGGTTTATTGTTCATTATAATAATAACAACATAAAACGACGACGACGACAGCAATAATAAAAAAAAAGACAAAAAAGGGAATAATAATGCAATTTTTTTTGTATCAACATGACTGGTGCAAACTGGTCAGGACTGTAGGTACATGCAGCCGCTTCTCAAACTGTGTGATGACTGAGCCCCGATTAAAGCGCATTGAAAGCGGTAGTTTTCTGTGTACGGTTTTTGTTAAACACTGTTCCATGGACAGCATTTTGTATTCATTTTGATGTTGATCAGGAAAGCCCTGGTGATTGTATTCCATTTTTTTTGTTGGTTCCTGAATAGTTTACTGTCCCGAATTAATACTGTGAAAGTGAAAGGCATCATGTGCCAGAATGAAGGTGTATTTGGTAGCTAATGTAGCTACGCAGTCAGTGGCTAAAAGTACGTCGTTGTCGGCAGGATTCGAACCTGCGCGGGGAGACCCCAATGGATTTCTAGTCCATCGCCTTAACCACTCGGCCACGACAACATTTAAGCTGTTGTGAACAGCTTAACGTAAAAATCATAACTTTCCTTTCAGCCCACAGGCTGGTCATTTCGGCAGTAGAGAGAACCAATGGGCCAGCCATCACTGAAAGACGCTCGGTGTTCCTAAGTCGTTGTTGTAGTACACCAAGCCACCTTAAGTATTTTTCCTTTTTTATTGATTTTCATGTATTTGTTTTTACCGTCAAGCTTTTTAGACTCTTTCCTTCGTGACGCCTCAAACACTGATGCTTTGAACACTGTGCGCGGCACAGATCCGAAAAAGATTCACCAACCTTTTGAGTGTTTATCTAAATCTACATGAAACTGTATTGTTAAAATCCAATTTCAAAACACGTGGGTACAGTAAGTTAAAGGCAAATAAGAAGAAAAAGTCATGATCTGTAAAGTGTCCTCTATAGAGGTACTTACTTGAAACGAGCGCAGAGAGGACATTTGAGGATGATGTTTTAGCATGTGAATTTGGGATTTTTTGTCAATCTAAGCAAAAACATGTAGCAGTAAAGTTCCAGCGTGCACACTCGGTTATATAAATGGGCGCGCATAATGTCTCCGTTGCTTGTAGTAGAAGAGTGATGTACAGTGGGCCGTTTGAAGTAGTAATAGCTGAAGTTCCCTGACCGGGAATCGAACCCGGGCCGCGGCGGTGAGAGCGCCGAATCCTAGCCACTAGACCACCAGGGAGATGTGGTCTCAGGTCTGGCAGTGAGGCTGATGAGATTGAAACCGTTCGAACTTGGCTTTGATTTAGTGCAAACCGATTTGCAAGCATGCGCAGTTGCCAAGCGTTCGGGAAACGCCCACTGAACGAGGCGTCTTTAAAATATTCGGATCGCTTCCAACTAAACTCAAATCCTCATATGTTTGGATGTTTAGCCTATAGGTGCATGTGCGGATACATCCGTTCATGGCTACACGGTCTGGATGGAAGTTCTGTGACCATACTGATTCTACGTGGACATGCCATTCGACTCTCTCGTCAAAGAAACATCCACTGTTTTCCTGAAGGGAAATAAACTTCTGTCTAGAGTGAGTACAAATGTTCATCCGCTTTGGTTTTGCATGCTTTCATTGCTTATATTTACTTCACACAGAAACAGACCTAATGCCTTTTTAATCTGTACATCTCAAGCAAAAAGGATGTGTTTGGAAGTATAAAGAAACACGTTTCAACAACGAAAATATTCAGACACTATAGTAAAGTATATAGCTACAACCAAAGGGTACACACAATACCAACGTTTAATGCAAAAGGTACCCGGTCTAATTATTAAACGTTTCGTTTTGAAAGAATCTACGCAAAAACAACACCAACAAAAAAGCTTATCGACGCTTCATGTACTAAAACGCCGAGCTCGGAAAACCCGACTCCTGTCCATTATTACTGGTCATTGGCTCTCTCTACTGCTGAGAATAACGAAGCCGTGTTCCAAAAGGAGATCAAAAGGTTTTTGCGTTAAGCTTTTTGCTTCTGCCGGACTGCGCTGGATTGAGCATTTCGAAAAGCGACACTCAGCATGCGCATGTAACAGTCAAATGCTATCGGTTTATTGTTCATTATAATAATAACAACATAAAACGACGACGACGACAGCAATAATAAAAAAAAAGACAAAAAAGGGAATAATAATGCAATTTTATTTGTATCAACATGACTGGTGCAAACTGGTCAGGACTGTAGGTACATGCAGCCGCTTCTCAAACTGTGTGATGACTGAGCCCCGATTAAAGCGCATTGAAAGCGGTAGTTTTCTGTGTACGGTTTTTGTTAAACACTGTTCCATGGACAGCATTTTGTATTCATTTTGATGTTGATCAGGAAAGCCCTGGTGATTGTATTCCATTTTTTTTGTTGGTTCCTGAATAGTTTACTGTCCCGAATTAATACTGTGAAAGTGAAAGGCATCATGTGCCAGAATGAAGGTGTATTTGGTAGCTAATGTAGCTACGCAGTCAGTGGCTAAAAGTACGCCGTTGTCGGCAGGATTCGAACCTGCGCGGGGAGACCCCAATGGATTTCTAGTCCATCGCCTTAACCACTCGGCCACGACAACATTTAAGCTGTTGTGAACAGCTTAACGTAAAAATCATAACTTTCCTTTCAGCCCACAGGCTGGTCATTTCGGCAGTAGAGAGAACCAATGGGCCAGCCATCACTGAAAGACGCTCGGTGTTCCTAAGTCGTTGTTGTAGTACACCAAGCCACCTTAAGTATTTTTCCTTTTTTATTGATTTTCATGTATTTGTTTTTACCGTCAAGCTTTTTAGACTCTTTCCTTCGTGACGCCTCAAACACTGATGCTTTGAACACTGTGCCCGCGCGGCACAGATCCGAAAAAGATTCACCAACCTTTTGAGTGTTTATCTAAATCTACATGAAACTGTATTGTTAAAATCCAATTTCAAAACACGTGGGTACAGTAAGTTAAAGGCAAATAAGAAGAAAAAGTCATGATCTGTAAAGTGTCCTCTATAGAGGTACTTACTTGAAACGAGCGCAGAGAGGACATTTGAGGATGATGTTTTAGCATGTGAATTTGGGATTTTTTGTCAATCTAAGCAAAAACATGTAGCAGTAAAGTTCCAGCGTGCACACTCGGTTATATAAATGGGCGCGCATAATGTCTCTGTTGCTTGTAGTAGAAGAGTGATGTACAGTGGGCCGTTTGAAGTAGTAATAGCTGAAGTTCCCTGACCGGGAATCGAACCCGGGCCGCGGCGGTGAGAGCGCCGAATCCTAGCCACTAGACCACCAGGGAGATGTGCTCTCAGGTCTGGCAGTGAGGCTGATGAGATTGAAACCGTTCGAACTTGGCTTTGATTTAGTGCAAACCGATTTGCAAGCATGCGCAGTTGCCAAGCGTTCGGGAAACGCCCACTGAACGAGGCGTCTTTAAAATATTCGGATCGCTTCCAACTAAACTCAAATCCTCATATGTTTGGATGTTTAGCCTATAGGTGCATGTGCGGATACATCCGTTCATGGCTACACGGTCTGGATGGAAGTTCTGTGACCATACTGATTCTACGTGGACATGCCATTCGACTCTCTCGTCAAAGAAACATCCACTGTTTTCCTGAAGGGAAATAAACTTCTGTCTAGAGTGAGTACAAATGTTCATCCGCTTTGGTTTTGCATGCTTTCATTGCTTATATTTACTTCACACAGAAACAGACCTAATGCCTTTTTAATCTGTACATCTCAAGCAAAAAGGATGTGTTTGGAAGTATAAAGAAACACGTTTCAACAACGAAAATATTCAGACACTATAGTAAAGTATATAGCTACAACCAAAGGGTACACACAATACCAACGTTTAATGCAAAAGGTACCCGGTCTAATTATTAAACGTTTCGTTTTGAAAGAATCTACGCAAAAACAACACCAACAAAAAAGCTTATCGACGCTTCATGTACTAAAACGCCGAGCTCGGAAAACCCGACTCCTGTCCATTATTACTGGTCATTGGCTCTCTCTACTGCTGAGAATAACGAAGCCGTGTTCCAAAAGGAGATCAAAAGGTTTTTGCGTTAAGCTTTTTGCTTCTGCCGGACTGCGCTGGATTGAGCATTTCGAAAAGCGACACTCAGCATGCGCATGTAACAGTCAAATGCTATCGGTTTATTGTTCATTATAATAATAACAACATAAAACGACGACGACGACAGCAATAATAAAAAAAAAGACAAAAAAGGGAATAATAATGCAATTTTATTTGTATCAACATGACTGGTGCAAACTGGTCAGGACTGTAGGTACATGCAGCCGCTTCTCAAACTGTGTGATGACTGAGCCCCGATTAAAGCGCATTGAAAGCGGTAGTTTTCTGTGTACGGTTTTTGTTAAACACTGTTCCATGGACAGCATTTTGTATTCATTTTGATGTTGATCAGGAAAGCCCTGGTGATTGTATTCCATTTTTTTTGTTGGTTCCTGAATAGTTTACTGTCCCGAATTAATACTGTGAAAGTGAAAGGCATCATGTGCCAGAATGAAGGTGTATTTGGTAGCTAATGTAGCTACGCAGTCAGTGGCTAAAAGTACGCCGTTGTCGGCAGGATTCGAACCTGCGCGGGGAGACCCCAATGGATTTCTAGTCCATCGCCTTAACCACTCGGCCACGACAACATTTAAGCTGTTGTGAACAGCTTAACGTAAAAATCATAACTTTCCTTTCAGCCCACAGGCTGGTCATTTCGGCAGTAGAGAGAACCAATGGGCCAGCCATCACTGAAAGACGCTCGGTGTTCCTAAGTCGTTGTTGTAGTACACCAAGCCACCTTAAGTATTTTTCCTTTTTTATTGATTTTCATGTATTTGTTTTTACCGTCAAGCTTTTTAGACTCTTTCCTTCGTGACGCCTCAAACACTGATGCTTTGAACACTGTGCACGGCACAGATCCGAAAAAGATTCACCAACCTTTTGAGTGTTTATCTAAATCTACATGAAACTGTATTGTTAAAATCCAATTTCAAAACACGTGGGTACAGTAAGTTAAAGGCAAATAAGAAGAAAAAGTCATGATCTGTAAAGTGTCCTCTATAGAGGTACTTACTTGAAACGAGCGCAGAGAGGACATTTGAGGATGATGTTTTAGCATGTGAATTTGGGATTTTTTGTCAATCTAAGCAAAAACATGTAGCAGTAAAGTTCCAGCGTGCACACTCGGTTATATAAATGGGCGCGCATAATGTCTCTGTTGCTTGTAGTAGAAGAGTGATGTACAGTGGGCCGTTTGAAGTAGTAATAGCTGAAGTTCCCTGACCGGGAATCGAACCCGGGCCGCGGCGGTGAGAGCGCCGAATCCTAGCCACTAGACCACCAGGGAGATGTGCTCTCAGGTCTGGCAGTGAGGCTGATGAGATTGAAACCGTTCGAACTTGGCTTTGATTTAGTGCAAACCGATTTGCAAGCATGCGCAGTTGCCAAGCGTTCGGGAAACGCCCACTGAACGAGGCGTCTTTAAAATATTCGGATCGCTTCCAACTAAACTCAAATCCTCATATGTTTGGATGTTTAGCCTATAGGTGCATGTGCGGATACATCCGTTCATGGCTACACGGTCTGGATGGAAGTTCTGTGACCATACTGATTCTACGTGGACATGCCATTCGACTCTCTCGTCAAAGAAACATCCACTGTTTTCCTGAAGGGAAATAAACTTCTGTCTAGAGTGAGTACAAATGTTCATCCGCTTTGGTTTTGCATGCTTTCATTGCTTATATTTACTTCACACAGAAACAGACCTAATGCCTTTTTAATCTGTACATCTCAAGCAAAAAGGATGTGTTTGGAAGTATAAAGAAACACGTTTCAACAACGAAAATATTCAGACACTATAGTAAAGTATATAGCTACAACCAAAGGGTACACACAATACCAACGTTTAATGCAAAAGGTACCCGGTCTAATTATTAAACGTTTCGTTTTGAAAGAATCTACGCAAAAACAACACCAACAAAAAAGCTTATCGACGCTTCATGTACTAAAACGCCGAGCTCGGAAAACCCGACTCCTGTCCATTATTACTGGTCATTGGCGCTCTCTACTGCTGAGAATAACGAAGCCGTGTTCCAAAAGGAGATCAAAAGGTTTTTGCGTTAAGCTTTTTGCTTCTGCCGGACTGCGCTGGATTGAGCATTTCGAAAAGCGACACTCAGCATGCGCATGTAACAGTCAAATGCTATCGGTTTATTGTTCATTATAATAATAACAACATAAAACGACGACGACGACAGCAATAATAAAAAAAAAGACAAAAAAGGGAATAATAATGCAATTTTATTTGTATCAACATGACTGGTGCAAACTGGTCAGGACTGTAGGTACATGCAGCCGCTTCTCAAACTGTGTGATGACTGAGCCCCGATTAAAGCGCATTGAAAGCGGTAGTTTTCTGTGTACGGTTTTTGTTAAACACTGTTCCATGGACAGCATTTTGTATTCATTTTGATGTTGATCAGGAAAGCCCTGGTGATTGTATTCCATTTTTTTTGTTGGTTCCTGAATAGTTTACTGTCCCGAATTAATACTGTGAAAGTGAAAGGCATCATGTGCCAGAATGAAGGTGTATTTGGTAGCTAATGTAGCTACGCAGTCAGTGGCTAAAAGTACGCCGTTGTCGGCAGGATTCGAACCTGCGCGGGGAGACCCCAATGGATTTCTAGTCCATCGCCTTAACCACTCGGCCACGACAACATTTAAGCTGTTGTGAACAGCTTAACGTAAAAATCATAACTTTCCTTTCAGCCCACAGGCTGGTCATTTCGGCAGTAGAGAGAACCAATGGGCCAGCCATCACTGAAAGACGCTCGGTGTTCCTAAGTCGTTGTTGTAGTACACCAAGCCACCTTAAGTATTTTTCCTTTTTTATTGATTTTCATGTATTTGTTTTTACCGTCAAGCTTTTTAGACTCTTTCCTTCGTGACGCCTCAAACACTGATGCTTTGAACACTGTGCGCGGCACAGATCCGAAAAAGATTCACCAACCTTTTGAGTGTTTATCTAAATCTACATGAAACTGTATTGTTAAAATCCAATTTCAAAACACGTGGGTACAGTAAGTTAAAGGCAAATAAGAAGAAAAAGTCATGATCTGTAAAGTGTCCTCTATAGAGGTACTTACTTGAAACGAGCGCAGAGAGGACATTTGAGGATGATGTTTTAGCATGTGAATTTGGGATTTTTTGTCAATCTAAGCAAAAACATGTAGCAGTAAAGTTCCAGCGTGCACACTCGGTTATATAAATGGGCGCGCATAATGTCTCCGTTGCTTGTAGTAGAAGAGTGATGTACAGTGGGCCGTTTGAAGTAGTAATAGCTGAAGTTCCCTGACCGGGAATCGAACCCGGGCCGCGGCGGTGAGAGCGCCGAATCCTAGCCACTAGACCACCAGGGAGATGTGGTCTCAGGTCTGGCAGTGAGGCTGATGAGATTGAAACCGTTCGAACTTGGCTTTGATTTAGTGCAAACCGATTTGCAAGCATGCGCAGTTGCCAAGCGTTCGGGAAACGCCCACTGAACGAGGCGTCTTTAAAATATTCGGATCGCTTCCAACTAAACTCAAATCCTCATATGTTTGGATGTTTAGCCTATAGGTGCATGTGCGGATACATCCGTTCATGGCTACACGGTCTGGATGGAAGTTCTGTGACCATACTGATTCTACGTGGACATGCCATTCGACTCTCTCGTCAAAGAAACATCCACTGTTTTCCTGAAGGGAAATAAACTTCTGTCTAGAGTGAGTACAAATGTTCATCCGCTTTGGTTTTGCATGCTTTCATTGCTTATATTTACTTCACACAGAAACAGACCTAATGCCTTTTTAATCTGTACATCTCAAGCAAAAAGGATGTGTTTGGAAGCATAAAGAAACACGTTTCAACAACGAAAATATTCAGACACTATAGTAAAGTATATAGCTACAACCAAAGGGTACACACAATACCAACGTTTAATGCAAAAGGTACCCGGTCTAATTATTAAACGTTTCGTTTTGAAAGAATCTACGCAAAAACAACACCAACAAAAAAGCTTATCGACGCTTCATGTACTAAAACGCCGAGCTCGGAAAACCCGACTCCTGTCCATTATTACTGGTCATTGGCGCTCTCTACTGCTGAGAATAACGAAGCCGTGTTCCAAAAGGAGATCAAAAGGTTTTTGCGTTAAGCTTTTTGCTTCTGCCGGACTGCGCTGGATTGAGCATTTCGAAAAGCGACACTCAGCATGCGCATGTAACAGTCAAATGCTATCGGTTTATTGTTCATTATAATAATAACATAAAACGACGACGACGACAGCAATAATAAAAAAAAAGACAAAAAAGGGAATAATAATGCAATTTTATTTGTATCAACATGACTGGTGCAAACTGGTCAGGACTGTAGGTACATGCAGCCGCTTCTCAAACTGTGTGATGACTGAGCCCCGATTAAAGCGCATTGAAAGCGGTAGTATTTGTTTTTACCGTCAAGCTTTTTAGACTCTTTCCTTCGTGACGCCTCAAACACTGATGCTTTGAACACTGTGCACGGCACAGATCCGAAAAAGATTCACCAACCTTTTGAGTGTTTATCTAAATCTACATGAAACTGTATTGTTAAAATCCAATTTCAAAACACGTGGGTACAGTAAGTTAAAGGCAAATAAGAAGAAAAAGTCATGATCTGTAAAGTGTCCTCTATAGAGGTACTTACTTGAAACGAGCGCAGAGAGGACATTTGAGGATGATGTTTTAGCATGTGAATTTGGGATTTTTTGTCAATCTAAGCAAAAACATGTAGCAGTAAAGTTCCAGCGTGCACACTCGGTTATATAAATGGGCGCGCATAATGTCTCTGTTGCTTGTAGTAGAAGAGTGATGTACAGTGGGCCGTTTGAAGTAGTAATAGCTGAAGTTCCCTGACCGGGAATCGAACCCGGGCCGCGGCGGTGAGAGCGCCGAATCCTAGCCACTAGACCACCAGGGAGATGTGCTCTCAGGTCTGGCAGTGAGGCTGATGAGATTGAAACCGTTCGAACTTGGCTTTGATTTAGTGCAAACCGATTTGCAAGCATGCGCAGTTGCCAAGCGTTCGGGAAACGCCCACTGAACGAGGCGTCTTTAAAATATTCGGATCGCTTCCAACTAAACTCAAATCCTCATATGTTTGGATGTTTAGCCTATAGGTGCATGTGCGGATACATCCGTTCATGGCTACACGGTCTGGATGGAAGTTCTGTGACCATACTGATTCTACGTGGACATGCCATTCGACTCTCTCGTCAAAGAAACATCCACTGTTTTCCTGAAGGGAAATAAACTTCTGTCTAGAGTGAGTACAAATGTTCATCCGCTTTGGTTTTGCATGCTTTCATTGCTTATATTTACTTCACACAGAAACAGACCTAATGCCTTTTTAATCTGTACATCTCAAGCAAAAAGGATGTGTTTGGAAGTATAAAGAAACACGTTTCAACAACGAAAATATTCAGACACTATAGTAAAGTATATAGCTACAACCAAAGGGTACACACAATACCAACGTTTAATGCAAAAGGTACCCGGTCTAATTATTAAACGTTTCGTTTTGAAAGAATCTACGCAAAAACAACACCAACAAAAAAGCTTATCGACGCTTCATGTACTAAAACGCCGAGCTCGGAAAACCCGACTCCTGTCCATTATTACTGGTCATTGGCTCTCTCTACTGCTGAGAATAACGAAGCCGTGTTCCAAAAGGAGATCAAAAGGTTTTTGCGTTAAGCTTTTTGCTTCTGCCGGACTGCGCTGGATTGAGCATTTCGAAAAGCGACACTCAGCATGCGCATGTAACAGTCAAATGCTATCGGTTTATTGTTCATTATAATAATAACAACATAAAACGACGACGACGACAGCAATAATAAAAAAAAAGACAAAAAAGGGAATAATAATGCAATTTTATTTGTATCAACATGACTGGTGCAAACTGGTCAGGACTGTAGGTACATGCAGCCGCTTCTCAAACTGTGTGATGACTGAGCCCCGATTAAAGCGCATTGAAAGCGGTAGTTTTCTGTGTACGGTTTTTGTTAAACACTGTTCCATGGACAGCATTTTGTATTCATTTTGATGTTGATCAGGAAAGCCCTGGTGATTGTATTCCATTTTTTTTGTTGGTTCCTGAATAGTTTACTGTCCCGAATTAATACTGTGAAAGTGAAAGGCATCATGTGCCAGAATGAAGGTGTATTTGGTAGCTAATGTAGCTACGCAGTCAGTGGCTAAAAGTACGCCGTTGTCGGCAGGATTCGAACCTGCGCGGGGAGACCCCAATGGATTTCTAGTCCATCGCCTTAACCACTCGGCCACGACAACATTTAAGCTGTTGTGAACAGCTTAACGTAAAAATCATAACTTTCCTTTCAGCCCACAGGCTGGTCATTTCGGCAGTAGAGAGAACCAATGGGCCAGCCATCACTGAAAGACGCTCGGTGTTCCTAAGTCGTTGTTGTAGTACACCAAGCCACCTTAAGTATTTTTCCTTTTTTATTGATTTTCATGTATTTGTTTTTACCGTCAAGCTTTTTAGACTCTTTCCTTCGTGACGCCTCAAACACTGATGCTTTGAACACTGTGCGCGGCACAGATCCGAAAAAGATTCACCAACCTTTTGAGTGTTTATCTAAATCTACATGAAACTGTATTGTTAAAATCCAATTTCAAAACACGTGGGTACAGTAAGTTAAAGGCAAATAAGAAGAAAAAGTCATGATCTGTAAAGTGTCCTCTATAGAGGTACTTACTTGAAACGAGCGCAGAGAGGACATTTGAGGATGATGTTTTAGCATGTGAATTTGGGATTTTTTGTCAATCTAAGCAAAAACATGTAGCAGTAAAGTTCCAGCGTGCACACTCGGTTATATAAATGGGCGCGCATAATGTCTCCGTTGCTTGTAGTAGAAGAGTGATGTACAGTGGGCCGTTTGAAGTAGTAATAGCTGAAGTTCCCTGACCGGGAATCGAACCCGGGCCGCGGCGGTGAGAGCGCCGAATCCTAGCCACTAGACCACCAGGGAGATGTGGTCTCAGGTCTGGCAGTGAGGCTGATGAGATTGAAACCGTTCGAACTTGGCTTTGATTTAGTGCAAACCGATTTGCAAGCATGCGCAGTTGCCAAGCGTTCGGGAAACGCCCACTGAACGAGGCGTCTTTAAAATATTCGGATCGCTTCCAACTAAACTCAAATCCTCATATGTTTGGATGTTTAGCCTATAGGTGCATGTGCGGATACATCCGTTCATGGCTACACGGTCTGGATGGAAGTTCTGTGACCATACTGATTCTACGTGGACATGCCATTCGACTCTCTCGTCAAAGAAACATCCACTGTTTTCCTGAAGGGAAATAAACTTCTGTCTAGAGTGAGTACAAATGTTCATCCGCTTTGGTTTTGCATGCTTTCATTGCTTATATTTACTTCACACAGAAACAGACCTAATGCCTTTTTAATCTGTACATCTCAAGCAAAAAGGATGTGTTTGGAAGCATAAAGAAACACGTTTCAACAACGAAAATATTCAGACACTATAGTAAAGTATATAGCTACAACCAAAGGGTACACACAATACCAACGTTTAATGCAAAAGGTACCCGGTCTAATTATTAAACGTTTCGTTTTGAAAGAATCTACGCAAAAACAACACCAACAAAAAAGCTTATCGACGCTTCATGTACTAAAACGCCGAGCTCGGAAAACCCGACTCCTGTCCATTATTACTGGTCATTGGCGCTCTCTACTGCTGAGAATAACGAAGCCGTGTTCCAAAAGGAGATCAAAAGGTTTTTGCGTTAAGCTTTTTGCTTCTGCCGGACTGCGCTGGATTGAGCATTTCGAAAAGCGACACTCAGCATGCGCATGTAACAGTCAAATGCTATCGGTTTATTGTTCATTATAATAATAACATAAAACGACGACGACGACAGCAATAATAAAAAAAAAGACAAAAAAGGGAATAATAATGCAATTTTATTTGTATCAACATGACTGGTGCAAACTGGTCAGGACTGTAGGTACATGCAGCCGCTTCTCAAACTGTGTGATGACTGAGCCCCGATTAAAGCGCATTGAAAGCGGTAGTTTTCTGTGTACGGTTTTTGTTAAACACTGTTCCATGGACAGCATTTTGTATTCATTTTGATGTTGATCAGGAAAGCCCTGGTGATTGTATTCCATTTTTTTTGTTGGTTCCTGAATAGTTTACTGTCCCGAATTAATACTGTGAAAGTGAAAGGCATCATGTGCCAGAATGAAGGTGTATTTGGTAGCTAATGTAGCTACGCAGTCAGTGGCTAAAAGTACGTCGTTGTCGGCAGGATTCGAACCTGCGCGGGGAGACCCCAATGGATTTCTAGTCCATCGCCTTAACCACTCGGCCACGACAACATTTAAGCTGTTGTGAACAGCTTAACGTAAAAATCATAACTTTCCTTTCAGCCCACAGGCTGGTCATTTCGGCAGTAGAGAGAACCAATGGGCCAGCCATCACTGAAAGACGCTCGGTGTTCCTAAGTCGTTGTTGTAGTACACCAAGCCACCTTAAGTATTTTTCCTTTTTTATTGATTTTCATGTATTTGTTTTTACCGTCAAGCTTTTTAGACTCTTTCCTTCGTGACGCCTCAAACACTGATGCTTTGAACACTGTGCGCGGCACAGATCCGAAAAAGATTCACCAACCTTTTGAGTGTTTATCTAAATCTACATGAAACTGTATTGTTAAAATCCAATTTCAAAACACGTGGGTACAGTAAGTTAAAGGCAAATAAGAAGAAAAAGTCATGATCTGTAAAGTGTCCTCTATAGAGGTACTTACTTGAAACGAGCGCAGAGAGGACATTTGAGGATGATGTTTTAGCATGTGAATTTGGGATTTTTTGTCAATCTAAGCAAAAACATGTAGCAGTAAAGTTCCAGCGTGCACACTCGGTTATATAAATGGGCGCGCATAATGTCTCCGTTGCTTGTAGTAGAAGAGTGATGTACAGTGGGCCGTTTGAAGTAGTAATAGCTGAAGTTCCCTGACCGGGAATCGAACCCGGGCCGCGGGGGTGAGAGCGCCGAATCCTAGCCACTAGACCACCAGGGAGATGTGGTCTCAGGTCTGGCAGTGAGGCTGATGAGATTGAAACCGTTCGAACTTGGCTTTGATTTAGTGCAAACCGATTTGCAAGCATGCGCAGTTGCCAAGCGTTCGGGAAACGCCCACTGAACGAGGCGTCTTTAAAATATTCGGATCGCTTCCAACTAAACTCAAATCCTCATATGTTTGGATGTTTAGCCTATAGGTGCATGTGCGGATACATCCGTTCATGGCTACACGGTCTGGATGGAAGTTCTGTGACCATACTGATTCTACGTGGACATGCCATTCGACTCTCTCGTCAAAGAAACATCCACTGTTTTCCTGAAGGGAAATAAACTTCTGTCTAGAGTGAGTACAAATGTTCATCCGCTTTGGTTTTGCATGCTTTCATTGCTTATATTTACTTCACACAGAAACAGACCTAATGCCTTTTTAATCTGTACATCTCAAGCAAAAAGGATGTGTTTGGAAGCATAAAGAAACACGTTTCAACAACGAAAATATTCAGACACTATAGTAAAGTATATAGCTACAACCAAAGGGTACACTCAACACCAACGTTTAATGCAAAAGGTACCCGGTCTAATTATTAAACGTTTCGTTTTGAAAGAATCTACGCAAAAACAACACCAACAAAAAAGCTTATCGACGCTTCATGTACTAAAACGCCGAGCTCGGAAAACCCGACTCCTGTCCATTATTACTGGTCATTGGCGCTCTCTACTGCTGAGAATAACGAAGCCGTGTTCCAAAAGGAGATCAAAAGGTTTTTGCGTTAAGCTTTTTGCTTCTGCCGGACTGCGCTGGATTGAGCATTTCGAAAAGCGACACTCAGCATGCGCATGTAACAGTCAAATGCTATCGGTTTATTGTTCATTATAATAATAACAACATAAAACGACGACGACGACAGCAATAATAAAAAAAAAGACAAAAAAGGGAATAATAATGCAATTTTATTTGTATCAACATGACTGGTGCAAACTGGTCAGGACTGTAGGTACATGCAGCCGCTTCTCAAACTGTGTGATGACTGAGCCCCGATTAAAGCGCATTGAAAGCGGTAGTTTTCTGTGTACGGTTTTTGTTAAACACTGTTCCATGGACAGCATTTTGTATTCATTTTGATGTTGATCAGGAAAGCCCTGGTGATTGTATTCCATTTTTTTTGTTGGTTCCTGAATAGTTTACTGTCCCGAATTAATACTGTGAAAGTGAAAGGCATCATGTGCCAGAATGAAGGTGTATTTGGTAGCTAATGTAGCTACGCAGTCAGTGGCTAAAAGTACGTCGTTGTCGGCAGGATTCGAACCTGCGCGGGGAGACCCCAATGGATTTCTAGTCCATCGCCTTAACCACTCGGCCACGACAACATTTAAGCTGTTGTGAACAGCTTAACGTAAAAATCATAACTTTCCTTTCAGCCCACAGGCTGGTCATTTCGGCAGTAGAGAGAACCAATGGGCCAGCCATCACTGAAAGACGCTCGGTGTTCCTAAGTCGTTGTTGTAGTACACCAAGCCACCTTAAGTATTTTTCCTTTTTTATTGATTTTCATGTATTTGTTTTTACCGTCAAGCTTTTTAGACTCTTTCCTTCGTGACGCCTCAAACACTGATGCTTTGAACACTGTGCCCGCGCGGCACAGATCCGAAAAATATTCACCAACCTTTTGAGTGTTTATCTAAATCTACATGAAACTGTATTGTTAAAATCCAATTTCAAAACACGTGGGTACAGTAAGTTAAAGGCAAATAAGAAGAAAAAGTCATGATCTGTAAAGTGTCCTCTATAGAGGTACTTACTTGAAACGAGCGCAGAGAGGACATTTGAGGATGATGTTTTAGCATGTGAATTTGGGATTTTTTGTCAATCTAAGCAAAAACCGTTAACCTATAGGTGCATGTGCGGATACATCCGTTCATGGCTACACGGTCTGGATGGAAGTTCTGTGACCATACTGATTCTACGTGGACATGCCATTCGACTCTCTCGTCAAAGAAACATCCACTGTTTTCCTGAAGGGAAATAAACTTCTGTCTAGAGTGAGTACAAATGTTCATCCGCTTTGGTTTTGCATGCTTTCATTGCTTATATTTACTTCACACAGAAACAGACCTAATGCCTTTTTAATCTGTACATCTCAAGCAAAAAGGATGTGTTTGGAAGCATAAAGAAACACGTTTCAACAACGAAAATATTCAGACACTATAGTAAAGTATATAGCTACAACCAAAGGGTACACTCAACACCAACGTTTAATGCAAAAGGTACCCGGTCTAATTATTAAACGTTTCGTTTTGAAAGAATCTACGCAAAAACAACACCAACAAAAAAGCTTATCGACGCTTCATGTACTAAAACGCCGAGCTCGGAAAACCCGACTCCTGTCCATTATTACTGGTCATTGGCGCTCTCTACTGCTGAGAATAACGAAGCCGTGTTCCAAAAGGAGATCAAAAGGTTTTTGCGTTAAGCTTTTTGCTTCTGCCGGACTGCGCTGGATTGAGCATTTCGAAAAGCGACACTCAGCATGCGCATGTAACAGTCAAATGCTATCGGTTTATTGTTCATTATAATAATAACAACATAAAACGACGACGACGACAGCAATAATAAAAAAAAAGACAAAAAAGGGAATAATAATGCAATTTTATTTGTATCAACATGACTGGTGCAAACTGGTCAGGACTGTAGGTACATGCAGCCGCTTCTCAAACTGTGTGATGACTGAGCCCCGATTAAAGCGCATTGAAAGCGGTAGTTTTCTGTGTACGGTTTTTGTTAAACACTGTTCCATGGACAGCATTTTGTATTCATTTTGATGTTGATCAGGAAAGCCCTGGTGATTGTATTCCATTTTTTTTGTTGGTTCCTGAATAGTTTACTGTCCCGAATTAATACTGTGAAAGTGAAAGGCATCATGTGCCAGAATGAAGGTGTATTTGGTAGCTAATGTAGCTACGCAGTCAGTGGCTAAAAGTACGTCGTTGTCGGCAGGATTCGAACCTGCGCGGGGAGACCCCAATGGATTTCTAGTCCATCGCCTTAACCACTCGGCCACGACAACATTTAAGCTGTTGTGAACAGCTTAACGTAAAAATCATAACTTTCCTTTCAGCCCACAGGCTGGTCATTTCGGCAGTAGAGAGAACCAATGGGCCAGCCATCACTGAAAGACGCTCGGTGTTCCTAAGTCGTTGTTGTAGTACACCAAGCCACCTTAAGTATTTTTCCTTTTTTATTGATTTTCATGTATTTGTTTTTACCGTCAAGCTTTTTAGACTCTTTCCTTCGTGACGCCTCAAACACTGATGCTTTGAACACTGTGCGGCACAGATCCGAAAAAGATTCACCAACCTTTTGAGTGTTTATCTAAATCTACATGAAACTGTATTGTTAAAATCCAATTTCAAAACACGTGGGTACAGTAAGTTAAAGGCAAATAAGAAGAAAAAGTCATGATCTGTAAAGTGTCCTCTATAGAGGTACTTACTTGAAACGAGCGCAGAGAGGACATTTGAGGATGATGTTTTAGCATGTGAATTTGGGATTTTTTGTCAATCTAAGCAAAAACATGTAGCAGTAAAGTTCCAGCGTGCACACTCGGTTATTTAAATGGGCGCGCATAATGTCTCCGTTGCTTGTAGTAGAAGAGTGATGTACAGTGGGCCGTTTGAAGTAGTAATAGCTGAAGTTCCCTGACCGGGAATCGAACCCAGGCCGCGGCGGTGAGAGCGCCGAATCCTAGCCACTAGACCACCAGGGAGATGTGGTCTCAGGTCTGGCAGTGAGGCTGATGAGATTGAAACCGTTCGAACTTGGCTTTGATTTAGTGCAAACCGATTTGCAAGCATGCGCAGTTGCCAAGCGTTCGGGAAACGCCCACTGAACGAGGCGTCTTTAAAATATTCGGATCGCTTCCAACTAAACTCAAATCCTCATATGTTTGGATGTTTAGCCTATAGGTGCATGTGCGGATACATCCGTTCATGGCTACACGGTCTGGATGGAAGTTCTGTGACCATACTGATTCTACGTGGACATGCCATTCGACTCTCTCGTCAAAGAAACATCCACTGTTTTCCTGAAGGGAAATAAACTTCTGTCTAGAGTGAGTACAAATGTTCATCCGCTTTGGTTTTGCATGCTTTCATTGCTTATATTTACTTCACACAGAAACAGACCTAATGCCTTTTTAATCTGTACATCTCAAGCAAAAAGGATGTGTTTGGAAGCATAAAGAAACACGTTTCAACAACGAAAATATTCAGACACTATAGTAAAGTATATAGCTACAACCAAAGGGTACACACAATACCAACGTTTAATGCAAAAGGTACCCGGTCTAATTATTAAACGTTTCGTTTTGAAAGAATCTACGCAAAAACAACACCAACAAAAAAGCTTATCGACGCTTCATGTACTAAAACGCCGAGCTCGGAAAACCCGACTCCTGTCCATTATTACTGGTCATTGGCGCTCTCTACTGCTGAGAATAACGAAGCCGTGTTCCAAAAGGAGATCAAAAGGTTTTTGCGTTAAGCTTTTTGCTTCTGCCGGACTGCGCTGGATTGAGCATTTCGAAAAGCGACACTCAGCATGCGCATGTAACAGTCAAATGCTATCGGTTTATTGTTCATTATAATAATAACATAAAACGACGACGACGACAGCAATAATAAAAAAAAAAGACAAAAAAGGGAATAATAATGCAATTTTATTTGTATCAACATGACTGGTGCAAACTGGTCAGGACTGTAGGTACATGCAGCCGCTTCTCAAACTGTGTGATGACTGAGCCCCGATTAAAGCGCATTGAAAGCGGTAGTTTTCTGTGTACGGTTTTTGTTAAACACTGTTCCATGGACAGCATTTTGTATTCATTTTGATGTTGATCAGGAAAGCCCTGGTGATTGTATTCCATTTTTTTTGTTGGTTCCTGAATAGTTTACTGTCCCGAATTAATACTGTGAAAGTGAAAGGCATCATGTGCCAGAATGAAGGTGTATTTGGTAGCTAATGTAGCTACGCAGTCAGTGGCTAAAAGTACGTCGTTGTCGGCAGGATTCGAACCTGCGCGGGGAGACCCCAATGGATTTCTAGTCCATCGCCTTAACCACTCGGCCATGACAACATTTAAGCTGTTGTGAACAGCTTAACGTAAAAATCATAACTTTCCTTTCAGCCCACAGGCTGGTCATTTCGGCAGTAGAGAGAACCAATGGGCCAGCCATCACTGAAAGACGCTCGGTGTTCCTAAGTCGTTGTTGTAGTACACCAAGCCACCTTAAGTATTTTTCCTTTTTTATTGATTTTCATGTATTTGTTTTTACCGTCAAGCTTTTTAGACTCTTTCCTTCGTGACGCCTCAAACACTGATGCTTTGAACACTGTGCGCGGAACAGATCCGAAAAAGATTCACCAACCTTTTGAGTGTTTATCTAAATCTACATGAAACTGTATTGTTAAAATCCAATTTCAAAACACGTGGGTACAGTAAGTTAAAGGCAAATAAGAAGAAAAAGTCATGATCTGTAAAGTGTCCTCTATAGAGGTACTTACTTGAAACGAGCGCAGAGAGGACATTTGAGGATGATGTTTTAGCATGTGAATTTGGGATTTTTTGTCAATCTAAACAAAAACATGTAGCAGTAAAGTTCCAGCGTGCACACTCGGTTATATAAATGGGCGCGCATAATGTCTCCGTTGCTTGTAGTAGAAGAGTGATGTACAGTGGGCCGTTTGAAGTAGTAATAGCTGAAGTTCCCTGACCGGGAATCGAACCCGGGCCGCGGCGGTGAGAGCGCCGAATCCTAGCCACTAGACCACCAGGGAGATGTGGTCTCAGGTCTGGCAGTGAGGCTGATGAGATTGAAACCGTTCGAACTTGGCTTTGATTTAGTGCAAACCGATTTGCAAGCATGCGCAGTTGCCAAGCGTTCGGGAAACGCCCACTGAACGAGGCGTCTTTAAAATATTCGGATCGCTTCCAACTAAACTCAAATCCTCATATGTTTGGATGTTTAGCCTATAGGTGCATGTGCGGATACATCCGTTCATGGCTACACGGTCTGGATGGAAGTTCTGTGACCATACTGATTCTACGTGGACATGCCATTCGACTCTCTCGTCAAAGAAACATCCACTGTTTTCCTGAAGGGAAATAAACTTCTGTCTAGAGTGAGTACAAATGTTCATCCGCTTTGGTTTTGCATGCTTTCATTGCTTATATTTACTTCACACAGAAACAGACCTAATGCCTTTTTAATCTGTACATCTCAAGCAAAAAGGATGTGTTTGGAAGCATAAAGAAACATGTTTCAACAACGAAAATATTCAGACACTATAGTAAAGTATATAGCTACAACCAAAGGGTACACACAATACCAACGTTTAATGCAAAAGGTACCCGGTCTAATTATTAAACGTTTCGTTTTGAAAGAATCTACGCAAAAACAACACCAACAAAAAAGCTTATCGACGCTTCATGTACTAAAACGCCGAGCTCGGAAAACCCGACTCCTGTCCATTATTACTGGTCATTGGCGCTCTCTACTGCTGAGAATAACGAAGCCGTGTTCCAAAAGGAGATCAAAAGGTTTTTGCGTTAAGCTTTTTGCTTCTGCCGGACTGCGCTGGATTGAGCATTTCGAAAAGCGACACTCAGCATGCGCATGTAACAGTCAAATGCTATCGGTTTATTGTTCATTATAATAATAACATAAAACGACGACGACGACAGCAATAATAAAAAAAAAGACAAAAAAGGGAATAATAATGCAATTTTATTTGTATCAACATGACTGGTGCAAACTGGTCAGGACTGTAGGTACATGCAGCCGCTTCTCAAACTGTGTGATGACTGAGCCCCGATTAAAGCGCATTGAAAGCGGTAGTTTTCTGTGTACGGTTTTTGTTAAACACTGTTCCATGGACAGCATTTTGTATTCATTTTGATGTTGATCAGGAAAGCCCTGGTGATTGTATTCCATTTTTTTTGTTGGTTCCTGAATAGTTTACTGTCCCGAATTAATACTGTGAAAGTGAAAGGCATCATGTGCCAGAATGAAGGTGTATTTGGTAGCTAATGTAGCTACGCAGTCAGTGGCTAAAAGTACGTCGTTGTCGGCAGGATTCGAACCTGCGCGGGGAGACCCCAATGGATTTCTAGTCCATCGCCTTAACCACTCGGCCACGACAACATTTAAGCTGTTGTGAACAGCTTAACGTAAAAATCATAACTTTCCTTTCAGCCCACAGGCTGGTCATTTCGGCAGTAGAGAGAACCAATGGGCCAGCCATCACTGAAAGACGCTCGGTGTTCCTAAGTCGTTGTTGTAGTACACCAAGCCACCTTAAGTATTTTTCCTTTTTTATTGATTTTCATGTATTTGTTTTTACCGTCAAGCTTTTTAGACTCTTTCCTTCGTGACGCCTCAAACACTGATGCTTTGAACACTGTGCGCGGCACAGATCCGAAAAAGATTCACCAACCTTTTGAGTGTTTATCTAAATCTACATTAAACTGTATTGTTAAAATCCAATTTCAAAACACGTGGGTACAGTAAGTTAAAGGCAAATAAGAAGAAAAAGTCATGATCTGTAAAGTGTCCTCTATAGAGGTACTTACTTGAAACGAGCGCAGAGAGGACATTTGAGGATGATGTTTTAGCATGTGAATTTGGGATTTTTTGTCAATCTAAGCAAAAACATGTAGCAGTAAAGTTCCAGCGTGCACACTCGGTTATATAAATGGGCGCGCATAATGTCTCCGTTGCTTGTAGTAGAAGAGTGATGTACAGTGGGCCGTTTGAAGTAGTAATAGCTGAAGTTCCCTGACCGGGAATCGAACCCGGGCCGCGGCGGTGAGAGCGCCGAATCCTAGCCACTAGACCACCAGGGAGATGTGGTCTCAGGCAGGGCCGGCGCTAGGGGGGGGCTGAGGGGGGCATTGCCCCCCCAAATTGTGTCTTTGCCCCCCCAAATTGTGTCTTTGCCCCCCCAAGCACAATGCAAGCAACGGCTATTTTTAAAATTATCTCTGAACCAATTACAAAAATGCATTTTGTTTTACAGTGTGAAGATATTTCCTTGCTTATTCCTGATTGGCTCTTTGAGTCATATAAAAATCGGCAGACTGCCCCAAACAGTTCAGTTCGGCAGTATATGTTCTGTTAGTGTGAGCGAGAGGCAGGTATACTGGTAAACACTTTTTTTTTTACAGAATTAGTATTCTTTTGTTTTCTTCATATTTTAATTTCCCAATAATATAAATATTCTCACTCATTCCTATTTCCACGTTTGAATATTCTCAGTCTGTGTGTAGGTACATTTGTCAGCTTTGACTTAAATTTGTATTAAAGCCTTTCAAGAAATAGAGTTGTTCTATTAGTAATGGCAATTTAATTAAGGGGGCGTATTAAAATGAAATACAATTAGATCATCTTTTTTCTCCATTTACATAATCAACATGTATTTTTTAATCATTGGGTTTTAAGTTTAAGTTCGAAAACATGCATTTTTAAAAAATACATACATCACTTTAAGCCAGTATCAATAGCTTGGCTGTCATCATTCATGCACAAATCAAGCCTTGAATATATTTCTGGCTTCAAAAACATGACTATCAACATGCCCCCTCATTAGGTTTTACTGCCCCCCCAAGCAAAGCAGTCCAGAACCGGGGCTGGTCTCAGGTCTGGCAGTCCTGAACCCGGGTAACGTGACTTACTTTTAATGGGAGACCTGAGCCTATATTTTTGTTCTTTCTTATTGTTATTTTTATTATTTCTCTGTAACTTGCTTTGGCAATGCTAATATCCTCATTTTTCATGCCAAGAAAGCTTCTTTTGAGTCTGAGTGTTTCTCTCTCTCTCGCGCGCGCGCTCTGTGTGTGTGTGTGTGTGTGTGTGTGTGTGCGTGCATGCGTGCGTGTCTCGCTCGCTCCCCGCTCTCCGTTTTCGGATTTGAATTTCGATAATAAACAGCTCTCATTATGACTGATTGATTCCCTCTACTGATGGAAGCGGACTGGGTGGATTACAGCCGAACTGCGCTGAAATAAAAATATATGTAGCGGCTCCCAGAGGCGCGACTCGGTTCCTTTTGTTCATTTTAAAGAGCCGTTTAATAGAATCGGATCGTTCGCGAACGACTCATCACTTTCAGAATATTTTTGACGGCACCCCTGACGAAGCCAGACGGCACCCCGGTTTAGAAAGGCTGCACTAGACCACCAGGGAGATGTGGTCTCAGGTCTGGCAGTGAGGTTGATGAGATTGAAACCGTTCGAACTTGGCTTTGATTTAGTGCAAACCGATTTGCAAGCATGCGCAGTTGCCAAGCGTCATGGCTACACGGTCTGGATGGAAGTTCTGTGACCATTCTGATTCTACGTGGACATGCCATTCGACTCTCTACCAATACTAAAGCTAATTTGATATTGTAGTTAAGTACTTGAACATGTAACGGCTTAAAAGCCAGTGTGTGGGGTGGACAATTATTTTCTCTAACTAAGAATCAAACCTGGCTGCAATGTGGAGAGTGCCAAATCCTAACCACTAGACCAGCAGGAAGGTGGAACTTGTTCTTGTTCATGTAAACAAGAAAACCAGAAAAAATGGGCTTTTATGTTGCTTTTATTTCTTAAACACTGATAACTAAACTGACTTAAAACTATCCAGAAACATGGTCAACACCTTGGTCTTCGAAACAATGAAATATAAAATATTTGTTGTATGACGTTGCAAACTCAAATTATTTAGGATTTTCAGTCCACTCTTCTATACACAACCACAAAGTTTATCTTCGGGAACTTTCCCTTTTGTTTTGTAACCCCATGGTTTACACCATGGCACACCCTCTTAATAAAGGGATCCCATGGGCATAAGTAAAGGGCTACATATATTTAAAAGCCTTATTAAAAGATTTTAAAAGAAATGCATCTATTGTGTGTTTTTCTAGGTTTCTAGGTTTTCTTGTTGCAGTACTACACATTTGACCAGCAGATGGGGCTAGAGCGCGCTGTTTTGAGCATTTTGAAACCCCGAATCAAGCAGCACATTTTAAGCAACCATCCAAATGCTCGTGTCACGGTTACTTTCTAATATTTTAATAATAATGATAATAATAATACGGCTATAATGTAATATCTATGTTTTATATGTAGCAATTGTAATTACACCAAGTGGACTAGTGCATTTTGTTGGTTACTTGACTAAGTAGGCATGTTTTAAAGCTGTGTGACCGCTGAGCTCATCCAAAGTTTTCTGTCTAGGGCTTTATATGTTAAACACTACTATATGGAATGCATTTTGTTATCATTATGTTGACGAAATAAAAATGGTACTTGTAAGCAAGTTTACTTAAGTGTTTGGATTAGTTTATCTCAAATTCAAACAGACGTAGTTATTGTATGTAAACTGTGTTTAGTCCTAGTGTTAGTCCAAAGCGGTTTAGCTTGTTTTGTGTAACACACACGCGGCGTTAAAGAATAAATGTGTAATTCTAAGCTAATGTAGGTAATCCAATATTTTACAATGCGAAACAGAAAGAAAAAAAAAAAACGTTCGTTGTCGGCAGGATTCGAACCTGCGCGGGGAGACCCCAATGGATTTCTAGTCCATCGCCTTAACCACTCGGCCACGACAACATGAACGCGAATCAACCTTAAAGTCATGTGATTGGTACAGGAAGTTCCACACCAACAAACTTATTTTGTTTTGGACGTTCGGGGCATAAAACGGAGTGGAAAATAGAGCATACGCCACAGGGGCATCATATTACCACCAGAGATATATCTTTTAATAATTATATGATTATATGATTTTCATTAATCATTTCCACCCCTGAAACACTGGGCGTAGAGTGCGCAAATGTGATACTAGACGTCTAAATAAATATTTGTCTTTTATTACATACTGTACAGTATTTGTGGACTGCAACATCCAGAAGTTCATTGTAAATATTTTCTTGAATAAAATTATTTTGGCTGTACAATGACTAAACAATCAGCTCTGGTCATCAACAGAAATTGTCATCTGTCAGTTTGCCCTCACAAATAACTCTGAACATGAATGGAGACCAGCTTTATCTTTAATCGAATATAATTAAGTAAAGCCTTCGCACTCACAATAATTTAATTTAGTCTTCGTCAAATAGCATTTTATTTTAGGTGCAGCAGATGCAGAATAACGATTGGCACTGGGGCTGATGTGCAATGAATAAAAGTCTACAATTAGATTTATTATCCCTACACCAGGTTATGTATGACACGAGCATAAGTGCTAGCCCTCCCGGAATTTTTTTTAAATATGAGAGTCCATGAGAGCAATCTGGGCAATTTTCAGACTGAAATCACCAAAAGGGGCAATACTGTACAGAACACAACTTGAAGCTGATTGGACTTTGATATTTAGAGGCAAACAAATTGTCCAGACTGGTCACAGTTAGTTTAACACTAAGATAGAATGTGACAGAAAAAAATTATTTCCCTTTGCCTGATCGCCCTAATGAACCCTGCTCTTAACATTCCTAGATTTATAAAATGTAGGTTCAAAATACGTTTGATCTCTTCTAGGTATTAATAACTATATAAATCACATAAGTTTGTTTTTTTATTTAGGCCTGACCCTGTCTATGGTGGTCTAATAGTCAGGATTCGGCACTCTTACCACCGCTGCGCGACTTCGAATACCGGTCAGGGAAAATCATAAAAAATATTGGAGTATAGTGTAAGACATTGCTTGTTGTCGTTACCCAGTGGCAGACATCCCAAGTTGCAAAAACTCATTTCCGGGAGGTATCCCCTGAACCACACCCACCCCCGACCACGCCCTTTAAATACTTAAAGTGCCTTAAAAACTAAAAACATTTATGGTTAAGAACATTAACTTAAACCCTTACTTAAATCTAAACTACCCTGTGCCCTCCAAATAGTTACTTTTTTCCATGTGTCTGAATGGCTGGTGCTAGTCTACCTTTCATCTTGTTTGGGGATGGTGTAAGCAGTATTTGCATTTATTTATATATTTATGTTGCTTTTTAGCTAACACTTAACCAAACAATCCTTACAACTGGGATGAATACTCTAAGCAAAAGAGGGCACAAGAGTAGAAACTTGACAGATGTTGCGCTTAAACTTTGGAAATTACTAAATAGGGAGAAAAAATTTAATCTCTTTTTAAATGTTTTAAAAATCCAAATGCTTAATAGCAAATCTTACTACAGACTTAATATTATCAATATTTAGTTTTGGGTGATTTTGTTTAACGTCAAAGGTGTGAACTCTTAAAAAAAAAAAAAAGACAAAACACACCAACACAATTTGGGACAGCAGAATATATATAAATTTTTACTTGTTAACTTTTTTTATATAGATCTTTTAACTAAAAATGGCATGAGGATAAATTTGGTAATGTTTTACCTAATCAACTTTTAGAAAAATTTAATACACAAACATAATTTGATGCCTGCAACACATTCCAAAAAGTTGGGCAGAGGCAACTAAAGACCATCTACAACATACACATAGCACGACATAAGGTAATAATAAGAGATTAACACATTTACATCATATTTATAAAATTTATTTCATTTCACACAACACACCAGCATCAACATGCAAAAAACACCAAAAACATGAGGGGTAAAACAGAACTGGACTGACAATCAACATAAATTCAGCTTATTTAAATTCTGTCATTAAAATAAGTCCAAGGTCAAGTGCACATCCTGAAAAAAACTGAATCCAAGATAGGAATATTTTTTGGTCCTAATTACTTTCTACACTCACTTGCACCTCCTACTCACACTTGGCATGAGTACCAGGAGTACCAGGACCAGAGGACATTAACCAGAGATCAGGTCTGAGGGCATGAGCAGTACCTGCTGCATTACTGTGCCAAAAATAAATAAAGTTAAACAAAATGTGCAAGATTGGAGGTTTAGTGCAATATAACTTTGCAATAGCAAAGAGTCAAGTCCTGATTTTAATAATCTGATAATCAGATCAAGTAATAAACACAATTCTAGTCCAAAACTAGAACATGAATACAGTATTTGATTTCACTGAAGATTTCAATTGCTCATTCATTTCACCGCTTTATCCTAGTCTGGGCTGTGGTGGGTCTGAATTATTGGGCAAAAGTCAGTAAACGCCCTGGACAGATCACCAGTCTATCACAGGCCAGGCACACACACACACTTTTTTTTGTGGCTCCTATTGGCTTGACTGCAGGTCTTCGGACTTGTGGAAGGAAACCCACACAGACACAGGGAGAACGTCCAAACTTCACACAGATAGGACCCTCACCACCTGGCTGAGGAACCGAACCCAGGCCCTTTGTGCTTTTAGGCAACAGCTCTACCCATTTAGGCAACAGGTGCCACCCCATCACACATATTGCTGTGGTAGAATTCTGGATACTGCTTCATTTGATTCTAATTTAACAACTAAGTTTTTTATTTCATTGGTTCTTTTTAACCATGTTTCTTTCATGGACTTTTCTCTGTAGCTCCGTAGTGTATTTTTTAGACATGTCTGAAAAAAAGAATAAAATTAACAATGGAATTAGTGATTTTAGAAATAAGTGTTTTATGTAATGAGTTGTTTTTTAGTGATTTCTAAACAACAAAAAGTAAAACAGCTATACTTACATAACTTACATACAGCATCAGCAGTGCCACTAAAAGTAAAATGATGGCCAACACTAAGTAAAGTGTATCATTGTCCTTTGATTCTTCAACATCTTCATTTGGACATGCTAAGGCAAAAAAAACAATTATTTTTAATAATTTTTAAAACATACTTTTACAACCATGTTACAGAATATATATTATATTATATATATTATATGATATATTATAGTTACTGGGACCCCTAATGAAGATGAGTGAAAAGGGGTTAAAAGAAATTCACCTTTTGGCGAATTAGCTTATTCTCACAATGAAAAACATCCAACCCTTTAATTAAAGTTATCTCAACCCTCATCAAAAAATACTTATTTTTAACAAAAGCACATGTGCCTCAACCTCTGGCACGCCTAGAAATTCCTAAAAACAAAATTAGGGGTTAAGGCCAGGGCTGTTCTGGTATATTCCAGTTAACCCTTCCTGTGTTTCTTGGTCAAGAGTAGTTGTTGATTGTCAATGACACATTTGTCCCAGCTGTCACTGTCCTGATGAGTTTGCTAAATCTAAATAAGATTACTCCCATGAATTGAAACCATGCTGCTGTGCCATAAGTTTGGAATTTCTGTACATTACTTCCAGTGTTGTCTCTAAGAATAAATGTTTATGGTCTTGAAAATCTTTTTATACCAATTGCCAGTTTGCCTGTTGCAATGAAATGATCTCCTCTCTTAGCTTTTGTGACAGCACCTTAGTTCTTACCATGGTTGCAACATTAAACACTTTATTTTTAAATGGAGTTTATATAACACATCACAGATGATGCAAGTAAGGTGTCGTTCTGGTTTAATCACATTGTAACCCAACTTTAGGTCATACAGCCTAGCATTAGGTTTTAAGATCAGCGGTATCATGTAGTGGTTAATTGTGACATGGCAGTATTAAATATATATCCTGCTACTCTAAAATACTATATAATTTGTTGTTTTTGTACATTTGCTGTCAGGTAACTGACAAACCTAATTTCAAGCAAAATCTAACTACAAAAAGTTTAGTGATATAAATCCTTATTTTATGGTTGGTTAAATATTCCTACTACAACCATATATAAATAAAGATTATTATTATTATTATTATAATTATCTGACATTTGCATAGTTTGGTGTTAAAAACTTTGATAAAGCTTCGATATTGACACACATTTGTCTTGAACAGAACTTGAACTGATTGTTTTTTTTTTTTTGTAGAATAAAATAGCCAGTTTAGCAATACAATATAATTATTGATAAGAATTTTGTTCAAATAGGATCATAAAATGTAGTCTTTCTTAAATTAAATTTTTGTTTTAAAAATCATGTAAAAGCATTAGATATACTTTTAGAATACCTGCAGACACCCTAATTAACATAATATTCACAAATGTATTCAGTTTATACCTCCATCCATCTATCTTTACACTTACCATTGACCCTGAGGTGAACATCACCGTTCTGATTCCAATGGCCAAGGGGAGCAGAGAGAAAGCAACGGTATCTCCCAGCATCTTGCAGAGTCACATTGGGCAAAACAAGGCTTTGTGAATCCCCCAACATCTCCATATCTCGTACAAAACCCTTGTATCTTAGGACAGTGCTGTTATGGGGTGTCAGCTTTTTCATCACTAGACCAGTCAACTGGGGATTTGCATCAACCTGGGGAGGCTCACCGACCTGGAAAATTAATGCAATTTACAATTTTTAAAGCAACGTAAAGCTGGTTCTTTTAAACCATTTAGAAAGAGCTACACATATTAACCCTCATTACAATACCAGGATCTATAAATATTAATGACAACTACTTTACTGCTACATAAACTTACATGTGTCAAAGGCAGATATGAGCATTTTTCAGAATAGCAGTCTCAGTTTAAAAGATCACATTTTTGGTAATTAACATTTAACACATTAAGCACACACTCTTCCAGAATGACAGCAATGACTACATTAAACCAGAGTGTATGTCTTGTATTCCCAAACTAGAAATAATTGTGCCAAATAATATGATAAAACAGAGTACTATCAGTGGTGCAATTAGTATTGTGGCACGTTCTGTGGCATGAGGTGTGCAAATAAGGATACAACATTTTATTACTAGCTAATTTAGCATGCTCCCTTGCTACCTGTACATCTGCATTGGTCATAAGTGAATTTCAGAGTCTGAATTTGCATCATTCCGTTTTGAGTAACATAGTTTATTTGCTTACTAATATGCTAATTAGGCTAGCTTGGTTAAGGTCGAATTAATCTATAAATGTGAAGGACATTCTAATGGATTCTAATGTATGAAAAACATAAACTTCTATAATATGATAGAAAAATTATACCTGTGTGCTTATAAGAATATATAAAAATGTACAAAAAATGTTAAAAAAAGCCATGTTTGTACATGTGCATACTGTTAAAAAAGTACTGTAAAAATACTGTTATGTATTGTAAATAACGTATGTAAATATATGAACATGTAATTTTATTTTTGTCTAACATTTCTTAGTTTTATTACTTTTACGATGATTTGAACTGTTATGTTGAGCAATTTTTTAACAGATTGTGTTCAGTAAGCAGAAGAGCAAAACATTTAAAAGTTATTACATAGTAATCAGTTTACCTTGTACCATACAACAGAGCGGTACCGGACTCCTGGGATGAATGAGGCATAGCATCGAAGAACAGCATCCTCACCACATACAGAAAAGATCTCATGGTGCTTGCTGCTGCCATGTCCTCTGCTTACCATACCTGAAGTTAAATTAAGAACTGAAATCATACTGGTGATCACACATAAAAATGTATATATATTTGTATATATTTTAAACAATATACATAATAATATATGTATATATTTAAAAAAACAATTATATATATAATTTCTATTTCATTCATAACCACTTTGTCCTAATCAAGGTCGAGTGGGGAAAACACTGGGCACAAAACAGAAATGTCTTTAACAGGACTCCAATCCATCACAGGGCTTTGACCACCCCTCCCAAATTCAGACCTAGCCATTTCTATGGTACGCAGTAGTTGGACTAAGGCTTATCCATTCTCTGTATGGCATTCCTTGATCTTTTCTGGTAGAGTGGACATGATCCTTTCTCTCAGTGAGTTAAGGCTTATTCATTCTTTGTTCGGCATTCCTTGATCTTCTTTGGTAGAGTGGACACAATCCTTTCCCCCAGTGAGTTAAGTAGGTTTGAGCCAGTCAGTAAATGTGTGTTTTCCTCAGTTCCTCAGGCGAGTGCACCATGCCCTAAACCCAGTGTTTCCAAAAAAGACAATGGCTAGCACCATAGAACAGCTTGTAAAGAGGGTGCCACACAGCAGCATTGATCCTGGAGACATAGGTTTGGTTCTCTGGTCCCTCCAAGCATGGGTTTCCTTTCCTCTGGTCCTTTCTTTCTTCCAACTCCCAGTAAGATGCAGAAAATGGACTGAACGCTCTAAATTGCACTTTGGGATGAGTAAGTGAACCAGTGAAAGAAAGAGCTTTGCTCAGAAGCGTTCTATTGTATCCAGGTGTATTCCTGCTAAGAGCCCAGAGTAAAATAAACTGCAAACAAGCAAGTCTTACCGATTGCAAGAAACAGGAGAAGCGCTGGAGTAGTGCTCATGATGCCTTTTCGTCAGGGTAGTTCTTACACAACCATGCGATATAGTGCGCTGTCGACTTCTTAAAAAAAGCAGCTGGGTGGTTTAGGGGGTTTCCGTGTAGGGGATTTCCAATACGTCACTCTAGGGTTTTATACACTAAACCACTCACACCACCTACTTGCGCAGTCATGAAGATAATCACGCTTTCACTTACTGCTGTTTTCACCGGTAAGTTGTGTTTAATTTAGCCTAAACAACATAATAAATGTGTTTACTAAATAGGCGACAGATGGAATAAAATGTATCCTATAGTTGCTCGCAGATTTCTGACACACTTTAAAGAAGTAAAACCGTATAGTGGAATCCTTCAGCTTCTAAACATACCATCTTATTCGCGTTGTTGATGTTGTTTCCACCGTGAGTTCAATTCCGTCGTACCATGTTTTAACACATGCGCATTTCTTTAATGACGCGCGTTTAGTTTTCTTTACTACATTAACAGTTTTAATCGAATCATTTTATTGCTCGCAAAAGTGATAAATAAACAAAACAATAAACAATATGTCACATGTTATTCCCTTGTTTGTTTCAAAATGTCTGGCCTTAAATTCCCTATCATCCAAGGGAAAATCCCAGGTGATCCCCTGACAGCTCGCTTCGTCATATTAGTTTCACTTTTATTATTTACAGCTGAAAGGCGAGAGCTTCAAAATAAAAGCTTCCTGCACAGCCGACAGCTGAGTGCAGAGTCATAATGATCTTAGTGAGTCAAATTCTAGTATCATGCAATTTTCTGCACACCCCTGGATTTTATTTTATTTTTTGTTAACTAAGAGCTTAACACATCGTCTGCAGAGGGCTAGTTGCAGACATTTTGGTGCACAATTACTGTGTATTTGATAAACTTATTTGGGAAATAAAAACAGGATTTTTCTATGTTTGATTCAGAAAATACAAAGAAATTGTGCACAGCACCCACACAGCCTGTGCAGCCAATAGTACAGATAGACATCTTACCTTGGATGACTGTTTGTGAGGCGTTTGATAAATTTTTCCTATGTTTACGTGTGTTTCCTTCAATTACCCTAAACATCTCACTCATAGTAAGTAACTTTCAGATGTATATCTATTGGCCAATGTATCAATTTTGTACCTTTTTGTTGATACATGCCACAAATAAGGCCTGGTATTTGCTGGTGTTCTGGCCATTAGACTATAATGGAGAAGCAGGAAAAGGGTTTTCCCAAACTATGACCACAAAGTTAAAAGTACATCATTATTTAGAATGTCATTAAATACTATACCACAACTTTTCTTAACTGGAACTAGGGGCCCAGTCAAACCACAAAAAATCAACCACAGACAACTTGTCCTCCTTCATTAACATAATGTTCTAAATTCTCATTAAATATACCACAACCAATAAACAATATAACTCAAGAGCCCAGTGGTAGCGTGTGGAAAACAGCATCCTAGCCAGAAATTGGCTTTGTACTTTGTCATCATAGGCTTGTGTATAGACTAATTATGCCCGGACAACCAATTCTTGAAGCTCCTGATGAACAGTTCTTGTGCTGCTATTGGTAGCATAGATAGTTAATGGTGCTTAGACTGAATAGACTGAATGATACACTCTGTGCATGTAAGATAATCTGCAAAGTAATCTTCCATGCAAGAAAAAAAACCTTTTTGGCACCCTAATAATTGACTGAAGTCTGTAGCTGATCACATGGGAAAAGAAAAAGCAGGAGCAGGGGCTTTTTCTTTGGGCACTTTTTAATTAATGCAGTCAAATTAGTTTTATTTACATAAGCAAGCAAAGTTGGCAGCTAAAGTTAGTCATAACTGCAATGACATAGGAATCCCTGTAACAAAGGTTAATGATACCTATACCAAAGGCTATTGATAACAAAGAATATGAATTACCTAGAGTATTGGACACTCAAGAATGTTCCTTAATTTGAGTGTGTTTGTGTGTGTAAATATTTGTTCATTCAAGGTGTGTTGCGACCATGGTAAAAAACAAAGGAGCTGTCACAAAAACTGAGAGAGGATAATTTCAGTGCACCAAAAAGGCAATGGGTACACAACGATATCAAAGAGCTTGAATATTACTACTTATTACAGGGTAGTATTGTAAGGTTGGTAGGTTCCAAACTGACACAGCAGCACACTTGTCTTTTGTGTAGAGGCCTTGGCAGTCTCATCAGAACAACAAAGAAAATGAAGGCTGGGACAATTTTGTCAGTGGTAATATAATAATCACTTAACAACAGGCACTTCATGGGTGGACGCCACAATGCGCGTCACTTTTGACCAAGAAGAAATTTAAGCGTTGACTGGAATATGTCAGAGGGAATTTAGATAGTTCTGATAGTACTGGGACATTATTCTATAAAGTGTTCAATCAAAACTGGAACTATTTGGCCATATGGATCAGTTGTTTGTCTGGAGCTAGAAAAGCAAAGTTTATGACCTGAATACTATCCCCATGGTCAAGCATAAAAGCAGTAAAGATTCCAGAAGTGAGGTGTCAGATACTTGTTTACACTTGCCAAAATTACGTATTAGAGGTTTTGATTATAAAAGTTCCACTACTAGTACTGAGGCTGGGGGTTAAATAATAGTGCATGTGGACATTAACTATTTTAAACAAAATGAGAAAGATCAAATATGGGTACTTTTTATTCCACATTAAATCTAATTATTTTTTACAATGATTTCAAGTCATTGCATTGCATTTAGCCAATTGGGTGTGGGTAAACAAACCCTAACTATACTATTAGTAAAAAGGAGAAGTGGACTATTAATCTTTTTTTTTTCTGCACCAGTGATAAATGCATCAGTGGTTGAAAAAATTGAGCTTTATAATTGTGGAGAGGGATCACACCATCTGAAGTATAAGGATGCCAGCACAGCCAATACATGTGAACAAACCTGGTCTATTGAGACACGGGTAAGTAAAGCACAACTCGGCTGTACGACAGATGTACTGATCTTTTAGTAGCTAGTTTCCAATGCAGTTTGAGAGCATTCTGTCTGAATTAATTTGCATTTCATGTATAAAAGTGGAGTGTGTGGGTTTTCTCTGGTAGCTCCAGTTTCCTCCCACAGTACTAAGACATGCAGTCAGGTTAGTTAAAGCTAATATAATTGCCCTAAATGTGTGTGTGTTTCTGATGGACTGGAGACCTGTCCAGGGTGTTAAGTGTACCCACCGCGATCCTGACCAAAATAAAAAGGAGCTAAAACAGACAATGAATAAATTATTAGATTAATAAAGTGGAGCATATACAGTGTATCACAAAAGTGAGTACACCCCTCACATTTCTGCAGATATTTAAGTATATCTTTTCATGGGACAACACTGACAAAATGACACTTTGACACAATGAAAAGTAGTCTGTGTGCAGCTTATATAACAGTGTAAATTTATTCTTCCCTCAAAATAACTCAATATACAGCCATTAACGTCTAAACCACCGGCAACAAAAGTAAGTACACCCCTAAGAGACTACACCCCTAAATGTCCAAATTGAGCACTGCTTGTCATTTTCCCTCCAAAATGTCATGTGATTTGTTAGTGTTACTAGGTCTCAGGTGTGCATAGGGAGCAGGTGTGTTCCATTTAGTAGTACAGCTCTCACACTCTCTCATACTGGTCACTGAAAGTTCCAACATGGCACCTCATGGCAAAGAACTCTCTGAGGATCTTAAAAGACGAATTGTTGCGCTACATGAAGATGGCCAAGGCTACAAGAAGATTGCCAACACCCTGAAACTGAGCTGCAGCACAGTGGCCAAGATCATCCAGCGTTTTAAAAGAGCAGGGTCCACTCAGAACAGACCTCGCGTTGGTCGTCCAAAGAAGCTGAGTGCACGTGCTCAGCGTCACATCCAACTGCTGTCTTTGAAAGATAGGCGCAGGAGTGCTGTCAGCATTGCTGCAGAGATTGAAAAGGTGGGGGGTCAGCCTGTCAGTGCTCAGACCATACGCCGCACACTACATCAAATTGGTCTGCATGGCTGTCACCCCAGAAGGAAGCCTCTTCTGAAGTCTCTACACAAGAAAGCCCGCAAACAGTTTGCTGAAGACATGTCAACAAAGGACATGGATTACTGGAACCATGTCCTATGGTCTGATGAGACCAAGATTAATTTGTTTGGTTCAGATGGTCTCAAGCATGTGTGGCGGCAATCAGGTGAGGAGTACAAAGATAAGTGTGTCATGCCTACAGTCAAGCATGGTGGTGGGAATGCCATGGTCTGGGGCTGCATGAGTGCAGCAGGTGTTGGGGAGTTACATTTCATTGAGGGACACATGAACTCCAATATGTACTGTGAAATACTGAAGCAGAGCATGATCCCCTCCCTCCGGAAACTGGGTCGCAGGGCAGTGTTCCAGCATGATAATGACCCCAAACACACCTCTAAGACGACCACTGCTTTATTGAAGAGGCTGTGGGTAAAGGTGATGGACTGGCCAAGCATGTCTCCAGACCTAAACCCAATAGAACATCTTTGGGGCATCCTCAAGTGGAAGGTGGAGGAGCGCAAAGTCTCGAATATCCGCCAGCTCCGTGATGTCGTCATGGAGGAGTGGAAAAGCATTCCAGTGGCAACCTGTGAAGCTCTGGTAAACTCCATGCCCAGGAAAGTTAAGGCAGTTCTGGGAAATAATGGTGGCCACACAAAATATTGACACTTCAGGAACTTTCACTAAGGGGTGTACTCACTTTTGTTGCCGGTGGTTTAGACATTAATGGCTGTATATTGAGTTATTTTGAGGGAAGAATAAATTTACACTGTTATATAAGCTGCACACAGACTACTTTTCATTGTGTCAAAGTGTCATTTTGTCAGTGTTGTCCCATGAAAAGATATACTTAAATATCTGCAGAAATGTGAGGGGTGTACTCACTTTTGTGATACACTGTAGGTGCAGCTTAGGGCATGTGTCAGCCACAGCCACAGGAAAACTGTGCTTCTCTCATATGCATATTTAAATAGGGGATGATTGTGTGGCTGAATACATATTTTCATGTATGAAGATTAAGTTTTGCATCTATTTTCGAACATCTCCCAAAATCAGGTGTAAATGAGCCACAGGTTCTTCCTCTTCATGTATATCTGATTTGGAAAGCATCAATTAAAATGTATTTAGGCTCACAGAAAATATTATGCCAGTTCTGAAATCGTGTACCTTATTAATGTTACTTTTTCTTTAGTCTGTAGCATCATTTCAGCATGATAAAAACATCGCATGCCACCCACCATGCATTGAAGTGACCTTTGGTGCAATTAACATCAGCAACTGTGTGAACATCACTCTGACCTATATATGCTTTCAGGTAAGTCATTTTTAGTCTCCACTGACCGTGGTAACTATTTAATTAACACATGTTCACTGCTTATTTCTTTATTGTTTTAGGGGTATCTAACTGAACATCGCATACATTTTCAGGGTATGAATTTGTATTTGGTAAACAGTTCATTATACGTATTTACTAAGTCAGCATTGCAACAGAACTAGGAAACTTGCCATTCATTACAGTTTGTGTTGTTTTGTTACAGGCAGTGTGTTCAAGCCTTCACCAATAGAGAACCTAAAGGAGCGACACCGCTATGGTAATGTGGAAAACCTATTAAAGTTATCTACCAAAGTTATCTACAATTGTTGCTATTTACCATGCAAACAGCAATTTCCTAATTATTAGTCCAGTACCTTAACCACTGAGCTACCACTGCCTTCTAATATTAAACAGAAAATATTATCATTTTTTTACTTTATTAATGCTGTGACAGTTTTATTAATGCTGTGTATTCTGTTTATTTTAAGATAATTCAGTTTAAACTCTACACATGCATAACTAATACATGTGCTTGGTTGTATTCTTATCAGGTGCTTTCTTAAGTATTGCTCTGCTGTTTCTATTATGTGTGGGATTGGCAGTCTGGTTCATCACGTCTCATACTTGTGGCTCCAGAAACCCAGGAACGGAACAGCTTAACTTGTAAAATTGTTTACACTTCTTACCTCTGGCTAGTTGTTCAACAGCATTTAATTTAGCCTCAGCTTTACACTCAATAATGTAAGCTTTTATTAATAATCCATAAACAAAACATCATGTGACACAAACTGAACTTGAAAAAAAAAAAACTAAAACTAAACACTTTGTGGTGTATTAGAGTTAAAGCACGTACACACAGGTACATTAAATCAGATACATTGCAAGGGTTTTGGGCATGAACGTATTGTTATGGTACTACAAATTGTAAGCTCTTTTATGATATACAAATATTACTGTGCTACATTTTATGCTGCTATTTTTTTAACATAAAAATGTACGTAAAAAGAATAAAAAGAAATATGTCAGCTGCTGCTAAATAATCTATTTTATTTTGTTTATTTAAAATTTTATTGTTTACTTGATGTAGTAATATTGTTATTGTTGCTCTATTATGTGTTTTTTTTTTGTGCACTATATTTTATACTTCTATCTAAACTGTCTCAGGAAAAATGATAAATGTTGCATTATGATTTTATTTTGGATTGCATGCTGAATAGGAAGTACGTACTGTATTACAGTATACACTAGTGGTAAAAGTATATGGGCAACTGACCATAACCTTAATGGACATCCCATTACAAAGCCATGCTCGTTAATATTTTGCTCCCTTCTTTGCTGCTATAATAGCCATCAGTCTTAAGGAAAGGCTTTTCTCACAATTTTGAAGGGCATCTGTGAGAGTTTGTTAACTTTATGTAAAAAAAGCATTTGTAAGGTCAGGCACAAATGTTGGATGGGGCGGCCTGGGTTGCAATCGATATTCCAATTAATCCCAAAAGTGTTGAATGGTGTTGGGGTTAAGTTTGCACACAGGGGCACAATTATGCTGGAACACCAAATGGCCTTAACCAAACTGTGTACATATCATTGAAGTATTTCTTTTAAATAAAGTGAAATAAATGTAATCAAGGAAATTGTTTTGTTATTTATTCTTGTAGCTCATTTCTTACATTCACATAAACGACTACTAAATAAGTCATATATTTATCCTGAACAATGAACTATAGAAAAATAAAACGTACAAATGATGTTTTACAATATTATTTACATGTATTTTTATTTTCACCAAATTTACAACATTTCTAATACAATAATCAGAAATGAATCCTTTCTTAATCAAGTTTACTTTTATGTTGGTAAATTCAGTGTTTTTAACTACAACAGTATTCAGTTGTTTGTCTCATCTCTGTTTCTAAGAAAATATTTGCCTCGACCAATTTCTTCTTCTTATATCCTTTAATTTGTGCAGTTGATCTCTGACACCAGTGATTCTTGTACATCAGACCACATGCTCAGTCTCCTCACTGTTTTTAGATCCCAGTACTGACGGGTCCTTTTACCAGTCCCTGCTCTTTGCGCATAACAGGTGCATGAATGCTACAGTCCCGTGCTTCACAAACTCCTGGTACACCTGCATTTCCAGCAATACCAGGCTGACCCACAGGACCTGGAAAACCACGAGGCCCTGGAGGACCCTCAAATCCATTTCGAGGCTGTGCTGGATGACCTGGTAGCCCTAAGTGAAGAGAGTAGAGAGGTGATTGCGATTAGTTTGTTTTGCCCAGTTGTTATTTTTATAATAATAATTTTAATAATAATATATAATAAATGTATTATGGACAGTATAAATTACAAACACAGTTTTACGCCAGATGCCCTTCCAGATGCAGCCCTTCTTACTTTATCAGGGCACTAAGAGTGAGTGCACTGACAAGTGCAGCTCCCAGTGGCTAGGCTGTTCAGGCACGTCCCCTTCCCAACATAGCCAATCATGTCTGTGTAGATGCCCAAACAGCTGATGATACATATTTGAACCCTGGATCTTAGCAGTAGTAGGCTAATAAATGTAAAATCAAAAATAAATGAGCTGTATAGTTCAGGTTGTCTTCTTTTTGAACCTTATTTTGATCTCTCTTGTTCTACTGTTCATCCTGGGTTTTTGGAACACAGCACAGTGTGAGCTAGCTAGCCAGTTAATGTTAGCTAGCAGTTCATTGCAGATGATCATCTTTTTTATATTGTCTTTATATGCTACTTAAACAATACTGTGTTATTGTAGTTGTTGTTTTGTACCTCTGAGACCTTGATGACCATCTTGCCCGGGAAGTCCACGACCAGGATCACCCTGTTGTCCTTTCTGACCTTTAACTCCTAAAGTAAAATGTTGAGATGTTTGAATTTCATGTAGTTATTTGTTTATTTTTTGACGATTCTTTAGCAGTGTAAGGAGAGTATTCTATACCTCTCTCTCCCTGTGCTCCTTTTTGTCCCTCTAAACCTGTCATACCTCGTGGCCCTCTGGCTCCTTTAGTTCCAGCTTTACCAGAATTACCCTAAACAAAAGATGTCAGAAAAAATCTATAACATGAAAAAAGGCTAATTTGTATATGTGATAGATGACAAAAAACTCTAAATTTAGCTGTGTTTAGGGACTTACGGGTTTGCCTGGACCACCTGGAGATCCTTGGACTCCTGGGGGCCCAATTAGGGTACGGTTGTTTATAGGACATCCCTGTGCACACTTAGCTCGAATGGAGGCAGCATACTGAGAGATTTGCATAGTGACCACACCTCGACACAGCTCCAGAACTTGCTCATCTGTCAGTCCAGGACCCTAAAAAAGGACAGACACACCCACAGCGTTTTAGGCAATTTTATCTGGGCAAATTTGTGAGGCAGTAAATTATTCAGGGGCAAACATCATGACATCATTGTACATTAGGTAATGCTGTCTCTCTGTGCTAAACAAGAGAGAAATTTTCACATAACATAACATTTTCAGGCTAAAAACTGTGTATTTCCAAGGCTGTGCATAAATATTTACCATTTAACATTTCTACATTTTGCAGTTTTAGAATTTGGAATCAAAATTGCATGAAATAAATTCAGTGAGATCTGTGATACATACAGCTTCACCTGGGTTTCCCTTTGGTCCACTTATTCCTTTTGCTCCAATGTTTCCAAAAGGACCAGGGTCACCCCTGGGTCCCGGGGTACCAGGAGGTCCCACCCGACCAACAGAACCAACAGGTCCAACATAGCCTTTTGGTCCTTGCTGCACAAACACACAATGTATGGCTCACATAAACAGAAAAAGCTTTCATTGCAATTGATGTTACTATAAAGATACACTTTGTTTTATGGCTGTATCAACAGTTAAACAAATACCCTTTAAATGAATGACATAAAGAATTGGGTCATGCCACCTAAACTACTGATTTATACCAGTCATCAGTTAAACATTATTCAAAATCATTGTTGTGGCACTAGGATTAGGAAAGAAAACTTGAAACAGATAAAAACAGTTAAAAAACACACCTGCCCTTTGTCACCAAGAAGGCCTGAACTTCCCTGTTTGAAAATTTAATAAGGAAGTAGCTGTTAAACATGTAATGGAATCAGGAAAAGAAACAATGAGGCAAATGTTAACATATTTAAGGGGAATTAATTATTGTACCTTGTCTCCTTCATGACCTTTCACACCTTTCCTACCTATTTCACCCTAAAGAAAAATGAAAACCCATTAACTGCAAAAGCCTTATTTAAAAAAAGTTTAATATCATATGATACTGACAGGACTGTCATATTTGTCACATTGTAGACTTTTATTTTGTGGCCAGTGCATTTAAAATGTTCAGTCTTTACTATCATTTTACATTTCTACTTTCCATTCAGTTAGAACATAAACTGAAAGAAAATATTGTAGTTAAATAGTTTCTGTTTTATTTTAGTCACTGAAGTTTTAGATTCTAAAGCTGTGAAGTTTTTTTTGTCACTGACATTTACCAATAATGATACATAATGCACAATGTAACAAATTAAATAATAATGAAAGCAGTGAAGAAAACTTAAAAGTGGAGAATCGTAGCAATTGCAGGTGTACCTTCCACGCTCTTGAATAAAGATAAAAGGAGGAAAAGTGCCTTTAGTCACAAAGACTGTACAACTGACTTGTATTTAATAGTGGGTGATTGTATGTGTGTAGCACACCAAAAGAATAGTACAGACCTAAATGCTTGATGCTAGTAAAAGGGCCCAGTGAATCTGGTTTACTGGTTTGTGGTTTAAAAATGTATTTTGACCAATCAAGTGATCAATAAAGCTTTTATGTGGGTCCAATGCCATGTTGGTTCTCCCTTTATTTCGTCAGAATGTATACATCACTGTAATGTGTAAAATAAATTGAATCTGATGTGTTACCTTAATGCCATCTGGCCCAGTTTCCCCTTTGGCACCCTAGAAAACAAGAACTTGAACAGTTATTTCAAATAAGAAACTTTAAAAATATGTCTAAAAAGAATATAACTGTAGAACATCACACCATCTGTTATAAATGGAATGAAATACTACAGCTGACCTATAGCAGATTTTATGTCTACTGGTTAGTCACTGTGAAAGTACAAGAAGTATCTGTTATGATTCTTACAAATGGGCCTGGCAGGCCTTTTGGACCTGGCTGTCCTGGGATCCCTGAATATCCTCGTTCCCCTTGTGGACCCTGTCACAAATCACAGTAAAATAAAAACACAAGAAAATGAAAAAACAAAACCGTGTCGAGCCTCTGACAGATTTTCGCAATATTTATATGTTTGCAATATTTATATGGGTATAGCAATTATTTAACTATATGAAGTATAGTTCATGTATCCCTTTTTACATATTTACTAATATTTACAGTTAAATTCAAAGAGTTTCAAGTATAGGCTGGAGTTTGTTTGGACTAGACTAATCAGGGTGATTAAATCACTATACACTTACTGAGCAACTTATTAGATGCATTTATATGGTGTATACATTCTTTGATTATTTTATGAGCTACACCAGATATTGTACCAAATAGGTATACCTAATAAAGTGCTCAGTAAGTGTAGATAGAACAAATGCAACATGCTTTCTATTATGTAGAAATACAAACACAGTTTAAAAAGGGAAATGCAATAAAAGGAAGACATGTTTATAAATATATAGACTGCTAGTAGTTTCACTTTCAGTCATGTGCCTGCTTCCTCTGTAATTCCCCAGTGTGGTTGGAAGGGAGAGTCCCGAAACTCCTACGTGTCTATTTCCTGACTCACGTAAAAAGAACCACGCCATAAGGGACTTTTTCATCTCAGACCAAAACAACCTGACCTTTTACTAACAAATCCAAGGGTAATTTGTAACCTTGATAATAAAAGCATTTATATATTTTTTTAAATATCATATTTGTATTATTAAAACAGAGAACTGGATGAATCCCTTACCTCAGCTCCTACTCTCCCAGGAGGTCCCCTTTTACCATGATCCCCTTTCAGTCCCTAAGAAAATGAAGAGAGTAATGTTTCAGTTTATCTTACTGATTTCACAGCGAAACATTACTCAGAGCATTATCCCATTCACACTGTAGATAATTACAAAATTACATAAACATGTCACAGTAACCAAACAAGTAATCCGACTGTCATAATGCACTTAAGATTTAAGAAAGATTTAAATGTTACCTTTAACCCAAATGATCCAGGTGCCCCTTCAATTCCAGGAACTCCTAAAGGTCCCTGAGCAAAGAAACATACCAAGTACATAATAAAAACCCTATCATGACTAAGTCACCAAATTCCCAGCAACATCAAACCGATACTTACATCTTCTCCTGGTTCTCCATCACTTCCTGGCAAACCACTAATTCCTTTTGAACCCTGAACAGCAAACAAGTAAAAAAGAAAGTTATTCTTCTTGAAACCGGCAATATCAAAACCACTAATTAAATGTTTGTTTAACAGGAATACCAGTGAATACCAAAAATGCTGACTGTTATATATTTTAATAAGGATTTTAACTTCATGTTTTACACTCTTTGGTTAGACTGGAAGTGGTGGTGCATAGCAATTTTAAGGTCTTGTTATGGGGAGGACAGCCTAAAGGACCACACTACACCTAGAAAGCTGGAACTATGGCACTTAAGTGGCGCAGCAGTAAACACACAAGCACACCAGAGCCGACATCTCAAATTCGCAAGATTGATTTTCATCTCTGCTACCGGCAGGCCAGGTGCCTATATGGACAATGATTGGCTCCGCTGTCATTAAGGCCAATCATTAGGAGCATGTTTATTTTGTAAATGATTTCACACATAGGCTAGCAGAGCGTATATTATATTAGCCATAATATATTAGCCATATTATGAGCATGCTATTTATTTAACTATTTAACATTTTACCTTTTGCCCAGGCAGCCCTCTGTCTCCAGGTATTCCAGAATAGCCCTACAAAACCACACAATGAGGAGTGTAGGATATCACAAATAATTAGTAGTAACACTATAATTAAAATAATAGTGATTCTTAATCTTACAATGTAGCCCTGTTCCCCAACATCTCCAGAGAACCCTGGTGCTCCAGCCTGACCCTGAGAAAAAAGAGAGGGTTTATTTGGGGTAAATAATTTGAGGATTTTCTTGTGATACTTGGTATGTGAAATAGATGATTATGATCTATGTGCCTGCCTTTGGCCCATCTCGTCCCAAAGTCCCCTGTTTGCCAGGTTTTCCTGTAGATCCCTAAAAAGATAGTTTAGTTAATGTACAGTCAGTTAATTGTGAATTTTATTAACAGCTTAATCTTGATTAGGGTCATGGTGGGTCACGTGACTGCCCAGAAACACAGAGGACAAAAAAAAAACAGGGCACCACTGATATAATGATTAACATAAACTTGTTAAACATTATAGAATAAAACTGGCTTACCTTAATACCTTTTCCTCCCGCAGTTCCTGGTGGACCAATCGGACCAACTGGGCCCTACAATCAAGAGAACAGATTTTAGAAATAATTATTTTCACCTTCCCAATATTTGAAATTAATCATTGACAAGTGCACATTTAAAAGTCATGTTGCACATGTCTAACCTCATAATAAGTGTAAGAATTATTTCATGATTGTTTTTAAAGTTCTAATAAGATGTGAGTAATGCTGAAATAACCAATATACAATTGCATTATTTTCTTAAATACTTAATGGATTGCTCAGTCCAGTAAAGGTAAATTTACTCACCATTTCTCCTGGAAGGCCGACTCCTCCATGAGGACCCATCATTAAAACATCTCCCTACCAAAAACAACCACAGTCCTGAATCATGACCTTCGACATCTCTAAATAAAGATTTGGTTTACTCTCTCTAGAACTGGGCACTGCTAGACAACATCAAAACTTGATTCTATGTGAATAATGATGAAGAAAGCGAGGTGATACAACAAAAGTGAATTGTTTTAGAATGACCAAGTAAAAGTGTAGCTTGCAACTGTTAGCTGAATTTCTGTTGCACAATCTGTATATGCAAGAAAAATCCCAGAATGGTCCAAAATATCTCTTTACCATTTAATCAACAAATACAAGTGTAATCACTGTCTTCATGATGTTACTGCTGATTAAGAAAGTTTCATCTATTAGTAAATATAGGTGTTTCTTTCTTTGCTGTTGGTAGTAAGCTCTTGACATGTTTTCCCTGGTCGTTGCTTAAATAAGGATTGTGCTGTATTTTAATTTAGTCCAAAATACACTTAACAAACAATATTCAGAATACAGTTCATTAATAAATGTAGCAACAAACTGGAGTGTAGTTTTAGTTTTGATGATAGACAATAAATTGTCTAATGCTGAGCTATATTAAGTTATATTACCATAATTATGAACCTAAATAAATAACTGACTGGGCAGAATAAATGAAAATATAATGGAACTGCTTTTTTAGGTACAGTGCTCCATACAGATTTTACAATTAATCTGGGCTAGAACCAACAGAAGAGAGAATGTTCAAGAAAAATATTATCCATACAGTTTCCAGTAAACTGAATTTACTTCACAGCACTTTAATAATTAATAATAATTATATTAATAATAATAACAACAACAACAAAAAACAATAATAATAATAAAAATAATAATAATATTTAATGGATTTTTCTTGTTAATTTCTGTCTCAGGATGAAAGTATACATTTGGATACATCACAGTAGGCAATTTCCATGACATGTTCCAGTTATTTGACCCCTCCCTAGAACACCACTGTTTTTATTTGGACCACACTGATATTGCTACAAGTGGATCTTGTAGAAGCCACTGCAAAATGAGTTGTGTATCATAAGTTAAGATATCACAGCATTATAATATTGTTTGCAAAAACATATCTTTGCTAGATCATGTTTCTTGTCCTAACTAGCAAGACAAAAAAGTAAAGAATGGAAGACTGAAAATTACATTTATTCATTTTCTGTTTACCACCGCTTTATCCAGGTCAGTGTCGTGGTGGGTGCAGTTCATTGGGCAAAAGGTAGGAAACATGCCAGTCCATCACAGAGCTAACACACACGTAGGACAATTTTGTATCTCCAGTTAGCCTAATTGCTGGAGGAAACTGGATCTCCTGGAAGAAACCAACCTGGACATGAGAACAACATGCAAACTCCACACAGAAATAACCCAGATCACAAAAGATTACTCTCATCAATTGCTGGTGGGTTATTTGTATTTTCTGTGATTGTGTGTGTGTGTATGTGTGTGTGTATATATATATGTGTGTGTGTGTGTGAGTGTGTGTGTGTGTGTTGTGTTTACGTAAGAGAGGGAGATGTGGAACTACTGGTTTAGGAAGTTATTACCTTTAATCCAGGCTCTCCAGTCTCACCCGGGTCCCCAGGCAGCCCAGGTAAACCCTAGAGAAAGTAAATTTGAACATGTTTAGATTGTTCAAGGTGGGGTAACATTTTTAAATTTAGTTTTAATGTCACTTACCATTGCACCAGAGAAGCCTGATCCACCATCCTCTCCATCAGGTCCAGACTCTCCCTAGTACAAAATCAGAGGTGGTGAGGTTACATGAGCAGAACAGCTAAAACTCAAAAGCTTTTAGATTAGGATTGTACTGTAGATTAGGTTTATGGTGTGACTAATGGTTCAGATTAGTTCTGACGCAGTTTACCACAGGGCCTGTGTCTCCACCCTGTCCTCGAACTCCTTTGGTTCCTTTGTAACCCTAAAAACATGACAAAGGAAAATATCAAATATAATTGAGGTTTTCTGTAAATATATACAAACAAGCTAATATACAGAGCCTAACGTGAACAAATTACAAACAGATTACCTTTCTGGGCTAACTTTTTTCATAGTAGTGGGCTGTAAAAGGCTGATAATTTGGCAGTCACTGTTTTCTAATCCAGTAAAATAACCAAAGGAAAAAAATCCCACTGACTATTACATTGGGTGTAAAATGCGTTCTTGAAATATTAGTATACTTATAGGATTAATTATTTTAAACGGATATGGAATAAGAATTAAAAACATTTTGATAAATTTAGGAAAATATAGCATATGTAGCACAAAAATATATTTGATGTCAAAGCTCTGTGGTGGTCCCTGAAGTTTCTCCACACCAAGCTTATAAAACCATGTATTTATGGACCTTGCTTTGTGCACATAGTCATAGTCACGTTATTTTATATGAGGGATCTTCAAACAGTTTCCACACATTTTTTTATTTTTGTTGGAAACGGTGATGGTGGGAGGAGTAGTAATTGGTTGTGTCTGAGAGACTGAGGGAGCTTATAGTCTGGATTTAGTGCCATCTGATTTTCACCTTTTTGGATGCTCAAAGAAGCTTTAAGGAGAAGAAGATTTTCATGTGATGATGATGTAAAAGCAGCAGTGCATCAGTGGCTATGCTCTCAACCAAAAAAATGTTTTCCTGTTGGCATTAAAAAGTTGGTACGACGCTGAGAAAAATGCATCGGAAGGTGACTATGTAGAAAAGTGATGTAATTTGTTTTTTAAATTTCTTAATAAAGAGTTTTAAACAGTGTGGAAACTTTTTGAAGAACCCTCGTAGAACCAATTTGAAACACCTGTATGGTGGACGTGACTCAAACACCGGAACTCAGTAATTATAACGAGTGTTGACATGTCTATATCTATAAGGTGCATAAACGGTGGGAAATGAGGTTAAGACTTAAGTGACATGGACCAATGACATTAAATTTGCTGGTCATGTTTCAGTGGACCTATTGTCGATGCAACAACAAGGTTATTTTATTGTTAATTCTTTAGTAAATGATTTAGCATGTTTTAGGATCATGGGACAAAAACCTAAGTACTTAGAGGAAACCATTGTAGAAATTACCCAAAAATATTCAAAACTCCCAAAAGACTGGGAAGTTCCAAGTGACTGGAAGTCCCCAGAGGACTCAGATGCCCATTATACACTTTGCTATGCAACCTAGGCCAAGTAAATGAATTAATAATTTGTCCATCCCTGTTTCTATTGAAACACTAAATCTCTTACCTCTCTTCCTTGAACTCCAGGAAATCCCTGTTTTCCTTGGGGTCCCCTGGATCCCTGTTTTTAACGAGACGTTAGTAAACATATCAAAACTAAAGCAGACTCTTGCTATTAAACTGACTATTTACCTTGGGTCCAGCAAAGCCACCAAACCCAGGCTCGCCTGGTTCACAGTCACAATCAGTCGGTTTCTCATCCTCCTCTTCTAAAGAAGCATCCTCTCCATATGGGACCTGAGTGGTCACTGGTGACACTTCTTTGGCATAGTCGTAGGTTTCTGTGGTACTGACATATGGGTAGGTTTCCTCTGTGATCATGGTTACCCCTGTTGGTGCAGAGTCGTAGTGGTCATATGCAGACACTGTCTGATCATCCTCATAGCTGTGGGTAGGCTCAGGATTGTAGTCCACTTAAAATACATTGGAAGAAAAAGACAACTACTTCTGGTTGACAAGTCAAATAATAATGTACACAAAGACACAAATATCAGGTATTGAAGAGCAAACACCTAGTAGTACTAAAATAAATAATAATAAAGAATACAGTGGCTTGCAAAAGTATTCATACCCCTTGAACTTTTCCATATTTTGTCACATTACAACCACAAACATAAATTTATTTCACTGGAATTTAATGTGAAAGTGGTATACAATTGTGAAGTGGAACGAAAGTTATACATGATTCAAAACATTTTTTACAAATAAAAAACTGAAAAGTGCGGTGTGCAAAAGTATCCAGCCCCCCTGAGTCAATACTTTGTGGAACCACCTTTTGCTGCAATTACAGCTGCAAGTCTTTTAGGGTATGTCTCCACCAGCTTTGCACATCTAGTGACTGACATTTTTGCCCATTCTTCTTTGCAAAACAGCTCAAGCTCAGTCAGATTAGATGGAGAGCGTTTGTGAACAGCAGTTTTCAGATCTTGCCACAAATTCTCGATTGGGTTTAGGTCTGGACTTTGACTGGGCCATTCTAACACATGAATATGTTTTGTTTTAAACCATTCCATTGTAGCCCTGGCTTTATTTTTAGGGTCGTTGTCCTGCTGGAAGGTGAACCTCCGCCCCAGTCTCAAGTCTTTTGCAGACTCCAACAGGTTTTCTTCCAAGATTGCCCTGTATTTGGCTCCAACCATCTTCCCATCAACTTTGACCAACTTCCCTGTCCATGCTGAAGAGAAGCAGCCCCAGAGCATGATGCTGCCACCACCATATTTGACAGTGGGGATGGTGTGTTCAGAGTGATGTGCAGTGTTAATTCTCCGCCTCACATAGCGTTTTGCATTTAGGCCAAAAAGTTCAATTTTGGTCTCATCTGACCAAAGCACCTTGTTCCACATGTTTGCTGTGTCCCCAACATGGCTTCTGGCAAACTGCAAACGGGACTTTTTATGGTTTTCTTTTAACAATGGCTTTCTTCTTGCCACTCTTCCATAAAGACCACATTTGTGCAGTGCACGACTAATAGTTGTCCTGTGGACAGATTCCCCCACCTGAGCTGTGGATCTCTGCATTTCGTCCAGAGTCACCATGGGCCTCTTGGCTGCATCTCTGATCAGTGTTCTCCTTGTTCGGCCTGTAAGTTTAGGTGGACGGCCTTGTCTTGGTAGGTTTACAGTTGTGCCATATTCTTTCCATTTCCGGATAATGGATTGAACAGTGCTCCGTGAGATGTTCAAAGCTTGGGAAATCTTTTTATAGCCTAAGCCTGCTTTAAACTTCTCCACAACCTTATTCCTGACCTGTCTGGTGTGTTCTTTGGACTTCATAATGCTGTTTACTCCCCAATATTCTCTTAACCAAACTCTGAGGCCGTCACGGAGCAGCTGTATTTGTACTGAGATTAGATTACACACAGGTGGACTCTTTTTAGTCATTAGCAGTCATCAGGCAACTTCTGAATGCAATTGGTTGCACTCAGAGAAAAGGGGGCTGGATACTTTTGCACACCGCACTTTTCAGTTTTTTATTTGTAAAAAATGTTTTGAATCATGTATAATTTTCCTTCCACTTCACAATTGTATACCACTTTGTGTTGGTCTTTCACATTAAATTCCAGTGAAATATATTTATGTTTGTGGTTGTAATGTGACAAAATATGAAAAAGTTCAAGGGGTATGAATACTTTTGCAAGCCACTGTAGTAGTACATTTAAACAATATTCTCAAGGGGAATAATGTGGTGGTTGCTAGGGCAAGTCGTAGCCTAGTGGTTAGGGTACTGGACTAGTAATCTAGTGGACTAGTTCAAGCCTCACCACTGCCAGGTTGCTGCTGTTGGGCCCTTGAGCAAGGCCCTTAACCCTCAATTGCTCAGATTGTATACTGTAACTGTACTGTAAGTCGCTTTGGATAAAGGCATCTGCTAAATGCTGAAATTGTAAATGATGATGATAATGGACTTTCCAGGGGTCACTTCTATTTATAAAAAAAAAACCTCACACATATAAAATGACTTTGCCAAAACATCAAAAATAGCCTAGACCATACAGTAGTTCCTTCTTCACAAAACTTTACAGTTTGCACTCTTTGTATTTAAACCACTTTTGTCAGGTGTTCTCATGACATGTGCCAAACCCAGATGAATTTGTCAGCCCGCCATATGGTGAAGGGTGATTTATCACTCCAGAGAATGTGTTTCTGCTCCAGAGTCCAGTGATGGTTTACACCACTACAGCTCAGCACTGGAATTGGTGATGTTAGATATTTTACGGCTGGTTAATCATGGCATTTATGAATTACATAAAGAATTGTCCTCATACTATTGTTGTTTCAGATGAAGTTTAGAATGCAATACTATGTGTTGCAACTGAGGACATACATCGATCAGGCATAACATTATGACCACCTTCCTAATACTGTGTTGGTCCCCCTTTTGCTGCCCCACACGCAACAAACTGTGATGTACTGTGTATTCTGACACCTTTCTATCAGAACCAGCATTAATTTCTTCAGCAATCTGAGCTACAGTAGCTCGTCTGTTGGATCGGACCACACGGGCCAGCCTTTGCTTCCCACATGTATCAATAAGCCTTGGCCGCCCATAACTCTGTCGCCGGTTTATCACTGTTCCCACCTTGGACCACTTTTGATAGATACTGACCACTGCAGACTGGGAACACCCCACAAGAGCTGCAGTTTTAAAGATGCTCTGACCCAGTCGTCTAGCCATCACAATTTGGCCCTTGTCAAACTCGCTCAAATGCTTACGCTTGGCCATTTTTCCTGCTTCTAACACATCAACTATGAGGATAAAATGTTCAATTGCTGCCTAATATATCCCACCCACTAACAGGTGCCGGGATTAAGAGATAATCAGTGTTATTTACTTCACCTGGTGAATGCCAACTGGTCATAATGTTATGCCTGGTCAGTGTAATTGCTTTGCGTGTCAGCACTCAGTGATGATGTTTTGTGTGTTTGTCTATCCTGCTTCTTCAGGACTGAGTCATTGTTGTTCTTAGTCATTTTCACATAACAAAACAGCAACTAAATTGGACCATGAAAGACCTAACAAGGTAGGAATGTTAGTAAATGACATGGTGGAAAGTTAACATTCATACACCAAAGTGTCTGCAATATGTACTTTTTACTTCTAAACTAAAGCAGGCATAGCCTAAATACATTCCTAAATAGCCTAATATCTGCTAGGCTAATAAGCAGCTAGCTGCCAGTCTGTTTATTCTGTGTTATCTTCATCTATATGACATTTTGGTTTTTAACATAACATATGCTATCTACATTGCAGTAAGTGTGGAGTATTTTGTTATGTCTGGTTCTTTTTAATAAAAAAAAAAGAGAATTCATTGATGTAACTTGAGCTTCTGATACCAAAAAAAGATTAATGCAGGCTAGGGTAATTAGCAGCATGTGGTAATGATATGTAAATAGAATTGTGGTCATGGTATATCATTAAATGTTTAGTAACAACTGTATAAATAGCTGTGTCATTAACTTGAGTACTATCTGACATCAAAGTCCTTACAACATTATTGTCAGTGCACTGTTTTTGTTCTATTTATTGTTATGTGTTTAAAACACGTTATATTGAGATTTCAGGAGGGCTAGAGCCTGATTTGTAAAGTTACATGATAATGTTCCTAGCCCATTCTATTAGATTAAAACATGTTATATCAATAATATTATACATGTTATACACCCCATCAGGTGGAGTGATCATACCAGGCTGTTTGTATCCAGACTGTTCTTCATATCCACCAACTAAGGAGCCTTCTGATGTGTGCTCCTCTCCTAATTATCAAAAAGTAATTGTATTAGTCAAAGATAAACATTTAAGAGATGGAGGAGAATATAAGAATGTGAAACACTTTAAACTGTAAGTAATTTAGGTTTGAGCCATTAAAAATATATTATCTCATTATTTTAGTCAGACCTGAGTGGTTGCCAGAGTAGTCATACTGGGCGCTTGAGTGAGACACACAGAGCAACAGCACCAAGGTCAGAGACACAGCCCACACCTGAGAACAACAGTAGAACATTTATACAGTTAAGAAGGCAGCAAATTCCCCTCTTCTGTCAGACTGAAATTAAAAATATTCTATTAAGAGCATTAACTCTTAGAATTAGGTTTTTGTTTTTTTTAATTTGGAAACTAAATGTGAAGATGAGAGCAAAATTCCCATGGTTTTACTAAAATCAGAATAAGACAAAAATCTGTTTTAAGCAACAATATATTTAACGTAATGTTTAACATGTTTTCCTTCCTTTTTCTCAGCTGTATTAGCAAACCATAATTATTATTATTATTATTTTTATTATTATTATTAGTAGTAGTAGTAGTATTAGTATTATTAGTATTATTATGAGTGATTGGTCAATCTCTATTTAACTCATTGTTTTTCTTAAGTAATTATTATATTCTTTTCTTCTTTTAAACTGAGAAACAACAAACTTTAGCCCAGCGCTAGTGCTGTTATATCAGTGGTATTTAAGTTTATTATTGCCCTTTGTGGTACTTAGCGGTATTACAGGGGTTATTTGGGAGAAAGGGTGAAAAAGAACCCCAACTGCTGATGGTTATCACAAATGATAAGCTATGACAGTTGGAAAAGAGACTAACGTGGAAGAAAAAAAAGAAAAGAAAAAGAACTACTTCTAAAATACTGTAAAAAAAAAAAACTGTAGTTTTGATGTGAATATGTAAAAATAGCATTTACACTTTAAAATCCTTTTACAGTGGTAAAACTGACCTTATCAAAAGTGTTAGAGTACTGGCATTACAAAACCACAGAAGTTCTCAACTGCTTCTATATTCCAGGCACCTTATTGATTCTATTTCTACATTTCTATTGACTTTTCCCAAAAGGTCAGAACTGGTCTACGTTGTTAGTTCAGGTACAAATAAGCACTGGGGACACGCAGATGATTAAAAAAAAGCTGAAATCTTGATCTCGCAGGTTCATATCTTAGCTCTCAGCAATGATTGGCTTGTTTGTGGAAGAGAGGGTGGGAAGGCCATAGGGATTCCTCATGGCTGATCAGTGGTGCCTGCACAATGAGATGGGGGATAATGGAGATAGATGCGTGACTCTTTGTGCCTGATATGGATCCCCATATGAACTTGCCTCATGCAAGGTAAAAGAAGTGGCCAGCTACCCCCTTTGACATGTGTGACGGTCACCTAGATCAGTAGTGGAGGTATGCAACAGGAAGATGCAAATTATCTTGGTCAGTTTTATGATTTTATAGTCCTATTTAAGTGTAGCCAGCACCTAAGGAAAGGAATTTACTTTCTGCATAAATCAGGTCCCTTGTGCACTTTGAGTCCTTCAGTCTTGAAAAACTAACAATGAGTTTGAAATTAGGGAGGGGTTTATGAATGGGAGAACTGGTGAGGGAGTGTTACCAGTAGAACTCAGAGGCTCTCTGGGACAGAAAGGTGCAGCATGGACTAGTGGCAAAGCTACTGCGCATCTCTTCCAACTGACATCGGTGTTTAAGTTTTTAAGGATCAATAAATTAAACTGAAAGTATGACACATTAAAATATAACACGTTTGTATTAAAGCGATTCTATAGTTTCTGGTAGGAGGTTAGCTTAGAGCTCTATGGGTTTTTCTTAAATTCATCATATGCAGTTCTAAAATATGTACATAGATGAGCTTCTGACTGAATATATTTGTGTAGGCATGTGTAAGTGTGTCTGACTGAAAAATTGTGTTGCCCCTGGTAAGTGCACATGTGCATCTGCATGGGGTGACAAAAGTACACAAAGACCTTACTTGAGTAAAGGTATTCTGAAGATATAGAAGTATCATCTTACTCATGCACTGTAAAATCTATTGCTTCATTTTATTCTTTGTTTTTAAACTTGTGCTTCAATAAATAATTCAGATTATATAGTTGAATTATGTTGTTACACTGATTATTTAAATTAGGATTTTCTGACCATAACTGCTGCAAATTGGACCAGAGATTAAGCCACTTGAAAATGTACTTAATAATATGTGCTTTATTTTTGTATTTAGGTATAAAGCATTTGTGAGTACAGATGTCTTAATAAAATATTGGTGCCCCCTATTCAACCTCATAGAAGTGATTTGTAATTTAATTTCTTTGTATGCCTTTGTTTAACAAACAATACACAGCAGTGTTATATAAATCAAGTCATTCATTATATGGCAAGTTCTGCTGCTGAAACAGACTGTATTTGTTTTTAGCACTCACTTGTGAAATTTAGAGATAGGCTGTTCTAACCTTATCTGGTCTATTTTACTTATGACTATTTAATATACGCTTAACCTCTGTGTCAACAATCAGCAGTTGTTACATTGATATTATTTATTAAAAATGACAGTTTAAGACATAAGAAATCAGTTTAAAAGAACAGGCACATACAGTACATTAATGTCATTTGATCTTAGTTCTTATTTAGCCAAGTCTATTAACATTGCTTTTGACACCAAGACAGAATTAATTAATTAAGAATATAATTACCAAATCTTCTACTGCTCACCTTTACTTGGGAGCCTCCCATGGCCAATGGCCCTTCCTGCTCTGGAGTCAGTCAGGTGTCCACAGTGACAGGCCTTTTTCCCCCTAAAAGCACGGGCGTAGAAGCCTATCTCTCCCCACACACAGGTTTGTGGGCCCGGGCAGCGTAAGAATGCAGGTATTTCTGAATGTATAACTTCCTCACAGCATTCTCCCTTGCTGCACACAGCACCAGTCCTGCTGTGCTGAGAGATACGTGCAGTGATTCTTCAGTCTCTCCAGGCTCCTCCACAATCCATACTTTCCTCATCTGGGTGACAAATACTTGAAGCTTTCCTAAACACACAAAGGCAGGGAAGACTCTGAAACACTGTGAGAAAAGTAAGCTGGAATGAAGAACAAAGGGACTACAAAATGGATGAGTTTAAATGAAGTGGTTATGGTTCAAACTGCTAAGCATGGTGGGTTTTAATGGTTATGAATCAATCTTACATATTGCATTACACAGTATGAACAAAATTAAGACTTTAAGCTAGATCCTCAAGTTATGTAAAATGTAATTGGAAAAATGGGGGGGGGGGGATTAAAAAGCTTTGAAAGTACAATAAACAAAGTTATTGTGAAACAGCATAAACATCAGGGAAAAGATAGTCACTGTCTACCTACCTAAAATCATAAATACATAAACTAGTGATTATTGATATTATTGGAATTCTGCTAAATTTTATAGAATAGAATTTTCATTTTAACACATACACAAGTACAGTACAATGAAAGGCGTACATTTTTTCTGGGGTCAGAGCACAGGGTCAGCTATTGTACAGTGCCCTTGGAGCCAAGAGAGTTAAGGGCCTTGCTCAAGAGCCCAACAGTGGCTGCATGGCAGAGCCGGGATAAACCCAAAACTTTAACCGCTTGGCTATCACTGTTTCTAGCTCATTTGTTATATCTGTTGCTACACATTCTTGGTAAGTGAGACAGTAAGGCTAATCTGTGGTCCATGCATTTTATGCTGACAAAAAAAATTATAACATCACACCAAACCTAAAACTTCAGCATCAACACTCCCGTCTCTGTAATTCTCAAGTTAAATCATTGTTTAGATGTGTTAAATACACCTGTACAGTGATATGTAAACTATTATACATAAAATATATCTTTTTTTCATTATCATCCTTATTCTCTTTGCCCCGGTTAGTGTCGCAGTGGGTCATAGGGAAACCCTGGGTGCAAGGCTGGAATACCCTGTAGAGACACCAATTCATGGCTGGGCTTCGACTATCACCCCTCCTCAGGCAAAAGCCAAACATGTCTATATAGACACCCGGCCGGCTAAAAGCACTTCTGAAATTTAAACCCATCTAAAATTTAATGTCATTGGTGGTGGGTTTGTGTGATAGACTGCTGTGCCACTAGTGCTAAAATACATGTATGCTTATCTTTTTACATTATAGCATGGGAAAAAATTTTTCGGTGCCAGTCACACTACTTGACTTCAAGTCAGCAAAAGAAATTGACCAATTTGTGATCGAGTGGCTGGTATTATGTTAATTATCTTTAAAAAGTTACAAATAAAAAAAAAATCAACTGTTGGAGACTTTAGTGTCATGTATTTAATCACTCAGTATTTTGAAATATAAAACCGAATAATAAGTCTAAATTTATGTAAAATTTTCTTAGATTAGGAGAATAATATACTAATGAGAAATAAGTTTGCCTAGGGCTTGGGTGGTGCAGCAATCTACTGTATTATGCTAGCCCAACACCACTGAGATGCAGGATCAAATCAGGGTTGTGGATTGATGCCCAGGCAAGAGCATTCCTGTCTTGAGTCCAATGTTTTCTGGTGAAACCAGACCCGCAACCCTGATCAGGACTAAGCAGTTCATGAAAATGAAATTAAAGTTTACCTAGACTTTGCAAATGAGGTACTTGAGCTTTAAACTTAAAGCTACTTGGAACTACAATCCTTTTCAGTTCTTTGTTAGGCTAGGGGTGAACCAGAACGGCTGCCTAGCATCAATTTGAATGTAATAGTGGAGAGGCAGCCAGAGGTGGGGAGCCAGAAAAATCACACACATTATATAGAAGTTCCAGCTCTGTAGTTTTATTAGTAATTTGTAACAAATAGCGCTCAAAATACTTGAAGCCTAAATTCACTAAATGCAAAGTCAGACTAAATTAAGACTTGACGACCTGCAGACAACAGTGGTAATGAGACATGCACACAATGGATCTTGAGGACATATTGCAAGCTTTATTTTTATTTTCCTTTGAACAAAATGTTAAAAGCAACAGTTTAAAATTCACAAACTGTACATCATGGGTACTAAAAACCTAGCTTTATGACTGCATGTTCCTCCTGTGCCAGAGTGGGTTTTCTCCCAAATACTCAGTTTGCCTCTAAAACATGCAGTATGTGAATTGGCTACTTTTACTTGACTAACTAAGTGTGAGTGAATAAATGTACAGGTTAGCGTCCCCTTGCAAATCCTTCTTAAAGGCCAGTTTTTTAAGTTGACACCAGATTATCACAGCCCTGATCAGGGTCAATTAGTTAAAACAAATGAATAAATGAAACTTTATGAACACAAAACAGTGTATATTTACACAGTAATTTCAAACCTACTCCCAGCTATTTACACACAAACACTTTATGATCTAGACTTTTTCTTTTTCTTCTTGTGATGTCTCTCTTCAGGAGACTGGGAATCCCTGCACACAAAAATAAAGGACAGCAAATTACATTTCATTACAAACAGAATAATGTGAGGTCAACTATTATTTGATTTTTTTATCAATATTCTATTCTATTTATATATTTTTCCCCCAATTTTCTCCCAATCTAGTCGTATCCAACTCACATTACAGTCTCTACTGCTCCCAAAAAAGGCAGGTTCATATGAGGATACGTATCACATAGAGAAAGCCAAACACAGGTATACAATATTCCCCGTCTCATTGTGCAGGTCCCCTCAATCAGCCAGCAGAGGTCAGAATTGCAGCAGTAATGAGTAACAATCTCACCAATCATAATCCATATAGGTTCCGCCTGCTGGCAGCAAAGCTGAGATTTGAACTTGCAAGTTTAAAATGTAAATATAAGTAAATACTATCATCATAAACATTGTAATAGTGTGTAGACTGTGCATAAAACAAAAAAGCATATATGTATGTTTGTTTCTGTGGCTTACCTCCTTCTGTTTTTGCTGTCTCTATCTTTATGATGCTCACGACTACTCTTCTTGTGGTGTTTGTGGCGAGAGCTGCGATCTTCTCTGGAATCTGCACGAGACCCATGCGAATCAACAGATGCAGAGCGGTCCTCATCTGATGTCCTCCTGTAGTCCACAAATAGCAGAAAGACAACAATGTCAACACAGTTTATATAAACTTCATATTATTGCATTTTATATTTAATACAGGAAATTGTGGGAGGACAAGCTTACGCATGTGACAAGGACAACAGACTAGGGATGTAACGAGTTTGCATGGTCTCCCCGTGTCTGCGTGGGTTTCCTCCGGGTGATCCGGTTTCCTCCCACAGTCCAAAGACATGCAAGTGAGGTGAATTGGACACACTAAATTGTCCAGGACTGTGTTCGATATAATCTTGAGAAGTGATAAACCTTGTGTAATGAGTAACTACCGTTCCTGTCATGTATGTAACCAAAAGTGTAAAACATGACGTTAAAATCCTAATTAACTAACTAACTAACTAACAAACATCCCTACAACAGACAAATACGGTTATGACTTTTTGACATGGCCATCAAGCCTAAAATTCAACTTTAAATATTAAATATTAATTTTGCTTTGAATGATAAAACATTTGTAAACTTGTTGATGCAAGCATCATTATAAATAAACAGAAAAAACAGACTGATGGTTAAAGCATATGACATTTTGCAGGACAAATTATCTGTGCTCTGACAATCCAGCACTTGGAAAACTATTTTTTAAGTTTGGCAACCTGGATACAAAATATAGATTATAGAATATTACGAATAGGTGCACTGAATGGCTTAATAACAATAATCATATGGTACATTTTATGCTTTGGCCATTACAGTTACAAGACTTTAATTTAGGTTTTAGGAGATTTTGGTCCAAAATGCTGAACAGTGTTTCACATAATAACAACTGAATTACAATGCTATTGGAACAATAGTATTTTATTCCTCCAATAAAATGATTGCCTTAACGCATATAGAGCTTTTTGCGTCATCAGGTGGCAAATTATGGAACTGCATTTCCAACGAATAAATCCTTAATTCTTCACCAATGTCTTTTCACAGCGGATGCTTCTTTATTGTGTATAGTTGCAATAGGGAATATTCAACCCCCTCGCCTTAAAAAGTATGAAGGTGACGTGTATAGAATTAAATACAAATATTTAAGATGTAGTCTCACAAGACAGAAAGTAATATTTAGTCTTTCGAGTTGATTTGATGAAAATAAAGCAGTGCAATAAGTAAAGAAATGTGACGTATAGTTAGTTCCAGCTAATTCCACAACAGCTGTGCATGATCTGTATAATCTAGTGTCTGATTCCATATTCAATGCTTGAATAGACACATAAGCATAAGAAATTACACTGCAATGACACAGCAAATTATCGGAGATAGCTGGAGATACCAATATCGGAGAGAGACAGAAAAAGACTGAACAAGCTGATCAAGAAAGCGAGCTCTGTCTTGAACTGTCCTCTCGAACCGGTAGAGGAGGTGGGAGAAAGGAGGATGATAGCCAAGCTGTCATCCATCCTGGACATCACCACACATCCACTACATGAGTCTGTAGGAGACCTAACAAGCTCCTTCAGTACCAGACTCCTCCACTCCCTGTGTAAGAAGGAGCGCTACCGCAGGTCCTTTATTCCCGCAGCCATCAGAGCTTACAACAATAATAATATATAATAATATCACTCATTCCTAATCTTTCATGTTGGGTGTAATAACAAGTGCAATATGTAACCTATTCACAATAAGTGCAATAACTTAATATATTTTGCATATTTTTAATGTATATATTATTTTTTAGATATTTTATAGAGTAAATAACTACACACTGTGTGCAATATTTTTTACTTAGTTGTATTTCTTGTATTCTTGTCTTCATACTGCTGTAACAAGTTAATTTCCCTAGGGGGATCAATAAAGTCTTATCTTATCTTAAATTATGCCCGACTTGCATTAATTCTACAATTGTACATTGTTATTCCCAGTGACTAATTTGCTGTTTACCTGTGAGAGTGAGATGGTTTTGACTCTTCCTTTCTCTCTTCCAGCCACAGTCTGGACAGCTCTTCAGAGTGGACATCAATTACTTCACGTATAATCTAGAGGATGCAAAATTACATAAATATGACTACAAACCACTCCAAAGTCCACAAATACCATCATCTCTAAAAGTAAGTCACTAACAACTTGGTGCTTTTACATTTATTATAGGGACATTGTGTGTACCAAAATGTATTTGTCCCCATGCTGCAACTTGGCTATAGGTTACAAAATAAGCTATGAACACCTAGATACTAACCTCAGTGTATGATTTCTTGGTGATGTGAACATTCTTTGCTCTGTATGACTGCCGGCGTCTCCTGTAGTCCCTCATTTCGGCTAAGACCTCGAGGTGAGACTTTGGACCATTACTGTCATCACCTAAGGGTACAGAAATATATACACTATATGGACAAATGTATTGAGACACCCTTTTAATTTATGTGAATGTATGTGTTTTGGCCACATCAATTGCTAACATTTGTAATAAATCAACTATATAAAGGAAGTTACATGCTTCCAACTTTGCATCAGCAGTTTAGGACAGGCCCTTTCCTGTTCCAGCATTACTGTGCACAAAGCAATGTCTATAGAGACACGAGGAAAAGCTTAAAGCTGGTTTAAAGAAAATTCAGAGGCCAGCATATAGCCCCGACCTCAGCCGCACTGAATAGCTTTGCAATGAACTGGAACATCAATTAAGGCTTTATTGACCAACATCAATACCCAGCCATACAAACGTACTTTTGACTGAATGGGCACAAATTCCCACAAACATACTTCAAAGTCTTGTGAGAAGACTTCTCAGAAGAGTGGCTCTTGTTCTAGCTAAAAAAGATCACATAGAGGTCACTATTTTACTAATACTTCTTTTTGAAATGTGATGTCCAACAAGTGTGTGGTCAGGTGTCCAAATACTTTTGGCAATACAGTGAAAAATGTTCAAGTTTCCAATTTACAAATTAATTGTAATTCTTTACAAAAGAAAGAGCAGAAATACAAAGAAAGTACTATGCTAACTAAAATTATGAATTATACACTAAATTAAGATGGTATGAAGTGTAATGAGTTGTGAATACACATCATGGATGTTTTTACCTTTATTAAGCTTGGATACAAGGTCTACATAAAGATCCTCATTGCTGGACGCCTGTGCTTTTGCACTCTGCTCTGTGGCTTCCTGTACAACATAGTCATACACAGCCAATCGGTCAGCGGGTGTGAGGTCACATATTGCTCGCTTGTGGTTCTGAGGCACATCTGAAGGTTCAGTGGAATAATCCCCTAAACACAAAAAAGGCTAGACTTTTAAACATGCTGGGACACAGACTGCCTTTAATATGCTTCCAATCAAAACAATTACATAAGAAAAATATGTTTTGTAAATGTGGTAGATAGAGTAACATAGCAAATGAAAAAGGATCTTGATGGTAAAGTAACTAAATTACAAATACACACAGTTGTACAGGCGAGTTATATAAGGGTAAATAAAGGCTATATAAGGGTTGCCAAATAAAAGCATAGATCAGCTTTATAGCTCTGACTGCTAGTACTAACATGAGCCAACATAACGACATCTGAAGAGGCAAAACAGCAGGTGACAACAACAGTGCATGTTGTGATTTATACAAAGCTGGAATTTATGGTCAAGCTGCCGTTCACATTAACTTTAATGACAAAAGAAAAAAACTGAACCAGTATGCACTGATAAAAGTCATATTGTATGATGAGTAAAATTTTAAAAACATCTGAACAGATTCATTTAGTGGGTGCCTTTACCCATATTTTCTTCCTTTAAAAATAGGGTACAGTGCATAATTCAAAATAGTATGGACAGCCATTTTTATAAAAATATTAGGTCTGATGATTGCTTTGCATGGTTGTGTGACAGCCAACTAGGACAGGGCAAATCTACAGGATCAGGTGAACTCTCTGACACTAAAACCTGATTCAAAATTGTTCTTAACTTCTATGCTGGCCTCAAAATAGCTTGAAATGCTAAGGGTGACTCTACTCATTAATAGGTTCTCGATATTGATATATTGTTGTGTATTCATTTGTCCAGCTCTTGTAGGATCCCGTAAAATCCTAAACACAAGTGACATTAACATTCCCAGCAGGTAATGGGAAATCATTATCTACATAGAAACTCTTGGTTATTTAAAGTATTTATTGTGGATAACATATCCTAATTTAAAAACGGAATACAGGTGTCTGTTTCGTTTTCAAAAGGATATTTTTAAAAGGATACAGCAAGTATGAGTAGCAATTTATCTTGAGCAGACAGCCTCTAATACTCACCCTTGCTACTAGGAAAAACATACAAAACAAAGATAAATTACAGTATCATTTAAAAAAAAAATTTGTATGGGGTCAACTTGGGATTAAATGTATTAGGTAGGTATACACAATCAAAACTAGCCACTAGGTTGCATCCCAAACAACTATTCTGCACAGTGTACAAAAACTATTTAGTAGAAACTTTGTTTTGGTTTAAGAAGTGTGTCAAATATACAGCAAATGTAAATGTACATTAATCATTTGGGATTTTATTAAAAAGTCTCTAGGGAAAGACAAGGCACACATACTAAAATTGAATTCATATCCACCTGTGATCAAGGCAAGCTAGCGTATTTTATTAGCAGGTGGGTTGCTAACTTTTTTAGGGCAGCATGAAGACATGGTGATCTTTTCTATGTAAAGAAATTTGACCCACTGCACTCTACATGTATTTTATTCAGCTGTGTGTAACACAGTAACAGTGGTTAGAATTTAGATTGTTACATTTTATCATTTAGCATGACAAATAAATCAGCATTTATTTTATCAAACGTAGTTCAGTTGTAGTGTTTCACAATTACTAGTTAAGGGGAACTCTTAGCAAGCTTATGTTGCTATGAGACATGTTAGAAGTGTACATGTTTTCTATTTTGTATCAGTTAACTTACACTGATGGACTGTATGTAAGAACATCTTTGATTTAAAGTAGTCCATAACAGAATGGTGCACTGGTGCATGCCGGCCCAACATTAGTTAATCATTATTTTAAGTTACCACTGTACAAAATTTGCCAAAATCCGAGTATACTCATTGCTGTAGAAAAAGTGTGTATTTTAAAAATCTGTGCTAATGAAGAAACAGTTCAGTCTTTGGTTGTTCTGGAACTTACTTTGGCAGTAGTTTCCTGGTGATTGAACAGAAGGGGCACTTGCTTGGGCCTGTAGGATTACTTGATGCTGTGTTTGTTTGTCTGTTCGAAGAAAGATCTGATTAATATATATGAACATGGATTCAGAGCTGTAAAAAAAATAATAGTAAATAAGAATTTAAATACAGGCATGATGTCCAACGTCCAGCCAAGGGCTAAATGCTTCCTGAAGTCAGATCTCACCCGGCTTGTTTTACAGCTTGGTAAGGCACATTCATAGCTATTCATTTTTAGATTACCATTCTTAAATTTTATTAATCCTATATGTTTTAAAATAATATATTATCCAGGGTTTAAAAGAACATGGTGCTTAAATGAAAACATTGTACTGTTAACAAGTCTTAAATACAATGTTTAAATTATAATGTTTAATAATACAATACTTTAATCATAACTCTTTGTCCTACTGAATTAAAATAAAATAATTTAAATGTTATTATCCATATGTTTTTCTCATCTAGCCCTCTTTAAGGTTTGGACATTCTCTGGAATATGTATTTACTGCACACTTTTATCTAATGTTTTTTTGTCCTCTCTAAGTGAAAATAATAAACACAACTCACCCAATTTGATGCTAGGAATATTTGCTCTTCCATAGCAAAATGAAGGATCGTACATCTCCGCCTAAAGAAACACACATACACAAAATATTTTAGCATGCAGCACATGAAGGTAATGCATACTGTAAAATTAATTCTTAACAAATATTTCACCTGCTCCTCCTTGGAATATTTTAACTGGCTAAGCAGGCAGGTTGCTTTGTGATTCTCCATGCTGCTAGATGGAACTGTATGGTTCATATCGTAAGGACAAACCTCCATCGCCTCCTGTTACAAAGAGCAGACAAAAACATTTCAGCCGAATGAATGCAGGACACGGAACAGCAATCTTGTGTATGCATCAGTAGCAAGTATAATCATGCTAAGGTTCCAAGCAATGCTAAAAATATCTGCTATTATACATGCTTTGTCAGCCTTAATCCACCCTCTCTCTTTTAGAAAAGGGCCACACTTGACCTGATATTAGTCCTAACAGGATTGTTCAGCCTTTTTGTGATTGGTAGGAACTAAATGCCTAATTTTATAGATTTAAAAAACTTGCCATTGGCATCTTTATTTAAGTGGTCACTGCAGTAAAACTAATGTAAGGCTTTGATCATGTGACTAAATATTCATTATCAGACAACAGAGAAGTATCTACTGGTTAAGACTTTGCTCCACTGTTTGTTTGTTTTTTTCCATGATATAAATGTATCACACGTTACACCAAAAACTGTCATGAAAATAAAAGGTTAGAGACAAACTTTTCATCTAGTTAGTGTATGTCATGGCCCAGTTTTGAAACAACCATGAGCATTTGACCTAATATTTGTTATGACTATGATTCATTGTACAGTGTACATGTAATAAATTAAAATTTTATACACATATATGCAAGTTTTTTTGTTTTTTTACTTGACAAAATCTGCTTGGTCCAAACATTCATTCATTGATTTTTCATTTCCTTTTTTTTTTTTACCACCGCTTTATCCTATTAAGGGTCGCGGTGGGTCCAATTTACTGGGCGAAAAGCAAGAAACACTCTGGACAGGTCGATTGTCCATCACAGGGCAAACACACACACACACTCAGTGGGCAGCACTGTCGCCTCAGTAAGAAGGTCCTGAGTTCTATCCCCAGGTGGGGTGGTTTGGGGTCCTTTCTGTGTGGAGTTTGCATGTTCTCTCCGTGTCTGCGTGGGTTTCCACCGGCAGCTCCGGTTTCCTCCCACAGTCCAAAGACATGCAAGTGAAGTGAATTGGAGATACAAAATTGTCCATGACTGTGTTTAACTTTAAACTCGTGAAGTGATAAATCTTGTGTAACGAGTAACTACCGTTTCGGTCATGAATGTAACCAAAGTGTGTAAGACAACGTTAAAATCCTAATAAATAAATAAATAAATCACACACATACATACACTGACTTCAGGTCTTTGGACTGTGGGCAGAAACCAGTGCTACCCACCTAGCCACTGTGCCACCTTGGTGTAGCATGTTCTTTAATGTCATTCAGCTCTGTGGCATGGTATTCTAATTTGCTGTTAGTAATTCTGAGTGACTGTGGCATGTGATGTTTGTGTCCATATAAATAGGGCCAGTTTGACTGAATTTATTGCAGTTGTAGCCTAGCGGTTAAGGTACTGGACTAGTAATCAAAAGGTCGCTGATTCAAGCCCCACCACTGCCAGGTTGCTGCTGTTGGGCCCTTGAGCAAGTCCCTTTATCCTCAATTTCTCAGACTGTATACTGTTACACCACTGTAAGTCGCTTTTGATAAAGGCGTCTGCTAAATGTAAAATGTAAATGTATTGCTATAGGAATAGTTTAACTGCAGATATTACAAAGCACGTAGGACAGCTGCCCTTTGCCAACATTAAAAATAACACCCAAACAGTTACTTTATAATGAATTACAAGCTACTGGAACATGTGTACCACAGTCAAGCCAGCTTTACACTAACTGCCAAACAAAAGAGAATTATATTAACAAACCATGTATGGCTTATTAAAACATATAATGTATAACACAAGTATATTTCCCTGTAGTTAATGAGCATTGCTAGCTTCCTAACTACAAGTTAGATATTAGCCTCTACCTGCGAGGACTGGGGTTGCCAGTCCGGACTCCATCCCAGTTCCTCCAACACTTCATTCAACTGTTTCCGACATTTCTCTGTAAACTCACTCAGCTCTTGCACATTTTGTAGCCGATCCTGCACCGCTGCTGAAGAAACATCTGCACACATTTCTGCTCTGGTTCTGGTACCACAAACAAAACAACCTACTCACTCATTTCGACTAGCCAGATGTCTTCCTCTGCTGGTAGATACATGCGGTAGTTGGCAATTCACTTAGCGCATTGCTGCCATCAACTGGACTAAAGTCAAACGCATGGCATATTTTGGTTAGCATTAGGTGCTATTATTTAGCCTCATTATTTTGCCCAGTTATTACTAATTTAGCCTACGAAGTTTATGGCTGTGCTATTTTTGGTTTAAGACTGGATATGCTCATTGTCTTTATGACATTGTGTGACTTTTACAAACATTATACACTGAATAGGGCATTAATCATGACACACTCACCTATTACAGTGGACCCTTGACGTACGAATTTAATTGGTTCTAAAGGGCTGTTCTTAAGTCAAAATGTTTGTTAGTTAAACCTATTTTTCCCATAAGAAATAATGTAAATAGATTTAATCCGTGCCAGACCTCCCAAACCACCCACTGACCTAACCTTTCTAATGTCTTAAATGGTCTTTTTTGTTATAAATACAAGTATATTTTCCCTTAAATCTTAAATGATAGAATAGACATTCCTGTAAGCAACAATAATAAACAACAATACACAGTAGTACTGTACAGTACATAAAAACACACACATCACATTTCAGTACAGTACGTGTGTCTTTTGGATAAAATGTATCTACCAGAAACAACAATAACTCTCATATTTCTCTATTATTTCCTTCTTTATTTCAATAGTGTTGTATTCTGTAGGTGTAATTGCATGAAAGAAAGAATACTTTACTGAGCCGAGTTCCTTCTTCTCTCTCACTCACTGTCCCCTCTGTCTGATACACAGTGATAGCTACTGGCAGGAGTAATTACACAACACAACAAAAGTAATAGATTTGTTCATTTTCTCAGCACTACACTTCCTCTGCACATTCTTTGGGGACATTTTAACATTGAATTTTATAAAATATAAAGAAAACACCGGAAAAACACCATCCGCTGTCCGAATGTTCGCTCACTGTGTATATATATAGAGAGAGAGGGTCGGAATGAACTTGTTCGTGACGTTAAGTGTTTCGAGAATTTCTGTTCGTAATCCGAAATGTGTTTGTACGTTAAGTTAAAAAAGATCGTTCGTAACCCAAAATGTTCGTATGGTAAACCGTTCGTAACTCAAGGGTCCACTGTACTTCACTGTAAGGGAAAATGCTGCCACACTGAATTTTCACCTTGTGTCCATTAGGGCTTGCTTGTCTTGTGTAACCAATCAGAGCCTACGACCAGGTTGCTTGTTGGGTAGCACTGTTGCCTCACAACAAGAAAGTCCTTGGTTTGCTCTGGGTCCATTCTGTGTGGGTTTCCTCTGGGTGCTCTGTTTTCCTTCTACAGTCCAAAAACATGCAGTCAGATTAATTGGAGTCCCCTAGGTATGAATGTGTGAATGAACTGGTGACCTGTCCAGGGTGTTTTCTGCCTTTTGCCCAGTGAATCGGACCTACCACGATTCTAAATAGAATAAAGCGGTGGTAGTATTAGAACTTTAAGTAAAAACAGATAGTAAGTGATTGAAAGATCATACTAGTGATTTTACCAGCTGCAAGAGGCACAAAAAAGATGTTATTTACACGTAGGGCTGGGTGATATGGTAAAATACATCTACAGAAAATTTACAAACCACAAATAAACTCTGCTTGAATCATATTTTCCATTTAAGAGAGATGAGGAAGCCTGGCAAACAATTGTGACACTTTATCTAGAACTCCAAATGAACACATCCACAATTGGAAATTAAAAGGCACAGCATATGCCATGTGAATATCGTTACATTCTTTTATCTAATTAATGTAATACAATATAACACATCCAGCCTTCTCTATCCCCTTCCTTTATTTTATCTGGATATATTTAGTTGAAGATATTGCTGATACCAGTCCTATGGTGAAACAAAGTGATGGCATCATCATGCCATGGAGTTGCTTCTCAGTGGCAGGTCAGCAAAACTGGAATCAACTTTTTTTTCATGTTCTGAATCCACTGTATGCTGTAAATATGTATAGTAAGATGAATTTCAATGTTGTCAGTCTAGGTTCTATTCTTGAGCTGAGGTCATTAGAGAGACTTATCTTTTGTTTTTGTTATTTAAACTGCGGTGGCACTGGTGCAATTTTCTTTGTCGGGCTGCATTCTTTACATACTACCTAGTGCACTTCATGTAGGAGGCAAAGCGTTATTTGGGATTTAACCGAGGCGTTGTGTAAATTTGAACCCTGCTTTATATCCCCTACAAAGTGCAAAACAGATGAACATAACGTTATATCTCATATGTTTAATTCTTTGTGCATAAAAAATAACTTTCATATAAATGAGATTATATTAATTAGCTTGATTTTTTATAATATTATTTTATTCAAGTTTTTTTAAACGACTGACATTTCAATCTAGTGCACTACATAGTAAATAATGAATGGTTTTGGACAGGCACTGAGCGTCGCGTGAACTGGAAGTAGAAATCTTCAGCTTAACGGCTGAACGACTGATCCAGGATCAGGTTTGGTATAAACAAAAACAATGCAGTGGTTCGTATTGTATGTTACACTGATCCTAAATCAGCGATTAGAAAACAAATGACAAGCATTATGTTTGTTCAATAACAACCGTCACCATTGTGTTTTGGATCTAAATAGCATGTTATGACGCGACCCGCTATTTTTTTAAGTGATAAGATGCTAATTAAGAAATGTAACTTGCTGTTATATTTTTCAGTTTGGCTTTTAAGCAGAGAAGAGCTTCGTCATCACGACTGATATTGCGGACTGGGAAATAAATACAGCAGGTAAACAACCATCAGTTTAAGATGTTAGAGATGAATATATAAATATAGTACTACAAGATCCACTAATTTAAACAATAAACATCACTATACGTAAACCCAGGTATTAGACTAGCCTTTTGTTGTTATCATTAAAATGTGTAATAGTGTAATAGTGTAGTCGATGGGGCAAAGTAAGGGGAGAGTATTCAGTCCCTTGATTTTATTTAATGTACACTCTTTAGTGTTCTCTTTACAATTGCACGTATAATATCTTTTGACAGTGTACTCATACAAATCATAATGTATGCATTTATAAAAAGAGACATATATGTTTAAGGTTACATCATGTGATCAACAATTTTGGCACCCTTGATTGTTTAGTATACAAAACCATTATCCTCAGACATAAGTGGATATGTACCAACATAGTATGTCCAAACATAGTATATGACATTAAATGACATAGTCAGTGGATTTAAGGCACCCTAATACTTGGTTGCACAATCTTTGGCAACAGTGACAACCTCCAAACGTTTTTTTTTTGCCATATGTGAGCATCTTGCACCTGTCTTGCTGATAGTTTCTTTCACTTCTCCACTGCAATTCTCTCAAGCTCTTTAATGTTTACAGGGTTCTTTTTCCCCATTAGCTTTCTCCAAAGATTTTAAATGATTGAGATCAGGACTATTGTTGGCCAGTTTCCATCTAATTATCTTGTGTACTTTTGGTCATTATTCTTCTGTAGGAGCCATTTTGTTTGACCTAGTTCTTCTACCTGGGAGCACATTCCACTCTAAAATGCATGTTCAAGGCCTCCACTCCCAGCAAAGCAGCCCCACAACATTATGGATTCTCCACCACTGTAGATAGGGGAACATGTTTCTTTATAGGCTTTAATTAACTGACTATAAATATGACTCTAGCATGCATTGATAAAAAGCCCTAGTTTGGTTTTATCTGTCCTTCATCAACTTCAGAGTTAAAGTAAGACCCCCAGAAGACCCACAGTGTTCTTTGGCTTTGGTAATAGGCTTTGGATCCACTGTGTCCACCACCAGAATAAAGCTGTTACTAAAAATAAATACAATGTAAACATATCAATCATGTACCGGTCAGTAAACGTATGTTAACAGCTGATTGTGAACTTATTGGACGTTCTATTCCAAAACCACAGGCATTAATATTGAGTCCGCCACCCCTTACTTTACAATTATAACACACTCTTGTGGAAGCCATTCCACACAATTTTGAAGTTTTTCCATTCCACAGGAATTTGCGTCCATTTTGTCAAAAGAATGTTGGTGATGTCCATCACTAATGTTTGACAAGAAAGGCATGGCACAAGAGCACAGTCAATTTTGTATTCATAATACAAATTATGTTTTTAAGCTACAAATAGCTTCAGTTAGTCTCTGGCTTACTTTCTGTCCCGTAACTTAGCCATACAGGCCATTGACCCACCATTATGGACACATTAGCAAAAATGTACACTGATTCCTGTTAGCTTAACTTTTAAACAATATCTAGCCTGTTTAAAATCAAGTTTGAGTGATGCTGTTGCAATGTTTTTTTTTTTTGTTAACAGATAAGGATCTACTTTGAGAAGAAAGTTTCACCCAAATCTTACAAAGACATGGGAAATCAGCTTGCTGGAATTGCTCCCTCACAGATACTCTCTGTAGACAGCTATTTCTCAGACATCCATGATTATGAATATGACAAAAGCCTGGGCAGTACCAGATTTTTCAAGGTGGCCCGAGCGAAGCACAGAGAGGGTTTAGTGGTAGTGAAAGTGTTTGCCATTCAGGACCCCTCATTACCCCTAACCAGCTACAAGCAAGAGCTGGAAGAATTGAAGATCCGGCTTCACTCTTCCCAGAACTGTTTGCCTTTTCAGAAAGCCACTCTCACAGAAAAAGCAGCCATTCTTTTTCGGCAGTACGTTCGTGACAACCTGTATGATCGTATTAGCACACGGCCATTCCTCAACAATATAGAAAAGAAATGGATTGCATTCCAGATCCTAAATGCTGTGGACCAGGCTCATAAGTCTGGTGTGCGTCATGGGGATATTAAGACAGAGAATGTTATGGTGACTAGCTGGAACTGGGTGCTGCTGACAGATTTTGCGAGTTTTAAACCCACGTATCTTCCTGAGGACAATCCGGCAGATTTCAACTACTTCTTTGATACATCACGAAGACGAACTTGCTACATAGCACCGGAGAGATTTGTGGATGGCAGTATGTTTGCTTCAGAGAGTGACCAGAACACACCACTTGTAGATCTTACCAGCAACAGCCAGAGGACCAGAGGAGAGCTCAAGCAACCCATGGACATTTTCTCAGCTGGTATGAATCAAGCTTGATATGTCCTTTTAAAAACCTTACTGAATTTTATGCATAACCTCTTACATTATTTGTCTGTTTTTCAGGTTGTGTTATTGCAGAACTGTTTACAGAAGGCATCCCACTCTTTGATCTCTCACAGTTGCTGGCCTACCGCAAGGGACAGTTTCAAACTGAAGTTCTGATGAAAATTGAAGACAAAAGTATCAGAGATCTGGTATTTGGACATGTTTATTTACATAGAGTGGTATTTTATTTTAAACTGCATGGGCATAACAGACAATGCAGTTTTGTCAAGTACATGCTACCCAGTTATTTTTCATTGACTTACCCTAGCTGGTGAAAAGATGTGATCGGCGGCTGTATGTCTTGGAATAGGGCATTTGACAACCACAGCCCTCCTCAATCGGGGGTGGGGGTGGCAGCAGCAACAAGAGAGAGTGGATTTGGTAAAAAAAAAAGGAAGAAATAAATAATTATATAACAAAATAATATGATAACAATAAACATAGGGCCTAAAATTGGAGCTAACATTATATCAGTACTTGTGATTTTTGGAAAGCTTGTCCAACAAACTTGGACATACAAGTTCTCAACATACCTTTTTCCTTATAGTGTATCTTTATATCATAGTGAGCCAAACCAAGGTTGGCAATCCGGGATGTAGACAGTGTTTTTGATTTAGTGGTTGATTAAGGACAGGTACAGGGGTTAGACAAAATAACTGAAACACCTTTCATTTTAGTGTGGGAGGTTTCATGGCTAAATTGGACCAGTTTGGTGGCCAAGCTTCATTAATTGCACATTGCACCAGTAAGAGCAGAGTGTGAAGGTTCAATTAGCAGGGTAAGAGCACAGTTTTGCTCAAAATATTGCAATGCACACAACATTATGGGTGACATACCAGAGTTTAAAAGAGGACAAATTGTTGGTGCACGTCTTGCTGGCGCATCTGTGACCAAGACAGCAAGTCTTTGTGATGTATCAAGAGCCACGGTATCCAGGGTAATGTCAGCATACCACCAAGAAGGACAAACCACATCCAACAGGATTAACTGTGGACGCAAGAGGAAGCTGTCTGAAAGGGATGTTCGGGTGCTAACCCGGATTGTATCCAAAAAACATAAAACCACGGCTGCCCAAATCACGGCAAAATTAAATGTGCACCTCAACTCTCCTGTTTCCACCAGAACTGTCCGTCGGGAGCTCCACAGGGTCAATATACACGGCCGAGCTGCTATAGCCAAACCTTTGGTCACTCGTGCCAATGCCAAACGTCGGTTTCAATGGTGCAAGGAGCGCAAATCTTGGGCTGTGGACAATGTGAAACATGTATTGTTCTCTGATGAGTCCACCTTTACTGTTTTCCCCACATCCGGGAGAGTTACGGTGTGGAGAAGCCCCAAAGAAGCGTACCACCCAGACTGTTGCATGCCCAGAGTGAAGCATGGGGGTGGATCAGTGATGGTTTGGGCTGCCATATCATGGCATTCCCTTGGCCCAATACTTGTGCTAGATGGGTGCGTCACTGCCAAGGACTACCGAACCATTCTGGAGGACCATGTGCATCCAATGGCGGTGCCGTGTATCAGGATGACAATGCACCAATACACACAGCAAGACTGGTGAAAGATTGGTTTGATGAACATGAAAGTGAAGTTGAACATCTCCCATGGCCTGCACAGTCACCAGATCTAAATATTATTGAGCCACTTTGGGGTGTTTTGGAGAAGCGAGTCAGGAAACGTTTTCCTCCACCAGCATCACGTAGTGACCTGGCCACTATCCTGCAAGAAGATTGGCTTAAAATCCCTCTGACCACTGTGCAGGACTTGTATATGTAATTTCCTAGACGAATTGACGCTGTATTGGCCGCAAAAGGAGGCCCTACACCATACTAATAAATGATTGTGGTCTAAAACCAGGTGTTTCAGTTATTTTGTCCAACCCCTGTATGTCAGCTGACCCATGAAATGTTACTGCATCATTTTTATAGAGGAGTCCCTTGAGATATGTTTATCTGTTGTAATTTTTTTTAGGTGGCCCAGATGATACAGCGAGAACCTGAAAAGCGTTTGAAAGCAGAAGAGTACTTGAAACAGCAAAGAGCCAAAGCATTTCCAGACATCTTTTATACTTTTCTTCAGCCCTACATGGCCCAGTTTGCGAAAGAGACATTCCAGTCTGCAGATGAGCGTGTGCTGGTAATTCGAAAAGACCTAGAGAACATTCTTCATAACCTGTGTGATGGCGGGCAAGCAGGGAAGTCTGAGAAGCAAGAGAAAGCATCTCATGAGCTTGGATCTAACAAAGAACATGGGCTGGTAGTGCTGGTGTCAGTTATTACATCATGTCTGCAGACCCTGCGCTTTTGTGATTCTAAGCTGGCGGCATTTGAGTTGGTGCTTCACCTGGCCAGTCGGCTGAGTGTGGAGATACTGCTTGATCGGATCACTCCTTATTTACTGCACTTCTGTAATGACTCAATGCCTCGTGTCAGGGCAGAGGCGGTGCGGACTCTGGCTAAAGTACTGGCACTGGTCAAAGAGGTGCCCCGCAATGATGTCAACATTTACCCAGAGTATATTCTGCCTGGTATCGCCCACTTGGCTCAAGATGAGGCCACTATTGTCAGACTTGCTTATGCAGGTAATAGCAAACTAATGCAGATTAATCAATATAATTGTTTTTGACTTCCTCAATTCAATTTCAAAGATCTATCTATCGAATCTAGCAATTCTTATGAGCTTAACTAGTTAGCAAGACTCAATACAGATCACATTAATCATCTGTGCATCAGTCCGCAGTCGTTTCAGATGAATATAATGCCTAGAATTGTTCAGCAATCAATAGGATCACTAGGTTTAATATTATTTACTGTGTGATGTTTACTTTTATTGTGAGTGATCATTTACAGGACAAAAGCTACAATAACTAAATCTTAGAGGTGCGTGCTTGTAATCTTGCTATAATCATGTCTCTGAACAGAGGAATAATGAGACTCATTGTGTAGATAGGGGGCGTACCCATTGACCCTAATAGGTGCTGTCAAACTAGCACTATTTATTTAGGCATAGAAAAGTCATCAGCTATGGTCATCATTATTACTTGCAAAGAAATGACTAGACAACGGTTTTAAACCTTCTACACCACCTAATTAATAATCTTAGTTTGCTGTATGCACATTTTGAACCTAGTGAATATTTAGGAAAACCCAGAAAGAAGTTAAAATAAATTAGCTGTGAACTGTGTAACTGTGAACTTCAACTGTAGCGTTTGTATTGCACAAACAAGTTACAATACATAAGTGAACAAAAACATTGCTAATTAAACATTGTGAATATGTTTTAACAGAACTTGTATTATTCTTTTATTAGAGAACATTGCTCACCTGGCCGAGACAGCTCTGCGTTTTCTAGAGTTGGTGCAGGAAAACAATCTTAACTCTGAACAGGACCTAAATGGAGAAGATGCTGAGGAAACTCTTCACCCCAACGAAAACTATGATTCAGGTGCATATTACTTTTATCAATTACCCAAAGACAACACGCATTAAATATGCAAAAACGTTCTGTGGGTCCAGGTTCATGTTAGATGGACTGAAAGAGAGTTGAAATGTGTGCGTTGGTCAGATGAGTCCATGTTTTAGCTTGTTTTGGGGAAAAATAGATGTTGAGTTCTCTGTGTCGAAAGGAACATCCTGACTGTTTTAAGATAAAGGTGCAAAAGCCAACATTTCATGATATGGTGAGAATCATGCTTGTATATTTGTAAAGATACCATTGGCAAAAAAAACCAATGATTTTAGAGAGACAAGTTGACGTTTTTACCCAGAAAGTCCATGGTTATTTTAGCTAAACAATACCAGGCCACATTCTGCACAAGCTACAACATCGCAGCTTTATTAACAAAGCCATGTCACAGTCCTTAATTCCTAGTAACAAAATACAACTAAAACATTGTTTTCCTTTGTTTTCTTACTTTATTTTCGCCACTTCTTCAGCACTGTTGTACTTAGGTATGCCTTTGAGGTGACATAGATGCCAAATTCAGTTTTTATTACTATTTTTAACCAAGGAGTCCAATAATAATAAAGCCCAATATAAAGTAACGTTAATGTGTTTAAAAAGGTTCCGATTAACACCTGGAAGAGAATATTTGGTCTTGTCTTTTTTCTTTACAGAACTGCAAGCATTGCATGAAATGGTTCAACAGAAAGTGGTGACGCTCCTCAGTGACCCTGAGAACATTGTGAAGCAGACACTGATGGAGAACGGCATTACACGCCTCTGTGTGTTTTTCGGAAGACAGAAGGCCAACGATGTGCTTCTTTCTCACATGATTACCTTTCTTAATGACAAAAATGACTGGCACCTTCGGGGAGCTTTCTTTGACAGTATTGTAGGTAAGTTGTGTTTAGTGTGTTTTTAATGTTTTGTGTCAAGCAAAGGAGCAGCAATTAGTAGCCTCAGTATCAGTATCCTTGTTTTTCCAAACAATTAAGAAGTGTAATTTATAGGAAAGTGACTTTTTACAGACTTTCTACTTTCTAGGGCCAGTGATAGCTCAGTGGTTAAGGTACTGGACTAGTAAACAGAAGGTTGCCGGTTCAAGCCCCGCCACCACCAAGTTGCCACTGTTGGGTCCCTGAGCAAGGCCCTTAACCCTCAATTGCTCATTGTGTTCAGCTCATTGTGTAAGTCGCTTTGGATAAAAGCGTCTGCTAAATGCTGAAAATGTAAATGTAAATGTACAGAGTGGTAAACATGCCTCTGTCCCAACAGTTTTTGAGTGTAATGCAGTCATCAAATTTTAAATGTGTTTCTTTTTACAAAATACAAAAAGTTGGTTGTTAAAAAACATAGCAATGGTTTATGTGTAATTTTGTAAGTTAAATAAAGGTTTAAGAAGATAAACATTTACATATACTTGTTTTCCTTGCTTTTTAATGACTAAAAATGATATTGTAGCAATATATTTGGCTGAAACTCATGAACTCAATACAGTAGTGTAAGATGCTACATTAATTTGCTCAATGGAAAACACACTTTGAATTAAGACTAAAACCAAAAGCTCTTTTCCTTCACCTGCAGGTGTGGCAGCTTATGTGGGATGGCAGAGTTCATCCATCCTGAAGCCGTTGCTGCAGCAGGGCCTGAGTGATGTGGAGGAGTTTGTCATCTATAAAGCCCTAAATGCTCTGACCTGCATGTGCCAGCTGGGACTACTGCAGAAACCTCACATCTATGAGTTTGTCAGCGATATTGGTAAATGTTTTATTTACATTTTTGGAACACTGGACATTGATAAATGTGTATCTGGATTAATAAAAGTTATAAGTGGCTCACCTATGTTTTAATCTTGGAGATGTAAATGATGCCAACAACTATGATCACATTAACAAATCACTGTCATTGATAAAAGAATTGGGAAAATAATAATGGTGTGTTGTCTTGTTAGCGCCTTTCTTGTGTCATCCGAACCTGTGGATCCGTTACGGAGCTGTGGGCTTCATTACTGTGGTTGCGCAACACCTGAACATTGCTGATGTGTATTGCAAACTCATGCCTTACCTTAACCCTTTCATTACTCAGCCTATCATACAGGTGAGACTGCATATCAACATATACTACAAAGATCTCAAATTAAACACTTAGTCTAATAGGTTCTAAACATTTTGTCAGACCATGTTTTAGTTGTTAAATGTTTTGGGTGCTTTTTGGCAGATTGATAAGGAGATCGTGCTTCTGAGTGTGCTTAAAGAACCTGTAAGTCGCTCCATTTTTGACTACGCACTCCGCTCCAAAGATATCAGCAGCCTCTTTCGACACCTGCTGCTGCGTCAGAAAAAACGTAACGGGTCAATTCCTGAGTGCCCCATTCCTGAGGATCCTGCTATAGCACAGCTACTCAAGAAGCTTCTTTCACAGGTCAGACCTAAGAGCCTAAACTTGTCTTTAAAACTACATGAAAAAAGGTTGTGTTCATACAGTAACAAATCAATTATGAAATTGTCATTTTTAATTAGCCTTCGGGCGGCATGGTGGTATTAAGTCCACCAACACTGACTGACAATTCATTATATCAACACTTCTTTACAGTTAATTTTCAGGGCAGTGTACTGCCTTGTACAAAGACTGTAGAATATATAGACAGCATACCATATTTGACACATTTCATTCCATTTAGGCATTGTGTGTGTTTCAGATTCTATTTTATATTTAAGTGTTTCATATTATATTTTATTATTCTACCAAGAACAGATGAGCACATACCTAGAAACTCCTAGGTTCTTCCTAGCCTAGAAGCACCATTGCCCAACCCCAGAGTGGGACTTTAAGAAACTCAACACCATCAACCGTACTGAAAACCAAAAGTTGAGGGCACAACCCATGAAATATTAACATTCTTATATATAAGTAGTAACCTCCATGGTTCCAAAGCAATATATACTGACAGCAGTAATATTAACCCTAAATCTCCAACACAGAATTCACCACCCAGACCTGAGATCCGGTTTTAGAAAGTTTTGCAGAGGCCAACACCCTGCTTATGTAACATCATCAAGAGCTCCTATTAAGCTCTGACTCAAATCCTGCCTTGAAGCCATGGAATCAGTAAACACAGATCCACCCAAAATAGTATATCCTCACCAAAGCAAGGCCATTATGGCATTACAGGAAATAAACATGCAGATATGACAGATAAATTACCAAATGCTGCTTTCCCCAATCTTGACATCAACTGCGTAATAAAAACCTACATTACAGACAGATGGCAAACAGAATAGAATAAGGAAATAAACAATAAGCTTAATGAAGATTAATACTAACACACAGTAATTCCTGGGAATAAAGACAAATACTACTACTATTTACTAGAATGCAAGCTACTCATGCAGTTGTCAGTAACACACCCCAAACTATGACAGATGCTGTCTTTTGAACATTGTATTGATGACATGTTGGATATTGGCAATATTTTTGGCATGTAGAACTGGGAATTGAGTATTGGTTTTCTACCTTGCCCTTTATGAACAGGGATATTTCCAGATTCTCTTTTATGTTTAATGTTATGGACTATAGACGTTGAAACCCCTTAATTATTTCTAGCATCACTGGGAAAGTTTCAAAACAGGTATATTTTAATACCACAAAATCTTATATTGCCCCTGTTCCAACTCTTTCGGAATGTGTTATAGGCATCAAATTATACATTTATGAATATTTCCAAAAATCAATTAAATTGATTAGGTAAAACTGATGTAGACCATTGTTTATTTATTTATTGTTTTGCTAATGCGCAACTGGGTATGCTGAGCACAACAGAACAAATGTCTTCTATTTAAATGTGATTAGTGCCTCTAACTTCATGATGATGTTGACTGATTTTGAGTTTCTTGTACTCTTGTACTTGACATTGTAAGCTCATGTCACCCGATTTAAAATCTGTGTCCTAGGGAATGACTGAGGCTGAGGAAGACAAACTCTTGGCTCTGAAAGACTTCATGCTAAAGTCCAGCAAGGCCAAGGCCAACATTGTAGACCAGACACACATGAATGATGCAGTCCAGAGTGGCATCATTGACCTGGGCATGTTGGGTATCAGTGGGCGCCAAGTAGATCTGATCAAACCAAAGCCGGAGTCTGAGGATAAAAGAGGTATGTAGCACGTTGGCATTACCAGTCATACTGTTGAGTATTTTTTGTTTATTCATCACTTCTTTATGTTTAGATAGTAGGATAATGTTTCATGTTTTATCTGTTTGCAGACTTTATCTCTACTTCATTGGGTATTACTTAGCTTTTAATAAGCATGACTGTCTTTGAAGTGGAATTTATTTTACCCACTTTTTACTGCTAAAGGCTTTTACTGTCATAACATTACTAAACACATGCTGTATTGTGCTCTCCCTTAATGCCTATTGTTAGGAAAGAAATAGTTACCTAATTATTAGGGAGTTTTTTGAAGCTGGTATGTTGCAATTGCATGGAATTATTAAAGTATTGGTTTGTGGGTAGTCTTGCAGGATAAGGTATGTTTTTCTATGAGATTAGATATCTGGTGAAAGTACTTGGTATTGAAGGCACTAAACAGCAACCTATGTATTCATAATTCATGTGTATAAATAGAGTTTCTTAGTTGGGTTTTAATGCTTTAGTGTATTTTTGCAGCTTTTTTTGCTTTTAGCTGCCACTTGTATTTTTTTCTCAGTTGTACAGCAGAGACACACCTTTTCTTTTAATGCTACAGTGTATGGTGCTTTAACTGAACAGTTTATTATAAGATTGATTTATTTAGCATGTAATGTGCTTTTTGGTAATGTAACATTCAACCTGATACTTAACTGGCATGTTATCTGGTGATTTATTTTTAGCTTTGTGAGCTTGCATTCATGGTTATGAAAGCTGGGCATTGTTTACACAGCCCATGCAAGTGAATACCAGGTGGCATCTCAAACCGCATTTTGTGTGCAACATAGTATGTAAGCATGGTATCGGTAATGGAAACAAATGTGTGATTTCAGTAAATATTATTTACATATGTACAGTATATACACATATCATTTTTTATATTTCTATACTTTTGCCATACTCACTGCTGTCAGTGTCATTCAGGAACTGACCATATGAGGCCAGGCATTGTCTTGTATCTGGAAGAACCCTGACAATCACTCTGAAGATTTTATTCTGGTACCTAATGACAATTGGGTGGCACGGTGGCTCAGTGAATAGCACTGTCGCCTTACAGCAAGAAGGTCCTGGGTTTGATCCCCAGGTGGGGCGGTCCGAGTCCATTCTGTGTGGAGTTTGCATGTTCTCCCCGTGTCTGCGTGGGTTTCCTCCCATGACTGTGTTTGACATTAAACTTGTGAACCCCTAATGAACCCTAATGAGTAACTATCTTTTCTGTCATGAATGTAACCAAAGTGTAAAACATGATGTTAATTTCCTAATAAAACAAAAACCTAATGACAATTAAGGTGCTGTTGGGTATCACATGGATGTTAGTGCAACCCTTCATGGATATGCCTCCCCAGACTATCACTTACCTGCAGGCATAACGTAATGTTCACCACCGTGTCTCCCGACTATTTCATGTCTGTCACACATGCTCTCATCTGTGAAGAGAATGTGGTGCCAATGGTGGACCTGCTAATTTTGGTGTTCTTTGGTGAATGCCAGTCAAGCTGCACAGTACTGGTCTGTTAGCACAGGTCCTACTAAAGACCCCTATGAAGTCTGTTTCTGAGGGTTTGGTCAGAAACACGAACATCATTATCCCTCTAGAGGTCATTGTGTTGGGCTCTGGCAGTGCTCCTTCTGTTCCTCCTTGCACTAAGGAGGAGATACCGGTCCTGATGCTGGGTTAATGCCCCTCTAAGGGCCTTTATATACTCCATGCTCTTGAGAATGTATTTGGAGACACAGCAAACCTTTTTTGACGGCTTGTTTGGATGTGCCATCCTGGAGTAGCTGAACTATCTGTGAAACTTAAATGGGCATTTGAGCATTGAAAGGTTGACCAAGCCATGCATTTCTTCATTTTCTTTTTTAAACCCAGTCTTGAGTTATTTTGGCTTAATTTTAAGGGGACAGATTGTGGTTTTATAAACTTCTAGTGGTGATAATTAAACTGTATATAAAAAGTATATCAAATTGCATACACCAGTACTTGTTTTTTCTCCTATTGTAACTTTTAGACTGATATGTTTTTCACAAAGTGAAATAAACTAAAATTTGCAGAATATTTTAAGACAGATTTTAAAATGTAATTTCATGTTTTGTTTCCACCCCCCAGCTCGTAAGCACACAAAGCAAGACTCTAACCTGAATGAGGAGTGGAAGAGCATGTTTGGTTCTCTGGACCCCCCCAGCTCTGCACCATCTCCGCCGACGGTACCTACTGTTGTAGTTGCGAGCGGTGGTGGGGAACCCAATGGAACTCTGGCCGGAAGGCGTCTGCAATCTGAGAGTTCCTCCCAGACTGTTAACCTCCCTCATGTTCCATCCTCAACCCAGGTCGACCGCTGAGCCGACTGCAAACATTCCCTCCTATCCTCCCACTCTGCATCTCTTTTCCTGCATGTACCCCTATCTTAGCCTTTTCCTCTCATCTTCCATAGACATGTGCTTGCCTTCACTCATCACCTTTCATGTTTTCTAACGCTTCAGACTAGATTTTACATGGAGGCCTGTTGTAATTAATTATTTTTGCTGTCTGAATCAGTCATTTTGTTGTTGGTCTCCCATCTTTGTTTAGAATATACAGGCCAAAGTATATATTATATATTCTGAAACTCATTCATTTGATAATTATTGTCTCATACAAATTACAAAAATGTTTTTTCTTTACCTTTGGTACTCAGTGTTTATTTACAATCATGGAAAGGTTGTTATTTTGGTAAGACGTTACCATAGCCATTTGATAAGAGTTGTATAACTTCATTTTCTTTACACTAACAGTGCATTATTAGTATAAAGAAAATGAATTTAATATTATAATTGATTGAAGGTTGGCTATCCTTCCACACTGTCTGTGATTAGTTACAGCTTTAATAAATGTTATGTTAATTTTAGATGCATATAAGGAAAGAAATGCAGTCACAATGCAAGCCCTGCTCATTCTCAACTTCAGATATTATGCTATTCTTTTACAGATACCAACCTAAAAGGTTTATCAGAATATGTTTTAACCCCGTTTTTGGTCACAAAAGCGTTCATAGCATTCACTACATTTGTAAAGGTTTTATTGCTCTACTTAAACTCGCCATTTCTGTAACATTTTGGTCTGGTATTAGCCCTAAAATTATTCAACTATACTTGCAGTGTGTCTATATACCTAGTCAAATTGTTCACAAATGAAGACAAAAGTGGGCTTTAACTTCACTAAACTAGGCTCTTTCACCTTTCTCTTAACCAGGTGCCTGACATTGGAGGCACTCAGCCCAGAAAAACCACAGCACTTCCTGCGATTCAGGTGGTGCAGTCAGTGAGTGGAGCAGCCACGTACCAGCGGCGTGTGACCACGTGCAAGGCAGAGCTGCAGCAGTTAGTGCAGCAGAAGAGGGAGCAGTGCAATGCTGAGCGCATGGCCAAGCAAATGATGGAGGGTGCAGAGTGGGAGAGCAGGCCTCCACTGCCAGGTACACAGCTGCAACTAATCAAACACAACTATTTTAAACCACAACATCTGGAATTCTTTAGCTCACATGTTTAAATCTCATGCAGTCACGTAAACCACTTCAAATAATGACAAAACATGTGGGTCTTGACAATACAGTTTTTCAGATGTCGGCTCATATTTTAAACATTTAGCCTACCACTGACATTCTACAACAAGTTTTCACCATAATCTTAATCATATACACCGACCAGGCATAACATTATGACCACTGACAAGTGAAGTGAATAACAATAATTATCTCTATAACACGGCACCTGTTAGTGGGTGGGATATATTAGGCAGCAAGTGAACATTTTATTCTTAAAGTTGATGTGTTAGAAGCAGGAAAAATTTGCAAGCGTGAGGATTTGAGCGAGTTTGACAAGGGCCAAATTGCAGCTCCTGTGGGGTGTTTCCGGTCTGCAGTGGTCAGTATCTATTAAAAGTGGTCCAAGGAAGGAACTGTGGTAAACCGGCAACAGGGTCATGGGCGGCCAAGGCTCATTGATGCACGTGGGGAGCGATGGCTGGCCCTTGTGGTCCGATCCCATAGACGAGCTACTGTAGCTACTAGCTGCTGAAGAAATTAATGCTGGTTCTGATAGAAAGGTGTCAGAATACACAGTGCATCGCAGTTTGTTGCATATGGGGCTGCATAGCCGCAGAAGATCATTCATTCAATCGTGAAGTTTAAATTGCCAATAAAATGTCAATATCCATTTAAGTGTGTAGAAGTGAATGATTTTTGTGACACTGATGAGTATTGTACTATTGCAGGATGGCATCCTAAAGGATTGCTTGTAGCTCATCTCCATGAACATAAGTCAGCTGTAAACCGAATTCGAGTCTCTGACGAGCACTCTATATTTGCAACATGCTCCAATGATGGAACTGTAAAGATCTGGGACAGCCAAAAAATGGAGGGAAAGACAACAACCACCAGGTGAACCACCCTTATTCAACATCTTGCTCTTTTTAATGTTTATCAGATGGAAGAGATTACTATGGTATTCTTTAAAAACAGTGATGATATTCTCTTTAGATCAGTGCTGACTTATTCCCGCTTTGGTGGTCCTGCGAAGACCTTGACCTTTTGTCAGGGATCACATTACCTTGCTGTCGCTTCAGACAACGGCTCCGTTCAGCTTCTTGCAGTTGAGGCCAACAAGCCACCCAAGTCCCCAAAGGTTCAGCCGTGTCAAACCAGGTATTCACTGACTGCATCAAATATTCACTTTAAGACATTTAAGATTGACTTTTATTAGCAGTAAAATGTAAATATAATATATACATTTCTTTTTATGCTAATTTTGATACTTAAACTGGTTTTATGTATAAGTTTATCACACAAACCAATGCTGTATTAGCCAGTCACTGCTTATATGATTTTGCAAAGCAAATTACTTAAAGTGACTTGGTCACCCCCTCTTAACTTGTAGCATTATTCTTTATTATCATCACAGCGTTTAGTGGTAATAAATACACTATATTTCAAAAAGTAGGTGGACACCCCTTCCAGTTATGGAGTTCAGGTGTTTTAGCCAGGCTTTGTGGCAAAAAAAAACTTTGTGGCAGCAGTTGAAGGACTTTTGATGGAGGAACTCCAGTGGCCTGCACAAAGCCCTAACCTTAACCCCACTGAACACCTTTGGAATAAATCGGAAAGTCTGTTATAAGCTATGCCTTCTGGTCCAACATTAGTGCCCGACATAGTAAATTCTCTTTTTAACATAGTCCAAAATCTTCTGGCCTTACCGGAATAGTGCTGGCTGTTATAAATTAAAGAAGGTGGTTAACTCTGTATTAATGCCTATGGTTGTGTCCACATATTATTGGCCGTAAAGTGTAGCTTGTTAAATAAGATATATTTAACATTTTCTAACACATTTTCCACATAAAGTTACAATATAATAATGTAATAACTACAACCCCTAATAAATCCACCTTTAAATGAATCTGGGATTTTAAATAAATCCACATTTAAATGAATCTGTGCCCATTGCTGTGAGTAATCCATGATGTGATTGGCAGATTTCTGGATTTGAAAGAGGATGGCTGTGTGGTGGATTTGCATCATTTTAACTCGGGGGCTCAGTCCGTGCTGGCCTATGCCACAGTTAATGGCTCTCTGGTGGGCTGGGACCTGCGCAGCAACACCAATGCTTGGACCCTCCATCACGACCTGCGGCTTGGCCTTATAACCTCTTTTGCTGTGGACATGCACCAATGCTGGCTTTGTGTGGGTAAGTACGGTCAGAGAATTATGCTTTAAATGTGCTCTGTTTATCTAACAAAATACTGTTATTTATTGTAAAGCTAAATACTCTTCTGGGAAATGCATTAACTGGTTGGCTGTACATGCTGGTTCAAAGGTACAAGCAATGGAACAATGGCTTGTTGGGATATGAGATTCCAGTTGCCAATCTCCAACCACTCCCACCCAGCCCGAGCTCGAATAAGACGTCTGCTCATGCACCCCCTCTACCAGTCCTCTGTCATCACAGGTTAGAATTAGGGTAACCCTTTTATTTAGAACATGAATAATACCTGTTAACATCTGAAACCACTTTGCATTTTTTAATCTGCTAAATGTTCCCTTTATCTTTTGCATTAGTATTAAAATATTACTGCACATAAGAATAATGATTATAAGGTTTATAGTAATTCTCTAATCATGTTTCTCAGCTGTTCAAGGAAACAATGAGGTGTCAATGTGGGACATGGAGACAGGAGACAGGAAGTTCACTTTGTGGGCCAGCTCTGCTCCACCCCTCTCTGAGATGCAGGCATGTAATAACTCATTTCAATGCACTCCCATTGTGATCTCTGTATTACAATTTGCAGTTTAAGTACATCTACATAGATGGACAAAATAATGAAAAATAACTGTATATTATAATATACTAAAGCCATCCTTTACTTAGGCAATTTTTTTGAAGTAAATCTTCCAGTTGTTGCTCAGGTATTTAGGGGTCACCACATGGGGTCTGGTTGGCACAATTTTTACACTGAATTGCCTTCCTGACATGACTCGTGTATTTTTATCCGGGCTTGGGACTAGCACTGAGAGTGGACTGACAAGTGCATCTCCTAAAAGCTAATCTGTCTGGACCCACCATCTTTCCACTATATCTCAAAAGTGCTTGATTATCAGTGGAATTGACTCTGACGCTTGATTGACTCTGCATCCTCTTACAGCCTTCGCCTCATAGTGTACATGGTATATACTGCAGCCCTGCAGACGGCAACCCTCTTCTACTCACTGCTGGTTCGGACATGAGAATAAGGTATGTCTAGTTACAGTGCTGTGTTCTCTATTACTGAAAGTGAATGATTCCTTTTAGTTCAATAGTTTTTAGTTGTTCCTGGAATTCAGTTGACGATTGATTACATGTAGGTTGATCATGGCTTTTTCCAGTATGGCCATACTGCTTATAGTTTTATGCTTGTTCTTTATTGTTGTCTAATCAATACAGTTAGGATCGATAAAATTTAGCACAAAACCTGGAAGGTGCTATGTTCTTAACTTTCCAAGCACACTGTCAGCACAAGTAAATGTGGCCCAAATCTGATGGTTTTTGTTTTGTTTTTACATCTGCTAGCATTTTCATTAGAATAAAAAAAAAAAAAAACCAAAAAACCACACAGAATCTGTGATTTACTTCAGATCTGGTCCACGTTACAGTACAGTATACAGCAGTTCAGGGTTAGTTTTTTGAAAATTTGATCTGATAGCAATAATGGCAACATGCCTTGTGTGAATTTTTTTTTTTTTTTTTTTTTTTTTTTTTTTTTTTTTTTTTTACTTTGGTAGCACAGGTCATTCAGATTAAGGCAGTGGTAGCTCAATGGTTAAGGTACTGTACTAGTAATTGGAAGGTTGCTGGTTCAATCAACAAAAGCCCAGAAATACCATGTGTTATTTTTTGTTTTATCTTGCAATCTCATGATAACAAAAGTAGTTTTCTTGAGCTCATGACTTATTTTTCCTGTTGCAATAACAAATATTGCATACACTCCCCCAAAACTAACAAAACTAGCACTGATAAACATAGTTATTTCCTGTTGCGTTAGTATTTAATCAAAGTAAAAATAAATGCTTGGATCCATAACATGATGTACAGAACAGAGGTAGTCTATGCATTTGATCACCTAAACTCATCATGAGAAAAACAAGCTGTGGTATCACATGGCCTTTCTGGACTCTGTTGGGCCCTAACCTTCAATTGCTTCGTTCAGTCACTTTGGATAAAAGCGTGTGCTAAATGTCAAATGTAGATTAGGATGAGATATAAGCAACACTAAAAATTTAATGTGTCTGATTTAAGCCAAAAAACTGAATTAAATACTAGAACTTGTACAATATCAATGTAGCCTTAAACCATTAATAAGATACACTTCATTTGGTAAGATTATAACATGATACTATGTACATCTTTAGATTTTGGGACCTTGCGTATCCAGAAAGATCCTATATTGTTGCTGGTGGTGCCAATGATTCTTTACACTGCCCCTCTGTATTCTACAACCGCAAGATCATTGAAGGAACAGAAGTAGTCCAGGTTTGATACTTTTGATCACCTGTTTTCTAATATTTTTGTATTCACTGGCTTGGCTGTACAAAACATTCTGTTCATTTCACCTTCACTAGGAGATCCACAGTAAGCAAAAGAGTGGCTCCACTGAGGACGTCCCTCGTCGAGGCCCAGAGTCCCTGCCTGTGGGCCACCATGACATCATCACTGACATAGCCACTTTCCAGACAACTCAAGGCTTTATAGTTACCTCTTCTAGAGATGGCATAGTAAAAGTGTGGAAATGAAAGCACTTATAAAGAACACCTACATGCAGGTCTGTTTAGGGCGGTAATGTGCAATGTCTAGCTTAAGATCACTCTATGTGACCATAGCATGTCTGTGCAATTATTCACAATACCAACCACAGTGAGAAGCATTCAGTTAATGCCAACACAAGTGGATTATGTTTCCTTTTTGGATGTGTAAAGTGTAAATGTGACGATCATGCAATGTATCAGGCCAAACCCATAACTGTCTTTTAGTTATAACAATGGCCTCTCCGAATCGGAATATCAGCTATATTTGTCATATTAGTGCAAATTCATAGGCAGTTGATTATGGTCATCAGTATTCTGAAATAAAGATGATCTGTAAATGTGCTACTCACAGAATATTTGAATTGTTTCACAACTTTATTTGCATAAAACAGCAGAATTTTTTATAAAAATGTAACAGGTAACTGCATGTAACAGATTCAAAGGTTTTAACCCTATTTAAACTATATTTCTTGGACAACAAATAATGAACAAAGACCAAAACAGTGACAGTAAAAACTAAATTGTGACTGGGCTGTATTCAGAGTTGGTGATTTAAGAAATGACAACACAATTCATGAGGAAATTCATTTGTATCCAATGTCCCTTATGCAGCTGTTTAAGTAGCTTTTATGAGTAGCCCATTCAACCTTCAGGTTTTTTTTCCCTGAGTGGAGCTCACAGTGTTCAGATCCATTGTCACAGAATTATCTAAAAGTTTTTTCCAGGTGCTCCGATATTAAGTTTATCAAATTATTCTGAGCCGTATACTTTCAGGCACCCTTTCTGGCACAACCCTCCTTATGCACCTCCGAAAGGCTTTCCCTCCCTGCAGACATAGCCAACCAAGTTTGTGTAGACGGCCAATAGTTCAGCAGTAGTTGGGATCACGTATTTTACCACTGTGCAACTTGAGCACCCGGGATTATAGACAGAATAGAATCATTTAAAATGAGCCCTAATGCATTTTATGTGTTAGATTTGCCAGATGTTTTGTAAAAAAACTGCAGTACTGGTACAGTACCACTAGCACCAGAATGCATGAACTACACAATGATTATTTAATTTAATTCCTTCATGCTTGTATTAAAGGTTTGTTTACACAGATAAACAATAATAAGCTAATCATCACTTCTGTTCATATTTTCATTTACGAATGTCTGTATTAAATGTACATTTAAATATTTTACCAAAACAACCTTGTTTTTAACATCCTCAGTGTGTTCTTATTTCCAAGCTCAATACACACATCAGTATAATCCCAGAACCCAGTTTATCCTACAGTGCCATGCAGTAAACGTATACATTGCATATCTTTAATAATAATTATTACTAGTCTGGTAATGAGTAGCACTAGTGGTTAAATGAATGAAAGCAAATTGTTTTTTACTTCAGCCACAGTATGATATGATGATAGCCATCTAGCAGGTGAGTCTGCCATGTTTTTATTTGTAAGCAGTTAGGATTTGGTAAAGTGAATAGCTAAAATGCATGTCGCAGGATAAATGTGAATAAACCAGCTCTGTGTGAATGGTTTTAATTCTGTTTCCCAGCTACCTCCACCAAGTTTGTAATAAAATAAACAATGAAATATTAACCACTGCATGTCTGAGCCCTGAATATGGATTATATTGCTTGCTAACACAAGCTCAGCTCAACTCTGAATATGGCTCTATGTAGAAATGTAGAAGTGCAAAATTAGAGATTACACAATATAAGTGTTCCTCACATCAAGACATGGAGATTGAAATACATCACTGTAGAGTACGATGCCTCACACAGAGGGCTTTACATTCCTCCTGAGTGTCAAATCTGTTACTGTTTCCATGACAGCCTCCATACCAGAAGGGAGAGCATTCACCATGCTCCCTGTTGTAATACCATTTAAACTTGTAATTTCCACATGGCCCTTGTTCATGCTTCAGGAGGCAGATGTTCGTTTCTGGTTTGAGAGAGAAGAAAGCAAATAAATAAATGCCTAATGTACTTTTAATCAATATAAAACATATAAACCTCAATACTTGATGGAGTACTAAATGGAGTGCAGTATTAAAAATAATTTACCCTCTTGTGTTGCACCTTTTGTGTTTGTAATCTCGGCAGCATCTAAACAAAGATAAAAAAAATATGGCAGTGTTAGCCTAGTGGTTAAGATATTGAGGTTGTTTTAAACTCCTTCACTTACAGGTTGCCACCGTTGGGCCCCCTGAGTAAGTCCCTTAACTCTCTATAGCTTGCACTGTATTCAGTCACAGCTGTAAGTTTCTTTGAATAAAAGCATCTGCTAAATGCCTTAAATGTAATGTGAATAGTTATCATAAATCCATGAAAAATTTACGATATATACAGGAAATAACCTTTTAATTTAAATGACTTATATACTGAATTTAGCACATTAAATCAAGTGTTCACTTATTAATACTTAAAATAGAAACAAAATGTTGCAGGGGATGGCACAGTGGCACAATCAGTAGCCCTGTCACTTTACAAAAAGAAGGGCCTGGGTAAAAGTTTGCATGTTCTCCCTGTGTCCACGTGGGTTTCCTCCCACAAGTCTACAGTCATGCAGTCAGGCCAAATGAAGTGCTACTAAAAATTGTATTTGTAAGAAAGTGTATGTGTGCATGGGTGTGTTGGCCTTGTGATGGGCCGGCGACTTGTCCGGGGTGTTTTCTGCTTTTCGCCCAATGAATCTTCTGTGACCCTGACCAGAAATAATCGATGGTAAACAGACGATAAATGGATAAATGAACATGTTGCAGGTGATTTTTTCTTCCAGTGAAGCAGGAGCTACACTTGAATCTGCTTGTTTAATTAGTTAATTTTGGCATTCAATCCTGGAATGTACAAATAAATGCAGGGAAACCAGCCAAATGAGTTACTGGCCATACTGCCTAAATTATCAGCGCTGCGTATTTACTTTTATGTTGTGAACTTTGAGTCGTTTTAAACACAACTGGATGAAACAGCTTATATAAAAACAATGAAATAACAACAGAATCACAAAGTACATTGCAAAGCAATTTTTTAGATGGACTATTTGTACTATTTGAGCTTAATAGCTGTGGTGTGTGACTTACTTGACTTACTTTTCAAGACACATGTCCTGGAGCATTCAGTTTCCGTGCTAAAACGGTTCCTGTTTCCATCACAACCGCCATACCAAAAGATAGCGCATGCTATGTGCATTTATTTGTACATTCCAGGATTGAATGCCAAAATTAACTAATTAAACAAGCAGATTCAAGTGTAGCTCCTGCTTCACTGGAAGAAAAAATCACCTGCAACATGTTCATTTATCCATTTATCGTCTGTTTACCATCGATTATTTCTGGTCAGGGTCACAGAAGATTCATTGGGCGAAAAGCAGAAAACACCCCGGACAGGTCGAACTATCATAGTACCACCTTAGCACATAGTCTCCACAAACGGTGCCACTGTCCATGTGCAGCAAACACTGTGCTAGATGCAGAACAATCACTTAGTACTGGAACATGCATGGAACATGCAATTTGTACTAGATATGTTAACATGGCAGAACACACTACTTAATACACAAATGTTTAACTGTGACCCTGGTTTAGTAAGGACTTGCTAACTTGATCAACACCCAAAAAAGTGCAAGCTGTGTTACACTAACATACTTGGCAGAGAATTGTCTGTCACATGACCAGTATAACTCATCTTAATAGTTTTGTGTGTTTGCTTTAATGATATGCAGTTTGGGGCATTTATACTTAAGGAAGTAAAGCCAATTTGTCTTCCGCTGCTGAGGACCCCAATCGTGCCCGAGTAGGGCATACTTTCCTAACACACACTCCCTCTGACATGTGCGCAGTCCACCGACCTCTTCTTATTTAGGGGGATTTACATATGAGGTCAGTTTTGCACACTGAGAGTCTCGCACTGATCTCCGCGTTCCTCCACAGCTGTACAGGCGCCTCGGGCTACTAACCAGGGTCCTTACACAGTATTGAAGACCCCGCCCCTACAGTCCCTGACAGAAGTTCTGTCGCTTATCCATGTTGTGGAAACAAAAGCTTATAACCTGACTTTAAATTCATCCATTGGTTTTAGAAATGACTCATATGAAAGCTGAAACCCTCCCAAATGAGGTTTAATTTACGAAAATAAATTTGCTTCACTGCAGAAATATTGATCATTTAATGAACACAGAAAGGTCAGATTTTGGCAAGACAAAAGTTTTGTCGCCTTGTCATATAATGCACCCAATCCTAGTTTACAGCCTCACCTGTGCTCACTAATTGATCGGTTAATTAGTGGGTGTGTATAAAAAGAACCCCAGCACCCCAGACCTTCACTTGAACTGCAACTTCACCTCTGACAACATGCCAAAAATCCACCCTGCGACCAAAGCCTTGATTATCAAGAGGCTGAAGACCAGATCCACTGCAGAGGTGGCTGGCACCTTTAATGTGTCTCAGCGTCAAGTACAAAGAATTAAAAAAAGATTTGAAGAGACTGGAGATGTTTTTGACAAGCCCAGGTCCGGCAGACCCCGCAAGACATCTGTGGTGATGAAGTGTTTTGAGAGACTGGTACTTCAACAACTTAAAGTTATGACTCATGACATTCAGGATCCTCTCCAGTTTGCATATAGAGCCAACAGGTCTGTAGATGATGCCATTAATTTGGCTCTCTCTTACATCCTGCAACACCTGGACAGCCCTTCTACGTATGCTCGTGTGCTGTTTGTAGATTTTAGTTCTGCTTTTAACAATATCATTCCTGACCTTCTGCTTCAAAAACTGTGGCAGCTCAATGTACCCCCATCTATCTGCTACTGGATCCACAACTTCCTGTCTAACAGGAAACAGTATGTAAAGGTGGGTGACCACATTTCGGATCCTCTCTGCCTCAGCACTGGCGCTCCACAGGGATGTGTGCTCTCTCCTCTGCTCTACTCCCTCTACACCAATGACTGCAGATCTAACAGCAACTCAGTTAAGCTCATTAAATTTGCAGATGACACTACCCTGATCGGACTCATTTCAAACAACGACGAGTCCACATACCGGGAGGAATTAACACAGCTGGAGCCTAACAACCTGGAGCTAAACACACAAAAAACGGTGGAGATGATCATTGACTTCAGGAAAAAACCTTCTCCACTGCCTCCGCTGGTCATACACGGCTCCACAGTCAGCAGAGCCGAGTCCTGTAAATTCCTGGGCACGACCATCCAACAGGATCTTAAATGGGACAGGCATGGCACAGCAGTTATGAAGAAGGCCCAGCAGAGCTTGTACTTCCTGAGACAGCTTAAGAAACTTAGACTGCCCCAAGCTCTGCTGGTTCAATTCTACACTGCGATAATCGAGTCCGTCATCACAGCTTCTATCACCGTCTGGTTTGGCTCGGCGTCTCTGCACACCAAACGTAAGCTACAGCGTACAGTGAGATGTGCAGAGAAAATCATCGGCTGTCGTCTTCCCACCCTAGAAGATCTACACTCCTCGGATGAAAAAGAGGGCAAGGAAGATTATGGCAGACTCTTCTCACCCCGGTCACTCATTTTTTCAGAGGTTCTCATCTCAGCGGAGACAGAGAGTGAGAGCATTAAAGACTCGTACAAACCGCCACCTCCACAGCTTCTTTCCCCAGGCAATCAGCTTACTCAACAAGGACTACTCCCACATCCCTCCGTTTTAATAAATGCTCGTGGGTTTCACACAAGCTTCCCGCATTTTAATAGTTAATGCACATATGCACCTTATGTGTAAATAATCTCTATTGCACAATTTTTTATCACTACTATATTGTTTATTTTATTCTATGCATATATATACCATTGTTTATTGTTTATTATACGTTTAGATATAGTGTACCTTTTACTATTTAACTTGTATGTATGTTGACACCTGCACCTAAAGAAATTCCTTGTACATCTGCTACTTGGCGAATAAAAAAGATTCTGATTCTGATTCTGACAACTGCTAAGGAGGAACGTTTGTTGGTTAGAAAATCCAAAGCCAGCCCCTCTTCCACTGCAGCAGAGCTCCACCAGGCCTGGTCACCTCAAGTCCCTGTGTCAACTAGAACAGTTTGTAGGATTCTGTCTCGAAATGGCCTCGAATCAGTGCCCAGAAGCCAGCACTAAACAAAAGGCAATTAAAAAACCGTGTGGCATTTGCCAAGGCCCACAGCCTGCTAAACGGATGGACGCTGGAAAAGTGGCAGAAGGTGGATTTCTCAGATGAATCTTCAGTTGAATTACACCACAGCCGCCGCAAATACTGCAGGAGACCTACTGGAGCCCGTATGGATCCAAGATTCACCCAGAAAACTGTTAAGTTTGGTGGTGGAAAGATCATGGTCTGGGGTTACATTCAGTATGGGGGTGTGCGAAACATTTGCAAGGTGGAAGGCAATATCAATAGCCTAAAATATCAAGAAGTATTAGCTACCTCTTACATTCCCAATCATAAAAGGGGTCAAATTTTGCAGCAGGATGGTGCTCCATCTCATACATCCATCTCTACATCAAAGTTCCTCAAGGCGAAGAAGATCAAGGTGCTGGCCAGCCCAGTCACCAGACATGAACATCATTGAGCATGTTTGGGGTAGGATGAAAGAGGAAGCTTGGAAGACAAAACCAAAGAATCTTGATGAACTCTGGGAGGCATGTAAGACTGCATTCTTTGCTATTCCTGATGACTTCATCAATGAATTGTATGAATCATTGTCGAACCGCATGGATGCAGTCCTTAAAGCTCATGGAAGTCACACAAAATATTAAATATGGCTCTAATAGCACCACAACTTCATTCACCAATGTTATGAAACATATCTTTGTATTTGAAGTAAATTATTTGTTTGATTTTCACATTACTTTCTGTGGGCGACAAAACTTTTGTCTTGACAAAATCTGACCTTTCTGTGTTCATTAAATGATCAATATTTCTGCAGTGAAGCAAATTTATTTTCGTAAATTAAACCTCATTTGGGAGGGTTTCAGCTTTCATATAAGTCATTTCTAAAACCAGTGGATGAATTTAAAGTCAGGTTATAAGCTTTTGTTTCCACAACATGGATAAGCGACAGAACTTCTGTCAGGGACTGTATTCCAGTTCGATCGTTTCCCACCCAGCGGATCTCAGTGGCCAATTTTGTCCGCTGCAGGCACTGCCAACTGCCAGTTGACCGGTAGCAGAGCTGAGATTCAAACTCGGGGAATTCAGAAGCGCTGGTGTGCCAACAGATTATCTTGCTGTGCCACCTGGGCATGGAAATGCTTTTTTGTGTGGGAATGCAAAACCTCTGCACTGTAGGGACTCTGTACAGTGTACACCTGCTGTAACTTTTTCTACTTTCAATTTGGGACCTTAATAACCAGGGCCAAGCTATTACTTTCTACTGTCTACACATCACACAAACACTTAAGTACCACAAATGTCATGCATTACTTTTTTGAGTTAGAACACTGATGGGTTGTAATACAGTCTTATTTGGTTATTTTAGATACATGCTCAGAAAGAAAGTTATAGAAATAAATCAGAATTTTAACCTAAATAATCTTTACCATTTGAATATTGGTATCTTGAACTCAGCTGGCCCCCATTTTCCGATTCAGTTTTCACCCATGTATGTGTGATCTTAGTGTCCTCTGCTGTTTGTAGAGAAGTTCTGCAGAATAGATATTTTTTGGTTATGATGTTTTTACCTGTGCTTGTACCTGTGCTTAATTATTTTTGCCTTGCACTACACAAATGATACAATATATAACCAACAGTGTGTGGACACCTGGCCATGAGCTTGTTGGACATACAATTCCAAAACCATGGTTATTATTACGGAGTTCCACTCTTTTGGAAGGCTTTCTACAAGATTTTGGAGTGTCTGTGAGAATCTGTACCTATTCATTTAAAAGTGCACTTGTACGGTCAGTCACTAACTTTGTGCAATACCATGTGGTTTGCAATAGACAATAGACTAATTTATCTGAAAAGGAGGTCGAGGTCAGGGGTCTGCACCTAATACATGGCTTTGTATTCCTTTGAGACAGCTTTTCTAGAATTAATGTCAATAGTGTTTTGATTGCTGACTAATGTTAAGGTTTAAATTAACTTTTTTACAAGGCTGACTGAAACCAACCTTTGCTGTGTAGCTTATCAATGTAGTTATGGGTTTAACTGTGTTTAATTATCTTAAATCCTTTATTGTAACAAATGTGAAATAAAAGACAATCAAAAAGGTGACAGTTATTACACCACTATCCATTTGACATGTTTTAATTCAAAATGTATACAGATTTAATGCTAGTACCTGAGAGTTAAGGGCCTTGTATAATGGCCCAGCAGTAGTTTGGCAGTGGTATAAAAACTATCACTTACCACGTAAATGACAGTCTAAGTATTACATTTAAGAGATTTGTTATGCATTACCTGTCAATGGGTGCTCTCTCAGCTGCCTCATAAACATAAGGAAATTTGCTTTGGCCTTGTCCTTGTTGGGAATTCTCACATTGTTGTTTCAGTGATGGTGCAGGGTAGGTGTTCATTCCCCCTGTAATTAAAAAGGCAGAACCCACTGTATTATACACATTAAGGGCAGGGATAGCTTTGGACTAGTAATCAAGGGGTTCTAGCCTGATCACTTTAAGATTGGCACAACATTTTTATTATTTTCATCAACCACTTTTTCCTGGTCAGAAATGGGGAAGGTGTTCCAGCATGAAACACTGGACATGAGGCAGAAATACCCAGGACATGGCACCAATCTACCACAGGGCTTCGGCCACCTCCTCCCAGACATAGCCGATTATGTCTGTGTAGACGCCCGGTCTATTGATACCACTGCTGAGATTCCAACCTGGGCTAGTGTAATAGACTGCTGCATATATCAGTATATGAGTGTATATACACAATATGGCCAAAAGTATTTGGACACCTGACCATGAGCTTGTAGGACATCCCATTTTAAAAACAAATGGTGTTAAAATAGAGTGACCTCTATGTGTGTTTTAAGAAGGCTTCTCACAAGACATTGAAGTATGTATGTGGGAATTTGTGCCGTTTCAGTCAAAACAGCTGGGCACTGTTGTTGGTCAAAAAAGCCATAACTGATGTTTAAGTTTATTCTAGTGGGTCTGTACAGTGGGGCTGAGATCAGGACTCTATAAAGGCTTTAATTCATGTCTTTATAAACCATATATATATACTGTATATATATATATATATATATTGGTCTTACACACACATACACACACTTATAGGGGCCTTGCATAATATTTGTACAAAGAGAGAGAGAGAAAAATATTTTTTCCTTACTGCTTAGAATGTGCAGAAAAGTATTTAAAAATCGTTGAGCGTACTCCTGTTCTCCCTGCTTTACATGACCCAAGTGAACTATGTGCTGATCTGTTGGAAGGCTGGCAAGCTCCTCCACCTGGGTGCTGTTGAACTGATCCCCAACTGTAAGGATGAAGAGCACCACACCCTGGCATTTTGCAATCTTAGAAATAGAGTCCAGCTTTGCTAAATCAAAATGCTCGGTCTGATCTCCAATGAAAAGCAGCACCATCTTGTTCTTGCGAGGTTTGGGAACAGTGAGAAGGCCCTGCATGATTATAAACTCTATAGCGAGGCCCAGTCTGGAGGAGCCGCCAGTCTGCTGAAGATTTTGAAAGATGCTCTGCTTCATCAGGTTACGATTATGGAACTGCTGAAAGTTAAAAATCTGCTTGACCGGTGCCTGGGCTTCACTGTATGAGGAGCTCTGCTGGTAAAGAGCCACCCGTGCTTGTTTGTCCGCATTGCTGGGCTGACGACTCACTTCAAGCTGATCCAGTACAGTGCCCAGCACTTGCTTCACTCCCTCATACTCATCTGCCAGGATGCTTCGAGAACCATCGACCAGCACCGCTAGGTCCAAGTCAACCTCCAGTGGAACAGACTTAGCAGTGGTGAAACAATCAGTAGCTGGATTGCAATAATCTAAAAGAAAGGTACATAGGATTTAGGAACTTGACTAACAATGTGAGTAAAAACATTAAAAAAAAAATTAAATCACACCCTTATTGTTTGGTAACATGAAGGAAAAGTGTATCTAAAAGTAATAAAATATTTAACATTGTTTGTTTAGTATGTTTTTGGCTTAATTTCAGTTTGTTTTGTTCTGTTAACAGTATTATACTAATAGACCTCAAAAAGAATGAGCAAAATTTTATTGTCAACTTGTTGCAAACAGCTAGTCGACAAGATTTCACGTGTTTAATATTAACAAAGTGAGTTATTTGTTAACGCTTATGATAGGGTGTTGCATGATGTAAGTACCTATACTTTTACTTCATATTTGAAAAGATTACCAAAACAGATGACGCATTGGTTGATCCTCCTGAGTGCCACACTTGGGTTTTGTTGTCTTCTAACCACAGACAAAACAAATCTCTGTGCATCAATAGCCTAAATTACAACACACAACAGACAGGAAAAAAGAGATAAAGTTAATGAATTAGATCCAACCAGCAGCCTCAACTTGGAATCATCCATATGTACATATGTGCTATATATTTGCAAAGAAAAAATGTTAGACAACTTTTTCAAATTACACTGAATTAGTTATAAAATGTGGTCTGATCTTGGTAGCTCAGCGGTAGTAGCTCAGTGGTTAAGGTACTGGACTAGTAATCGGAAGGTCACTGGTTTATGCCCCACATCTACCAGCTTGCCACTGCTTGCATAACTCTCAAATGCTTGCAATGTATACAGTCTCAATTGTAAGTCACTTTAGATAAAGGCGTCTGCTACTTGCTAAAAATGTAAATCCAAGTAAATATAAACAAACACATTCTGCCTAAAGAACACAAAAGAATTGTACTCTTCATGTTATGTAAGTTGTCCTGTATGGTGAAAACCTTACTAAACCTTAATTAGACTTTCCAGCAAGACAAATACACTTCCAAGTGTGTGGAAAACTGTCCACAAATCGGCATTCCTGAAATCCATCAAACCTCAATGAGCTGCAAACTTTTACACAGGAAGAATGGATGAAGTTTTCATTAGATAGGTGTCAGAGGCTTGCTGGCACATACTAAAAACACTTATTAGGTTATCAAGGCAAAAGGATGCTCCACCAAGTACTGAGGCTGGGGGTTAAATCATAGTGAACATGATAGAACATGGCATAGACATTTGTCAAGAGAACTATGTTTTTTCTTTAATAAACTCTTTTATGTTTTTTCTTTATTAATACTGTCAACATATGTTACCAAAATCGCTTATATGTTTAAATACTGTAAATGTGCTTTCTTTGATTACTGAGAGGGCGGCACGGTGGGGAGCACTGTCGCCTCACAGCAAGGTGGTCCTGGGATCGGGTCCTTTCTGTGCAGAGTTTGCATGTTCTCCCTGTGTCTGCGTGGGTTTCCTCCGGGAGCTCCGGTTTCCTTCCACAGTCCAAAAACATGCAGTCAGGTTAATTGGAGACACTTATTAGTTTTGGGTTTTTACCTCAAAGGCACGCCGGATTTTTGGAGTGGGAGTATTGTTGAATGCAAGAACACCAAGGTGGATGTCCAGAGCTTTGTACTCTAATATAGCCGTGGTCATCGATGTATCATCTTTGGATTCTTCACCATTAAGGAAGATTGCCACCTTCCTCATCAGTACGCCTTGTCGTACACGTTTAAATACGTTCCTGCCCACAAAGCGCATGGCTGCACCAAGGTTGCGCTGGTTAGAGGTACGTTCCAGAGCAATGTTCTTCACAGCTTCCATCAGCTGCTTCTTATTTGGATGGTCAGAAAAACGAATGATGTACTTGGTGATGTTGCTGTACGAGACCACAGATACCCGTGCTCCAGTGGGACAGTTGCTTTCAGCAATGTTTAGGTTGTCCAGCAGAGAGTACAGAGCTGACTTCATACTCTCAAACTGTAATGGCCTTACATCCACAGACATGTCCAAACCAATCACCAGCTCAGTGGGGTAGGCAGGGCAGGCTTCTTTATCTAGATATAGGCATGTCAAACAAGAAAACTATCAGTGAGGAATTACTTTCTTAAAAACTAGTCTATTTTAAAAACTGAAAGCAAGATGTAAAAAAAAATAATAACATCAGATGACACAATAAAACTGTATGAAAACTGTGCCTGGATCACAATTATGCAATTGTTAAATTAATCTACCATTTAGGCTCTATCAAACAAACTTGCCTTGTCGTGGTCAGACAGAGAATGGAATATTTTAGCCAGAAATAATCTGCCTATTTGGTTTAGTTTGCAATTTACTCCTGACCATGACTTCAATTCACCTATAGCTAATCTGCATCTCTTAAATTAAATGTATTCATTATTTAGACTTTACTGCCACAGTCATTGTTAGCACACTAATTTAACTTGGTCCCTGTCAACAGTACATCTATAAGGTAGATTACCATACTTTAATTAATCTAATTCAGCCTTCTGACTGACTGCAACTCTTTACATTGCCTTTACATTTTTCTGAAATAATTTGTAGCTGGGGGGAGGTAATGTATTAAATATCAGCTCTTACACTGCAACAGTAAGCAGTATGATTTTCTGAATCCATATTTGTGTTGTGATGCCAACCACATTAAAATGACTGTGATTCCATGTCATGTGTAATGTTTAATTTAATACAAAAATATTAACCTCCAGATTTGATGACACATGACTATAAAATAGCAGGCTTAATAACAAAGGCATACATATGTTTAAGAAAACACGTTTTGTAAAGGTGTGGAGGTGTGGATAACAAAAAAAAAAATTCCTTTAGTTGACTGCAGTCCTATTAAAGACATATTGCTGTGTTGATTGAACTCTAGCCTATTCATGGCAATATGATCAGGGTTACCAGTTTACATTTGTGTTTACATTTAGTTAATTAATGTTATGTATGCAAATCATTTAAACACAATAACCAAAGAATAAAGGAAAAGCTGTCAACACTTGCTTACACCATGCCTGCAAATGATTTGGAAGTGGTTTTGGAAGCTGTTGCTATGCTATGCATAAAAGTGGTCACCACTAACTACTTAGACTTTAGAAAGTTATACAGAATGTGCACTGAGGCACACTTCTAATAAACATATATTCACAGCAGCCATACAGCACAGTTGACCTTCCTCCCTTAGACACAGCCAATTGTGCCTGTTTAGATGACAGGCTAGGTCTATAGCACTGTGGTCTGAGGTCAAGATCTCAGTGGTCGTGGGCTTGCACACTGCTGCACCACCCAAAGCAAATACTGTGTTGTTTAAGAAAGACAGCCAGTTACCTACCTTTGCAGCACACTGTGGAAAAGAACATACATACATTTTTAGTAAAAAATCTCTGCACATTTAATGCAATTAATTACTTAGGGATATGATTAATTAAAGCATAGAATTATGCAACATTACCACAATTGTCTCGTACATAGCTGATGAGTTGACAAGTCTAGCATAAAACAAGTAATGATTAAAGTCAAATAAAGTCCATATATTTGTTTAAAATTAGTTAATAATAATAAAAACAATAATTAGAAGAAGTAGCAGAAAAAGTGTTAAAATATAAATGAATAAAAGCTTAAACTTACAGACATATCTCTGGTTCCTGGTGGTCCTTTAGCACCCTATCAGAAACAGCAAACATTTAATTTTAATCATTAAAATAAACTCGAAAAACAATAACTACATTAATATGTTTTGGTGCCATATTAAATTAATCTGGGAATGTTTTTTTAAATACTGGGATGTATAAATATTAATAATTTTGCTTTATTAAAACACTCGATTGTCCCCCGGCTTTATTATAAAAGAAGAAGGCTTTGTCCCAAACCACATATAACTGAAATAAATATTATGTCAAATTATACATAGTCAGTTGTATTGTTACTACACTGACCCAAGACAGTAAACATCATGAGATTTTAAAGACACACTAGTTAGCAACTAGATCACTTAGCACCCTGACTCGCTAATTTAAGTCCACTTCCAGTGAGTTTTAACTTAATTCTTTACTTAATACTCATAACTGTCATTTGATTCTCATGATACAACATAATAGCCATTATACTAAGTAAGCACGGTTAGTGGCTAAATAGCCTAGCAGGTACATGTCCTAGACAGGAATAAGAAGCATTTCTTGCTTTAGTTTTTGTTCTTAGATGACAAAAAATACTGATTCTAAAACACATGAAAAATTATTTAATCAGCAAATCACAGTGCAAAATGAATTACCCTTCTCATTTCAGTTCTAAAGCACAATAAACATTTAATAAACTCTTTTTAAAGTTACTGAATTTCACAAACCCTAGGTCCTGGTGGTCCATTGTTGCCAGGGATACCTGGAGCTCCTGCTCTGCTGGCACTACCCTGTCAATAATTAAGAAAATGAACATACAATCCAGACAGCATTAATAAATATTACACAAATATTATATGTGTATATATTATATATTATGACAATGAATGGTTTGCAAGTGATAACTATTTTACCCCTCTTCCTGTTGTGCCTTTGGGGCCAGGATCTCCATTTTTTCCAGTGTCCCCTATTTCACCCTAAGAACAAAAATAAAAGATGATGTAGAAGTCACTAAGACAGTGACCCAGCTTTTAAAATGATCTTATGATTAATATAATCTTATTAAGCCCTGATTTAAAAGTATGTTTATGTAAAAACAAGTGCAAAACAACAAAAAATGGGAAACTGATTTTTTACTAAAATTATTTATTTATTTTTATAAAATTTTAACCAAACATTTTCTTTATTAAAAAGATACAATAATTAAAAGAAAAAACATAAATCTTTTAGCAGCTTGCTTTACTAAGATAACTTAAAGTCTGTTTCTATAATGCTTAATATAAAATGAACACACATAACACAAAGGATATTAGACCATTTTTCCATAAACAATCTTTCTTGAACTCTCAGATTGCACAGTCCATTGAAGGGATGAGGCTAGTGGAATTTACTCTTTGGCTCATCCCACAGATTTCTATGGGTTATAGATCAGAAGACTAAAATGGTCATGGCAAACCGAAGCATTTTCAAGTTGCTTTTGAGATGTACATTGAATCATTGTACTGCTGGGAAATCCAACTATGGCTATGTTTAAAGTACCTGTCTGAGGCAGTCTAATGCCTGTCTCTGGTCTCCAAACAAGACCTCTGGAAGAAAAGCAGCCCCAAAACATCAAAGACCCACCACCATACCTCAAGTGTGAGACACTCTCAAAAACACAGTTCTGGTGTATGTTGCCCAAAAGTATTTTCTGGTCTCAGCTTATCCTTGAACACAGTCTCACTGAAAGCTCCAGCAATGCCTGTCAAGTGCTTGACTTCATTGTTCCATGTCAGTGAAAAGCTTATTTCTGGCAGCCCTTCCAAACCATTGCTGCTTACACAGGTGGTGTGACTACAGTAAGGGAGACGTTCTGACTCCAAGACCAAACTAATGTCTGTCAATCACCAGCTGTGATCTGAATTATTATTATTCACTGCAGTGAAGTTGATTCTAACTACTGGCATCCTTATGTATAGTGTTTTTTCCAAAAGAACAGGCTTGTTCATGTTCCTCTAATTGTATCCATCCTTCTTGGTGTCCATCCTTTTTCTCTTAAAAAATCATGAATGTCTCTGTAATCTTTGCACTAGTAATGGAAGAAAAGCAGCTCCATGAAATAAGGCTTAAGCCAAATATGCTTATTCCAATTATGTATATTTAAAATAGCTTGGATAACATGTGCATATATTACCTGTATATTTAGCCTGAACTGTACAAAAAGCAATTTTAAAATAAAATAAAATCTTACCTCAAGCCCAGGATATCCTGGAAAGCCAGGATCTCCCTTATGAGAGAAAAACAATGTTTGTTTAAACATGTAATCTGTTTCCAAATAAAATAAAATAGCCATACATAAAGAGACAATATGAATCAAACTTCTAAACACCTTCTGTCCATTGAGTCCTGGTAATCCAAATCCATCAGGACCATCATTTCCCTATTGTGAAAATGCAACACAACAGGTAAAATTAGAAAAAAAGGAGCAACAACAAATGATTTGCATTATAGATTTTTTTCTTTCTAAATAAGAAGTTAATAAAGTAATATGACAGTATATAGTGTGTAACAGTAGTGATTTATCCACAGCTAGAACCTAGATAACCTAGATAAATCAGTTTATCTGATTAAGTGGTCAAAACTGTTTTAATGCATAGCAGATGTAGGTAAGATTCAATACACTCGTTCCAATCACCTTAAAGGGGAGTTTGTAATTCACAGACATAATATCCCTGGTGTCTGAATAGGGTTCGACCTTAAATCATCCTACACAAGGCAAGAATAAAATAATATTGAAGTTTCTGCCAGCTTCAAATAAAACAGTCAATGGCAGACTGGGAAGAGATTTTACATTAGTTAAGTCAGTAACAACTTGGTAAAATAATGGGTCTGGCATTGGCTGCTGTTTTTTGGTATATATGTTATAAATTCATTTTATGTACAGTATATGCTAGGTCTGTTCATCACACACTCATTAATAACTGTGAGAGGTAAAAGTCACCAATCCACCAATGGTATGACTTTAGAATGTGAGAGGAACAGCTCTTTAGTTGACCAACCTGTCAAGGCTTCTAGATTAATCAATTCAACTATAAAGGGAGCTTACCGGTGCACCCCTTAAGCCTGGTGGCCCAGCTGCTCCCTTAACACCAGGGTCTCCTGACTGACCCTACACAAAAATACATGTACCGAAGTGAGATTTAAATGCAACAAAGAACATTGAAGACAACAAGTTATACAAACAGTTAAAAACTACATATAGATAGATGACAAATTTAAGGAAAACCAGTGTAAACAATTGCAGGAAAAACATGCTTCCAAACTGGTGTATTGCACTCTTTGGCCTGCAAAAACATGCTGAGAAGGGCCAGATAAAATTGAATTAGAAAAAATTAAGACAAAAAATTAATGTAACAATAGGTGCAAAAGAAATCTTAAAAATGTAGGGAAAATGTAGATAAGTCATCCTTTACCATATACTATACAAGTTGGTAAGTGCATGTATAGCTATTAGGAACACAGTATATGTATTATTGCTGTGGGGCTATCTTATGCTGTTTTGTAAGTTTTGCTGGCATAGTTTTGGTCCACTTCAGATTGATTCCACATTTAATATTATGAAACATTTCTAACTGATAAAAAAGGTCCTTTTCAGCATAGCTATGTCCCAATCCAAGGGGCACAATGGTTTTATTGAGTGATTTTTAAATATAAATACATTTTTTTTTACAGTTGAAACTATGTAAATAAAAACAGGCAGCAATGATTGGCAGATAATTTTTTTTACCTGTATTCAACTAAAAGATTTTACAAAGGCAAGGTAGACATGGCAGCGGTTCCAGTAGTTGGGCAGCTGACCAACTCTAAGAGTCAAGTCCCTCTGCATTGCCAGAGGAACAGAAATAATTAATGCTTACACTTGCTTTTCTCTAAAGCTGTGATATTGGGCCGCTTGGTATGATCCGGTCTTCTGATGCCGGACAATACCAGCATTCTATAACTTTCTGGAAACTTACTCTGGTCCTGCAATGTTTTGGGTCTAAATTTGGGACCCCACTGGGAGAGAAGTTTGCCCCAGAGGCAGCCTGATGTCATTTCCATATTATGCACTGGATGTGCCAGTTAGTATGGTTGGGGTTCTGCTCATGTACTGCTGGTTCAGTTGGTTCTAAAAGTTCCATATCTTTCCTTTTTTCCAAGAGTTGTTGCAGATGGCCAGAGCAGCCTGTCATATTGTAAAATCCAGTTCTCAGTTCTGCACTATCCATGTTCTATCCACTTTCTCCGTTGCAGGCTGTAGATGTTTTTGTCTTTCATTTGCCCTTTGTTTCTGTTATTTCCGCTACCTTATTTATTTGTGTTTGTCTTGCTTTTTGTTTGTGGCTTTTTAGCCACAGTATTGCTTTACATTGGTGAAATATCTTGCACTTTTTTTTACAATTCTTGCAGGTGTGAAACTCATGCTTTAATAGCAAGGTACAACCCACCCCTGTAACAGGTTCAACGAATTAAAAAAATTGACAATATTCTGTAATTACCTGGGAACTGAGAACATAAATCGGGGAAGTGACAAAAGTGACCACTGGCCTAAAGAATACAGTGTCCATTAGTTCCAAAAACAATTTTCTGTAAATGGTTAAACTACAAAATTTCTTGCACTGTGAATAAAAACCGTAATTGTTAGCATTCATGATAGCTTAACTATTTACCAGTTTATCTGTGTTAGGTTTCAAAACAGGTGTTTTTGTCACCATGCCTACCTTTTTAAAATGTACAAAGTGTATAAAATAGGAATTAACATATTTATGAGACATTTTATTTAATTATTATATTGATGAGGTAACACATGTTGTTATTCATGCTGTTTGTGCTATTTTCAGTGAAATGCCAGTAAAAGTCATATTACAAGTCACCACTTTCTATTTTTATTTTCATTTTACTTTTTGTCCCAATGTTTTTGAAACAGGGTTTGTATGTTAATTGTAAGATTGGTCTTTTTAATAATCAAAATTCACATTAAACACCTTAATAAGATTTATATTTATTTTTAATTTGTAATCTATCTGTATGTAAAGAAAAATACCTTTTGTCCTCGTGATCCAATATTTCCTTTTGATCCCGGGTTTCCTACTCTGCCAGGGGGTCCCTTTTGGAAAATGATTAGTATTATTAAGAAACAAACTAAATTTAAATTGTATTTGTTACAGTGAAATACATTTTGATAATAAAGCATACCTGAGCTCCTGGTAAACCAGTTATACCTTTCTGTCCTGGACCACCAGAAGGACCAATTTTCCCCTGGACAAATACAGGAAGATAATTACTCCAATTATTTACCAGACATATGTAATGATAAGACAAAAAAAAATTAATCATGCAATACATTTATTAAACAATAATTAGTCAACTTTATCCTAGTTCATTTAAACTTAATCACAGATTTAGGACTTTGTAGTATTGTGTTTACTGATGGCAATTGTATAGACCATATTCTGTTTATGGTACAATGTTTTTGGGCATTCTACTGTATCTAGGGTTTCCACTATTTCACTAGTGTTCAGATTGTATAGTCTATAGAACCATTATCAGCTGTAGCATTCACTGTGTTTCACCTAATGAATTTAAACATCTAGCCCTTTAACTATAGTCTAAGCAAAGTTAAAGCATATTTACACTTAGCACAAATGTTTCATACAAATATGCACTATGATAGATAGATACAGTGGGGCCAAAAAGTATTTAGTCAGCCACTGATTGTGCAGGTTCTCCTACTTAGAAAGATGAGAGAGGTCTGTAATTTTCATCATAGGTACACTTCAACTATGAGAGACAAAATGAGGGGGAAAAAAATCCAGGAAATCACATTGTAGGATTTTTAAGAATTTATTTGTAAATTATGGTGGAAAATAAGTATTTGGTCACCCACAAACAAGCAAGATTTCTGGCTCTCACAGACCTGTAACTTCTTCTTTAAGAAGCTCTTCTGTCCTCCACTCGTTACCTGTATTAATGGCACCTGTTTGACCTCGTTATCTGTATAAAAGACCCCTGTCCACAGCCTCAAACAGTCAGACTCCAAACTCAACCATGGCCAAGACCAAAGAGCTGTCAAAGGACACCAGGAAGAAAATTGTAGACCTGCACCAGGCTGGGAAGAGTGAATCTACAATAGGCAAGCAGGTTGGTGTGAATAAATCAACTGTGGGAGCAATTGTAAGAAAATGGAAGACATACAAGACCATTGATAATCTCCCTCGATCTAGGGCCCCATGCAAGATCTCATCCCGTGGGGTCAAAATGATCATGAGAACGGTGAGCAAAAATCCCAGAACTACACGGAGGGACCTGATGAATGACCTGCAGAGAGCTGGGACCAAAGTAACAAAGGCTACCATCAGTAACACACTACGCCGAGAGGGACTCAAATCCTGCAGTGCCAGGCGTGTCCCCCTGCTTAAGCCAGTACATGTCCAGGCCCGTCTGAAGTTTGCCAGAGAGCATATGGATGATCCAGAAGAGGATTGGGAGAATATCATGTGGTCAGATGAAACCAAAATGGAACTTTTTGGTAAAAACTCAACTCGTCGTGTTTGGAGGAAGAAGAATGCTGAGTTGCATCCCAAGAACACCATACCTACTGTGAAGCATGGGGGTGGAAACATCATGCTTTGGGGATGTTTTTCTGCAAAGGGGACAGGACGACTGATCCGTGTTAAGGGAAGAATGAACGGGGCCATGTATCGTGAGATTTTAAGCCAAAACCATCTTCCATCAGTGAGAGCATTGAAGATGGAACATGGCTGGGTCTTCCAGCATAACAATGATCCCAAACACACCACTCGGGCAACAACGGAGTGGCTCCGTAAAAAGCATTTCAAGGTCCTGGAGTGGCCTAGCCAGTCTCCAGACCTCAACCCCATAGAAAATTTGTGGAGGGAGTTGAAAGTCCGTGTTGCCCAGCGACAGCCCCAAAACATCACTGCTCTAGAGGAGATCTGCATGGAGGAATGGGCCAAAATACCAGCTACAGTGTGTGCAAACCTGGTGAAGACTTACAGGAAACGTTTGACCTCTGTCATTGCCAACAAAGGTTATGTTACAAAGTATTGAGTTGAACATTTGTTATTGACCAAATACTTATTTTCCACCATAATTTACAAATAAAATCTTTAAAAATCCTACAATGTGATTTCCTGGATTGTTTTTTCTCATTTTGTCTCTCATAGTTGAAGTGTACCTATGATGAAAATTACAGACCTCTCTCATCTTTCTAAGTAGGAGAACCTGCACAATCAGTGGCTGACTAAATACTTTTTGGCCCCACTGTAGCTAGCTCCCTATGTTCTCATGTGTTTATTCCAAGTACCTTGGATTTCTCCCGAAACATTTAAGTAAGCAGATAAGCTACTAAATTGCCACTAGCTCTAAATGAATGAGTGATAGATAATGGGTAAGTAACTGATGCTATGTAAAGGTTAGCATCCAGTCAATACTGGAAAGTAAACAGGAAAATAAATTAGCATGCAACAAAAGAAAATGCTCTGTAAAAGTAAATAAAAAAACACCATTGGCCCTGTAGCTCCAGGAATTCCTTGTAGACCTGGTTCTCCTGGAGGCCCCACGGCACCCTAAAAAGACGAAGACAAAACCAGTTTCAAAATGGGTTTCATGTACATACTAACTTATATACTATTTATATATTAAATGACACACTAAATTTGACTAAGTTTTTACATTCATAACTTATATATTGCTATTAGGGGAAATACAGATTACATACTGGTGAACCAGCAGGTCCTCGTCTTCCTTTTTGACCCTGTGAGGATACAAATGCAGGGTTAAAAAAAAAATACACATTGTAAAATCATGCTTACTGAAAAGCAGTAGTTAACTTACAGGTTTTCCATTTTCTCCAGAGCTACCTGGGTTACCATCTGGGCCAGCATCACCCTATATGTAAAGCAGAGAGATCCAGTGTTCATTGTGCTGTAACAATAATGATGACCTTTACACTGATAAACTTCACTGTGTTAATTAATGTGATTTAAAATTTTCTTTAAACTTACTGTGGCAATTATATAGATTTTTACTCAACTGGTTTAAAATATGGTCAGTTTAAGTTCTTACCTACACACCATGACCAGTTTCCTACATTTTCCAGAGCTTACATGTGTTGTATGGCATCCCACAAAAAATGAGGATACAGATTATGGACTGGCCATAGGTGTAAGCGTGTTAGTGAATGGGGTAAGTGAGCAATGCAATATACTATCTCCCTATTCAGGGTCTATTTCCTCTTTGTGCCCAGTGTTTTTGCCACTTATAAAATAAAAATAAAAAACTTATGTAAACCACATTTCCAGATAAGTTGGGGCATTTTATAAAATGCAAGCTTCTCTTGAACCTTTATTTATCTCACAAAACAACTAAAAAGATTCCCAATGTTTTCACAGACCAAATAAATAGAATTTTGCTGTTTCTTGTAAAAAGAATAAAAAATTAGAAGCTGATGTTGCAACACACTAAGAGGCACACACAATGTTTGCCACATGTTTACCACTGTGTTCCATCAACTTTCCTGTTAGTGATACTTTATTTTTTACCAATTCTTGCTTGATACAAGACTGCTCAACAGCCCATGGTCTTTGCTGAAACATGGACTCATCTGACCACAGCACACATTCCACTGCCGTTGGTCCATCTGAGATACGTTTGAGCCCAGAAACTTTGGTGACATTTTTGCATATAATTCATGTATGGCTTTCTTTGTGCGTAACAAAGGTTCAGGTTGCCTTTTTTAATGCAGCAACAGACCAAGTGACAACAGTTTTCTAATGTACTCCTGAGTTCATGTGGATATAATTATTACAGTGGCTTTTAACTTTTAACTATTATTTTGCCCCTTCCCAACTTTTTCACATTTTACTTATGTATTTTTTCCCAAGTATCCCAGGCGCAGTAGCCGACTTCTCTGCCCCCCTGCGACATGTGAGCATGTGTCAACACAATAGTCATACAACAATGTTAAAGCATCAGCATTAAAAGTCTTAAAGGAGTAAGTGTACATGCCTGCAGGCCTGGATATCCTATCTCTCCCTTAGGGCCACGAATGTTGTTCTCAGTACCTGGCTCACCCTTAAGATAAAACAGATGATAACAATTAACAACTAAACAATTAATGGGTATACAAAGCTATAATAAGTACAGTAAAAGGTTTCAACCATATTTCGTCAAATGTTTACTAAATGCATCCATTCATCTGAATACAAACAAATACTTATGTATACAAAATGAGAAACATATTCAAAAGCTTTCTGTTATGCTAGCCCACCACCTCTCAAATCTGGGCGGTGCTATCTGCTGGCCGGGTATCTACACAGCCATGATGCAAAACTGGTGCACTTGTTTATGATTTATGGTTTTGGTCACCTGCAAATCATTTAGGATGTATTCAATGGCATTTTCATTTCAAGTTCAAGTGTTTTTGATCATTTTGTTCCTGGGGACCTTTGCAAAGCTCCTGTCCTTTTACCATGATTGTTACATGTTGTATAAAATCTTCATCACTAATGGAAGCATCTTTTATTATACCACCAGCTAAAAGACACCATTTTATAAAGGCACAACAGCAGTTAACTGCAGCTTTTAAATAATTTAAAGTGCCCCCTTACAAGGCCCCTGCTCACAAGTAAGCATTCCATATGCACTATGTAATACTTCATAAGAAGCAAGTGGGATACTTCATAAGAAGCAAGTGAGTCACCATATGATGTTGTTAACTTTACTACAGTCACAACTAGGCAAACCACAAACAGTCAGCTTAGTCAACTTTTTGTCTTACACAAAGAAATAAGAGAAATCCAATCTTTAATGCCATATTGTTTTTATGAGGCATTATAAAAACATATCATTTATGGGGTATTGATTTTTCCCTTCAGAATGAAGGTCTATCACCAGACCTATCAGTAATGAATAACAGCTGGGGATCTCTGCATTTCATTAGGGAGAGAATGTTAAAGATCTTTTGACTCACTATATCACAATGCAGACACCAAAATGATTAGTAGGAACCCTGCTACATTTGTCATAAAATTATGAGCTGGACACATATCTCATACAACACCAGAGATTTAAATATAACAAAGCCTATATTTGTTCTCTTCCATAACATTTAAGAGTAAATATGGTAACTCACCGGATCTCCTCTCAGTCCTTTTTGTCCTGGTACACCTGGTATTCCTCTGGGGCCTTTCTTTCCCTGTAAAGGAATGGACATAATGAACGTAAGGATAGGCTTTAATAACACAGATTAGGACTAGACAGTTCTAAACTGTACTATATGATCAACAGTGTGCGACGCTGAGTTTAATTATTGGTTTTGGGTGTTTTAGCTGCACCCTATGCTGACAGATGTAAAAACATGTATTGATCACATAACTCTTAACTATGAAAGTTTAGATAGATAGATAGATAGATAGATAGATAGATAGATAGATAGATAGATAGATAGATAGATAGATAGATAGATAGATAGATAGGTAGGTAGGTAGGTAGGTAGGTAGGTAGGTAGGTAGGTAGGTAGGTAGATAGATAGATAGATAGATAGATAGATAGATAGATAGATAGATAGATAGATAGATAGATAGATAGATAGATAGATCACTTTATTAATCCCAAAAGGAAAGTCAAGTATTACAATGTTCTTAATTGCTTATCTCTCATTTTAATTTCATGTAACTAAATGTTTGCAAGAAGTTTTTCCGAGGTTCTAGATCTCAGGAATGTTTTAATGCTTTTAATTTTCTTTTCCTTATGTAAAGCACTTTGAATTGCCAATGTGTATGAAAGGTGCTATACAAATAAACTTGCCTTGCCTTGCCTTACAACAGCTTAAGGTACACCAAAAAAAAGTAAATGCTCAAAGTATATTATAAAAAACATTAAGTAAGTAAAAGACAAAAAATTATTATTATTGGGGGTAAGAATATTAAGTAAGTATTACAGTACAATGCAGGTAGGTAATAAATATATATGCAATATGTGATATAATAGAAATAATTAAGTGTCCTGTGCATTAAATATCCATCGATGTACAATGACATAAACAGAGTGATAGATCATGCTTCATGAGTCTGTCCTAATAGTCCTGGTATTGGCTCAGTGTGCAATGATGTCCCAGCACAGTGGAGATGAGTCATACAGAGTTTATAGCTTTTAAAGATATTGTTTTTTGGTTTGGTGTAAAGGAATGTCAGTGACCCACACAGGGCTCTGAGCTCAGACTGTCTTAACATCTTTGAGATGAATTGGAATGTTGATTGCAAGCTAGACCTTATTTTCCAACATCACTGTCTGACCTTACAATTGTTCTTTTGACTAAGTGTTCATGAGTGAAAAGCCTTTCCAGAACAATCAAGGGTGTTAAAGCAGCAAAAGTGGTTGGCAACTTTTTATTAATGCCTCTGGTTTTGGAATAGAATGTCCATCAAGTTCAGGCGTCTGCTTACTTTGCCATATAATATGTGTACATTTCACCTAAAACTTTCACACAGCTAGTGATGGATAAGAACTGTAGAACTGTGGGATATATTTCACTAAACATTTTTATAGCAGGAATGATGAAATATTTTACCAGGCTGCCTGGATCTCCTCGCTCTCCGAGGGATCCTCCTAATCCAGTGACACCCTAAAACAGAAAATACTGCAAATCAGTAAAGTTAAAAAGTAAAATACTTAACTTTAAAAATATTAAATATAGTGGTAACAGCTTGTTTAAAGCATTTTCAATTTAGTTGAGAAAGAAATAGAAATCTTACCAGTTCTCCATTTATTCCATCCAAACCATCTTCACCTTCTTCACCCTATCAGACACCAGTATGTAGTTATACCAGTAACTTTGTGGTAATTCACACAATTCCTTGTTATATAACAACAACTTAATATACATAGATTTATAGCTGCATTTGTTTGGAACATTTCAACTGTATTTTCCAAACTAATTCTTCTCAAACACATTCTGATATATATATATATACAGTGTATCACAAAAGTGAGTACACCCCTCACATTTCTGCAGATATTTAAGTATATCTTTTCATGGGACAACACTGACAAAATGACACTTTGACACAATGAAAAGTAGTCTGTGTGCAGCTTATATAACAGTGTAACTTTATTCTTCCCTCAAAATAACTCAATATACAGCCATTAATGTCTAAACCACCGGCAACAAAAGTGAGTACACCACTTAGTGAAAGTTCCTGAAGTGTCAATATTTTGTGTGGCCACCATTATTTCCCAGAACTGCCTTAACTCTCCTGGGCATGGAGTTTACCAGAGCTTCACAGGTTGCCACTGGAATGCTTTTCCACTCCTCCATGACGACATCACGGAGCTGGCGGATATTCGAGACTTTACGCTCCTCCACCTTCCGCTTGAGGATGCCCCAAAGATGTTCTATTGGGTTTAGGTCTGGAGACATGCTTGGCCAGTCCATCACCTTTACCCTCAGCCTCTTCAATAAAGCAGTGGTCGTCTTAGAGGTGTGTTTGGGGTCATTATCATGCTGGAACACTGCCCTGCGACCCAGTTTCCGGAGGGAGGGGATCATGCTCTGCTTCAGTATTTCACAGTACATATTGGAGTTCATGTGTCTTTCAATGAAATGTAACTCCCCAACACCTGCTGCACTCATACAGCCCCAGACCATGGCATTCCCACCACCATGCTTGACTGTAGGCATGACACACTTATCTTTGTACTCCTCACCTGATTGCCGCCACACATGCTTGAGACCATCTGAACCAAACAAATTAATCTTGGTCTCATCAGACCATAGGACATGGTTCCAGTAATCCATGTCCTTTGTTGACATGTCTTCAGCAAACTGTTTGCGGGCTTTCTTGTGTAGAGACTTCAGAAGAGGCTTCCTTCTGGGGTGACAGCCATGCAGACCAATTTGATGTAGTGTGCGGCGTATGGTCTGAGCACTGACAGGCTGACCCCCCACCTTTTCAATCTCTGCAGCAATGCTGACAGCACTCCTGCACCTATCTTTCAAAGACAACAGTTGGATGTGACGCTGAGCACGTGCACTCAGCTTCTTTGGACGACCAACGCGAGGTCTGTTCTGAGTGGACCCTGCTCTTTTAAAACGCTGGATGATCTTGGCCACTGTGCTGCAGCTCAGTTTCAGGGTGTTGGCAATCTTCTTGTAGCCTTGGCCATCTTCATGTAGCGCAACAATTCGTCTTTTAAGATCCTCAGAGAGTTCTTTGCCATGAGGTGCCATGTTGGAACTTTCAGTGACCAGTATGAGAGAGTGTGAGAGCTGTACTACTAAATTGAACACACCTGCTCCCTATGCACACCTGAGACCTAGTAACACTAACAAATCACATGACATTTTGGAGGGAAAATGGCAAGCAGTGCTCAATTTGGACATTTCGGGGTGTAGTCTCTTAGGGGTGTACTCACTTTTGTTGCCGGTGGTTTAGACATTAATGGCTGTATATTGAGTTATTTTGAGGGAAGAATAAATTTACACTGTTATATAAGCTGCACACAGACTACTTTTCATTGTGTCAAAGTGTCATTTTGTCAGTGTTGTCCCATGAAAAGATATACTTAAATATCTGCAGAAATGTGAGGGGTGTACTCACTTTTGTGATACACTGTATATCATATTTACTTTACTTTTATATATTTACTTCCTAGCTAGCTTAATTTTCCTCTTTAATTACTTTTTTTTAGCTGCTATTTTCCTACTATTTTAAACGATTAGCTTTCTCTTCTCCAATAATCCTTTCTTGTCGTTTCCTTTTTCCCCTCAAATTTTAAAGCTAGTTTTCCTTTTCTCTTTAAACCTTTTCAAATGACCTTCCCCAGCTTGCATTATCTTCTTTGTAATCCTTTTGTGACTAACTCCCTTTTCTTCTTAAATGTATTTTAACTAACATTTAAAGCTCCTTATGGTCTTGCTCCTTCTTATCTCAGTGAGCTGCTTTGTTTGTACCGTCCCTCCCGCACCCTCAGATCATCTGGCACTGGACTTCTGACTACTCTCAAATTTAAACTGTCATCTGTGGGTGGCAGATCATTTAGTGCTGCTGCCCCTAAACTCTGGAATTATCTTCCACTATCACTTTGTGACTGTTTCTCTACTTCTTCTTTCAAAACCCAACTAAAAACTTTTCTGTTCACTTCACAATTTTTTCCCCTCCTCTCCAAGTATGTAAAGCGTCCTTGGGATTGTGAAAGGCGCTGTATAAATTTAACATATTGCTATTATTTAACTAGCTTCTTTTATCCTATAAAATTTGTTCCCATCTTTTTCTAATGTGAAACGATACATTGCCAGCTACTATCAGTAATAAGAAGTATAACATAAGGTTGCACTTTGCTGTAAAGGCTACATACAGTTACATACAGTTAATGGTCACCAATATTTTGTAATATTCATTATATCTAAATAATTGAACATATGGATATCATTGTTCACTGTGCTTTCTGGTATTTGCTCGTAATCACAATATAAGGGATGATGTTTAATATGGACATTTGTAGTAGTTGTTTAATTTGAATTATGATTTTACTGTAAAATTGTTAAAAAACTGTTTGGATAAAACAGAAAAATGGCCCTTAATATTTAAACGCCTTAAATGCTGATGAAACTGCATGTGTTTTTTTGTGTGTTTTGTGTTGTACGATTTGTCGGGGGGTGGCACTGTGGCTCGATGGATATCACTGTGGCCTCACAGTAAGGTCTTGGAGAGATCCGGGTCCTTTCTGTGTGGAGTTTGCATGTTCTCCTGTGTCTGTGTGGGTTTCCTCCAGGTGCTTCAGTTTCCACCCACAGTTCAAATACATGCAGTCAGTTTAACTGGAGATACTAAAAAGTCCCCATAGGTATGAGTGTGTATGTGTGAATGTGTGTATGTGTGTTTGCCCTGTGATGGACTGGCAACCAGTCCAGGGTGTTTCCTGCCTTTCGGCCAGTAAATTGGACCAACCTGAGCCTTACAGGACAAAGCAGTGGTTAAACAAACAATGAATTAATTAACAAATGAATGAATGAAAATACACAAAAACATATTTTAAAAAATAGGTGAATTCATGACAGTTTAATTCCTCAATAATTACCACCATTTTGACATGATGTAGTTTTGAAGTTCAGTGTAAACATAATTAAGCCCTCATTTAAGTCTTTTAGGTATATTTATATTTAATTATTAACACCAGTACACTTAAGTCACTACATTTACACTTAATAATTGTAGCATACTTATGTAAAAGATCTTAAACTTACCTGATCACCCCTGTATCCTCTGACACCCTGTGGCAAATATTAAGACAATTTTTTTAGGCCAAGATGAAATATGCACACAATATTCATCTGCAATGATCACTATGCACAAAGGTAAAGTTCTAGTACCTTTGGACCTCTCTTTCCATGGCAGCCCAGATGTCCCTGGGTTCCATTCAGACCTGGTAGTCCTCTCCCTCCCTGAAATGACACAATATAGTATGAGGTTAGGAGTTTTAATTTATGTTTCATATAAATGACATGGGGACATACCAGGGGTTGGACAAAATAACTGAAACACCTGTCATTTTAGTGTGGGAGGTTTCATGGCTAAATTGGACCAGTCTGGTGGCCAATCTTCATTAATTGCACATTGCACCAGTAAGAGCAGAGTGTGAAGGTTCAATTAGCAGGGTAAGAGCTCAGTTTTGCTCAAAATATTGCAATGCACACAACATTATGGGTGACATACCAGAGTTCACTAATAAATTATTGTGGTCTAAAACCAGGTGTTTCAGTTATTTTGTCCAACCCCTGTATATATTTAGCAATAATATGGATGCACATTAATTAAAACTGTAGTGTCCGCCGTGGGACTAAAATAAAACAAGACTTATTCTGAAAGATCAAATGCTGAAGATCTTACACTGCCTCCCTCGTTGCCTGGGAATCCAGGATGGCCTTTCTGTCCACGACTGCCCTGTTCAGTAACAACAGAGATGCAGTTTAATTAGGGGCCCATTTAATTCAGTGTGCATTTTGCATAGAATCAAAAAGCTTATTACCTTTGGTCCTGAAAATCCTCTGTGTCCTTGCTGCCCTTCGTGACCAGCACATTTACACATCACATTACAGCACTCTCGCGAAACCACATTATCCTTGAGGAAGTTAGAAGGAGAAACAAGAGAATATGTTAATTAATAGTTAGAAAAAGAGTGATTTCATGTAATACATTTCATTTTTGTATCTAACTAAACTATTTAATGTATTTATATCTGATCCTTAACTAAATGGTGTGCAATATTAATTCATTCACTGTCTGTTTTACCACCGCAGACAGGATGCTAGTTCATCAGGGCAAACACACACACACACACACACACACACACACACACACACACACACACAAACACATACACATACACACAGCTATTTTAGCAGCTCCAATTAACCTGACTGTGTGTCCTTGGACCTGTGGGAGGAAATTGAAGCACCCGGTTTAGTGCTCAGGTGGTGCAGCAATTTATTACGTTAGCCCACCACTTCTGAGATCCTGGTTTGAATCTCAGTGGTGCTATCAGTAGCTCTAAACAGACATGATATCTTTGTCTGCAATGGACTGTTGCCCTGTCCAAGGTATTCTTTTTCAGTACAATAAAATACAATTAAAGAAAAAACTGTTAAAATATTTATATAAATTATGAGTTTTTGAAAAACAAAAATGTGGAACAAGGCAGAACTGGTGTGCCAGGTGAAGATCCATACCTCCAAGATTATAAGAAATTAACCCAAATTCAGGATGCTTAACCAAGCTAAAATAGTAGTGTGCTAATATATTATCAGTAAAATAACAAGTTGACAAAATAAAACATCTAAAACAACAAAAAATGAAAACACAAAAATGAATAATGATTTATATTAAACAGATTGGCAGTTATTAGTGTGTACAGTTGCTACATGTCTTATGTATTTTTATAAAGACACAAACAAAATGAAGTTTACACAACTGGATTTTATGACAAGGTTGCCGTTCAGCTATCTTTAGGCCAATGTGTTGATTAAAGTACAGTATTACTGTCATAATAAGAAAGGAATCTAACATCAAAACATCAGATTTTGAGAAACTAATAACTTTTCATTAAATTCCATAGATCTGATCAGTTCTTTTTTAATCTAAAATTGTTAAGTGTCTTTTTGTATTAGATTCAAACTAATTAGATCCTTGTAATGTACTTTTTTGCAACTATTATTTGTTAACGTACTGACTTACTAACTGTCTCTGCATGGTACTGGCTACACTTCGCATGCCAATCGTGAGAGGCTCCTTATAGTCGAAGCCCCGTCCAAACTCCAGCTTCTGTAGCTCTGCGGTGCTTTGGACTCCTTCCAAAGCTACAGTCAGCAGTGCATGAACTCCTGTTACATAAATACAATGACAATAAATATTTCTTTTTTTTACACACAATTTTTTTGGCACATTAGAAGAACCATCACTTGGTATAAGCTTACCAAGTTTTAAGTTTTAAGTTTTATTTAAATTAATTTTAAATACTGTGATTTATAAAATAATAAAGAAGCAGTAAAAAGTTACTAAGCTATAATTACTATTTATAAAAATTTGCATTAATTTAATTTATAGTTGTAAATATAATTTATTCACACAAATAATTATAAAATGGTATAATTTGTACATAAAGGAAACATAATTGGCATTGTATATACTTTTATCAAGTCTTTCGAGCAGATACCTTTACTGTTTTTTTAATTATGGTTGCAATCATACAAATCAGGATTTAATTACCAAACTAGTTAATGCTATGCTGTACAAATAATGCTAGTGTAGAGTATAGCTAAACTGATCTGATAACAAAACAGAATCAAACAAAATGGTTCTTTACAGAAACACCCATTAAAAGATTTTTGGGGGTCACTAAGATGAGCCCTTTTGGATCCAGAAGACATAATTAGTTTTAGTAGTGTACTTTATGAAAAAAAATGTTGAATTTGGTTTCCTTACCACTTTCCTTTAGATCATCTGAAGCACGCTTGAGCTCCCCTGTATGCGCATTCAGGCCATCAGTGAAGATGATTACAACCTACGTATGTTAACCAGAGCAGTTGATTATTGATCAAAATTAAGAAAAATGTAATAATACCACTGACTTCTTTTACATTTTCAAACACAAACACTGCTAGTCTGTCCAATGTGTGAAGGTGGACATGTACAGTCTCTTCCACAAATATTACCCCAAGGAAAACCTGCTTTGGTGGCGCAGCTGTAAATCATGCTAGTATATGACATAGCGGCTTGATATGATTAAACATGTCTGAGTGATAGGGGTGACTGAATAGCCAAGCCATCGTCAGTGTGCTTTCATTGATGGTCCCAAGCATGAGCAAATTGATATACAAGTTTGTGTGTCACAATTATTAGCCCATTGTTATTATTATTAGTATATTTTCATTGACATCATTTTTTAGAATTTATCTAAGTGATTAGGAAAAGTCAGCCAGGACTTACTGTTCCACTGTGATATAAATATGGGGCGGCACACGGGCCTAATTCACATTCTCATCAATCATTATAAGAGACCAGATAACACAAGTGCTATAAAAGGTTGGTAAGTTGCATACATCTGGAAACAGCTACAAGAGATCAGCTAAACAGTTAAAATGCCCAGTTAAAATACCCAATAAAAAGTTTAAAACAACTCAAGATGTTAAGAATCTGCCTGGAAGAGAAACCATCTATAATGACCACACACAGTGATGAGGATGTTTAGAGGGGCCAGAGAAACTTGAATGATTACAGTTGGAATATTTAAATCATTAGTTATGTCTTGTCTAACTACATTATGACGCCACATACATAACCAGAAGTAGTTATGGAGGATTGTCAGATGAAAGCCGTTGCAGTTAAAACAAACTTAAGATCACTCAACAAACTTAACCGTCTATAGTTTGGAAGACATTACTGGAACTTTCCATTGGACAGTTTCTATAGTTGCTATAGTTGATTCTATAGTTACACCACCAGATAAAAGTTTTAGAACAATCTATTTTTATTTTAAACTTTGTGTGTCTTCCTTCAATGTGTGCTTGTATCACAAAAATTAAATAAAAAAATCATTTCTTTAGATAAAAGGACTGAGTTTATTGCTTTTGTGTAAGTATTCTACATTTATTGGCACCTGTGTGAAAATTTTGACTTTAACTATAAAACAGTCTGTAGAGTACTCAGGTTCACATGTACATTTACAGGCTTACTCACCTTCACTCCAGCGTTGGAAGCTTTTAACTTGTTCATAAAAGATTGCAGGAGCTGCGAGTTAAAGGCCAGAGCCTGAGTAATCCGCAGGTTCATAATTTTGTTCATTATATCATCACTAATGGTCTCAAAGTTAGTGTCATATAATAACGTTCCATCACTAGCAACCACACGGAAGCCAATGTTGTTCTGATGTTCTGTTAGCCGTTCAGTCCTGCAGCACAGATTGGGCAGTTTGGAGATTTTTTGCATAATGTCACGCAGGTATTCCTGAAGCTTATACTGGCTACCAAAGATCAACTGCGAACTTATCCTGGTGATATCGAATCCAACAGCAATGTCAACAGTGCAATCTGTGAAAAAAGCAAACTGAGTGTTAACTGATTGCTATTAACTCAGTTATCAAACCCATATAATGAACATCATGTTACATCATGTTGTCTTAATGTGTAATGTTTAACGTCAGATTTATAAGCGTTATATAGCAAAGACCTGTATTCCAATATTCCTAGAATACTGCTACAATGGAATGTGAAGTGGCATTATATGACCTCCAAAACTAGCTGGTTTAGACCAGTTCCTATGTTCTAGCTAAGAAATCTCTATTAATTATTAGGGATGTCCCAATCCGATCTCAAAGATCGGAATCGGGGCCGATTAAGGCATTTTTTAAATGATCGGTATCGGCCTTACTAATGCCGATCCTAAGCCAATCCTTTGTTTTACGTCAACATGTCCACATGTGTGGAAATACTTTAAATTGCAAAGTGAAACAAGTCCAACAGTGAAGTGTAATGTCTGCAATGCGAGCGTTTCACGAGGCGGTAGTAGCAGAGCTGCGTTCATTACTGTAGAATTTTACTGTTTATATGGTGTGTGAGAAAAGGATCACACCGGTTTACAAAATAATAACTTTTAATCCGAGTATGAAAACTTCAGGACCATACCATATAGCTTTTACGAGTTTACGTGTTACAAGACTGAACGACATCTCAGTATCAAGAACTCTGTTTGGCTTAGTTATGTAACCGAGCGTCGTAGTGATGCACTTGCTTAATAAAGAAATAAATACACGGTATATTCACAAATTGTCGAGAGCATAACACTTTATTAACTTCTTCTGTTATGGTACCAAATAGCGGACAGCTAGAGTCATCGCGTTAGCCAAGCACGCTATTCCATGCACTATGGAAGACCCAAAGGGTCAAAACACACTCACTTCGCGTAGAAACGTCCATCAAACCATTTTGAGTGTTCCAGTTTTACTACTACAATGCTGCACTATGCAGGCATTTTTTTTTCTTACAGCACTGCAGAGCTATTCAGTTGTTAAACATATACACTGGATTAATTTGAATAACTGTAATGTACTTGAAGTGTGCACTGTGTGAACAGTATTATCTAGATCTTATCTAGACAATATCTAGAAAATATAAGTATCGGTTTGAGACTCGGTATCGGATTGGGATCAAAATTAATGATTGGGATAAGGATCGGGAACAAAAAACGTGATCGGGACATCCCTATTAATTATGTTATCTTCCACTGCCCTACAAGGTCACTGATGGGAGTATAAAGGGTGATTATTTTCTTTCCGTCTTATCACATTCACCAAGTCTCTATCTGAGACTTTGTCAGTGCAATCGTTCTCCGCAGACAAGAATCTACTCTTCTACTCATCAAGTCTTCTACTCATAATCCAGTCTCTGAGCTATTTTATTACAGGTTTTTCCACCACACAATATGGATGCATATTAACAAATGAAACAAATTAAATAAATGAAAAAAACAACAAATGAAATGAAGTTGACCAGACAAAACATGAAATGTATTGGGTTCATACTGTCTGCAATAAAATAAAAGTCACCCCTCATTAATGCATACTTTTTATTTGCATCATTTTTTTTGTTTGCATTATTTGTCCCAACTTTTTCTGATTCAGATTTGCTTTTTAGGGTAAAAAAGCAATATTATGGCACTGGGGAAAACACCACTAGGCCATAAGCCTTTTGGAATATCGATCTGTGGCCTTATAGATTCAAAAGTGAGACATTATAAAGTTTATAGGTTTTAATTTTTTTTCCTTTAATAAATAAGTATGTGAAAACATTTATGAGAATCTGAAATTACTTAGTGCTACAAGCAAAAATAGAGGAAATAACTTTAAACTTCTATGTTCTTTAATTTCTTGTAATGAAACATTTCTAATAAATATGCATCTAAAACTTAAAATCATAAAAATTTAGATAAAGCATCTTTCAGTGTTATGTTTCCTAAAACAAGGTGTTTACAAGTATATGAACGAAATAATTAATGAAATATAAAGAGCCATTACCTTTCATCTCGGCTGGGTATTGAGTGCAAAGGCTTTTGATCACCACCTGGGTTGTTTGATTTAATGCCAGGCTGTTGAAACCATAAGTAAAAGTCCTTCTAGGTTCCCGGGAAATGTCATTGATCTCAGAAATTAAGACATCCCCAATTCCAATGACAGATATCTGAATTCCCATGGCCCTTAAATTTTTAGCTGCTGCAGTGACACTGTCGGCTGATTGTGAAGCCGTAATAAGCAGCAGCATTTTTGAAACTCCAGCTCGGCTTCCTTTACTGACTTGAAAGAACTCTTGTACTTGAGTGAGAGCATTTCCAATGCGAACCTGAGTCCCTTCACTGCGTGACTCCTCTTTTATCTTCGTGATGGCTTTAATTGCTGTCTTCACATCCGTTTCATTGTGTTTCAAATAAAACTCTTTTTTGTATGTATAACCGAACTGGGCTACACCAATTTGGTAGAGATCTTTTCTGATGCGAAGATTGCTCACAAGGTTCAGCATGAAATTTTCCATGGTCTTCCATGAGGCCTCTTTGATGTTTTCAGAGCCATCCATCAAAATGACCAAATCAGCTTTACCATCTGTACATTCTGAAAAACAGCAAAATCAGATTGATATTAGGGATATGTAATATGTAATGTTTTTATGGAAAAAAAACAATCAAAAAGCTAATTTAAAGCTAGTTTTAAAGCCATGTATGCATGTGTATGGGGTTAAGTCCTTTTTTTCTAATGTTAGTGCCCTGTATGCACTGGCTAGTGTATTAGCACGCACTGGCTAAGTATTTGTATTTGTTAAGTACCATTTTAATGCATTTGACTGTGATGTTTGAACATTTGACTGTATTTTTATAGTGCATGGCATTTCACTTTCAGGATACCCAAACATTTTAATTACAAATATATCACCTTTTACACCATTTGTTTTTGACATGGGATGTCAAATAAGCTCATGAAATAAAATGTGAGATGACAAAAAAATATTTTTGTTTTTAGGGACCAAAAAAATATTTTTATTTAACTTGTGCTTAATTACAGTTTAATTAAACCAGCATGTGACCATTTATCTTCAAATCCCACATTCCTGTGTTTTGTTGGAGTGAAATTGTTTCATTCTAATTATTAACTCTCATATAAGCTTGTTTTACTGACATTCTGCAAATGCTATATATTTACCTGGTTTTGATTCTGTGCAAATCACTTTGGAAAAAGTTTTCAGCAGAGCCTCCAAAGCTGAATAATTAGTCACATTGTAAACCTTGTTGATGTCTCTGGTGATGGTTAGAAGCTCGTCTTGTTTTGCCTTGCCGACTCCAATGCCATAAACAGTAACACCAAGTTTATGAATCTCCTCGGCAGCTTTGGGTAAACCGTACGGATTTGTGGCCTCACCATCTGTAATCACTATCAGAATCTGTGGAACACCATTTGCACGTCTTCCACCTTTGGCTTGACCAAAGTATTCCAATGAGTATAGTATTGCCTCAGCTGTATATGTGTCGCCTGTTGGTTGGTCCAATTGACTTATAGCTGTCATAACCTCTCCTTTGCTTTTGTACTGATTAAGTGTGAAATTAGCTTTAGTCTCTTCTATATCAGAGTAAAGAATTGTACAAAAGCAGACAGCAGATGGTCCAACGTTTGTGCTATCCACTAATGCGTTCATAAAAGACTTTACCTTCTTAAAGTCTTGCTCAACTATGCTTGTGGAACCATCCACTAAAAAGACAATATCTGCCGATTGTATCTTCTGACAATCTGAAAAAAAGAAAACCATTATTACCATTATTATTACATTAACACATGTTGTAAAACATCTAAAAACATCTAAAAAGATAACTGTACAAATATTTTTAACTAAGCTTCCCATGTCATAATCAAATGTAGATTGTTTTTAAAAATATATTTATTTTACTTTTGGATTGCTAAGCATACAAATGACCCCTCCAACTGTGCAGGGTGTGCCTGTAGTCTCTGAGAGCTGTTTTGGATATTTCAGGTGCTTTGGTTTCCTTCCAACTGCAAACTATCTTTTTTCTTTTTCTCCAATTTTCTCACCTAATCTAGTCGTATCCAATTACCCTGACTGCATTACGCTTCACCTTTTCCGATACAACCCTCCACTGCTGACTGAGGAGCTTCGCAACTGACACACACCCCCTCCGACACGTGTGCAGTACCGAATTCCTCTTTTCACCTGCATGAGGCGAGTTCTTATGCGGATCAGCCTTGTGCACGGAGAGCCACACGCTGATCAGCATTATTCCTCGACTCTGGGCAGGTGCCATCAATTAGCCAGCAGAGGTTGTAATTGCACCAGTTATGAGGAACCATGGTTTTGTTTGTCCCACCCTGTGAACAACAGCCAATTGTTGTAACTCTCCCTGTAAGTAAATGGGTAAGTGCATGGTGGACTACAATGTCCGAGCTGTATTCTTGTGCTTTAGATTAAGACCCTCCCAAAACCCTGATGTTTTTGGTCCTGACCATTGAAGAACAGGATGAAAGCAGGCTAAAAAAGGTATGAAGAAAAACACATGAACTACAATCAGTAATTGTAGAACTTCAAAGTGCTTCTGTATGGTAAGTGGAGCTGATAAAATGGACAGTGAGTTTAGAAACAAGGAGGTGGTTTTAATGTTATGGCTGATAGGTGTATAGTGCTTGTGTTTGATTATGTTTTATTGTTTTTTTATTAGAAACTTGTAACACATGTCTATAGTACAGACATTTGATATTTGATTTGATTTCTTAAATCTATCTTTACTTTTTCTAGTTAATATTAACACCTCAACCCACATACCACCAACCCCAACCTACAAAAACATTTACTTATTTAAAGAGTCAAAATTAGAGATGGTTAGTTTTAAATCATTAGCTCAGCCATCTAAAAGTGACACATTTATGTAGATATTATGTGGAGTTTGAGAGGTAACATATCTACCAATTGTTCTCTTCTGCCATTATTTTATTAGATTTTATAAAATATTATATATACAGAATGACTGATTGTTTTGTGCTTGTTTTTGGATGCCACCATAAATAACTACATATAATGTACATGTTAAGACTTAATTCTAAGTTCTGGAATAATGTTCTACAAAAAGTTTACTTCAGTTAAGCACAGATTAGTTTTAGTCCCTCTGATAGATCAATGCTAGCTTAAAATTAAACTTAGTTTGACCAAATACATTAAATACTTTTAATTTAACGCTGGCTTTTTACCTATTTAAAAGGCAACATAAGTACTAATACTAGTACAAATATTAGTAAAGGTGCTATTTACACCTTAGATCTATCTTTACAATTGCAATGATCTTCATGAATAGATTTTTTCCTAATTATGGTCATGCTGGATTCAGCTCCTAATCTGGGAAGACTGGGTATGAGATCGAAATACACACTGGACATGATGCCATGCCCTAGCTGGGCATTACACCCTAATACACTTTTATACGTGATGTTGTAATTAAGCACAGTAAACCCAGCAACATAAGTAGGAAATCAGAGCACTCAGATTAAATCCACAATCCAAAATCCACACAGAAGGTAACAGGGTGTGAGGATCCAACATTAGTTTGTAATAATGTATGGTTTAACAATATCATCTGCTTTGCCACTGGGAAATTAAACATAAAGAACATAACAAACATAATGTATTAAAGCATGACTTACCTTGAGCAGAGCTGTAGACCTTGAGTGATAGTTTTTTCTGTAAGAATTGTAATTCATCATAATTTATAGACAAAAAAGTATTATCTTGACTCCCACTGATCTCCCTCAGCTGTGTGCTGTCGACTTCTCCGATTCCTACAGAATAAATGGTAATCCCCTTATCCCTCAGAGCTTTTGAAGGCTGAGCAACATCATCATTCGACATGCCATTTGTGATCACAATGAGGACCTTTTTAGCTCCGAGACGAGCTCCTTCTGATGAATCAAAGTAATTGATGGCATACTGAAGAGCAAGCCCAGTCGAAATCTCTTCTTGCAACTGCTGAATATTATCAATTGCTTCAACAATCTCACTCCTCTGTTTAAACTTGTTGAGGGGAAATTCAATTTGTGGGTGTGAACTGTACTGAATAACTCCAAATTGTACGCTTTCATTGCACATTCTAGATTTGAACACCATAGAATTCATGAATTCCTTGATCTTCTTAAAATTGTCACTGGAAATGGTATCTGAGCCATCCATCAAAAAGATTATATCTGCCAGTATGTTCTTGCAGGCTAAACGAAGAAAAAAAAAAGAAATGTGGGGTTATGCTTGGCGAGCAACATTGATACACTGAGTATTTAAGATATATTTTATACATTTCTAAAAGATCTTTAGTTTATACTGGTCTTCCATATACTGCACTTCTTGGCCTATACGCATGTACAGATTGGTACACTCAACCATATTCAGTTGAAAACAGATACTGAAATTGATTTCAACTTTAACAGAAAAAAAAAGCAGTTTCCTCCCAGAGTCCAAAAACATGCAGTCAGGTTAATTGGAGACACTGAATTGCCATATAGGTGAAAGGGTATGTGTGTGTGTATGTGTGTCTGCCCTGTGATGGACTGGCGATCCGTCCAGGGTGTTACTGTGTGCCTTGCGCCCATTGAAAAGCTGGGATATATTTCAGCATAAGCCCCCTCACCCCCACCCCGCGACCCTAATTGGATAAGCGGTTAAGAAAGTGAGTGAATGAGTGAGTGAGTAATAAGCAATGTTGACTATCAGACAACTACAAACTACAAAGCCAATTTTTAGAAAGGTTGGGACATGTTGTTAAAGGCTAAGAATTGTTTTTTTCTTGAACCTTTATTTAACTCACAAAAGTACAAAGAAATGACTTAATGTTTTAGCTGAACAACTTGATTCTGATTTGTAAATATAAACAAATTTTCAATCTGATGCAGGTAACAAAAAGTTAGGAAAGATACAAAAGGTACTTAAAATATAGAATATTCAAGTAATACTATTTTGAAACCTTCCATAATAAGAATTTATTTGATTTAATTTTGTGTGGCAACATAAATACTAATACTAGTACTAATATTAATAAAGGTGCTATTTACACCTTAGACCTATCTTTACAAGTGCATTTATCTTCATTAATGGATTCATCCTAATTATGGTCACACTGGATTCAGCTCCTACTCTGGGAAGACTGGGTATGAAATCGAAATACACACTGGACATGATGCCATGCCCTAGCTGGGCATTACACCCTAGTACACTTTTATATGTGATGTTGCCATTAAGAACAGTAAACCCAGCAACATAAGGAGGAAATCATAGAAAATATAGAATCAGGAGAATATAGAATATTCAAGTAATACTATTTGGAAACATTTCATAATAAGCATTTAACTGATTTAATTTTCAAACATTTCTTAAAACATGTTTTCTGCATGAGTAGGAGTAAATGGTCGGGGAAACTGGAGTCTGGGAAATGTCAAGGGGTCTGAATACGTTTTGAATCCACTTCACATGGTTATAAGTCAATTTTTCTAAATGTTTTGCTGTTTTGTCTTTTATTGTTATTTTTGTTCGGTTCTATGTCACTTGTGTGAGGGGGAAAAAAAATACTGATTTATAACTGTTTAGTTAAGTGCTGATATCAGATATACTCACTGCTTAGATCACTTAGATATTTGCTTAAACGCATGTACGTATGTTTGTGTGAGAGAGGAATGTACAGGGAGCCTGAACTTTGTCAGCGAGTTGTGTATGACTGAACTGGCATGTTAAACAGATGTGGTGACAGACCATCTTTTTACTATTCAGTTATCTTACAGATTTACTGGCCAGTCTCACAGGGAGACTGACTGTATCTCACAGACTTCACTCCCTCTTAAACATGTTCTCTCTTTGTCTATGAATACCCAATTGCCTCCTTTTGGGCCCTCTCTCACTCTTTTTTACTACAACTGGCTTTGTAATGAGAGCCTTTCTCTGTAGAGAAATAAATCTCAATCAACTAAATTGAGGTAAATGATAATTAAATAATTATTTTTCCATTACATCACAAAAAATGTGCAGATAGCCATAACATTAAAACCACCTCCTTGTTTCTACACACATTTGTCGTTCTACAATTACTGGATGTAGTCCATATGTTTCTCTGCATGCTTTGTTATCCCCCTTTCATGCTGTTCTTCAATGATCAGGACTCTCCCAGGACCACTACAGAGCAGGTATTACTTGGGTGGTGGATCATTCTCAGCACTGCAGTGACACTGACATGGTGGTGGTGTGTTAGTGTGTGTTGTGCTGGTATGAGTAAATAAGACACAGCAATGCTGGTGGAGTTTTAAACACCTCACTGTTACTGCTGGACTGAGAATAGTCCACAAACCAAAAATATCCAGCCATCAGCGCCCCGTAGGCAGTGCCCTGTGACCACTGATAAAGGTCTAGAAGATGACCAACTCAAACAGCAGCAATAGATGAGCGATCGTCTCCGACTTTACATCTACAAGGTGGACCAACTAGGTAGGAGTGTCTAACAGAGTGGACAGTGAGTGGACACGGTATTTAAAAACTCCAACATCGCTGCTGTGTCTGATCCACTCATACCAGCACAACACACACTAACACACCACCACCATGTCAGTGTCACTGCAGTGCTGAGAATGATCCACCAACTAAATAATACCTGCTCTGTAGTGGTCCTGTGGGGGTCCTGACCATTGAAGAACAGAGTGAAAGCGGGCTAAAAAGGTATGTAGAGAAACAGATGGACTACAGTCAGTAATTGTAGAACTACAAAGTGCTTCTATATGGTAAGTGGAGCTGATAAAATAGACAGTGAGTGTAGAAACTAGGAGGTGGTTTTAATGTTATGGCTGATCAGTGTATATTACATGATTGGAAAAAAATTGTTTTGTGCTAAAAATAGATATACAGCCCTCAATATATGATGTTATAAGATTATTTTCTGAATATGTATTGTCTATTTTACACTAACTATAAAATAAACTCTGCACTGCTGAGTGTGTGTGTGTATGTGAAGTCTGTATTGGCCACCATTGCCATGGCTGCCACACTACAACACTTGGGCCAGTATAAACACAACACCACATTTTTGTAGAAATTGGTTTAGAGCTTTAGAAGCAACCAGAGCCCTGAAGCATCATAGAACCTTGTTTATTGCTCTTTTAGAGTAATACAATTTAATAAAAAATGTTTGTAATGTTGATGTTACCACTTAACACATTAGACATTCTTACCATGATCGGAGCACACATCAGTTGCAATTTCATTCTTGATAGGTTGTAGTTTATCCAAATTTGTAACAAAGAACGTCTTTCCCGGGTCATCTGTAATTTTCAGGAGCTGCTTGTCATTTGCATTGTCCATTCCAATCGTATAAATGGTGACCCCCTTCGCTCTCAGCTCTCCTGCTGGCTCTTTCACCTCATCTTGAGACTCTCCATCAGTGAGAAGAATTAGAATTTTTTGAGTGTCGCTGTCGCGTGTCTTGTCAGCGTCGTCAAACTGCTTGCTCATGAAATGCAGGGCTTTGCCTATATTTGCAGTTCCATATTTCAGTCTAATGCTGTCCACAGTTTTTTCAAGGGAAGTTATGACGGTAGACTCTGCCAGATCAAACTCCAGTTTGGGTATATCTGAATACTGCACTACACCCACACGAACCCGCTTTGGTCCAATAGCAAACATTTGCATAAATTTCTTGATGAAATCTTTGACCTCCAGAAACTTATTGTTGTTACTCGAGGAAAAACCAAGGAGGAAATAGATGTCCGCTTTCTCAGTCTGTGTACATCCTGAAATTAGACCATTATTAAAACGATGTTAAAAGGGAACAAATGTAAAAAAAAAAAAAAAACCATCAGACATGAATAAGTTTAACTTTAATAACCTATTCTAATTTATCAGGTATTCCTACCAAAATCTTGTGGACTTCATTTGCCATTATTGTGAAATAAAGAGCTTAATTTAAACAGTAAATTGTTTAAATTAAGCTCCCTATTATCGCTCCATATTATCTGAAGGTTGTAGGCTTAATCCTAACAATGCCATAGACCAGTCTTTTTAAGGAGCTGACTGGCACTGCTCTCTGAGTGCAAGGGACTTTATCTCCCTATTCATTATACATCAGTAGGCTCATGTATATAGACAAGTTCAATTAACACCTTTCACTAAGGCATGTTAATCTGTCCACTACCATTAAATAAAACATAGCTTGTAAAAAGGAATTTTTATAGTTAATCAAAATGTGACTGCATCTACGAAGTGCTTTCTGATAAATCATCCATTTGTAGTGACAAACTGCTAATTAAACACAGTAAAAAAAATTAAGCTAAAAAAAGTAGTCAAATAAAGTAAAGTGAGAGTTTTTAATGCTTGAAGGTGAAAATTGGGATTTACTTCAAATCCCAAAGAAATTTCCAAAAAGAAATATAATATACAAGACATTTCCCCTTCAGTTTATTGTTTTGTCCTTTTGTCCTTCAGTTTATTGTTCAGGAATTGTTTTGTCCTTTCTTGTTATATTCTTTGGAAAGCGTGATCTTTTCCCGGCATTATTTATGGATTGACTGCAATAGTGTATCTCAACAAGATTTTTGCCCTGATTTTCGCTCGCCGACTGTTTGCTGCTAGATGTGGCAGCTCAGGAGCAACTCTGGGTTCACTCAGGGATCGAAACTTGGCTCTTGATTGCTACAGTGTATCACAAAAGTGAGTACACCCCTCACATTTCTGCAGATATTTAAGTATATCTTTTCATGGGACAACACTGACAAAATGACACTTTGACACAATGAAAAGTAGTCTGTGTGCAGCTTATATAACAGTGTAAATGTATTCTTCCCTCAAAATAACTCAATATACAGCCATTAATGTCTAAACCACCAGCAACAAAAGTGAGTACACCCCTTAGTAAAAGTTCCTGAAGTGTCAATATTTTGTGTGGCCACCATTATTTCCCAGAACTGCCTTAACTCTCCTGGGCATGGAGTTTACCAGAGCTTCACAGGTTGCCACTGGAATGCTTTTCCACTCCTCCATGACGACATCACGGAGCTGGCGGATATTCGAGACTTTGCGCTCCTCCACCTTCCGCTTGAGGATGCCCCAAAGATGTTCTATTGGGTTTAGGTCTGGAGACATGCTTGGCCAGTCCATCACCTTTACCCTCAGCCTCTTCAATAAAGCAGTGGTCGTCTTAGAGGTGTGTTTGGGGTCATTATCATGCTGGAACACTGCCCTGCGACCCAGTTTCCGGAGGGAGGGGATCATGCTCTGCTTCAGTATTTCACAGTACATATTGGAGTTCATGTGTCCCTCAATGAAATGTAACTCCCCAACACCTGCTGCACTCATGCAGCCCCAGACCATGGCATTCCCACCACCATGCTTGACTGTAGGCATGACACACTTATCTTTGTACTCCTCACCTGATTGCCGCCACTCATGCTTGAGACCGTCTGAACCAAACAAATTAATCTTGGTCTCATCAGACCATAGGACATGCTTCCAGTAATCCATGTCCTTTGTTGACATGTCTTCAGCAAACTGTTTGCGGGCTTTCTTGTGTAGAGACTTCAGAAAAGGCTTTCTTCTGGGGTGACAGCCATGCAGACCAATTTGATGTAGTGTGCGGCGTATGGTCTGAGCACTGCCAGGCTGACCCCCCACCTTTTCAATCTCTGCAGCAATGCTGACAGCACTCCTGCGCCTATCTTTCAAAGACAGCAGTTGGATGTGACGCTGAGCACGTGCACTCAGCTTCTTTGGACGACCAACGCGAGGTCTGTTCTGAGTGGACCCTGCTCTTTTAAAACGCTGGATGATCTTGGCCACTGTGCTGCAGCTCAGTTTCAGGGTGTTGGCAATCTTCTTGTAGCCTTGGCCATCTTCATGTAGTGCAACAATTCGTCTTTTAAGATCCTCAGAGAGTTCTTTGCCATGAGGTGCCATGTTGGAACTTTCAGTGACCAGTATGAGAGAGTGTGAGAGCTGTACTATGAAATTGAACACACCTGCTCCCTATGCACACCTGAGACCTAGTAACACTAACAAATCACATGACATTTTGGAGGAAAAATGACAAGCAGTGCTCAATTTGGACATTTAGGGGTGTAGTCTCTTAGGGGTGTACTCACTTTTGTTGCCGGTGGTTTAGACATTAATGGCTGTATATTGAGTTATTTTGAGGGAAGAATAAATTTACACTCTTATATAAGCTGCACACAGACTACTTTTAATTGTGTCAAAGTGTCATTTTGTCAGTGTTGTCCCATGAAAAGATATACTTAAATATCTGCAGAAATGTGAGGGGTGTACTCACTTTTGTGATACACTGTATGTGTGAACTGTTCAACGACTCGATCCGAGCAGCTCGCCGACTGAAGAAAAATATCTAGCATGTAAAATATCTGGATCAGTCGAGCGACTGGCAATGAATGTTATGTTGATCTACAGCCAATGAGAACGCAAGATACGGGGTGAGGGTAAACCCGGAGAAGAAGTGTAAACTACAGCGCAATTCACTTATATTCATTTATTTTTTCTCCTTCATTTTATGCTGCACATCAGCACACAAACAACTTTAATCGCTCGCTTACTGTGGACGTGCATTTTTGGCTGTGGTATCATTAAACCCCTCATCACTTCCTGCGTGTGTTTTTGTGACAAAACGTAGTTTGGGAGACCAGATAGACTTGCCTGTGATTCCTCCTGATGACAGATTGTGTAGTGTGTAATTCCCTATCACCGATGTAGTGTGAAATACACAACTTATAAGACTCCCAAGTGCAAGAGATCCAGTTGTGTAGTGTGAACTGTACAGCGATCTGAACAACTTGAAAGTCATGTAGTGTAAACTTGGCATTAGATGGTAGGGCTGTTTTAAAACATGAAAAAGGCTGGTTTAGAATCTTGTTAAATTATTGGACTACCCATCAGCCACAAGTGTAAAATTTCTAATATACAGTAAGTGGACCAGTAAAATAGTAGTAATGACAGTTCTTCCCTTTAAAGAATTGCAAAAGCAAATCCAGCTAACACGAAACATTTAGAGAGAAAATAATGTAGTTGGACAAAACCTTTTGCTTGACAAATATTTAAACGACTGGTTGAATTGTGTGAATTTGCAAATGCAGTTTCCCAGTAGGACTACACAGGCCTAACAATGTACTACATTTTCTTACCTTGTTTTAAGTTAAATCCACTTGATCTGACAGCAGTTGAATGGACAACAGAACTACACAAAGTAGTTCTCAGAATGTCCTCCATTTTAAATAGATTATTAAAGTCTTCCATAATGAACATATGCTGCGTCTCAGGAAAAGACACGATTTGTTTCAGCTGTAAATCATTATTTCCAATGGCATAGACCTCGACTCCAGAGGCCTGTAGCTCATAAGCCTCAGTCGTGACAACATCCAGGGACTGTTGCATTGTGATGACCACAGCAATTTGCCTAACTCCTCTGTCACGTCGACTGCCTTTTTCTTTGGTAAAAACCTTCTCTCTTGCAAACTTAAGGGCCCTGCCAGTGTAGGGATTTCCAGCCAAGAAAGGCATCAGTTTAATGTGATTTAGGACTTCCTGCTTGTTAGTAAATGTGTTTAAGTATATTTCAGCTGTTGGTGTGTCACTATACAACACCAATCCCACTTGAACCTTGTCAGACCCAATCTCAAAACCAGCAATTACGTTATAGAGAAAATCACGTAAAGCTGGAGCACTCTCTGACACATCCACAATGAACACTACATCAGCCAGAGGAGACAACCTGCAGTCTGTAAAACAGAGATAACAAGTCATTAAATTAATACAAAACATTAGATGCATGAAGACTACATTTTTTGTTTATACTTTTCTTTCCTAAACCAAATCCTGTTCACCCAAACAGTGATAAAAGCATGTAAATAATGAATTACTACATGCATGCAAAATGTTTTAGACAAACACTATATGGCAAAAAACACTTTTTCACACTATTTTGTTACTTAACTACCTCCACTTTAAGGTCCTTGCTTGTGATCAGAAGCACAGTAAACTGTCACCACAAAGTAAAAAAAACATATAATTTCTAGTGTAGAATCAATGTACCTGTTAGTAATGGGTGTGGCTAAAACACATGCACTTATGTTAATGTGAACAATCACCTTTTGACCACATAGTGTAGTTCCTTTAAAGCATATTTGTATAACAGTGTCACACAATGTCATTGCTGTAATGTTTCCAAAGTAAAAAAGTAAACTTACCCCCAATGACATTAATCACATCCTCAGACAAAACAACAGCCTCCACATCTTCTACCAATTGTACAGCATTACGTGATGAAGGGTAGAGGGTTTCTCCTTGGTCAAAGATTTTTGGCGGATCAGGAAAATATGGTGCACCAGGTCCAAAAGGTCTGGCCAAAGACGTAGGATAAACTTTAGGTACCTGAGGTGCAGACAACAGTGTTTCTCTGAATTCAAAATCCATCCCCTCTGCTTTTTTGCTTAAGTCAACATTGACAATGGTCACTTTTTCTCTCTTTAAATCTCGAATTGCCCTAAATGTCTTGTCATCTGATTTTCCTGTTCCCACTACTACCAGGTACTGCTTGTAGCTCTGGGAACTTCGGCGACTCACTGCAGATTGGGTTAGGTATTGACGTACATAATCCATTGCCTTCCCAAGTTTCCGTTGCCCAGTGCCTCGAAGCCGAAATTGTTCAATATGTGTCAGTGCTTCTGTTTCAGTTTTGTAAGCATCAAAACGAATTTCCATAGAAACGTCTTCTCCAAACTGTGCCAAGGCAATTCGGTTTGATGAGAAACCCACTTTAAATTTAGTGGTCAAGTGCGTAAGGAACTGTGTTAATTCCTGTGTCTGATTAACATTGCTGTCCACCAGCACAAACACATCAGAAACCTTTGGCGCCAGAGCTGTAAAATAAAAATAAAAAACTGTTCAGCAGACTGCAGATGCATTATTATATTAGAAAATTATTATGAATGTACAGTCAACTCCAGATTTTGTAAATGTCATTGTGGTCAGTGAGACTTTCTCCTACAACAGAAAGTGCAGACTGAAATGTTGTAAGAGTCAATCTTCAATAGTAACAGCACTCATTAGCAGTAACGCACCACAGCAGACTCTATACACCGACCAGGCATAACATTATGACCATTATAACACTGATTATTTCTTCATCACGGCACCTGTTAGTGGGTGGGATATATTAGGCAGCAAGTGAACATTTTATCCTCAAAGTTGATGTGTAAGAAGCAGGAAAAATTCCAGTCAAAAGGCCAAATTGTGATGGCTAGACAACTGGGTCAGAGCAAACTGCAGCTCTTGTGGGGTGTTCCCGGTCTGTATCTATCAAAAGTAATCCAAGGAAGGAACAGTAAACCGGCGACAGGGTCATGGGCGGCCAAGGCTCATTGATGTACCTGCTGAGTGAAGGCTTGCCCGTGTGGTCCGATCCAACAGACAAGCAACTGTAGCTTAAATTGCTGAAGAAGTTAATGTTGGTTCTCATAGAAAGGTGTCAGAATACACAGTGCATCGCAGTTAGTTGTGTATGGGGCAGCAAAAGGGGGACCAACACAATATTAGAAAGGTGGTCATAATGTAATGTCTGATCAGTGTGTAGTATGTAGAATAACAGATGGACTGCAGTCAATAATTGTAGAACTACAAAGTGCTTCTATATGGTAAGTGGAGCTGATAAAGTGGACAGTGGACAGAGTGTAGAAACCAGGAGGTGGTTTTAATGTTATGGCTGATCAGTATATATATATACTGCTCACAAAAATTAGGGGATATTTCTAAATGAATATGAAGCAATAAAAAAAGAAGCATTAGATTTTTTTAATTAAACAAGAACATCAGAAAAGCAAACGATAAGTCAAAGAAAGTTGTTCGATTATGCAAATGAGATGCAAACTCAGTTATCGTGATTGAGTAGCAAGTGAAATATTGGTGGGGTGAACAGAAGCATGTCAAACTGGACGAGAGTGCCACACATTGACTGTTCAGTAGGGCATATGGTCACCCAAGACTGCCAAAACACACTGACAGCGATGGGGCATGTACAGGATCAGATTGTCCAGCAGTTCTCGATCCTCTGCCACTCTTGCTCCAGGGCAATTTCCAGCTCAAGAAGTGTTGTGGAAGGCATTGGACGGTTTGCCAGACGTCTTCCCAGTGCATCCCAAACATGTACAATGGGATTCAGGTCTGGAGAACGTGCAGGCCAGTCCTTCTATTTTTATCGCTTTATATTCATTTTGAAATATCCCCTAATTTTTGTGAGCAGTGTATACAGTATATGTGTGTGTGTGTGTGTGTGCATTTTTTTAAAACCCCAGTTATACTGATTGTTAAACTTCTGGAGCTGACTGTACTGTATATTCCTAACAATTATTATGGTTTTACCTTGCAGCTGGGCCTCCAGATAAGTACACACTCTGTATACTAGACTGTCAGTTGCTTTTACCAGCTCTTGGTAGTCAGTATAGGTCAGCAAAAAACGATGATATGGTTGGTTGGCAATAGATTGCAGCTGTGTAATGTTCACTGCACCAACTCCAATGGTGAAGATTAACACCCCCATACCCTGGAGCTCATTGGTTGCATTCTCCACGTCCAACATGTCAAAAGAGGTACCTTCATTTGTGACCACGACAGCAATCTGAGGCACCTTCTCACTGACCCGACTGCCACCTGCTTGAGTGAAGTGATTACGTAAAATTAAGGGGAGACTTTTTGCTGGTTTAGTGTCTCGCTTTAGGAAGGTAAGCTTGTCCACCTTTCCTAGCAGGTCGGTTTTGCTTGCATACTGTCCTAATAGGAGCTCTTTGTGAGAATTATTACTAAACTGTGCTAGTCCTACTTTGACCTTATTAGAATTAACGTTGAATCCCGTTATGAATTTATGCAGGAACTGTTTCACCATCTGGAAGTTGGCATCACCAATGTCACTAGAGCTATCCACAAAGAACACAATGTCTGCCAAACTAGCATTGCACCCTGAAAATATAAAGAGAAAAACAAGTTAGTGCAACATAAATCCTAAAACTGTGTTCAGCCCCTTAAATAATTTCAATAATAATAAATAATAAATATTTTTTGCAGCATAACAAGGAACTTTACATTTAAAATGCATTAAAAATGTATATACTTATCATAATTTAGAATATAAAATAAAAATAAATATTACTTGCTATTTATTGCTATTTACAAAAAGCCTAGTGGGTAGAGCTTTGGGTTATCAACTAAAAGGTTGAGAGTTCGAATCCCAGCTCTACCATGCAGCCACTGTTGGGCCCTTGAGCAAGGCCCTTAACCCAATCTGCTCCAGGGGTGCCATACAATGGCTGACCCTGCACTCTGACCCCAACTTCCAAAAAACAAGCTGGGATATGCGAAGAGAGAATTTCGTTGTACTGTACACCTGTATATGTATAAATGACAAATAAAGGCATTCTTCTTATTATTATTCTATAAAAATTATAATATTATTTGCTTTTCAAAGATTTTAGATTATTTAGGCAAAATAACATTGTATTACAAAACTTGTACATTTTAGCTAAAGAACTATGTTTCAATAATTCTGTCAGAACAGAACAGTTGCAGAAATGTAATAAATGTAAGTAAACTTTTGACTTGAACTGTATGTGGAAGTACATACCAACTGTCTCTGCTCCAGTGACTGAAAAACATGACGCAGTAATAAAAAGTAACAGCAGTCCTTTTATGATCCCCATGGCCTCAGATTCCTAACGGGCAAACAGCACAATTTTAAAATTAGTAAACTCTTTAACTATTTAACATTCATCAAGTAGTATACCCTCTAAAAAGCATGTTTCTGCACCCAGGTGGCGCAGTGGGATATTCCGCTAGCACACCAGCGCCGAGATTCTGAACTCCTTGGTTTGAAACTCGCCGTTGCCACCGCTTGGCTGGGCGCCATCTAGCGGCCATAACTGGCAGTGCCTGCAGCAGACACGGTTCTGCTAGGGCAGGCTGCCCGGACTATGTGGGTGGGGTCTTCAAACACTTTGTAAGGACCCTGATTGGCAGATAGAGAGGTACCTGTGCAGAATGCATAGGTGGGAAAGGGTTCTGCAAAGGGCTGCACGCAGATTGAAGGAGGCATGAGCAGCAATATACCCACATCAACTGCAATCAGGAATCCCCCAGCAGCGGAACACAAATTGACTACACTAAATTGGGAGAAATTGGGAGAAAATGCATGAATAAAATAGAAAAAATAAATCAATAAAAAGCATGTTTTCCCATATGTAGTTCCTTCATGAATCTGAATTTGCAAACTGATGCAAGTCCAACCAAGTCTCAAAATATATTCAACAACAGTTTGATCCAACACAAGCAGTATTTTCAGACTAAACATTTGTCAGCCAGAAAATACTGGATATTTGGGTAAGCTATAATGTGAAATGTGCTTGCCAACAAAAATTTCAAATGAAGTCAAAACAAAGCAAATGGGGGAAGGGGGGGGGGGGGGGTAAAAAACCTAATAGGTCACATGCTTCTCTGTGCAATGTTTCCCACACCAGTCATCAAACTGTAGTACATGGACAGTGCTTTGTGTTGTGGACTGTGTTTGACATTAATCTTGTGAACTGATGAATCTTGTGTAACGAGTAACTACTGTTTCTGTCATAAATGGAACCAAAGTGTGTAAAACATGATGTTAAAATCATAATAAATAAATAAATAAATAAATAAATATGACATTATTGCTATATACCTGTTAGCAAATATCTAAACTCAGATATGTTACTGAGTAATTACTTTCAGTAATTTTTGCCTGCAGGCCCAAAGACGGATTGGCGTCCTTTTTGAGGTGTATTACGCACTCAGTCTTTATGGGAAAGCTCACCAAAACCCTGATCAGTATAAAGTTGTGGTAATGAGATAAAAAGAATGTAATTGCATTGATATTTGTAGATAAATGTTAAACTTATTATTAGTTAAAAAACAAAAAAAACAAATGTAAAACAATCTTTAAAAGCCCCTCTTTTGTCTTTAATAACAGTAAGGTTTTGTGGAATGAGGCAACATATAGAGCTCTGGCACTGCTTCCACATGCTGGCCAGCTGTGTAATCTGAGGGCTGTAAAAACAATCACTATTCCTCACAGTAACATAAGTGATCAAAACTGAAAAGAAATAAACATATACAGATTTTATCAAGCAACTTTTATATATTTATATTATATTTAAAATTAGTTTTAGTGAAACTAAAAAAAAAAAATAGAACACTACAGAAGGAACCAAGTTTGGTCACTTTTTATGCACCACAACTGTATATTTACTGAACTTTATTTAAAAAAAAATAAAGATTTAGCACACTTAAAAAGTATAATTTATTTGTTTAGGTTTGTTAAATTTAGCAAAAAAAGTTGCAAGATTTGGCATATTTAGATTTGTTTTCCTGTAGAGGATGTTTCTCATAACACATACATGTGGAACCCATTGAAACTAATTGCTTCCTCTTGTCAAAAACTAAACCTTTTTATATCAGTAATCTGATTCTAGTTGAGGCTTTCAGTGGTCTATTACGCTAGCTCAGTAGCGGCTGGGCATCTGCACAGACATGATTGGCTATGTCTGAGGGGGGTGGCTGACACCCTGAGGTGGATTGGTGCCCTGTGCACAGCATTTCACAGTGGAGCAGGACCAGCTGTATTCTTCCTGACCGGAATAAAGTGGCTGAGGTACTTACATTTAAAATGATTTGAGATGAGATTGCTTATATAAATAAACAAATGAAATGAGTAAAACTTTGTGTCTAGACAAAAATAATTAGAAACAGTGAAAATGCTTTGAGTAAAAAGTTACATTTACTTTTTTATTCTTGGAAAAACAAGACACAGACAGAGAGAGATGTGCCAAAATGGTTAATGTACACCCAAACCACATCATACACACATTTCCATGACCATGTCCACCTGCACAAGGACATGGTCAGCAGCACATTTGCAAAGAACTTGATGGATGTTGCCCTGGGACAAAACCGAAATGGTCCCCAGAGAATCAGCAGAAGAACTAGCCTCAATTATGAGAGGCCAATTGAGAGATAATTCATTCTTGCTCACACTTACACCACTCTTACACAAACACTACTATAGGTTACCTTCACACAAGCACTATCATACTCTCATATATGAATTACTATACTCTTTCACATATACTACTATACCCTCTTACAACTATAATTACACTTTCTTTTATTACTATCATACTCTCATACACACAGCACTATTCTCTTTTGCACAGATTACTATAGCTACTTAAACACACATTATGTGCTTCCATGATAATCTGTGTAACAGAGAATAATAGTAAATGTATGTAAGTTTGGTAGTCTATGTAAAGGAACATAATACTGTATGTAAAGAGAGAATATTATTATATTCAAAACAAAATAATAGCAGTGGTAAGCGTAATAAATAGTGTACATGATGCAAATAATCATGTTTAAGAAACAAAATGACAGTGAATGCAGACTCAACAGACTCAACAATATTTCTGTGGATGGTCTTCAAAGTCAAGGAAGAGGAGAGTTCACTGAATGTGATTAAACAATTTGGGGTGGTTTGAGAAACCTGTTAACAATGTCAGCCAAAGTCGCATCAGACATTGCTGTATACGTCAGTTAACTAATTTGAAGTTGCTGTCTGTGCCTGTACAATGTCCTCCTGCTGATTCCAAAGCATACAGCTATTCTTTGGCAACTCATTTCAAGAGACAAACAGTAGGTAATTTGTTTATGTAGTATATTGTACTGAGGGTGACCAGGATGACCAGTTCTGATTGTTAGAGGGACTCTTGAAGTAAATAAATCCCTATGTCTAATTTCCACCGATCTTGAGTTTTCATATGAATTTAGCATGAAGTGCCTCCAGTGCACCCAAACTTCCTTGACTGTCACCTCCTTCTAACTGCTGGCTAATTAAAAGAAAGTAAAAAATTGTCAGTGTTTATCCATTAAGCTCACAAAAAAATATTTCCAAAATCATGCTGTGATGTCCCATGCTGTCAGTTTTCCTTTTAACGTTCAGAATGCAACTTATTGTAATAATGAAAAAAACAGTAAAACATGTCCTCATTACCATTTATTTCCACAAACCAAAGTGACCTTGTGAAAGAAGGTAAATAAGTAGAAATATCATGGCTAGCTCACCAAAGCTCAATGAAGGTGTAAAGTCATTGTTAAAAGCTCTGCTGCCAGATTTAAATGTTTTTTGTAGCTCCGATTAATGTGCAGGCTCTGTTCTTACGGCTGTAAGCCAATCAGGTAATGGGAACTGTCTTCCTGTCTTCCTTCCTGTTTGATCACACTGATATTGTGTGAGAGGAAGAATGATAGTGTGTGAGAGAGAGTATGATACTGTGTGAGAGAGAGTATGAGAATGTGTGAGAGGGAGAATGATAGTGTGTGAAAGGGAGTATGATATTGTGTGAGAGAGAGTATGATAGTGTGTGAGAGAGAGAGAGTATGATAGTGTGTAAGAAAGTATGAATTGAATTGAATTAAATTGAATTGTATGATACTGTGTGAGAGGGAAAATTATACTGTGAGAGAGAGTATGATACTGTGTGAGAGGGAAAATTATACTCTGTGAGAGAGAGTATGATATTGTGTGTGAGAGAGTATAACAGTGTGTGTGAAAGAGTATAATACTGTGTGAGAGGGAGAATGATACTGTGTGAGAGAGTATATTGTGTGAGAGAGAGTATGATAGTGTGTGTGAAAGAGTATGATACTGTGTGTGTGAGAGAGTATGATAGTGTGTAAGAGAGAGTATGATACTGTGTGAGAGCGAGTATGATAGTGTGTAAGAGAAAGTATGATACTGTGTGAGAGGGTATGATAGTGTGTGAGAGGGAGTATGATATTGTGTGAGTATGATATTGTGTGAGAGGGAGTATGATATTGTGTGAGAGTGAGCATGATAGTGTGTGAAAGTGAGTATGATATTGTGTAAGACCAAGTATGATAGTGTGTGAGAGGGAGTATGATATTGTGTGAGAGCAAGTATGATATTGTGTGAGAGCAAGTATGATATTGTGTAAGACCAAGTATGATAGTGAGTGAGAGGGAGTATGATATTGTGAGAGGGAGTATGATATTGTGTGAGAGGGAGTATGATATTGTGTGAGAGCGAGTATGATATTGTGTGAGAGGGAGTATGATATTGTGTGAGAGCAAGTATGATATTGTGTAAGACCAAGTATGATAGTGTGTGAGAGGGAGTATGATATTGTGTGAGAGCGAGTATGATAGTGTGTGAGAGCGAGTATGATATTATGTGAGAGAGTTTGATGCAAGAGGGTTGATCATGCAGCTAAGAATTATGGAATACACGGCCTCTCATACTCAATAGCCAGTAGAACACACCATCACGCAAAGGATCCAGCACGCATTATGCCAACCATTACTACACTACACATCCTCAGCACTACCAGCAGCAGTGCAGCTGCCACACTGCCAAATCTGCCCAGCTGCCCCACTGCTAAAGCTGCATGGAGGACCAAGTCACATGACCCAACAGACAGGGCCTACCAACAGCCAGAGAAGCTGAGCTTTTCTGGAACAGTAAAGAACCCAGAAAATGGCAGTGCTACATAACTAAGAGAAATCAAACGGCTGCTTACTCTCATCAGCACCAGACTGCTGGGTTAACACAGCCATACAATTTCACCTTTTCTTTACATAAAATAGTCACATTTACATATTTAGCTTTATCCCTAATTTTAAAACTAATTTAACTGTAAATCTCATATAACTTTAAAAAATCTTTCACAGTGAGAAACATTCAGGGCATTAAACCTGTGTAATTCAGAGAAAACAGAAAAGATACTGACATCATACTCCTTCAGGAAACCTGGTGTAGATCCACCACCCACTGTCCCACAGACTACAAAGCAAGCATTATTCCCTCCACAAAACTTCCTTTACATAAAAGAGGCAGATAATCTGACAGAGAATCAAAATGATCAATAAAGACACTATCTTTAAAATCACAAAAATACCATACCTGTCTTTAAACCATCAAAGACATATTAAACACGCCAAAAAACATATTTCTCTGTGCAGCACACATTCACCCCAGTGACTCCCCTTACTATGTTGGGAAGATCTTCACCCAGCTCCACGATGAGATCTGCTACTTTCATTTCCAGAGAAATTTGCTCATTGGTTCTCTTCCTGGTTTCAGCACAGAGCAAGGAAACAATTACATATTTGGTCACCGATAACACAGGAACACTAAAAACCTTCCCGGCCTCAACTGCTGCAACAGCTCTGTCCAAGCTGGGGTCTGTACACTGTCACTGTACGTTAAGATGGGACACATTGGGGAGATACTCAGATACACTTTCTGCTCACCTCTTGGCAACATCACCATAGATTATACAGTTACAAGTCTGGATCCTTCCTTTTCAGTGCATTTACTGTAATACCCCTCACACCCTTATCTGATTACAGCTTAATTACAGTGTTTATTGAAAGGACAGAAAATAATTATATTACACAAGCATAGCCCAGTAAGCTGTACAGCATTAAGAATCCATACAAACAGGCTCAAAATTTCCAAAAAGCAATTAACATCACTGAAATACAAGCATTATTAAACATGTTTCAGAAATCCACATGAACTTACACTTATAAAGGCATTAACCTCACAGTAATAAATTAAAATCATATCTTCATTAGAACTGCCCAAATCTGTCAACTTAAACAAAAAAAAAAACATGGACTCAACAGCTATTGAGGAATCTGTATAAACAGTAACCTGGGGAAGGTTTTAAGCAGTGGCATTAACTAAAAAATAATTGACTTTCTTTTGAAACAGTGTCCTGAGTAAAAGTCAGACTGGATTTCTACCAAATCACAGCACCTCAGATCATATTTACACCCTACACACTAGGGCTGGGCGGTATGACGGTACATTCGGTATACCTTGTATGGATTTTTCAAATACCGCCATACCGTAACATAGTTAATTTTTACAACTGTAGACTTCAAAAGGCAACAAAACATATAATATTGTTTGCCGCTAATAGAGTGCAGATTAAGTAGTTAGCCAGGTAGCATTAGCATGACAGTGTTAACATATGAGGCTTCCTTAATATGGGCAAGTAGGTCCTGGGTTCGATCCCCAGGTGAGGCGGACCGGGTCCTTTCTGTGTGGAGTTTGCATGTTGTCCATGTGGGTTTCCTCCGGATGCTCCGGTTCCCCCCCACAGTCCAAAGACATGCAAGTGAGGTGAACTGGAGACACTAAATTGTTCATGACTGTGTTCGATATAACTTGTGAACTGATGAATCATGTGTAATGAGTAACTACCATTCCTGTCATGAATGTAACCAAAGTGTAAAATGACATTAAAATCCTAATAAACAAACAATCCTTAATATGGTGGAAAAAATTAACAAAAACAGATGGAAGATGAAGAGAGGAAGACCAAATATGCTCCGGAAGAACCTGCCAAAGAAATGAGCCATGTCAGCAGTTTAGAACAGACACAAACACTTTATACTGTACGGTTTGTCGAGCCATGGCTGTTGCAAACAACGACATTACAAACGCAGTAACAATCCACATATGCAAGGACATGATTCTTCTATAGACAGTCGAGAAAGAAGCTTTCAGAGCAACAATTAAAACAGTGGATTCCAGGTTTGTCTTACGGGGTGAAAATACTTCAGGTCAGTTGCTAAACCAACGTTATAAGCAAACTGGAAGCGTAGATATATAAGTTGTCCACTTTTCTACAACAGTCCTGCGGTCATATTGTACAGTGAAATTTGCAAACATGATGTTATTTGTTAAAGGAAGAGCTAAGTATTAGGGATGTCCCGATCCGATCTCAAAGATCGGGATCGGGGCCGATCAAGGCATTTTTTAATTGATCGGAATCGGCTTTACTAAACCCGATCTTAATCCCGATCTTTTGTGTTACGTCAGCATGTCCGCTGTGTGGAAATACTTTAAATTGAAAAGTAAAACAAGTCCAACAGTGAAGTGTAACGTCTGCAGTGTGAGCGTTTCACGAGGCGGTGGGAGCAGAGCTGCGTTCATGTGTGAGAGTGTGTGTGAGTTAAGGATCACACCGGTTTACAAAACAACGTAGTGATGCAATCGTTTAATAAAGAAACAAATGCACGGTATATTCACATATTGTCGGGAGCAGAACACTTTATTAACTTCTTCTGTTACGGTACCGAATAGCCGACAGTTGAGTCAAGCACGCTATTTCATGTTCTATGGAAGGCCTAAAGGGTCAAAACACACTCACTTCGAGTAGAAACGTCCATCAAACCACTGTCACAATACAAGCACTTTAAGAACTGGCTTTCCTTCATAACAAAAGAGCCTTTCCATTTTATTTTGGTATTCAGGTTTTACTGTAATGCTTTTAAGTAACTTTTTTTCTTATATTCAAGTTAAGCTGCTACACAGATTTCTGTTCATTTTTAGTCTATCACTGCATTAAACATCTTTTTTCTTTGAATGTAAAGTTTAAAGTAAAACTAATTATCTCACTCATTTTGACTGATTTTGTAAAAATACAAAAACATTAAGCAATAGCTTGGATGCAGCATTTTTTCCTTCAGCACTGCAGAGCTATTTAGTTGTTAAACATATACACTGGATTAATTTGAATAATTGTAATGTACTTGAAGTGTGCACTGTGTGAACAGTATTATCTAGTTCTTATCTAGACAATATCTAGAAAATACAAGTATCGGTTTGAGAATCGGTATCGGATCGGGATCAAAATTAATAATCGGGATCGGTATCGGGAACAAAAAAACGTGATCGGGACATCCCTACTAAGTATTGTACAATACTTAAATATTAAATAAACAATAAAAAATTTATTTATTGCAACTGTTTCACGTGTACTGATTCCATCATATAGTGTCACTTTGTAGGGCCAATCAAAGCTTATAGTCCTCAAAACCTTCACTATATACATGGTAAAATAAAAACTTTTTATATTCTATGTACTTGTGACCATAGAATAAAGGAACAGGCATATAAAAAGTCAGAACCTTGATACAACCGTGATACAAATTTCTACTACACAAATTACTACTACACACTCTAAATGACTTACATGTTAACCAAAACAAAAATAAAATGTTTGCAGGTTTCTTACCTTTTTAAAAACATAATTAAATCCATGTACACAAACCACAAATGTGGTATAAAACAACAAGAAAACTACCGAATTCTTTCATCATAAGTCCAACACTATTTAATATCTAGTGAGTTGATGCTTTCCACAACACAGAAGTCAAATTCCTGCTGTATGCAGATAAGCTGATCCGGGAAATGTTACCCATGCAGTCAACGAACTGAAGAGAAAGCATGTAGGGCCTTTTCACGCAAACAAATCCCTAATAAAATAGAGTTGTAGAACCTATTATCTTATATGGCACTGCACTGAGGTATGCGGCCCACTCACCAACCAAAACTTTAATTAATGATACAAAGATCCTTCTGAAATTATACAATTCTGTAAATGCGTACAGAAACATAACACACAATGGCTGCTCAGCAGAATTAGGCAGATACTCTCTATTAATCAAAGCTTAAAAAGATCCCTTCAACACTGGTTCCATTTAAAGAGCTGTGACCCCCGTGTGTACCACAGCAAAGCCCTGCAACACCAAGATTCCTCTTATTAAGCTGCTACTGTGTGCACAAACACATACGGACACTGCACAAACACACCAAAAACACACAGACGCACACCGGAAGCACACAAAAGTGCAGAGATATGGCACAATCACACATAGACACTGCACAAAGACATAGAGAGACAGTTCACAAACATGCATAGGCGCTGAACACACACAGAGACATTACAGAGATGCAGAGACACTGCACAGACACATACTGATGCTGTACTAACACATGTCAACAATCTCCAAACACAGACACTACATCATGGCACAGAGAAACCGCATAAACACACAAATACAGTACACAAACACATATCAAATACACACAGATACACCGGAAACACACAAAAGTGCAGAGACATGGCACAATCACACACAGACACTGCACAAAGACATAGACAGTGCACAAACACACACAGACACTGAACAGACACCGCACAAACATGCAGAGACACTGCACAGACACACAAACTACATACACACAGACACAACACGAATGCATAAACACACAGATACAGTGCACAAACACACACCAAAAACACACCAGACACAAACCGAAAGCACACAAAAGTGTAGAGACATCAAACACAGACACTGCACAAAGACATAGAGACAAGTGCACCTAGGCACTGAACAGACACAGACACTGCACAGACATGCAGAGACTCTGCACAGACACACACTGACACTGTCAACATTCTCCAAACACAGACACTACATCATTAGGCAGTGATAGGGCAGTAATAGCTCAGTGTTTAAGGTATTGGACTAGTAAACAGAAGGTTGCCGGTTCAAGCCCCGCCAAGTTGACACTGTTGGGTCCCTGAGCAAGGCCCTTAACCCTCAATACCTTAAACATCATGTTCAGCCCATTGTGTAAGTCGCTTTGGATAAAAGCGTCTGCTAAATGCTGAAAATGTAAATGTAAAATGTAATCATCGCACAGAGATACCGCATAAACACACAGACAGTGCACAGACATGCAGAGACACTACACAGACACATACTGACACTGTACTAACAGTCAACAATCTACAAACACACAGACACTACATGAATGCACAGAGATTCTGCACAAATACGCAGACACAGTGCACAAACACACCCGCAACACACACTCACAGACCATCACCAAAGAAACACACATAGATAGTAGAGGACGCGAAATCTGATCGGGTAGTTGGATACCACTAGATTGAGAATTAAACCAGTAAAAACAACCTTTTGTAAAGAGGGCCTTATAAAAAAAACCTTATGCTCTAGTCAAAATTAATGAGGCTGCAGAAACTGCAGAAACACTTACTATGCAGTAATGCTAAAATCTTTCTTGATTCATCTTTTATGATTCATTCTTACAATAAATCAGATGTACCAGCCAATTCTAATGTAAAATTTTCCGACCAATGCATTGGTCATTCTAACTCACTTACACTAAGCAGGGGGTGTCTGTTGAGTACTGAGCATAATCAATGTCAAAAAATTTAAAAAATCTACTCTTTAAAAATTACTCTTACTAGAGCCAGCTATAACAAATGTTTTAGACTATTTTGAGTAATCAGCCCTGTGTAATTTTTTGGAAAGGCTCTTTTATATTGTCAAAATATTCAAATTCATCTTTAATAACTGAATTCCACAGAGCTCACATCTGTAAGCATCTGCCAGTGAACACTATTTTTTCTTTGATCTAGATTTGCAGAAAGATTCAATTACTATTCATTTAGGCACTTGGCAGACACTTTTTTATCTAAAGTGACTAACGCTTCAAATTGAATGCAGCTGAAGAAATAAGACAATGAATACTCCGGGGTGCAATAGAGACAGCTTAGTTGTAGGGAGGTTTAAACCCTTGAACTTCTGTTTAATAATTCAGTTTGCTTTTCCAGCAAATGCATTTCAGCAGACAGAAGACCAAATCATTCATAAAATACAACTTTGTTTGTTTATTAGGATTTTAACGTCATGTTTTAAGCTTTTGGTTACATTCATGACAGGAACGATAGGGGGGAAGAAACCCATGTGGACACAGGGAGAACATGCAAACTCCACACAGAAAGGACCCGGACCGCCTCACCTGGGGATCGAACCCAGGACCTTCTTGCTCTGAGGCGACAGCGCTACCCACTTAGCCACCGTGCCGCCCCATATGAAGTATGTTTTGTGAATAAATGGTTTCCACCATTCAAGTGTTAACATAATTTTGTCTAACCCTGTATAATGGGCTAACATCTACTGGAAAACCCGGACCAGGAAGCCGTAATATCAGCAATGTGAGAACCAACTTAAAATTAAAACATATAGTTTAAATGTAGAATTTACCTTTTCTCACTTTGTGTATGCCTAATTACAAATTATTATGTTAAACTGCAAATATAATGCAGATGGTTCCAGATGAGCACTCTACTTATGACCATATCAAATTTCTGTGATCTCACTTTTGTATTTGATGTTCTTTTACAATGAAAAAAAAATACCACAGTCAGGGGCCTCCATGTTTCGGGGAAAAAGTTCAAAGTCAGTGATATACACTGATCAGCCATAGTAGTTCTACACACACATTGTAGTTCTACAATTACTGACTGTAGTTCATCTGTTTCTCTGCATGCTTTGTTAGCCCCCTTTTATGCTGTTCTTCAATGATCAGGACCCCCACAGGACCACCACAGAGCAGGTATTATTTGGGTGGTGGATCATTCTCAGCACTGCAGTGATACTGACATGGTGGTGGTGTGTAAGTGTGTGTTGTGCTGGTATGAGTGGATCAGACAGAGCAGCGCTGCTGGGGTTTTTAAACACCTCACTGTCCCTGCTGGATTGAGAATAGTCCACCAACCAAAAATATATCCAGCCAACAGCGCCCCGTGGGCAGCATCCTCTGACCACTGATGAAGATCTCAAAGATGACCAACTCAAACAGCAGCAATAGATGAGCGATCGACTCTGACTTTACATCTACAAGGTGGACCAACTAGGTAGGAGTATCTAATAAGAGTGGACAGTGAGTGGACATGGTATTTAAAAACTCCAGCAGTGCTGCTGTGTCTGATCCACTCATACCAGCACAACACACACTAACACACCACCACCATGTCATTGTCACTGCAGTGCTGAGAAAGATCCACCATCTAAATAATACCTGCTCTGTAGTGGTCCTGTGGGGGTCCTGACCATTGAAGAACAGCATGAAAGGGGGCTAACAAAGCACGCAGAGAAACAGATGGACTACAGTCAGTAATTGTAGAACTACAAAGTGCTCCTATATGGTAAGTGGAGCTGATAAAATGGACAGTGAGTGTAGAAACGAGGTGGTTTTTAATGTTATGGCTGATCGGTGTATAGTATAATGTATTGCCTGACCTTGTTTTATTTTTATATTTGACAAATAGATATTACATGTTTTTTTTTTTACAAAAATAACAATACAAATTATAGGAACTCTTGAAAAGATTCGTCAGAAAGAAAGCTAAAGGAAGAGCTAGAGGAAGCTTCAAACTTGCATTTTTTAAAACCTTAGTTTTAATGAGTGTGAAGTAAAAACTGGAAAGGATGGAGGAAAGCAAAGATGCATTGAAGAACTCACAGAACAGTACCAATAAGATATTAACATTAATATTGGGGGGAAAAAACAATAAACAATCTGAACCACAACGCAATAAAAGACATTTTTGACAAAAATGAAGTTAGACTTACTAAGAGACTAGGCTACATAACTAAATATCACACTTAAATTCAGTGATGTTGATTTCCTTGGTTAGACTTCAACTTTAAGAGACTAAATAAATATATATAAAAAGCACAATAAATGTACTTCAAACATATGGATAATTAATGATAACCATAAGCGCTAACCTTGATTTACAACACACAAAAGCAAATAAATCATTAATTAGCCCAAAAACAACTAAACAATGTAATGAAAATCTGGCTTGATTACAATCTTGTCAACAGAAAACAGATGCTGTCAAGATTTGTGTGTGTTTACTAAAGAACAAAGTGAATAATTATTCCTCTTTACGTGTGGTTTATGTTTCTAGCACTGTAAACATTACATGCTTCCTGCACAGCTGCAAGACTTTACCAATTTAATGCAAGGGTGGTCTTTCCTGATAAACATATAAAACAAGCAGTTCTACATTGTTTATAATTAACAGATGTTTAAAATTTACATTCTAGGACTAATATCAGCACTTTATGTGGACAAAAAAGAATCAGTCTAAACTAAGTTTTATTTAATATAAAGTGTTTACACTAAGTTAGTTCCTCTCAATCACATAGATGAAATAAACAGCAATGGGGCAGGACTAGCGCAGTGGTTAAGGTACTGAACTAGTGAGCAGAAGGTTGCCATTTCAAGCCTCACTATCACCAGGTTGCCACTGTTGGGCCCCTGAGCAAGGCCCTTAATCCTCAATGGCTTGCATGGTATTTGGTCATAACTGTAAGTCACTTTGAATAAAAGTGTCATGAATGAAAATGCAGTAATAGCAATGCACATGAACTTGGGTTGCCTGTTAAACAGAGTTGAATTGCGAATTGGTACTTAATGGCATACATTTAGTGCCAAGAAGCTTTAATGGAATGTGAGAAAGCATATAAATAAATGAGTAAGCAATTCAGTGAGATACACTATGTTGCCCAAGTTTGTAAATACCCCCTCCTAATTATTGAGTTTAGGTGTTTCAGTCACAGCAGTTGCTAACAAGTGTGTAAAATTAGTTATGTAAAAACAATTATGTGGTTATGTGAGAACCATAAAAAAACAGTTTGGTGTAAAGGAACTCCAATATTCCAAACCAATGACCTTAACCCAATTTAACGCATTTGGAGTGAAAAGTAAAATGAATTGCAAGACGTCCAAGGAGCCCATGGTCCAATGTTTACATACTTTTGGCCAAATGCAATTGCATAAAACATTATAGAATATAATTTTCACTAATAATACCAAGAAAAAAAGATAATGTTTCAATTCCTCCGTTTTCTCCCAATCTAATTGTACCCAATTACCAGGCTGCATTTAATCTACCCCAACTCTGCCCGAGAAGGACACATAACACACACCCTCTGACACGTGTGTAGTGGTCAACAGGTTCTTTTCACCTGCAGGAGGCAGATGTACACAGGAATTAGTGTCATATACAGAGAATAATGCACTGATCTTCATTTATCCCCATCTCTGTAAAAGCACCTTTAATCAGCCAGGTGTACCACCCTGATGCCACTCATTTTGCAATTAAATTAAATATTAAATATGTTTATTAAGAAAGCCATGGAATTTAGTCTGGTGTTCACTAAAACATAAGTAAATAATAATAGCAAAATGCATGCCGGCATTATCATGCTAGAATATAGGATCATAACCAGAAAAGTGTTTGCATTATAAAGAGCATTTGGTCCTGTTAAACTTGCTTATACTGTATATATAAGTCGTTCTACAATTATGCAAAGTAACAAATGGATCCAATGATTTCTAAAAAAAACAGCAGCCCATACTCTCAAGGATCCTCCACCATAATTAATAGTTGGCAGGAAAGTGTGAGTTGGAATAATTACTTCCTTTTATTTACACATCCCTATTAATATATCCCTGAGTTGTGTCTATTGCTCAATTATAGTCCATCTACTGTAATGTAAATTGACTAGAAACAACAAGAAAATGCACGCACCTGCATCTATAGGAAGTCACAAGTTACACCACATTGTCAGCAAAAATACCAAGCCATAAAGGCTGAGGAATTGCATCTGTAACATTAAACGGTGGCAAGGTATATATCAGAGTAGGCATATTAAATAATATATAGGCCTTGAATGCTCCCAGGACAACAGTGACCACAACATAGTAAAATAAAGAATCTTGGCACATCTTTTAACCTTCATAAAGTTGGCCACCCAGCCAAATTGGGAAGGGCAGAAAGAGAAGGGCCCCTTTCAGGGAGAAAAAAACAACCACTCTGAAAACTTCAGTAGTCCTTTGAAAAAATGGGATAACCTGTTGGACAGACAACCATATCTGCAGCACTCCATAAATCAAGCCTTTATGGCAGAGCTGAGAAAAAGGCATATGTTATGTACAAAACATGACAGCCAGCTTGGAATGTGCTAAACAGCATGTAAAGAACTCTGCCTATATAGGAAAATAGATTCCCTGGTCTGAAAAGGCAAAAATGAAACCTTCTGGGCAGAATAACAAGTACAATGTCTGGTGAAAAACATACACAGTGCATCATCTGGTTAACATCATCCCTGTGGTGAAACATGAAGATGACATTTTCATGCTATGGAAGTGCTCCTTAGCAGCAGGAACAGGGAAACTAAGAATTGAGGGAGGCATTATTACAGCAGAAAACCAGAATATGCTTGAAGAAAGCATTAACCATAGCGCACACACACTCAGACTGGGGTGACTGGCTAGCACCTGGTGTAAACACTGTAATTGCTTAAGAACGGAGGATACTGTTGCAGTTTGGCAAGTGAAATTTTCACTCAGTTCTGGCTTGACACTTCAGCTGGCCAATAAACCACCAGTCAATTTTGTCTAATACATTTTGTCTAATAAGCAAAACTCCATAATTAGCACTTAAACTTCCTCAAATTAATCTGAATTATTTGAATAGATTATTTTTTAATCATTGAAGACAATATTAAAGAACTCTACACAAATTATTTCAATTATTGTAGATAATATTTAGGATCTCTACTTTTTTTTTTACCATTTCTGGAATACAATTACTTTATACATATTTTTGCACTCTTAAATAATAAAAAGTGCTTTAACACGTTTTTGATAGTTCTACAAAACTGTCATTATTTCCCATTACAGAATATACTCACTCTCACTTGCTTTCTTAAGGGGGGGGGGGCGCCAGTAACAAGGCACACAGTAACACCCTGGATGGGGCGCCAGTCCATCGCAGGGCAGACACACACACACGGTTGTCACAGTGGCTAAGTGAGTAGCACTGTCGCCTCATGGCAAGAAGGTCCTGGGTTCAATCCTCAGGTGGGGCGGTCTGGGTCCTTTCTGTGTGGAGTTTGCATGTTCTCCCCGTGTCTGCAAGGGTTTCTTCCAGGTGCTCTGGATTCTTCCCACAGTCCAAAAACATGCAAGTGAGGTGAATTGGAGATGCTAAATTGTCCATGACTGTGCTCGATATAACCTTGTGAACTGATGAACCTTGTGTAATGAGTAATTACTGTTCCTGTCATGAATGTAACCAAATTTGTTAACCAAACACACACACACACGCACACGGCAATTCAGTGTCTCCAGTTAACCTGACTGCATGTTTTTGGGCTGTGGGAGGAAACAGCTGCTCCTGGAGGAAACTCACAGACATGGGGAGAACATGCAAACTCCACACAGGAAGAACCAGGACCGCCCCCGCCTAGGGATCGAACCCAGGACCTTCTTGCTGTGAGGCGACAGTGCTACCCACCAAGCCAATGTGATTACAGGATATATGTTTATGAAGAACAAGTTTCAGGAATCCATTCTTGCATTAACATGATTTCTAAGACTTAGACTTTCAGACATTTTTACAGTATGTATTCAAGTGCTTGAATTTCCAGTGATTTCCAAATCGTTTAGACAGGCATTCAAGTACAAAGACAAGTATTTATTAACAAATGACATTGCTGTTGTGTATATATACACGTTAATTCTAAATTTGATTGCTGCAACACATTGGGACAGGAGCATGTTTACCACTGCCCTGCATTACCTCTTCTTTTAACAATGTTTTGCAATCGTTAAGACACCAGCCAACCAACTGTTGTAGTTGTACAATGGGATTTTCCCCCATTAAAACACCACCTAATCTCCGTAATCTTCATAATCTGTGCAGCACAACAAAACTCATTTCTAAACCTTAAAAAACATTTAAAACACGTTTTAAGAAACGTACCTCAAATCTTTGACAATAGTATCATTGAAGCAAACAGCGCTGTTCCTTTTCGGCGTCAGGTATGTCCAACTTGTGTTTAAATACTGTGGAAATGTGAAGAGTTTGGTGGGACCAGTACTCATATGGATGTTAGTGTAGTAACTGCAGGCGAGCGACCAGATCTAACAGAACTAGCGGCCACGCCTCTTCACACCGCTCCACACACACAGCTCCTTATACTTCTTACAATGAAGCTCCTCACATTGTTCTTTATAATGCTCCTGTTACAGTTGATTTTGCTGTTACTGTATTTATAAAGCTTATATGTGCTCGTTAGACTGTCCTGTACACCGCTTTTAACAGAGCTCACCGTACTGTTTCTCATACTGCTCCTATTAACGCTCATCATATGGTTTCTATTGCTTCTAACTATGCAGCTCATACTGTTCCTCAAATTACTTCCATTAGAGATCCTCACAGCATTCCTCATTCTGGTTTTATTGAAGCTCCTCCAGAACCGCTATCAGAAAACAAGCATATGAGGGCTAGAGGCCCTGCTCAGGGGCCCAGCAGTGGTGGTGAGGGCAGTTGTAGCCTAGTAGTTAAGGTACTGGATTAGTAATCAAAAGGTTGCTTGTTCAAGTCCCACCACTGCCAGGTTTCCATAGTTGGGTGCTTGAGTAAGGCCCTTAACCTCCAATTGCTTTAATAATATACAGTATACTGTCACAGTACTGTAAGTCACTTTGGATAAAAGTGTCTGCTAAATGCAGAAAATGTGACAGTGGTGGGATTTGAACCAAGTGACCTTCTGAATTCTAGTACACTACTTTTACCAATTAGCTACCAGTGCCCTTAAATAATGCTTCCATTGTTTTCCAAGCTTTTACCCATGCTAAATCTGGTTACGCGTTTTACCAGAGACCAAGCATACCAAAGCCGGTCATAAGGGTGGAGCAAGAAATGTTGATAGGACAAATGCAAATGTCACAATACAACAGCCACATTTAAAAGCCAACTGCAATAGATTGTATAAAAAAGTGTTGCCATTAAAAATCACATTTACTGTTTCTTATAGTGGGGGGGGGGGGGGGGTAGCAACTAAATGTTTGATTACTAAATGATTGAAACAAGTATAAACATAAACAAACACAAATGTGTTGCTATGTTATTTAAGGAGGTTGCTAGGTGGTTGCTATTGTGTATAGGTTGTAGTTCTGGTGGTTGTTATGCTGTGTATGTAACAGAGCGGGTCATGCCTCGTTATGGAAATGGGAAGATAGAAACCCAATTGCAAGACACTTAACCAATGTACAATAATACTGCAGCAAAACAGCCACAAACTACAAAAATAACCAGTGGCCAAATTAATGGAAATCGGAGTGGAGTAGGGTATATTACATGTCACACAAAAGGTGAATCTTGGGTATTCCATGTGGTTAGATAGATAGATAGATAGATAGATAGATAGATAGATAGATAGATAGATAGATAGATAGATAGATAGATAGATAGATAGATAGATAGATAGATAGATAGATAGATAGATAGATAGATAGATAGATAGATAGATAGATAGATAGATAGATAGAACTTTATTAATCCCATAGGGAAAGTCAGTTATTACAGCAGCTCCAGGTACATTAAAGCAAAAAGTATTAAAGTACAAAGAATGAAAATACACAAGTAATGTTGTACACTATGTAATTGAATAAATAGAATAAAATAAAATAAAAAACGTATGTCATATAAAAAACTTAAGAAGTCTTCTAGAATTAAAATTGTAGATGAGATATGTAATATGTGATATACTAAGCTGTTGTACAGTAAGTGTTAAATAATAACAGATATGTAGTGCAGTCTTTATGAACAGAGTGCTAGAACATGCTCCATGAGTCTGTCCTGATAGTACTTTAGTGTTCGATGATGTCCCGAACCAGTGAAGAATTATACAGCGTGATCACTGCTGGTATAAACGATCTTCTGTACCGTTCCTTGTTACAGTTTATTCAGTGACCTCCTTCCAACCACCAACTCGAAACTGTCCAGTGAGCAGCCCAACACTGAGCCAGCCTTCCTGATCAGTTTATTGAGTTTCTTTACATCCCCTGCTCTGAGGCTGCTTCCCCAACACATCACTGCAAAGAACACAGCCCCCGCAACAACAGACTGGTAAAAGATAGCCAACATTTTGTTGCAGACAATAAAGGACCTGAGCTTTCTCAGAAAGTAAAGTCTGCTTATCCCCTTCCTGTACACAGCCTCTGTGTTAGCCCTCCAATCCAGTCTGTTGTCAAGCCAGACACCCAAGTACTTAAAAGTGTCCACCAGTTCCACATTTTGACCCAGGATGGTAACAGGTCCAGTTGTGGTCCTATTCCTCCTGAAGTCCACAGACATCTCATTAGTTTTGGTTACCAGGGTGTTAGGTGTTTGCTATGGTATGCCAGACACATGACTACAAGGGATTGTTTCTAAAGTGCTCCAGGTAGTTGCCAAGGTTCTGACAGGTGATTTGTATGGTATCCCCTATAGACCATTTATTAATAGCCATTCTTACATAAACTACAATGAAAAATTGGGAACAACAACAAAAAATAAATAAAGAAGAAAGTAGAAAATTATAAATATAAATCACAAATTAAAAGTGGTATGCATTGCGCTGAATCCCTAATGAAAGTTATACTATATGGCCAAAACTATGTAGCTACCTGACAATGAGCTAGTTGGTCGTTCTATTCCAAATTCTTAAACAGAGAATATGAAGGCCCCTATAACATCCTTCACTCCTTTGGAAAAGCTTTTCAAAAGATGACTTTGAAGTGTCTTCAACTGCAATCGTGAGGTCAGTCATTGATAGACCACAGCTGACATCATATTTTAGCCCAAAAGTATGCAGTGTACTTGAGGTCTGGACTCTGTGTAGACTATAGGAGCTCTTTGACACAAAATTTTTCAAACTATCTGCTCATGGACCTCATTTTTTGCATAGGGCCATAGTTATGCTGGAATATGAAAGGGCCTTTTCCAAACATTTACAACATTTAGTTGATGCTTTAATCCAAAACAACTTAGGTAACAACATACAGTTCAAGCAATAGAGGGTTAAGGGCCTTGCTCAATGGCCGAACAGTGGCAACCAACAAATTGCTAATTCAAATGTATTCAAATGCTTGAACCACTATTCTGACATTGTATTGTAAAAATTATTCTTGAACTTAAAACAATTGGCCCTAAGGCCACAGGCAGGCTTAAACTATGATGCTCCTCCACCATGCTTTACAAATAAAATACAAATAAAATTCTTGGAGTTAAACGTTATTACGTTATCCTTTTCGAGCCAACCTTATACAGACCATCAGCAGTTATGTTAGATTCATCTGCTCTGTGACTCCTGGGTAGCCTGCAAATTTTAATGTGAAGGTTATGTATTTGCCTGGTAAAGGAGAGCTGTATTTGTAAAAAAAAACAAAGATAAAGTACAGTGGGGCCAAAAAGTATTTAGTCAGCCACTGATTGTGCAAGTTCTCCTACTTAGAAAGATGAGAGAGGTCTGTAATTTTCATCATAGGTACACTTCAACTATGAGAGACAAAATGAGAAAAAAAAAATCCAGGAAATCACATTGTAGGATTTTTAAAGAATTTATTTGTAAATTATGGTGGAAAATAAGTATTTGGTCAATAACAAAAGTTCAACTCAATACTTTGTAACATAACCTTTGCTGGCAATGACAGAGGTCAAACGTTTCCTGTAAGTCTTCACCAGGTTTGCACACACTGTAGCTGGTATTTTGGCCCATTCCTCCATGCAGATCTCCTCTAGAGCAGTGATGTTTTGGGGCTGTCGCTGGGCAACACGGACTTTCAACTCCCTCCACAAATTTTCTATGGGGTTGAGGTCTGGAGACTGGCTAGGCCACTCCAGGACCTTGAAATGCTTTTTACGGAGCCACTCCTTTGTTGCCCGAGCGGTGTGTTTGGGATCATTGTCATGCTGAAGGACCCAGCCACGTTCCATCTTCAATGCTCTCACTGATGGAAGGAGGTTTTGGCTTAAAATCTCACGATACATGGCCCCGTTCATTCTTCCCTTAACACGGATCAGTCGTCCTGTCCCCTTTGCAGAAAAACAGCCCCAAAGCATGATGTTTCCACCCCCATGCTTCACAGTAGGTATGGTGTTCTTGGGATGCAACTCAGCATTCTTCTTCCTCCAAACACGACGAGTTGAGTTTTTACCAAAAAGTTCCATTTTGGTTTCATCTGACCACATGACATTCTCCCAATCCTCTTCTGGATCATCCATATGCTCTCTGGCAAACTTCAGACGGGCCTGGACATGTACTGGCTTAAGCAGGGGGACATGCCTGGCACTGCAGGATTTGAGTCCCTCTCGGTGTAGTGTGTTACTGATGGTAGCCTTTGTTACTTTGGTCCCAGCTCTCTGCAGGTCATTCATCAGGTCCCTCCGTGTAGTTCTGGGATTTTTGCTCACCGTTCTCATGATCTTTTTGACCCCACGGGATGAGATCTTGCGTGGGGCCCCAGATCGAGTTTGAGTTTGGAGTCTGACTGTTTGAGGCTGTGGACAGGTGTCTTTTATACAGATAACGAGGTCAAACAGATGCCATTAATACAGGTAACGAGTGGAGGACAGAAAAGCTTCTTAAAGAAGAAGTTACAAGTCTGTGAGAGCCAGAAATCTTGCTTGTTTGTGGGTGACCAAATACTTATTTTCCACCATAATTTACAGATAAATTCTTTAAAAATCCTACAATGTGATTTCCTGGATTTTTTTTTCTCATTTTGTCTCTCATAGTTGAAGTGTACCTATGATGAAAATTACAGACCTCTCTCATCTTTCTAAGTAGGAGAACTTGCACAATCAGTGGCTGACTAAATACTTTTTTGCCCCACTGTATGTGCTGAGGGAGATTGTGCACTCAGGAGGGAGGTTTGCATTACTTTCTATAGCACTTGTATTGTATTGTAAAAATTATTCTTGAACTTAAAACAATTGGCCCTAAGGCCACAAGGCAGGCTTAAACTATGATGCTCCTCCACCATGCTTCACAAATAAAATACAAATAAAATTGTTGGAGTTAAAATTTATTATGTTATCCTTTTCGTGGACTGACCTTCAATTAGTCTGATTTATGTCAGCTCTTGAACTCTTAGTCATGCATTAAAGATTCCCTAATTAAAACCATATGTCGACAGCCATATGTTCAGGGTGTATGTAATGTTTTTCCTCCCTTCTGTGCTAGTTTAGGAAACAAGAGGTAAGAAAAACATTACATCACTGACAGCAAAAAAAATCCAGAAGACAAAATACTAAATCCTGACATGCAGTTACAAAACACTACTGAAGACAGTAAAAATGTTTTACTATGAGAAAGTATTCATATGAAGGACACACAAGTCAAATATTTGTTTGATAAAAGTTAGTTTAGCTTCAGAATAACATTAAAAGTCTAATCAAAGTGCATCTGGGAGGAAACTTCTAGAAAGAGACCAAGAAAGACTGGGAACAAAGCCAAATGTACAATCACACACACTTGTTTTATCTGATCCACATTATACAAATCCCCTTGACTCTTTGTCTTAACTCAGCTTGTAAAAAGAAGGTATAATTTTTCAAGACGATTTTAATATAAACTAAATGGAAAACAATAGGCTAAACAATACACACTTTATTGATTTTATTCTTTAAAATGATTAATTCTTAAACATATTTATTATGGTAATGTTATTTTTTTTAATCAAAGAAACAAGAGTATCATGATGTTATGTGAATATACCATAAAATACATTATTAATTTATTACTGAAGTGATTAGTGTATTCATCTACAAATAGCATAGTGCATGTCTTGTAATATACATGAGTTATTCCTCACAGCATTTAGGGAATTATTGCCACAGTTACATACATGACAGACACGGTAGTTATTCATTACACAAGATTCATCAGTTCACAAGGTTATATCGAACACAGTCATGGACAATTTTGTGTCTCCAGTCCACTTCACTTGCATGTCTTTGGACTGTGGGAGGAAACCGGAGCACCCGGAGGAAACCCACACAGACACGGGGAGAACATGCAAACTCCACACAGAAAGGACCAGGACCGTCCCACTTGGGGATCGAACCCAGGACCTTCTTGCTGTGAGTCAACAGTGCTACCCACTTAGCCACCGTGCCGCCCCATTGTCTCAGCATCAATGGTACCTTGAAAAATATTGATGCACCCCCATGCCATGACAGATGTTGGTGTTTGCACCTTTTGTTAATAATCTTTTTTACTGAAACATGATAAAATGTGGACTAATATGATCACAGCACATTTCCACTGACTGAATACTGGATTACTGCATTGAATTAATGGGTTTGGGTTTCTCTTTTCTTAATAGAGTTTCAGGTTGCATTTCTTTGGACTATGCTAACTGACAACAGCTTTACGAATGACTTCAGAGCCCATCTGGCTACATTTATCCCAGTTATGTTACCTTTGTCTGGCATTAATGCTTTCCTTGTTTTCGTGTTTCTTGTCTCTGTTGTGGTTTCATAATGATCCTCTGTAGTCTTGAATTTTTCCATAGTCCTAGGTTTATTTAGCATTATCTTAGAGGGTTAGCCTTAGCACATGGCCTAGTATTTAATTACAACATTTAAATTGGTAAACATTTAAAAAATTAAATTTTAAACATAAAATGAAAGATAAAAATATGGAAACTTGAAAACAAAATACATGTAAACCATACACTAACAAGGATTTTACTGTAATATCACAACTTTTTAGATCTATCGTATGTTATTATGAAATAACTGCTAAAATAAATAAGGCCAGAAGGCCTATAGTCCAGAAAGGTTTGTGGGAAAAGGCTGACATTACAGACACTTTATTGAACACCCAGAACTTGTATAACTATTTTTTTGATAATACAACATATAAAAGCTAAAATAGCTCAATGAGGCATAACAATTTTAGAATGAAGTTTTACAATATAGTGTTTTGAAGTGGCATGGTAGTGCAGGTAATGTGGGTGACACAGCTCAGTTTGATTTTTGATCATTCTTTAGTCTTTATTAAGTGACACGTGTTAAGACAAATATATGTAAAAATGTAAATGCGTAAGTGTAGATCCTGAATAATTTGGCTGAATGTCTTTTGATATGGTTTTTACATTCAGCATGTGGACTAAACAACTACAAACACAGTTGCACATGTGAGTTATTTTGTATTACTTTGCCAAGTAACAGCAGATATGAGATTTTAAAAATAAGTTGTTCTGAGCCAACCTTATATCAGCAGTTCTGTTAGATTCATTTGCTCTGTGACTCCTGGGTAGCCTGCAGATTTTAATGTGAAGGTTATGTATTTGCCTGGTTAAGGAGAGCTGTATTTGTAAAAAAAACAAAGATAAAGTATGTGCTGAGGGAGATTGTGCACTCAGGAGGGAGGTTTGCATTACTTCCTGTAACTAACCCCCTTAATTCTAATGTTTTCTCTGGAAACTGCCATAAAAAAAACCCGATTACATCTATTTAGCTGGAGCAGTACATTATTGTGTGTACAGCAGTATAGCACTGTTCTAGTTTAAGAGATTGCCAGTTTGAACCCTGATGATGCTACTGCTATTCATGGCAAGAAAGCATAATTGGCACTGCCCTTTGATTGTGAATGATGGCATACCTTACCCTCCTGTGGATCAGAGTAATAACTGACAACTGTTATGTTCTGTTCAAAGAGCAGTCCATAATGCTTCCCTTTATGCATGTTCAGTTGCTCTATTGGGTAGTGAAAAATGTCAGCCAGGTAAAAATAGTCAATTTGAAACACAATAATTACTCAAGTAAATTTAAATATAAAATATAAACTTCAAAATACATAAAAAGTAAGAAAATAATTGTAAGAAGTGAAAAGAAAATATTTGCATACATCGCTCCATTTTACATTTATGGCATTTAACAGACTCCTTTATCCAAAGCGACTTACAGTACAGTTACCCTATACAGTCTGAGCAATTGAGGTTTAAGGGACTTGCTCAAGGGCCCAACAGCAGCAACCTGGCAGTAGTGGGGCTTGAACCAGTGACCGTCTGATTACTAGTCCAGTACCTTAACTAGGCTACAGCTTGCTCCAGTGTCAAAGAAGTCTAAGAACACACAAACAGTTGGCCAAATCTGAAGATTGGCACATTGGATTGGGAACAACATCCTTGCCACTGCAACGCCAACTCCAGCTGTCTGGTTAAGGTGCTGGCACAAGCAACATAGAAATAAAGAGAGCATAGTGTAGAGTCAGAAAAAAAGCCCTAATACTCCTTGATCATTATCAAGTTGTGTAGTTGTCTATTTGAAAGCTTTTTGGTAACTGATTGCTATAACATATTCAGTAACTACAGTCAGACTATAAGGTAAAGTATGTAAAATAAAAATAAAAAATGTCCAAACATGAAGGCAATAAAAGTATACACTGATAAGCCACAACATTAGGACCACCCTTTAAAAATGCAAACATGGTCACCCCAGTTTTTAAAAGCAATTTGTAAATACAGAAACCTTATTTACCATGTTTTGTATGTTCTACAATTTACTTGCACATTTTTAGTAATTCAGTCTGATTAGCAATTTGTTCTGTGCAATAAATTTTAATGCACAATTTATTTGCACAATGTACTATGAATATTGCTCATAAATAGTAGCACAAAAAGTGGTTTGCATGTTACTAAACACTGTCCGTCATTAATACTGTGGAGTAGTCAGGGTGGAAAAAGTTTTATACCCGGCCTTTGCTGGATTGCCAGGCACCAAAAACATTGGTTCAGACGGAACTGTCTGGGACTTCTTAGAGCAGTATCTCTGTCCTTAGGGAAGTTGGTGAAGTTTCCTGTCTGTGTGAAATCACTAACAATCTTTTCATGTCCTTTCCCTGCACTGATGTTGTGCAGCTTTATGACTGAAAGATGTTGCTCACCATGCCACCCCTTTGTCATGCAAACTGCTGTAGTCTGTTCTTTGCCTAGGTTAGGACCAAGATAAACTCATTTCTATAGTCTTCACTTGATTCAGTTTGCTTAATAAAATGAAATGTTTCTGGTAAACAAAAAAAGTAAAAGTTTGATAAAGTACATTGCACAATTTAGTAGTCTAATAAAAATAAATATTATTTTAAAAAAATACTATTTGCTGCCTTGTTGGCTAACATTATAAACATAATGCCTAGTTTACAGTGACCACATATCCCCAATGTACAGAGACAGTCCCTAGAGTTAGAAACCTGTCCCAAACTGAGGCTTCCCCCGGAAATGTCCCAGATTAAACCTATCCACTCAAAACCTCCCACAATTTGGATAAATTCTTGCAATCTAAGAAAGATTTTTCCTATTTTCTTCCTATTATTATGTCATTATTACTACTTCCAATAAGAAGCCTTATTCCAGGCTTCCAATAAGATGTTACAACTGTACAATATATTAACGTAACAGCATCTTTAGCATAACAGTTCATTTACTGTAGACTGAGCCTTTGAATATTCATTTCATTCATCTATCTCATCTAAATCTTTTGACAAACAAGGCACCAAAAGGAAAAAAAAAACAAAAAGAAAAAGGGTTATAGTCAATGCTTAACTAGTACAACTATAAGAATATTAAAATTACAACTTTTATATTAATTAAAAAAGAATGTATGAAAGAATTTTAAAAATGGTGAACAATAATGAAGAGTAATAGATGGGAAGATTGAAGATGAGAAGTATTGAGTGGATAGTGATGAGTTCAAATGAAAGTAATGGGAATGGAGAAATGATAGGAAACACAGTGAGAAAAAAGGGAATAAGGTAATCATTTACCGGAATCGTCTCCTTGTTTTTTATTTTATTATTATGTTTTACATCATTGCAATTAGCAATTAAGTTATTATAATATTATGCTTGCCAAACAAAAAACCCTGTTTTTATTTTAAAATCAGTTCTCTTTGGGCTTGTTAAAGTTTGATTACAGATAACTGAATAACTGAAGACCCCCCCCCCCCCCCCCACCTTAAAAGGTTTTATAGAGATGTGTATATAAGTAGTCTCAGTAACAAAGAATGAAAATGTATTAATATGTATCAGCAATTTTCATATTTTTTTCAATTGTTCTGTTAGGGTACCTGCGGCGTCTGGTGAACGCACCACCAGCTCCCAGCGTCGCAGGTGTTACAGAGCACAGAACAGCAAAGCTTTAAATAGGAGGCTGCCTAATTAGTGCAACGACCTGCAGCTGCACTCGCGCTATTTAAGTGAGCCTCGCATAGCTGTAGGGGTCGCACCTTCTCTCTTGTTTTCACACGCAATGGCTGTGCAGTCGCACCCCTTTTTTCAGGGTCAGTTCGGTATCCCCGGGCATTACTAGAATGGTCGGGTGTGTATGTTGAAAGACAGAGGTAAATAGGGTTTTCTTTTCCAGGTAGGGAAAGATCGGTGCGACCCCGCGCAGTCCTCGCGCTGCTGTTCTGTTCCTCGCCTTTTTGCCAGATCTCCTCTGTATCCGTTAGCTGGTGGCTAACGTTAGCCTAGCCGCCGGTACAGCGAAAGAGATCTTATCCGCTAAAGTAGGCGGACCCTTCAGTGCCAGCTTAGCCTAGTGGGCTAAGCGTTTGTTTATGACGCTGTCAGCGTCGGTTCGGATCCGCGCAGTAACCTTTTTGTGTTCTCTATTTTTTCCCCCTTAGCAGATCGGTTTCCTCCCAGCTCAGCGGTGCGAAGCTGGTGACAGCGCTGGTCCGAGAAACTCCGAAACTCTTGCCGGTTTCGGTTTTGGTTTCTCTTCTCCGCGTTTTGGGACCGTTTGTTCTCGGCGCCTTTTAAGCGCGAGACTTCCCCCTTTTTTTCCAGCTAGTAGATAGCTCTGTGAGTACACGAACGCCTCGCACGCCGGCGATCCGGGTTCGTGACTCGCGGTATTGTGTTTATTTATATATTTTTCATTTTTGTCTTTTTCAGTTGCCTGCGGCGCCTGCGGCTTCAATCGGGGTTCTCCCGATTTGTTTTTTGTTATCCTTTTCCAATTTTGTGTTTTATAAAATATATATTGTTTATAACAAATAAATATATATATTTCTCTGCATTCTTGGGTCCTCCGCTTCTCCTTATAACAGTAAGGTGCGACCAATCATGGACCCAGCAGAGATCCCCCCTGTATCTGACGTCCTACGTCACCAGGGGATAACGTTAGGGAGACACGAGCTGGCTCTCAATGAGCTGGCTCAGCGTTTGTCTGAGATCGCCCAGCTGCTGCCTACGCTGGGTGCCAGTTCAAACAGCCAGACCCAGGCCCCTGTTCATTCTGGGGCATCAGCCGGGGTAGAGACCCCCATCCCACCCCCTGAACGTTTTTCAGGGGAGGCAAAGAAATGCCGGGGTTTCCTCCTGCAATGTTCCCTGACATTCGAATTGCAACCCTCTAGATTTCCATCTGAGCGCTCCAAAGTTGCGTTCATAATCTCACTACTCACAGGTAAAGCCCTAGAGTGGGCCACTGCCCTCTGGGAGCAGAGTGCACCCGAGTGTTTTTCAGAGCGCGCCTTCACGGAGGCTCTTAAGGACACTTTTTTCCACCCTACGGGTGGAAGAGAGGCGGGCCCTCGGTTACTCGACCTGTCCCAAGGGGGGCGCTCGGTAGCTGACTTTGTAATAGAGTTTCGCACTCTAGCGGCTGAATGTGGGTGGGATGAGGGCGCATTAATTGCGATTTTCCATCGCGGGCTGGGGGAAAAAATTAAGGACGAGTTGGCCACTCGTGAGCTCCCCACTTCGCTTAAGGCCTTTTACCTCCTTGCAACCACCATTGACACCAGGCTCCGACAGCGGGCTCGGGAGCGAGGGTTGCATCCACCCTTTGGTCGGTTCCAGGGCGCACCCCGACCGCCGTTGCGGGACCAGGACCCTGAACCCATGCAATTGGGATCAGCTAGGGCGGCCACACCACCATCTCCCGACTCCGCCCTGAGGGCCCGTGCTCGGTTAAACGAGTAGGCCACTCTCAAGGCAGGGAGTCGAGGGTGAGCCGATCCAACATCCCTGATCATGGTTTGTTTCTTACCGTGTCATTGCATTGGGGTTCGGGGAACGTGGAGCTCAAGGTTTGTATTGATTCGGGCGCGGTCGAAAGTTTCATCGATCGCTGCCTGGTGCGCAGGTTGGGGATTGAGCTCCGACCGCTACGAGTACCCATCACGGTTCACGCTGTGGACGACCGAGCGGTGGCCGGTAGTCCCATCACCCACCAGACGCCTCCTCTTACAATGCGTCTGGGGAACCACGAGGAGCGGATCACCTTCTTGGTGACTCAGGTCCCTCAGCTCCAGGTGGTTCTAGGGCACTCGTGGCTTAGGAGGCACAATCCCCAAATTGACTGGGTAACTGGGTCAATCTTTGCCTGGGGAACGCGGTGCCAGGATGCATGCTTGTTGCCAGCTAGCCTCTCGCCGGCATCGCCATCGCCTGACGCGATAGCCCCTGATCTGGCCCGGGTACCACCTGTTTACCATGATCTTCATGAGGTTTTTAGCAAGTCCCGGGCGCGGGACTTGCCCCCCCACAGACCCTTTGATTGTGCTATAAATCTGCTCCCCGGTACATCTCCTCCTAGGGGGCGTCTTTTCTCCCTGTCGGGACCCGAGAAGACCGCCATGGAGGAGTACGTTAGGGAAGCGCTCCAACAGGGCTTCATTCGTCCTTCGTCCTCCCCAGCTGGGGCTGGGTTCTTCTTTGTTGGGAAGAAGGACGGGACCTTGCGCCCTTGCATTGACTATCGGGGTCTGAACGCCATAACAATCAAGGATCGGTATCCGCTGCCGCTGATGGCCACGGCTTTCGAAGCCCTTCAGCGAGCTTCCATTTTTTCGAAGCTTGATTTACGCAGCGCGTATAACCTGATTCGGATCAGGCGAGGGGATGAGTGGAAGACTGCGTTCATTACGCCCACGGGACACTATGAATATCTAGTGATGCCCTTTGGGTTAATGAATGCCCCTGCAGTCTTCCAACGCTTCATCAATGAGGCTCTGCGAGAGGCCCTTGATAGATACGTCTACGTTTATCTAGACGATATCCTAATTTTTAGCCGGTCCATCGAGGAACACGTGAGGCACGTCCGCCGGATTCTCCAGCTTCTGCTCGACCACCATTTGTTTGTCAAGCTGGAGAAGTCCGTTTTCCATGCCCCAACTATTTCATTTTTGGGGTTTATTGTTTCTCAGGGCGCCCTCCGAATGGATCCGGCTAAAATCAAATCAGTGGAGGATTGGCCAACTCCCTGTTCCGTACGCCAGGTGCAAAGGTTTTTGGGCTTTGCAAACTTTTTCAGGCGTTTCGTACGGAACTTTAGTACGGTCGCCGCTCCTTTAACGGTCCTTACTGGGAAGGGTCCGTTTAAATGGACGGTGCAAGCCCAACAAGCCTTTAACAGGCTGAAAGCTCTCCTTACCACTGCTCCCGTGTTGCAGTTGCCCGATCCAGAGGAACCTTTCATTGTAGAAGTGGACGCCTCTGATGTCGGGGTTGGGGCAGTGCTTTCCCAGAGAGTGGGCCCAGAAAAGAAGCTCCACCCTTGCGCCTTCTTTTCGCACCGTTTAACTCCTGCCGAGCGTAACTACCCGGTAGGAGACAAGGAGCTTCTGGCCATCAAGCTAGCGCTGGATGAGTGGCGACATTGGCTTGAGGGGGCGAAACATCACTTCCTTGTCTGGACAGACCATAAAAATCTGTCGTTTATCCAGCAAGCGAAGAGGATGAATTCTCGTCAGGCTCGCTGGTCCCTTTTTTTTGGTCGTTTCCAGTTCACTCTGTCTTATAGACCAGGGTCGAAAAACGGTAAGCCGGATGCCTTATCCAGGCAGTGGGAGCCGACCAGACCTGAAACCGAGCCTGATCCCATCATCCCTGCGAGTCAGATTGCTGCCCCGGTCACATGGGGCATATTCAAGGTTGTCCGGGACGCTCAGGTTGTGGAGCCCGACCCAGGTGGAGGTCCGCCTGACCGACTGTTTGTTCCAACAACAGTTCGCCGGCAGGTGTTTGAATGGGCCCATGCGTCCCCATTTGCGGCTCACCCAGGAGTCTTTAAGACCCTGGTGTTGCTACGCCGAAGGTTTTGGTGGCCGGGGATGGAGAGTCAGGTGAAGGACTTTGTCCGCACCTGCGCTGTCTGTGCTACAAATAAAAGCACTAGAGAGCGTCCACGGGGACTACTCCATCCATTGCCAGTGCCCTCCAGACCATGGTCCCATCTGGCACTGGATTTTGTGACAGGTTTGCCAAGATCCAGGGGATTCACGGTAGTACTGGTGATTGTTGACCGGTTCACCAAGTCTTGCCTCTTTGTTCCGCTGCCCAAGCTCCCGTCTGCCATGACTACCGCTCAGGCGATACTGCAACATGTGGTGAGAGCACATGGGGTCCCATCCGACATTGTGTCGGATCGGGGCCCGCAGTTTGTGAGTCAGTGCTGGCGAGCCTTCTGTCAACTCCTCGGGGCGACGGCTAGTTTATCCTCAGGATACCATCCTGAGTCCAACGGGCAGTCAGAGCGGGTCATTCAAGACCTAGGCAAGATGCTTCGGTGCTTAACTGCAGGGAATCCAGCCACTTGGGCGGATAAACTGTTGTGGGCTGAATTTGCCCACAATACCCTGCACCACGCCGCACTTGGTATGTCACCGTTTGAGGCACAGTTTGGATACCCGCCTCCGCTGTTTCCCGATCAGGAACAAGAGGTTGCGGTTCCAACTGTGCAGCAACATATCCGTCGCTGCCGTGCCGCCTGGCGGAAAGCAAGAGAGGCTCTTCTGGCCTCCCAGCGCACCATGAAGCGCAATGCTGACCGCAGACGGCAGCCGGCTCTTACGTTCCGGCCGGGCCAACGAGTCCTCCTGTCGACGAGGGATCTCCCCGTCAAAGGTACCCCTCATAAGCTGGCGCCGAGGTATATTGGCCCGTTCAAGGTGGTAAGACGGATAAACCCGGTGACATATAGGTTGGAGCTACCTCCCAGGATGAAGGCGCATCCAACCTTCCACGTCTCCCAACTTCGCCCATTTGCGTGCGAGGGAGCTATACCCCCTCCCCAACCTCCCGCCCCTCGTATCATCCAGGGTGCCCCTGCATTCACGGTGCGCCGCCTCCTGGATAGCAGGAGAGTGCAGGGTAGCACCCAATACCTGGTGGATTGGGAGGGTTTTGGCCCCGAGGAACGTTCGTGGGTACCGGCTCGTCATATCCTGGACCCGGAACTGATCCGCGAGTTCCGACGGAACCAGGCAGCGGATCTTGGGACCTCAGGAGCTGTCCCTAGAGGAGGGGGTTCTGTTAGGGTACCTGCGGCGTCTGGTGAACGCACCACCAGCTCCCAGCGTCGCAGGTGTTACAGAGCACAGAACAGCAAAGCTTTAAATAGGAGGCTGCCTAATTAGTGCAACGACCTGCAGCTGCACTCGCGCTATTTAAGTGAGCCTCGCATAGCTGTAGGGGTCGCACCTTCTCTCTTGTTTTCACACGCAATGGCTGTGCAGTCGCACTCCTTTTTTCAGGGTCAGTTCGGTATCCCCGGGCATTACTAGAATGGTCGGGTGTGTATGTTGAAAGACAGAGGTAAATAGGGTTTTCTTTTCCAGGTAGGGAAAGATCGGTGCGACCCCGCGCAGTCCTCGCGCTGCTGTTCTGTTCCTCGCCTTTTTGCCAGATCTCCTCTGTATCCGTTAGCTGGTGGCTAACGTTAGCCTAGCCGCCGGTACAGCGAAAGAGATCTTATCCGCTAAAGTAGGCGGACCCTTCAGTGCCAGCTTAGCCTAGTGGGCTAAGCGTTTGTTTATGACGCTGTCAGCGTCGGTTCGGATCCGCGCAGTAACCTTTTTGTGTTCTCTATTTTTTCCCCCTTAGCAGATCGGTTTCCTCCCAGCTCAGCGGTGCGAAGCTGGTGACAGCGCTGGTCCGAGAAACTCCGAAACTCTTGCCGGTTTCGGTTTTGGTTTCTCTTCTCCGCGTTTTGGGACCGTTTGTTCTCGGCGCCTTTTAAGCGCGAGACTTCCCCCTTTTTTTCCAGCTAGTAGATAGCTCTGTGAGTACACGAACGCCTCGCACGCTGGCGATCCGGGTTCGTGACTCGCGGTATTGTGTTTATTTATATATTTTTCATTTTTGTCTTTTTCAGTTGCCTGCGGCGCCTGCGGCTTCAATCGGGGTTCTCCCGATTTGTTTTTTGTTATCCTTTTCCAATTTTGTGTTTTATAAAATATATATTGTTTATAACAAATAAATATATATATTTCTCTGCATTCTTGGGTCCTCCGCTTCTCCTTATAACATGTTCAGTTCTTTTACCATCTCTCTTTTGGAATTTTTGCCCATTCCTGCATGCAAAAGCTTCTAGCTCATGGATGTTTGATGACTTTCATGTTGCAAATGCTTTATTAATATCCCATCAAAAATGTATGGGATTTAAATCTGGAGACTGAGAAGGCCACTCCAAGATATTCCAGGACAGATTCCTTAACCAAACTTTGATTAACTTGGAGGAGTGCCTTTGATTATTAATTTTCTTACAGGGTAATTTTAGGGGATTGTCTTTATATTTAATCAAATAAAAAGTAAAATAGGTAAATATAAAAAATACACTGTCAACTGCATTATCAAGATGAGAAGCTAATGTAAGCTAATTATTTTGGTATAACTAAAAAAATGAGGTCAAGAAATAAAAATAATTGTATTTGATTTATATTTGTCTGATGTATATAAAGTCATAAACGTACTGTAAATAAATTAGTCAAAAGTCTAATGATTAATGAAAAACATAGCCCTAGTAAAGCAGCCTATAGTAACCAAAAAAATCTAAATGAGTAATAAAGCAGAAAGACATCAGTTTATATAAGGTTTAACCAGAAAATACAAACACTTAATTAACTAAAGTAGAGAACAGAAATCAATGAGAATAGTAAAAAGTATTACGGCACAGAAAACAGTTGATTATTTCAAAACAACATGGAAAAGCACAAAAGCATCATTTAACAACAGATGGTAATGTTACAAAGTTTGCTCACATCTGCAAAGTGTGAATGCAAATATCCAAAACCTTCAGCTGGCCATAATCAGTCTGTATTCTAACAGGAATTCAGAACCAAGAATTTACAGAGAGAGTCGTCTGTTTCTTTTGGCAAATATCCTCACAAACTTCTCCATATCAAGACTATTGGTCATTGACTTCTCATGGACCAGAATATTCAGTTCTCAGAAAAAGAGGAAAGAGAGAACCCTCAAATCAAGTTGTGGAAGGCAATGCATGAGCAGCACCACAACCTCACTAACCAATGTGAATTTACAGGAGGGATCTGCTCCAAAAAAGGGTTGTCACGCCGCTTCTGGGACAGCTCGCTTATCCAGAGTGGTTCTGTTGTGACACCTGAAAAGTGCTGCAACATCAGGTGAGTTCAGAAAGACATAAAGGTGTGCTGGTCTCATATGCCTGAAGCTAACCGGATCAGGTCGAGCCTGGTATCACTGTTTAAGAGAAAAAGCAGGTTGCCAAACAGAGGAACTGGCTCCCAAGGTGCAGGCGATTGACAGTTAGAAGGAACTGCCATGTTCATCGTCTACACCTCCTTGCCCAATCCGCTGGCCATAACTAACTGGCAGATAAAGCAAGATTCTGCAACTGGGACTAGCATATTTGCCTATAATTTTTCGAGATCTGTCCTGCAGTGAACACCATAGGTAGGGTGACTTGAATAATTATTTTAAAATGATAGATTTTTTCATGAAGTGAGCAAAGACCCTGCTAATTGTGACCTGACTAACTGACACCTAGTCTAAAGAGACCAAATAGTGGGTGTTCAAATTACAGATTTACTGTGATTTCATCAAAAAAGTAAAAGTAAAAAATGATAAATTCATGGCTGTGTATATCTTACATGAGGCACAGAGCAACAGTGGTCACAAGTTAAGGCTCTCTAAAAAGAATAAAGGAAAACTAAACACTCAGCTAAGATACACTGTATGTCAGGGAGGCCTATATACCAACCCAAATCCAAAAAGGTATGACAGTGGCTAAAATGGAAATAAAAACAGAAAGCAGTGATTTGTAAACTGTTTTAAAAGGTATTTAAATCTTATATTAATAATAATAATAATAATATTAATAATAATAATAATAATAATTATTATTATTATATGAGGGCATTTTTTGCAGTGCATTGCAAGCAGGTCTCCACATCCATTTCTCACAAAAACAAGTAAAACCTGGACTCATCTAAACACAGCACATGTTTCCACTGCCTGTTGGTCTATCTGAAAAAAAGACTGATCCACTTTAAGAGACTGGGTAGAACCTGCATTGTTCCATTGGGCCCTGGTTTCCTCCTCAGTTCACTGGCATTGACTTTTCTGGGAAGAAAAAGGGAGTGTGGTTCTATTTTCATGAATTTTCAAATACTGCTTAAGCAATTAATGAACAAATAAAGCCTTAAAAATCATGCAAATACGGTATGTTTCATTAAGAAATGCACTGGCTTATTAAAATAAGGTTAGATGTGATGAGTAGCCCTTGAGATGTTTTGTGGAGTCTATTCTCTATGAAGCTGTTCCACAGACTACTGGTGCAAGAGTCTAATGTTCTGAATTGTTTGCCTGACGGTAGTGGAAGGGGTGTGTGATAGTGTGAGACAGTGGTAGCCAAGTGGGTAAAGCTTTGGGTTATCAAATAAAAGGTTGAGTGTTTGAATCCCAGCTCTACCATGCAGCCACTTTCGGGCCCTTGAACAAGGCCATTAACCTTCTCTGCTCCAGGGGCGCTGTCCCTGTGCTCTGACCCCAGCTTCCAAACAAGCTGGGATATGCAAAGAAAGAATTTCATTGTAATTTACACCTGTGTATGACAAATGAAGGCATTCTATATTCTATTCTATATCTGTAATGATTATGCTAGTTTTCTTCTTTAGTCAGTTTAAAACTGCTTTTATTTGTTTGTCGTAATTTATTGGTACTGTTTTGTGTTGTGCTCCTGGCATTGTATCTTTCGTAAGGCATCTTTGAGTATTCTGGCCGAGCAGCTGACATACCAGCTATAACTCAGTTGATGAGAGTGCTTTACTGTTCCTGAGAAAGAATAGTCATGTATAATGTTAAACATCTGTGTGATCCAGGATTACTTTAGTTTTTCTAGCATGAATTTCTGTCAGGCACTGACTGATAAATTATTGATTAAGACTCACTTGTTTAAAACTGCTTTTAACCTGTGATTTGTAATTTTGTTTGATTTCTTTATTTGTCGTAATTTATTGCTACTGATTTGTGTTGTGCTTCTGACATTGTATCTTTTGTAAAGCGTCTTTGAGTATTCTGGAAAGCGCTTCATAAAATAAATGTATTATTATTATTATTATTCAGGTAGAATTATTTAAACTCTGTAGCCGAGCAGCTGACATACCACATTATAACATGGTTTATTAGAATGCAGGACTGTTTCAGCAGAATAGTCGTGTAAAATGTTAAACATCTGTGTGATCCAGGATTACTTTTGTTTTTTCAGCATGCATTTCTGTCAAAGTCACTGATTGATAAATCACTGATTGAGACTCACTTGTTTAAAACTGATTTAAGCCTGTGATTTGTAATTTTTTTTTGTTGTTTGGGGGATCCCTGATTGCAGTTGAAGTGGGTATATAGCTGCTCACGCCTCATGCCTCTAAGGGCTGCAGCCCTTAGCGGAACCCTTTTTCACCTATGCATTCTGCACAGACGCCTCTCTATGTGCCAATCAGGGTCCTTACACAGCGTTTGAAGACCCCACCCACATAGTCCGGGCATCCCACCCTTGCAGAACCGTGTCTGCTGCAGGCACTGCCAGTTATGCCTGCATGATGGCACCCAGCCAACCGGTGGCAACGCCGAGTTTTGAAGTGAGGCGTTCAGTATCTCGGCACTGGTGTGCTAGCGGAACATCAAGCTGTGCCACCTGATTTATTGATTTATTAAGTTGTCTGAATTTAATGCTACTGTTTTGTGTTGTGCTCCTGACATTTATCTTTTGTAAAGCATCATTGAGTATCCTGGAAAGCACTTAAATAAATAAAATAAATGTATTATTATTATTAAGGTAGAATTACTTAAACTCTGTAGCAGGGTAATTGACATACCACATTGTAACACAGTTTATTAGAATGCTGGACTGTTTCAACTTCCTAAGAAAGAACAGCCATGTAAAATGTTAAACATCTGTGATCCAGGATTACTTTCATTTCTTCAGCATGTGTTTCTGTCAAAGTAGTAGTATAATATTTTTTTTTTCCTAATTAACAGGGGGATGATGGACCAGGTCAGGAGAACATGGATATACAGGGAATCAGGTCTGAACTTTCCTGTTCACATCATTTTATATGAAGCAAAGTGTTATTTAATTATCCTTTTGAAGGTTTTCCAAACACAGCAAATACAGCTTCCAGAAACAACTCAGTTCCAGTGAAAATGTGGGCTGAAAAGTCACATGGGAAAAGTAGATAGTTATTTCCTGTAAATGTGAAAGTAAATGTGACATAAAGTCTTACTAAGTATTACAAAACACACATGGAATATAAAATACAGCCATGCAGTTGGAGCCAGTAATGATTTTTCAATCCAGCTTGTTTTTGGAAGCTGGTGTCAAAGCACCCCTGTACGGCGCCCAGACAGGGCTAAAGGCCTTGCTCAAGGGTCCACAGTATACAGCAGGCTAAATGGCAGAGCTGGGATTCAAACTCTTAACCTTTTAATTAATAGCCCAAAGCTCTACCCACTAGAGCTGGGCGGTTCCTGAATCACCTGGGTTAATGATTCGAATCTTCATACTGAATCAGGAATCACGAGTCCGAGGTCTCAATTAACCCGGATCCTATGAGTCCTCTGACTGGCTACTGCTAAGTACACAAGGAGAGTGAGCACACTTACCAGAAACACTGCAGACTCAGATGATTTGGCTGAACCGGCTTCACTCCAGTCCGTGAATCTAAGTAATAACTTAAATATTTCAATAAACAAGCAGTTAAACACACTGGTGTTCGTTATGTGGCTGATTTTATGCACATGCTATTATTATTATTATTATTATTATTATTATTATTTTTATTATTATTATTATTATTATTATTATTATTATTATTATTATTATTATCAGTAGTAGTGGTATAGATTAGTAATGCAGCATACTGTATTTTCTTGTGAGCAAAACAACAAAAAAATATAGTTTATATTATTATTAAAATGCAAATGCTTACAGACTACTTTAGGACTGTACCACTTAAGGAGTATCATAGCCCCCATGGTAATTTATTGACTGTTTGTTTTGGTGCCACTGTGGCTGCCTGACTGGGTCAAGTGTTGGCAAATTGTTTTTGACCATGTTTTAGCCGAGTCCATAAAATGAACCGAATTTACCGCCACTACTACCCACTAGGCTACCACTGTCTTCTAAATTTTAATATTATTATAATATAACAGTATTATTACTGTAACTGTATATTTTGTTTTTGCTTTGTTTTCATTTTTGAACACACATTCACACACACACACACACACACACACACACACACACACACACACACACACACACACACTTAGGGCAGTTTTAATAGCTCCAACTGACCTGACTTCATGTCCTTGGACTTGTGGGAGGAAACCGGAGCTACCGGAGGAAACCCACACAGACACAGGGTGAACATGCAAGCTCCACACAGAAAGGACCCCGGCGACACTGCTTGGGAATCAAACTCAGGTCCTTCGTGCTGTTAGCACTACCCACTGTGCCTCTGTGCCGCCCACAGTTGGAAGTATATTAAATAAAGAAAATAAATAACCATTGCCCCCTGCTAAGCATAATCAAAATAAGCAAGTAAATAATGCCTACTGGTGAATTGCCATCCTGTCCATGGAATATTCCTGCCTCATGTTTAGTGTCTCTGGGTGGTACTGGACCCACTGTGACCCTGATCAGGATAAGGCAGTTTTTTAAATAAATAAATGAATTAAAGTTTAAAATACAGGTAAGGTTGACAGTGAAACTGATTGTTTTAAAATGCCTTTGGAAAACTCTCTTGGCTTTCTAGTAAAGTTTAGCCTGCTCTGTCCTGTTCACATTCATTTCTTCACCACTTGAATAAACAGATTCAGTAAAATAATCTCTTATTGGAGGGCCATGTGGGTGATTACTTTTGTTGACACAGCAGGCCTTAGAATCCCTTTGCCAATAACACTGAATAACAGTATTAATGTGTTTCATTTGATTTGTGGTTTTTCAATGTTTCAAATATGGAACTGTTTTATGTTTTAATGGAACATTAATAAAAATATTCACAAAAGAATATCCAATATTTTTCCATGCTCAACCTTGCCTATTTTCACTGGTGCATTATTGCACTTTAAAAGATCATCAAACTGGTTTAAGGGAGAGTAAACATGGTTTAATAGACATGTAAACAGTTAAAATATGTATACATTAGGGCTTCGGAGAACTGCCTAGGGGAGTATTAAGTGCCTGGTGACCGTGGCAATGATGACTGTGGCAATGATGTAAGCCATACCATTTTTGTATATATACAGTACTGCAAAGTTAAGGTAAACAAAAAGCAACACATTGTATGACATCTGTATATACAGTGTACAGCGTGTATACAGTGGTACATTAGAAATGTATCTACAAGTGGATGTTTTCCTGTCCTTCAACCGCCAAAAAAGGTGGACTAGCAGCTTTGAAACTGCCCTTATGATGGACCAAATAAATCATTAGTTCTTATGCCCTGCAATAAACTGACACCCTGTCTAAGATGTATTCATGCCCTGCACTTATATTTGTGGGAAGCTGCCACTTCATGCCCGAAATTAGCATAAAAAAAGTTACTAATAATACATTCATGTATAGGTGTAGAATTGTAAGACAATAACCCAGATATTTACATTTAAAATCCTGTTATTTTAAGCCACATACAGTATGTAGGGGCTGGGGAAAGTATTTATTAATTTAATTAATTAATATTTATTAGGATTTTAACGTCATGTTTTACACACTTTGTTAAATTTATGACAGGATTGCCGCTCAGGTGGCGCAGCGGTAAATACACACGCTGGTACACCAGAGCTGGGATCTCAAATACATTGCATCGAGTCTCAGCTTTGCCTTCCGGCTGGGCTGAGCGGCCACATGAACAACGATTGACCTGTCGTTCAGATAGGGGTGGGATATTAAAGCCAGATAGGAACTCTCTCATAACTAATGCGATTACAACCTCTGCTGGCTGATCGATGGCGCCTGCACAGAGACGGGAAAAGAGTGCTGTCAGGGTGTGTCTTTCAGTACAAAGTGCTGATCCACATTGCACTCGTCAAAAACTGTAGGTGAGAAAATGCATACGGCTGCTGCCCACATGTCAGAGGGGGTGTGGGTGAGCTTTGTTCTCCTCAATCAGAGCAGGGATCAGCATTGGTGGAGAGGAAGCATGACGCAATCGGGCAATTGGACGCGCTAAAAGGGAGAAAAAGGGGAGAAAATGCATAAACAAACAAACAATATATACAGTGTATCACAAAAGTGAGTACACCCCTCACATTTCTGCAAATATTTCATTATATCTTTTCATGGGACAACACTATAGACATGAAACTTGGATATAACTTAGAGTAGTCAGTGTACAGCTTGTATAGCAGTGTAGATTTATTGTCTTCTGAAAATAACTCAACACACAGCCATTAATGTCTAAATGGCTGGCAACATAAGTGAGTACACCCCACAGTGAACATGTCCAAATTGTGCCCAAATGTGTTGTTGTCCCTCCCTGGTGTCATGTGTCAAGGTCCCAGGTGTAAATGGGGAGCAGGGCTGTTAAATTTGGTGTTTTGGGTACAATTCTCTCATACTGGCCACTGGATATTCAACATGGCACCTCATGGCAAAGAACTCTCTGAGGATGTGAGAAATAGAATTGTTGCTCTCCACAAAGATGGCCTGGGCTATAAGAAGATTGCTAACACCCTGAAACTGAACTACAGCATGGTGGCCAAGGTCATACAGCGGTTTTCCAGGACAGGTTCCACTCGGAACAGGCTTCACCAGGGTCGACCAAAGAAGTTGAGTCCACGTGTTCGGCGTCATATCCAGAGGTTGGCTTTAAAAAATAGACACATGAGTGCTGCCAGCATTGCTGCAGAGGTTGAAGACGTGGGAGGTCAGCCTGTCAGTGCTCAGACCATACGCCGCACACTGCATCAACTCGGTCTGCATGGTCGTCATCCCAGAAGGAAGCTGACACACAAGAAAGCCCGCAAACAGTTCGCTGAAGACAAGCAGTCCCAAGAACATGGATTACTGGAATGCCCTGTGGTCTGACGAGACCAAGATAAACTTGTTTGGCTCAGACGGTGTCCAGCATGTGTGGCGGCGCCCTGGTGAGAAGTACCAAGACAACTGTATCTTGCCTACAGTCAAGCATGGTGGTGGTAGCATCATGGTCTTGGGCTGCATGAGTGTTGCTGGCACTGGGGAGCTGCAGTTCATTGAGGAAAACATGAATTCCAACATGTACTGTGACATTCTGAAACAGAGCATGATCCCCTCCCTTCGAAAACTGGGCCTCATGGCAGTTTTCCAACAGGATAACGACCCCAAACACAACCTCCAAGATGACAACTGCCTTGCTGAGGAAGCTGAAGGTAAAGGTGATGGACTAAACTCAATTGAGCACTTGTGGCGCATCCTCAAGTGGAAGGTGGAGGAGTTCAAGGTGTCTAACATCCACCAGCTCCGTGATGTCATCATGGAGGAGTGGAAGAGGATTCCAGTAGCAACCTGTGCAGCTCTGGTGAATTCCATGCCCAGGAGGGTTAAGGCAGTGATGGATAGTAATGGTGGTCACACAAAATATTGACACTTTGGGCACAATTTGGACATGTTCACTGTGGGGTGTACTCACTTATGTTGCCAGCCATTTAGACATTAATGGCTGTGTGTTGAGTTATTTTCAGAAGACAGTAAATCTACACTGCTATACAAGTTGTACAGTGACTACTCTAAGTTATATCCAAGTTTTATTTCTATAGTGTTGTCCCATGAAAAGATATAATGAAATATTTGCAGAAATGTGAGGGGTGTACTCACTTTTGTGATACACTGTATATATTTAATTCATGATAGGTCAGGTAGTACCTGATTACACAAGATTAATTAGACACGGGGAGAACATGCAAACTCCACAAAGAAAGGACCTGACTGCTCCACCTGGGAATCGAACCCAGAGCCTTCCTGCTGTGAGGCGACAGTGCTACCCACTGCTGCCTGCAAGAAGCCCTTGTTGTCTGTTTAGCTTTACGGTGCTGATTCTGGAGCAGAGGAACATCACCTGGTGCAAAGATTCCACAACTGCATTTAAGCAGCTTCAAATTGATAGCAGACCAAGGTTGACGGAAAGTGTGGTTTTCTCAGAACTACACTTCAAAGTAGTTCCTGTACCTCATTAAATGCTACTGCATCTGGGGACAAAGCTATGAAAGCATCCTGGAGACTTCCCATGTCTTGCTTTATGACTTATATTATTATATTCTTACATTCATTTATTATTTTTCTTCTTTTCTTTGTTTCCTGGTAGAGTCTCCAATAATCTTCTATTATCTCAGGTGCAGGATTACCACTGCATGACCTCTTGACTTTTGCACACTTTAGTATTTTGTGGATGTAATTTTAAATGTATACTGTCAATCTTCATTTAATCACCTATAATGATAAAAAAAATTTGAAAATTAATTTAAAAATCTCTTATTTACAATAATAATAATTCAGATCCTTTATTTAATGCTTTGTAAAAGCAACTTTGGCAGCATTCATAGCTGCAAGTCCTCATGGATACATCTCTACAAGCTTTACACACCTGCAGTTTATCCTATTCTTCATGGTAGATTCTTTAAAGCTCCCTCAGATTGGATGGTAAGCAACTGTGACCTGTCATCTGCAGATGTTCCACAGATGCCTGATGGGGTCTTGGCTTGGCTGATCCAGTCATTAACACTCAGAGATCTTGCACTGAAGCCACTAGATTGTTGATTTGGCTGAATGTTTCAGGTCATGTTCATAGGTGACTCGTCACCACAGTTTGAATGTACACCAATCAGCCATAACCTCCTTGTTTCTCTGCTCACTGTCCATTTTATCAGCTCCACTTACCATATAGAAGCAATTTGTAGTTCTACAATTACTGGCTGTAGTCCATCTATTTCTCTACATACTTTTTTTAGCCTGATTTCACCCTGTTCTTCAATGGTCAGGACCCTCACAGGACCACCACAGAGCAGGTATTATTTGGGTGGTGGATCATTCTCAGCACTGCAGTGACACTGACATGGTGTGTTAGTGTGTGTTGTGCTGCTATGAGTGGATAATAACACCTCACTTTAAAAACATGAGTTTTTAAACACCTCACTGTCACTGCTGGACTGAGAATAGGCCACCAACCAAAAATATCCAGCCTACAGCGCCCTGTGGGCAGCATCCTGTGACCACTGATGAAGGTCTAGAAGATGACCAACTCAAACAGCAGCAATAAATGCATGATCGTCTCTGACTTTACGTCCACAAGGTGGACCGACTAGGTAGGAGTGTCTAATAGAGTGGACAGTGAGTGGACACAGTATTTAAAAACTCCAGCAGCACTGCTGTGTCTGATCCACTCATACCAGCACAACACACACTAACACACCACCACCATGTCAGTGTCACTGCAGTGCTGAGAATGATCCACCACTCAGATAATACCTACTCTGTGGTGGTCCTGACCATTGACGAACAGAGTGAAAGCAGGCTAAAAAAAGAATGCAGAGAAACAGATGGACTACAGTCAGTAATTGTAGAACTACAAAGTGCTTCTATATGGTAAGTGGAGCTGATAAAATGGACAGTGAGTGTAGAAACAATGAGGTGGTTTTAATGTTATGGCTGATCAGTGTATGTGCACAAGAGGAGTTTTGTTAAGTATGTTCTTGTATTAGGCTGCTACGGTGGCCGAGAAGTGCAAAACAAATTTACATTTCAGAAAACAAAATTACAAAAAAACTAAAACAAATTTACAACAAAAGCAAAAACAAATTTACAAGTGCTTGGGTACCCAGTGTTTGTTAATTTGTTTTGGCATATGTAAAAGTGTTTCAGCACTTGTAAATTTATTTTCGGCATATGTAATTTTGTTTTCTAAAATGTATATTTGTTTTGCACTTCCCGGCCGCACATTTCTGACGGAAAAGGCAGGGACAATAAACCGGAAGTGCGTGTTGCTTACCTGCTGTCAATCAAACTGTTTCTCAGCGATAAAGTGAACGGAGTTTGTGATGGTGACGATAAACAAGGTTTTGTCTAGTTTGTGGAAATCATTTTATCCAGTTGACCCGCTATTGTTTTTCTTGTGGAAAGTTTTGTGCAGATGTTTAGACGTGGCGTGTGCATCTCTATTTACCGTCCGCTCTTCTAAACATCTAAGGAATTCCCACAAGAACAACAAAAGCGAAATAATGAAAATAATTAACACAAAATGGACAAAACATTGTTTATTAGGGACGGAACATTTGATACCGAGGCTTTAAAACTTGTTTCACTTTTGTAACAGTGGACTCAGTGTATCGGAGCTTATATTAAAGCAGCATGTGCGGGACTGATGAAGCTTTGTGCTGAGTTTTATCTCACTCACTATATAAGAGACAATCAAACCAGGGTTACCCACCGTCCTGTAACATACACAATCCTGCTTTATCTGGAGACTAAACGCCGCGTTCAGTATTGAACTGATACAGGACGCTTTGTTCCGTATTTTTATCAATGGGAGACAGTGTGATGTGTATAAAACAGAAGGAAACTGCTGCTTAATTCATTATATTAAGTAGTGTTCACTTTTATTCTTAGTAACGTGACATAACCTGTTTAATAAACCGCTGTATGTGTAGCACAGTGGGAGGAGTGCGTTGTTTTGCCTAAAATATGGTTCTGACTTATTATAAAGAATGAAAATAATAAATTTTAAACACCATAAATAAAACCTTTGTTCTCATGACTGTGTAAGGTCCCCCCTGCTGCTATAACCAGCGCACACACACCGTTACTAAGAATAAAAGTGAACACTACTTAATATAATTCCCTCAGTCTCCCACTGATAAAAATACAGAACAAAGCGTCCTGTATCAGTTCAGTACTGAACGCGGCGTTTGGTCTCCAGATAAAGCAGGATTGTGTATGTTACAGGACGGTGGGTAACCCTGGTTTGATTGTCTCTTATATAGTGAGTGAGATAAAACACAGCACAAAGCTTCATCAGTCCCGCACATGCTGAGTCCAGTGTTACAAAAGTGAAACAAGCTTCAACAAGCCTCGGTATCAAATGTTCCGTCCCTAATAAACAATGTTTTGTCCATTTTGTGTTAATTATTTTCATTATTTCGCTTTTGTTGTTCTTGTGGGAATTCCTTAGATGTTTAGAAGAGCGGACGGTAAATAGAGATGCACACGCCACGTCTAAACATCTGCACAAAACTTTCCACAAGAAAAACAATAGCGGGTCAACTGGATAAAATGATTTCCACAAACTAGACAAAACCTTGTTTATCGTCACCATCACAAACTCCGTTCACTTTATCGCTGAGAAACAGTTTGATTGACAGCAGGTAAGCAACACGCACTTCCGGTTTATTGTCCCTGCCTTTTCCGTCAGAAATGTGCGGCCGGGAAGTGCAAAACAAATATACATTTTAGAAAACAAAATTACATATGCCGAAAATAAATTTACAAGTGCTGAAACACTTTTACATATGCCAAAACAAATTTACAAACACTGGGTACCCAAGCACTTGTAAATTTGTTTTTGCTTTTGTTGTAAATTTGTTTTAGTTTTTTTGTAATTTTGTTTTCTGAAATGTAAATTTGTTTTGCACTTCTCGGCCACCGTAGGCTGCATTCATCTGTCCCCTAATTATCACTTCAGTGCATGCATGAGAACAACCCCTTTTGCATGTTGCCGCCACCACCATGTTTCAACAAAGGGATAGTATTAGCCAGGTGACGTGCAGTGCCTGTTATTGCCACACAGTGCTAGCTGTTTTGTATAGAGATACATCAGTCTCATCAGACCAGATAATCTTTTTCTTTATGAAGCCAGAGTCATTTAAATGCCTTTTATTAAACTTCAAGTAGCTTCCATCTTGCCATTCTGCCATAAAATCCTACTTTATAAAGTGGTGCAGAAACAGTTGTCCATCTTTTTTTAAGTTATTTCATCTCCGCACTAGACTTTGACCATTGGGTTTTTTCTTAAATCCCTGATCAAAACCCTTTTTGCCCATTTTGTGCCAAGGTTGTGCTAAGCTTCTTCCATTAGAAAATTATTGAGGCCATTGTGGTCATTAAAACTCTCAAAACCTTAGATATTGTTTTGTATCCTTGCCCTGATCTGTGTCTTGCCAGATTTGATTGCAGAGATTCATAGACAGTTCCCTGGACTTTGTTTTTTGTCCTGACAATGCATTGTGAACAGTGAACCCGTTATAGACCCAGGTGTGTGCAACTTCTCAAACTATGTCCAATTAAATTAAGTTGCACCTGACCACAATCTGGAGTCTCACAGCAAAGGGTCTGAATACAGTTGGATATGATGTGCCACGCCCCTGTCTCTGGGAGCACATGGTTGAGGAGGCTTTTGTTTATGTTAAGACTATGCCTCCTCATTTTGATTGGTCAGTGAAGCTAATGATCCACAGCTGCTCTTTGTTTCAGGTGTAATGCTCAGGGCATTTAAGGAAGCAGCTGTGGATCCTTCGGTGGAGACTATTTTGGTTTTCACATCACGATTTTGCTATTTATGGATTTGGATATTGCTCATGCTCTTGCTTAGAAGTTATGTTAGGTGCTGTAGTCTTGTTCATGTTTCGTGTTAGCCTGTTAGCTTAGTTAGGTTCTAGTATAGTTTAATCAGGTTTCTTGTGTGTTTAGATTAGCATTAGCGGTTAGCTTAGCATTTAGCTTAGGTCAATGGTTAGTGTGTCTTGTCTAATGCAAACCTGCCTTGTGTGTTTTTGTTATTATTAAACTTTGTTTAAACATTTCTGATTGTGTGTCTGCCCCCTCTTGTTACATTTTTACATGTAATGTTATTGGGATGCAGCAGGAAATCATTGTGCATGGATGCACTCCATTTTCACATGACAAGTGGCTGCTTTTGAGACAGTGACATTCAAATGTGTTTGGACACTTTTTCTTTTTTCTTTTTTTTAAGCACTTTTTACAGTGGACATTGTCTTAAAGCACCTGAATATTACAGTAGAAGGAACAAACCTTCAATTCAATTTATTTATAAAGCACATTTAAAAGCCGAAGCTCACCAAAGTGCTGTCCAGCAGAATACAACAATGAAAGAAAAAAAAAAAAAAAAAAAAAAAAAAAAAAATAAAATATATATATATATATATATATATATATATATATATATATATACAGTGTATCACAAAAGTGAGTACACCCCTTACATTTCTGCAAATATTTCATTATATCTTTTCATGGGACAACACTATAGACATGAAACTTGGATATAACTTAGAGTAGTCAGTGTACAGCTTGTATAGCAGTGTAGATTTACTGTCTTCTGAAAATAACTCAACACACAGCCATTAATGTCTAAATAGCTGGCAACATAAGTGAGTACACCCCACAGTGAACATGTCCAAATTTGCCCAAAGTGTCAATATTTTGTGTGACCACCATTATTATCCAGCACTGCCTTAACCCTCCTGGGCATGGAATTCACCAGAGCTGCACAGGTTGCTACTGGAATCCTCTTCCACTCCTCCATGATGACATCACGGAGCTGGTGGATGTTAGACACCTTGAACTCCTCCACCTTCCACTTGAGGATGCGCCACAGGTGCTCAATTGGGTTTAGTCCATCACCTTTACCTTCAGCTTCCTCAGCAAGGCAGTTGTCATCTTGGAGGTTGTGTTTGGGGTCGTTATCCTGTTGGAAAACTGCCATGAGGCCCAGTTTTCGAAGGGAGGGGATCATGCTCTGTTTCAGAATGTCACAGTACATGTTGGAATTCATGTTTCCCTCAATGAACCGCAGCTCCCCAGTGCCAGCAACACTCATGCAGCCCAAGACCATGATGCTACCACCACCATGCTTGACTGTAGGCAAGATACAGTTGTCTTGGTACTTCTCACCAGGGCGCCGCCACACATGCTGGACACCATCTGAGCCAAACAAGTTTATCTTGGTCTCGTCAGACCACAGGGCATTCCAGTAATCCATGTTCTTGGACTGCTTGTCTTCAGCAAACTGTTTGCGTGCTTTCTTGTGCGTCAGCTTCCTTCTGGGATGACGACCATGCAGACCGAGTTGATGCAGTGTGCGGCGTATGGTCTGAGCACTGACAGGCTGACCTCCCACGTCTTCAACCTCTGCAGCAATGCTGGCAGCACTCATGTGTCTATTTTTTAAAGCCAACCTCTGGATATGACGCCGAACACGTGGACTCAACTTCTTTGGTCGACCCTGGCGAAGTCTGTTCCGAGTGGAACCTGTCCTGGAAAACCGCTGTATGACCTTGGCCACCATGCTGTAGCTCAGTTTCAGGGTGTTAGCAATCTTCTTATAGCCCAGGCCATCTTTGTGGAGAGCAACAATTCTATTTCTCACATCCTCAGAGAGTTCTTTGCCATGAGGTGCCATGTTGAATATCCAGTGGCCAGTATGAGAGAATTGTACCCAAAACACCATATTTAACAGCCCTGCTCCCCATTTACACCTGGGACCTTGACACATGACACCAGGGAGGGACAACGACACATTTGGGCACAATTTGGACATGTTCACTGTGGGGTGTACTCACTTATGTTGCCAGCTATTTAGACATTAATGGCTGTGTGTTGAGTTATTTTCAGAAGACAGTAAATCTACACTGCTATACAAGCTGTACACTGACTACTCTAAGTTATATCCAAGTTTCATGTCTATAGTGTTGTCCCATGAAAAGATATAATGAAATATTTGCAGAAATGTGAGGGGTGTACTCACTTTTGTGATACACTGTATATATATATATATATATATATATATATATATATACATTGTTAGATTAATAAATATAGAATATACAAAAAAATAAAACAGTGGGAGTAAAAGAAACACCTAGTTAACCATCTTCATATGCCAGAGAGAAACGGTAGGTTTTAAGATAAGTTTTAAAAGCATCAATTAAAGTCTAGGATTTAATACCAGGAGGTAATGAATTTCACAGTCTGGAAGCAGCGACTGAGAAAGCACGGTCACCCTTGTGTTTTAAGCGAGAGTGAGGTACATTTAGTAAAGATTTGTTTGAAGATCGGAGGTGTCCTTTGTGCCTTATAGGGACATAACATGTCACTGATGTACAATGGGGCCATACCGTGGAGTGCCTTAAATACTTCAGATGAACTAGACTCAACACAGTGGCCTTGAGAACATTTGGATTACCTTCTCCATACCTTTCATTTCAAAATATCATGTCTGGTCCCAACTAACTACAGCTAATGCATCACATCTTTGAAAGGTTGCCTTTTCTTAGTGTGACTTCAGCTCACAGGAAGGAATTGTTCAGTACAGCCATGAGTGAACCCAGGAGCTGGTGTCTATAATGATACAAGCATCAACATGCCGTGCTCAAAAGGTCAGCTGCCTCGGATTTCCACATTATCCTATGAGGACATGTGGAGAAATGTCAGGTAGATCAAGGCTTAACATTACTATTTTAAGAATTGCTTTACAGAGGGTTTGTGTGTTTGCAAAATTGCAATTTCTAAACCACTCACAGAAAATGGTGCAAGTTTATTTACTAACAGGATGTAAAGAGGATTACGTCCATGTAAGCAATGTTTTCCTGTCCGTTCAGCCAGTTTGTCTAAACAAATATGTAATTTGGTGTAAGTTCTACTTAAGCATCCAGAATAAAGGGTGGTGTTTCGTTCAAAAATAATATTTAGCATATTAGTAAATCAAGACCTTATTAATATACTTGGTGCATTTATTGTTTACAGTACAAATGAACAACATTCACTGGGTTGCAGGAAACACTTTCCTCTGGGAGGAGCTTGATTTTGTCCATAAAGCTTTTGGGGTATTTTGGAGGACATGCCTTCCAAATCCATGGGCATTAATATAGACATTTAACAGCTTGCAGTATTCCTAAGGTTTTCCACAAGACTTTCAATTGTGCCTGTGGAAATTTGTGACCATTAAGGCAAAGGAGCATTTATGAGGCCAGATACTGATTTTGAGAGAAAGGTCGCAATCTCCATTCCAGTTTATCCCAAAAATGTTTTGTGTCCACACCACACCTGTCAAACCATGTGTTTGTGGACTTTTTTTTGCGTGCAGGGACACAGTCAAATCATTGGGTGATGATTTTAATGAGATACATGAGACAGGCTGACAGGTTTTTGATTACAGTTTTGTGGACAGCAGTGTCCACACATTGGAGCATACATTATACTCATTTTGTTACTCATTTATTTTTTCTCTGGGAAAATGCTTCAATTATTATTATTATTATTATTATTATTATTATTATTATTATTATTATTATTATTATTATTATTATCATTATTATTATAATTGCTTACCACAGATATCTTAAAAGCTGTAATTGCTAACAAAATCTTTGCAACAAAACTTTGTTATTAATTTGCACTTCTAAACACTTTCCCCCCTAATGAAATAAGTTATTTAACTTATTTATTAAGATTTTAACATCATGTTTTATACTGTTCGGTTACATTTATGACAGGACAGGTAGTTGCTTGTTACACAAGATTCATCAGTTCAATGTCAAACAGTCATGGACAATTTTGTATCTCCAATTCACCTCACTTACATGTCTGTGGACTGTTGAAAGAAAACCAGAGCTCCCGGAACATGCAAACTCCACACAGAAAGGACCAAGACTGATCCACTTGGGAATCAAACCCAGGACCTTCTTGCTGTAAGGCGACAGTGCTACGCACAGAGCCACTGTAACGCCCAGTATTTACTGTAGATAAAAATAAGTTTTTTTTAACATATGTTATATAGAAAACCATAAAAATAATAAAGTTGCTCCCCCTTCTGGCAAAGCCTTCTAGAAGATATTTAAGTATCTCTGTTGGAGTATGTACCAGTTTAATCAAATAAGTGTTTGTATACTTTCCATTTACTTTTGGATGAGAGGCCCTGACTCAAACGCAAAAGTGTGAAATAAGGTTGAAGTCAGGGCTCTGAGGGTCAACGGTGTTCCTCCACACCAGACTCGTCAAACCATGTCTTTATGGACCTTGCATAGAGATCAGGAGCACAGTTGTTCTGCAACAGGAAGGAGTATTCATTTAACTGTTGTCCCAAAGTTGAAAGCATATAATAATTTTTTTTTATAATTATTTTTACATCTGGAACACCTGGTCACAATAATAGAAGAGGTATCCATATACCCTTGTCTATGGAGTGTACAGTATATCTACTAACAAAACAAAAGTGGTTCAATGCTTGTTTTTCCTTACAGAAAATTAGTTCCCACAATGTAAAAGACAGACTTGCTTGATGATTTTGCTACCACACAGGAAACAAACAAAGCCTATAATAAACACACTTGAAAAGGGTAACCAGCAACAGGTGGACACTGTCACGGAACAAACTTATTAACAGAGTGAATTTACAAGGGTGAAGGGTCTGTAACAATAAAGAACGGACCAAACAGGGTTAAACAGGCATGCAAAATGTGAGTAAAAGTGGCACGTTATAGCTTAAATCACTTCCAGATTCACAGACCTAACACATTCCACTAAGGAAATTAAAACTGGTTCTCAATATGGCAAACAGCTCAAAGCCCCTGCGCCAACCAACTTTATGGTTACAACCATGTTACATTTGTGGCATTTAGCAGATGCTTTTATCCAAAGTGACTTAAATTGTGAACAAATACAATGGATGCAATTGATGGTAAAGGGCCTTGCTCAGGGGCACTAGAGCTTAAATCAGCAACCTTCCAGTTATGATTACTTGACCACAGAGCTACTGCTGTACACTAGAATATATACAGTATGCCATTAAACATCCTATTTTACAGCCTATTTAACATCATCATCTGTTGTTTACTAAAACTTGAGAAATGAAATGTTTACTATGGAAGCACTTCTGTAAGTCGCTCTGGATAAGAGCGTCTGCTAAATGCAGAAAATGTAAATGTACATTTTGATTTCAATTAAATAGACTTAATTAGCCTGTAGGTGTGGTAATGCTAATTATGTAAATGATATGTTATCCTTTTTTTCTTTTTTGCCTATAGCAGCATTTTTAAAGGCCATCTGAAATATCACCTGGACAACTGACCATGAGATTGTTCTGCAGAATGTTTGACTTGAATTGAATTCAAGTTTTGATTTATTGATTGTACTGATTTATTGCCTGATTTTATTTACATTTTACCTACTTTCCCAACATTTTTGAAATTGGGTTGGTAGATAATAACTGCATATATAGTAAGAAATGGTTTGAGTGATTTACTTTCAGTCTTACATGTTTGTATGTCACTTATTTCATCAGAATAAATATTTTGTTTGTGTGGTGCATGGTGCAGTGGTCTATTACACTAGCTCACCACCACTGAAATCCAGGTTCGAATCTTAGCAGTGTTGTTAGCCGGCCAGACATCTACAAAGATATAATTGGCTATGTCATGGGGTGAGGGGGATTGCACCCCTGTATTGGGTGTTTCTGCTTGGGTGAGGCTGATGAATTCACTTTTTGTGTGAATTTGTTTAAGTTCAAATACACTAATAACCTCATTATTACAAGCCAGTAAACTAGATACAATTAAAAAAATGTTTTTTAATGAAACTCTAAAATGTATACAATATAAAGTATACAATAAGATTTAATTAATCCCACAATTATTAAGACTCTGTACAAATAAGTATTTTAAAGTCGTTCTAGAACACTAATAAAACGCATGTAAACTGTAGTGATCATCTTGTTAAGTTGTAAATGTAGCTTGTATTACATCACACTTTTGCTAGCTGTAGAATCAAATGCTGATTCCCCATATTCAAAACATCTTTAAACTCAAATAGAACCTTATATTTTGAGAGTCCTGAAGATCAACAAGCAATATTAAACATATGTAGCACAGATGTGCAAAATACCCATATTGTTACTATAACATTTGTAGGTACAAACCAGTATACAGGAATAAAATCTTAAAATAAGTCTAAAGGAAAGCAGTTCTATATCATATAGATAGTTCTATAGCATTTGTTTTGTAGCTTTACAGTGCAGGGATTAGAACAAATATGCAGGCAGAACAGCATTGCTGGTTTATCATGTGCCATTGTGTCTTTTGGGTGTGGAAGCAAATTAGTTCTGCAGCTTTACTGCTTGTACGTAGAATGTTGTTTCCAAAAATAGTGTTTTGAATTTCTGCCAAAAAAAACTTTCTGTTATTTGGTTTGTTTATGTCTTTTAGTGGTTTTCATTTAGCTTTTGATGCAATATTTACCCAAATAACATTGGTCAGTGGCAGTGGTAGCTCATTGGTTAGGGTACTGGCCTAGCTGCTGGTTCGGCCACTGTTGGGCCCCTGAGCAAGGCACGTAAACCTCAATTGCTCAAATTGTATTCAGTCATAATTGTAAGTTGCTTTGGATAAAAGTGTCTGCTAAAGATGAAAATGTAAATGGTCAGTGGGGTTCGTTTCAGGGGCCCTTTTGAAGGGGTACAGGGAGTTGACAAGTATACAGAACAAGAAATGGGCTACTGCCAGTAATTGTGTAGCCATGACTCATCGGTATGGTAGGTATAGCTTTTAAGTAATTCATTTCCCAAAAGAACTATGTTGACATACATTATTTATGTAAATAAACAAGAATAGCATATAAATGCATACTTCTATTGATAAAAACTAATTACCTTTGTAAAGGCTATGCTAACACATTACAATGGATACATTAATAATATAGTTAGTATATATATATATATATATATATATATATATATATATATATATATATATATACAGTGTATCACAAAAGTGAGTACACCCCTCACATTTCTGCAGATATTTAAGTATATCTTTTCATGGGACAACACTGACAAAATGACACTTTGACACAATGAAAAGTAGTCTGTGTGCAGCTTATATAACAGTGTAAATTTATTCTTCCCTCAAAATAACTCAATATACAGCCATTAATGTCTAAACCACCGGCAACAAAAGTGAGTACACCCCTAAGAGACTACTTCCCTAAATGTCCAAATTGAGCACTGCTTGTCATTTTCCCTCCAAAATGTCATGTGATTTGTTAGTGTTACTAGGTCTCAGGTGTGCATAGGGAGCAGGTGTGTTCAATTTAGTAGTACAGCTCTCACACTCTCTCATACTGGTCACTGAAAGTTCCAACATGGCACCTCATGGCAAAGAACTCTCTGAGGATCTTAAAAGACGAATTGTTGCGCTACATGAAGATGGCCAAGGCTACAAGAAGATTGCCAACACCCTGAAACTGAGCTGCAGCACAGTGGCCAAGATCATCCAGCGTTTTAAAAGAGCAGGGTCCACTCAGAACAGACCTCGCGTTGGTCGTCCAAAGAAGCTGAGTGCACGTGCTCAGCGTCACATCCAACTGCTGTCTTTGAAAGATAGGTGCAGGAGTGCTGTCAGCATTGCTGCAGAGATTGAAAAGGTGGGGGGTCAGCCTGTCAGTGCTCAGACCATACGCCGCACACTACATCAAATTGGTCTGCATGGCTGTCACCCCAGAAGGAAGCCTCTTCTGAAGTCTCTACACAAGAAAGCCCGCAAACAGTTTGCTGAAGACATGTCAACAAAGGACATGGATTACTGGAACCATGTCCTATGGTCTGATGAGACCAAGATTAATTTGTTTGGTTCAGATGGTCTCAAGCATGTGTGGCGGCAATCAGGTGAGGAGTACAAAGATAAGTGTGTCATGCCTACAGTCAAGCATGGTGGTGGGAATGCCATGGTCTGGGGCTGCATGAGTGCAGCAGGTGTTGGGGAGTTACATTTCATTGAAGGACACATGAACTCCAATATGTACTGTGAAATACTGAGCAGAGCATGATCCCCTCCCTCCGGAAACTGGGTCGCAGGGCAGTGTTCCAGCATGATAATGACCCCAAACACACCTCTAAGACGACCACTGCTTTATTGAAGAGGCTGAGGGTAAAGGTGATGGACTGGCCAAGCATGTCTCCAGACCTAAACCCAATAGAACATCTTTGGGGCATCCTCAAGCGGAAGCGCAAAGTCTCGAATATCCGCCAGCTCCGTGATGTCGTCATGGAGGAGTGGAAAAGCATTCCAGTGGCAACCTGTGAAGCTCTGGTAAACTCCATGCCAAGGAGAGTTAAGGCAGTTCTGGGAAATAATGGTGGCCACACAAAATATTGACACTTCAGGAACTTTCACTAAGGGGTGTACTCACTTTTGTTGCCAGTGGTTTAGACATTAATGGCTGTATATTGAGTTATTTTGAGGGAAGAATAAATTTACACTGTTATATAAGCTGCACACAGACTACTTTTCATTGTGTCAAAGTGTCATTTTGTCAGTGTTGTCCCATGAAAAGATATACTTAAATATCTGCAGAAATGTGAGGGGTGTACTCACTTTTGTGATACTGGGACAACAGTGTATCACAAAAGTGAGTACACCCCTCACATTTCTGCAAATATTTCATTATATCTTTTCATGGGACAACACTATAGACATGAAACTTGGATATAACTTAGAGTAGTCAGTGTACAGCTTGTATAGCAGTGTAGATTTACTGTCTTCTGAAAATAACTCAACACAGCCATTAATGTCTAAATAGCTGGCAACATAAGTGAGTACACCCCACAGTGAACATGTCCAAATTGTGCCCAAATGTGTCGTTGTCCCTCCCTGGTGTCATGTGTCAAGGTCCCAGGTGTAAATGGGGAGCAGGGCTGTTAAATTTGGTGTTTTGGGTACAATTCTCTCATACTGGCCACTGGATAGTCAACATGGCACCTCATGGCAAAGAACTCTCTGAGGATGTGAGAAATAGAATTGTTGCTCTCCACAAAGATGGCCTGGGCTATAAGAAGATTGCTAACACCCTGAAACTGAGCTACAGCATGGTGGTCAAGGTCATACAGCGGTTTTCCAGGACAGGTTCCACTCGGAACAGGCTTCGCCAGGGTCGACCAAAGAAGTTGAGTCCACGTGTTCGGCGTCATATCCAGAGGTTGGCTTTAAAAAATAGACACATGAGTGCTGCCAGCATTGCTGCAGAGGTTGAAGACGTGGGAGGTCAGCCTGTCAGTGCTCAGACCATACGCCGCACACTGCATCAACTCGGTCTGCATGGTCGTCATCCCAGAAGGAAGCTGACGCACAAGAAAGCCCGCAAACAGTTTGCTGAAGACAAGCAGTCCAAGAACATGGATTACTGGAATGCCCTGTGGTCTGACGAGACCAAGATAAAGTTGTTTGGCTCAGATGGTGTCCAGCATGTGTGGCGGCGCCCTGGTGAGAAGTACCAAGACAACTGTATCTTGCCTACAGTCAAGCATGGTGGTGGTAGCATCATGGTCTTGGGCTGCATGAGTGTTGCTGGCACTGGGGAGCTGCAGTTCATTGAGGGAAACATGAATTCCAACATGTACTGTGACATTCTGAAACAGAGCATGATCCCCTCCCTTCGAAAACTGGCAGTTTTCCAACAGGATAACGACCCCAAACACAACCTCCAAGATGACAACTGCCTTGCTGAGGAAGCTGAAGGTAAAGGTGATGGACTAAACCCAATTGAGCACCTGTGGCGCATCCTCAAGTGGAAGGTGGAGGAGTTCAAGGTGTCTAACATCCACCAGCTCCGTGATGTCATCATGGAGGAGTGGAAGAGGATTCCAGTAGCAACCTGTGCAGCTCTGGTGAATTCCATGCCCAGGAGGGTTAGGCAGTGCTGGATAATAATGGTGGTCACACAAAATATTGACACTTTGGGCACAATTTGGACATGTTCACTGTGGGGTGTACTCACTTATGTTGCCAGCCATTTAGACATTAATGGCTGTGTGTTGAGTTATTTTCAGAAGACAGTAAATCTACACTGCTATACAAGCTGTACACTGACTACTCTAAGTTATATCCAAGTTTTATTTCTATAGGGTCGTCCCATGAAAAGATATAATAAAATATTTCCAGAAATGTGAGGGGTGTACTCAGTTTTGTGATACACTGTATATATATATACAGTGTATCACAAAAGTGAGTACACCCCTCACATTTCTGCAGATATTTAAGTATATCTTTTCATGGGACAACACTGACAAAATGACACTTTGACACAATGAAAAGTAGTCTGTGTGCAGCTTTTATAACAGTGTAAATTTATTCTTCCCTCAAAATAACTCAATATACAGCCATTAATGTCTAAACCACCGGCAACAAAAGTGAGTACACCCCTAAGAGACTACACCCCTAAATGTCCAAATTGAGCACTGCTTGTCATTTTCCCTGCAAAATGTCATGTGACTCGTTAGTGTTACTAGGTCTCAGGTGTGCATAGGGAGCAGGTGTGTTCAATTTAGTAGTACAGCTCTCACACTCTCTCATACTGGTCACTGAAAGTTCCAACATGGCACCTCATGGCAAAGAACTCTCTGAGGATCTTAAAAGACGAATTGTTGCGCTACATGAAGATGGCCAAGGCTACAAGAAGATTGCCAACACCCTGAAACTGAGCTGCAGCACAGTGGCCAAGATCATCCAGCGTTTTAAAAGAGCAGGGTCCACTCAGAACAGACCTCGCGTTGGTCGTCCAAAGAAGCTGAGTGCACATGCTCAGCGTCACATCCAACTGCTGTCTTTGAAAGATAGGCGCAGGAGTGCTGTCAGCATTGCTGCAGAGATTGAAAAGGTGGGGGGTCAGCCTGTCAGTGCTCAGACCATATGCCGCACACTACATCAAATTGGTCTGCATGGCTGTCACCCCAGGAGGAAGCCTCTTCTGAAGTCTCTACACAAGAAAGCACGCAAACAGTTTGCTGAAGACATGTCAACAAAGGACATGGATTACTGGAACCATGTCCTATGGTCTGTTGAGACCAAGATTAATTTGTTTGGTTCAGATGGTCTCAAGCATGTGTGGCGGCAATCAGGTGAGGAGTACAAAGATAAGTGTGTCATGCCTACAGTCAAGCATGGTGGTGGGAATGCCATGGTCTGGGTCTGCATGAGAGCAGCAGGTGTTGGGGAGTTACATTTCATTGAGGGACACATGAACTCCAATATGTACTGTGAAATAATGAAGCAGAGCATGATCCCCTCCCTCCAGAAACTGGGTCGCAGGGCAGTGTTCCAGCATGATAATGAACCCAAACACACCTCTAAGACGACCACTGCTTTATTGAAGAGGCTGAGGGTAAAGGTGATGGACTGGCCAAGCATGTCTCCAGACCTAAACCCAATAGAACATCTTTGGGGCATCCTCAAGCGGAAGGTGGAGGAGCGCAAAGTCTCGAATATCCACCAGCTCCGTGATGTCGTCATGGAGGAGTGGAAAAGCATTTCAGTGGCAACCTGTGAAGCTCTGGTAAACTCCATGCCCAGGAGAGTTAAGGCAGTTCTAGGAAATAATGGTGGCCACACAAAATATTGACACTTCAGGAACTTTCACTAAGGGGTGTACTCACTTTTGTTGCCGGTGGTTTAGACATTTATGGCTGTATATTGAGTTATTTTGAGGGAAGAATAAATTTACACTGTTATATAAGCTGCACACAGACTACTTTTCATTGTGTCAAAGTGTCATTTTGTCAGTGTTGTCCCATGAAAAGATATACTTAAATATCTGCAGAAATGTGAGGGGTGTACTCACTTTTGTGATACACTGTATATATATATACACACACACTGATTAGCCATAACATTTAAACCACCTCCTTGTTTCTTCATGCTGTTCTTCAATGGTCATGACTCTCCCAGGACCACTGCATAGTAGGTATTATTTGGATTGTGGGTCATTCTCAGCACTGCATTAACACTGACAAGGTGGTGGTGTGTTAGTGTGTGTTGTGCTGGTATTAGTGGATAAGACAGTGGATAAAACTTCTCCTGGAGTTTTTAAACACCTCACTGTCACTGTTGGACTGAGAATAGTTCACCAACCAAAAAAGATCCAGCCAACAGCGCCCCATGGGCAGCGTTCTGTGACCACTGATGAAGGTCTAAAAGAAAAGCAACAAACAGCAGCAATAGATGAGCGATCGTCTCTGACTTTACATCTACAAGGTGGACCAACTAGGTAGGAGTGTCTAATAGAGTGGACACGGTATTTAAAAACTCCAGCAGCGCTGCTGTGACTGATCCACTCATACCAGCACAACACACACTAACACACCACCACCATGTCAGTGTCACTGCAGTGCTGAGAATGATCCACCACCTAAATAATTCATGCTTTGTGGTGGTCCTGTGGGGGTTCTGACCATTAAAGAACAGAGAGTAAAAGGAGGTCAAAAAAGTATGTAGAGAAACAGATGGACTACAGTCGGTATTTGTAGAACTACAAAGTGCTCTTATATGGTAAGTGGACCTGATAAAACGGACAGTAAGTGTAAAAACAAGTATTAATTATTGTAGAATTATTGTAGTTAATGTTTTTAGTCAAACAAAGCAGCAAACAAAAAAAGTACTAGCGATCGTTAACATAAAGATCTTTTATTAAATCGACATGAGCATGGATTTCCCCACATGACGTTGGGATTTCCAATAAACGTCAAGCCTTGGTTGACTTCTAAATAGCCTTCTATCAGAGTCATAGTAAACAAAGCCGATAGCAACCATCATTAAAGTAATCTGAATTGAAACCCTATGTAGTGGAGTTATGTAGGTGGTAAAAAGGTATTTGTAACACAGCCAATGACGTACAATCATTGCCTCGAAAACCGCCCACCAAATAGGAAGAGCCGAATTTTGTTTGTTGTTGAGCCGAATGTAGACAAGTTGATGTTAAACCGATATAACTTTATATTTTACGCTATAAAATCCAGTTAATACTAAAATTCACGCTCTATATTATCACATAATACCGTGGAAAGCGGAATGTCAATGTTTTGGCTTGAAAGCGGAGTATACTTAGCGTTAGAGACTACGCTAGCTAAAATGAAGCGATAGAGCTGTGGTGTTGATAGCTAAAATAAGCTAAAATAAAATGGACAGTAGCGCTTTGGAACTAGACGCCGTGAAATTCGCCAAGTCAGCCGTATTAAACGATCAGAAAGGAAAATACAATGAAGCAATTTTCTTCTACAAGGTAAGAACAAATACAAGTTTTCCTTATTAACCACAGGTACAACAGACAGTATACATAAAGTCCCTATTTAGCCATATAATCAGTGTTTTCTTTTTAACATGATCTGAATAAAATCGTCCACGAATTAGAAAAAGGCATCAAGTGAGCGGCAGTTCTGTTGGCGAAAACATCTTGTTGTCGGGAGGAGTCAGAGGGGAATTGCCAAACTGGTTTGAGTTGACAGGCTGGCTACCATAATTGAAATAATTACTTATGCGCTCAAAACGTCAATCTTAAGGTGGATGGACTGAAAAAGACGAAGACCAACACCTCATGTGTCCACATACTTTTGGCCATATTGTGTATATTACACCAAAAACGTATAGATTAAGCTGGGTTGTAGCATTATGCATTATACTTACTGAACCTGTTTTCCAGTTTACCAACAACTGAACATTTAATTTCATGTTTACCATGGCTTTATCCTGGTCAGGGTCTTGGCATATCAGCCGATCATGTCTGACCTCACAAATGTGCTTCTGGAAGAATGGTCAAAAATTCCCATAAACACACTCCTAAACCGTGTGGAAAGCCTTCCCAGAAGAGTTGAAGCTGTTATAGCTGCAGAGGGTGGGCTAACATCATATTAAACCCTATGTGCGTGTGAAGGCAGACGAGCGAATACTTTTGGCAGTGTATATTTTATTATTTTTCCTGTCTTGAGCCCAATGTTTCTAAGTGGTGTCCATACCCAGTCCATAAATACAGGATTGTTTTGTAGTCAGAAGTCAGGTTAACATATCTATGTTTGTTTCATAATTGTGGTCTAAATTGTTTTTTATACATGACTGACGTTTTGAAGAAAACACTGACATATTTTAAATCTGTCACCCTTCTTCATATAACCAACTACACTATTAATTAAGCAAAAATGTGCATAGGTTTTAATGCCCTTATAGCTTGTGATTTTACTTTTTGGGTTATTTGGGGTCAATTTATATTAAACTAGCTCCACTCTGATGTAAATAAAAAAGGTAGCAAGCTAAGTAGTAGTATACAATGGAGCATTTTATTGTTAATAAGTTTGAAAGAGGCTTATAAGATACAGTAGACCCTTGACTTACGAATTTATTTGGTTTTGAAGGGCTGTTCATAAGTCAAAATGTTTGTTAGTTAAACCTATTTTACCCATAAAAAAATAATGTAAATATAATTAATCCGTGCCAGACCTCCAAAACCACCCCCTTACCTAACCTTTCTAATGTCTTAAATGGTCTTTTTTGTTATAAATACAAGTATATTTTCCCTTAAATCTTAAATGATAGAATAGACATTCCTGTAAACAATAATAAACAACAATACACAGTAGTACTGTACATAAAAAAACACACATCACATTTCAGTACAGAACGTGTGCAGTACTATACACCATAATACATTTCCTTCTTTTTTTTTATAAAATGCATCTACCAGAAACAACAATAACTCTCATATTTCTATATTATTTCCTTCTTTATTTTAATAACATTGTATTTTGTAGGTGTAATTGCACAAATGTAAAAATACTTTACTCAGAGTTCCTTCTTCTCTCTCACTCACTGTCCCCTCTGTCTGATACACAGTGACAGCTGCTGGCAGGAGTAATTATACAACAACAAATGTAATAGATTTTTTTCATTTTCTCAACTCTATATATATAACGAGGCTGAAGTTAGTTACTTATTCGCGGCTTCCGATTCGTTTGGTTACTTATTCGCAGCTTCTTATTTAGCGGCTGAAGTTGGTTCCTTATTCATAAAGGGAGCGTTCGCCATGGATATTTGCTGCACACTTTATATTTTACTGACATAAATCAACTAAATGAAGACGTGAACATAATTTTTTTGGCTGATTCTCATCGTGATATTGTCAATGTAAAAATGTGATTCAAATATAATTAAAATATTTACTTTGTAAAATATTTCAATATAATGAATTTGTTATTTGTCTGGCCCAACTTGAATTATGCCACCAGTATGCTTCTGAAATTGCCCCTTTGAATCAATTTTCATGTGCACCATTGCTGAGTGTGCCATGTTGGCAGTTAGATTTTAGGTATAGAATGAACTTGGGCCAGTCTAAAATCAACTTTTTCTTACAGAGAGGGACCAGTTCTGTATGATGGATTTGTTATTTGTCTGGCCCGACTTGAATTATGCCACCAGTATGCTTCTGAATAAAAACAGGTTTTCCTTACAGTGGAAATGCAGCCTGAAAGAATGAATTGAAAAAAGATTTTACAAAGTAAATATTTTAATTATATTTGAATCACATTTTTACATTGACAAAATCACGATGAGAATCAGCCAAAAAAATTATGTTCACGTCTTCATTTAGTTGATTTATGTCGGTAAAATATAAAGTGTGCAGCAAATATCCATGGCGAACGCTCCCTTTATGAATAAGGAACCAACTTAAGCCGCTAAATAAGAAGCTGCGAATAAGTAACCAAACGAATCGGAAGCCGCGAATAAGAGAGAGAGAGAGAGAGTCAACTTGTTCGTGACGTCACATGTTTCGTGAATTTCGGTTCGTAATCCGAAATTTGTTCGTACGTTAAGTTGAAAAAGATCGTTCATAACCCAAAATGTTCGTATGGCAAACCGTTCAAAACTCATGGGTCCACTGTATTAGAGCAGGCTCTGGTTTGGGTCAGTTCTTGCTCTTGACTATGAATCAGTTAACTCTGCCTTGTGCCTTGTGAAATGACCAATTATCTTTGTTTTCCATTAGGAGGCAGCCCAGGCTCTCATCTATGCTGGCATGGCAGGATCCAAACTGGAAAACGTTCAGGAAAAAGCGAATGAATACCTGGAGCGAGTACAGACTTTACTGAATGCAGGTCAGGAATATTCAGATTTTATAACACTTGTGGAAGAAATGAGTGTGTGTGAGATTGACTGACTTCAGTAATGCTGACTCTGGCCTTGACATAATTTGAGAATGAGTGTGACTAGCAGCCTCAGGATAAAAAAACAGATCAACATGATTACGCAAAATGTAAATAATGTACAGTCCTTTATAGGCTTGTGCTTGTTTTACTTGTTACTACTGTTACAACCTTTTACCTGTTTCCATTTGTGAATGACTTCTGGAAGAAATGAATCAGTAGACATTCCATACACCTGTGCACTTACAAGTATAATTAGTTTAAATTAAAAGTATTTATTATTGTTTTTATTTCAAATTTGTGAATGTTTTATTAAAATGTAACAATAAAAAATTACATTTTGTAGTTTTAGCATGGTCATTGTATTGTATTGTATCTTTAAAAAAGACGTGTGTTTGAAACGAAGAATGTTATTTGATTAATTTAGTATTTTTCATGACTGTATAAAGCCCTACATACACCGATCAGCCATAACATTAAAACCACCTCCTTGTTTCTACACACACTGTCCATGTTATCAGCTCCACTTACCATATAGAAGCACTTTGTAGTTACTGACTGTAGTCCATCTGTTTTACTGCATGCTTTGTTAGCCCCCTTTCATGCTGTTCTTCTAAACACCTCACTGTCACTGCTGGACTGAGAATAGTTCACCAACCAAAAATATATCCAGCCAACATCGCCCCGTGGGCAGTGTCCTGTAACCACGGATGAAGGTCTGGAAGATGACCAACTCAAACAGCAGCAATAGATGAGCGATCGTCTCTGACTTTACATCTACAAGGGGGACCAACTAGGTAGGAGTGCCTAATAGAGTGGACAGAGAGTGGACACAGTATTTAAAAACTCCAGCAGCGCTGCTGTGTCTGATCCACTCATACCAGCACCACACACACTAACACACCACCACCATGTCAGTGTCATTGCAGTGCTGAGAATGATCCACCACCTAAATAATACCTGCTCTGTAGTTGTCCTGTGGGGGTCCTGACCATTAAAGAACGGGGTGAAAGCAGGCTAAAAAAGTATGTAGAGAAACAGATGGACTACAGTCAGTAATTGTAGAACTACAAAGTGCTTCTATATGGTAAGTGGAGCTGATAAAATGGACAGTGAGTGTAGAAACAAGGAGGTGGCTTTAATGGTATGGCTGATCAGTGTGTAATATAGCAGAATCAAATTCCTGTGCATGAACTGTAAAGGTACAATAATTCTGCTCTGCTTAACATGAGCTTTGTAAGCTACAGATGGTTTAAGACTACATAAATATTAAGTTGAAACAATGTGACCAAAGTAAGTGTATTATAAGAGTGAGGAAACAGACCCGAAAAACACAGAAACAAGCTGGCTTGTACATTCCTGCTGCTAGTCATATCTTTATCAGAGTTCACTCGGGTCAGAGAAGGTGTTTGTTAGCTGACAGCTCCCTTTGGCACAGGTGACTATTTTGGAATTTGGTCAGTGCAAAAAGGAAAAAAGATCTTGGAAGCATGTGTCTATAAAATGAAGTTTAAAGGTTAATGTTATTGCTAACATTACATTTTCAACATTTAGCAGACGCTTTTATCCAAGGCGACTTACAGTACTGGGACAGTTTACAGTCTAAGCAATTGAGGTTTAAGGGCCTTGCTCAAGGGCCCAACAGTGGCAACCTGGCAGTGGTGGGGCTTGAACCAGCAACCTCCTAATTACTAGTCCAGTACCTTAACCACTAGGCTAGAACATCCTAATTTTCTCAGTTAAAAAATACTGCTATGATTATGTCTCCCCACCAGTTCAAGCACAAAGCAGTGACCCGTTAAAGACCAAGCATCAGCTAGATCTTGAGCGTGCATACTTTCTGGTGACCCAGGCCTTTGACGAGGATGAGAAGGGCAACAGTGATGAGGCCATTGAACTCTACACTCAGGCTGTGGAGCTGTGCATACGAGCAGTAAGTCAACCTATCTAAATAAAAGTTCTGTACTGTACTGTTTAGTTGCTAGTAAAGTGTTTTGATAATACATTTAGTGTATCCATTATTTTTTAAGCTCTCTGTATTGATTTTTGTCGTTTTTTCACAGTCCAATGAGACGACAGATCAAACACTGCAAGTCAAACTAAAGCAGCTAGCCCGACAGGCACTAGACAGGTAAACCGAATGTTCAAACATGTAAGGCAGTGTTTTGTAAAACAACTTGGGTTTATGAAAGGAGCTTTAATCAAGTTGTCTGTCTATTATGATTTGGCTCTTCTCAAAGTCACTCAGGTCTTTATGCTGCCTATATCTGCAGCATTCCACACTCATACTACAAATAACTACCATCAGCCTAACATTTAATACAATCCTGACTGTCATCATGTCTTAGCTCATCAGTGTACATGCAATTGACTTTCAGTTTACACAGATTCTGGCACTGTATGTTAGCTTCATACTCTGATATCTGAAACAGGTACAATAACATTAGTAAATTATTCACTGCTCATACTAATATTTGATTTCATTAAAATAGAGATTGCTTCACAAAAAGCAGTTTGGTAACTTAAGAGTGAACTGTAAAAATCTTTAAACATAGTTATGTTGCTATAGCCATTCAAACAAAACACTAATAGATGGTGCCACTATATGGCCAAAGGTATGTAGACATCCCTCCTAATTCAGTTATGTAAAATAATATGCTTTAAACCAGTTTGACCAAATTAGCATCATGCTCTAACATGATTGTGCTCTTGTGCACAAAGCAAGATCTGTAAACACATGGTTTGACAGGATTGGTGTGGATTGACTTGTGTGGCCTTCATACAGCCCTGACCTCAACCTGCACTGGGATGAACAGCTTTTAACAGACACACTTTAAAACCTTGTGCAAAGCTTTCATAGAAGAGTGGAGGTTGTTTTAGCTGTGTGGGGTGGGGCAGTAGGATGTCCAAAAGCTTATGGTTAAGTGCACACACACTTTTGTTCTTATATCAGGATGTACTTTTGTTATGTTTCAGGATATAATTACATGTAATAAAAATGACAACGACTTAATTGTAAGCTGTTTGTGTTTAACAACTTTTCCGCAATATCTGTGTTCAGTGTGTTGTTAAGTGGTTCATTGACTACCAGCCTTTTCTCATACTTCTCATCTTTATGCTTCAGGGCAGAGGGATTAAAAGATAGTCTTTCAAAGCCACAGGAGAAACCTACCGTTAAAGCTACTACACCGGTGAGGCAGTACCTACCACTTGGTCCAGATTTCTCCCTCAATGACAAGCCACAGCCGGTTCATCCGGTGCAGTCGAGTGAGCCACAGGGCCAGCGTTACACGTCGGAGGAGATAGAGGTGCTCAGGTAGTAGTAGCTAGAGCTTTATACTAACATTTTGCTTACTAACATTTAAACATTTTGTTCTTGTGCCTTTTCTGTGGCATAGAGGAGACTTTTCTGGTTTGTTTATTGCAGGAAGACTTCCAAGATAAATGGAATCGAATACGTCCCATTCATGAACGTTGACCTAAGGGAACGCTTTGCATTTCCTGTTCCATTCTCGTAAGTACCAGTGGAAGATACAAAATCTAACATCTGTAATGATATGGGAGTGCTTTTGTGCCCACACCAGTGGCGAAGGTACCATTGTTATATAGGTATATATTGGAGTCATATCCTGCCATCAAAAAGATGTTCTGTTTGTGGGAAGTACATGGTTATTTTAGTTAGACAGGTCTCATTCTGCTATAACAGTGTTACGCTATAATGGTGTGGCTTCAGACACAGAGTGCGTGTGCATGCCTGCAGTCCAGATCTGACTTCTGAAAAGTGTTTTTTTGCAAATGTAGTTGTCCTTTTTTAACTTGTTTGTTGACCCATAGGGATAAATGTGGAAAGCTGGCCCTCTCACCTAAACAGTCTGCTATCTTCTCTCGCTGGGTCCGACCTGACGACATTTGCAACAATCCCACGATGATATTCACTGTGTCGAGCTTCAGCATTAAACAGGTGCCACTGTTTCCTGAATTCCAGAACTATAACTTGTGGTACATTAAGTTTGAAAATCACTGTAAATTATTGTAAGTAACATAATTTGTTTCTGCAGACGGTGGTATCGGACTGCTCTTTCGTTGCCTCGTTGGCCATTAGTGCAGCGTATGAGAGACGCTATAACAAGAAATTAATCACCAGGTAATTAATGTGACCATATCAGTGATTTTACTGTAGTAATTGTTGTATGTTGGCATATATATATATATATATATATATATATATATATATTAAACAGTGGTTCTTAGTGAAGGGGTTGTTGTAACCCAGAACTGAGTTGTGTTATCGTTATGGGTTGAATGCCTGGCCATTTTGGTTGGGTGTGGGCTTTTAAAGAAAAAAATAGAAATTCAGTGTAGCCTAGAGGTTAAAGTATTATTATTATTATTAGGTGCTTTCAATTTCAACTTATGGTGCCATATGGTCAGTCTTTCTCTAGAACTTTTTGTGTTTTGTTTGGGACTTCAGGTTTTTTAAAGGCTCATTCATTATTTCTCTCTAATTGCATACATCCATCCAGACCTGAAAGTACTAGAAGTTACTTTAAAGATGAGTGGTTTACAGCTTTTTATGCTTTTTCTTTGACATTGAGAAAGCACACAACACCACATGGAGGTTTGGGATATTGAGGGATATTGAGGGATATTGATGCTGACTCCCTATATAAATACTCATAAATACTTTTAAAGTAAAAACACTGCAGAGTAAGAGTCAACAACACTTTCTCAAGCAGCCACACGCAGGAGACGGGGCTCCCACAGGGAGACATCCTGTCAGTTACTCTGTTTAACATCAACAGTGTAGCAAGGGAGATACCAAGAGGAATCTTCTGAAGATGACCTATATATTGGTAATAGCAGGAAAAGAAGCAACATGACTTGGCAGCTCCAAATTAATATGAACAATGATGATGGGCAACCACCAATGGAATTTATCTCTCCAAACCCAAAACGTCACAAATGCCAAAAAAAGACGTTTCACCTTTGTGTGAGCTAAAACTCTTGTTAAATGCTATGATCAAAGAGATGAAACTGCTAGGACTCACACTGCACAGTAAGCTATTTAAACAGCATATCAGATACCTAAAAGTTAAATGCCTCAGTGCTTTAAATATAATAAAAGTCCTAGCTAGCAGCAGATGGGGAGCAGATTTCCACTCCCCGATGTGAACTTACAGAGCCCTTATTAGAGAGGAATAAACAATAAGCTGCAAAACCTTGACGCTATGGTTGCTATACATTAAAACCAAATTGCAAATGGAGTGGAACACCCAGAAAAACAATAAACTACATAAACTCTGTTCATCTGTAGACGGCAGACCAACTTTGACACAAATAAACATGTGGAACCAAGCCATATGCACCAGATGCTATATTGGGCATACAGACCTAACACATGCACACTTGATTAGGGGAGCGAGTGCACCTCTCTGCACGTCCTGCCTTTCCCCCTTAACAGTCAAACACATACTGATGTTGATGCGTGGGATACTGCCAAGAAAGTATGAAGTTTGCATTACCAGACACTATAGAGATAGCTTAACCCTAACGAAAATCCACTGTTCTCAAATTCTTGTAAGCGACAAACTTGAGAACCCAGATTTAGATCACTGAGCAAAATAAGAACCAGATTAGTAGTCTGAAAAAAGTGGGATGCAGAACCAAACACTTTCCAGCATGGCGTTTAAAATTCATCCATCCATCAATCAATCATTTAAAAAATGTAATCATGAAAAAATGTTATAATATTAAATACAGTTTAATACCAAGCATTTTCAAATTAAGTATTAATGAATGTTATTTTAATTTTAAATATGTTATACAGTTTCAAATAAAAGCACTACATGTCTACAATTACAGTATTACAGCAATGTTTAAGTGTGTGTCTGTTTGTGTGTGTGATCTCCAGCATCATTTACCCTCAGAACAGAAGGGGTGAGCCAGAATATAACCCTTGTGGAAAATACATGGTAAAACTGCACATCAATGGGGTTCCGAGAAAGGTACACAGGATTTGTTTGTTTTAAATGATTTACCTGCTTTGTTTTATTTAGAGAGACAAAATAGAGTCAGACATCATACTTACCAACATTCTTAAATAAATCTTTCTCTTACAGGTGATCATTGATGATTTCCTCCCAGTTGACCGTAATGGTGAGCTGCTGTGTTCCTACTCCAGTAACCGAAATGAACTCTGGGTTTCTCTTATAGAGAAGGCTTACATGAAGGTGATGGGTGGATATGATTTTCCTGGCTCCAACTCTGTAAGTATATATATATATATTTATAAAACGGATAGTTCCGGTCCTAAAATCTGATTGGCTGAGCCGCGTTCGAAGCCGTTGTAAAATCCCCGATAAACGCACACCTAGGACCACCTCACATCATTCCATATTAATACGCCACTGAATAGAAAAAGTTAATGTTATTTTCGCCCTCATGTTGCCTAGCAACACTGTTAATCGAACTATTTTGCGTCGCGGAACAATGCTTTCATTGTAAGTTTATACACAATAAATACATTTATGAATTAAACATTGTTGTATTTATTATATTTTATGTTGACCGCCGTTTTATAAAAGCAATAAGCCACTCGCTTCGCGTCGTGCCAAAAACGTCATCCCCGTGCTAAAATCACAGTAATGCACGGCCTCTCGTGGCTTATTGCTTTAATATATAACATGTATTAAAGCAATAAGCCACGAGAGGCTAAAACTTCTTTCCCCGTGCTAAAATCATAACAGTAATGCACGGTCTCGAGTGGCTTATTGCTTTTATAAAACGGCGGTCAACATAAAATATAATAAATACAACAATGTTTAATTCATAAATGTATTTATTGTGTATAAACTTACAATAAAGCATTCTTCCGCGATGCAAAATAGTTCGATTAACAGTGTTGCTAGGCAACATGAGGGCGAAAATAACAAACTTTTTCTATTCAGTGGCGTATTAATATGGAATGATGTGAGGCGGTCATAGGTGTGCGTTTATCGGGGATTTTACAACGGCTTCGAACGCGGCTCAGCCAATCAGATTTTAGGACCAGAACTATCCGTTTTATAAAGTGTGATTAGGGATGCCAATTATAAAAACATATTCTTGTTTATGACCACTGGTGATATTTAAAGCTTTTAGAACTGGTATGCCAGATGACCTTGAACAATTTGGTGCATGCATTAAAATAATTATAAAAAAAATACAGTTGCAATCAAAAATGTTCAACTTCCCCAAACCTCTCCAACCTCTACAAAATACTGCTGATCTTATAACCTACTGCTAGTCTGTATGACCTTAAGTTGGGTTACACAATGTTTAAACCACTGGGAACTCAATAACGACCCTTAATTTGCTTCAGCTGTGATGTGTTATATAAACACCACCCACAGATGTGTTCAGGGTGTGTTGTAACCATGGTGAACACTCATGAGCTATCACAAAAGATTTCCAGGACTTCAAACATTCCTAGAGACACCTTTGGGGGTACTGTCCCAAAATTCTGAACTTATGGTACAGCAGCAAACCTGCCTGGCCCAGGGAGAAAACCTCAAGTGTGCCTGGCGCTAGAAAGTGAAGGCTTATGATTAAAATAATACTATTCCCATGGTCGAGCATGGAAGTGGGTCAGTGATGATGGCATGACACAATTGTATTAAAGGCAATTGTAGCCTAGTGGTTAAGGTACTGGTCCAGAAATCAAAAGGTTGCTGGTTCAAGCCTCACCACTGCCAGGTTGCCCTTAACCCTCAATTGCTTAGATTGTATACTGTCATAACTGTAGTCGTTTTGGAGAAAAGCGTCTGCTAAATGCCGAATATGTAAATGTAAAATGTAGACATGCTGTGATGCATGCATACGGAAGGGCTTGAATATCTGCCAAGTACAACGCAACAAGAGTATTTGTTTTTATGACACTAATTTATTATAGGCACCTCCTGCTGTTAGCATTGATTAAACAATTCAATATTTGGCAGTTATTTAATATATTTTTTATGGCTGGCCAATGGGGCTCAGTTTTCTAAAGCTGTGCAGTTTGTCCTAGTCAAAAACAGCTACCAGTATAAACATGCTTTACCACTCACTGTATATGAGAATATTCATTTAATTATTCTGATATTTTTTACTGTGATGCTTATTAAGTTTTGTAATAACTACCCACTTCAGTAGACTATGCATCGAATAAAAAAACACATAAAATTTAACCCAAAAGTACCAAATGTCTTCGTTTCAAATGAGAGAAAGTAAAGATAATGGCAATCTGAGACCAACATGACTGTAAATAAGATCAGTGTAAGATAAGATTGTTGCACTGAACAAGCCAAGTAACAATTTGGAGAAATATTTTATTGTTGACATTCTTAATGCTTTATCATTTTTACTCATATTTGTAATGTTATTTGTTCCTGTCTTGTAGAATATTGACCTGCACGCGCTGACTGGCTGGATTCCAGAACGCATTGCAATGCACTCAGACAATCAGTCCTTTAGCAAGGATGACACCTTCCGCATGCTTTACCAAAGGTGAACGCACATGCAAGAAGTAACTTATCCACACACACACACTCAACTTTACACATCATTATTTATTTATTTATTTTTTATTAAATGCTCTGTTTGGTGGGTAGAACTTTTTGGTAGCACTTTTGAGAACAAGTGCCTATAATTTATAATATAATATTTTAACAGGTTTCACAAAGGAGATGTTCTCGTTACTGTAGCAACTGGTGTCATGACGGAGGAGGAAGGGGACAGGTGGGGCTTAGTGCCCACACATGCCTACGCCGTGCTAGACATCAGGGATTACAAGGCAAGTTTTGATACACACTTGATTTGATTTTGGTAAGAGACACACACACAATCACCGAGCACTTTATTAGGGACGTGTTTGGAATGTTCATCACCTACCATACAGAGGAAATATCTGGGTATACAATTACTGACTGTAGCCCACTTGACACTTATATGGTAATGACATTGTAGCAGATGCAGTTGTGTTGGGATTTTGAAACACCTCACTGTCAGTGCTGGGTGGAGAATAGTGCTTTAACCAAAATTCAATACATGTGGCTTTTTTTGGCCTAATAAGGAGGCCAGTAAGTTTAAACACTATTTTAAAATCTCAACAACCCTGCTGTACCTGATACATTCTTACCAGAACAGCACACACTACCATGTCATTACATTGTTAGTGTCATTGGAGTGCTGATAATGGTCCTCCACCCAAACATCTTCTAGTCAGTGGAGGTACTATGGGGTTCATTTGATTGATAAATGGAGTTCAGTGTACAGAGCAACATGTGGGCTTGTATACCAACAAAGTTTATAAGTGTGGCTTATAATATAATCAACATGCATTTACCTGGTAGGTGTACCTAAAAAGTGCTTGGTGAGTTTCAAACAACACATCTACAATTACAACATATTAGATTTTTTCCTTATGTGAAAAGTGGATCAAACCCAATGTGTTTTATGGGTTGGAGTCAGAAATTATTATTGTGCAAGCTGGGTAAACAAGTGCCAAAATGACTGAAAGAGGACGGTCCTGCAGCAAAGCAGAAATAGCTTGTAAATATTTGTGCCGGGAAACGAATAAAAAATTGCTGGATGAGGTCCATAAAAATACGATGTTCTAATGTTTTTAAACTTTATTAGCATGTGCACAGTAGAGCAGTACATCATTAGACAGGAACACTAAGACATGATTGCTGCCAGAAATAGTAAACATAATTGTTGCTTCGACCCCATTTTACTTGGTTTTGTATTTTATTATTTTTGTATTTGCTGTTTTGGATAGTTATTTGGAATTGTTTGGATTGCTATTTTCTTGGAATAATGATTTACTTTTGTTTTTTTGTAGACAAATTGTAAAATAAATGTGAGCCCACCATCTTGTACCATTTAAATTTTTATTGTGAATTGAAATGTTATAATTGATTTTTTAATTTACATTTAAGTTGTAATTAGTATTGTTTATATTTTTTTATACTACCAAACCTAATACTAAACTAAATTAAACTGAAAATCCTGCGCATGGTTTTTAAAATGTACATTTTAAAAATGTATTTTATTGTAAATTTAAGAGGCTTATTTTAAAGGTTTTGTTTAGGTTTATTTATTTTTTAAATTATCTAATGTTTTATTTTGTAGGTGTCATTTTCTATTATTAGAAAAACTGTTTAGCTATCTGCATTTGTCTTGTTGTCTTACCTTTACATTTTAAAAGGGCAACCATATTATCTAAACTATCAACTTATTATTATTATTAATATCATTTTTGTGGGCTTCAGGGAAAGCGTTTCCTGCAGCTAAAGAACCCTTGGAGCCATCTCAGGTGGAAGGGCCGCTACAGCGAGCGGGATGAAAAGAACTGGACTCCGGACCTACTTAAATACCTCAATTTTGATCCCAAAACAGCAAAAAAGTTTGATAATGGTGAGAGGAAACCATTTAGGGCTTAAAACTAAAAGACATAAATACATGAAGAGCTATGGTCTGACTTAATGATGTGTTTTAGGTGTGTTCTGGATTATCTGGGAGGACTTGTGCCAATACTACGATGTCATTTATCTGAGCTGGAATCCCAGCCTGTTCAAAGAGTCCTCCTGCATACACAGGTCAGTAACATAACTATTACATGTGAGAGGCATCATTAAAGTATACATTGGTTCAGAGCGATGGTGGTAGCTGTAACAAAGGCTGATTTAAATATGCAGGTATGCATTTACTCTGATTTCTGACTTGGCTTTGCAGTTGCTGGGATGCAAAACATGGCCCAGTGAAAGATGTCTATAGTTTGGCCAATAACCCTCAGTACAAGCTGGAAGTGCAGTGTCCACAAGGAGGCGCTGCAGTGTGGGTGCTGCTAACGAGACACATCACCGACAAGGTATGATTTAGTTACTGTTAGCTCCTGTAATGCTGTTTAAGTAGATAATTTCAAGTCTTTTTTAACAGTTAATATTTAAATAGAAAATGGAGCTACACAGATTGGTAGCTGATAAAAAAGATACCATATTAAATCACAAAGCCTTCATTGTTATTTTAATCATATTGTCACTTTATCTTAATGTTGCTAACTGTTTCATTTCTTTTTTTTTCTTTTACTTTTAAGGATGACTTCGCTCAAAACCGAGAGTTCATCACTTTAGTGGTTTACAAGAATGATGGCAAGAAAGTTTACTATCCAAGTATGTATCTTGTGAATAATCATAAAAGGCAATAATAGAACTGACATTGAAAACATTTTTAGCAGTCCTTCTTTGATCAGTTTTGATCCACAGTCTGTTTTTGTTTACTTTATTTACAGTGAGTATCTATGACTATTTTGCTTATTGTGTTACTTTTAGTAAATTGTGAAAAGAGTTATGGATGGTAAAACACTGTGACAGTTGTGTTTTAATAATAGCACTAATAAAAGTTTTATTTTATTTCATTTTTCTAAACTGCTTTGTCTTGTTCAGGGACACAGCAGGTCCTATTTTACTAGGCAGGAATACACTGGACAGTGCACCACTGCATTGCAGGGCTTTAGCCATCCCATATCCACCCCCTACCCTATATCATTTCCAGACATAGCCCATCACGACTTTACAGACTGTGAGATTTTAATCCAGACCTCAGCAATTGTGGGCTAGCATAACAGACTGCTGTGTCATCTGAGTGCCTTAATAATAGTTAATAGACCCAATTTACCAGTTTAACGATTATTTTGTTTGGAAATTTGCAAGTACAAAATTTTCTGTTCCCCTCTGTGTCTGTTTTAGCTGAACCTCCACCCTATATTGATGGCATCAGGATCAACAGCCCACATTACCTAACCAAGATCAAACTGACCAGTGCTGGGACTCACACTTTTACACTGGTCGTGTCTCAATACGAAAAGCAAAATACCATCAACTACACAATAAGGGTAACATTTTCCGTCTTGACTCTTTTGCTCTGGTTCCCACGTCTGAGCATGTGTGAAGGCAGTTTTTAAGACTAGTTGTGGTGCAGGGTACCAATCTGCAGTGCTCCTAAGGGTCTAGAGTTAATATCAAGTGAACTGTACCATGTATATCTGTAAATACACAATACGGTCAAAAGTACTTTGACTAATTGAGTTTAAGTCTTCCAGCCACACCCATTGCTGAAGGTATGTATTGTAAATGTGTAAAATAAATGAGATAAAATGAGTGCACAAAAGCGATGTCCTTAAAAACATGGTTAGGTGGGTTGTGTGACCTCAACCCATTTTAACACCTTTCAGAGAGTTGGAACATTGATTGCAAGACAGGCTTCTCCTGCAGCAGCAGTGCCTGACCATACAAATGCTTTATGGAATGAACGGCCATGAATTTGTACATACATACATGCACATTTTAATAATCTAAATTGAGCAAATGCATTCAAACTGTGCACCAAAATTAGCTGAAAAATTCCATATTCAAGCTTGTTCTTTGTGAAGTATGTTAATTTATTTGCAGTTAAAAAATAAACAAAACATTATAAGCATGGTGTAAGACTAAATAGTCTTTTTTCCTGATGTTTAAAAAGATAATAGGATCAGTGACTTTTTAGTAGTCACAACTAGGGCTGCAACTATCGATTATTTTTGTAATCGAGTATTCTATCGATCGTTCCAGCGATTAATCGAGTAATCGGATAAGAAATACTTTTGCTTTAACAAAGAGCAAAAACAAATACATATTAGATTAAATAAGACATGTTTCTTAAACCAAACTGTACATTTTTATTCCTTGCATACAGGACAGTTTAACATTTTTTAAATGCAAAAATAAATAAATCAAAAATAAATCAATTTACTTTTAAAATGTAAACAGGCAACCTGAAACATCAGGTCATCAAGTCATAAATAATAATAAACAAAAATACATGAACATAAGCCTGTAATTTGTGCAACTTTCAAAACTCAAAGTTTCAGCTACAGCTCACGCAGAACATAAAGCTTTAATATTTTGTTGGGAGGTTTTGTGGTGTTTGTAGGGGGATAAAAATCTGTCAGGATTGTGTCTCTAGATGAGGTAGATCTGGTGTGTGTGTGTGTGTGTGTTTGCCTAAATCTTCATAAAAGCCTGTGGTGGTTGAAACGAAGTAAAGTCAGTAAACATGAGTAAAGTAAACACGACGCTCTGATGGTGTGGATGTTATACTGAGTTTTAGTTTTATCAGCTTAAAATGATCTCAAACTTTCTGTGGTTTTCTCTGTCCAGTCTCCTCCTGTTCGCTATTTTCTCTCTATATTTTGCAGTCCGCGCTATCAAATCTCGGCTGCGTCCTAAACTGATACGTTCAGTTCGCAGGAGCGGCGAACGTGTCCAAATACGTAGTGTTCATTAAACTGTCCGCAAAAAGAACCCGGATTAAGTCCTGTTAAGTTCTGTTTATGTTTAAGATATTTGGGACGCAGCCCTCAGATTCTTCACGTCACCTGCACACAGCGTTAAACACGCTGCGCAAAAGTGAAAGTCGTCCGTGTAAAACACTGTGAGCTGTATATGGTTGTGCGGATTAAACGATTCCTCGATGCAAAAAATTTGAATCGATGATTTTTAGTAATCGATTTACTCGAGGAATCGTTTCAGCCCTAGTCACAACACATCTAATTGATTTGGTTTATTCTTATATTTCTTTCCAGGTCTACTCAGTGTGCAAGTTTAATTTCTCCAAAATCCCATCACCCTTCACTCATACAAAAAGGGTAAGAAAACGGGTCAGATTTCCAGCCAGAAACAAGTTCAGCGTGCAGTGTGTTTGTGCTTTTTTTCTTATTCTTCTGTATCTGTGCAGATAAATGGACAGTGGAAAGGGATCAGTGCCGGAGGCTGTGGGAATTACAAGGACTCTTACAAACATAACCCAATCTACCAGTTCAACCTGGAGAAATCAGGACCTCTGCTTATTGAACTCCGTGGCTCCCGGTAAGAGGCTGCACGTCTCCTTTTTAAAAATAAAATACAGTAAATATGTATGTACAGAGACTATTGCATGCACATTTTGTCCCTCTTTTATTATTATTATTATTATTATTATTATGCACGTTTTTCATTGAGAATGAGTATATGGTGTAGCCTAATTAGGTTATAGTTCTAGGACCAGGCAGCCAATACATTAGGGACAGTGGTAGCCTAGTGGGTAGAGTGTTGGGCTACCACCTGAAAGGTTGAGAGTTCGAATCCCAGCTCTGCCATGGAGCCACTGTTGGGCCCTTTAGCATGGCCTCTAACCCTCTCTGCTCCAGGGGCACCGTATGATGGCTGACCCTGCGCTCTGATATCAGCTTCCAAAACAAGCTGGAATATGCGAAGAAAGAATTTTGTTGTACTGTACACCTGTATATGCATATATGACAAATAAAGGCATTCTATTATATTCTAATACATACTCTTTTAATGTCATCAGTCAGTAATAATTACACTTTACATGCCTTTCCCCCATATTTCTCCCAATCTAGTCATATCCAATTACCCGATCACATATACAGTGTATCACAAAAGTGAGTACACCCCTCACATTTCTGCAAATATTTTATTATATCTTTTCATGGGACAACACTATAGAAATAAAACTTGGATATAACTTAGAGTAGTCAGTGTACAGCTTGTATAGCAGTGTAGATTTACTGTCTTCTGAAAATAACTCAACACACAGCCATTAATGTCTAAATGACTGGCAACATAAGTGAGTACACCCCACAGTGAACATGTCCAAATTGTGCCCAAAGTGTCAATATTTTGTGTGACCACCATTATTATCCAGCACTGCCTTAACCCTCCTGGGCATGGAATTCACCAGAGCTGCACAGGTTGCTACTGGAATCCTCTTCCACTCCTCCATGATGACATCACGGAGCTGGTGGATGTTAGACACCTTGAACTCCTCCACCTTCCACTTGAGGATGCGCCACAGGTGCTCAATTGGGTTTAGTCCATCACCTTTACCTTCAGCTTCCTCAGCAAGGCAGTTGTCATCTTGGAGGTTGTGTTTGGGGTCGTTATCCTGTTGGAAAACTGCCATGAGGCCCAGTTTTCGAAGGGAGGGGATCATGCTCTGTTTCAGAATGTCACAGTACATGTTGGAATTCATGTTTCCCTCAATGAACTGCAGCTCCCCAGTGCCAGCAACACTCATGCAGCCCAAGACCATGATGCTACCACCACCATGCTTGACTGTAGGCAAGATACAGTTGTCTTGGTACTTCTCACCAGGGCGCCGCCACACATGCTGGACACCAACAAGTTTATCTTGGTCTCGTCAGACCACAGGGCATTCCAGTAATCCATGTTCTTGGACTGCTTGTCTTCAGCAAACTGTTTGCTGGCTTTCTTGTGCGTCAGCTTCCTTCTGGGATGACGACCATGCAGACCGAGTTGATGCAGTGTGCGGCGTATGGTCTGAGCACTGACAGGCTGACCTCCCACGTCTTCAACCTCTGCAGCAATGCTGGCAGCACTCATGTGTCTATTTTTTAAAGCCAACCTCTGGATATGACGCCGAACACGTGGACTCAACTTCTTTGGTCGACCCTGGCGAAGCCTGTTCAGAGTGGAACCTGTCCTGGAAAACCGCTGTATGACCTTGGCCACCATGCTGTAGCTCAGTTTCAGGGTGTTAGCAATCTTCTTATAGCCCAGGCCATCTTTGTGGAGAGCAACAATTCTATTTCTCACATCCTCAGAGAGTTCTTTGCCATGAGGTGCCATGTTGAATATCCAGTGGCCAGTATGAGAGAATTGTACCCAAAACACCAAATTTAACAGCCCTGCTCCCCATTTACACCTGGGACCTTGACACATGACACCAGGGAGGGACAACGACACATTTGGGCACAATTTGGACATGTTCACTGTGGGGTGTACTCACTTATGTTGCCAGCTATTTAGACATTAATGGCTGTGTGTTGAGTTATTTTCAGAAGACAGTAAATCTACACTGCTATACAAGCTGTACACTGACTACTCTAAGTTATATCCAAGTTTCATGTCTATAGTGTTGTCCCATGAAAAGATATAATGAAATATTTGCAGAAATGTGAGGGGTGTACTCACTTTTGTGATACACTGTAGTTTCCTCTACTGCTGCAGATCTCCACTCCTGAGTGTCGTACACGCACCTCTGACACGTGTGCGAAGCCGACCGCTTATTTTCACCTGCACAAGGCAAGCTCATATGGTGATCAGTGCCATTTACGTTTTTGGCATTTATCAGGCGCTTTTATCCAAAGCACCTTACAGTACTGGGACAGTATACTGTAAGCAATTAAGGGTTAAGGGTCTTGCTCAAGGACCCAACAGTGACAGCCTTCCAGTGGTGGAGTTTAAACCAATGACCTTTTGATTACTAGTCCTGTACCATAACTGCTAGTCTACAACTTCACATATGGAGAGTCACACATCAATCTCCATTATCCCCGTCCCTGTGCTGGCACCATCAATTGGCCAACAGAGGCCATAATTGCATCAGTCATGAGGAATCCTCTCCGGCATTCTCTCCCTCGGACAAGCCTATCATTGTCTGTATAGGTGCCCGGACCTGCCGGGAGCAAAGCTGAGATTCGAACTTGCAATTATGTTACTTAGTATGCATGATCAGAGATCAAAACAGAACAGGTGGTGGTAGGGATGTAATTAACTGGAAATATAAAGGATTTATACATATTGATTATTGTATGTTTTACAGGCAGTACAGTGTGGGATTCGAGGTTCTAACCGTGTCCACTGTGGGAGACACAGGAAACTCCAACCTCCAGAAAAAGAACAGTGGAGATTACAGGTAATGTTTTACTGTTTTCTGTAGGACAAACACACATAATTGTGCATAGAGGCTAATTCGTTTTTATTGTCGAGGTGTGTGAGTGCTGGGAATCGGACAGTAATATATCAATAAAAAAAAGTACTAGTTAATCTTCTACAGTTGTCACAAAGTCTATAGTTTTTCTTGTATGTGTATGTACGTTTCATTACACAAAGTACAAAGTTGTATTCTATCTCCTTATGCTACTAATGCTGCTATTCCTGCTACTACGTCTGCTAGACATCTCCTCCTGCATTTTCTCCACAGACACTGGGAAAATGAATTCACTAATGAACAGAATGACTAAGACTCCTTTTTCAAACTCTGTTTTGTAGATCTTAAATGTCATTCTCTTCGATCCTTTGGTTTTGATATATATATATATTTTTTTTTTTTACAATTGGGTGGCACACCAGAAGTTGAGTGAATGGGTCAATGGGTTAATGAGTGGTAGAACCCGGTTCTTGCCTTGAAACCAGTGTTTCTGGGTTCTTCAGACTTTTGGTTAGAATAATGTATTCTGAAGATAAATGAATAAACAGATAAATTAATAATTAAAGTCATTTGAAATATTTTAGTAAATATTATGTTCTTTTTTCTTTCTATTTTTCCCTAATCTTTCTGCTTGATTTAAAAAAAAAAAAGTCTTTTATTTCTTGCATTTTTCAATGTAATATTTAAAATGGGCGGCACAGTGTCTAAATGGGTAGCACTGTCACATAAAACAAGCAGGTCCTGGGTTTGATCCCAAGGTGGGGCGGTCCGGGTCCTTTCTGTGTGGAGTTTGCATGTTCTTCCCATTTCTGCGTGGGTTTCCTCCAGGTGCTCCGGTTTCCTCCCACAGTCCAAAGACATGCAAGTGAGGTGAACTGGAGATACAAAATTGTCCATTACTGTGTTTGACATTAAAACATGTAAACTGATGTGAACCCCACCCCCTTGTATCATATCCTCATGTTATTTTTTCTTTTCATCTCATATTTGTCTATCTATCCACTCATCAGGTGTGGATTTTGCTATATGGAGCTGGAACACATTCCAGCAGGCATTTACAACGTCATCCCCACCACCTTCCTGCCAAAACAAGAAGGACCCTTCTTCCTGGATTTCAGCAGTGCCACTCCTCTTCGAGTGTCTCAGCTTCAGTGAGAAAAATAACCAGCTCAGTAAGCTGTTGTACTGCAGCAAAGTAAAGCCTGTAGCCTTTAACAGATTATTGACCATCTCACAACTCCAATGGTCTGGGCATGTTTGCTGTCCCTCCACTCCATCTGGCAGCATGAATGTTGATTATTTCTGCCTCTGTTGCTACAGTATGTGGTACGACTCAATTACAGACTGTTTACTTGTCATTGTCTGGTTCGTCTGGCTCTCTGTTTATTGCGCAGTTCTTGTAATGAGTTGGATAAACAAGTCTTGTGTAGCTATACATGATCTCATAATTCAAAACGGACAGCATTGGCACTCTATTGAATGCTCCCTAAGGTTGTTTGATGTTCTGGATTGGGTTACAACCTTTTCGCTTTAACTGTTTGTCAAGTCTGCTTTTAACTTGCAAAATAATCTTTCACTGCATGAAAATTTTCTTCATACAAATACATACAGCCATGTGTTGTCTTAATTCAATTTCTGTTGACAAACACACCTACAAACAGCATTTTTCTGGATGTGTCCGAAACCATGTTCTATGTACATAGAACAACAAAGCCTGTACCTAGAGTTCTACTTCTAGGTAAAAATCCTAATCCATCATAGTAATTCTACATTCTCACCTAGGTTTAAAATGAATTCCACTTTAAAGATGTGTATTCTTGTTAGACGGAAGATCAGAAATGGCTTTGCCTGTTAAATTCATGAGAAAAAGCTCAAGAATGATGCACAGAATAATGTTGTTGACAGATTAATGTACTCAGGAGATTGCAATAAACTAGTGGACTTCACAGGGTCGTGTAATAAATGAAGATACCGTTTGCTTGTTGTTTTTGTAACTTAAAGGGATGTTCTGGCTAGAATTTAGATTTAACGTGTTATTTAGTGTTCTGTTCTGCAGTCTAGAATCTCGGCACTTTGCTTTATTAAATAGTGTTGGTGGCTCACAGGTCCTGGTTAGATTAGGGCAGTTGTAGCCTAGCGGTTAAGGTACTGGACTAGTAAGCAGAAGGTTGCTGGTTCAAACTCCACCACTGCCAGGTTGCCACTGTTGGGCTTTTGAGCAAGGCCCTTAACCCTCAATTGCTTAGACTGTATAATGTAAGTCGCTTTGGATAAAAGCATCTGCTAAATGCTGAAAATGTAAATCCTGGCTTTGGTTACTGTCTGTGTGGACTCTGACCTGTTCTCTCTGTATACGAGTATTCCATTTTTCTCCTACATCCGAAAACATGGCAGTATGCTAATTGGCTACTATAATTAAGTCTACCTAGGTGTAACTCTATCCCTCCTTCTAGGGATAGAGTTTAATGCCTAATGACTACTCATCATCGCTCATGCCTTGTGTAATGAGTATTACACTCTTTAATTTGTATGCACAAAGACTTAAGAGGATAAATATAGAAACCTAAAACTGGGAGTTTGTTAAGTTTTTGACTTTGTGTCGGATGAGATTGTGGTACTAATTACAAATTACAGCACCCACGTTACCGCTGTTGTGCACCAAAAAGACAATGTTAAAGTGATGGTTAAAGCATTCATTCGGCCAGAATGTCCCTGCAAGTGTGGTTGATGTCGTGTGCAGCACTCTTTTATCTACGTATTTAATCGTCTTTTCTATTTCCAGCTCTACAATTTTGCTACTTTTAAAATTACATCTAGAAATAATGTTCAAGTTTTCTACTTCTGTTTTTAGCAAAGGGAATTTAAAGCCAAAAGGATGTGTATAGTAGTTTCTTACTCTAGATGGGAGTGCATTAGTTTAATGTACATGGGTAATGTCTTCCATGGTTTTACAAACACATTAATTATTTGCTTTGCTGTTTAGTATTTAAGCCACTCAACTATATTTGTGTTTAGTGCAAATAAAGAAAAGAAGAAAAACTGAAGGTCTTAATATGAAGATTATATATGTGGCTTAATAAATGTTTAATGATAAATGAAATGTTAAAATAATTTGAAATGTATGTACAATATGTCATAACATTCTTAGAAATCTGTAAATTGACTAACAGTGTTCAAGAAACAACTACCAATGTTGACTTACTGTATCCACCAATAGATTTTACTATTTAAACAGTGATAGTTGTGGCTAGAACAAATTTTGAAATCAGTTAAAAATTATTTACTGGTGTTAACAACAGAACTTGTATATAAACTGAACTCTGTAGTCTCCTCATTTTACAATTTTAGGACAATCTATATTGTCAGTATTGACAATTTCATACATGTTTATGTAACATTCAGTTTCCCACCTGACATGGTAAACTAAACCATTACAACCCTGACTTAAAATTGACTGGCATTACTTATTTTAACATTTTCTTTTAACCAAGGCAGCAAATGTATTGCTTGGAAATTGCAATTGAGGAAATTAATTAATTTACTTCTAACAAGTTTTCAATAATTGAAACTTTAAAAGTCGACTGTTTGGCAATTCCATGTTTTAAGATGTTGTAGATATTTATGTAGAATTTTATAAGACGGATCTTCAAAAAGTTTCTGCACTTTTATATTTTTTTATAAACAGTGAGGTCAGGAGCAGTAATTAGTCGTGTCTAAGAGAGCTATAGTCTGGATTTAGCGCCATCTGATTTTAGCGCCAGAAGATTTTCATGTGGTGATGATGTGAAAGCAGTGGTGCATCAGTGGCTACACACTCAACCAAAAACATTTTTTGCTGAGGGCATTAAAAAGTTGGTACGACGCTGGGAAAAAATGCATTAAAAGGTAACTGTAGAAAAGTGATGTCATTTGTTTTGAAAATTCTTAATAAATAGTTTTAAAAAATGCAAAAACATTTTGAAGAACCCTCATATATAAACATTTTTAGAGTCGAGCAACGAACAAAATTAGTCCTAACTGGAGTCAGTTGGTTCTGTGTGTCAGTTGTTGTAACAGCTTTCTCTATTATACACTGTTGTATCAGATTTTTTTTCTCTTAACAAAGCAGTCGATCCTTCTTTTGTGTGTGTGAGAGAGAGAGAGAGAGAGAGAGAGAGAGAGAATGGTGACCTGCTGGTAACAGCACTGCCTGATTTATCAGGGTTCAAATCCCAGGCAAGGCTTACAAATACAAAAGGCACATAGCAGTACATGAACCTAGCCATTAAGGAGACACGTGTCTGTGCACCTTTAATGCCGGTCCTAAGCCTGGGTTGCATTATGAAGGACATTTGGCATGAAAAAGTAAAACTTAAAGGTTCTGATTAGGAAATGATTTGTCCACAGAAATAGTCTTTTTTATGGCTCGTTCACTGCTATTTAAAAATGTGACCAAAAAAAATCAAGGCAAACATGATAAAAATGAAGGAATAACGGTGAAAAGCTTGATGAGTAAAAATTACTTTATTTTCATCTAAAACAGCTTCACAAACAAAAACATTCACAATAACACAAGTTTGTTTCTTATGTACCATCTGTTTTCTATCATAACTAGCAAAAAACTGCTAGAACATGAAGCACACATATACACAGTTTACTGACTAGAAGTGAAGCTGTGCTTGTACCTCAGTCTGGAGCAGTAGAAGCTACTAAAGTACTCAACTGTTTAATTGTGGTTCACTGACTCTTCTGCTCAGTCTCTCTAAATGCTTACAATGGATCAACAGTTTTTTTAAATGATGTTAAGACAGATAAATCTATAGTAGAATACTAGGGTATTGTTATTCTACCCTCTATCCCTATTAACCTTTTCCCCAAAAGTTAAAAGAGGATACAGATTAAGTTCTTAATTTTTAAATGATCTTTTCAGAATTCTAAGTGCTTAATACAGATGTGTGGCAAGTTGCCTGCAAAATCAGTCAATAATAGGCAATGTCAAATCACTTGATTTGTTGGGGAAAAAAAACCCCTAATAAATAAATGGGGTGCTTAGGTGCAACAACTAAGTGCTACAAGTCTGATCAGGGTGCTCTAAAATTAAATACCAGTATTTCACAGATTTTAGGACTGATATTATAGAACTTGGCTTGGTTTTCATTTTACACAACTTTAAGACACTCCTGGTGATTGAAATATTGCAAGTAAACTGGTTTATCACAGTATGAGATTGATTGTTCATCATTATTTTTCTGTTTTACTACCACTGCATCAGGGTCAGGGTCATGGTTGACCTGGTTTACGTAGAAACACTAGGCACAATGCAGTAACACAGAATGCCGATCCATCATAGGCCCCTGCCAAACAGACATAATCCATTATGTTTGAACGTAGATACCCGATCGGCCGCGCCACAGGGGATTTGAAATTTGGATCTCAGTGGTACTGGGATAGCCTAATTTACTGCTGCTCCACCCAAATATCTTGATAGTTCAGTTTGTTTCCTTGCCAAGAAATTTTAGGATTTGGTCAGGTTTGATCAAGTCATGCAGTAAATTGGTAAATTACTGTTACACGAATTGCACTTGTCCTTCATTAATAAATAGGTTAGAATGTCTTTAAACAGTATTTACGGCATTAAGCAGACACTGTTACAGTTATCACTGAATACAAGCAAAGCATTTGGGACCTAAGGGCTTTGCTAAAGGGCACACAGTGAAAGCAGGCAGTGATTGGATGGGTACCAGTGATCTGATATCTAGTACAGTTCCCTAACCACCAAGCTATCACTGGCCTTCTCTTATTAAACTACAGAAGCCCCAATACATTTGTAATATTATATATTTTTTAAACATTTCTAGGTAACTGTAAAGAAGGAGTGCATAGATAATAACAGACAAAAGAAATTTTTTAAAAAGTAGCTGTAAGTAATTGTCAGATTATACGTTAACGAACTAACTCGAGTTATAAACACATCATAAACATATTTTTCCATGTAAAATGAATCCCATCAGAATAGGGCATTAGCCTGTCTTTTACAGCAACGCATACACATTGCTGGAGTACAGGTCATAATGAAGTGTTGCTGAGGTTTACATTAATGATGTAGAAGTCAGGTGTAGAACACAGTGTTGATAAATTCTGCATGGCTGAGTCTGTTTCCTTTCAGCTTGAGCCATTTATTGCACTAAAGAAGCAACCAAGTAAAGTTCTGGGTGCTTTTAGTGATGAACATGCTTTTTTGGTTGCTTCCATTTCATCATATGTTGCGGGAGTGACTGTGGTAGCTCAGAGAGCTTTGATCAAATTTACAGTGTGAAAGGACCAGGGCAAAGAAACCATGTAAATGACTATTGTTTACCTCTTTGTTCATGTTTCTCTACTGAAACTTTTTGTACTCTACATGTAAACAAATTCTGAAAAATAATCCCATTTCTTCTGAAAACATACATATTCCAAATACTCCGATATGTAGCAGTCTATCCATTCTACATGACTGGTGCTTTACACCACCAGTAATCTGTAAAATCTGCAACGTATCTGAATTGGTTTCCTTCAGGTACCAAATTTTTCTACAACATTACAAGAGCATCCCAGCTACTTTAAATGGCCTCTTGGTAAGAGCGTGTGTGTTATGCTCTATAATGGGCTGGTTCATGCCTTGCACCAATTACTTCTGGGATAGGTTCCATATCTGCTATCTCATGAAAAATAAAGTCTATAAGGCAGTCTATAAGTTTGGACCAAAATGGACAGCTGCCCACTTTTCATGAAGGTATGTCATGTCCGTGACGGTATGGAACATGCTGCGAATTAAGCCTTCTTAAGCAGTGTAACAGTGCTGGTAGAGCTTTAGTTTATACTAAAGGGGCCACGCTCAGTGCTCTTGCCATTGTCTATATGTAGACGATTAAGAGATATCAAATGGAAGCGGCTTTTTATGCTGCGAATGTTGCTGTTATTGAGAGTGTTGTCCAGCTTGTCCTCTGCTCCATCCGCTCTGTCACCTACATGTACAAAAACAGATAGTAAAAAGACTGAATTAAGGCTATATATCAGCTGATCTTGAAAGGCATAGAATAGAACAGCACCAGCTAGAATTTTGCTCGGTCAGCTCTAATTTTTGCATCAGGCATCAGTCATCTATCACGGTCATAAACAGACCCTCCTAAGGGACATGTGCAGGCAGCACAGTAAATCAGAATCTATGGTCAAATCTCTCATGTTTAAATGAGAAAAGATTAGGCATTCCAGCAATACTGTACCTACTGTAAAGCATTGTGGTACTAGAAAATGGGCAGAGTAATAAGGGATAAAATTTTCTAAATCTTTGACTTACTGAGCACAATGACCCAAAACTTATAAAAATCTGGGTTTGATATGTCTAAATCAGGTGGAAACTAGGCTTTTGAAATGGCCTTCCTAAAGTCATGACCTCAAACTTAGCAATAATGTGTGGATCACAAGGAAAAGTCAAGTCAATGGCGGAACTGATAATTGTAGTTGAACTCCACCAATTCTCCAGTTTAGAGTGATCGGAGATCCAACCAGAGTTACCAATACCAAAAATCTAACCAAGAATGATAACATCTTTAAAAATGGCTTTAACCCTTTGATGCACAACCTGGGTCAAAAATGACCCAACTGAGTTTTTATTTTCTATATTTTTGCAATAAATTTATTTAGTCATTCAAGCTTCCATTAATTTTTCAATTAACTTGTTTTTGATCATCACAAATCCTTATTTCAGTTTTATATTTTTTGCTTTTTTTAATAAAAATCATTTTTGTATCACTACCCTTCTAATGCACAACATGGGTCAAAAATGACCCTTATGTATTTACTATGGAATTTGACAGGAACTACTGACATTTGTAAGTGTTTGTAGTCAAAAACATATTTACTGATCTTTTGAAAGACAACCAAAGATTCGGCTCTTGAATCTTGAATATGTCCAATACTATTTGCTTGCTAGCTGTTTACATATTCTGGTATAGATAGCTTTTATTAGCTAAGACAGCAAATACATGAATAACTGACAAATGTGCATATGAAAATATTCTTGAATGGATGAATATGGGTCATTTTTGACCCATGTTGTGCATTAGAAGGGGTTTGCTTAGCTTGTGCATCAAAGGGTTAAGTACGTTTTGACATTAACCCACACACTTTTAGGAAAACTAAGATTTGTACTTGAATGTCATTTGGGTGTCATGTTAAAAAAATAACACAGAAAATGATTGGAATCCAAAGACATGCTCATCCTTTACAGATGAATACATGAGTCTGACCAACAGTTTAGCAAAGCAAAAGCAAGAGATTGTGGTGGAGCTGTCTCACCTCTCACTAGATCACACTCAGGGGATGAAGCTCCACTGCACTCACTGCGAGGACCGAGGACAGGAGAGATCATGCTGAAATCAGACAGAGACACCACGCTGGGCAGTTCCAGACTGCAGGGCCGAGACGAGGGAGAGGGAGATGAGGAGGAGGATGAGGAAGATAATGAGCACGAGGACGAAGAGGAGAATGTGCAGTTCAGTTGCAGCAGGCTGTTGCCTTCAGAGCTCATGCTGCAGGTGGACTGGGTCTCTGAATCCTCTTCTGACATGGCGCTGCTGCAATTTTCGTCCTCAAATGACACTGACACCACTGGAGCGAGACAAATACAGCAGGGTAAATCCATCAGCCAGCTCTCTGACCAGCAGAAACACTCTTAGTGCCAGCTACATGCCATGTTTAGTATTAATAATTATTAAGACCATACAAATACAATGACATGTGCTTTTTACACTAGACCTTGACAATGCCCCCACCAAAAAAATTAATTGATTATAAAAAAAAACCACCCGGTTCATAAACATTGGCTCGTCTTTGTCTGGCCTATTCATATCGTTTGCTTTGCTACACTGTACAAGAACAGAAATTTACACCATACGGCCAAAGTGCATGCCCATCGACCATGAGCTTGTTGGCCATCCTATGCCATGTGCGATGACATGGAGTTGCCCCCTCCACTATGTAGCTGTAACAGCCTCCTTAAAGCCTTTGACAAGATTTTAGAATGTGCATGTGGGAGTGTGTTTCAATTCAGTCAATGTTGGTCAAACACTGATTCCAGTGTATTTCAAAGATGTGCATTTGGCAGTTGCTTTTATCCAAAGCATCTTCGAGTTGTACACAATCCGAGCAACTGAGTGTAAAGTCTTTGCTTTAGGGTCCAACAATGGCTTGTAGAAGCAACACTCTGATTACTGGTTCAGTACCCCAACCACCAAGCTATCAGTTTCCTTGGATCAAAAATAAAAGTTAATCAAATCATTCTTTATGCAATGGGCTACAGAAATGCTGGAACATAAAAGCGTCTTTCCCAAACAGTTGTCACAAAGTTGAAAGCATTTATACACCTGTTATGGGTATGGCTTAAACACTTCAGTATGTAAGTCAGTAATGAAGAGGGATGTTCATATACTTTGGCCATTCAGTGTACATTTAAGTAAGACATTAAAGTAAATAGTTTGCAAATGTATTAACCTAAATTAACTACAGCTAACTATATTAAATCTCAAAATCCAAACAACAAAACAAACAGACAAAGATCAAAATGACACACTGAGGTTTACACTGCTAGGCTGCCTGGGCTAGCTGGCTACCATATATAAAAATAATATATCAATACAAATGCAAAATAATGATCTTATATTTAATGTGAGGCATATAAATACAGAATGCACTTACTGGATATGCCATCAAACTCCATTTTGAAGTTGTTGATCTCTCCAGTGGCCTTGTCACCATCTGCCCCTACTCCTCTCTCCCGCAGTCCAATGACTGAGGAACGCCGTCGCTCGTGGATCTCATCTGAGATCATCTCTAGGTTTTTCAAAGCTGTCTTATATTCCCCTTTAGCATGAGTGAGTTTAACCTGCAGGTCATCCACATTTGTTTTCAGTTGCTGTAAAGATGAAGATAGACAAGCCAAAAGAGAGAGAAAATAGTGAATCAGAAAAATGAATGCTCCTTTTTCCTCTGTGTAAAAACAAGTTTGCTTTTTTTATATGCTGTATATTGAATATTGTGTATATGGGCTTTCTAGTCTTCATCAGAGTGGACATCGTGCAATGAAAACTTATAGGCTTTGTGTGTGACTGGATGAACGTGTCTGTGTTATTAAATAAATAAAAAGTAAATTCCTACAGACTGCATGCATATTTTAAAGTGACTTACATTGGTGACCAATACAATCTGAACAACTAAGAGTGAATGGCCTTGCTAAGGGGCCCAACAGTGGCATGCAGTATAAAATGCAGTATTCACTGATCAGCCATAACATTAAAACCATCTCCCTGTTTCTACACTGACTGTCCATTTTATCAGCTCCACTTACCATATAGGATAACTTTGTAGTTCTACAATTACTGACTGTTGTCCATCTGTTTCTCTACATACTTTTTTAACCTGCTTTCACTCTGTTCTTCAATGGTCAGGACCCCCACAGGAACACCACAGAGCAGGTATTATTTGGGTGGTGGCTCATTCTCAGCACTGCAGTGACACTGACATGGTGGTGGTGTGTTGTGCTGGTATGAGTGGATCAGACACAGCAGCGCTGCTGGAGTTTTTAAATACCGTGTCCACTCACTCTCCATTCCATTAGACACTCCTACCTAGTTGGTCCACCTTGTAGATGTGAAGTCAGAGACGGATCGCTAATCTATTGCTGCTGTTTGAGTTGGTCATCTTCTAGACCTTCATCAGTGGTCACAGGAAGCTGCCCACAGGATGCTGTTGGCTGGATATATTTTTGGTTGGTGGACTATTCTCAGTCCAGCAGTGACAGTGAGGTGTTTAAAAACTCCATCAGCATTGCTGTGTCTTATCCACTCATACCAGCACAACACACACTAACACACCACCACCATGTCAGTGTCACTGCAGTGCTAAGAATGATCCACCACCCAAGTAATACATACTCTGTAGTGGTCCTGGGAGAGTCCTGACCATTGATGAACAGCATGAAAGGGGGCTAACAAAGCATGCAGAGAAAGAGATAGACTACAGTCAGTAATTGTAGAACTACAAAGTGCTTCTATATGGTAAGTAGAGCTAATAAAGTGGACAGTGAGTGTAGAAACAAGGAGGTGGTTTTAATGTTATGGCTGATCGGTGTATATTGTGTCAGAGTGTGAACAGAAATGATGTTTCTGTATTATCTAACTTTTAATCATTTAGATACAACATTCTAGAACGGACTGCACTTAATAAGACCACTGGGTAAATACTTATTTAAACCATATTTAAACTTACCTCAAGCTGTAAGTAGTACTTTGCCTTCATTTCAAAGTAAGGCCTGAGAGAAGGTAAGAGAACAGAGTAACTATGAATAGATTTGTACTGATACTGCCATGACAACCATTAACCATCCCTGTCAGATATTTTGTGGCTGCTGGGAAGAAAGTTATCCAACTGATTTTCTGCTTGATTTGTAAAACTGCAGCTGGATTATTTGAAATCTGCGTATGGTGTCTTCTCACATGCAGAGAAAAGATTACATTCCGGTAATTGCCTTTTTCTCAGCTGGCCAGGCATCTACACAGAAGCCTTGCAATGGGTTGGCGCCCCTATCAGGGCATTCCTGCCCTGCACTCACTGTTTTGCAGTGGAACCAGACCTGCTGCAACCCTGACCAGGATAAAGTGATTACTCAAAATTTTATTTTGTGTGTGTCAGCCTGGACTTCACAGACAGAAAAGTGTTTCAAGCCCAGAAGTCCCATAAGGTGTACTTAAGCAGTGCATGTCTGTATTAAGTATGTGTTTAGATATTGTTGATGATCAACATACCAGAAGCACTTCTAATGCTCAATACATGCAGAGAAAAATGTTTTACCACAGTTACTGAAACCAGTTGTGCTACACATCATCAAGACAACTGTAAAGAGAAAGCATGTGTGCAAAGTGCTCTCTTTGGGTTAGGTATTTTTAACCCTGGTTTGTGTGTAAATGCTTACTTGGACTTGCTAATGGTGCGTTTGAGCTTCTTTTCCAGTTGCTTCATGCGGCTCATGGCTGCAGTGTATCTGGCTGCTGTCTCTTTATGTAGCAGCTCACTGCGGCTTTTTGTCCGCTCCGCTTCCATCACCTAAAAAAAAAGCACATTTATAACTTACAATATTTACTAGTATTTATTTATTACTGCTAGTTATGTCCAGTTCCCAAATGGCAACTTCCTCTGCCACTGCAGACCCCCACCCTGACAAGGTGAGCTGCAGACTATACCCCACCCTTTCTGTCTCGTGCGCAGCTTTTCACCTGCTGGAGATGGGGTCTCGCAGAGAGCTGTCTCACGTACAGACAGTCATGTACTGCTGTCCGGGAATCAACAATCCATATTGCAGGCACCTCAATCAGCCAGGAGATGCAAAAACAATGAGGAATTCATTAGACCCTTCAGGCCCTCAGGCACAGCTATTTATGTATGTGTAGCACAGCTGAGATTTGAACTAAAGAAGTCAGGTCCTCAGCGATGGTAAGTTAGCATATTACACCCCTGTGCCACCTGGATGCCTCACCATATTTATATTATAACTTTTCAATATGACACATTTAATCTAATAAATATTGCCACTAATACCAGTTTTACCAAGTGAGTTATTTTCAATACTTTAAAAGGAAAAAAAGAAAAAAAAAAGACTGAGTTAATTAGCTGCATCTGGGACTATGTAAAAGGAGTCTGTACTTTGTATTATGAGAGGAATACTTAATATACAGTACTAATCTAATGACACACAGCTTCAATGTCACACTGTAGCAGCCAAGGCTGATTAACTGAGCATGAACTGGTGATAGTTTTCTTCAGTTTGTTTTTGCCAACTTAAAGTTCAAACAAAGATTAAAAACTTGAGTCATGATATCATGGTAGCAATATCATGCACATTGAATATCAAACAGTATTCTGTAACCTGCACATGTACTTAGTAAAGGTGTCTTGATTCAATCACACAACACTCACTCTTTGGGTGGCATGGTTAAGCATCTCCTGCCAGGCTGAGTCGAAGTGCCGTTTGTCTTCCTCTAGAAGTCTCTGCTCGGCCAGAGCGATGGTCTCTTTGGCAGCACGCAGCATCTCAGTAGCCCTCTGGAAATCCTGTGTGGCCCTTTGTGCCTCCAACTGGGCCTGGTTAATGTGGACAGAGGGTAGCACTGTCAGTCTGGCAAACTCAGACAGTTCCTTTTTCCCTGCTGATTTTAAGTCCTTACATCCCACATTTTAGTCAGTTTTTTGGCATCTTAGATAGACACTGGCACAACAGAGCTACACAACAACACTGCCTTTGCAAAATACCGTTTTCCCAAAATAAACGAAACAATATGAAGCATTTATTTATGCTTTAATTTATGCAAAAATTTATTTATTTTATCTTGAAAATGCAACACAACAATACTGCAGCTAGTAAGATAAGTTGCTGGTAAGAGAGTATACAACAAAATATTAAGGGAGGGGGGGTCGGTTAGGGAAGGATTTTTGTTAATAAGGGTGGTATATTAGATGCATAGAGAATCTTGTTAGAGACTCTAATGTAAGAAGTGCTACAAAAGAGTTGAACCTGGTTTGGAAGTTTCATATCAAGAGGTCTTTATGCTTTTTTCAATGAAAACAGCTCACCATAGTAAAAGTGACAGTAACTTAGAAGAGTAAGATGAGCATAAACATTGTGAACAGAACTAGTTCAGCATTCAAAATCTGCATTTAAAAATTCATTACTAAGCTTAACTACACATAGTAATCATGAACAATATAATCCCAGTCTGTACATTAAAGCTCAGGGCTATAGTGGTTTAGCGCAGCAGTCCCCAACCTTTTTTGCACCACAGACCGGTATCATATAAGATATAATTTCACAGACCCGTGGGGGCAGTGATTTAAAATAGAATAACAATAGAATGGAAAATCGGTGTGAATCCTGAGCTTTTTTTGCTGCTCCCACCTAGTGGTGATTGGGGACAACAACACCCAAAGAGTATTGGAAATGTAATTGCTCTTGTAGCAATCTCTGCTTAATTATTCTTTCTGTGCGGCCCGGTAATAAATGACCCAAGGCCCGGTGGTTGGGGACCACTGGTTTAGCTGTTAAGGTACTGGAGTAGTGATCAGAAGGCTGCTGGTTCAACCCCCACCTCCTTGTGAGCAAGGCCCTTAATCCTAAATTCTCTGAGAAATGCAGACACTGATTATTGTGCGTCTGCTGAATGCGAATGCTAAAAGCTTAACATGCAGCCTGACTCCAGACTAACAAACCACAGCTTCATAATTTGATTGTGTAATGCTACTGTTGGTCAAGATTTAAATACTACAAATGCATATTGTTTGGGTTTGTAAACTAAACTGGCGCACGCACATTAAGGGTGAGTGAGAAGAATTCACAAATCAGTAGTCTGAACTCTCACTTTACTGCTTGTGTATGTAAAAATATGAATAGCTCTGCTCTCAAGTCAAAATCAATTGTCAAGTGCCACTGTTGGGTCCCTGTGTCCTTAACCTTCAATTGATTTTATCTGATAAGCAGATAAAAGCAATACATAATAATACTACTCACAACTCAATGGACAAGAGAAATAATTAAAAGAGGCACATCCAAAATGTATTGTACTTAACATGAATACTTATAAACATTTTCCCCAGTAAAAATTATGGAAAAAAGACAAAATTATTTCCTTGTTAGTAACGTAACACATGTATAGATAAACTGTTACCAATAGTGTTTGCCTCTTTCACTCCAAGTCCATGTTTGTGACAAAAATTGAAAAGCTAGTGCTTTGCAAGGTAATTAGATTTACTGGTACAATAGTGGCACTGTTTAAAGCTAAAGCTAGTCATGCTTGTCAGACAACAGCATCTTCATAAACCTTCTTGGATACCAATATGTATTCCACATTCAGTTTGTAATTGTAAGTGTAAGTGGATTTTAGAAACAAATATCTCTTGACAGTGGTGCTGATGCACTTTATAGGAAACTGCAGGAGAAATGCACACTTAAATTTTAGTATGCCCTAGTTACAGCAGTAAAGTGTTTTTCTCGATTGACCTACATTTTTACTGGCTGCTCCTTGAACTCATCCCATGTGAGGTTGTTTATTGAGTCGTCTTTAGTTTTTATTGAGTTTTACTTTTTAGCCAACATACTATTCAGGTCACATTCCAAAACAAAGTCCACATTCACAATAAAAAGAAAAAGGCAAGAACAAGTGTTAGACACATGCAAACCTTTTCTTTGCTGTTGCAATATACTGACATATTACAACATTTGAAGGACAAAAGAGAGAGAAGTGCTCGCATTTCTGATGCAACAGATGAGATAAAAACAACAAGGAATGGCAACTGAATATTTTATCATATTGAATATGTGGAGAAAGCTTAAACAGAGTCTGAAAGCAGATGTGTTTCAACACTGTGCTTGTCTTAATTTTTTCCAGAATTATGAGTAATATACTTTGGTTTTCTAATGTAATTATAAAGATTAGCCCCATCACATAGCCCACTCTAACTCTTGAACTCTCGAACTTGCTCCACAAAGCCATGATGTCCAGTTAAACACAAATAGCTGCTTCTCAATCCCATCATGTCACAATTATAGGCCGTGTTTAATTTCTAAACATCCAGTCTGTCCAAGCTTCTGGTTTTTATTTCCACAATCTGTCTAGAAGTCTCAAAAGTTAAGACTTCAAACTGATTTATTTCCCAAATGTGGCTCAACCCAATTTCACCTCATGCTGTCTAAATAAAATACCATAACAGCAAAAGGGATACAATGTGTTGGGGGAAATAACCAATTCCTGCTGCACAAAATTTTAGGATTAACAAATGTGTTAAATTAACACACATGTTTATGTTGCATCCTAACTGCCCGCTCCCTGTCTGCTGACAATAGTGCATTTTTTAATCAGGATAATGCATCTCAAATTCAATTATTAAGTCAACATATCAGTGAATGAGCTTTCTATTTACTGTAGGAGCAAACCTGAGTAGATTGATGTATTGGTTGGTTCACTGAAACTGTCTTACAGGCGAAAAAATGTGACGCTACTCAAGAAACATTGATTCCAAAACAACTGTTTGTTTATTTATTTATTCATTATTTATTATATTCATAGAAATTTTTAAAGATTTTCAAACATACAAACAGAAAATTGGATGCTGGGATTGTACTTTTCGAGACTGTCTTCTATGAAAGAAAGACTCACATAATGCGTTACAAACCCCTGTACTATTTTAATTCGGGTAATTAAGAATTTTGTTTGTGTGAAAAATGAACCTACAACGACACCTTACACATACAATCTCAAGTTTCATACGATGTATGGTTTAAAGTTTTTGGACTAAGTGTAAATATGCCCAGAAATGCTTATCTTAAATTGTCAGTTATGTTAAGAAAGTGGTATTTTCTATTATATCTACTCTAATAAAAAGACCCATGTATAAGCTTTTTAAATCAAACTAAACTGACTTATAGTGAGCTGAAGCACAATGCTCATAAATGCCACTGTTCATGTTTCAACACTTATGCATATTGAATAATAAGGTTTGTATTACTGTCTCTGTGGGTTTTAATCAACCTCTTAGCCCTGCCATTAAGGAAATGCCCATAAAAGTCAAAGCTTTTTCAGTAAAATAATTGGGCCAGCAAAATAATTTCTTTGAACAGATTTGCAGAAAATCACATTTAGTTAAAGTTCACTAAACATCTAAATGTCATTTAAAATAAAAGATAAACCTTTCTATATTAGCCCTGTGCAGCACTGTATGACTTGCCCTAAGATTTGCAGACACTGGCCAAATTTAGTGAATAATTTCCTACGCCATCCTGACAGAAACCAGGAGATGTAAGCAATGATCATAGTAATATGGACATAAGAGAATCGCTATCAAGCAACCAAAGTCATCCAAGTAGATTACAAAGTGCTCTTCAGAGAGGAATGGCTTTAACCGATGTACATCAGGGTGATTGTATACAGGCTGTAAGATAAAGTGTTGTTTATTAAGAAAAAATAAGACTCAGAGTTTCTGACCTGCCGTGCCACACGTCTTGCCTCCCAGTATGGTTTGGAGTCCTCCACTGCCTTGCCAATCTTCTTTAGCAACTCATCCAGTTTTACCGTGGCCTCAACCAGCACAGACCGGAACCTCTGCCTTGAATCCTGGAAAACATGTCATCAACACACATAAGTGATTTTATCTTTAATACTAACTTTTGTTTAAGACGTCTGTCCCAGCAAAAGTCAGAAAAAAATATAACAGCAGAAACAGTGCCAAAACACTTAATGGAAGCTGAACTCAGCTAGGGACTGGAGATGTAAGGGGATGACACTGGACATGACATGTCTTTGCTAATTTTCATGCAAAGTGTGTCTGCAGGAATTAGTGCCCATCCAGTGAAAAGGGCATTTGTGAGGTCAGGCACTGATGTTGAACAAGCAGATGTGGCTCGCTATCAAAACTGTAATTCAATCCAGTTGGACGAGAGAGCCTGACTTGAAATGTATGTTTTAGTCCTTTCAAAAGGTATTTGATAGGATTGAGGTCAGGGCTCTGTGCAGGCCAGTCAGGATCTTCCACACCAAAATCATCCAACCATGCCTTTATGGACCTTGCTTTGTGCACATGCTTAAACAGTAAGGGTGTGCTGAACCATTAAGATTTTCCTTCACTGGAACTAAAGGACCTAGGCCAACCCCTAAAAAACAATTATATCATTATCCCACCTCCACTAAACTTTACAGTTAACACAGCGCAGTCAGGCAAGTAACATTCTTCTGGCATTCACAACACCCAACCTCATTCATCAGACTGCCAGATAGAAAAGCCTTTTATTTATCATTTGTATATTACTAAAAACCTGTTGAGACTTGAGATTTTAAGCATTATGAAACACTGTGCTGTTATTTTGCAAAGAAAGGTTACACAAATTCGAGTGCTAAATACGGGGGGGGGGGGGGGGGGGGGGGGGGGGGGTTTGAATATATTGTTTATTCTCTCATAAAAAATGCACTTTAAAGGGGGTAGATTTACCTTATTTTTCTGTGGGAGATAATTAACCACACATATGTGGTTCGAATGAATGTTGACAGTGTCCTGGTCTAATTTTCCAAAACAGTTCAATAAATAAAATTAACTTCTAAGAGAAAACGTTGCTATCGAAGAGTGTTTATGTTAAAAAAGTGGGTCTAGTGACGTTAACAGGCCAAATTTAATTTCTACACAATAAACACAATAAACAGACTTTTTCTTTTTTTAATTCTACTGGACACACAGTTAGAAAGCCATGCATAAAAAATGGATAAAATAAAATAAATAAATAAATAATCAAGTATCCCATAGAAGTGGAAAGTGCAACTCATATGACTATAAAACTATACATATTACACATGTCAGACAGTAAAAAGTCATTACTGCAGTCAAAGATCACCTGTAAAAACAACTTAACATTTTAATCAGGTGAATAATCTTAAGAGCTTAACTGACACTTTCAAATCAAAATAAGTAGAGGGGCTTCAGTGTACATGGGATGATATTTTAAATATCACTGCTAACAATTTAGACATGTCCATGTAGCAGAATGAGTGATTAAAAGGTGCCAAAGAATATTAATAAAATAAATAAAAGCAGGTACACTCCATTAATACACAACATGTCTTTATTCTGTCAATGTCATTGCTAGATAACAACTCAAATTACATTTGGTTTGCGGTGTTTTTTTTAAATCAATAGACAAGGTGCACTGACAAATTGACCACTGAATGCATATCAACAAATACAAGTGATGAGTGAATGCACATGAACCAAATTACATAAGCAACGTGTCCTGACTTCATTTCATAAATAGAATGAAAGAAAAAATAAACTGTTTGCTTATATTATAACGTTCCATTACATTCATTAGTTTAATGTAATTATGTGCTCGACAATCAAAACAAGTCTTAAAATCTGATCATTTTAAATAGGGGACATTTCAAATGACCTAAACGACTTAAATTGTAATGATTACTTTATTGGTTTGTTGTGTTGGAAGATGTGACATTACCTCCAACTCTGTCTCACATCTGTTGATGTCATCTGTGGCCTGGTTCAGCTTCTCCAGCTCACCCTGTTTAAGGAAATGTTTGAAGATCAAAAATATACAAATAGCAGTATTAACATCTGATTAAAGAAATAATATACACTAATAATAATAATAATATAATAATAATAATATACACTATATTGCCAAAAGTATTCGCTCGTCTGCCTTCACACACATATGAACTTGAGTGACGTCCCATTCTTAATCCATAGGGTTTAATATGATGTCGGCCCACCCTTTGCAGCTATAACAGCTTCAACTCTTCTGGGAGAGCTTTCCACGAGGTTTAGGAGTGTGTTTATGGGAATTTTTGACCATTCTTCCAGAAGTGCATTTGTGAGGTCAGACACTGACGTTGGACGAGAAGGCCTGGCTCGCAGTCTCCGCTCTAATTCATCCCAAAGGTGTTCTATCAGGTTGAGGTCAGGACTCTGTGCAGGCCAGTCGAGTTCTTCCACACCAAACTCGCTCATCCATGTCTTTATGGACCTTGCTTTGTGCACTGGTGCGCAGTCATGTTGGAACAGGAAGGGGCCATCCCTAAACAGTTCCCACAAAGTTGGGAGCGTGAAATTGTCCAAAATCTCTTGGTATGCTGAAGCATTAAGAGTTCCTTTCACTGGAACTCAACACAACCCCACACCATAATCCCCCCTCCACCAAACTTTACACTTGGCACAATGCAGTCAGACAAGTACCATTCTCCTGGCAAGCGCCAAACCCAGACTCGTCCATCAGATTGCCAAACGGAGAAGCGTGATTCGTCACTCCAGAGAACACGTCTCCACTGCTCTAGAGTCCAGTGGATGCTTTACACCACTGCATCCGACGCTTTGCATTGCGCTTGGTGATGTAAGGCTTGGATGCAGCTTCTCGGCCATGGAAACCCACTCCATGAAGCTCTCTACGCACTGTTCTTGAGTTAATCTGAAGTCCACATGAAGTTTGGAGGTCTATAGCGATTGACTCTGCAGAAAGTTGGCGACCTCTGCGCACTCAGCATCCGCTGACCCCGCTCTGTCATTTTACGTGGCCTAACACTTCATGGCTGAGTTGCTGTCGATCCCAATCGCTTCCACTTTGTTATAATACCAATGACAGTTGACTGTGGAATATTCAGTAGCGAGGAAATTTCACGACTGGACTTGTTGCACAGGTGGCATCCTATCACGGTACCACGCTGGAATTCACTGAGCTCCTGAGAGCGACCCATTATTTCACTAATGTTTGTAGAAGCAGTCTGCATCCCTAGGTGCTTGGTTTTATACACCTGTGGTCATGGAAGTGATCGGAACACCTGAATTCAATTATTTGGATGGGTGAGTGAATACTTTTGGCAATATAGTGTATGTGATAAAGCAGAGCCATGTAGTTCTAGTCATTTATAGCTTCTAGATTAAAAAATCTTTAAAATGCAGTTTTTATTTTTAATGCAGTCTGTGGTTTTGGTCCGTCACTGAATTTCCACCTGTTTGGTGATGGCTTTGAACGCACCACAGCATATTTTCAACAACCGCTGAGGTTAAATCATTTAATAAACCCAATAATAAAGATTAACACGTCTCAGGTTTAATAAAACGTACAGACAAGCACACTGCGGCAGAAGCTTTAATTACCTGAACCCGGGGATCCACATCCTCCTCCTCCTCAGCAGAATTATATTCTTCATCTGACCTGCTTTCCATCTCTCTGCTATCCATTCTGTACTAAACTCCCTGTTTGGTAGATTGTCTTGTTTATCCAAACAATGGATTCTTCTGCGTTCTCCACTACAGAATAAAAAATAAACCTTTTCTACAGGTGCTTACTCTCAGAAAATAAACCACGAACGCGAATTTAACGCATTTAAAGCATTTTATAAAGCAGAGAACACGACTTGCTTCTTCTCCGAGCGGTTGCTGAAGTGGAAGGCAAGGTCCGCGTACTACTCTTCTACATAGTATATACCGGGTAAGGTTGCGCACTATTCTGGCATACTACATACTAGACTGCATTGCGAAGCGTTGCTGCCCCGCCCCCTTCTTATGTCTCCCATGTGGTACGAGGCTCAAGTATGTATACACCGATCAGGCATAACATAAAAACCACCTCCTTGTTTCTACACTCACTGTCCATTTAATCAGCTTTACTTACCATATAGAAGCACTTTGTAGTTCTACAATTACTGACTGTAGTCCATCTGTTTCTCTGCATACTTTTTTAGCCTGCTTTCACCCTGTTCTTTAATGGTCAGGACCACTACAGAGTAGGTGTTATTTGGGTGGTGGATCATTCTCAGCACTGCAGTGACTCTGACATGGTGGTGGTGTGTTAGTGTGTGTTGTGCTGGTATGAGTGGATAAGACACAGCAATGCTGATAGAGTTTTTAAACACCTCACTGTCACTGCTGGACTGAGAATAGTCCACCAACCAAAAATATTCAGCCAACAGCGCCCAGTGGGCAGCATCCTGTGACCACTGATAAAGGTGACCAACTCAAACAGCAGCAATAGATTGTCTCTGACTTTACATCTACAAGGTGGACCAACTAGGTAGGAGTGTCTAATAGAGTGGACAGTGAGTGGACACGGTATTTAAAAACTCCAGCAGTGCTGCTGTGTCTGATCCACTCATACCAGCACAACACACACTAACACACCACCACATGTCTGTGTCACTGCAGTGCTGAGAATGATCCACCACCTAAATAATACTTACTCTGTGGGGGTCCTGACCATTGAAGAACAGGGTGAGATGGACTACTGTGGGGGGCAGTGATAGCTCAGTGGTTAAGGTACTGGACTAGTAATCAAAAGGTTGCCGGTTCGAGCCTCACCACCACCAAGTTGCCACTGTTGGGCCCCTGAGCAAGGCCCTTAACCCTCAATTGCTCAAAATTGTGTTCAGTCATAATTGTAAGCCGCTTTGGATAAAAGCGTCTGCTAAATGCCGAAAATGTAAATGTAAATGACTACAGTCAGTAATGGTAGAACTACATAGTGCTTCTATATGGTAAGTGGAGCTGATAAAATGGCCAATGAGTGTAGAAACAAGAAGGTGGTTTTAATGTTATGGCTGATCAGTGTATAAGACTGGGAAATAATAATTTGTTATCAAAATTCACACTGTTATCCACCTTGGTTGTATGAGTTTACAATTAGCAACAAATAATCTGACCCTGAAATAAACCTCTAATGCTCAAAATCAAGAGTTTTAACAAATAAAAATACCAGGTTTTTGTGCTAGACAAGTCATTTCCGATTTATTTCCACCTTCAATGTTAAAAATCATCTGTGCAAATCAATTGACAAAAATGTTTAAAGGGTAAAAAATACAATTTTGTATCTCCAATTTACCTCACTTGCATGTCTTTGGACTGTGGGAGGAAACCAGAGCTCCCAGAGGAAACCCACACAGATTTATTTATTTATTTATTTAAGTTTTAACGCCATGTTTAACACATTGGTGTCATTTAATGGCAGTAATAGGTATTATGTATGTGTCTTCATATTTTGGTCCTTATTATATGTTCATTTTTATTTTTATGGTTGCAAGGTAGGTTAAAAGTCTTCTTGTGTTGTCTTGTGTGAAAGTCTCTTTGATAGTTTCTAAACCCACACAGATACATGGAAACCTTCCAAACTCCACACAGAAAGGACCTGGACAGCTCCACCTGGGAATCAAACCCAGGACCTTTTTATTGTGAGGTGACAATGCTACCCACCGAGCCACTGTGTCACCAGATATAACCAGTTAATTGGATATGACTAGATTGGAAGTAAAAAGGAAAAATGCATAAACAGGAAAATGGCTTCACTAGAAGAAGATTGAAGTTTTGGAATGGCCCAGCCAGAGTCCAGACCTGAACTCTATTGAAAACCTGTGGGTTGACATGTGGGCTGTGCACAGGTGATGCCCTCACAATCGGACAGATTTGAAGCGCTTTTGCAAGAAAGAGTGGGCAAAGATTGCCAAGTCAAGATGAGCCTTTCTGATAGAATCCTACCCAAAAAGACTGAATGCTGTAATCAAAATTGTATAGATCACAATACAGGTGTAAAAGTTCTGAAAACAAAACCTGGCATTTTAACAAGGGTGTGTGGGCTTTTAATATCCACATATATCGGCAGGCTGGCCATCTACACAGACATGATTGGCTATGTCTGAGAAGGGGGGGGCTTAAGCCCTATGATGGTCAGACACCTTATCTGGTGTATTCCTGGCTTATGCTCAATGTTTCCTGGTGGACTCAAGCCTGCCTGACCAGTATAAAGAGGTTGATATAAATTAAATGAAAACAAAAAGTCTAAAAATGGCTATTACAAGGGTATTCTTTACTTAACTACATTTAATATATACTATATATTTCATTCAAAAACTAAAATAATAGAAAGTTCATACAGAAAGATCTTTATAGCACATTCTTTATCTAACAAGAAAACACATTTGAAATGTAATAAATGTATTTATAAAAAGTAGAAAACTGAAGAAAACTATGCATTTTACAGATTGGTAAGAATTATAGAAATCAGTTATTGAGGCTTGCTGAATTTACTCTGTAGAAATACTCGGGGAACACAAAGTCCTTCCTTTTTGTTCACCGTTTCTCTCAGAACGTACTCATTTACAACGGTCTGAAATCCTGCCTGGTGAAACAAACTGGCAAGATACTCTGAAACAGAAATACAAAGTAAATATTTATTAAACAGCAGACTGTCAAATCTTTAAAATCTTCAATAATAATAACTAACCTCTGGAGAAGAAAAAGGAACGAGTTCCATCCTGTCTTACATAGAAATTGTCCCCAAGCTTACTCCCAGACTTAAACCTCAGCATGGCATGGTCATAAAGACCGTAGTCCCGGAACAAGACAATACCTTCTGGTTTTAAGACCTGCAGGATTAAAACAGTAACAGTAGTTTCTTAACAAAATGCACCAAACTTAACGTATTACAAAACATTTTACTTTCACATTTATATGTCAATTATTTTTATTGTCAATTTTCTACATTACAGTAAATGTATGCTTGCATGATTTAGAGATTTCTTGGGCCCTGTCCTGCACATTTGTTCTCTATGCCAACTTGTTTACAGGTTTACAGATGTGACGATGATAATATTGTGGCTAATAAAGTTTGAAAAATCTTAAGTTTGTTGATTTTAAGCTTTGTCAGTTGTTGATCTAGTGTACTATCATACAGTTTGGCCAAAAAGTATTTAGTCAGCCACTGATTGTGCAAGTTCTCCTACTTAGAAAGATGAGAGAGATCTGTAATTTTCATCATAGGTACACTTCAACTATGAGAGACAAAATGAGAAAAAAAAAATCCAGGAAATCACATTGTAGGACTTTTAAAGAATTTATTTGTAAATTATGGTGGAAAATAAGTATTTGGTCACCCACAAACAAGCAAGATTTCTGGCTCTCACAGACCTGTAACTTCTTCTTTAAGAAGCTCTTCTGTCCTCCACTCGTTACCTGTATTAATGGCACCTGTTTGACCTCGTTATCTGTATAAAAGACCTCTGTCCACAGCCTCAAACAGTCAGACTCCAAACTCAACCATGGCCAAGACCAAAGAGCTGTCGAAGGACACCAGGAAGAAAATTGTAGACCTGCACCAGGCTGGGAAGAGTGAATCTACAATAGGCAAGCAGGTTGGTGTGAATAAATCAACTGTGGGAGCAATTGTAAGAAAATGGAAGACATACAAGACCATTGATAATCTCCCTCGATCTGGGGCCCCACGCAAGATCTCATCCCGTGGGGTCAAAATGATCATGAGAACGGTGAGCAAAAATCCCAGAACTACACGGAGGGACCTGATGAATGACCTGCAGAGAGCTGGGACCAAAGTAACAAAGGCTACCATCAGTAACACACTACGCCGAGAGGGACTCAAATCCTGCAGTGCCAGGCGTGTCCCCCTGCTTAAGCCAGTACATGTCCAGGCCCGTCTGAAGTTTGCCAGAGAGCATATGGATGATCCAGAAGAGGATTGGGAGAATATCATGTGGTCAGATGAAACCAAAATGGAACTTTTTGGTAAAAACTCAACTCGGCGTGTTTGGAGGAAGAAGAATGCTGAGTTGCATCCCAAGAACACCATACCTACTGTGAAGCATGGGGGTGGAAACATCATGCTTTGGGGCTGTTTTTCTGCAAAGGGGACAGGACGACTGATCCGTGTTAAGGGAAGAATGAACGGGGCCATGTATCGTGAGATTTTAAGCCAAAACCTCCTTCCATCAGTGAGAGCATTGAAGATGGAACGTGGCTGGGTCCTTCAGCATGACAATGATCCCAAACACACCGCTCAGGCAACAAAGGAGTGGCTCCGTAAAAAGCATTTCAAGGTCCTGGAGTGGCCTAGCCAGTCTTCAGACCTCAACCCCATAGAAAATTTGTGGAGGGAGTTGAAAGTCTGTGTTGCCCAGCGACAGCCCCAAAACATCACTGCTCTAGAGGAGATCTGCATGGAGGAATGGGCCAAAATACCAGCTACAGTGTGTGCAAACCTGGTGAAGACTTACAGGAAACGTTTGACCTCTGTCATTGCCAACAAAGGTTATGTTACAAAGTATTGAGTTGAACTTTTGTTATTGACCAAATACTTATTTTCCACCATAATTTACAAATAAATTCTTTAAAAATCCTACAATGTGATTTCCTGGATTTTTTTTTCTCATTTTGTCTCTCATAGTGGAAGTGTACCTATGATGAAATTACAGACCTCTCTCATCTTTCTAAGTAGGAGAACCTGCACAATCAGTGGCTGACTAAATACTTTTTGGCCCCACTGTATTACATAGCCCATAATTGGTGTTCTACTAGTAATGTATTGACTTGTTTTAGGTCAGTCCATGTTTTCCTGATCTACTCTGGACTGCATTTACACTAAACCAACTCCAGCCACATTCAAGTTGAATTACCATGTAAATGTTCATATGTAAAAAGGGTTTTGAACATATAAATAAAAATGACTTGGTTAATTCATCACATCCTAATTTAAGTGACATTTTTTTAACTTTTTGGTGCTTTAGCTTTTAATTGAATTATTATTTGAGTTTTTTTTTTACCTTATAAATGTTTTCCAGAGCTTGTTGCATTTTGTCAGGGTGAATAGCTGACAGGACAAATATCAGAGTGGCAACATCCAGACTTTCTTCTGAAATAGTGGCACGCAGGTCATCTTTAGTAAGGTCACACTGAAATGCCAGAGATCGTTCAGGGCAGTAAAGAGAATTTTCCTGAAAACAAAGACAAAGTGTAATTTGTAATAATTAATATAGCACATTTCACTCAATGTTACTTTACATTTATATTTAGTAATGCTTAATCATGTTCAATGTATATAAGACCGTTTTACAACTGCGTCTTCAATTTAAATTATACCAATTAAATATAATCATACTCCTATAGATTACCACATATACTAAAAATTACTTGTAATACTAATTAATTTTAGCATCAAATATTACATTTAATTTTGCACCTTTATTTGTACACCATACTGTCATAATAGGATGTAGTGGGAAGTAGGAGTGAAAATCCCACATAACATTAATAACTTTCTGTAATATACACAGCCTTCAAACATGGCTTTTTTTTCAGCCTTTTAGCCCACGGCCAGGTACAGCTCACTTGACTGGGAGCAGTGTTACGCATATTCTGACACCTTTTTGATTAATGACAGACCTTTTGATTGTATTTGGATTAAAATGTAACCTTATGTACAAGTTACCCTTAGCACAAGAGGGCCTTGGCTATAGCGCATCATTCATTGCATGATTAAATGTGCCAGGGCAGTGGCGAGTCTGGCCTGCCCAGAATCACATGGTGTAATGCAGTAACACACCCCGTACAGGACGCCAATCCATCGCAGGGCTTCAGCCATTGAATCTATCGCTGTGTCACGCAAGTAAACCTTTAGTCAATCATGACTAAAAGGGAACTAAAGGGAACTTGGAAACCATGGCTGTTTTGACTAAAATGTATGTAAAGCTGTATGTAACTGTACCTGTTGGCACTTACCTTCACAAACTCTACAGCTCGAGGTGAGAAGTCACAAGCATAAATAAAAAGGTTCAGATCATCCTCCAACAAAGGAAAGATGCAGTTCCCCACTCCACATCCAGCCTCCAGCATCACCAACTTCTGTGTCTCGAACTAAACAAGACAAACAAATCAAATCATAAAATCAACTTAACTACCATTTAATGGTTTTGGGGCTCTGTTAAGTATGTTTTATTTATATTTTATTTTTATCAGGTGACTAACCATTGAATTGAACTAATCTTTGAATGTAGTTTCTTCTAGCAAAATTATATAGCCAAAAGAACATGAAGACCCCTCATTATTGAGTTGAAGTGTTTTAGTCAAACTTATTACAATAAGGCATATGATTTAATTATGCAAAAGAAACTATGTATGCTTCAAACAGTTGTGCACACAGGGAGTTCCATTAAGACATGGTTTGACAAGTTTGGTGTGAAGAAATTCCAGTGATCAGCATAAAGCCTTTACCTAAACACCTCTGAATACCTTTAAGATTAGTTGAAGCATTGATTGAAAGCCAGGATTTCTTATCCAACATCACCGCTGGACCTTACAAATATTTTTTAACTACATGAACACACATGAAACCAAAATCTAACCAAAGGCTGTTATAGCAATGTAATTGGGGAAAATCCATATTATGCCAATGGTTTAAAAAAAAGACTGCCCAACAAGCACATTATCACATATCTACATACTATTGGTTATATAGTCAAGTCAAATTTATTTGTATAGTGCTTTTTACAATAGACATTGTCTCAAAGCAACTTAACAGAATCCAGGACTGAATAGGGCTGATTAGGGCTTTAGGGCTAAACGCTGAATTGAAAGTAATAAGATTATCTGAGCGTAAAGGCATTTGTTAGTTGTCTTGTTAAAAAGTAGCTGTTTATTTATTAAAGTTCAATAACAATTTAACCCCCCCACTCCCTGAACCAAACCTTCCACCCAGTGCAGGTGTCCGTCTGGCCCATGCAGCCATCTTGCCAAGTGTCCTCTTTTTTGAAAACCAAAATAGTGTCACCCTAATAAAACTAATCATTACTAAATGCTGTTAACACAAACAGTACAAAAACAAATTATTCCTGTCACACCAACAACTCACCTCTCTGCAAGCCCGAAGTTCCTCAAATTCTCTTGTAGTCCAGTGCCTGTCCTTGAAGAACTTTGTAGAATTTCGTTTGTAAAATAAGTCCCAGTTTTTCTGAGCCTCCATCTCCAGCTTGTTCTGTTTAAAATCTGACACCAGCACCTGATCATTCTTCAGTTTCTGATGTTCATCTTCTGACAGCACTCTTTCACTGTTTTCTGTGTACTGATGAGGAAACTGAGGGGCTGATGATCCACCTGATCCATCACAGTCATTTACCTGAGCCATGCTGACTTACAAATAAGTGGGCACAATCAGATTCTGTTTTGTATTACATAGATGATCAGATCTACTACACAGTCCATGTGTTCTATACAAACAGATTCATTAGATGATCAGATCTACTACACAGTCCATGTGTTATATACAATCAGATTCTATAGATTATCAGATCTACTACACAGTCCATGTGTTCTATACAATCAGATTCTATAGATGATCAGATCTACTACACAGTCCATGTGTTCTATACAATCAGATTCTATAGATGATCAGATCTACTACACAGTCCATGTGTTCTATACAATCAGATTCTATAGATGATCAGATCTACTACACAGTCCATGTGTTCTATACAATCAGATTCTATAGATGATCAGATCTACTACACAGTCCATGTGTTCTATACAATCAGATTCTATAGATGATCAGATCTACTACACAGTCCATGTGTTCTATACAATCAGTCTGCACTACAGTAAGTGAAGATTAGATTTACTACACTTTGCACGTGTTGTTTACAGAGTATGCATTGCATTAAAGTGATGATAAGATCTACACCTTTCTCGTGTTTTATACTATCAGATTCTGGATTGTATTAAAGTAGTTATCAGATCTACTACACTGTCCTCGTGTCCTATCCATTAATATACTGTGAATGCTAATGAAACACCTAACATCTTATCTTAATATGTATAAATCTAACTTATATAAACAGACATGTAACCCCCGTAACGGATCAGTAATAAAACCAGATCGGCTTCGTATTTTACCCGACATCAACAGAATTAAAAATATGTAAAAGTAATTGTTTATATCACGCTGCCCTTCTCGGCCACCGTAGTTTCTGGTGTCTTCTCTTCTACTGCAGAAAACGGTTATCGCAGGAAAAAGCTGCAGCACAGCGCTTCCAAGTGGACAACAATGGATGTCATTTGTCGTTTGTAGGTAGAAATGAGTAAAAAATGAGTAAAAGTAATAGCAGAAATTCTCCAGAAGTCCATTCACTGTCTGCTTTTACCAAAGCTTTATCTTCGTCAGGGTCGCGGTGGGTGCAGTTCACTAGGCGAAAGGTAGTAAACACCCTGGATAGGTCACGGGGCAAACACACACACCTAGAGCAATTTTATAAGAGGGCAGTTGTAGCCTAGTGGTTAAGGTACTAGACTAGTAATCAAAAGGTCACTGGTTCAAACCCCACCACTGCCAGTTTGCCACTATTGGGCCCTTGAGCAAGGCCCTTAACCTTCAATTGTTTAGACAATTTACTGTCACAGTACTGTAAGTCACTCTGGATAAAAGCGTCTGCTAAATGCTGAAAATGTAAATGTTGTATCTCCTAAGCTCTGCCTTTCCGACTAGGCTGGGCAGCTGTATGAACAATGATTGGCTGTTGTTCAGGGTTAGGGGTAAAAAGTTAGATCATAGGTCCTCATAACTGGTGCGACTGCAGCACCTGCTGGCTGACTGATGGCACTTGCACAGGGCTGAGGAATAATGCTGATGGGGGTGTGGCCCTTCATACACAGTGCCCGTCAAGTGTATGAGCTTGACTCGTGCAGGTGAAAAATGCACTATCTGTACTGACTGTGCGTAGCGGAGTCATTTGAGAGGCGTCCTCAGTCAGCGGTGAAGGGTCGAATCAGTATAGAGGACGCATTCAGGGTAATTGGACACGACTAGACTGGGGGAGGGGGGGGGGGGGAATATATATAATAATAAAGAAAAAATGTTGTATCTCCTATTAACCTGACGGCATGTCTTTGGACTGTGAAAGGAAACCCAAGGAACATGCAAACTCCACACAGAAAGGACCCAGATCGCTCCACCTTGGACTCAAACCTAGGACCTTCTTGCTCTGGTGCTACCCACCGATCTTACATGCCACCCTGTTCTAGAAGTGCATGCAGCATTTCATACATCATTGTTTTATACATTCATTGCTTGATCATACCAATCAGGCACACTGGGTAAAATTGTACAGATTCACCAATCAACAATTGTCAAATTTCAATATGCCACCTAATGCCACCTTTTAATGATCACCACAACTGTTATTTACACTACATAAATCAAATTATTGCACAAATGAAAATAATGAACTAGCATACAAGCTAAGCTGCAGCCCAGATTAGCATTTAATGCAGTAAACAAGGCAATTACATCAACAGTAATCTTATGTCACTTTTGACTGAATCTGATCTATTGATGTTCTTATTACATTTCTAAAAAAAAATTGGTCAGTCCATTCAGATTGTCGTGACACTGACAATTGCAAACAGTTCATAATATGACAAAGCTGGAAAAACATACTTTTAAACAACTTTTTAAACAACTGTGACTGTGAAATAGTAACCACAAAGCAATGCTGAAAAAGAAATATATAAATGTTAATGTGTTTCTTGTAAATGTGATTATTATAACATTGTCCTCTGGAATTTTGAGACAGTATTAGTTGAAGAAAAGTGGTATTGCCCAAAAAATTATGATGCTCATTCCTTTTACAAAATGGTGATCCAGGCAATTGAGTATTTTGCTCTATTTATAATCTGGCCTTGCATATATTTAGACTTTACTATTGATTTATATATTTTCGTATTAATTATACCTATAACAAATGCTCTTCTTTGTTCTCCAAAGTACCCGGTCCTTTTCTGGATTTAAAACTTTAGTGTGTCTCGGTTCATTAATCTTTTTGCCAGCAACAAGGTGGCGATTTTTTTTTTTTTTTAAATGTATCCTTGGTATCAGAAAGCACTGATCTATTGCAAATGCTCACCCATTCACTTGCAGCAAGAAGTAATCGACAGCAGCCAATACACCAGCCACATGTTTTGGAAAGATAAACCAGATTACCAAAGAAAATCTACATAAACACCTCACAAATAGTGACTGTAGGTGAGCAGTGACTAATGATGTGTTAAACTCAGGTCCTGTTTGGCTCCCATACATTTTCTCATAGACTTTACTGTATTTTTGTTCTGCATCCCTGTCAAATTGTAATTATTCAAAATATAATGGATAACCTCAACCAATCCCACAGTCATCTATTCTTAGAACCAGAACCATTGCCTCTCTTTCCATACTGATGTGAACAAAAATCAATACTTTGCACATACAAATCTCTCAATCCATCCTTCTGTAGAATGACTATGGATGAGAAATATGGATTGCGGCTCTCTCTTATGATATTTTATGTTCTGTAACAACAGTTTTATATAGGACTATACAGTAAGCTTTACATTGATTTTTGTAACCTCTGATTTCTTCAAAAAACAGGAACTCTAAAGATACTAAGAAAGGAGCGTTATGCTTTAGGTCAGTATAAACAACTTATTTCACCACAAGCTATACAAAGAAACACAATGCAATATGCTATTCTAATATTTTGTTCTCTGGTTTATTACTGGTTATTGTTTTGCTGTTAAAATGTTCACTCTAAAAGGTTTCCCCCTTTTATATGACAAAGTGTTGTTGTAAAATAGAGTTTGAATAATTATTTTGGCTTATTGTTGTATATACAATCCCCATTTCCAATAGAAACATTTTGTAAAATGCAAAAAAAAAACAAATCAACAACACTTAAGTGATGTGTTCATTCCTTTAAACATGTTCTATGTCCAAGGTTTTTACTGAAAACTTTTTGTATTTTGCAATTATAATACATTTTGAAAAACAGACTGTCATTCAGTTGTGATAAATAATGCAACATTGGCTCAGAGGTACTTTGGAAAACTACTAGAGTTATAGATAGATAGATAGATAGATAGGTAGTAAGGTAGATAGATGGATGGATGGACAGACGGACGGACGGACAGACAGACAGACAGGTAGGTAGGTAGGTAGGTAGACTGATAGATAGATAGATAGATAGATAGATAGATAGATAGATAGATAGATAGATAGATAGATAGATGGACAGGTAGGTAGGTAGACTGATATATAGATAGATAGACAGACAGACAGACAGACAGACAGACGAGGTAGGAAGACTAATAGATAGATAGATAGATAGATAGATAGATAGATAGATAGATAGATAGATAGATAGATAGATAGATAGATAGATAGATAGATAGATAGATAGATAGATAGATAGATAGATAGATAGAGACATAATAAATGCAGTAGTTGTATACCATGGGGCTCTAAGAAAGTGATCATCTTGAAATTTTGATCTGCGTACAAAGCCCCTGTTATTGATTGAACACTCAGCTCTTGTGGGAAATGGCCAGTTTGTGACATTGTCACACTTCATTGCTTATCTCTGGAGTTTGTGCCGTGAAATGACAACTCCACTTTCAGCATGATTGGGTAAGACACCCTGTTTTCAAATATGTAGCAGAAACAGAACTTGGGTTTACAGTGTATGAATGCAATTGGGAAAGCCTGTAAATATCACACAGTTAGCTAAAACATGTCATTATTGATGGAATGATACATTTACTATTTATTTATTTATTTACTATTAAGTCTTGAGCAAAATATAAGGCAATTTGTCCATGAGCAGAAGAGTTGTAGCTGAGTTTTGTAGAGGAAAAAATGATCCTAAATACAAAAGCAAGCTTACAATGGCTAAAATGAAGGCGTAGTGATGTAGATGTAGTGAGACCTGAAATGAGCAGCGTATGCCTGAAAACCTGGTAGTGTGTCCAATTTAAAGCAGAGGATTAAAATTCTGAAGAGTGAACTGAAATTCCAACGCAACAAATCTGCCAAAGCTGATGTTCAAAAAGCTGTTTTTTTGGTGGCACGGTAGATAAGTGGGTAGCACTGTCACCTCACAGCAAGAAGGTCCTGGGTTCGATCCCCAGGTGGGGCGGTGTGGGTCCTTTCTGTGTGGAGTTTGCATGTTCTCCCTGTGTCTGCGTGGGTTTCCTATGGGTGCTCCGGTTTCCTCCCACAGTCCAAAGACATGCAAGTGAGGTAAATTGGAGATACTAAATTGTCCATGACTGTGTTCGATATAAACTTGTGAACTGATGAATCTTGTGTAATGAGTAACTACCGTGTCTGTCATGAATGTAACCAAAATGTGTTAAACTTCAATCAGAATCAGAATCAGAATACTTTATTGATCCCAGAGGGAAATTGCAGTATTTACAGTAGCACCCATTTATATAGAAAGAATAAACACTACTAGCTTTATAATCTATATAATCACTATAATCTACTAGCTTAAAACAAAGAAAAAAGAAGAAGAAACATTTGCAAATGGAAGTTAAAAAGTAATTTACACATAATGAAATAATTAAAATGCTTACATTATTATTACACATATGAATACTGAATATTGCACAGATAAACCATAGTGTCACACATTAAGGGAGGAATTATAGAGTTACAATTATAATTATAGTGATAATATATATATATATAAATATATATACTGTATATAGTTATAATTAGGGATGCATCGATACCATTTTTTCCCAACCGAGTACGAGTACAAGTACATGTATTTTTGCACTCGCCGATACCGATACCAATACCTATTTAGAATGATGCAATCTGGAGCATTATGGAATAGTGTAGTTTTTAGTGTAAAATAGTGCAGTGGAACAGACATCATTGAGAAAGCTTCTGACAAGCTAACGTAAACGTTCATTAATAAACGCACGTAATTAACGTTGTGTACATCATACATGCGATGCGATTCTGCTGATTGAAATATTTACTTTAAAAAGATAATACAGTCCGATCCCATCTGAGCCGATTCTATCAGCACATACTGTACATTCGTGGTTCACCTCGGTAAATCGTAAACGACTCTGAGTCGGCTCCCGCTCTGTGGTAATAACCAGTATAATTAAGCCTGAGCTTTATAAGGTAAGCGAGTCACACAAAATGTTCTGTAGTAGTTGGTGTTTATTTACAACCGCATCATTCATTATAACAGTAAACACGGAGAATTGCCTGAGAAAAGAAACTTACGCTGTGCTTAAAATGAGTCGACTCCTGAATCACTTGTATCGACACTGTGAACAGTATTGAACACAAACACGTCCTATAACAGCGGTCGCTGCTTTTGTAACCGGTTATCTTCACTGTTAGCTCTATTTTGAAGGGTTTTTTTTTGTCAAACGGAACAAAATAACATTAAATGTGCGTGTGAGCGTGGTCAGTGAGAATAATTCAATCAGTTCAATAATTTTTTATAATGTAAACGTGTATAACCCAGTTCTTTATGTGGGAAATTTAAATGCTGCAAAGGTGGAAAATGATAAACAGGGGCCACAGTAGTGTTGTGGGTTCTGAATACGAAGAAGGAAAAGGAACATTATAAAACCACATTGCTTTGCTGTGCCATGTTCCAACCACCAGAGGGTAATGCAGGCCAATTATTCTCAGAGCTTCCTCTAACAATCATTACAGGCTGTGATTTTTGGTCCTGTGACATGGTCGTAGCAAACTCCCTACATAACATCTTTATCTTCTAGTAAATTATTAAGTACATGCTATGAACTATTACCTAAATGAAATGTAACTGTTCAAAGTGTTCAAAAGGTAATTTATTTTTGTTTTTAATAAACCTTAAATCTACACACATACATTTAGCAGATGCTTTTATCCAAAGTGACTTACATGATGAGCAATTGAGGGTTAAGGGCCTTGCTCAGGGACTCAACAGTGGCAACTTGGTGGTGGCGAGGCTTGTACCATCAACCATCTGTTTACTAGTCCAGTACCTTAACCACTGAGATATCACTGCCCTGATTAGCCATTGCATTAGGACCACCCATGGTCAAAAAGCGCATGGTATTACATAGCGTGCTGATGGTCTCACAGTACACGTTTTGAATGCATGATATAAGGGCAGCTTAAAGACCTAAGTGAGTTTGATAGGGGTCAAATCATCCTAGCCAGACAACTGAAAAAAAACCCCAACCCAAAACTATTTCCGAAACAGGAACGGGTGCTCACAGACAGCCATGGTAGGAACCCAGCGGCAGTGATTCGAGGAGGTATAAGTCACAATCTGTTGACAGGCTATTGGGTATACAAGTCTTATGGATAACACGTTGATTCCCAACCAGAAAATCAAGGCTATGGCGTCTGGTACAGACCAACAGATGGGCTAATGTGTCATGGACTACAATATCATGCCCACCTACCATGCCACTATGGGCTGACATGGAGCATGGAGGTGCAGATGGCATGGGTCATTAAGCGTTAATATGCTGCATTATGCAGAAACACCTCAAGTTCTATGTGCCTGAGTTCATAGATGAACTGAAAGACATTGGAAATGTGTGCTGTGGTGAGTTTTTTTTCTTCTCTTTTCCAAACCCCCCCCCCCCCCATTTTCTCCCCTAATCTAGTCATATCCAATTACCCTGATTGCATTACGCTTCACTTCTATTGATACAACCCTCCACTGCTGACTGAGGAGCTTCGCAACTGACACACACCCCCTCCGACACGTGATCAGTACTGACTGCATCTTTTTACCTGCACGAGGCGAGTTCATATGCTGATCAGCCTTGTGCACGGAGAGCCACACCCTGATCAGCATTATTCCCCAACCCTGCGCAGGCACTATCAGTCAGCCAGCAGAGGTCGTAATTGCACCAGTTATGAGGAACCCTGGTCCAGCTTACCAACCCTGTGAACATCAGCCAATCATTGTTCATGTGGCCGGCCAGCCCAGACGGATGGCAGAGCTGGGATTCGATGTATTCAAAATCCCAGCTCTGGTGTGCTAGCGTATTTTACCGCTGCGCGACCTGAGCGGCGTGGTGAGTTTTTAAAAAAAACATACATCGAGTTATCATACCAAAGGACTGTTATTGGTGAAATGTTCAAACACTCACAACTATGATGTTATGGGTGTGCATCAGTGCCAAAAACATAGGTAACTTGCATAAGTGTGAAGATACGATTAAGGTGGCAGTATATTGGGATTTTACAGAGAAACATGCTGCCTTTAAGGTGATGTTCTTTCCCATGAAGAGAATGGTTATTTCAGCAAGACAGTGCCAGGCATAATTTTGTATGTGGTACAACAGAAACAGCTAAATAAACACAGAGTGTGTGTGATTGACTGGCCTGCCTGCAGTCAAGATTTGTTTCATACTGCGAATGTATGCGGCAACATGAAGAGGAGAGTCAGAGAGTGGCAACCATAGACTGTAAATAATGTGCTAGGGAAAGTTACCCACCATTTCCCTTTTATTTTAATGTTGAAAGTGTTCCAGTGGAGATTAAGCAGACATGTAATTAGACATGTTGGCCTAATGCCATTTTAACAGCCAGTGCTGATGCTATTCTATCTTTATACTTGGCTAAGAAATGACTAACATCATCTGCATCAATTGTATTTGCATTCAAAAGTGTGAAAGATAATTAGAATGTAATTATGTGCATGTGTGAGTAATTATGAATTTCAAATATAATTTTGAAACTTTTTTAACACCCATGGGCTACACAGCCACATGCATCCCAAATACCTGACAAAAATAGGGAAAGTGGGAAAGTTTTCTACAAGATCCTTTCTGCCTATTTATATACAGTAGAAGAGCATCTGTGAGGTCAGACACTGATGTTGGATGAGAGGGCCTGACTTGCAATTTCATCCCAAAGGTTTTTGATAGGGTTGAGATCAGGGCTCTGTGTGGGCCAGTCAAGTTCTTCCACACCAAATTTACCCAACCATGCCTTTATGGATGCTGCTTTGTGCACTGGAGCCACCAAAAAGTTTGGAAGCATACAAGTGTCCAAAATGTCTTGGTATGCTAAAGCATTTCCATTCGCTGGAACTAAGGGACCTAAGCCAACCCCTGAAAAACAAGCCAATAGCATTATTCCTCCTCCACTAAACTTTATAGCTGGCACAATGCTGTCAGGCAGGCAACATTTTCCTGGCTTTCACCAAACCCAGACTGTCAGATGGAGAGTTGTGATTTGTCACTTCACTGCTCCAAAGTCCAGTGGCTGCATGCTTTAAACCACTTCACCTTACACTTGACATTATGCTTTGTGATGTAAGGCTTGCATGCAGCTGCTCAGCCATAGAAATCCAAGCCATGAAGCTCCTGGCGCACACTGGTTGTGGTGATGTTAATGCCAGAGAAGGTTTGAGTTATGCTCTGTAACTTTACATGGTCTGCCAATTCAGTAGCTGTGGTTTCTAAACACTTTTTCAATAATACCACTTACAGTTGATCATGGAATATATAGGAGGAAAGAAATTTCACTGAGTTGTTGCAGCAGCAACATCCTATGACATACCACACTCTAATTCAGTGAGCTCTTTTTTCAAATGGTAAAGACAGACTGCATGTATGTGCTTAATTTTATACACCTGTGTCAATAAGCCTAAATGAAACACCTGGATTCAATGAGTGTGTCCCAATTTTGTCCATGTAATGTGTCTCCGGTAACTGTTTGTCTGCCTGAACCTTTTTCCTTCCACTCCCTAAAACATGCAAAAGTTTGATTATCTATTTCAAATTATTCCTAGGCTTGATTAGATAGGTAATATATAACGTGACAGATCTGTGTGTTTTGTCTTGATCTGAATTGGCACCCTGTTAAATTCCTGCCTTTCACCTTGTGTTTTGGGGTGATACCAGACCCAATGTGACTTTTACCAGGGTGAATCTAAATGTGAAGCAAACATTTCTGAATTAAGACTTTTAATTAACACAATCTTACAATAACTGAATTATTTATTTATTAGGATTTTAACATCATGTTTTACACACTTTGGTTACATTCATGACAGAAATGGTAGTTACTTATTACACAAGATTCATCAGTTCACAAGTTTAATGTAAACACAGTCATGGACAATTTTGTGTCTCCAATTCTTGCTGTGAGGCAACAGTGTTACCCATTAAACCACCGTGCCACCCGAACTGAATTATTAAAAATAAGTATACACTATAAGATAAAAAGGAACATCTGTACCTTTGCCAATAACTTTGGCAATAATTACACTGTTGTAGCACCAGATCTTGATGAATAATTTAGACTGACAATTGAAGTCCAGTTTCCTCATAAATTTGACCGATGCGTCTGTCCTCTTGGCTGTGCACCAGATCTTGAACTTGCACTATGCTGTCATAGAGAAACACACTTTTCAGTTGACTACTTTGCTTTCATTTTTTGTATCTACCAGTTTTATAAATCTTACTAAAAAGTCCTCATTGTCTCTGGAAGTTCAACTACTTTATTAAAATGATGTACTAATTTTATCTTGTGTTAGAATATTGTTGTCTGCTGTTGTCGAGCAGAAACACAAATGGTATTGTCATGATAACCAAAATTTTAAATACGTAAAATGACCTTCTTCTTGCAGTGAAAGAACTTTAAAGTTGATAAACATTTGCCAAAATAATGAGCAAAGCTATAGAGGTCTCTTATTTGACTCACAGAGTAGTAACTGACAAAAGATGATGCACAATGGTAAAAGTGTTTTGATTGTATGTAAGCAATTTGCCTTTGTTCACATTTGGAATGGAATCTGGAATTAATTCCAATGTAAGCAGCACACACACACACACACACACACACACACACACACATTGCATACCTAGTGCTTGCAATAATGGCACCACCTATCGTGCCAGGACTGATTTTGGTATTCAGTTTCTTATTCTTCAGCTTTTAGCTGTGACCTCTAAATTCCCTCTTTTTGTTCCCTTAGCAACACACATCATCCATAGTCTTTTATCAAAAGGCAATCAAGTTTGTCAGGAAAGAAAGGAAGCAATTTTCTCACTTCAGATATGGTAGACAGATATCAGTGGATGGAAGTAACTGAGGCAGAAAATATTTGTGGTAATAAAGCCATGTACCACTCTGAAATGCTTACACTCCACTGGATTCCCTCTTTCTCACACTTACCCTTTATTGTCCTTTCCTTCATGTGCTTTTTCACAATCCCTCAAGAATTCAGGCAACAATTCACCGAGGCTTATGCTTATTGCTAAGGTGAAAAATCTGGCAATTTTGGCCTGTGATAGATTTTGACAGTGGTTTACGCCGGCGGTATGAACAGTTAGATGAGCAGTTGTATAGTGCCTGTACTCTGGTGTTCAGCTGGATTAATGTTTGCCGCTGTGCAAAACAAATGCGAGACTTATAGCATACCAAGCACCAGTGCTATTAGTGTGCAGTCCACGTGGCTCAATGCTCCTGAAACACAGTGCATTGCGCTCTCTTTATGCCCTCTCTTCTCCCTCACTGTCTCTTTCGCATTTCTTCTTTCCTCTCTCGCTGCCTGTATCTCCTCTGGCTCAGTGGTGTGTTTCTAAGAGATAAGACGCTCGCTTATTTCACATGAGCAGAATTAAAGAGGGAGGGTAGTAGTAGTAGGGGGTTGTGGTGGTGGTAGGGAACTGAACTCTGATTGCAAAAAAAAACAGCCCTGCACATTTCTTCCATCCTTGCTTGTGCTCTGTGCTTTGGGCTAAAGAGGATGATTTATCCTTGTTTCAGGTGGGTGTATCCACTTAACCCGAGTGTTCTGATGGACCACTGAGAGGATAAAAAGTACTTCTGCAGTTTAGAACTAGCCAGTAATTTTCTGTAATTCATAATACATTCTGCTTCAAACTAAACGTTTAAATATGACATTTTGTGTGTTAAACTAAATATATGATCTATAAAGTTAGTATGTGACCATGATAAAGCTGGACACCTTGTAAAAAGAAGTTTTGCATGGACAACAATGCTCTACAGAATATATGCCCTGTTAAAATCCTATAGCACATTAAATGTGTTATGACAGTGCTATACAAGACAGACGACTACATGAATATCAATGTTTTTATAGATTTACATAGCACCTGTATGAGCTCTTCATAATAATGAACATGAACCTTTGTAAACATTTCTAAAGGCTTATTCCAACAGGATTTTGTTGTTGACGTGTGGTATGGTGATGAAACGGCATGTTAAATGATTTACAGTATAATTTATTGTATGTCTGTGTCAACTGTTATAATCCTACATACAAATGCAAATTAACCAAAGGGTAAGCACTTTTAAATGTAACTTTGTATTGTCTCCTATATTCTGCATCTGGTGGAGAACCTGCTGAGAACCTATACAGTGACATTGTCATAAAAGCCTGATAATAAATGTATTAAACCACACATATAAAAATATAGAAATAATTGACAGCTGTTTAATACTTCTACATTGTGGTGACTGCATAAAACATTCTGTATGACACAACGTCTAAGATCAACCCTGATGTGCTACTTTTTAAACTGCAATATTGATATAAAAACAAATATATTATACTTTCTCACTAAGGTCCTGGGTTCGATCCCCGGGTGGGGCGGTCCGGGTCCTTTCTGTGTGGAGTTTGCATGTTCTCCATGTGTCTGTGTGGGTTTCCTCCGGGTGCTCTGGTTTCCTCCCACAGTCCAAAGACATGCCGCTGGAGACACTGAATTGTCCCATAGTTACCTAGCCGCTGGGATGCACAGACTAGTGCATTGTAGTGCCGGTCCCAAGCCCGGATAAATAGGGAGGGTTGTGGCAGGAAGGGCATCCGGTGTAAAACTGTGCCAAATCCCGCCGGCGACCCCTAACGAGAAGAAGCTGGAAATGCCGACCCCGTAACCGAAAAATGGGACAAAGGCTAAGGAACAAGAAGAAGAAGATATTATACTTTCTCAGTGACTAAAGAACAGAGCAACCTAGTGCTATCAACCGAAAACCTGCTCTATATTGCTTACATGGTAACATTAACAATAAAGCATTTTGTATTTATTGTTATATAGTAGTATCAATGTGTAAACCAGCTGTTTAACACTTTTACCAGCTACATTAATCCCTCTCTAAAACATATCTAGGAACACTAACTTAAAAAACGTTTGCATACTATTGGTAATGCTTATTTATTTATTAGGATTTTAACGTTTTACACACTGTGGTTACATTAATGACAGGACAGGTAATTACTGGTTACACAAGATTCATTAGTTCAAGTTTAATGTCAAACACAGTCATGGACAATTTTGTATCTCCAATTCACCTCACTTGCATGTTTTTGGACTGTGGGAGGAAACCGGAGTTAATAAAGAAAACCCACGCAGACACAGGGAGAACATGCAAACTCCACACAGAAAGGACCCGGACTGCTCCACCTGGAAATTGAACCCAGGACCTTCTTGCTGTAAGGCGACAGTGCTACTCACCGAGCCACCCTTGGTAATGATAACATCAACCTAAAAAGCTGCTAAACAGGTTAACATGCTAAATGATGAGAATCAGAATATATACATAGGGTTCATTCCCCAGGTGGGGCGGTCCAGGTCCTTTCTGTGTGGAGTTTGCATGTTCTCCCCGTGTCTGTGTAGGTTTCCTCTGGGAACTCCGATTTCCTTCCACAGTCCAAAAACATGTGTTCAGGTTAATTGGAGATACTGAATTGCCCTATATGTGAATGGGTGTCTGTATGTGTGTTTGCCCTGCGATGGACTGCCGCCCTGCCGAGGGTGTCACTGTGTGCTGCGCCCATTGAAAAGCTGGGATATGCTCCAGCACCCCCCCCCCCCCCCCCCCAACCATATGTGACCCTAATTGGATATGCGGTTAAGAAAAGTAAGTGAGAGAGTGAGTGAGAATGTGTAGATATTTTGCCTTAAATAGGCTGCAACTACAGTTAAAATGTTAATAAATTTTTTACAAAGAATAATATAACATTATAAGGATAATTATGGCAGTTAGAATGCCTTTATTTTCATTATTATTTTATTTAATTTTATTTATGCATTTTCTCCCCTATTCCTCCCAATTTAGCATAGCCAATTCATCTTCTGTTGCTGGGGACCCCGGCTCACGTCTCAGTCCTGCACATAAATTATACAAGCTAATAAATTGTCTGTGCATGCTTAAAAAGCAGATTTTAAAATCTTTAATTCCTCTTTCCCTTTTTATAACAACAGTGAATGTGAAGTGAAGCAGTGGAGGAAAAGAACCATATATTAAAAGATTTAAGCACTCCATCTAAAAAGCTGCTGAGACACAGAGTTTTGATCAGAAGATGAGAAATTCAATAAAAGGTCAGAACTCAGTAAAAATCCCATAAATCTGAAACGTATAGTGTACAGAAATATGAATCTGAGAAAACTGGATATATGACTGGCATAAACATTGCTTGTGTAGAGGACATGACTTTCACTGATTGTAGAGTGTATAGTGTGATAAAGTGCAAATACCATCATGCATCTCAAACAAAAGGTTACCAGAAAGTAATTCTTTACCTTTTCATTCAGTTCAGGTGTTGATGCTTTTATTTAAATAATTGGTGACATTCACGGCAAGAGCTGCAATCATGTAAATATGCACTGTTTACAAGGATCCTCCCTGATTGGTTGAGTAGAGATTCAAATGCCAGAGGTGTGTTTGTTTAGGATAGAAATCTCTGTACTGTTTTTCCAGTGTTACATTAGTGGAGCTCAGGTCACTACACCAATGGCATTATGATCGTGGGGCATTGCAAAGCTGCTATTTTCTTATATGTAAAGGGCCATTAAAACAATGAAAAGTGCTAATCATTATAACATTTTGAAAGTAGGATTTTAATATATGAAATGTTTCAATCATTTACATTTTAGCAGACGCTTTTATCCAAAGTGACAGTGAGTACTGTGACAGTATATATATATATATATATAATGATCAGCCATAACAAACCACCTCCTTGTCCATGTTATCAGCTGTCCATGTTATCAGCTCCACTTACCATATAGAAGCACTTTGTAGTTCTACAATTACTGACTGTAGTCCATCTGTTTCTCTTCATGCTGTTCTTTAATGGTCAGGACCCCCACAGGACCACTACAGAATTGGTAATATTTGGGTGGTGGGTCATTCTCAGCACTGCAGTGGCACTGACATGGTGGTGGTGTGTTAGTGTGTGTTGTGCTGGTATGAGTGGATCACACACAGCAGCACTGATGGAGTTTTTAAACACCTCACTATCACTGCTGGACTGAGAATAGTCCACCAACCAAAAATATATCCAGAAAACAGCGCCCCGTGGGCAGTGTCCTGTGACCACGGATGAAGGTCTAGAAGATGACCAACTCAAACAGCAGCAATAGATGAGCGATCGTCTCTGACTTTACATCTACAAGGTGGACCAACCAGGTGGGAGTGAACAGTGAGTGGACAGTGAGTGCACAGTGAGTGGACACATTATTTAAAATAATACCTGCTCTGTGGTGGTCCTGACCAGTGAAGAACAGGGTGAAAGCAGACAAAAAAATATGTAGAGAAACAGATGGACTACAGTCAGTAATTGTAGAACTACAAAGTGCTCCTATATGGTAAGTGGAGCTGATAAAATGGACAGTGAGTGTAGAAACAAGGAGGTGGTTTTAATGTTATGGCTGATCAGTGTATTTATATATATATATATATATATATATATATATATACAGTGGGGAAAATAAGTATTTGATCCCCTGCTGATTTTGTAAGTTTACCCCCTTACAAAGACTTGAACAGTCTATAATTTTTATGGAAGGTTTATTTTAACAGAGAGAGAGAGAATATCAATAAAAAATCCAGAAAAAAAAATTAAATAAAAGTTATAAATTAATTTGTATTTAATTAAGGGAAATAAGTATTTGATCCCCTACCAACCAGCAAGAATTCTGACCCCCACAGACCGGTTATGTGCCCATGAGGCACACAAATTAGTCCTGTCCCTCTATAAAAGACATCTGTCACAGAATCAGTTTCTTCTGTTCAAATCTCTTGACCACCATGGGCAAGACCAAAAAGCTATCAAAGGACGTCAGGGACAAGATTGTAGACCTGCACAAGGCTGGAATGGGCTACAAGACCATCAGCAAGAAGCTTGGTGAGAAAGAGACCACTGTTGGTGCGATAATTCGAAAATGGAAGAAATACAAGATCACAGTCAATCACCCTCACTCTGGAGCTCCATGCAAGATCTCACCTGGTGGGGTAAGAATGATTGTGAGAAAGGTGAGGTCAGTCCAGAATTACACGGGAGGAGCTTGTCAATGATCAACTTTTTGTTGATATTCTGTCTCTCTCTGTTAAAATAAACCTTCCATAAAAAATATAGACTGTTGCCGCTCAGGTGGCGCAGCGGTAAAAGACACGCGCTGCAACCAGAGCTGGATTTCGAAGGAGCGTTGTTTCGAATCCAGCTCTGCCTTCACGGTCGAGGCTGGGCGGCTATGGACAACGATTGGCCGGTTGTCCGGGTGGGGGGCGGGACTTGAGACCGTAGGGGATGCTCTCTCAGGAACGGGGCGGTTGCGCCCTCTGCTGGCTGGTTGGTGGCGCCTGTATGGAGACGGGAGGGGGTGTGGCGGAGTGTGTGATCCTCCGTGCACAGTACTCTGCCACACTACACTCGTCAAGTGTGGGTGATAAGACGGTCGATTGGCTGTGCACGTTTCGGAGGAGGCGTGGAACGGCCTCGTCAGCCCCAATCAGGAGCAGGAATCCGCACTAATGAGAGGATGATAGATGGGACGAAATTGGACGTGCTAAATTTATAAAAAAAAAAAAAAAAAAAAAAAAAAAAAAAATATATATATATAGACTGTTCAAGTCTTCGTAAGGGGGTAAACTTACAAAATCAGCAGGGGATCAAATACTTATTTTCCTCACTGTATATATATACACCTTTTCTCCCTTTTTTCTCCCAACTTCAGCGTATCCACTTACCCAACTGCATTATGCTTCCTCTACTGATGCTAAACTCCACTTTGACTGAGGAGAGCCGAAACTGACACACGCCCCCCGACACATGTGCAGTAGCCGACTACTCTTTTCACCTACACGAGGCGAGTTCATATGTGGATCAGCTTTGTCTACAGAGAGCCACACCCTAATCACATTATCCCCAGTCTCTGTGCAGGCACCATCAATCAGCCAGCAGACGTCGTAATTGCGTCAGTTATGATGTATGAACAACAGCAAATCTTTGTTCATGTAGGCACACAGCCTGCTGGATGGCAGAGCTGAGATTCGAAACGATGAGTTAGAAATGTCAGCTCTGGTCAGCTCTGGTGTGCTAGTGTGTTTTACCGTTGCACCACCTGAACTTCTGTTAAAGTATATACTGACCTTCCTCAAGGGCCCAACAGTGGCAACCTGGCAGTGGTGAGGGTTGAACCAGCGACCTTTCAATTACTAGTCCAGTACCTTAACCGCTAGGCTACATTTAGACATGAAGAAAAGCATATTATGGACTAGCTAACCTTGTTTCTGTAACAGCTGCTGGGTCCATGTTGCCCGGCAGGAAGCACAGCGGTGCAAATTGTCTGAAAGTTCTCCTTGAATTGCACTTCAAAAGCAGTCTCTGCTCCTAATGAACTGTAATCTTCTTCAGTTGGTGGAAGCCTTTAATAATTGTTTTTGTGATACATCTCATAGCTGTGTTATCTTGTTTCCATACCTGTTTGTTTGTTTGTGTGTTTTTTTTGTGCTATTTATGATTTGGTTAAACTGATGTGCCTAATGAACGGCCCGACTTTTCTTCGTGCACATTTTGCCACCGTTCTTTTGAACTGGTTTAATTAAACTCAGCTGGTGTCTTGGTATTTTTCTCTTGTGCTTTTACCGCTATTTTCTATGCAGCTGTTGCAAGATAGAACCCCCTGCAATGCAAGCAGTGTCCCGTGGTGGACTGGCAGTGTATTTGCATTTTGGGTAGCTTTTCTTACATGTCTGTCATGAGAGCTCCATCCTGGATGTGAGTGCAATTCAGAGCTCCATCCTGAATGTGAGTGGTGTTCAGAGCTCCATCCCGGATGTGAGTGGTGTTCAGAGCTCCATCCTGGATGTGAGTGGAGTTCAGAGCTCCATCCTGGATGTGAGTGGTGTTCAGAGCTCCATCCTGGATGTGAGTGGTGTTCAGAGCTCCATCCCGGATGTGAGTGGTATTTAGAGCTCCATCCTGGATGTGAGTGGAGTTCAGAGCTCCATCCTGGATGTCAGTGGTGTTCAGAGCTCCATCCTGGATGTGAGTGGTGTTCAGAGCTCCATTCTGGATGTGAGTGGTATTTAGAGCTCCATCCTGGATGTGAGTGGTATTTAGAGCTCCATCCTGAATTTTAGTGGTGTTCAGAGCTCCATCCTGGATGTGAGTGGAGTTCAGAGCACCATCCTGGATGTGAGTGGAGTTCAGAGCTCCATCCTGAATGCGAGTGGAGTTCAGAGCTCCATCCTGGATGTCAGTGGTGTTCAGAGCTCCATCCTGGATGTGAGTGGAGTTCAGAGCTCCATTCTGGATGTGAGTGGAGTTCAGAGCACCATCCTGGATGTGAGTGGAGTTCAGAGCTCCATTCTGGATGTGAGTGGTGTTCAGAGCTCCATTCTGGATGTGAGTGGAGTTCAGAGCTCCATCCTGGGTTTGAGTGTTGTTCAGCATATATATATATATATATATATATATATCACAACAGTGTGTTAAGTTCTCCACAAATAAAATCTTGTGGAGCAATTGCCTCCCCTATTTTGTTGTTTCCTGGCAATCATATGGAGTGTGGTCATCTCTGCTCCAATAAGTGCCTGTCAGTGAGCTCTATAATACCATTTTTGGCTTGGACTGGGGTCTTGTTGTTATTCTGAATGAACATCTTATAATGTTTATTTCTTTATCCATGATTTCCCTTCTCTTTCATTTTTGTGACTCTTTAGCCACAGTATGTCTTGCCTAAGAATCATGGGTTCTATTCCCCTTTTCTATGGAATTTAAATCTGGAGACTGAGAAGGCCACAGTATATTTTAGGTTCAACTCTGGTCAACTTGCTGTCCAATTACTGCCTTGCTGTCCAATTATCACCAAAGCTCAATGTCACCATAAAAGGCAAATTATTCCTACCTCAAAAGCCTTGGTATTTCAGTGAATCCATGATGCCAGTCACGTTGTCCAGATTGCCAGTTGCTGCAGCAGACAAACCTCCCCACATCATCAATGACCCACTTTCATGCTTGACTGTAAGGATGGTTTTCTTTTGGTCATAAGCTTGGCTTTTTCACAGCTAGAAGGTTCCTCTCTAGGTGGTTTTTATATAACACATTAAGGCTAAAGAAGTTTAAGGGTTGTTATTGAGTTCCAGATGGTTTAATCATGTTGTAACCCAACTTTAGTTCACCCAGACTAGCAGTACCTTTTAAGATCAGCAATATTATGTAGAAGTTTAATAACTGTTATATGGCAGTATTAACAAAATATTCAGAGACTCTAAAACACTACATCGTTCATTTTCTTTTGCATTATTTAGCTGATAAAGACTTCATTTAAAGTAAAATGTTTAGAGTTCTAAATCCTTATATTCTTTGGGGGTGGGTGGTTGCAACTGTATAGAGAAATTACTGATGAGATCATGTATACAGTTAGATGCCCTGTAATATTGCATAAAGAGCATTTTAAAGTGTTTAGCTTGTACTTCGCTTTAAGAGATGAGAGAGGAAATACTGGATAATAGCTAGGGTGTTTTTTCAAAGTTGCTTTTAAAAAGAATATTTATGCATATGTATTCTATTAAATAAAATATTAATTTTATTTAATAAAAGACCAATTTGAAATGACAGTAAAATATTATCTTTCCAGTTATCTCTAGTGGGCTGTGTTATCGCTTATTTTTTGACAAGTTCCACCCGCTGTGCCAGCTCCAAATATATTTTCTGGACAGTGTAAACTCCGGTCCAAAACAGATCTTTTGTGAAGATGCACAGTCAATTTTGTTTTCTTATATTCCTAATGGAACCACACATAGAATCTAAATTTAATATCATTTTAAAGAGCACAGTGGCTGTTGTTATAGCTGACAAGATCACATAGAGGTCATTCTATTTTAATACCATTTGTTTTTGAACTATGATATCCAACAAACTCATGGTCAGCTGTCCAAATACTTTTGGCTATATAGTGTATAATAGCAGCGGAAAAGCTCTTTAATCTGTGGAAAAACAGTGGCTTCTGACCTTTTCTTCTCTCTTCATATTTACTTACACATGTTGGAGTAGCCAAAGCATTAATTAAATATCAATCCAACATTTAATTGAATCTTTTTAATTTCTTTTTTTTAAATAAATAATCTCTATACTGTTCTTAGGGTGAATGATTGCCATGTCTTAACTTCCTAGTATCTCTGTATGAATCCTCTTTACCAAGGTTTGGATTCTAGGTTCATAATTTCAATTCTTTATCTAATAAATCTTTAATACTGTCAAATAGTTTGATATTTCCTTGTAACCATGTTGGGAGAGTCTGCATGTCGGTTGCTTTTAATACAGCATTAAAGTATTTTATGCAGATCAATCAAACTAAGTCTCAGCCCGTGTTGCAGATGAGCTTAACTCCTCCATTCTTTGAGAACACATGTTAATGAAACAAGCAGCAGATAACGGTAATTACCACTCAGCGGCTTTTGCTCTCCACTGGGGGCACAATGAGAGTGTCTGTGTGTAGTTAAAGGCCGCCATGTCAGTGGGATTAATTTTGCTTTTAATTAGAGTACACCCTCAGTGATACTGCTTCCATTCTTGCCATGCAGTCCTGCCATGTATTGTCTCGGCACCTTCATCAAACCTCCTCTCACCTCACTCGCTCTCTATAGCGCCGCTGTATTATCATAAGTAATTACAAATTTCTGTGTGCCTGCATGGCTTTCTAATTTGAAATAAATGCATTGATTGCTTTGTTTCACTTTTAGGTTGGAGCAGCCTGTCTTATACAATTAAGATAACAGGGGTTTGTGAGGGGGCTGGCGGGGGTGTATTTGGACCTCCTCCTTCTATGTTTTGCTGTTATCTTTTTTGTTTGTTTGTTTTTAACTCTCCTAAGCTTTCAGATAGCTGTTCTTGTGTTGCATATTGAAGGCTATGGGGCAATCACTAGTTGAACGGGCAAGATGAATGAGGTTTGAAACCCAGTGCATGAGCAGCTCTATTGATTTCACTTTAGAGGAAATTTTTGAAAAACACAGAAATCTGTATTCACTTAAACTGACAAATAACACTTGCCTTGAATAAAAATGAGGCTAAAGTATGAGGTTTACCATTCCTTCAGAAATGTATTTGGCAGTCATCTCTCTATGAATTTTAGATATAATATTGAAAGAGTAAACACACAGGGAACAGAGACAGTATGTGTTGCAAGACTTCTCTATCCACAATTGTTAGTTTTTTCTAATTTTGCAACCAGTCGGCATTTCTAGTAATCAAACCTCATATTAAATGTGCCAAAAAACAAATGAGCTAATATGTGTAATCATTTTAAAATTAATACAGTAATTTCAGTAATTAAGTAATTAATGCAGTACAGTAGACCCTTGACTTACGAATTTAATTGGTTCCAAAGGGTTGTTCTTAGGTCAAAATGTTCGTTAGTTAAAGCTATTTTTCCCATAAGAAATAATGTAAACAGAATTAATCCGTGCCAGACCTCCCAAACCACCCCCTTACCTAACCTTTCTATAATGTCTTAAATGGTCTTTTTTGTTATAAATACAAGTATATTTTCCCTTAATCTTAAATAACAGAATATACATTAATGTAATAAACAATAATAAACAATACACAGTAGCACTGTACATAAAAAACACACATCACATTTCAGTATGTGTGCTGTACCATACACCATAATACATTTCCTTCTTTTTTTTTATATAAAATGTATCAACCAGAAACAACAATAACTCTCATATTTCTCTATTATCTCCTTCTTTATTTCAATAGTGTTGTATTTTGTAGGTGTAATTGCACGAAAGAAGGAATACTTTACGATTCCCTTCTTCTCTCTCACTCACTGCCCCCTCTGCCTGATACACAGTGACAGCTACTGGCAGGAGTAATTATACAACACAACAAATAGTAATAGATTTGTTAATTTTAACACCACTAAGTTTTCTCTGCACATTCTTTGGGGACATTTTAATATAGAATTTTACAAAATATAAAGAAAACACCGAAAAAACACCGTCCGCTGTCCGAACGTTCGCTCATGGTTATATATACAGTGTATCACAAAAGTGAGTACACCCCTCACATTTCTAATATTTCATTATATCTTTTCATGGGACAACACTATAGACATGAAACTTGGATATAACTTAGAGTAGTCAGTGTACAGCTTGTATAGCAGTGTAGATTTACTGTCTTCTGAAAATAACTCAACACACAGCCATTAATGTCTAAATAGCTGGCAACATAAGTGAGTACACCACACAGTGAACATGTCCAAATTGTGCCCAAATGTGTCGTTGTCCCTCCCTGGTGTCATGTGTCAAGGTCCCAGGTGTAAATGGGGAGCAGGGCTGTTAAATTTGGTGTTTTGGGTACAATTCTCTCATACTGGCCACTGGATATTCAACATGGCACCTCATGGCAAAGAACTCTCTGAGGATGTGAGAAATAGAATTGTTGCTCTCCACAAAGATGGCCTGGGCTATAAGAAGATTGCTAACACCCTGAAACTGAGCTACAGCATGGTGGCCAAGGTCATACAGCGGTTTTCCAGGACAGGTTCCACTCGGAACAGGCTTCGCCAGGGTCGACCAAAGAAGTTGAGTCCACGTGTTCGGCGTCATATCCAGAGGTTGGCTTTAAAAAATAGACACATGAGTGCTGCCAGCATTGCTGCAGAGGTTGAAGATGTGGGAGGTCAGCCTGTCAGTGCTCAGACCATACGCCGCACACTGCATCAACTCGGTCTGCATGGTCGTCATCCCAGAAGGAAGCTGACGCACAAGAAAGCCCGCAAACAGTTTGCTGAAGACAAGCAGTCCAAGAACATGGATTACTGGAATGCCCTGTGGTCTGACGAGACCAAGATAAACTTGTTTGGCTCAGATGGTGTCCACCATGTGTGGCGGCGCCCTGGTGAGAAGTACCAAGACAACTGTATCTTGCCTACAGTCAAGCATGGTGGTGGTAGCATCATGGTCTTGGGCTGCATGAGTGTTGCTGGCACTGGGGAGCTGCAGTTCATTGAGGGAAACATGAATTCCAACATGTACTGTGACATTCTGAAACAGAGCATGATCCCCTCCCTTCGAAAACTGGGCCTCATGGCAGTTTTCCAACAGGATAACGACCCCAAACACAACCTCCAAGATGACAACTGCCTTGCTGAGGAAGCTGAAGGTAAAGGTGATGGACTAAACCCAATTGAGCACCTGTGGCGCATTCTCAAGTGGAAGGTGGAGGAGTTCAAGGTGTCTAACATCCACCAGCTCCGTGATGTCATCATGGAGGAGTGGAAGAGGATTCCAGTAGCAACCTGTGCAGCTCTGGTGAATTCCATGCCCAGGAGGGTTAAGGCAGTGCTGGATAATAATGGTGGTCACACAAAATATTGACACTTTGGGCACAATTTGGACATGTTCACTGTGGGGTGTACTCACTTATGTTGCCAGCTATTTAGACATTAATGGCTGTGTGTTGAGTTATTTTCAGAAGACAGTAAATCTACACTGCTATACAAGCTGTACACTAATACCCAAGTTTCATGTCTATAGTGTTGTCCCATAAAAAGATATAATGAAATATTTGCAGAAATGTGAGGGGTGTACTCACTTTTGTGATACACTGTATATATATATATATACATAGAGAGAGAGAGAGAGGCTCGGAGTCAACTTGTTCTTGATGTCACGTGTTTCGCGAATTCCGGTTCGTAATCCGAAATTTGTTTGTATGTTAAGTTGAAATAAATCGTTCGTAACCCTAAATGTTCGTATGGTAAACCGTTCGTAACTCAAGGGTCTACTGTACTTTTTTTTTTTATTTCTCTCAGTTTAGTCATATCCGATTACCTAATTGCATTTTGTTTCCTCTCCACTGTTGCAGACCTTCACTCCAGACTGAGGAGAGCCATGACTAACACACTCGGCTTTCACATCTAAACACAGTAGCTGACTGATTCTTTTTACCTGCACACGGCAAGTTCATATGGCACTCAGTATTGTGTACGAACAGTCACACACCAATCTCTATAATTTTCCCCTGTTTCTGTGCATCGCCATCGATCAGCCAGCAGAGGTCGTAATGGCAGCAGATATGAAGAATCCTGCTTGCCAATCCAACCAAATGGATGAGCCAATCTTTATCTGTGTAGACATCCGGCTTGTCGGTAGCATAGCTAAGAGTGTGCTAATGTGTTTTAACGCTGCGCCACCCAAGTGACCCAGTACAGTAATTTTTAAATGAATACAGTAACAACACTTTGCATACAAACCGGTGTAATTCTCAGTCAGATGTGTCACAGTAACATCCACATGGATGGCAAGACAAAAGGTTTCCCAGCAGAACACTGCTCAAAAGCATCACACTGACTCCGCTGGCTTGCCGTCTTCCCATAGTGCATCCTGGTGCCATGTGTTTCCCAGGTAAGCGACACACACACACCCGGCCATCCACGTGATGTAAAAGAAAACGTGCTTCATCAGACCAGGCCACCTTCTTCCATTGCTCCATGGTCCGGTTCCGATGCTCACGTGCCTATTGTTGGCGCTTTCGGCGGTGGTCAGCATGGACACCCTGACTGGTCTGCAGCTATGCAGCCCAATACACAACAAACTGTGATGCACTGTGTATTCTGACACCTTTCTATTAGAACCAGCATTAACTTCTGAGCTACAGTAGCTCGTCTGTTGGATAAATAACTGGGCAGCCTTCGCTCCACATGTGCATCAATGAGCCTTGGCCGCCCATGACTGTGTCACCTGTTTACCACCGTTCCTTCCTTGGACCACTTTTGATAGATACTGATCACTGCAGACCGGGAACACCCCACAAGAGCTGCAGTTTTGGAGATGCTCTGACCCATTTTTCTAGCCATCACAATTTGGCTCTTGTCAAACTCGCTCAAATACTTACACTTGCCCATTTTTCCTGCTTCTCACATATTAACTTTGAGGATAAAAATGATAATGTTCACTTGCTGCCTAATATATCCCACCTACTAACAGGTGCCGTGATGAAGAGATAATCAGTGTTATTCACTTCACCTGTCAGTAGTCATAATGTTATGCCTCGTTGGTGTATATATATTCTAATTTATTCTTATTAACTGTTGGAAAAGTGTCTTACTCATTTTTACATTTAAAATAATTATATAAATACGGCTAATCGAAAGTCATTTTATTCATGCAATTTTAATTGTAAAAATTGGACACATTTCCAACAGTGAGCAGTGAGGAATTTAAAATATGATGATGTTGCTTTACATCTCTAAGACGATAGTCATGTGCTTCTGGCTCTTTCTGTTGCTTTTTCTGTTTTGCATTAATTATGCTGTCAAGGCCTGGAGGAGGTGAGACGGTTCTGTTCATCATTGGGAAATTATTTCCAGCTCTCTCTTTAAGCCATCGGCAGCGCTGGTTGAAAGAGATGCTTATTAAACGTGCACCAGGGGGAGGAGCAGGAATGCAAAAGAAGTCTCTTTTTTGGACGGCTCTTCTGACAACATAATTTGCATTCTGTAATTAACTCTCTCTTGCTCATTTCCTCCCCAATTTCTCCCCTTTTCTGCTACTTGCACCCGGACCCTCGCCTTTCTTCAGGGGTTCCTGCCCAACAATTCCCAGCCTGTGAATTAGCTCCGTGTTGCCCCGGTAACAACTCTTTATCACAGCCCAACACATTATGGTGGGGAAAAAGCTGATGTCTAAGGGGGAGGAATGTGTGTAGGTTTTGGATGAGGGGGCTCAGAAGAAAAAGTGGCTTCAAATGTGTTTGTGCGAATGTGTTTGTGAGGGTTGCTGCATACCTTAGCTTTAAGGTGGAGTAGCCAATTCTTAATAGGAAAGTGGGGAATCTACTGTATTTCTATAATTAATAACCTGTCTAAAATCCTAAAATACACTAATATTTGAAGTGCCAAAGTTAATGATGCAGACAATACAGCAGAGATGTTTACAAGTCACAAAATACGAGTCCGAGTCTTTAAGCTAGAGTCCGAGTCAAGTCACAAGTCAATATAATATACACAAAACATATAGTGGAAATGTAGCATAGAAATAAACAAATAATATGTAAGTTCAGATACAAAACAACAACAGATTAGCAACTGTATTTTGCCATTTTACTTAGTGCCTTTACTTTCCTAGTCATTGTGCAAATGAATGTAATTTCCATAACAAGAAGGTACCAGTTAAAAGCTTAAACTGATACGTTTTGTTTTCATTGCAAAAAACACGATAAATCACGGCACAGTGTCCAAAATCCAAAACACAGCGAAAAAAACCATAACCACTGCTTATCTTAACATCTGTACTTCCAGATGCTATTATATTTATAACCATGTGTTGTCCCATTAGGAATATAATTTGTTATTTTGTAATTGTGTGCTCATAATTACCTCCAAACTTTTCCCGGTTGTGAAGTAAAACATGGACTCGTTAGAAAGCCAATCAAGTATTTCATTGACACATCATCTGTGTGACGCAAACTGAATAAATGCACATAACAGCATTACTTACTAAAAATTAAAATCAGAAGGTCTTATTGGTTGAGAAAGTGGGAGTGATGCTTCATCACTACTGCTGGAAGCTGGCTGTAACATTTACCCATTGTGGTCGTTCAGGGGCGTAACTACAGGTGGGGCAAGTGCACTGGGGCCCATGGCGCGGGGGCCCATCCACCTCACTTTAATTTCACCTACCTTTAATTCATTCTGATCAGCTATCAGCATGCAGCATATATATATACAGTATATATATATACAGTATATATATATACATATATACCAGTAAGAGCAGAGTGTGAAGGTTCAATTAGCAGGGTAAGAGCACAGTTTTGCTCAAAATATTGCAATGCACACAACATTATGGGTGACATACCAGAGTTCAAAAGAGGACAAATTGTTGGTGCACGTCTTGCTGGCGCATCTGTGACCAAGACAGCAAGTCTTTGTGATGTATCAAGAGCCACGGTATCCAGGGTAATGTCAGCATACCACCAAGAAGGACAAACCACATCCAACAGGATTAACTGTGGATGCAAGAGGAAGCTGTCTGAAAGGGATGTTCGGGTGCTAACCCGGATTGTATCCAAAAAACATAAAACCACGGCTGCCCAAATCATGGCAGAATTAAATGTGCACCTCAACTCTCCTGTTTCCACCAGAACTGTCTGTCGGGAGCTCCACAGGGTCAATATACACGGCCGGGCTGCTATAGCCAAACCTTTGGTCACTCATGCCAATGCCAAACGTCGGTTTCAATGGTGCAAGGAGCGCAAATCTTGGGCTGTGGACAATGTGAAACATGTATTGTTCTCTGATGAGTCCACCTTTACTGTTTTCCCCACATCCGGGAGAGTTACGGTGTGGAGAAGCCCCAAAGAAGCGTACCACCCAGACTGTTGCATGCCCAGAGTGAAGCATGGGGGTGGATCAGTGATGGTTTGGGCTGCCATATCATGGCATTCCCTTGGCCCAATACTTGTGCTAGATGGGCGCGTCACTGCCAAGGACTACCGAACCATTCTGGAGGACCATGTGCATCCAATGGTTCAAACATTGTATCCTGAAGGCGGTGCCGTGTATCAGGATGACAATGCACCAATACACACAGCAAGACTGGTGAAAGATTGGTTTGATGAACATGAAAGTGAAGTTGAACATCTCCCATGGCCTGCACAGTCACCAGATCTAAATATTATTGAGCCACTTTGGGGTGTTTTGGAGAAGCGAGTCAGGAAACGTTTTCCTCCACCAGCATCACATAGTGATCTGGCCACTATCCTGCAAGAAGAATGGCTTAAAATCCCTCTGACCACTGTGCAGGACTTGTATATGTCATTTCCAAGACGAATTGACGCTGTATTGGCCGCAAAAGGAGGCCCTACATCATACTAATAAATTATTGTGGTCTAAAACCAGGTGTTTTAGTTTCATTGTCCAACCCCTGTATATATATGTATATATATATGAAATCTGTTGAGAGGGCCCAACATTTTTTTTTTGCACCGGGGCCCATGAGCTCCTACTTACGCCACTGCGTGCGTTGCGGGTTAAGACGGCCAAAGCATTATTATATTATATATAAAATATATGTTACACGTAACTAATGTTAACACATGCTGACGCTAGGGACTCTTGTAGCATACGAGTCATTTTTTGCGAGTCATGAGTCGATTTACATGACAATTTCAATAAAACTGCATAAACATTCACAAGGGCATATTCCAGAAGCTTCACATCTTGAGAATAATTGCATTATTATTTATGAATATATTATTATAATTATACCAGAAGAGAATATTAGCTATTATTATTATTATTATTATTATTATTATTAATATTATTATTATTATTATTATTATTATTTTATTGGTGTCTAAATAATAATCTGCAGAATTTATAATTTTTTTTCATATGCAGTAGCAAGGGAGTTGTTATTAAAAGTAATGTTAAAGCAACACTGTGTACCCATTACTTTAAAAATTTAGTTACAAATAAGAAACCACTTTATTTCCGGCTACAGTTAGTGTTGCACCTAAAGCATTTACAGAGAAAAACCCTAAACATCTTGCAAACCAGATATTTTTCTAGTTGAGTTCAATCTTTGCTGTCATAATCAATAGGTTTTAAAGCAGCCAGCAGAAAGAGAAAACTGTGACTATTGTCCTCCTTAATCTCTTTTTTTCTGTGAATGAAACTGGGGCCATCACAAAAGTCTGCAAAGTAATAGATATTGAACCGACAGCACAAATGCTCCAAACAAATTGTAATCAAAGCAGTTGGTAATTACAGTCTCTTTTCAAGTCCCAAAACTATTGCCATTATGTTCTTAGCTAGACAAAAAGGAAAGAGGGGCTGCTATTGGGGAGCTGCTGTTAAATCAAAGCACATAATTATGTGGCAGTTGTGAGGAAGCTCCTACAATTTGGCTTTACTAAAAAGTGTAGTTTAATGAAGAAAAGTATTTCAGTATTTGCTTGCTAGACAACAAAAGGGATTTAGGAAGATTGGCTTCTATTCTGTGAGGTGTCCGTATTTAATATACACTCAAAATAATAATAGGAGCGGAACTTTATAAATGTAGTCATAATCATAATCATGTAAAAGTTTATACTGTAACTGACAAATGAATCGGTGTCTTCTGTGTTTTTATATTCAACTGACACAAGTCACGTTCATCATTCAAAATGTGAACAAACATTGCTCAGTTCAATTTCTGTCTAGGTAAATGACCCTATAATCGTATTCACAGACATACAGACTACAAATTAACTTAAAATTACAACATCGTGTTTGAGGAATGGACATTATTTATTTTAATAGCTCAGCTATTGTGGTGCTCTAAGAACCAAATTGACATTCTGCTCATGGCTAGACCAGTGTCTGACTGTCATCTATAATCTGAATGTCTCCAATTAGAGCAAAGCACAGAGCCAGACCTTCTCCCTTCCTTCCTTATCCTGAAGTTGGCAACTGTTAAATAAGGGCTAAATAGAAAACGAAGATTGTTCCTCTGTAGTGTAATGTTAAAATTAGAACTCTCAATATCGGGCATCACCAGATGTCAAATATGTACTCATTCATTTATTCACTTATTTATTTGACAAAAATCTCATAAATATGAGATAAGCTCAGGTTCTAGTCTGAGATACACACATGAAATTGCTAATCCTATGTTTTTAATATGGAGTTGTAGCAGATAAATAGATTTTTAAAATAAGGGTTATTTATACATATCATAATTGAATAAGCTTGCCTATGTTTTTGTTTGGTTATAAAATTATCAACTAGCAGTTACAAAGAATGCAAACTAGGCTAATTCAAATGATCACCTAATTCAAATTATTATTGTCACATTTTTCGTTTCAAAATTCTCCAAACATTCTCTATTGGGGACAGGTCAGGACTGCAGGCAGGCCAGTCCAGTACCCGTACCCTCTTCTTCCGCAGCCATGCCTTTGTAATGTGTGCAGCATGTGGTTTTGCTTTGTCTTGTTGAAAAATGCTGGACGTCCCTGGAAAAGATGACGTCTTGATGGCAGCACATGTTGCTCTAAGATCTCAGTGTACTTTTCTGCATTAATGCTGCCATCACAGAAGTGTAAATGACCTAACACAGCCCCATGACAGACCCTGGCTTTTGGACTTGTTGCTGTTAACTGTCTGGATGGTCCTTTTTGTTTTTTCCAAAAAAGACCTGGAATGCTGATTCATCTGACCACAATACATGTTTCCACTGTGTGATGGTCCATCCTAGATGCCTCCGAGCCCAGAGAAGTCGACACTGCTTCTGGACATGGTTAACATAAGGCTTCTTTTTGCACAGTAAAGTTTTAAGTGGCATTTGTGCATGTAACTCTGTACTGTAGTGCTTGACAAAGGTTTGCCAAAGTAATCCCTCATCCATGTGGTTATATCAGCTATTGTTGAGTGGCGGTTCTTGGTGCAGTGCCGTCTGAGGGATCGAAGATCACGGGCATTCAGCTTAAGCTTACGCCCTCGGCCTTGGCCTTTACGCACTGAAATTCCTCCCGATTCCTTGAATCGTTTAATGATATTATGCACTGTAGAGGGAAAAATATGCAAATCCCTTCCAATCTTTCTTTGAGGTACATTGCTTTTAAACATTTCAATCATTTCCTCACACATTTGTTGACAAGCTGGAGATCCTCTGATCACCTTTGCTTATCAAAGACTCAGCCTTTCCTGGATGCTGCTTCATCACCAAACCATGATTACAATCACCTGTTGACATCACCTGTTTGAAATCACATAATTATTTAGTTTTTTCACCTCATTACTAGCCATAACTTGCCCCCATTCCAACTTTGAATGAAGGTAAATTAACAAATGAAATGTTGAGCAGATAAAACATGAAATATCTCAGGTCTGCAATCAAATAAAAGTCAAAATATATGTAAGGAACTCTGCGTTTTTATTTTATTTGCATTTTCTATACTGTCCCAACTTTTTCTGATTTGGGGTTGTACCTCTTTATACTTCTATTTTTACTGTCACTTTTTTTATATTTAAGGAACTGGATTTGTTTTAATTCTATTAGCAAATGTCTCTTTTATGGTACGAACACAAGAGCTGTCGTACCCACCTATAAACAAACCCTCATTACTTCACTTTTGGATAGCAGCCTCAGGTAAATCAGTTTTACGAAGCGCTTCTGCAATATCCATTATCTCAATTACTTTACTGTTGTGAGGCGCTGCATCACCAGTGTAGCATCTAAACAGCATCGTGGACAGACACTCTGACATAAGTGCTCAGTGAGTATCATTATTATAATTAAATGTCGTCAAGAATCAAATGTGAGGCTGCATTCAAAATTATTAGGAGAGTGGGAAAGAACTGCAAGGTGAAGTTTCAGTCACCTAGTATTGACTTTCTAACAGTCTAAACATTCACTTGGTTGGCTTTAATTAAACAAAATTAATTGATTAATTATTTTATTGATTCATTAATTAATTTATTTATTTATTCATACATTCATTCATTGTCTGTTTTACCACTGCTTTATTCTGGTCAGGATCGAGATGGGTCTGATTTATTGGGCAAAGGCAGGTAATACTACGGACAGGTCTATCACAGGGCAGACACACACACACACACACACACACACAGTCAATTCTTACATGTTAAGACAACTTTGCTGTGTATGTTTTTTTATGCATTTTTTCCATTTTTCTTACAATTTTTAGTGTCCAATTTTTACTCAATTGTGTTATGCTTTCTCTCTACTGGTGCTGACCCCGCCCCTGATTGAGAAGAGCAAACTGACACATGCCCCCTTCAACATGTGAGCAGTAGCCAACTGCATTTTTTTCACACCCTGATCAGCATTATTCGTTGACTCTGTGCAGACGCCATCAATCAGCCAGCAGAGGTCATCATTGCATCAGTTTTGAGGTCCCTATCCGGCTCCCTCCCTGGATGAACAACAGCCAAACGTTCTTCATATAACCGCCCAGCCCAGAGCTGAGATTCGTTACGATGATATTCGATATGATGTATTCAAAATCCCAGCTCTGGAGTATTTTACCGCTGCGCCAACTGAGCGGCTTGTTGTGTATGTTAATGAAAAGTGAATAATGGTGCATTTAAGCTGCACTGCAATGAATGCTTAGGTCTGTATTTTAAACATCCAGTTTATGACCTTGGCTTGTTTACGCAAGTTTAAGATACGTTGTATGAGTTAGGCCTGTTTGAGAACAACTGTGGGCATGGCTGCTCTCACTTTCAGGTGGTCTTGCTACTTTGGCCAGGATAAAACACTAACTACAGAATAAATAATAAATACTGTCAATAACATTTACATTATCGGCATTTAGCAGAAGCTCTTATCCAGAGCGACTTACAGAGGTGCTTCTACTCTAGTTTAAGTAGACAACAGTCCAAGAATACAGATCTGCTGAAACCCTGTTAGAATTTTTTTTCTTTATGAAAGTAAGTAAATAAGAACGTTAGTAAGTAAAATGTTAGTTCTCAGCTTAAGTGCTTAGTTAAGAGGTGGGTTTTAAATCAACTTTTAAAGACATTGAGAGACTCAGATGTTCATACAGACCCTGGTGAAGAAAGTATACTTAAGTATACTAATCTTCAATATGCTAAAGTGCAGTAAAGTGTATTATTGTCAAACTAATGATCAATACACTTAAAGAGTGCTAAAATGGAACAACTATTTTTGTACTTAATATACTTTAGTTGTACAAAAATAATACAAAAGCTCAACTTTAATTGTATTAAGTGTACTAAACTGTACTAAATTGAGACAATTTTAAGTATATTTAATTCAACTTAAGTATACTACTGCATGTGTATTTAATTCCGTTTCACATACACTTAAAATGAAGTTGAAGCACAATTAATCAGTATTTCAAGTGCACAGAGTACATTAAAAATAGACTTTAAATATATTTATTTTAGAGCAAAAACATTCTTACACTTCTTTGTAGTTCAGAGCAAAGCTTCACAGCCAAGCACTGATCTCTGAATTGTAAACAGCAACCAGTAGAGGTCGTTATCTTTTTATATTTTGAGGTGGTGTTGAGACTTTTAGCAGATGCGGGATTCGAACCCCTGACTTTCACATGTCATTTCTTATGTGTTAGTAACACAGGTGTAGTAAAGATGTTTGTTGTTAACGCTTTATTGTTCTAGTCACTTTAAAATACACTTGGAATGTACATTTTAACTGGTTCATTCAAGTACACGGTACATTTTTATGTAGTGAATTCTTTGCAAGTATAATCGCAGCATCATGTGAAATCCATTAATTACATGCAAAGTAAAAACACATAACATAGTATTAAAAAGTACCTGAATATGTTCTTTAATATGATTAATTTATTTTCCATATTAAAATTAAAGAATAATGAAATATTTTTAAAATAACAAAAATACTATTAACGTTTTACCAATAAGTAACTTCATTTTGAAAAATACCAATTGTTTAACATTCTTTGCAAAAATATACCAAACATCTATTAAGAATGTATATGAGAATCTATATGAGATGTATATTAAATTTAATGAAAGTTAATTTTAACAATAGTATACTTCATGGTAATGTATTTATTAAAAGTATAATTATAAGTATACCTATATAAGGTTGGTATTACTACATATGTCATTACAGTGCTCATAAATGAATATACTGATAAATTTGTATTTGAAAACAAGTATATGAGAAGTATATTAAATTAAATGAAACTTAAATGTAACTAAAAGTATACTTCATGGTAATGTATTTATTAAAAGTATACTTTTTGTATATATGATGTAGTATGATAAAAGTTTACTTGCTCAAAGTATGACATTAATATATTTTTAACATGTTTGAAATAAGTACAGACGTTTGCTAGTTTATTTATTGTATACTTAGACAAATCCTAGTATATTTTAAGTACATTTAAGTACACTTTTTTTTCACTGGGGACAGATGAAGTTTGTTCAAATAAATGATTGATAAACTGAAATAGCCAATAATATCACAATTTGTTGAATAATAATGAAACCTAACACAAGCTAATTTTTTTTTATCGCCCACCAACATTTAAAGAGAAGACAAATATTTAGCACACCATCTGTACTAAACAGCTGGTTGGGTAAATGGTGTGAGGACAACAGTCTGGTTTCCATTAATAGCTGGAACGTATTTCAGGAAAAGCATTCATTTTTAGAAACATTAAAAGTTATTAAATTGACTTAATCTACATTGCCTGTGGTATTTTATTTAGCAAGCAATAGTAAATAATAAATGTAAATTAAAACTAGAAATGCTAACAATGAATATCTTATTTTAGGAGTAGTAAATTATTCTGAGACTAAAAGCATTAAGTGTACACTTAGATGCATACAGTTATTACAGCCGTCGGAGTCTAGTAAAACTTTAACAAAAGCTTTAACATTAGGGATCGCCACAGAGGATAATCCATCTCCGTCTTGCCCTGTCACCCCAACCACCTGAATGTTCTCCTCACCACATCCATAAACTTTCTCTTTGGCCCTCCTCTCCTCCTCCTGCCTGATGGCTCCAGCCTCACCACGCTTCTAACATTTACATTTTCAATATTTAGCTTTATCCAAAGCAACTTACAGTAATGTGGCAGTATATTGTCTAAGCAATTGAGGGTTAAAGGCCTTGCTTAAGGGCCCAACATTGGCAACTGGCAGTGGCGGGGCTTGAACCAGCGACCTTTCGATTATTAGTCCTGTAGCTTAACCACTGGGCTACAACTGCCCTTCTTCCAATATAACACTCTTCCCTCCTCTGCACATGCTCAAACCATCTTAATTTCACTTCCTGACTTAGTTTTTAAAACATCATACTTGCAATGCCCCTCTAATAAACTCGTTCCTAATCTTGTCCATTCTCACCACTTCCAAAGAACATTAAGATTATGTATAAATAATACATTATTCAGCGTGTCATAAATGCTGTGGAAACCTCAGCCTAGCATCTCTACACCTTTATCCTTGTAAAAAATGACAGGATCTTTGAAAATGCACAATATGCAAATTCACCCTTTTCGATTTAATCATGAAATGGAGCCATCCTAATCTTATTGCATAATGCTGTTGCCTATGGTGTACTGCACCTATACTGGTCACATTGGGGAAATCTGTTCCTATGTGTACAAATTACTTACTTAAAATCATTAAACCTCAAAGGCAGGAAAATGTTTCACTAATTTATGAGAATAAGAAACAATTTAAGAGGATTTTTGACTTTCTATCTGTGTATGATTTACATTAGGTCAACAAATTGAGGAGGAAGATTAAATGATTACTTTAAGATCTTCAATTAAAGTCATTTTTGCAGCTTTCAGTGTGAATTATCATTGCCTACAGCAACTCTGAGAATAAATTAAGCTTCCACCAAACAAGTCTTGATGCCCATTTTAAAAGCTATTTAAAAGCCTATTAAATCTTCCCAGAAGCTAAACAAGTGATTACTGTTTATAATGTTTATTTTTTCCAATTTCTGGTGGGAAGTATGGGATCCAGTTGTCAGGAATGCTGCCTGACATTATAGAAATGTTTGTTAATATCAGGGCTATTTCTTTCTACAAAGGGTACAAGGTGGAAATGATGATTCAGTTGTTAAGGTACTGAACTAGTTATTAGTGGTTCAAATCAAAAAGGTTGTTCGTTCAAATCACAAGTCACTTGAGCAAGGCCTTTAACCCTCTCGGCTCCAGGGGCACTGTACAATGGCTGACCCTGCGCTCTGATCCCAGCATTCCAAAGAATCTGGTTTATGCAGAAAAGGAATGAATATGTTAAAGAATTGGGAACTTGTGTGTGAGTGTTTTTAAGAAGCTACACTTTTTCTTAACCACATGATGTTTTATAGATTATTTGATCTTAAGTAGCAGATTCTGAAAGGTGCCTTTTTCGAGGTAGCAAACCCAGCTAGTGGATGACAAGGCAAAACAGGTAGAAATAGATAAATGGAACTGTATTATGTGTGAATAAGGCTTTAAACATACACATTCTGATGTTTGGGTGGTGCAGAAGTTCATTGCGCTAGTCCACCAATGGTAAAATCCTGGTTAGAGCTGTGCGTCTAATATGTGCGTCAATTTTTAAGTTCCTAAAGTAAGACTATACAGCATTTGAGATACAGCAATTTTAGCAGTAAGAGCACATACTGCAAAAATAGCTTTTTTTTCTTTTAAGAGCCAGCATGGAGCTGATCCTGATTGAAAGCAGAGCAGTAGCTTTTATGTGCTGATGTGTCTGTGACTCAAAGTGGCTGCTCATAGTGAGACATGGCTGCTTTTAGCCATGATGAACTGCAAAAAAAGTCACCTGTCTGAACAATTTTTTGAGAACATGGTTGTATGGCCAGATTCTTTTACACCTTTTGTATGCATTCAGTCTTTGTTTTCTTTATTATGGTCAGAGTCGCAATGGGTCCCATTAATTGGGTGAAATGCAGGAAACACACTGGCCAGGTCGCCAAGTTCATCACAAAGCAGATGTAGACACACAAACACATACACTGTATATATACACACTTATATTTAGGGCAATTTTAAGTAACTACAGTTAGCTTGACTGCATGTCTGGACACCAGAAACCCTTCTGCTATACTAGGACTGGGAGTTAATGCCCAACCAAAGGAATAAAAAAAACCTTTAAATTTACTTTATGATATTGGATCTTCATGCCCTTACTTGAGTAAAATGAATTTGCAAATTTTTGGAAGTACATCTACTTACATCTGCAGAAACAGTGGTTGTATTTTGGGAGCTGCACACCTCCAGGTCTTTCAGAACCTGGGTTTTATCCTTGGTTGATAAGCTGGTATTTTTTCAGTATTCATATAAGCTCAGGGTAACATTTCATGTGTCCCAACACCTTTAATGGAAATTCTATTCTCACACATCAGTGTGTGAACTTAATTTCAAACAGCTGTTAACTCTTTCATGCATTTGTACTGCCAAAACCCATCATATACTACACTCTCAGGAGTCCTGCATCATTTTATCTTCAAAGCTTCCCTCTGAGCAGTACATTGATACATAAATACTGTAAGCTGAAAGCAGGAGCAGTCCAACAGTCAAAAAAGCAATTCCCCAAATATGCCTATAACCGAGAAACATATTTTCCAGCAGAAAACTTATCTGCAGGCGTCCGAGTGGGAAGCAAGTGAAAAACATTTAATCTTACTTTCAATTGCTCTGCTAATCTAAAATGAGATGGAAATCCTGAAGATCCACAGAAGCAAACATGGCATTCCTGCAAATTACATTCAGCAGGGAAACAACACTGCTCGTAGTACAATTGTGCAAACTCAAATATAGAATATTTTTCAATTGGTTTAACTTAAAGATTTGAGACCCAGTGTGTAGATAGGAATTGCAGTTTATTTATTTAGTGATGTATAGTGTCTGCTTTTACTCTGACCAGAGAAATGATAGGTCAGTCCAGAAACACTGTACATATGGTCAGAATATATTTAGTCAGTTTATGACAGTGTATCACAGACCCATCCAGTCACTTCCTCAGACCTTAGTGCAACTATTAGAAGACAATCTACTTACAGGTATATTTTTAAAAGGTTGAAGAACAGACATAGAACAGACATTGAAAAAACATGCCAAACTCTACATTTAGAGGAAATGCAGTAAACATGAGAATTAAAGAAGGAGCAAATTAAGTCACATTTGCTCACTATAAAAATGTAGCATAATTTAAAAGGAATGGAAAAGCAACTAAACTACTTAGACAATTTTGTGGTAGTCTGATGCTTAATTGGTCCATTTTACCCAAACTTATTTTGAGTGATTACTTTACCCTTCACCTTTTAAAGTGAAAAGTGGGCAGTAACATTACTTCCATCTTACTAACATCTTACAAGTTTAATGTCTTAGTAGTTTACTGTCTCTATTCTATGTTTGTACTGTGTATGCACTGTCTATTTATGTCTCTATTCTATGTTTGTACTGTGTATGCACTGTCTATTTATGTCTCTATTCTATGTTTGTACTGTGTATGTACTGTCTATTTATGTCTCTATTCTATGTTTATATATAGTATACCTTTTCTATATTTTTATTAAAAATCTAAAATATGCTGACACCTGCACCAAGAGAAATTCCTTGTAGACCTGGTACTTGGCAAATAAATAAAGATTTTAATCCAATTGGCATCACATACCAGTGTTGAAAAAAGCACAACTAAAAGCATAACCATATTTTGAAATGGGTTTAAAAAGATTGTTATAACAAACAATATAAAACAAATTGGAACAGAGCTCACACAGAGACCACGTTTTGTTTTGGTGACACACAGATGTAGGGTTACAAGATTACTCACATTTGCCAGTAAGTTGAACAAAGTAAAATTGAACTGCCATCTTCAGATCTCGTTACAGATGTTCAATGAGGTTTAAGTTAAGTCTTTGTCTTTTGATTATGGAGATCCAAAGAGAGGCATGTGTTTTTTTAAACTATGTCCAATCATTTTCACTTGCAACAGGTGGACTCCAGTTGAGCTCTGGACACAGCATAATAATAATTAAAGCAAACAGAATGCACACGACCATAATATAAATTATAAAAATATATATTATATAAATATAAACGTTTTTACTTAAGATATGTGATTAAGTGCAGGCTGATGGAAAAATGTTGTTTTATCCATTCAAAATCAAATCCACAACACAATAAAGTGCTCAAAAAGTCTCTGGGTCAGAATACTTTTTCAACTACCTGTAAATACAAACTCGATAAAAAAAAAAAAAAAAATATATGTAATGGTTGACCTTATTACATTTCCATTACATGTTCTGCATTTAGCAAACACTTTTATCCAAAGTGACTTACAGTACTGTGACAGTATGTTGTCTAAGCAATTGAGGGTTAAGGGCCTTTCTCAAGGGCCCAACAGTGGGAATCTGGCAGTGGTGGGGCTTGAGCCAGCGACCTTTTGATTACTAGTCCAGTACCTTAACCACTAGGCTACAACTGCCCATTAACCACTTTATCCTGGTCAGGGTCAAAACAGGTCCCATTCCACCCATGAAACATTGGACGCAAGGCAAGAATAACCTGAACAAAGCGCCAATCCATTGCTGAGCTACAGCCATTTCCCCCCAACCCTGAGATATAGCCAATCATGTCTGTGTAGATGCCCTGCCTGTCTAATAGAAGTGCTAAGGTTCAAAACTGGGTCTGAGTGGTGGTGTTTTACCTTATTAACTTTATTATTTTTTTTGTATACATAAGCATATATGTAAGTGGTGATATAAGCCTGGAAGGTTTGTGTAATTATTAAAAACACTACTTTTGGGATTTTATTGCAATGTCAAGTAGTGCAAGGGCAGAGTACCCAGAATTCTAGTGGTAGCTTGCATCAGAACCATATCCTGACAGAAAAGCCTGATTTGGGGCTAGTCAAGCTTTCTGAGGAAGAAAAGCAAGGGAGAACAAATATTGGGCAAAAAGGACATTAAAAAAACTTTATTTACCCATCTAGTAAATAATAAATGTATTGCTTATCCTTTAGCTTTAACAAATTCTGAAATTTTTTTGACAAAGACTTTAGCCTTACAATTAAACACCCCCCCCCCCCCCCCCCCCCTTCCCTGTTCACCCAAGATTACAATCAGTGCTCCTGATGAAAGACCCACTGGGGATGGTAAAATAAGTAAACAAACCATTCCTCTCACTGTCAACATCAGTGCTTTACTCAATGAACAAAAACATTCTTAATCATACAATCACCCAGAAATCCAGTAGTTTTTGGATACACGTGGTTAAAAAGACACAACCCCACCATTCTGGGACTGAGGGGAGATCACCTAATGGAGTCCTCAATGTCAACAACAATATCTTAATCTCCCCTGTCATGCCACTCATGTTGAGAGCCCCATAAAGGCCAAATGCCAAATTATGAATTCCTGTTAACTACAAATACTTAGGTAAGGTATTAAGTACAACTCACTAACCCTGGGATTGCACAATTAAGCCTTCTATTTCTCCGTCAGCAGTTGGGTTTTGCTTTATAGAAAAAATGTGATGGTTTAAGACCTTGTGTGAACTACAGAGGACTAAATTCAATAACGATAAAGAATCGTTACCCTCTTCCACCAGTTATTTCGTCCCTGAAATGGATAAATTGAGCCACTTTATTTTCTAAACTAGATCTGAGGAGTGCTTATGACCTTATTTGCATTAGAGAGAAGGGTGATGAGTGGAAAACAGCCTTCGTTGTCACTTATGGTCACGACGAATATTTAGTGATGCCATATGGTCTGGTTGATGCACCCTTGGTTATTTCAATCTTTCATTAATTAAGTACTTTGGGAAATGCTGCCCAAGTGGGTAGTGGTCTATTTGGATGACATTTCAATTTACTTTAATAACTTTCTAGGTCATGTTCATAAAGTCTAGACAAGGTTATTGGAAGACAACCTTTATGTGAAACTAGAAAATTGTTGAAACTACAAAACTAGATTAATCAAGGGATACACTGGTTATGAAGCCTTGCTGTACTTAGAAATAAAACATAGCATCATCTGATTATATCTGTATTATCTTGTTTATGAACTTGCTTTGTGTTACTGGTTTTTTCTCTTTGTATAGTGGCATTGGAATTCTTTACTCTTTGAGCATTGGATCCTGGACGGTGTTTTTGTACTGTGTTTTTGCAAATGAAACCACTGTCTCTGGCCCTGTTCACATCCTCACAGTTATCATGATAAAATTGCTGTGATGAGTAAGACAGTGAGATCAGGCATACTGACTCTCCATATGCTGTATAATATCTGCTGATCTTACTTTGTTATCCATATGCTTTACTATGCTTTAGAGCTCAAATATGAAGTTGTTATAGGGAATCAGTGAAGCCCCAAAGAGGCAAAGTCACCAGATAAAAGGAAAAGAGAGAGAACGAGAAGGGAAGGCAGTTAGAGGAGCACATGAGGTGCGTTTTTAAAAGCCTTATCAAAAGCTGAAGTTCAACTGAGTGCACTGACTTTGATAAAGGCAGCAGGTTACAGGCTTAATCAGCCCAAAGGGGGACAAGGGCACAAAGTTGTCATGTTTTTCAGTGCACTCATGGGTATATTACAGACAGTTTTTACCTTCTACAGGGCAAATGGTTCTCAGCAGCAGGAAAGTGAAGTGCAGACTAATTAGAATGCAATGGCTATAGGAGACAAAATATTCTGTGTAATATACCATAATAAATATATTTAAGCCATAACAAAGGTTTGACTTGGATGTAGATGTATATTTAATATACATTCAGATACCAATTTAATAGGTACATCTACTTTTTAATGAAATTACTGACCACTATAGTGGAAGCACCACTAATATTATTTGAGTGAATGACCAAGTGTCCTCTTGCTTATTTTACAAAAGACACAACATTGCTTGGACAAAATTATTGATACCCTTCAAAAGTTGAGTATAATAGATAAATGAATAAAAACCGTCACGTGTTTTAGACCATATCATTATTTATGCAGCCAGTTTAAATGAAGAAAATACAGTGGTACCTTGAAACTCAACATCACTTGGTTCTGGGAGTGGTGTTGAGTTTAAAAGGCGTTGAGTTTCAAGGTATTTTTTTCCCATAAGGATGTATGGGAAACTTGTTAATGCGTTCAGTGGTCCCGTGGACTTGCATATATTTTAGGTTTATGTAAAATAATGGGGTTGTTTTCGACACTTATACACTGAATATAACACAAACATAATATAAAAACACTGAAATAAAAAACTGATTCTTACAATTTCTCAGAACCCCGAGCTGTAACGCAAGTTTAAAAGTGAAACAGTGAGGAAAATCCATCTAAACACAGATACATGTGGATCTGACGGTTATTCCACACAAATGCATTTATGTCTCATATGCACACTTTGATGAAGTATTACTACACTGTTCAAGCCGAGCGCTGAACAAAGTGACTGTTCATTGTTAATTTGAAATTAAATATTCAAATAAATTTTGTCTTCCGCTGCTGAGAGATACCAGATTGCATCCGAGGATAGCATGTCGCTGTACACGCCTCTTTCGACACGTGCACAGCCCTCCTCTTCTCGGCCATGCATTCTGCACAGGCGTCTCTTCTGCCAATCAGGGTCCTTACACAGCGTATGAGGACCCACCCACCAACACATAGTCCGGCCCCCACCCTGCAGATACGGTGGCTAATTAGTATCTGCTGCAGGAACTGCCAATTATGCCCGCTAGATGGTGCCCAGCTGACAGGTGGCAACACCGAGTTTCGAACCGAGGAGTTCAGAAACTCGGTGCTGGTGTGCAAGCGGAATATCTCCTGGGCGCTAAATAAAAAAACAATTTTTTTTAACAAACTAAACATGTTGAGTTTAAGGGAAACATTGAGTTTAAGGGTACAAATTTCTCATCAAAGGGCATTACACTTCAGAGATTTTGAGTTTAGGGGACGTTGAGTTACAAGGTACCACTGTACTGCTGTTTCGTGTCACTGTATCACATTAAATATGGCAAATAGAAGGAAAAGCTAAAAAGTGGTCAAAGGAGTTAAGAAAAAAAAAAATAGCAAAAAAAAAAAAAAACCACTGTAAAGGATGCAAGACTGTCTATAAAGAATTTGTTGTTTCCCTGATGTGACAACAGTTGACAATAATATGAAAATGTTTAAGACCCATGACTCTGTAGCCAACCTTCAAGCTCAAGGTACACTTTCAAGTTACACTGTCTGTCATTGCCACATTTCTTCTGGGAAAATATCCATTGGACAAATGAAACAAAATTAGAACTTTTTTTAGATAACAAACTTTTGTTTAGCTTTCAACTAAAAGAAAACCATGTTTACTGTGAAAACAGTAATGTTTTGGGGTTGCTTTGAATCTGTGCACCGTAATGGCATTTTGGAGGGAATAAATGTTTACAGTATACTGACCCAAATCACACATCAAGAAAAACCCAAGAATGAATATGAAGAAAGCGCTGGACTAAATAGCCTGCTATAAGTCTTGATCTGAATCCTATTAGACATTTGTGGATGTAGCTAAAATTTGCAGTTAAAAGAAGGCACTTCTCACATTCTCACAACAAGTGTTTGCTATAGAAGGGTGTGTCAAACTATGAGCAGAGGTGTGCACTACCTAAATAGTAGATGGCAGGAAGTGAAGAGTCTGGGTGTTTGCTTTGAGAGATTTGTTGCTGCTAGAGCAAACAACCTGGTTGATGATAGTTCATGGTTAATCGTTGAGCTCTTGCAATCTCAGGGATGTAAACATGCATTAGGTGATGCTTGAGTGGGGTGAAAATGGGATGTTGAAAGGAAGGGTATCAGTTGAAGTGTAAGGTTGTTGAAATTGTAGGTAAAATTGACGGTTAAGCAGTTGAGAAGTGGAGGCTGGAGAATGGGATGGAAAAAGAGCTTGGGAATAAGAATTTGAAGCAAGAATATAAAAGGGGTGAGGGAGCAGTGGGGGAGGGTTGAAATGGGCACTAGGGATAGTGGGGTAAATATTAAGTGCCATCAAGTTGTTTCTTTCTCCTGGCAACCATATGGGCAGTTTTTTTCAGCTTGTCTTAAAGATTTTAAATAGCACAGTCATCCTCTAATTATATCCATTGACCTGATACTAGTCATCCTCTTCCAGTTTAACCTTGGAGTGAAAGATGGGATAAATAGGGGAGGAGGTGGGGATTAAGATGAATAGAGGGGGAGGTTAGGATGAATGAAGGAGAAGGTTGGGATGGATAGGGGAAGAGCAGGTAGATTAATATGCTAGAGGTTAAAATGATGGAGTTTTGCACTGTGGTGGTTGCAGCAGGTTTTTGAGGAGGTGTTGGCAGAAGTGGAAGATGAAGAAATATAGGCAATCAATTGGGAGTTGGGAGTTTTAGACATGTTCTTTATCCCAAAGTTTATTCCACAAGCCTGCATCCGATAAAGATTCGTCTGTCAGACTCTGGTCAAAAGGGTGCAGTCATGACACCTATGGAGGCACCTTTCTTCATCCAGAGTGGTTACTGTAGGTTTTTTAGAAAACGTTCAAATAATGCCTAGATTAAATTCCTCAAACACTTAGACTCCTCACACCCTACAGTGCCACCCACCACCAACCCTGCAACCTAGTCATTTATCATCCAGGTAACTTCTTAACCTGCAAAACCTTAATCATGCTAGATGCTTGCATGCTAAACCAAACCTCTCCACGTACGTACACATCAAGGGAATGCCCACACATCTTCAGATCGCCCAAACCACATTTCTCCGAGTAAAGCTACTCTCTACTTTTCCTCCTTATTCAAGTTCCCCCAGGCAACCCCACAGTTCTCCTACCAAACACAACCTCCACTATTTGGCAGGACCCTCCTCCCACAGTTCAGATGGAGGCACCTTCACTATACCTTACCAAATAAAATGCTTCCTATCTACACTATCATATCCCACCCCAGTGCTTCCAATAGGCATATCTTCCGTACACCCTAATAACTCCAACCTAAACAAGAACACTCAGCTTTTACAACCCTACTATTAAGGATACACTTACCTAACGATTCAAACTCTACCATCCAGCCACAGCCCTTATAGCTCATTCATCCATCAACACTGGTCCCCAGTTCAAAGGCAACAAATCCTCTAAATAGCAGCCTTCCTAAATCTTCTCTCCAAGCATGAGGAAACATCCAGATACAAAAGTGTGCCACAATCCTATCAAGAGTATACTATCAAAAACCCAGTCATCATCACTTACACTTAACAACTCAACCAACCTCATTTGCTAATCAGGTCTTATCAGCACACCATCTGCATATCTGCTTCTCTAAGGCACACATGCATACACTTGCTACCCATAATATTCCAATTCCCTTAGCTCCACAGCCTTACCACCTTAACAATTCCTACAATCCAGTGTCAACCAGAAGAGAATGGGTTCCCTGCCTGAGTCTAGCTTCTTTCAAGTTTTCTTTCTCACACAACAAAGAGAGTTTTTCCATGCCACCGTCACACTCTTCTTGCTCATCCAGAGTTTAGACCCGGGGTTAGACATAGATTCTTACCAAATCACTCGGCACAGCCAACAAAGCCTTATACAGCAAGACCTCAAACAATCCCTTTCCTCTCAGCCAGACCAACAACCACAGCAAAAATTCAGCCCACTCTCAGCGTTGCCTCCTTTGGGGGACTCACCTCGGAAAGGTACCTGCGTAGAATGTGCTTGTAACAACCAGTACTAATTCTGGATATTGCAGGCCACTGGAGCTTTTGGGAGTTCAGCTGCCCAGCACAAAAAAGAAGCCACCCTGAACTCTAGCCCAACATTCTCAGAGTCTTCCCCTTGTGCTTACTGTCTCATAATCACTCTTAATCTATTACAGTTGATGGTGTGGCCTGCACTTCTTAAAAAACTTTTTCAGAAATGGGAGAGCAGGAGTTGGAGGACAGCCAGTATAGTGCTCTAAACAAGAACACCTCGCCTTTACAACCTTACTATTAAGGACGCACTTACCTAAAGATTCAAACTCTACCATCCAGCCACAGCCCTTAAAGCTCATTTATCCATCAACACTAGTCTCCGATTCACAGGCAACAGTTCCTCTAAAAAGCAACGTTCCTAATCTCTCTACCATTCAGTCAAACCAGTAGCAATATTCACACATATCATCTACTGCAAGCATACCACCACTGGAAGTTGGAGGACAGTCAGAGTAGTGCTTTTAATATAGTTCATCATTTTTCTGCTTTCATCATTACTTAAATTAAGCACAATGAGTTCTTTAACAGAGTGATATACTGTTAGTTCATTCTCGAGAAACAATTAATCTTGAAAATCTACACTGTTTCAGTTTTCACATACTGTCATCACTGTTGCCAGAGTGATGAAGTTACTGTAGGAAGCAGATTAAAGTAAGCTAACAGCAATTTGCTCTAATTAGCCCTTCTGGAATGTTACTGCAGAAATGTACAGTTGAAGTCAAAGGTTTTCATACACTTGTATGCACTTCAATACACATTTAAACCAATGTTAAAATAATTTATTCATAATAAAGGAAGTAGTTCTGAGACAATTCTGAAATAAACATATACTTTACAAGTGTATGTAAACATTTAACTTTAACTGTATATTTACGATATACCCGTCCTCTTGGTGTAATACTGTAAAATTGCATATGTTTGTTTCCCAATAGTAGATTTCAACTCTCTTCAAAGATTTTCATTTAATCAATTAATCAATCAAGCAATCAATCAATTAATATCAGGACTCATTGATGGCCAGTTTTAAACAGACATTTTTTTTCTTTCTTGACCATACTCTGTTTGACTCAGATCAAGTTTCCTTACACTTAGGGAGCAGATTTTGCTCTATAAAATCTCTGATAATGCTCTGATTTTATTGTTCCTGTAACACGCCTTAAGGCCCCTAGTCACAGAGTCAGCAAAGCAGCCCCACAACATTATGGATCTTTTACCATCTTTCACTGTAGGTAGGGTGCACTTCTTTTTAGGCTTTCACTAGTCGTTATGAACATAACACTGGTGTACATTGCTAAAGAGCTTTAATATGGTTTCATCTGTCCATTTTCCCAGAAGGATTGTGGTTTGTTTTGGCAAAGTTCAGTTACTCTTTTTTTATGCCTTTAAGCAGTGGGGTCTTGCTTGGCCTTTGCTTATAGAGCCCTGTTTTGTTCAGTGTGCGATTTATTTTATTTTACAAGTTCAGATCATCACTCCAGATGTTGCCAGCTTAGCCTAAAGTTCTTTGACTGTTGTATCTGCTTCCACTGCCACATTTTAAACCATCTTTAATAAGGTTCCCGTATCAGTTTTCTTCTTTAGGGCAACAAAGAGTTCATAGCAACAGATGGGCTACAGTCAGTAACTACAAACCCATGAAGTGCATTATATGGCCAATGAATCTACAAAAAATGCATGTGCACCAAACAGTTTGGTCAGTGGTTGTAATCCACATTTAAATCATTCTGTACACAAATCATTACATATCTCTTAGCCAATCCTACCTCTTCAGGGTATTTTTTTTTCTATAAATCGAATTACACTTAATAATAATCATAACAATAATAACCACTCACTTAATAATAATATACAAACACCACATACTATTTCATAAATAAACTACTATTTCTTCATTTACAGCATTACTTACTACATGGCATAATATTGTCTAATAGCTGGAAGGTTAGCCATAAAATGCTTAATCATCTGGTACAGGATTTGGCAGAGGGATCTTGGTAATGACTTTAAATTAGGCTAATTCAAAGACATGACTTTTGTTTCTTTACACAGTGGTTTTAGTATCTTTAACACTTTTAACACTTTGTGTTACAATGATACCGACAGTGTCAGGATGAGTGCTGGTTGCTGAATAGCTATAGACTGAGCTATTACCCTTGTGGTTGTTCTATCTGGGTACACTCTGTAGGTCAAAGCTTTTTTCACTCGTGAACCGTTTTTAATTAAATGATGGCCTAAATAAGCTTTCATTTGAATTTGTATGTACACATGTATAGCTTTTTAGTAGAAATTAGTTTATCCAGTTTCTCTGTAGCAGCTATAAGGATCTAAAACAGTTCTGATAGGTAAACAACAACAATAGCCTATTGCTTATTGGGATTTCTGATTATGATTGGCTCTAGCTTGTGACTTCTGTGTGCCATTATAAAGAGGGCTAGTTTTGACCTCATAAACCGAAGAGTTGTCTGTTGCAAGGGTTGTAAATAAGACCCAAACTCTTCTCTTTGATTAGGAAAATATTTCCTTGAATAATAATAATAATCAAAATCTTGTGCTCGGTGGCGCAATAGTCGGTTACACTGGACCATCCAAGAACTACTGCTATAAAAGAAAAACTGCGACTGTGAATAGTGTCACCCATATGCCAGCAGCGCTTTTATACTTCTTCATTTATCTTTAGTCAGTGCTTCCAATGTCATTCCATTTCATGGTCACTTTGTTTAGGAGCCTAGAGCCAAAGCTGGATAACACCCTGCCTCAAACATTAGTCTATTGCAGTCAGTTTCAAGTTGCCAATCTATGTACTACCATGTTTTTTTTGGTAAATATATAATGATACTGCAGCAGCCAGATGTCACAGTCTATACAAAGAGTAATCAAAGTTGTGCATCAAAACTAGATGACTGGAGCTGTGGGCACAAACATTAGCCACACTATCACCATGCTGCTTGTTTATATGCAGCCTCATGCAAATGTTATGTCATTTATATAGTTTTCTCAATAATTTAACAATAATTGTTTCTGAACACTTCAACAATAGAACAAGCTATACAGTCTCTAAAGTTTTAATAAAATAGTATATTTTTTGTGTAATATTGTGTTCCATTTACCAATAAGATAACTTAATGCATGACAGGTACTCGTAATTATTCTTCAATGCAATTTTTATGTAGACACATTACAATAGAATAAAAAATAAAAGTATAATGAAAAAAACCTTTTAAATGACTTTTGGGCTGCAGTTACTAGGTCACTCAACTAGGTTAGGCTGATTTAATTTACACCTACTCATGTCATCACTTGTCTAGGTACATATTAAGTAACCAATTCACATTTAACCATTTTATTACCTTTAAACAATTAGCAACTAATGCACATTTTGAATCAAACCCATGCTGCTGAGCCTGTGTGACAACAAAAATGTTGCACCACTGTACACACACTGTATAATAATGCAGAGAATATTAAGTCTAAACCTAAACTGAGCAACTCATGAAAATCAGTCAGTTTCAAGTTGCCAATCTATGTACTACCATTTTTTTTTTAATATATAATGACACTGCAGTTGCCCACATGTCAAAGTCTGTACAAAAAGTAATCAAAGTTGTAAATTAAAACTAGACCACTAGAGCTGTGGGCACAAACACTAGCCGCACTGTCACCATGCTGCTTGTTTATATGCAGCCTTATGCAAATGTTATGTCATTTACATACAGTTTCCTCAATAATAACACAATCTTTATCATACATGAAGCTTAGAGGTATTTTCTGTTACCAGCTCATATACCAATTCGTGATTACATTATCATTTATTTGTTCATTCATTGTTGGGTATCATGTCACCCACCCAGAAACACAGGGCGCAGGGCAGTATTTACTTCTTTACTCAAACAGACGGAAAATATCCCCTCTGCATGTTTTAGAGGTAAAAGGAAACCAAGTTGAAGAGTTAAACAAAACCCACACAGACTCAGGGTAAACAAACAGTTACTGCTCGCATGTTTTGTCAGATTTGCTGGCACTGCGTGTTGGCATCTGGCTGCGTCCAGCTTCTGGACTCTGGGGCTGGAGCTGTCCATCTCGAATATAGACAAAGGCGCAGAGCGTGGGGGTTCTTGGTCATAGAAACTTGTGGTGATCAGGGAACAGGTTTATTCAATTTACACCTTCTCACATCACTTACTGGTCTAGGAACATTTTGTGCTACAGTAACAAGGTCAGCCTAGTTACTGGTACACCTATACGCATGTCATTTACTTGACTAGAAACATTTTAAGTAGCCAATTAACATTTAAGTATTTTAACACATTTAACCAATAAGTAATCAATTTACATTTTGAATTAAACCCATGTTGAATCAAACTGTTGCACCACTGTACCCACATTGTATAAAAATACAGAGAATACCTAAAGTCTAAACCTAAACCGAGCAACACATGGAAATCTAATCCGCCCTGCCTTACTGCTTTAATATTTATATTTGTCCTTTGAGATCTGATTCATCCTTTCACTCTGTTCTTTAGATGACTTTATCAGAGTGCATGAATAAAACTGACATATTTCATCGTTAGTAAGTTTATAGCCTAAGCAGGTGTTACAGAATGACCTTTATGAATCAAATCTCCTTCTCGTGGTCTGTCCCGACAACCTTCACTGCTCACAGAAGCAGCACTAGGGGGCACCAGTGCTCTTCTCTACAAATGGCCAAAGGCATCAAGAACACCCTCATGAATTCCATAAACGTATAAATGATGTGTGTCTATATTTTTGTCTTTGACTGCTTTACTGGGGCTGTAGGCTTTAGTGTTTGCCAGTCTGTGTGTGATTTCCTCTTTAAATATTTGCTCAGAACATTTGTCTACCTATCTGTGTACAGATGCATATTGAACAGTAAACCGTTTAATAAGCTCGTGTTGGGTATTTTGAAGTTCTTCCCTGCAACACACACTCAGTAAGAGTTATCATTTTACTAGCATGATCAAAAATATCTGAGGTTTGACAGAAAATGCTCTGGTATCTTTTGACTGGTAACTGGTTTTCGTGAATCTTCTCTATCTCTGCAGTACTTTCCTCCCAAAAGGCTCCAGTCTTATCTTACTGAAATACATTAAATGGAAGATTAATACAAAAGACCTTTTAAAACACCACCGAACTTGCTGGAAAAAGGGTCTAGGGAAAATTCTTATAAGGTCCCAAAGTTAAAGGCACAAAATGAAAGTAGATGTAGATTATTTTCTTGTATTGGAGAATTGCTGCATTATATGGCACAATTTTAGTGGACTAGTCTGGTAAAATGTAAACCAAGTAAATTTTGCAGGTTGCTACCCACATCTGCTAACATTAAGGTAAAAGTAAATAATAATAAAAAAAAACAGACAAAAAAACAAACAAAAAAAACAAACAAATGCATTATTACATGTCACAGCTGCATTTAGAATTTACTCGTATTTATTACCATTCATATTTTCTTTCTAGCCATGCAATGTATCTTGTGCTGGAAGCTGCAACATAACCCCAATAAATAACAGCTGTACCTCGTGTTAGTGATTGTGGCCAAATAATTATATTTTTACTTTATTAGTCCACATAACTTGTCTAAAATGCTTTATAATGCGAAGATGTTATTTTGCATACTTTAGATTACGACCTTTGTTCACGTTTTATTTTGTATGCATGACTCGCCCATGCATATCAGGTGTCTACAAGTGAGGCTGTAAAACCTAGCAACAGTTGTGATCATTTTCAAACAGGATAAATACGTTATTTGGCTCGGACCCAAACTTTTGCATACAACTGTACATTCCAAATGTAATTAAAGCATTACATTGTATTTTAAAAGAATCTGTGCATCTGTTTGCTGCTTTTTTAAGCTGGAGAAATCTATCCATTAAGATGATGATGCTGAGTGCTGAATTGCCTTAATTTTTCTCTGGAGAGTTAATGTGATCATTAATGTTATACGCTTGTACATTTTTAGATGAATTAATCAGTACATTATTTGTCATGCCAGCATTTTCTGTCTTTATAGCTTACTATGAACTAAAGGGCCTAGTACCAGAAATGTAGAAAATGTAGGGAGGTTATGGAGACTGGATCTAAACCTTAGTTGCAGCCAGGCTACTTAGCAAGATTATTCATTCTGTCCTATACAATTCACTGGGCAGAAGGTAGGAAAAACCACAGACAGGTCAGTCATAGGACAAACAAATACATCCACACACCTAGGGCATTTTTAGTAACTCTATCTGACCTGAGTGCATGTTCTTGGACTGTAGGAGGAAACCAGAGCACCCAGAGGAAATTCCAAACAAAAATGACCATGACCGATCCACATGGGAATCGAACCCAGAACCTTGTTGAATATTTATAAAAATATTTATAAAAATCCTTACATTACACCGGCTAATGTAAAATAATGGGGTTGTTTTTGACACTTACACACTGAAAATAACACAGTTATTGGACGCTGAGATACAAGGTACCACTGTATACATTAAGCTGGTCCTTAACTTTAAAAGCATCACTAATTAAATTTGTTAGTGCAGCGTGTTCACATTAACTGAACATAATTCAAACAAATAAAGACTATTTCTTAGAACATTACATACAGCTCCTATCACAGAGTATGTGTTTTTTTACTTTTAGAAAATGTACAACCGTTAAAATGATGTGTGGTTCATTGTAACTTTTAATGTATTGTAGCCCCTTATGTATTTTTTAACTGAAAGCCTTTTAAAGGTTTTGAGGTTTTTATATACCAGTATAAATCTAATACATCTTTTCTTTTTAACTAGTCTGATTCTTTCTATTAGAATAAACAGGCTGTTTTTGGTTTGTTGATTTTAACGTCATGTTTTACACTTTGGTTACATTCATGACAGTACAGATAGTTACTGGTTACACAAGATTTATCAGTTCACAAGGTTATATTGAACACAGTCATGGAAAATTTTGTATCTCCAATTCACCTCACTTGAATATCTTTGGACTGTGGGAAGAGTCCGGAGCTCCCGGAGGAAACCTGGGGAAAACATGCAAACTCCAAACAGAAAGGACCCAGACCGCCCCACCTGGGGATCGAACCCAGGACCTTTTGGCTGTTTTTGGTTGCTATGCATCTAAGGGAATATACAGTACTGTATGTAAATCAAGTTTGAAATATTTTAGCGTTTGTCTGAATATTTATTTACTTATTTTTCTTTATTTATTCCTGTATCAAAGCTAATTTAGGTAGTTAGCTGTGCTTACAGTAGCTCTTCATTCTGCTTGAATCTTTATTCAATTAAGACTGTTTTTCCAATGTTTTTAACAAACATCTTATGTATGTAATGTACGTATGTAATCTTATTGTATTTTGTACATTTAAACAAATATAGAATTTAATGCCTGTAACACACTCCAAAAAATTGAGACAGAGGCATGTGTACCACTGAGTTACATCACCATTCCTATTAATTACACTGTTTAATAGTTTGGGAACTGAGGACACTAATTGTTGCAGTTCTGTGAGTGGATTTTTTGCCCATTCTTTTTTTAAACAAGACTTTAGCTGCTAACAGTCCCTGGTTGTTGTCTTTTTCTCCTCTTCATGATGTGCCATACATTATCAATAGGAGACTGCAGCCAGGCCCATCAAGCCTACGCATTTTGTATCTGCAAAGCCATGATGTTGTAGCACATACAGAATGAGACCTGTCATTGTCTTGCTGAAATAACAATGGAATTTCAAGGAAAATGGTAACCTGGCAGCGTTTTTGCGTAAATTGACGTATGACTTTTTCTTTGTGTAATAAAGTTTAAGGTTGCCTTTCTTGATGTGTGTGGTTTCTTTGTTTGTTTTATTAGGATTTTAACGTCATGTTTTACACACTTTGGTTACATTCATGACAGTACAGATAGTTACTGGTTACACAAGATTCATCAGTTCATAAGGTTATATCAAACACAGTCTTGGACAATTTACTATCTCCAATTCACCTTACTTGCATGTCTTTGGACTGTAGGGGGAAACCAAAGCACCCAGAGGAAACCCACGCAGACAAGGGGAGAACATGCAAACTCCACACAGAAATAACCTGGACCGCCCCACCTGGGGATCGAACCCAGGACAGTGCTACCCACTTAGCCACTGTGCCTCCTGTGTGGTTTCTTTTGCAGTGCCTTCTGGGTGCTCAAAGGTAATGCACATTCAACAGTGGTTTTCAATACTGTCCCACAAGGAATTTGATTTTTTTAAATTTTCTTCATTTACATTATAGTTGTATGTATGTGTCGGGTAAACACCATAGGACTTGTCAGCAACTCTGTGTAAAATAAAATGTGACTTTTGTGTGAACACCAGAATTTCTGAATTAGCCATTCAAAAAAACTCAGCACTCACAAAAGGGGTTAATAATTGCATGGTATTTAGTATGTTTAAGCTTCCTAATTGATTTACGATGCAGCATAGCAAGAGCAAAAACAGGCAACTTATTTGGACAGAACTTGTTCACTGAAAGTACTTCCCAACCCCTTTTTCTCTCTTTCTCAGATTCACAGTGGTAGAGTAATTGACTATTGGAAAACCTTGGCTCTCAAAGTCAGAGGATAATATATCAGTCAATAACCCTGAAGAAAACCATTACAGCGGGGAATGCTGGCCAATCTCAGGAAAGAAAAACAAAGTTCAGGCCTCTGTAATCATTTTAAAATGATCAATAAATCAGATTAAAGTTTGGTGGTTTGAGGGCACTAAATAAAGCTCTATATCCACATGCTGCTTTAGTATTTCTAAAATACCCACGTAGTTGTGTGTGTCTATTAATGTGTCCAGGGTTTTTGTTATAGTGTTACCTTATAAGAGATGCTCTTAACACCCTATTATTTATAGCCGAGCATACACATGTCCAGAGGTCACCAAATTGTAGTCCCGCATTATAGATCTGAACCGGGATTGATTCAATTTAGACTGCAAAGCATTTCTTAGTAATATAATTATCTGCTCATTTGTTTTCTTCTAACAAAGCCACAAAGGTACCATTCATGCTCTTTTCAGCCAAACCGAGCAACTGTTTACAAGCATGATAAAGGAGACACTGAGGGAAACAGAGAAGCAAGAGTCGGACATAAAACTGCATAATTAAAAGTTGGAAAGGCTGACTTGGAAACCAATAAAATAATTATAATATCCTAGAAATAGCACACATTTTATAGGAAAGAAAATACGTTTGAGCATAAACTTAATGTTACAGGATGAACTACAGATTAACTACAGAACTGAATCATTAATTACATAAATGGCTGTTAATGAAAACAAAAACATGTGTAAGAAATAATTTTAAACTAAAACTGTAATAACTGATCCCATCATATGTGGTTTATTCCAACCTTCCAGAAGTGATGGACCAGCAGCTTGTCTACAGTGTACAGTGGTTTCAGAGTCACCAGGCAAATTATTTAATCATCAAAGTTTTAAAGAACTACAACCACAGCCGCTCAGGTGGCGCAGCGGTACAGTACACTAGCTCACCAGAGTTGGGTATCTAGATACATCGTATCGAAACTCAGCTCTGCCTTTCAGACTGGGTTGGGCGGCAGTATGAACAACGTTTGGCTGTTGTTCAGGAGCTTAGGGGTAGAGTCGGAGCATAGGTCCTCATAACTGGTACAACTGCGGCCCCTGCTGGTTGACTGACGGCGCCTGCACAGGGCTGAGGAATAACATTGAGGGGGGTGTGACCCTCCGTGCGCAGTGTCTCTCAGTGTATGAACTCGGCTCGTGCAGGTGAAAAATGCAGTCTGTACTGATTGCAGGCCGGAGGGGGCGCAAGTCAGTTGAGTAGCGTCCTCAGTCAGTGAAGGGGTCGAACCAGTATAGAGGACGCATTCAGGGTAATTGGACATGACTAGAATAGGGATAAAAATTGGGGGAAAAAAGGTCGAAAAAATTGATATAAAAAAAAAAAGAAAAAAAGAACTACAACCACAGAAAACGTTGGGACAGCATGGAAAATGCCAATAATAAAAAACAGTTTCTTACATTTACTTTGACTTTTATTTGATTGCAGACAGGATGAAATATTTCATATTTTATCTGCTCAACTTCATTTCATTTATTAATAAACATCCATTCCTGCATTTCAGGTCTGCAACACATTCCAAAAAAAGTTGGGACAGTAAAGCATTTACCACTTTGTAATGCTGCCATTCCTTTTCACCACACTTAAAAGACGTTTTGGCACAGAGGAGACCAAGTGATTTAGTGTTTCAGGTTTTATTTTGTCTCATTCTTCCTGCAAACACGTCTTAAGATGTGCAACAGTACGAGGCATTTTTCGTTTCAAAATTCTCCACACGTTCTCTATTAGGGCAGTGATAGCTCAGTGGTTAAGGTACTGGACTAGTAAACAGAGGGTTGCTGGTTCAAGCCCCGCCACCACCAAGTTGCCACTGTTGGGTCCCTGAGCAAGGCCCTTAACCCTCAATTGCTCATTGTGTTCAGTTCATTGTGTAAGTCGCTTTGGATAAAAGCGTCTGCTAAATGCTGTAAATGTAAAATGTATTGGGGACAGGTCAGGACTGCAGGCAGACCAGTCCAGTACCCGTACCCTCTTCTTCCGCAGCCATGCCTTTGTAATGTGTGCAGCATGTGGTTTTGCATTGTCTTGTTGAAAAAAGCATGGACGTCCCTGGAAAAAACATATGCTGTGATGGCAGCATATGTTGCTCTAAGATCTCAATGTACTTTTCTGCATTAATGCTGCCATCACATAAGTGTAAATTACATTTGCCAAGGGCACTGACACAGCCCCATACCATGACAGACCCTGACTTTTGGACTTGTTGCTAATAACAGTCTGGATGGTCCTTTTCGTCTTCGGTGCAGAGCACACAGCATCCATTTTTTCCAAAAAGACCTGGAATGCTGATTTATCTGACCACAATACATGTTTCCACTGTGTGATCGTCCATCCTAGATGCCTTAAAGCCCAGAGAAGTCGACGCCGCTTCTGGACATGGTTAACATAAGGCTTCTTTTTTGCAGAGTACATTTTAAGTGGCATTTGTGCATGTAACTCTGTATTGCAGAGCTTAACAAAGGTTTGCCAAAATAATCCCTCACCCATGTGGTTATATCAGCTATTGTTGAGTGGCGGTTCTTGATGCAGTGCCGTCTGAGGGATCGAATATCATGAGCGTTCAGCTTAAGCTTGCGTCCTTGGCCTTTACGCACTGAAATTCCTACCGATTCCTTGAATTATTTAATAATATTATACACTGTAGAGGGAAAAATATGCAAATCACTTCCAATCTTTCTTTGAAGTTCATTGTATTTAAACATTTCGATAATTTTCTCACGCATCTGTTGATAAACTGGAGATCCTCCGATCATTTTTGCTTATCAAACACTCAGCGTTTCCTGGATGTTGCTTTTGTACCAAACCATGATTACAATCACCTGTTGACATCACCAGTTTGGAATCACATCATTATTTAGTTTGTTCACCTCATTACTAGCCCTAAATTGCCCCCGTCCCCCGTTTTGGAATTTGTTGCAGACCTGAAATGCAGGAATGAAGGTAAATTAATAAATGAAATGAAGTTGAGCAGACAAAACATAAAATATATTGTGTTCAAACTGTCTGCAATCATATAAAAGTCAAAGTAAATGTAAAGAACACTGCATTTTTATTTGATTTGCATTTTCCATACTGTCCCAACTTTTTCTAATTTGGGATTGTACATAGATGCAAGACATGATGGTTTGGACTTTTGCTAGAAAGTAAGTTTAACTTCTGCACACAAACTTCAGGTCCCAGGTGTTCCATCATAAATTTCTTATAAATCACAAGCCATGCTGAGGGTATGCACATAGAGTAGCCTTCTATGTTCTTGCATGCCACATAAATAATTTATGTTAAAAGGACATAAAACAATAGCATTCCAAAAGTACAAATGTATTAAAGCAAGCCTGTGATTTATTCATATTGTTTTACTCATTTAATTATTCATCTTCAGCCACACCTTCACCCTGCTCTGGGTCGTGATGGGAAAATAAACCCTTCTAAGATCTCCGGGAGTAATTTAAGAAAACACCCTGAAGAGGAGACTATTGCAGTGTAGCATACAAAGCATGTTTATTCACACCGACAGACAATTTAAAGATGCACACCCTCCTAATTCTATAGATAAACAAATTATAGCCTTGCTAAAGCCACTTGTTCAATTTCAAGTGTGAAAATGTCTAGATGTATCAACAGTGGCCCACATAAGCTTTTAGTATGAAACCGCAAAATGCTGAATGATGTATCGAGGAAAGGAAAAAATACACTGTTGGCTGCAACATTCACTATCAAGCCTCTGAAGTAAAGCATTAGCACAGGGATTGTTCATTCAAAGTCTGTTGAATTGTTTCCATGTCCAAGCAGCTGCACCCAATCACAAGTTGACGATGTACAATGGCAAGCAAAAGTTGGAGTGTTCAGAGGCAAACCACCAATAGACTCTTTAAAAGTACAAGAATAAAGAAGCCTGATGGACAAATTTGTTGAAACATTTAAGAAAAAATAATGAAATTTTGTTTATTCTCTTGACCTTCCGATCAGTCATAACATTAAAACCACCTCCTTGTTTCTACACTCACTGTCCATTTTATCAGCTCCACTTACCATGTAGAAGCACTTTGAAGTTCTACAATTAATGACTGTAGTCCATCTGTTTCTCTGCATGCTTTATTAGCCCCTTTTCATGCTGTTCTTCAATGGTCAGGACCCCCACCGGACCAATGCAGAGCAGGTATTATGGGTGGTGGATCATTCTCAGCACTGCAGTGACACTGACATCCATGGGTGGTGTGTTAGTGTGTGGCACTGCAGTGACACTGACAACTTTGAGTGGTGTGTTAGTGTGTGTTGTGCTGGTATGAGTGGATCAGACACAGCAGCGCTGATGGAGTTTTTAAATACCTCACTGTCACTGCTGGACTGAGAATAATCCACCAACCAAAAATATCCAGCCAACAGCGCCCCATGGGCCGCGTCCTGTGATCACTGATGAAAGTCTAGAAGATGACCAACTCAAACAGCAGCAATATATGAGTGATCATCTCTGACTTTACATCTACAAGGTGGACCAACTAGGTAGGAGTGTCTAATAGAGTGGACAGTGAGTGGACACGGTATTAAAAAACTCCAGCAGCATTGCTGTGTCTACAGTATATATATATATATATATATATATTGTTTATGCATTTTTCTCCTTTACCTAACAACTTTTAGGGCATCCTAAAAGTTGTCCGATTGCGTCATGCTTCCTCTCCACTAATGCTAATCCCCGGCTTTGATTGAGGAGAACGAAGCTAACCCATGCCCCCTCCGACACGTGGGCAGCAGCAGTATGCATTTTGTCACCTACACTACGAGATCGGCTGCGGATCAGCTCTGTTTATGGACACACACCCTGACCAACACACTCCTTCCCTGCCCCGTGCAGGCACCATCAACCAGCCAGCAGAGGTCATAGTTGCATCAGTTATGAGAGAGTCCCTATCCGGCTTGATGCCCCACCCCTATATGAACAACAGGCCAATCATTGTTCACGAGGCTGCTCAGCCCAGCCGGCAGGCAGAGCTGAGAGTCGATACGATGTATTCGAGATACCAGCTCTGGTGTGCTAGAGTGTTTTTACTGCTGTGCCACCTGAGCGGCTTGACCTTTATATTTTTAATTAGACTTTATTGTTTGGGAACTCTCCCACAGTCAGGTTAATTGGAGACACTGAATTGCCATATAGGTGAATGGGTGTGTGTATGTGTGTCTGCCCTGTGACTGGTGCCCCATCCAGGGTGTTACTGTGTGCCTTGCGCCCATTGAAAAGCTGGGATAGGCTCCAGTACCCCCTGCGACCCTAACTGGATAAGCAATTAAGAAAGTGAGTGAGTAAGTGAGTGTTTGGGAACCGAGGAACAGTTCATGTTTACTGTTGTCTGATTCTCTTCTTCATGCTGCACCATACATTTAAGATAGATCTGAACTGCAGGCAAGCCATTCAAGCACATACATTCTGTGTCTATGTAGCAAATGCAGAATGAGGCCAGGCATTATCTTGCTGAAATAACTATGTACTTCCTAGGATGTCACTCTGTTTTGGTACACACAGGATAAACATGCTTCTGTCCCAGTTTTTTCTCTGCTACAGCTTATTCTTACAAAATACAATTAAGCTGGTCAGTAAAAACCTTGCACATCATTTTGTTGTACTTAACTAATAAAGATGTAAGAGAATGCAAAATGCATTTTCTCCCCTTTTCTCCCGATTTAGCGTAGCCAATTAGTCTTCCGCTGCTGGTGATCCCGATTGCATTCAAGGAGGGTATATCTCGGTGCCTCAGTGGATTCACACATGAGGCTCATCCACTTCTGCACACTTGGTCTGCTAACCAGGGTCCTTGCACAGCGTTTGAAGACCACAACCACTTAGTCCGGTCTTTTCCCAGGCAGCAGACTCTCTCTCGCAGCACCACCTGGGCGCCTGTCCTTTGATTTTGTCGCAATTTCACTTAAAGTCCCAGCTTTTCTGTAAATGGGGTTTGCACATTTTAAAATTCTAACACAAAGCAAGGTGCCTAAATGTATTGGTTGGCATGCAGAGAGTCTTGACCCTAAACCCCAAATTTGAAATGAACTGGAATGTTGACTGTAAACCAGGCTTTGCCACTTAATGCCTTATTTCACGAATGGTTTTGTGGTTTTGAGTATAAGACAATCCTAGTAGTCATGTTTTATTCTGATGCTGAGGGATGGATCTGTTTTCTATTATAGTCTATTGTTTGGGTCTGATGTTATGTGTCAGATGACATACATTTAGCCATATGGTGCATTCTTTTTTTATACTAGACCAGTTAATATATAGACACATTTCACATTAGCATGCCTGTTTTCTTTTTCACACTTGTTTCTGCACTTCCAAGCAGAGTAATAAAGTCTTTTTTCTCATTAGGGGGTGATGTGGGAGTGTCTTTGGTAAGTAATGGGATAAAAGAGGAGGTCATTTTTCCTGCTGGCTGCAACATCAGACAAGGGCACTCTGTCAGCCACCGTTCTGATAACGTTAACGCCGCTCTTCACCCATCCTCTACCGCTAAGCAGATTAGAGCACTTCAGGGACATTATTTGGATTGTTTATCACTTCACACACCAATTGAAATGAAATGGAATTTATAGCAGAGAAGATTTCTTCAAGAACTCAAACCAGATCTGTTTAGCGTTTCTCTGCCCTCAAATTTTAGTCGTTTAAGCCATTTTATTTCAGGGTGTGTTGGTTTTCAGAGCAAATAAAACACATGCACATTATAAATAATAGTTTTTGTTCTTAGCTTAAGTCTAATTTTATTTTATGGTTTAAATGTCTATTTTTTTTTTATATTTTGTTTATGCGTTTTCTCCCCTTTTCCTCCCTTTTAGAGCGCCCAATTGCCCGATTGCGTCATGCTTCCTCTCCACCAATGCCGATTTCCGCTCTGATTGAGGAGAACGAAGCTAACCCACGCCCCCTCCGACACGTGGTAAGCGTGCCGTATGCATCTTATCACCTCCACATTGACGAGTGCAGTGTACGGAGAGACACACCCTGACGGCACTCTTTTCTCATTTCTGTGCGCCATCAATCAGCCAGCAGAGGTCGTAATTGCATTAGTTACGAGAGAGACCCTATCCGGCTTAATCCCATCCATATCTGAACAACAGGCCAATCTTTGTTCATGTGGCCACTCAGCCCAGCCGACAGGCAGAGCTGAGATTCGATACGATGTATTCCAGATCCCAGCTCTGGTTCCAGCGTGTGTTTTTACCGCTGCGCCACCTGAGTGGCTATATGTCTATTTTTAACACAACTCTGAACAGGTCTTACAGTTTACCAAAAAGGTATGATGTTTTGCAAAACAACATACACACAAATGACATCACTTTTCTACATAGTCACCTTCCAATGCATTTTTCCCCAGTGTCGTACCAACTTTTTAATGGCATCAGCAAAAAATGTTTTTGGTTGAGTGCAAAGCCACTGATGCACCACTTTCACATCATCATCACATGAAAATCTTCTTCCCTTAAAGCTTCTTTAAGAGTCCAAAAAGGTGGAAATCAGATGGAGCTAAATCCTGACTATAATCTCTCTCTGTCTCTCAGACACGACCAATTACTACTCCTCCCACCCTTACCGTTTCCAACAAAAATATATATAGACACTGGCCGTGTGGTCATGGCTGAAGCATTTTTAGGGGATAAAAAGTGGCTTTGTGATTAGAAAGTGATTTGTTTACATGTAAGTAGTTATAAGATAAAACAAGTTAAGAATTTATTGATCGCTTTGGGGAAATGAACTTGTTACAGCAGTATGAAACCAGGAAAAAACAGAGAAAAACTAATGCTGAAGCTCATCCCGCATTTTGTGTTCATTTTCATGTTTAATTTATAATTTACCGTTTTCTTTAACTGTGTCGGATGGTGTGTGTCTGTTTTGTGCTTGTTCAGTAGTAGTGGGAGGGGTCTGCCTACTTCAGATATGGTCTCTGCTCACTGTTATATTGTGGCGTCGGCGAGAAGGAAGGAAGCATCCTTTTTTTACTTGTAGGAGGTAGCTCTTTATTAGGAATGCTACTGAGTGAATAATAATAAAGAGCTACCTCCTACAAGTAAAGGAGCAAAGATGCTTTCTGTCCTCTCAATGACGCCACAATATATAAGTGTACACACACACACACACACACACACACATGTATATACAGCGAGGAAAATAAGTATTGAACACATCAACATTTTTCTCAGTGAATATATTTCTGATGGGACTATTGACATGAAATTTTAGATGTTGGTAACAACCCAAGTAATCCACACATATAAAGCAGTCAAAACAAATAAGTCAAAAAATTAAGTTATGTGTAATAAAGTGAAATGACACAGGGAAAAAGTATTGAACACGCTTACTGAAATTTATTTAATATTTAGTGGAAAAGCCTTTGTTGGTAATGACAGCTTCAAGACGCCTTCTGTATGGAGAAACTAGTCGCATGCATTGTTCAGGTGTGATTTTGGCCCATTCTTCCACACAAACTGTCTTCAGATCATGAAGGTTCCGGGGGCCTCTTCTATGAACTCTGATTTTCAGTTCTTTCCATAGATTTTCAATTGGATTCAAGTCGGGTGATTGACTGGGCCATTCTAGCAGCTTTATTTTCTTTCTCTGAAACCACTTGAGAGTTTCCTTGGCTGTGTGTTTGGGATCATTGTCTTGCTGAAATGTCCACCCTCATTTCATCTTCAGCATCCTGGTAGATGGCAGCAGATTCTTATCAAGAATGTCTTGGTACATTTCTCCATTCATCCTTTCTTCAATTACATGAAGTCTACCAGTACCATATGCTGAGAAACAGCCCCACACCATGATGTTCCCACCTCCAAACTTCACTGTTGGTATGGTGTTTTTGGGGTGATGTGCAGCGCCTTTTCTCCTCCAAACATGGTGTGTGCTATGACATCCAAAGAGTTCAATTTGGGTCTCATCTGACCAGACTATATTCTCCCAGTATTTTATAGGCTTGTCCAAATGTTGTGCAGCAAACTTTAAACGAGCTTCAACATGCTTTTTCTTCAGAAATGGAGTCTTGCACAGTGAGTGTGCATAAAGGCCATGGCGGTTGAGTGCATTACTTATACTTTTCTTTGAAACAACTGTTCCTGCTAATTTCAGGTCTTTCTGAAGCTCTCTGCTAGTGGTGCTTGGCTCTTGGACAACTCTTCTGTAACAGTAACAATTTGTAATTGTAACAGTGCCCTAAAAGTTTTACTTTTGACTAATCACTCCACAGAACACTATCCCAAAAGGTTTGGGGGTCATTAAAGAGTTTTTTTTAGCAAATGTACGATAAGTCATCATGTTCATATAACAAAACAGTAGTTTTTATGTTGCAGTAATGGCATCAATATCAGTTCACTCAGTCTTTTTCTAATGGTGAAATTATTAAAGCTGACCTTATTAGAGATGAGTGAGGCCTGTAGTTCATTAGAGAAATGTCAGTAGGCCTGCCACTTCTAGGAAGATTCACTAGTATTTTCTCCATTTACATACTATTAGGGACAGTGGTAGCCTAGTGGGTAGAGCTTTGAAGTATCAATCAAAAGTTTAAGAGTTTCCGGCTCTGCCATGCTGCCGCTGTTTGGCCCTTGAGCAAGGCCCTTAACCCTCTCTGCTCCAGGGGCGCCGTACAATGGCTGACACTGCGCTCTGACCCCAGCTTCCAAAAAACAAGCTGGGATATGTAAAGAAAAAATTCTGTTGTACTGTAGACACGTATCTGTATTAATGACAAATAAAGGCGTTCTATTCTATGGCTCTTACTGGTGGTCACTGGAGTCCCCGGGTCTTAGATATGGCTTTGTTACCTCTTCTAGGCTTATATGTGTCATCTTTTCATGTTTTTGTTTCTGCGCATGGCATATTGTGCTGTTTGTTGAGACTTTGCTGAACATGTTCTATTTAGTAGGTGATTTAGGTTTAGATGTAGCAGGGCTGTTAGTAATCATGCCTGGAAGCCTCTAGTCTAATTAAAACCAATAATCAAATGCATTTGTTCAATCTGTTTATTTAGTAACTAAGGAGACAGTGATTTAGCTGGTGTTGGATAGAATTTACCAAATGATTTAAACTGTGTTTTCTTTTTTTAGGCTGCCATTGTCTTATATTACATTTTGCCTAAAGATTTAAAGTATTCCAATGTTTGCATATTTGTCACACTTATTTGTTTCAAATCACTGTGAGGTCTCCACAAAATAACCTTAAAAACAAATCCAAAGTATTTTTTAAATATTCTTGCTCTACACCTAGTTTTAGCAGTGGAGGTATGTTGTAAGTTTTTTTAACATTAGAAATGACAGCTGTTTCTATGCGGCTCCGTGCAGTTTGCAGTAAATAACTTCACATTAAGAAACATATATTTTCCATCTCAGTATATTTGTCTCTTTTTCACCAACTTGTTGAACTGAAGCACACATTTGTCAACTTCTCATCTTCCCCCTCACTCTTACCCATCCTACTACTGAGGCATTCATACACATAAAAAAGACACCCACACACATACATGCAGAACAGAGACGTTGTGCTGTTTAAAACCGCAGTTGCTTCTTTCCTACTGGCATTTACATACTGCTTTCTGTGCCCATCTGTTACTGCCACAATAGGGGTGTCAGTCTTGCCAGTGCACTGACAGCTTATTGGGCATTCAGAATGATGGGCAGTGTAGTCATTGAAGAGACAGAGCAACATCTTTGTTCTGTTGTGAAATTACTATAATGTATATCTTTTCCTGTTGCTCATTACCAGTCAAGTATGCAGTTTGGGACACAGCCTGTCTCCCTCCCAAACGGACGTCTGCATCTTCTGTCATACTTTATACTCATATATAGATAATTTTGTTAAATTGCATTTAACTTATTGTCAGTAAATAATAGGAAGTGATCACAGCTTGTCATTGTTTTAGATCAGAAAAGACTGTCAGAGCTTTAGAAAGGAAACACATAGCTTTTATTTAAACCATTAAAAGCAAAGCCACAATTCTATATCTCCCCCACACTGCCTTTTCACTAATCAACCATGCTGCCACATGCTGTTCAGCCCCTGCATGATACAGACAGTGATGTTATTAGTATTGGTATGGTTTTTATCATTGCTTGTCATTGTTTTGGCTCTCGCTTATGCTCTTGAGGCAAAAATGCATTTTTTCAAAGCCCCGGTGATCCACACAATCCCCTCTGCTATTAAAAATAGCCAAATGTGACTGTTTCTCTTCAATGCTTGTTACACTCCATCTCTGTTTCTCCAGAAAAGGATAGCAGCAGGCATATTAGGAGAATTATATTAGTTATTGCATTTTGTTCTAATGAAATGTGCATAATTTAGTATTTAAAAACGGCTTGTAATTCTATTGCCAGCCAAAAATAATTATGCAGAGTCACAAATGTCACTTTGTTTAAATATTACTTGGCTATCTTTTACAGTCATTTAAAGAAATATAGAAATATAAAAATAGGGGTCAAGAAGATTAGCATTAATGTGCAAGTGTGGCTCTTTAAGTGTTAAATCAGAATACACTGTTTATTTAAAGATGGAACTATTTAATACATAGAAACATGGGTGGCACAGTGGGTAGTGCCATCGTCTCACAGCAGGGTCCTTTTTATGTGTGGTTTGCATGCTTTTTCTGTGTCTGCGTGGGTTTCCTCCTGGTGCTCCAGTTTCCTCCAACAAGTCCAAAGACAAGCAGTCCTGCCATTCTCCCAGTGAATCAGACCCACCGCAACCCTGACCAAGATGAAGCGGTGGTGAAACAGTCAATGAATAAATGAATGAATGAACATTACTCACTTTCTTAACCGCTTATCCAATTGGGGGGGCTGTAACAGCTGCAACAACTCCACAACACAACAAATATGCAGATCTGATTGTTCACAGCTAACAATGAACACAAGTGTCATAAGCTAGCCACTAGCAAGCACCATGCTATACTTACATCTGATCAGCATACAGCACATCCTTTGTATGCTTAATTACAATTGTGGTGATTCTGCCGAAACTTGACATAAGAACACTAAACTTCTCTTAATTATTACTGGTCATAAGTTCTCTTCACTAATGAAATTCCTCGCTCGTTTTAGTACGTCACGTTATTTTGTGCACCACCACACTTCATAGGAAATAACGACACAGCCAGAGTATAAACTATTTTGCCGCTTCACATGTGAATGAGTCTTTACTTAATGAGTCTTTACTTAATTCACTATAATGTGAATCTTTCCCAGGACCACCACAAAGCAGATATTATTTAGGTGGTGGATCATTCTCAGCACTAAATATGTGAAAATACATTATATGATTATAAAAATTATACTCATATTAATTTCTATCACATAATATTCTACACCTGTTATACACCTGGACAGGCGTGTCCCAATACTTTTCAAAACCAAATTCTCACCTAAGTGTTTGTTTATTTATTAATGTATTTATCTTTATTTGTTGTTTTAGTAAGCTTCTATTAAGCTTCTTTAATTGAGTCAACACCAAGTTTAGTTCACTATAATGTGAATCTTTCCCAGGACCACCACAAAGCAGATATTATTTAGGTGGTGGATCATTCTCAGCACTGCAGTGGTGGTGTGTTAGTGTGTGTTGTGCTGGTATGAGGGGATAATGTAATGGAATGTAATTGGAATGGAATGTACAAGAAGTTCAACAAGTTCAAGATGGGCGTTCACAAACTTTTGGCCATATAGTGTAGCTATTGAAGCTATTTCTTCAAACATTGGGAATGTCACTTTATACAATGGCTGCTTTTATGAGGTATATGTGGCCTTTGGGAGCAGGCTGAGGGAGTAGTGCATGCTGATCCTAACGTATAGCTCATACCGATTGTTTTGAATAATAGCTTACAAGGGAGGAGTAAGAGTAACACTGGGCGTTAATGAATCCCTGTGTAACATCTGCCGAGCCGCACTCCATACGCACGCTATTAAAGGGAGGTGATGGAAAGCAGCTTTTTTGGCAGACATTAATTGCTGCCACCGCCAGATGCCAGTTTTCCCTCCTGGCAGGTAGCAACATGATGGACATAATAGATTGCATGTGCTGAAACTACAAAGCAAGGAGTAAAATGAAATTATGTAGTCACAGCCTTCTCTCTTGTGTCTTATCTTTTTTATTTTTATATCAGCTACTGGGATTTTGTTCAAACTTAAGATTTAAATCAAAAGTAATGTTTTAAACTGCTGCACCGCATTATTATCCCCCAGCGTGATCCGCCTTTTTGTAATTAGCCTGTGTATCGCTGTTTGTCTAAACAAGGTGCAACATTTATAATTTTCACAGCATCGTTGCTAAGGGATTGGCTCACATGTCAGTGGAAGAGTACGCCTGGGTTTAAAGAAAGCTGTTGTGGGGGAGTGTGTGACTCATTCTGGTAGGAAGAAGGAAGCGTTGCTGTGATGGACAGGACCCAGCATTATTAAAACAATGACCTTGATGTGGCTTATAGAAATTGCCAAGTGGTAGCAGTTGTCACAAGTGTGTACTTTCACGCCTTAAAGTTTTTAGATTTGTTGTGTTCAAACTTTAAAACCAGTTATAGACGCAACAAGTTGATTCTTGTTAGAAGCTTCACTTTGTGGCAGAAGCTTATAATGCACAGTAACTGACAACATTTAAAAGTAGTACAAACACACATGTTACAAACTATCACACACAAACATACACTTTATGGCTAAAGGTATTTGGACACCAGACCATGAGCTTGTTGGACAACCTATTTTAAAAACAAATGATATTAATTACAGTGATCTCTGTGTGATCTTCTGAGACAGCGTCTCTCAAGACTTTGAAGAATGACCATTTAATCAAAAGAGCATTTTTATGGCTGGGCAGTGATGTTTGTACAGAAAGAATTAATTGATGTTCCAATTCATCCCAAAGCTGTTCAGTTGGGATGAAGTCAGGGCTTTATGCAGGCCCCTGGAAATGTACGTATTAACCTCTTGTGACCCTGTGGTCACATATGGGGACAAATACATTTTGGCTTTGTTATGCCTTATACCTCGTTCTGCTTAACTTAGACCTGTTGTCCCCATTAGTAGAAACTTTGTCTGCCATCTAGTGGTAGCAAAAGTACTAAACAATAAAGTAAAAACGATGAAAAATGCATATAAATTAAAGCTCGGGTCTTACATTTAAGCAAGTTTTTCTTCATGTTTTATAGACCTTGCTTTGTGCACATGGGTACATTCATGCTGAAACAGGAAAGGACCTTCCCTAAACTGTTGCTGCTAAGTTGGAAGCATTTAATTTCCTTTATATAACTGATTGTGGTAGAACTTTTCTGTCAGAAAGCAAACTCAGACACGAGATTTTTAGCTAAATTGAAGCACAATTGTGCATTCTTACATACAGCATAGAAGCATACCTCAGTAAGAACAACTAAGTAGGTCCTTTATACCCTATCGCCCTCCCCATTGCCAACCCTTCCTCCTCGCAGTCAGACACAAGAGAATCATCAGGAGGATGCCATGAAACATACATACTGTATGTTATATTTAAAAATAAGAAGATACATCTTGGTGCTATAGCGCCATAGAGTCTGCTATGTTTTAAATAATTCTGGTCTTGTGATGTAATAGCTTGTCTTTCTTAGATTTACTTTATTTTTACATCCTTGTTATGTTTATGTTGGCACATTCTATCTGATTGTTCTGTTCTCTTCCATGACCTTGGTCGCAGAGCTCTAAAAACCATCTTACTGAATTTGTGTTTTACATCCTACACTTAATGATTACTAAATATGTGAAAATACATTATATGATTATAAAAATTATACTCAAATTAATTTCTATCACATAATATTCTACACCTGTTATACACCTGGACAGGCGTGTCCCAATACTTTTCAAAACCAAATTCTCACCTAAGTGTTTGTTTATTTATTAATGTATTTATCTTTATTTGTTGTTTTAGTAAGCTTCTATTAAGCTTCTTTAATTGAGTCAACACCAAGTTTAGACAGTTATAAACATCAAATTAATTTGGTTTGTATTTATATCTAATCAGTTAGTGATTTAATGCTACCACACAAATGAGAAAATAACTGGCTTTCAGCATAAAAAATACATATAAATCAAATCAAAACCGTGAAACATATTTAAAAAACACAGTGTAAAAAATGACACTAGTTGCGTGGGAAGGTGTTTTAAGTAGGGGGCTGCCAACTAAATCTAAAAGTGTAAATCACACACACACACACACACACACACACACACACAAACACACAAAGACATAAACATGGCACAAACACACACTAACTACATGCTAACACTTTACCAACAAAACTCTAGACTGTATCTTAATATCTTAGCTGATGTTACAGGTGCTGAATAATCAAACCCTAATTAGTGTTATTATCACTGATGTGCTGCACTTGCATTACAGGTAGGTGTGACAACAAGTATTTGATCATTTAGCTGTTAAGAATTTTTGTAGACAGCGCAATAATGTCTGGGTTGTGGCTGCAACACACAGTCGGAAATTTGGCAACCTTTGGGTTATTTTAAGTGCAAATGTCTGCTGATTGGCTAATCCACAGTTTAAATAATATGTTTTCTGTAGTACAATTATGAAAGTGAATCCTTGTCCTTTTATCTAGATAAAATTGACAAAAAACGTATCACCAAAATAAAAAACAATAACCAGCTCCACTTATCAACGTAAAACATTCTGTTTCAGCCTGCACAAGCTGTTGTGTTCCAAATAATATTTGGAACATAAAGCAAGCAACACACTGTCAGAAATATGGCAACCTTTGGGTTATTTTAAGAGCAAATGATTGGCTAATCCACAGTTTAAATAATATGTTTTCTCTACAAATATTAATTAATACATGATACGAATAGCTGCCAATGAAAAAAGTATTAATGCATATGAAATAAACAAGCTGTGGGAGATATAGAGAGCAGAATATACAGGGTGTTAAATACACTGCATGATCAGGCCTGCACTGTAATATACTGTATATACACTGCCTGGCCAAAAAAAAGGTCACACACTCTAATATTTGGTTGGACCGCTTTTAGCTTTGATTACGGCACGCGTTCGCTGTGGCATCGTTTCCACAAGCTTCTGCAATGTGACAACATTTATTTCTGTCCAGAGTTGCATTAATTTTTTCCCAAGATCTTGTATTGATGATGGGAGATTTGGACCACTGCGCAAAGTCTTCTCCAGCACATCCCAAAGATTCTCAATGGGGTTCAGGTCTGGACTCTGTGGTGGCCAATCCATGTGTGAAAATGATGTCTCATGCTCCCTGAACCACTCTTTCACAATTTGAGCCAGGGCCAGTGATAGCTCAGTGGTTAAGGTACTGGACTAGTAAACAGAAGGTTGCCGGTTCAAGCCCCGCCACCACCAAGTTGCCACTGTTGGGTCCCTGAGCAAGGCCCTTAACCCTCAATTGCTCATCATGTTCCGCTCATTGTGTAAGTCGCTTTGGATAAAAGCGTCTGCTAAATGCTGAAAATGTAAATGTAAATGAGCCCGATGAATCCTGGCATTGTCATCTTGGAATATGCCCGTGCCATCAGGAAAAAAGGGGAAAAAAAAAAATCCATTGATGGAATAACCTGGTGGTTCAGTATATACAGGTGTTCAGCTGCCCTCATTATTTGGGCACATAACGTTGCTGAACCTAGACCTGACCAACTGCAGCAACCCCAGATCATAGCACTGCCCCCACAGGCTTGTACGGTAGGCACTAGGCATGATGGGTGCATCACTTCAGCCGCCTCTCTTCTTACCCTGATGTGCCCATCATTTTGGAACAGGGTAAATCTGGACTCATCAGACCACATGACCTTCTTCCATTGCTCCAGAGTCCAATCTTTATGCTCCCTAGCAAATTGAACCCGTTTTTGCTGGTTAGCCTCACTGACAAGTGGTTTTCCTAAGGCTACACAGCTGTTTAGTCCCAATCCCTTGAGTTCCCTTCACAGTGTGCGTGTGGAAATGCTCTTACTTTCACTATTAAACATATCCCTGAGTTCTACTGTAGTTTTTCTACCATTTGATTTCACAAAACGTTTAAGTGATCGCCGATCACGATCATTCAAGATTTTTTTCCGACCACATTTCTTCCTCAAAGATGATGTTTCCCCACCATCCTTCCACTTTTTAATAATGCGTTGGACAGTTCTTAACCCGATTTTAGTAGTTTCAGCAATCTCTTTAGATGTTTTCTCTGCTTGATGCATGCCAATAATTTGACCCTTCTGAAACATCTTTTCCACGACCACAGGATGTGTCTTTCGACATGGTTGTTTAACAAATGAGAAGCTACTTACTGCATCAGTTAGGGTTAAATAACTTGTTGCCAGCTGAAACATAATCACTCATGCAGTAATTATTCAATGGGAGGCTCTTACCTATTTGCTTAGTTAAATCCAAATGGTGACCTTTTTTTTGGCCAGGCACTGTATAATACATGTTTAATATACATATACAGTGGAACCTCAATTTAACAGACTAAAGGGGTGGTGCACTGGTCCGGAAAATGCTATTGTCCGAAACACAGCACTAAGGTCCACAAAAGTGCTAAACATGCACATATTACATGCACGTAAACAGTAAAATGAATATAAATAGATATGTAAATATATAATATAAAACCTGTAAATAAATATTAAAATTGGTGTACTGTACTACTGGGGAGAAATTTAATTTACCTTGTATGGTGGAGTTTTTTTTTTGCAGTGATTGTATAGTGGGGACTCTATACAAGTGGGGAGTATAGTGGGGAGTATCTATTATTCTGAGTCTGAAGCACTGCTGGGGGCTACTGGAGCAGTGCCGGTGCATAACTAAGCACTAGAACTTGATTGAGCATAAAACACAGAGAAAAAGGCGAGAACAAAGTGAGCTTCTTGACAAAATAAAGCCTATTACTCATGTAAACAGAAAGATGTGTGCCAGCTAGCGGACAGTTACTGAACTACTGGTCTTGGTACGCTTTTAGTGGGAATTTGAAACAATCGGACTGGACATTTGGTTTTCCAGATTTTGTCTGTTAAATCAAGGTTCCACTGTATGTATAATATACTAATATATAATATACATATGTGTAATATGCAAATACATGTATAACTTACAATTTAAGTGTATAATGCTATGAACTTACTGCATCAGGTTGCACACAGAGCACACAAAATAGTCTTGCCATTGGTCGAAATCCAGTTTAGTGGCATTTTTGCCATTTTAACATTGTAAAAAGGAATACTTGTATTTTTTTATCTAGGTAAAAAAACAAGCATGCACTTTTATAATTGTACTAAAATAAAACAAATAAAATTTAAGTATTATGCTAGTATTTAATAGATGACATACACAGTGATTTTTGAGCTACAATGTGAATCTTCATCTCAGCAAGACTTTTAAAATCTACATTGCATGTCACTGATGGGCTTTGATTAAAAAGGTTGTAGTTGGCTAAAACTTTGTAGTGACAGATGGTCTATGGTGTTTAAATTGCACCCATGATCGTTTGCCAAAGTTACACAGACCAATTTTTACTTACTTACAGGTGCTGTTTTGCCAGATTTCACAATTAGATTTTTTTAATTCATACAACAATAACCCAAAATGTTAAGTGATTTTCTCTTGGTAAACATGGCTAATTCTTTTTAATAAAATTATTAAAGGATTGTGTCGAACAGCGAGAGTCCAAGCCATGGGCATCAGACAACAAGACAATTCAGACGTGATGCTTGGATGGCAACTCTCCTCTCGGTAGCAATCACTCCTGTGTAGCAATTAACACCTGCATGAACAAATCAATGCAAATGCAATCACACTTTGTCTCTAAATGTCCTGCCCAGTCATGAAATTTGGCATGTGTGTGAATATGGGGAAGTTTCTAATTCTGTAATCAGTCAGTCCAGAGCACAGCTGAATGGCTGCACAAAAAAGTGAAAGATTTAATTTCTTGATCAAACATAAAACATCAATGCTAGTTTAATGCTCTGTAAAATCAAAGCAGTAATTCAGAAAAAGCAGAAAAGGAAAACATTTTCTGATAAGAAAGAAAACAGAGCACCAACATCCTTAATTGTAATGTAACATGGTTGTTATTAGTTTAATTGGATTTCCTTTTTGCTTGCTTTGAATTACAGGAGACGTGTCATCAGAGACGATTTTAAAATGAAAGCACGAGGAAAAAGGAAAAACCTTGTACCTCCTCAGCTGCAAATTTCCTCTCAGGCTGTTATTACCATGTGCCTCACAGATCTCATGCAGCACTAATACATAAACTCCATGTGTGCTTTCCTCTGGCAGGATCCATGATCTGTAGCATGCAGCCACAAGAGGAAAAATACGATTAACCCCCGGTGCAATGGTTCACAAACCCAAGCGGAGTGAATTTAAACACATGCACACATATACATAAAAAATACAAAATACATGTCATGAGTGTGATTTATTTTCCCCCGGTTACTCAGTTTCTAAAATACACTGAATTAAATTGTACAAATTTTAATAGTCATGCTCAGCATGTAGGTTGATTTGTCTGTCAGCAATTTGCAGTGATGGCACAAACAGGCCAAGCTGGATAGAGTATACTGAAACCTTACTTAACTATTAAAAAAAGAAAGCTTGCACCCAGGTGGCTCAGCGGTTCGACACCTCGGTTCGAATCTCGGCTCTGCTACTGGTCACAGTTGGCAGTGCCTGTGGCAGATACAAATTGGCCATTGTGTCTGCTGGGTGGGGAAATGACCGGAGTTGGCGGGGTCTTCAAAACTCTGTGCAAGGACACTGGTTAGTGAACAGAGGCACCTGTGCAAAAGCACGGGCATAAAGAAGGGGTCCGCTAGGACTGCGCACACGTCTGAGGGCATGTGAGCAGCAATATACCCTCCTCGAACGCATTTGACAGGAACCTGGCATGTTTGCACCAAAAATGTCAAGAACTCACTACGGACTGGGCTGAATAATGAAGAACTCCAATATTTTTTTTGCTTGTTATAACTTTTAGTTCAATTTAATTTTGTGTATGTACATATGTAAGTGTGCAACTTCTATTAATTTAAATTATCCTCCAGGCCACCCTGCTGGGGGTCCCTGCTGAATCTGGTTCCTCTCCAGGTTTCTTCCTGTAATTTTAAGTGAGTTTTTCCTTCACTGTCGCCCTTGGCTTGCTCAACAGGGGTTTTTGGTCAGTTGGTCCTGGATTCTGTAAAATTGCTTTGAGACGATGTCTATTGTAAAAATAAAATTGACTTTCTTAAGAACACATATCTGAAATGTACATTATTCAATGACTATATTACCAGCTACACCTAACATACAGAGGAAAATTATGGGTATTTAGTTACTGACTGCAACCCAGTTGCAGTGACACTAATATGGTGATGATATGGTTGTGTGTGTTGTTTATGTGTAGCAGGTGCTGCAGTGTTGTTGGTGATTTTTAAACACCTTACAATCAATGCTGGGTGGAGAATAGTGCTTCAATCAAAATGTAATACCTCTGGCTTTCTTTGGCCTAATAAGGAGGCCAGTCATTTTAAACATGATCTTTTTAGCTATACACCAGCAACTTATCTGAGAAGGTTTCTCGTAAGATTTTAAAACTACACCCATTTAGTCAATACAGCATTTGTATTTGCTGGACACCGATTATGGTCAAGAAAGCTCAATTAATGTTCCAGTTCATTCCAAAGCTGTTCAGTAGGGCTGAGGTCAGGGCTCTGTGCAGGCCACTGGAGTTTCTTTACACTGAGCTTTTCATCATGTCTTTATAGAGTTTGTTTTGTGCACATGTTTACAGTCATGCTGAAACATAAAAGGGCATAGAAGCATATAATTTTTATAATTTCCTTAAAAATAATAAATTAATTTATTATACTTGTTTGCAATTGTTGTGGCTGAAACACATTAAGTCCAAAATTCCAAAAATAGTTGTCCATATAATTTATATTACATAGTAGCCTAGTCCTTCTATTATATTAATGAGTATTGCTTAAGAATGCATTAGTGCAGTGGTCCCCAACCACCGGGCCGCGGACTGGTACCGGTCCCTGAGTCATTTATTACCGGGCAGCACAGAAAGAATAATTAATTAGAGATCGCTTCATCAGCAATGAAAACACTGCTTCCATTTCCAACACACAGGTGTTTATCATATCATATCACCCCCAGGTGGAAGCAGCGTCTTGTTGCAGTAAAAAAAGCGAATTTGTGAGTAGTATAGTAGTATCCTGCCGGCCCGTAAAATGTTTTCTTATATGAAACCGGTCTGTGGTCCAAAAAAGGTAGGGGAGCGCTGCATTAGTGTATAATTTTCAAGTACCTGATGCTCTATGTGGACAGTTTCAATTTCCATTATCCAATCTACTGTATTATACTGGTATAATTGTCAAACATTTTTATAACTGCTTTATTTTAATGAGTTGTTAATGAGTAGTTGATGCTAATTATTCAATTGGAAGTGCTATGTGTAAGCTTTTTAAGTAACTGAAGGGAATTGTTGGCACTAAATACTATTATTTTTTAAAGTAACTGAAAACAAACCGAATTTCATAAACTGGACCCTGAGATTTATTGGTTATCTAAGTATAAACCTGTAAACGTTTTATTTAAAATTGAAAGAGATTTAGTTCACAGCCTACACTACAAGGACAGTTAGAGTTTACAGGCTACATTGTTGTCATTGTGTGTGGTGTATTGCTTCTTGGGTCTGGTAAGGAAAAGCCATTAAGGAACCTAAGAGGTCTGGCTACTGTTGATGAGAAGTAATAGATTGAAGGCTTATCAGGTGTGGATCCTGTAGATAAGTGGCCACAGCATGTGTTCCCTGCTCACATCTTTAATTTTTCTCACAGCAGGATGTTAACAACATAAAACAAAAGACACTGTCCCTGACAAACGGTTTTAAATGGTCCAGTATCTGGATCTAATCTCTGGAGTCATGGAGAGAAGGTGGCCTTATAAATAAAGGAAAGGCTTGACACTATCTGTTGGGCTAAAGTTCATAAATTCTAAATACAATTACATCAAGTATTTTATTTACACCATAACCTTTGCTGCAGAAATATAAATTGTCATGAAATATGTATTCTTGATCATGTATATCAAATAGAAAAAATCAAAAATATTACCTTTTGCAACTATAACAATCTTCATTTGTCTGTGGAGGCTTTTCAGATTTTGGAGTTTGTCTGTGGGAGTTTGTGCCAATTCTGTTGAAAGAGCATTTGTAAGGTCAGACACTGATGTTGGACAATAAAAGGCCTGGTTCACAACTGAGGTTCATGTTTAACCCAACTCATCTTAAGTCTTTTTAGATCTTGTTTTGGGCACAAAGCATATTTATTTGTTTTATATAATAATATAATTAATATTAAATATATATTTGGCAATCGGTATGGCTAAAACACATAAACTCAGTAACTGAACATACTGCTGTCTATATACCAATCTGCCATAACATTAAAACCACCTAATTGTTTCTACACTCACTGTCCATCTTATCAGCTCCACTTACCATATAGAAGCACTTTGTAGTTCTACAATTACTGCCTGTAGTCCATCTGTTTCTCTACATACATTTTTAACCTGCTTTCACCCTGTTCTTCAATGGTCAGGTACTGAGCAGGTATTATTTAGGTGGTAGATCATTCACAGCACTGCAGTGACACTGACATGGTGGTGGTGTGTTAGTGTGTGTTGTGCTGGTATGACCGCTCATCAGACACAGCAGCAGCTCTATTAGACACTCCTACCTAGTTGGTTCACCTTGTAGATGTAAAGTCAGAGACGATCGCTCATCTATTGCTGCTGTTCGAGTTGGTCATCTTCTAGACCTTCATCAGTGGTCACAGGACGCTGCCCACGGGGCACTGTTGGCTGGATATATTTTTGGTTGGTGGACCATTCTCAGTCCAGCAGTGACAGTGAGGTGTTTAAAAACTCCATGAGTGCTGCTGTGTCTTATCCACTCATACCAGCACAACACACACTAACACACCTCCACCATGTCAGTGTCACTGCAGTGCTGAAAATGATCCACCACCCAAATAATACCTACTCTGTAGAGGTCCTGTGGGGGTCCTGACATTTGAAGAACAGCATGAAAGGGGGCAAACAAAGCATGCAGAGAAACATATGGATGACAGTCAGTAATTGTAGAACTACAAAGTGCTTCTATATGGTAAGTGGAGCTGATAAAATGGACAGTGAGTGTAGAAACAAGGAGGTGGTTTTAATGTTATGGCTGATCGGTGTATAATCTATTGTTTTTTTTGCTGTAAAAAGTTTAAAGATTTAAAAATTTAACAATTGATTAAAGTGTTTTTAAAGCTATCCCAATAACAACTACAATGGTTCTTCAAAAAGTTTTCGCACTTTTTTTAACACTATTTATTAAGAATTTTAAAACCAAATTACATCACTTTTCTACAGTCACCTTCCGATGCATTTTTCCCAGCGTCGTACCAACTTTTTAATGCCATTAGCAAAAAATGTCACTGATGCACCGCTGCTTTCACATTATCATCATATAAAAATCTTCTTCCTCTTAAAGCTTCCTTGAGTGGTCCAAAAAGATGGAAATCAGATGGCGTTAGATTCAGACCATAAGCTCTCTCTCAGTCTCTCTGACATGAACAATTACTACTCATCCCACCTCACAGTTTCCAAAGACAATATAAAAGTGTGGAAACTTTTTGAAGATCCCTTGCATCATTCATGGATTGAAATATGACCGTAATCACCTGACTGAAAAATCACTGGGGCTTGGTTTAAAATGACTAAATAGCTAAAAAAGTAAAAAAGAAAAACACAAACTAGCAAACTTTGGTCAACTTATTGAGAAAGTGCCATTGAGCGGGTACATTTACAAAATACATGTGCCTATTCTGGTAATATAAAATGGAGCCACACAAACTATAATACAGAAATGAATTAATGTCTAATGAAAATAACCAGTAAATATTGGTGACGGCTGTGGTGGGTCTGGCACCTCATTGATACATCGTGCACAAGGCCGGATTACACCCTGACCTAACGCCAATCTACTGCAGCACACCATTTATTAAAGCTGAAACTAACTATTATGCTCTGCATAATCTTAAAACCTGGAATAAATCAAGAGTACCTGGTATAGAACACTGCAAACTCCTCATAAACAGTAACCAAATATGAGATTCAAACTCTGCCAGTGTGTTTGCACTGAAAATGTCCAGACTGGACTGAATACTGAAGAACTCAAATTTTCACTAGTTATAACTTAGTTAACATTAATTTTGCGTATGTTTGGTTTGTGTAATTTTAATTCTTTTTAATTATTCTTCAGGCTCGGGTCCCTGCCATACCTGGTTCTTCTCACAGTTTCTTCCTGTTATTTTTTATTTTTTTTGCATTTTTCCCAATTTTCCTCCCAATCTAGTCATATCCAATTACCCGATTGCATTATGCTTCCTCTCTACTGATGTTGATCTCCACTCTGACTGAGGAGAGCCGAGACTAACACACGCCCCCTCCGACACATGTGCAGTAGCCGACCGCATCTTTTCACCTGCACGAGGCGAGTTTTTATGTGGATCAGCTTTGTGTTCAGAGAGACACACCCTGAATGTATTATCCCTTGCCTCTGTGTAGAGACCATCAATCAGCCAGTAGAGGTCGTAATTACATTATGAGTTATGAGGTCCCCTCTGGCACCCTCCTTGAACAACAGCCAATCGTTGTTCGTGCAGGCACCAAGCCTGCTGGATGGATTCTTCCTGTAATTTTTTTTTTTGAAATGCGTTTTCTCCCCATTTTCCTCCCGATTTAGCGCACTCAATTTTGTCTTTCGCTGCTGATAGATGCCTGAAGATGAAGGAGAGCACGTCGCTGTACACGCCTCTTTCAACACGTGCACAGCCCTCCTCTTCTTGCTCATGCATTCTGCACAGGCGTCTCTTTCGCCAATCAGGGTCCTTACACAGCATATGAACACCCACCCACCCTGCAGATACGGTGGCCAATTAGTATCTGCTGCAGGCACTGCCAATTATGCCCGCTAGATGGCATCCAGCCAACCGGTGGCAACACCGAGTTTCGAACCGGGGAGTTCAGAAACTTGGTGCAGGTGTGCAAGCGGAATATCCCGCTGCGCCACCTGCGAGCCCTCTTCCTGTAATTTTAAGAGAATTTTTCCTTGCCACTATCGCCTATGGTTTGATCAACAGGGGTTTTGGGTCTGTTGGTCCTGGTTGCTGTGAAGTTGCTTTAGGATCATGTCTATTATTATAAATGCTATACAAATAAATTAGACTTGATTTGACTTGACAGTGCCTCCATCCATTCCAATGTAATAATGCCTTTTATGCAAATTGTTTTAAGTAAATGTTTCTATAAAATCTAACCTAATAAGTGTCTATATCCTTTCTGGCTCCAACAAGGCTCCTGCATTAAGATTTTGAGTGCTTTACAAGTCATATATAATATAAAGCACATTTTATAATGTCTGTAATGAAACTGTGGAGTTTTGACTTGGTGTCAGCTGTGGCTTTTTTCTAACATTGAGGTTTTGTTCTTTTGTCAGTCTGCTTCAGAGTAATTACATTTGAAATGATTCAGCATACAATTGCTGCATCATTAGATTTTTAATGCACACAAATCACAGCAGGGCGAAACCTTATTGGAAAGGGAAAAACTTATTCAGTGCTTCCTCCCCTGATAAATGCTCACTAGCTCTCTGTGCCTCTGGTGCCCATTTGTTATATTTCATTATTTATTTATCAAGTCCGCATATCATTTTAGCTAAAGGTGATATAGAAACAAGTGCCCAAGCTTGACGAAATCCTTTGGTTATCAATGGTAGATGAGAAAAAAGCCAGAGGTTTACAAGATATGAGAAAGATTTCCCCAAATCGTCTTTTTCTTTATCACACAAAAGCCTTATGGACAAGGAGGAGCACAGCGGCCGGATAGAGCAGAATGTGCAACTAAGCCAAAGCTAAGATAACAAAGGCAAGTAAGATAAACAACCCCTAGTGGCTTATTCTTACTCCTCTGCAGCTGAGTCATGCACCTTCTCCTCCGCCTTCACCCACACACTGCAATCATCAGTGTTATACCAACATCTACAGTGGACATTTCAGACTAATATAAATATGCAACACACAAGCCATCTTAACAAGTGGTATTTAAACTTTGGGCCCTCCGGCCCAGTGGGCCTGCCTTCGGAACATGTAGGAGAGTTACTTTTTTGTGCAATAGTGTTTTTTGCTTTTGGTAGGAGAAGTAAAGTTTTGTTGAGAGAGCTTGTAAAACTTTACTAGATGTATAAAGGGCACTGCTTTCTCTAATCTTTTAAAACAGGGGTGTCAAACTCATTTTCACCGAGGGCCACATCTGCATTATGGTGGCCCTCAAAGGGCCGATTGTAACGTATCCTGCTGTGATTGCAGTCTGCCTTTTAAGTCTTGGACAATTTGTTGTTTTTCTTGGAGGCTAAATTCTGTGTTTGGTGTCAAAATGGCAAATTTGTTCTGTATATTTATAATGTATATCTACAGTTATATTGTACTTCTTTACCACAGACACGGCCTCATAACACAAGAGACATGCAGTGCAGCTCTGTAATCTGTTTACCTTCCTTCTGCTTCAATTTCCTCTTATTGTACATTTTGGGATTATTTGTAAATATTTCTCAACATCACTTGTTGGAAAACCGCCTCAGTTAAACGCTGATGTGGAAACACTGCCATCTAGTGGCGGGATGCGGTCACTTTGCAGGTCACAAAATCGGCATGCATTGTGGGCGATGCAGTTTATGTACGATTTTACAGTGTATTTTAAGACAATCGTACGTGTTAGTTGGTGGATTAGATACTTGGCCCTAGATGTGAATGATAGAATAAATGGATGGATATTTGATGCAGATCAATGCATTGGTTCCCATTCCCAAGTTTTTCCATTTTGTGTTTGTTTCTTGGATATGCTCACCCACTGTGAAAATACACAGAATGCAATAGTCAGTGAAGAGGAATAAATTGATAAGTAAAACTGATCTATTACCAGTTTTTATAAATCCAACAAAAATAAATTTTACTATTTGGCACTTTTTGTGTCATACTGTTTATGCAGTGAGCTAGTCAGCCTGCTGTAATGGTATAGAAAAAGGAAATGTTGATGTGAACATTTTATCCTCAAAGTTGATGTGTTAGAAGCAGGAAAAATGCGCGTGTAAGGATTTAAGTGAATTTGACAAGGGCCAAATTGTGATGGCTAGACGACTGGTTCAGAGCATCTCCAAAACTGCAGCTCTTGTGGGGTGTTCCCGGTCTGCAGTGGTCAGTGTCCATCAAAAATGGTCCAAGGAAGGAACAGTGGTAAACCGGCGACAGGGTCATGGGCGGCCAAGGCTCACTGATGCACGTGAGGAGCAAAGGCTGGCCTGTGTGGTCCGATCCAACAGACGAGCTACTGTAACTCAAATTGCTGAAGAAGTTAATGCTTGTTCTGATGGAAAGGTGTCAGAATACACAATATCGCAATACAATATTAGGAAGGTGGTCATAATGTTATGCCTCATTGATATATATATATATATATATATATATATATATATATATATATATATATATATATATATATACATATATAAACAGGCATAACTGATTCTGTACATTCATGAAGGCAGTGGTGGTAGCTGTAGTTTATTTTTACCTTAGGGTTACCACAGATCTTATTGCTTCTCTGGTAATGTGAACACTGTGTCCTTCACTGACTCACTGACAAACCTACTGCGATGGGCAGGCAGTAGATCGGAGATAAATGACTTCATTAAAGTGTGAATTACATTGAGCTGAAATCATCTGCATATCCCCATTGTGCCACTGAAGATTAGCAACTGTGTAGATCAATATCTTTTAGCAAAGTGATAATGTTACCTGTTCACGTCAACGCAGGACTTAATCTGAAAAAAAGAGGCTTAATGCTGAATTGTTAAAGATAAACATTTGCAGAATTTATATATTTTGCTGCACCAGCTTCAAATAACTGTGATTTAGAAATTAGAAAGTATGTAGAAAGATAGAAATGTACACTATTTATTGTTATTCTTTTTATTGTATTTTCATCTGATTTTATTTCATCAACATCCTGGTCAGAGTCAAGGCATTATAGATGCCTTTTCAGGGTCATGGAGGTGTAGACGTCTGGCTGGCCGATAGCACTGCTGAGATTTAAACCCAGATCTTAGCAGTGGTGGGTTAGTATAATAGACTGCTGTGCCACCTGAGTGCCTCAAATGTATTTTTATTTGGTAAGTAAGGGTTTTGTAAAACAATTAGTAAAATGCAGTTAAAAGAGGAATATGTGATCTGGTTTATTTAACATTTTAAAGTACAAAGAAATAACTATTAATGTTTTATCTGACAAACTTAATGATATTTTGTAAATATAAACTAATTTTAATTTTAATGCCTGCAGCACACTCAAAAAATTGCAGGAGTAAAATACAGGAGTAAAATATGGGTAAAATGTTTATAAAATTTTTAAGTAAAAGACAGATCTACCAAGGATTTAGCCTTTGCAAGCAAAGATGAATTGCAGCTAAGCACATTGTCAAACTTAGTGAGAGAATTGTCAATCAGTTTAAAAAGAATAATTCTCAATGCAAGTTAGTTCATTCACCATCTACTGTACGCAATATGGTTAAAGTAAGTAAATTCAAAAATATCAAGGCCTACAAGAAGCAATGCATGAGACGAAAAGGACCAGCCAGACTGGTATAAGTGAAAGATGCAAAAGCCAACAGCTATCAAAGTATGGACATATGCTGTCATCCAGGTGACTGGATGACTTTTCCCAGCAAGACAGTGTCAGACCTAATTTTGCAAATGCTACAACAGTGTGACTTTGTACACACAGGGTCTGTTCTAGCTACCTTGCAGTCTACTGCCTACACAGGCAGCTGCCTAAGTACAGAGGATTCTAAAGTTAGGTTATTCGAATACGCTACTTAGACAGCAAATCCATCAGTTTTCGCTTACTAAGCTAACACAGTTAGCCTCATGCCATTCAAACCAATAGAATGAGGTGGCACAACGCGCTAGCATGTCAACTAACATCTCCCTCCGTGTACCGAAAATGGTTAAACTGTCCCTGACGAGCCTGAACTTGCAAATAAATGACACTTGTACAAGTTTATACAAATGAAAAATCAATAATTTATTTACATTTGAAAAAAACTTATTCTTTTATAGCTCCGCATTCGTCCGCCACATTTGTAATTTTTTTTTTGAGAAAAGTTGTGCCGCACTGATTGCTGGGATTGCCTTCACCGCTAAGAAAGCATCAAATGCTCCCTCATTATTCAGTCCAAAATACCATTCAAATTTAAGGTGCCTTACTAGACAGCATTTTGAGGCATCTAAGAATTCAAACAGCCTTCTTCTCCGGAGCGTGCATAGGATGACGTAAAATGCTGTCTATGTAGAGAGCTTACTAGGTTTTCAAACACACCCACAGAGTGCCTTTGCTTGACTGGTCTGACTGCAGTGCAGCTCTGTATCCTATTGAAACTGTATGGTGCATCATGGACAATCAGACCATGCAGAACATGGAATATACAGCTGAGATCATGTACTAAGCAGGAATGGAGAAAAATTCTACTCACAAAATTAGTGTCTTCAGTTCCCAAATGATTAAAAGTGTCATTAGTTGGAAAGGTGATGTAACACAGTGGTAAACATGCCTCTACTTTTTTGAGTGTGTTATGGTAGTCAAATTCTAAATTTATTTATATTTACAAAGTACAGTCACGGCCAAAAGTTTTGTAATGCAAAGTGCCACTTTGCATTAACTCTAGATTGTTATGATGAGTGATCAGATAAACTGCAATTAATTGCAAAGTCATTCCTTGCCATAAAACCTCACAAAAACCCATTTCCACTGCATTTCAGCCCTGCCACAAAATGACCTGCTAACATAATTTCAGTGATTTTCTCGTTAGCTCAGGGGAATGTGTTAACAAGGACAGTTCAGCTGATATCACTCTGTCATGCTGATTGAATTAGAAGAGCTGACTGGTTACTTTAAAAGGGGGGGGTGGTGATTAAAATCATTGTCTTCTTCTGTTAACCATGGTTACCTCCAAGAAAACATGTGCAGTCATCATTGCTTTGCATCAAAAGGACATTGCTTCACAGGCAAGGACATTACTACTTGTAAGATTGCACCTAAATCAACCATTCGAAATTTGGGTCTATGACCAGATCTTAATCCTATTGAGAATCTGTAATCAATTCTCAAAAAGTGGGTGGACAAACAAAAACACAGACATTGTGATAAACTTCAAGCACTGATTAGGCAAGAATGGGTTGCCATCACTCAGGATTTGGCCCAGAAGCTGATATTTAGCATGCCAGGTCAAATTGCAGAAGAGTCAACACTGTAAGTGTCTGTCTGAAAACCTAGTGAGCTCTGTACATAGACGCATTTTACGTCATCATACATGCACTTCCGAAGACATAATTCTTAGATGCCTTAAAATGCTGCCTACTAAGGTGCCTTATTTTAAAGCTATAAACTGATTGAATATGTGGTAGAACTTTTCTGTCAGAAAGCAAACTCAGACACAAAAGATTCTTTTTAGCTGGATTGAAGTTTAATGAAAGCACAATTGTGAATTATTACATACAGCATAGAAGCATACCTCAGTAAGAACAACTAAGTAAGTCCTTTATACCCTATCGCCAACCCCTCCTCCTCGGAGTCGGACACAAGAGAATCATCAAGAGAATGCCATGAAACATACATGTGTGTTATTCAAAATAAGAAAATAAATATTTCTGGTCTTGTGATGCAATAGCTTGTCTTTCTTAGATTTACTTTGTTTTTACATCCTTGTTATGTTTATGTTGGCACATTCTATCTGATTGTTCTGTTCTCTTCCATGACCTTGGTCGCAGAGCTCTAAAAACCATCTTACTGAATTTGTGTTTTACATCCTACACTTAATGATTACTAAATATGTGAAAATACATTATATGATTATAAAAAGTCCCTTACTCATATAAATTTCTATCACAAATAACAAGGGAGCATCTAATGCTTCCTTAGCGGTGAAGGCAATCCCAGCATTCTGTGTGGCACAACTTTTCTCACCAAAGATTTCAAATATGGAGTTCTTTTCAAATGTAAATAAATTATCATACATTTTTAATTTGTATAAAGGTGTGCAAGTGTCATTTATTTGGCAATTTGGGCTTGTCAGTGACAATGTAATTGTTTTTGGAGACGTTAGCTGGCATGCTACTGGGTTGTGTTGCCTTAGAGTATTGGTTTGAATGGCCTGAGGCTAACTGTGTTAGCTAAGTAAGCCAAAACTGTGGTGACTTAATCATCATAATCACTGTTTAAGTAGTGCGTCTGAATAACCTGCCTTAACAGTTAAAAAACTTATAAAATGCTTATAATTACATTTACAGCATTTAGCAGTCGCCTTTATCCAAAGCGACTTGGAGTGCAGTCACATTATACAGTCTGAGCAATTGAGGGTTGAGGGCCTTGCTCAAGGGCCCAACAGCAGCAACCTGGCAGTGGTAGGGCTTGAAACAGTGACCTTCTGATTACTAGTCCAGTACCTTAACCACTAGGCTACAGCTTGCCTTTGTACTTCAGTATACCATAGAAACATCTGACAAAAAGATCTAAAACACTAAAGCCATCAAAATTTGTGTCAGTCTCAAAATGTTGGCCACGACTGTACTGTTTTATTGGTCAGCAAAAACACTGAAAATCTTTTCTTTTCTTTTGTCAGTTAAATTAGGGTTTAAGGGAATTAACAAATCACAGATTCTTGTTTTTACACATTTATACGTATTTTACATTAGTATTTACATTTAGGCAATCGACAAATACTATTATTTAGAGCAAATTAGAGTAGAAAAGAGGCTACGGTATACAGAAGTAAGGTTTAGAGCCTTATTCAGAGGCCCAACAATGGCAGCTTGCATGGCGGTGGGGTGGATTATTAAATACTCTTTGATTGTACTTTTTTCCTAGTAATGGAAAACCAGCACCGGGAACGTACGTAAACAATCAGCTGTTGCCGCACATACAGCCCGGTTCTTCGCCGTCTTCCCCCGCTGCCCGCTGCAGCTGTAGAGTAGCTCTGATTGAGCAGAATCTTAGTGGTAATTGTATAGAGCTCCTCTCGACCTTCTCTGTCACGAGCGAAACGGGGGCCATCATTCATTGGTGCCATTACTTGCCTGCTTGCCGTGAATAATGCAATTTGTATCCTCCATGGAGTGCATCCAGAACAACAGCAACTCCAATAAACAAACAGCCCATCAGAGTAGAAATCCACTTAGAGCAGTGGTCAGGCTAGAACACAGTGTAGTAAATACACGCTTCAAGTGCTGGGATAACACCTGGGTGAATTTAGTCTCCTTTTAACTGGATATGAGGAGATTCTCTAGCACCCAGCAAAATTAGTTTCTCAGTGTTTGTTTATAATTTTCAGAAAGGTACTTGAAAAATTCGTTTTGCATCAATATTGAAAGGTGATCTCAAGTATAATTTTTTACTTATTTGAAAGCTGGGGTTAGAGGGCAGGATCAGCCACTGTATGGTGCCCCTGGAGCCAAGAGAGTTGAGAGCCTAGCTCAAGGGCGTAACAGTGGCTGCTTGGCAGAACTCTTAACCCTTTTGATTGATAGCCCAAAGCTCTACCCACTAGGCTACCACTGTCTGCAAAGGTTAATGTTAAGTTAGGGTCACTGACTGAGAAACAAATCTCCCTTTACTGGAGAATTAGATAACATGACAGGCTGTCCCAACCGTCTGCAACAAACCAGCCCTCAAAAACAGAACAGACAGGCAACTATCAGAACCAGTTCCTGGCTGGCTATGAAAGAACAGAACCTTTACCCCACCAGGCACCTCCAGCACATAAAGTGGTTTAATGGCCATTTTACTTTAAATAAATGAGCATCAAAAAAATCCAGCATATCATTGCAAAATGAATGCGCACGGTAAACAGCAGAACAGATCAACCACACAGCAGCATAAAATCATAACCACTGCTTACCTGAGCTTCTCTTCTTTAAATTAAGACAAATCTATACTCGTGTGTTGTTCCATTAGGGATATAATCCACTTTTTTGTAAATGTTTTCCTTTATGTTTCCAGAATATTTACAGAATATATAAATCAATATCCAACAGATAATTTATTCTCTCGGCTTTTGCAGTTAAAAAGTTAACTGAGCTGCCACTTATACATCTCCAACCAATAAAGAGAGAGTTTTTCCAATTGCCAGCTCACCTAAATAATGCTCATAAAAAAAATAGCATATCTTGCTTTGGATTGAAAAAAAAAAAAAAAAAGAAATTCCACCTTATACGGCTGTTTTTCAAGGCCTAAACAATGACTGAATCTCTGAATCAAATGCGCACTGATCCATGGTGTTGTTTACGCACAACACCGTAATGAAATAAAGTGAGCAAAACTAATGATTCTTTACCATAGATAAGAGCACAGCTACCTGATTCAATTCCTATGAATAATTAGTTTGAAAAGAGTCATTTGACTTGTTTTTATCGCTCATGCACGGAAGAAAGCGTGCAGCACAACGTTTTTGTGCTGTTTTAAACGTTCTCAAATGGTAACCTGTGTATCCTAGGCATACTTAAATATGGTCATTTTCAGTATTGTGTAAAAAGTAATATTGAATATGTCGATATTTGTGATATGTGAATTTACCACCCAGCCCTAACCTTAACTATAATGTTTAAACAAATTTAACTACAGTGGGGCCAAAAAGTATTTAGTCAGCCACTGATTGTGCAGGTTCTCCTACTTAGAAAGATGAGAGAGGTCTGTAATTTTCATCATAGGTACACTTCAACTATGAGAGACAAAATGAGAAAAAAAAATCCAGGAAATCACATTGTAGGATTTTTAAAGAATTTATTTGTAAATTATGGTGGAAAATAAGTATTTGGTCAATAACAAAAGTTCAACTCAATACTTTGTAACATAAGCTTTGTTGGCAATGACAGAGGTCAAACATTTACTGTAAGTCTTCACCAGGTTTGCACACACTGTAGCTGGTATTTTGGCCCATTCCTCCATGCAGATCTCCTCTAGAGCAGTGATGTTTTGGGGCTGTCGCTGGGCAACACGGACTTTCAACTCCCTCCACAAATTTTCTATGGGGTTGAGGTCTGGAGACTGGCTAGGCCACTCCAGGACCTTGAAATGCTTTTTACAGAGCCACTCCTTCGTTGCCCGAGCGGTGTGTTTGGGATCATTGTCATGCTGGAAGACCCAGCCACGTTCCATCTTCAATGCTCTCACTGATGGAAGGAGGTTTTGGCTTAAAATCTCACGCTACATGGCCCCGTTCATTCTTCCCTTAACACGGATCAGTCGTCCTGTCCCCTTTGCAGAAAAACAGCCCCAAAGCATGATGTTTCCACCCCCATGCTTCACAGTAGGTATGGTGTTCTTGGGATGCAACTCAGCATTCTTCTTCCTCCAAACACGACGAGTTGAGTTTTTACCAAAAAGTTCCATTTTGATTTCATCTGACCACATGATATTCTCCCAATCCTCTTCTGGATCATCCATATGCTCTCTGGCAAACTTCAGACGGGCCTGGACATGTACTGGTTTAAGCAGGGGGACACGCCTGGCACTGCAGGATTTGAGTCCCTCTTGGCGTAGTGTGTTACTGATGGTAGTCTTTGTTACTTTGGTCCCAGCTCTCTGCAGGTCATTCATCAGGTCCCTCCGTGTAGTTCTGGGATTTTTGCTCACCGTTCTCATGATCATTTTGACCCCACGGGATGAGATCTTGCGTGGGGCCCCAGATCGAGGGAGATTATCAATGGCCTTGTATGTCTTCCATTTTCTTACAATTGCTCCCACAGTTGATTTATTCACACCAACCTGCTTGCCTATTGCAGGTCTACAATTTTCTTCCTGGTGTCCTTCGACAGCTCTTTGGTCTTGGCCATGTTCGAGTTTGGAGTCTGACTGTTTGAGGCTGTGGACAGGTGTCTTTTATACAGATAACGAGGTCAAACAGGTGCCATTAATACAGGTAATGAGTGGAGGACAGAAGAGCTTCTTAAAGAAGAAGTTACAGGTCTGTGAGAGCCAGAAATCTTGCTTGTTTTGGGTGACCAAATACTTATGGTCCACCATAATTTACAAATAAATTCTTTAAAAATCCTACAATGTGATTTCCTGGATTTTTTTTTCTCATTTTGTCTCTTATAGTTGAAGTGTACCTATGATGAAAGTAGGAGAACTTGCACAATCAGTGGCTGACTAAATACTTTTTGGCCCCACTGTAATACTTTAGCAACTGTTTGTTTGGATTTTAACGTCATGTTTTACATGTTTTGGTTATATTCATGACAAGAACAGTAGTTACTCATTACACAAGGTTTTATCAATGGGGGGAATTTAGTGTCTCCATTTCACTTCACTTGCATGTCTTTGGACTGTGGGAAGAAACCGGAGCACAGTACTCCTATGCAGGCACGGGGAGAACATGCAAACTCCACACAGAAAGGACCCGGACTGCCCCACCTGGGGATCAAACCCAGGACCTTCTAGCTGTGAGGCGACAGTGCTACCCACTTAGCCACCGTGCCGCTTAAGTAACTGTCAATAAAACATATGCACAGATGTTTAACTCCAACTAATCTAGATAAGTATACAGTTCTACTTGCCTGCCAGTTAGTTTGCTGTCAATGTGCACTACTTCTTAGGTGTTCTGGTGTAAGAAAAAATGATTTACAAAAACATCTGCAACCCACAAAGAGAAAGTGGACAGAACAGGGAAGGCAAAAAAAGGGAGAACTAAATGTTACAATATGACAGGCTGCCCCGACCATCTGTGACAAACCAGCCCTCAGAAACAGAACAGACAGGGAACTATTAAAACCACTTTATCCACTGATATCCAGCATGACAGGGTGAATTGCATAATATAAGCACTGTAAATATTGAGTCTTTGCATTAACATTGATGTATTTGTTAATAACAGTTAAAAAACGTTGAAACGCTTATAACTGTACTTCAGTATACCATATAAACATCTGACAAAAAGTAACCACTTCATTCAGCTTAGGGTTGTGATTGACCCAGAACCTTCCTTGAAACACTAAAGGCCAGGCAGAAATACACTCTAAGCAATGGATTAGTCATTTGCAGAGCTTTACACCCTCACTAGCTCACACTGTGAACAAACAGCCACTTTGTTTATGTACCAAGACTAGAACCTGCCTCGCTACAGAAAGTGTAAGGCGAATCCCACACACAGTCAAGAATAGAAATATAACTTATTTGCAAGTATTTAATCAAGGTAGAATAATACTATGACTAAAAAGCCATTAACAAAAAGGGGAGAATCGTAAATAAACAAGGTGGCTGAATTCATACAAACAAAGTAACAAAGACATTAAAACTAGGGCTGTCGAAGTTAACGCGATAATAACGCATTAACGCGATTTCAATTTAACGCGATTAAAAATAATAGTGCCGTTAACGCAAATTCTAGTTAATGTTGAGACTTGACTGGTAGAACTACAACGCTCGGTTACATTATGTTAACAAACCGCAAATGAAAAACGGTGGCAAGTCCGACATTATGTCGGACTTGCCACCGTTTTTCATTTGCGGTTTGTTAACATAATGTAACCGAGCGTTGTAGTGATGCACTTATAAAGAAATAAATACACGCTATATTCACAAGTTGTCGGGAGCAGAACACTTTTATTAACTTATTCTGTTAAGGTACCAAATACCGGAAAGCTGAGTCAAGCACGTTAGTCCATGCACTATGGAAGCCCCAAAGGGTCAAAACACACTCACTTCGTGTAGAAACGGCCATCAAACCATTGTCACAATACAACCACAGAAAAGTCTGTTACAATAACTACGCCTTATCCCACCTAAAGCACCGCTGATCTACAATGTTTGCTGATGGAGAAATTCTAAACTACAATCTGACATTTACTGCCTAGTATGTGAGTGAATAAAACTCCCTTACAGTTTTCTCTTGTCCCAGCAGTTTTTAACATCAGTACATTTAGCATAAAATGTGTTCACCATTTTAATTGTAACATTTCACATAAAAATCCTTGTTTTCTATAACATTTACACAGATTTTTTTTAATGCGATTAATCGCGATTAACTATATGAAATTCTGAGATTAATCGCGATTAAAAATTTTAATCGTTTGACAGCCCTAATTAAAACATCCACAACCCACAACAGAGAATGTGGATAGAACAGGGGTAGTGCAAAAGTGAAAACTGGATGTCACAATATGACAGAGTGTTCCATCTGTCTGTAACAAACCAGCCCTCAGATACAGACCATATAGGGAACTAATAGAATCTGACAGGTTGGCTATGAATTAATGGAACCCCTACCCTACTATCCCATCCCCCTTGTAAATGTTGACAACCCCTGTCAGCAATACACCAAACTGAACCAAGAATTCCAGCATCACAGCTTCAGAAAAAAGCAGGTGTGCAAACAATGGAGCTGGCAAAAATGAAAGAGAGAACCTGTGATATATAGGGGAACTTCCACCTGGAGCATATCCATTATTATAAGGCACAGGTGATTGTCAGTGAATATAGATTGATACATCTCATGCTACTAAGCCTATCCAAAATAAGCTGTGCAGAAGGACACGACTCCTAACATGGAATAGCTGTTAAACAGCTGCCACCACATTATGTAGATTGAATAGTACATCCTACCATGTGATAGAAATGAAATCCGATCCTTGTTAAACCAATTAAGTGGCAAAGACGTAGACAAAATGTGTAAACAAGTACAGTCAGAAAAAGCTCCAGCATGCCTTAAATAAAAACCTGCAGCTAACACATCCAGCTGCATATTAGACTGAAGACCAGTCGCCTTACAATATGCACATATAAGATGTGACTACTATTGAACCGGCCCCAGAAGAGATACCCAGGCATGAGAAAGGCAGGCAGGACTGACAACACATGTCAGAAAGCTAATAATGAATCTAGCTCCCGGCACCCTAAGCACAGAAGATAAGGAGTTGGGCAAATCAGAGAGCTCCTTTTACGTGCCCTCTCACTCTCTCCCATTATCTGAATCTTTCTATTTCTATTCTATTCAGTTAGTCATGAGTTGTTACTAACCAAATTAAGATCAATTGGTTTAAGTACGAAGGCTGTTACATGGTTTCAGAACTATCTTGAAGATCGTACTCAATGTGTTTATGCTGAAGGTTATAAATCTGAATTTCTTGAGGTAACCAAAGGTGTCCCTCAAGGATCAATCTTGGGGCCCATTCTGTTTTCAATTTTTATAAATGATTTAGGTAAAGACATTCAAGCAAAATTACATTTATATGCTGATGATACAGTAGTGTATACATGCGCGACCACTATTTCAGGAGCAGTACAAGAACTACAGGCTGCATTTCAGACCTTACAAAACACATTTCTGAATCTAAAACTAATTTTAAATACAAAGAAAACAAAGTTCATGGTCTTTTCAAAAGCTAGAACACAGCAGTTGGATAATTGCGGAATCTTGTCTTTAGAAGGGAAATTCATTGAGAGAGTGTCTTCTTACAAGTACTTAGGAATATGGATAGATGATAAGCTATCTTTTAATGTACATATTGCAAATTTAGTTAAAAAGCTTAAAGCAAAACTTGGTTTTTATTTTAGAAACAAATCATGTTTTACATTCAGTGCTAAAAAGAAACTTGTAGAAGCTACTTTTCTGTCTGTGATTGATTATGGTGACATATTGTACATGCATGCTGCATCCCACATATTGCGACATGTGGATTCAGTGTATCATGCTTCATTACGCTTCATTACAAATTCCAAGTCCCTTACTCATCACTGTATCCTTTATAATTTAGTTGGTTGGACATCCCTTACAATTCGTAGACAACAGCATTGGTATATTTTTATCTATAAAGCAATACTTGGCAAACTTCCAATGTATCTTTGTAATCTCCTGTTTGTTAGCTCTGGTCCATATCAGCTTCGCTCTAATAAGTGGTTGCTTTTTAATGTACCACGAGTGTCAACTGAATTAGGAAAAACTGCATTCTCCTATTCGGCAGCTTGGGGATGGAATAAAATACAAAAAGTGCTCAAAATAGAAACACTTATGTCCTTAAATAGATTTAAAGCTATCTTAAAGGATGTAGTGATGGAGACTTGTACTTGTTTTTCTTGAGACTCTTTGTATTTTTATATTGTGTTCTATTTATTATATTGCACATGTTTAATTATTTAAAATGTAAATTGTTTTAAGATGTTGTTAATTCTTGTTTTGTGGTTTGGCTGCAACCTTGGCCAGGTCTCTCTTGTAAAAGAGATTTTGAATCTCAATGGGACCTCCTGGTTAAATAAAAAAAAAAAAAAAAAAATTTCCCTGCAGATTCAGCAAGTGATCGTCTTACCTCTGTTTCTCGCCTACTATTTCATATCATCAAAGCACCTGATCACACCTTGACATACCCTTTTCACTTGCTTGACTGTAAATAAAATAGCTCTCTGGAGCTGAACACTGAGGACAAGGTGGAAATACAGCCTGGACAGCGCGTCATCCCTTCCTATGACAGCACACACTCAAACATTGACTCGCTTACAGAGGATGAATAAATCCAGATGCTCAGGATCTGTTGTTGTGTCGTGTGATACTAACTCTTTAAACTGCAACACCATGCCACCAACAATGCTGTGAAAAAGTATTTGCCCCCACCTGATTTTTTCCATTTTTGATAATGTCACATCTTTTAAATTTTCCAACTAATTAAATTAATTAATTGGGATTTTAATGTTTTACACACTTTGGTTACATTCATGACAGAACAGGTAATCACTGGTTACACAAGATTCATCAGTTCAAGATTCATGCCAAACACAGTCATGGACAATTTTGTATCTCCAATTCACCTCACTTGCATGTTTTTGGACTGTGGGAGGAAACCAGAGCTCCCAGAGAAAACCCACACAGACACAGGGAAAACATGCAAACTCTATACAGAAAAAAACCGGACCCCTCCACCTGGGAATCAAACCCAAGACCTTATTACTGTGAGGCGACAGTGCTGGATTGGGTGAAAAAAGGGGACAAACAAACAAATAGATTAAACTAAAAAAAAATAAAAAAAATAATAAACAGCATTTTCATGCCATTGTTTTTGTTTTTGTTTTTTTACTTTTTGTTTAATAATCAGAATATTATATTACTTAATAAAATAATCCACTATGTCACAGTGGTGTAGCAGGTGGGGAGACAATGCTTCAGGGTTTTAAAAAGATCAATTTGATCCTTAACTGATTGCAGTTTCTGTGGTACGTCTATCCCCTTTCCATTTGAGTGTCATTAATGCATGTTACACCAAAAATATCCACTTGTATTGAATTGTAATGAGGCTGGATTGCACCTCGCTACAGAAAGCAATGCCTTTCAGCAGCACAACAAAGATGAAATAAAGAAGCTGGTAAGAATGAAAAGGAAAAGCAGTAAAAATTCATAAAGCATCGGTAACTTTAGGTCGAGGGAGATTGACGGATCACACACACACACACACACACACACACACAAAACTGAACCTCTGTGCCCCATCTGCTAGCCAAACTAGGCAGCGCAGAGGAACATATACATGTATACATTTTTGGCATTTAGCAGACTTATTTATCCAAAGCGACTTACAGTACTGTGACACTATATTATCTAAGCAGTTGAGGGTTAAGAACCCTGCTCAGGGGCCCAACAGTGGCAACCTGACAGTGGTGGGGCTACGACCTTTCAATCACTAGTCCAGTACCTTAACCGCTAGGCTACAACTGCCCTCTTAAACAACTGCCACAACGTTACTAGATACAAAATTATGATAAATAAACATGTGTATTAGGATACAATACAAATAATGATAAGCATATCAAAATTAAAAATTAGGTTTTAAAAATGGTTTAATGGTTTCTAATGTTCTGTGAATCATTATAACAGATGCAGTGATGAAAAGCCTGCCTTAACTTACTGGAAAGCCTAAGATGGGCTTTACTTTTAGTCTTAGGAGGTAAGATGTTGAGTTCAACAAACAGCCATTGTAAACTGAGTAAGAATGGAATATTATGATCTGACCTTTTCCTTTTTTTTGTAAGAACATGAGCTGCAGCATTCTGAACTAGCTTATCTAAGAAGATAAAAGGGCAGCCGACCAGCATGATATTACAATAGGCAAATTAAGAGGATGCAAAAGCATGTAATAGAGTGTGGTTTCAGAAATTTGGAAATCAAACAGTAAACCTGCATCAGGTATTACGCCAAGGTCCTAAATCAATAGCACAATCGTACGGACCTCTGGGGAAAAATTCCTAATCTTATTTTGAATATTATTTGTTCTTTTTTTGTATTAGACATTTTTAGACATTTATTTGATGCACCAGTTCTTTTACTTGTCTTGTATCTGTGCTGCTGAATCTGGGTGAACTAACCATTTGAGCTGTTTATTCTTTTATTTATTGTGTGTTTTACCACACCTTCATTTTATTCAGGGTCATGGTGGGTCCAATTCAACAAGAAAAAGGTAGGAAATACCCCAGACAGGATGTCAGTCCATTACAGGGCAGACACATACACATTTACATACACACTCAGGGCGAATTGGATAGCTTCAATTAACCTGACTGCATGTTTTTGGATTTGTGAGAAGAAACCCACACAGGCACAGGGAGAACATGCAAACTCCACAAAGAAAGGTCCCAGGTACATCTGGAATCGAACCCAGGACCTTCTTGCTGTTAGGCAACAGTGCTACCCACCGAGCCACTGTGCTGTGCTGTGCTGTCCGTCCGTCCATATTATGTGTACAGATTACACAAAGGCTGTATAGAGAGTGAGCACAATTAAGAACCTAGGACAGAACCTTGTGGGACACCACATTACATTTTTCAATAATGCACTAATAATCAGTGCGCCAAGTAATTGCTAAATTAGACATGAACTACTCTGTGTAAATGTGTAAATCCAACAAGTTTTAAATAATAAAAAAACAACAACAATTGGTTAATAGTTTTAGTAAATATGTGTCAATGGGAACATAAGTATTTTTTTTTTTACCTATAACTTTAGCCAGATCAGGGTCACAGTTGGTCTGGCAGTACATTTTAGGCAACCATCACTAATTATCTTTTGAGTAAATGAGCTCAAATGTCAACAAACAAGTGAATGCTATAATAGACATATTTTTGGCCAAACAGTGTTTATATGTACACACACACACACACACACACACACACACACACACGAATATATATATATATATATATATATATATATATATATATATATATATATATATATATATATATATATATATATATTCACAACAACAATATTCGCTATGCTCTGCTGAGAGATGTTCTGTTATGTGTTAGATCTGTTCTACTTGGGCTTTAAAAGTCACCAGTTGACCTTTTCTGAGAACTAAGAGTCAATTGGAACTGAAATGGATCATACAGGCATGGAACGAGGGGTGGGGAGGATGTCTGAAAAAACAAAACTGACAGACAAACATTGAACTGAAGAAGAAGACAACTGTCTACAAGCTGAAATGCTCTTTTGCTTGACATTAGCAATGGGGTTCACCTTTCAGGATTTATGACTAGGGTAGTTTTCTCAGGGTAATTGTTATTTTTTATATACAGAAACAGTTTAAGGTGTGCCTATTTTTAATGATTTACTCTTTAAGTGGATTTAATTGAGTCAACGTAGTCATCAGACAGTGCAGTGACTCAGAAAGTACAGTTGGGTGGGTTTGAAAAATGACTCCAGCCACTATTGGAATATTCCTCCTCTTTTGCTTAGGCATCCTCTAGGTAATCCAGGTTTTCTTCAATCTCTTAAAACATGCAAAAGTTAAACAAAAGGCTTGTTGGTGTGAGTAAGTATGTAAGAAAATAGTATTCTATATGAAGTGCGGCAACTTCAGCAAAATCAGAAAGACCTGAAGGCCCTCATGAGAGACATTAAAGAACAAAGTGAAACAATGGGAGTTTAGCTCAATATAAAAAAGACAAGGCATGAACAGGAAATACCACTAACTTTACCACTGATTGAGAAGATGTCAAAGAAGTGGACCGCTTCTGTTTAATTGAATCATTTATTAACAGCGATACGATCCAGCAGTGAAGAAATATGACACAAACTTGTGTTTGGCAGAACAACAATAAAGGAACCAGGAAAGATCTTTAGATGTAACAATTTGTCTCACTAAATAGAGATCAGAACTGTCCAGACTACGGTTTTCTTTTTGGATGTGAAAGTTGGACAGTAAAAAACAGGACATGAAGAATATCAATGCATTTGTGGTTGGCAAAGACTTGTAAAGTACCATGAATGGCAAAGAAGACAAACCAATAGATCCTTGATCAAATCAAACCTAACCTCTCACACGAAGCCCAGACAACCAAACTGAAGCTCTCTTATTCTGACCGTGAAGGAGGAAGAAGACAGATAGCAGCAAGATGGGTGAACACAATTAAAAGAACAATGAACGAGCCATTAAAATGTGAAGACCTAAACAGAAACACTATCCATATAGTTGCCAGGAGTTGGAATCTGTAACATGGCTCGCCTGCTGAAGTAGTGAGTCACACATTCAGAGTCGAGGCTTTCCGTGTTGCCATTTTACCTGGCAGATGGGAGGTGCAGATGTATATCACAGTTTCTCCTTTTCACATTTGCCAGCACTTTTGCATTTCTCTATAGCTGTGATACTGGGCCAGGTGTGTGGATTTGCTTCACACTTTAGTAGAGCGGTGTGTCCAGCACCATTACAGAATTGTGTAGAAGGAAGTTTATGTAATAATAATTATAATAATAATAATAACAACAACAAAACAACAACAATAATAATAAAAATAATAACAATAACCATAATAATAATAATAACAATAATAACAATAACCATAACAATAATAATAACAATCTTAAATCATAATAATAACAACTATAACAATAATAATAACAATAACCATAATAATAATAATAATAATAATTACAATAATAACAATAACCATAAAATAATAATAATAACAATAATAACCATAATCATAATAATAACAACAATAATCATAATAACAATAATAAAAAAAAAAATATATAACAATAATAATCATAACAATAACAATAATAATAACGATAATAAAAATAATAATAATAATAACACTAATAACAATAATAACAATAACCATAATAATAATAACAATAATAATAATAATAATAATAACAATAATAATAATAATAATAACAATAATAATAACAATAATAACAATAACCATAATAATAATAATAATAACAATAATAACATTAATAACAATAACCATAATAATAATAATAATAATAATAATAACAATAATAATAATAATAATAACAATAATAATAATAATAACAAAATTAACAACAATAATAATAATAATAACAATAATAATAATAATAACAATAATGATAATAATAATAATAATACAAATAATAATAACAATAACCATAATAATAACAATAATAATCATATTACTAATAATAACAACAATAATAATAACAACAATAATAACAACAACAATAATAATAATAACAACATTAACAAGGATAATCATAATAATAATCATAATAATAATAATAATAATAATAATAATAACAATAATAATAATAATAATAATAATAATAATAATAATAATAATAATAATAACAGGCATTTTAGAGATTATTTTAAACAGTGTATAAACCTTCAGAAAAATAAAAGTAAAAGAATTGTTGCCACAAAGTAAATGGACCTTTATTGTCATATATACATAGACAGACGTACAGTGCAACAAAATTCTTTCTTCGCATACCCCAGCTTGTTTGGAAGCTGGAGTTAGAGCATGGGGTCAGCCATGGTACAACACCCCTGGAGCAGAGAGGGCTAAGGGCCTTGCTTAAGCAGCACCATGCAGTCAAAAGTTAGTTCTGCATATTATATTCTAGAAAAAATCTATCTATTTTAGGCTGCACACACGTTTAAATGCTATTCAGTGAATTTCATCAGCCTTTTATCTGAATCCCTGTATACCATGTACATCCATTTGTTCTCTACAGAGCTGCTTTGAATTCCATTGTCATGTTGTGCATTACAGAGTCTGCCAGAACAACATAATCCTTCTATTTCCCTAAAGATAGTGGCATCTGTCATCCATAATAATCTCTGTGTGCTCGGCTGGCCAAAGTACCACTGTGGCACGCAATAAGGGGGTTTTACTCCCAACACGGCACTCAATTAGAGCCGATATTATCTCCATGTGTGAAGAGGCCTTTTAGCTCTTGTGTTCGCACAATACTCCTCGTACCCTCTTGTGTGAAAACTGGTGCGCATTGGGACTGCCACTATGATGCAGACATTTTCACATACACACGCACACACAATGTAGCCTCAATGACAAATCATAATGTCCATAACTGGCCTCTGTCACACACAAGGTTTAACCTTGGATTGTAGAGTGTTTTAGGAACTGAAAGGCAATAATCTTTTTTCTTATTTAAGCCTTGTTGGTTACTGAGTAAAGAAAAAACCTTTTTAGAAATAAAACAAAGTTTTTTTTAAATCTTTAAAAATAATTAAAAACTCACTTGATAAATGACTGGCATCTTATGATAATCTTTTAACCAATGGTAAATTACGCTAGCCCAATACCACTGGGATCCAGGGTTCAAATCCCCAGTGGTGCTATCATCTGATCAGGCATGTAGACAAGATTAGACATGACTTCTTGCCTGCGATGGACTGGCGTCCTCTCCGTGGAGTGTTACTACATTGTGCAGATTTAGATTTCTGTGGAAACTGGACCCACCACAACCCTAAACAGAATAAAGTTGTAGTACAGCATTACAATTAATCCATTCATTTTCTTTCTCATTTACCTTAAACTCTTTCAAGCATAATATTGTCTTTTTGAATGAACTGGTTATTCTCATTCATGATGTGTCCAAAATATGTGTGCTCCAGTCTGGTCATCTGAGCTTCAAGTAGAAGGTTTAATTTGCTCAAAAGGGGTGGCACAGTGGCTAGCCCTGTCGCCTCACAGCAAGAAGGTCCTGGGTTCGATTTCCATGTGGAGTGGTCCGGGTCCTTTCTGTGTGGAGTTTGCATGTTCTCCTCGTGTCTGCGTGGGTTTCCTCTGGGAGCTCCAGTTTCCTCCCACAGTCCAAAGGGATTCAAGTGAGGTGAAATGGAGATACTAAAATTGTCCATGACTGTGTTGGACATTCAAAACTTAAACTGATGAATCTTGTATAAACAGTAACTACCTGTCCTGTGTGTAAAACATGATGTTAAAATCCTAATAAATAAACAAATGTCATCAAAAGACCATTTGTTTGTCTTCTATACCATTCAAGGTACTCAGTAGAGTGTTCGCCAGCACCAAAGCTCAAAAGCATTAACATTCCTCCTGTCTTTTTTTATTGTCTAGATTTCACATCCAAGAACCACAGAAAAAACCTAAAAGTCTAGACAATTCTGATCTTTGTTTGGCGAGACAAATCGTTACATTCTTGCTCCTCCATGTGTCAGTCTGTGTATTTCCTGAATGCTGGATCACTTGCTGTCCACCACTTTGACATATTCACTATCAATGGTAAAGTTAGGTTTTTTTTTCCTGTTGTCATGACTTTGTCTTCTTCGTACTGAGTTGAACTTCCATCTTTTCACTCTGTTCTTTAACTTTTCTTTTAAGGACTACCAGGTCTTCCGTATTTTTTCTTATAAGTGTTGTGTTATTCACATATCGAAGGCTCTTGATGTCTACTTCACCAATTTTGAATCATTGACGTTCTTCCTCTAGTCCTGCTTACCTTCTTTATAGAACAGGTTACAGAATGCAACCTTGTCAATGTAGAACCAGTCTGTTTGTCCATTTTCTGTCATGACTGTGGCTTGATGTAGTCAAAAAAGCTTTGCTGTAGTCAGTGGAGCACATGATGACTTCCTTCTTGATTTTATTGGCTTTCTTCATAATTCATCATGCACCTGCAATGAAACACCGGTGATCTCCTATTCATCTGCTTTTACTGAATACTGCTTGCACATCTGGCAGTTCTCTTTCAGAGAAAGGCTCTAGTTTGCATTGTATAATTTACTGGTGTTTGATATAAAAGACATTGTGTGGCAGTTACATCCTCCTTTTGGTGTTCTTTCTTTGGTATTGGGATATTAACTGCCCTCGTCTAATTTGTTGGCCATTAAATAGTGTGTAAGAGAGGAAATTATATGCTTCTAAATTTGCAGCAACAGTCTTGGAATGACCTTTTCCTGTTCCAGCTTTTTTGGCTTTTTCTCAAATTCCAGAAACATACAGAAGGTTGATCAGCTGCTAAATGCTCTGTTTTTATTTGTAAGTGGGCAAAATTTTTTGAATTTTCTTCTGGTACTTCACCTCTCAAAAACTTGAGCTAGGTGTTAAGTGTGTGGACACACACTGGAACCATTAAGTGTATATACAGATACTTATATACATTTCCCACAGTTTATACTGGGACTTATAACTTTAATTGCAAGGCGACACAGTGGCTGGGTTCGATTCCCAGGTGGAGCCTTTCTGTGGGTCCTTTCTGTGTGGAGTTTGCATGTTCTCCCTGTGTCCATGTGGGTTTCCTCAGGGAGCTCCGGTTTCCTTCCACAGTCCTGAGACATTCAGTCAAGAGATACTAAAGTCCTCCTAGGTATGGGTGTGTGTGTCCTGTTTTAGACTGGTGACCTGTGTAGGGGTGTTTCCTGCCTTTCACCCAGTGAATCAGATCCATCTGCGACCCCAAAAAGGATAAATTGGTGGTAAAACAGACAATAAATGAATGAATGTCATTACAAAATGTTGTACACCACCAAATTAATAATTTGTTACTGTTTGCCATTTTTATGAATTAACTTGATAATAAAACACATTTTTGATACAAATTGAAGGTTTTTTAGTAATTAAAAAGAAAAGCTGCAGCAATTATTGAGACTTTTTAACCAAAAAGCATTTTTTTTCTATTCCAGTTTGCTGCTGCCGATCCCTTCACACACATCAGCACCGGGCAGCACAAAGCTTTTAGTCTTATCACACATCACACACACCTTCCTCCACAGTTTTCTCTCTACACTCTACTTTTCTTTTTCCTATTTACTTTCTATTTATCCTTCCAAAGTTTATTTTCCTGCAAACCTTTTCTCCACCTCAGTGTGTGTCAGATGCAGGCAGGTAGGCAGGCTTCCATATGTAAATACTGGCCTATTCTACACACAGTCCTCCTCGTCACATATGTCACCTGCAGAGATAACACTCTGATGGGTTTCTGCATGCTCTCTACTATCTCACACAAACAGGCAGGTGCAGACCTTTGAAAAAAAAGAAGGCAAAATGCATTTAGCTTCTATGTACTTTTCACCAGCTACTACTGTGAGGGCTGTTCAAAAAAGAGCAGAGTCATCCTCGTCTGAATCCTCCTCTCATACACGGATGACTTTTTCCAAAGTATTTTAATTAAAGTGGCGACATTAAAAGTGATGAAAAGAGACATTGGTTGTTTTCTAGTGATTGATTTTGGAGCTGCTCTAATCGTACCCCACATCATATTACTCATCTACCAATCGTTATCTAACTACATTAGTGAAATGAAGCAAAAGACTTTAAGGGACTTTCTGACTTCTTAAAAAAAGAAAGTATGACAGAAGGGGTAGTTTGCTTGGTATGATTTTTGTTAAAAAGTTCCCCAGTTACCCCCAGGTTCCATTTATCACTTCGCTGTCCTATAACACAAAACCAAAAGTTTGTGGACACCCAAACATGACATTCATATTCTCTCCCTGAACAGTTGTTTGTTTGTTTGTTTATTAGTATTTTAACATCATGTTTTACACTTTGGTTACATTCATGACAGGAAAGGTAGTTACTCATTACACAAGGTTCATCAGTTCATCCCCTCTCTTAAACATAGCCATTCAGGTCTGTGTAGATGCCCGGCAAGCAGGTAGCACTGTTGACATTCAAACCTAGATCCTAGCCGTGGTGGGATAGCGTAATAGACTGCTGTACCACCCAAGCACCTATATCAGCTTCTTCAGTGAAATATTTTATTAAGAATTATACATTTAACAGTTTTTTTTATATTTATCAGTTAATCACCGTGCACACACCTCATGCAGGTGAAAAGATGCAGTCGGATACTGCACACGTGTCGGAGGGGGCATGTGTCAGTCTCACTCTCCTCAATCAAAAGTGGAGATCAGCATCTGTAAAGAGGAAGCATAATGCAATCGGGTAATTGAATACAACAACTAGATTAGGAGGAAAATTGGGAAAAATGCAAAAAAAAAAATCTCAGATAATTAATTTATTGAAGACAGTTTATCAAATGTTACAATCACAATTTATAAAATAATAGAACTGTGAAATACAAACAGTTCAAAGATGTAATACAGTCTATCTAAAAATTCCTGTTTCTTCAGATAACGGGTTTGAAAGCAGAGTCGGGAGCAGCTGTGCTATCTCTTCTCATCTTCCTCAGCCTATCAGACCAAATTGCAGCAGAATCACCCAACCAGTGTTTTTGTAATGTTCCATAGCTTCACAAAAATGCATGTCAGTTTCCATCAGCAAGCTTAACTTACCAACCTATTTGAACGTTTCCCAAACAGACATCTGTGTAATTTTACTTTTTCTGAGTGTAGCAGAGGTTTGGGCCCACAAATGCCTGAGAAATTCATAAAGCGTTTTCAAAGATGTGCCATGCAACTACTCAGCTCATACTATTTACCTGTGGGCATGCTCAGTATAATACAATAAATAACAATATAATTTTTCTCACTAGCAAATCCATCATCAATTGTTTTAGTACCATTAGGTTATTGTTTTAGTACCATTTACGCTCAAAAGAGTTTTTCATTATTGATCCCCTGCTTACATAAGATCTTATTTACCTTTCTAATGTATGATTTAGAAAAGCAAAATGTTAGGTACAGTCCCTTGGCCATTGGATGATCCCTGAACCACTTTACAAAGCTGTAATAGGTTTTCAATGTTGTGTGCAGTACTGCTGTTTTATTAATATTGATTCATATTGGTTCTCAACCAGGGTTTGGGTGTGCCTTTAATTAAGAAGAGTAAAAAATAAGCTCACGTTATAGGATGGGAAAATCAGTAGGCTATTTGCATATGGGAGATTTCTTGTGATGTCATATAGATCTATTTTAAACTACCTATAGCCTACCTTGGTTCTTTGAGAACTGTCACATATTGATTCGCCTATCACAAAAGTGCAAAGGTAGGGGCGCTCAGGTGGCGCAGCTAGCACACCAGAGCTGATATTTCGAACAGCTTTGCCATCCGGCTGGGCTGGGCACCTACATGAACAACAATTGGCTGTTGTTCGTACTGGGTGGGAAGCCTGATGCAATTATGACCTCTGCTGGCTGATTGATGCCGCTTGAGTCGAGGAATAATGCGTTGATCAGGGTGTGGCTCTCCGTACACAAAGAGCTGATCCGCACATAAACTCACCTTGTGCAGGTGAAAAGATGCAGTCGGCTACTGCACACGTGTCGGAGGGGGCTTGTGACAGTCTCGCTCTCCTTAATCAGGGTGGGGATCAGCATCAGTAGAGAGGAAGCGTAATGCAATTGGGTAATTGGATACGCTAAAAGTCAGGAGATAAAGGGGAGAAAATGCATTTAAACAAGTGCAAAGGTCAACAAACTGCAAATATGAAAGATTCAGATTCAGTTGTTGATGCAGATCCAAGTGTAGATTCAGGTAAGGAAGCTCCCATCACCAGTTCACCAGAAGTAAACCCTCTACATCCAACAATATCAGAAAATAACAAGATAATATACCTTTCTTTTTCATCAAATTTGCCATGAGCAAGAACACAATATCTGTTGTCATCCTCTCTAAAAGTATAAAAATATTATAATAACAAGTCAAGGAAGTCCCAGAATGATTATTTTTTTAACACAGGGGGGTCCAAGAAAAAAAAAAGATTGAGAATCGCTGTCTCGATTGAATTGTTCGCTTCCTGGAGTTTTCGGTTAATGTCACTACAAGCTTCTCCTACCTGTGCTGAAATCCCACAGCACTGCATTCTGGCATTTTTTGCAAATGCCACCCCTGAGTAAAGGCTAGACATGAACATGACAAAGCTACCGTCCACCTCTGGTAGTTTAAGAGTGGCATAACCACAAGTCAAAGGGAGACTTCCCAATTTACCTGATTGTGTTTCACTTTCTCTCTACTGCTGTTGACCTCCACTCCTTACCAAGGAGAGCTGTGATTAACACACGCCCCCTTTGACATTTGTGCAGTAGCCAACTGCATCTTTGTGCCTGCATGGGGCTTGCACACGAAGAGTCATGCACTGATCTCCATTATCCCTTGCCTCTGATGCAGGCGCCATCAATCAGCCAGCAGAGGGCATAATTGCATCAGTTATGAGGAATCCCCTCTGGCATCCAACCCTGACGGACAAGCCAATCATTGTCCGAGTAGGCACCCAGCCTGCCAGTAATAGAGCTGAGATTCAAACTCACAAGTTTGAGATATCAGCTCTGATGTGCTCGTGTGTTTTACCACAGCGCTGCGCATTACTTTTTAAATATTTTATTTCAGTCTGTAATGCTAATGATGCAATTGATTTCAAAATGTAAAAATATGAGATTTTACTTTTACATTTAAAACATCTTTATTTTAATTCATTCATCCTTGTCACCAACATATTGTCTGAATACAGCAAAGCACCATATAAGTTAATATTCAGATGCCATGCCAGGGCTGTTGATGAGAAATCCTCTGCGTGCCTGTGAAAGTGCACATATTTTAAGAATAAGGATGGTTGATGGGTTTATAGCGCTCTTGAAAATGACAAAACGACCCATCATTTCATGGCTGTCATTTGGCATGCCTAAATTAGTTGGCTGTCTTTGTGGGCGGATGGCTCACAGAGTAGATGACAGTCTAGGAAGTCATGTGGGCAAAGCGAGGCGGCCTTCAGTGGCTTACTCTGAGCCCATCATTCTGCAGAATACATTAGGTTCATTACAACAGATTGGTGCTAAAAATGCTTTAGACCAAAAGTATTACTGCTTAGGGCACACACAGAGTATTACAACAGCAGTTTTTTATTTTACCCTGTATACTTCTGATACCAGCTCTCAGAAAACCAACTAAGATTGGAGCAAGGAGAACGATTGACAGTGGCAGCAGTAATGGAAGGAATAGTGGAAGGAATTGTTTACTTTAATGGAGCAGAAGATAGTATTACAGTACTGGAGGGAAAACATACACTGATCAGCCATAACATTAAAACCACCTCCTTGTTTCTACACTCACTGTCCATTTAATCAGCTCCACTTACCATATAGAAGCACTTTGTAGTTCTACAATTACTGACTGTAGTCCATCTAATACTCTACATACCTTTTTAGCCTGCTTTCACTCTGTTCTTCAATGGTCAGGACCCCCACAGGACCACCACTGAGCAGGTATTATTTAGGTGGTGGATCATTCTCAGCACTGCAGTGACACTGACATGGTGGTGGTGTGTTAGTGTGTGTTGTGCTGGTATGAGTGGATCAGACACAGCAGCCCTGCTGGAGTTTTTAAATACCATGTCCACTAACTGTCCACTCTATTAGACACTCCTACTTAGTTGGTCCACCTTGTAGATGTAAAGTTAGAGACGATCGCTTATCTATTGCTGCTGTTTGAGTTGGTCATCTTCTAGACCTTCATCAGTGGTCACAGGGCACTGTTGGCTGTATATTTTTGGTTGGTGGACTATTCTCAGTCCAGTAGTGACAGTGAGGTGTTTAAAAACTCCTGCTGTGTCTTATCCACTCATACCAGCACAACACACACTAACACACCACCACCATGTCAGTGTCACTGCAGTGCTGAGAATGACCCACCACCCAAATAATACCTGCTCTGTGGTGGTCCTGACCATTGAAGAACAGCGTGAAAGGGGGCTAACAAAGCATGCAGAGAAACAGATGGACTACAGTCAGTAATTGTAGAACTACAAAGTGCTTCTACATGGTAAGTGGAGCTCATAAAATGGACAGTGAGTGCAGAAACAAGGAGGTGGTTTTAATGTTATGGCTGATCAGTGTACATGCCTGGATTGATGAAGAATGACCCAAATTACTTCACTATGTCTTAAATCCCACCCAGAAGAAAAACAGGTAGATCTATAAGTAAGTTCCTACCTAATTCATGGCCGTGAAAATTGCATCACGGGCTGTGAAATGACCTGTTTCCTGTGTAATATGCAATTTGCTGTGAAATTTAAAATGTAAGGTTTTTGTTTAGAGATTTAAGTTTTTTTTTATTCATGTAGCATTTAAGTGTCTCACGTTTACTGGTTAAGTTGCACTATGAGGCGGTCCTAGCAATCCTACGCTAATTCAGGTAGCAATCGGTTAGTCAAAATGTCCAAGATGTCGAAGTATAAAGCAGCTAAAAACACTACTCACATAACTGAGTTCGGTAAATTCCCAACCAATGCTGTGGACGCGGAGGGCGGGGGGGTGAGTGGGAGTAGCTTCTATTTATTCTATCATTAAATTCATAAATAATGACAAGGTCTGTGAAATTAAGCACATTTCCCCGTGAATTTAGTAGGGCCTTAAATATAAGCAGCTGGACAGTGACATAGTGTTTATCTGGCTCTATATTCCAGTCCACTGGATTTACAATAAACACTGTAAGCCACATTAAGACATGACATGAGCTAATACAGAAATCTTACACATTAATATTTAATGTTTATCACAGTTTTATAACAGGTTGTTTAGTTCCTAAAGACTTAGGTATGAACAAATCCACAAAGTTGAATCAGTTCATCTGGACACAAGTTTGTTGTAGAGATACGTTTCGTCACTCAATCCGAATAACTTCTTCAGTCTGAGACTTCTCAGACTGAAGAAGTCATTCGGATTGAATGACGAAACGTATCTCTACAACAAACTTGTGTCCAGATGAACTGATTCAACTTTGTGGATTTGTGTACCTGGATTATTGAGCATGCATCATCAGATTAGGTATGAACACTTATTTATATGGTGCCCTGCAATGGATGATGCCCTGTCCAGGTTGAGTTACTGCCTTGAACCAAGTATATGCAAACCACTATTAAAATGTTTTTATTTACTTATTTTTTTGACAAAACCATTTTTTCTAATTGGCCCCCCTAAAATTCTTGTAAATGAAGCATGTTCCCATTTATATTTTACCTTTAGTGTTCACTGGAATGTTTAAAGTAATCATCCATGAGTTATAAATATGAGTTTTAATGAACCTTTCTATATGAGGATGTTTTTAGTTCACACACAAAGTGAGAATGATAGACAGGAAATAATTTCTGTAATTATCATGGTTGGTTTACAAAAGATAATACATTTTTTTTCAGATCTTCAAATCATCAATAGATGAACACCAGAAGATTTTAAATGAATTTGGATGCCTTTGTCCTAAATGTGTTACTGGCAAAACTAGTGTAATGTACAGCAACATTTTTGTAGCTATAAAGCTCTCCTGCACTATTAATGTTTTATGCTTGAGGAGTTGAGGAGGGTATATTGCTGCTCACGCCTCCTCCGACCCGCACACCTCTCTATCTGCCGATAAGGTTCCTTACAAAGCGTTTGAAGACCCCGCCCACATATTCCGGTCATCCCTCCCTGCAGGCACTGCCAATTATACCCGCTAGATGGTGCCCAGCCGACCAGTGGAAATGCCGAGTTTCAAACCGAGGAGTTCAGAATCTCGGCGCTGGTGTGCTAGCAGAATATCCCGCTGCGCCACCTGGGCACAATTGGTATATTTTAGGGCTGTCGAAGTTAACGCGATAATAACGCATTAACGCGATCTCAATTTAACGCGATTAAAAAAATAGTGCCGTTAACGCAAATTCTATTTGGCCCTGCGAGTCATCCGTAGTTTATGCTGAGACTTGACCGTGCACGGCATCTCTCATTAAGACAGCGTTTCCCAAATGTAACCGAGCGTCGTAGCGTCGTAGCACTTGCTTAATAAAGAAATAAATACACGGTATATTCACAAGTTGTCGGGAGCAGAACACTTTTATTACTTTTTCTGTTACGGTACCGAATAGCGGACAGCTAGAGTCGTTAGCCAAGCATGCTATTCCATGAACTATGGAAGCCCCAAAGGGTCAAAACACACTCACTTCGTGTAGAAACATCCATCAAACCATTGTCACAATACAACCACAGAAATGTCTGTTACAATAACTACGCCTTATCCCACCTAAAGCACCGCTGATCTACAATGTTTGCTGATGGAGAAACTTTAACCTACAATCTGACATATATACGAAGTCAAGGGTCTCTGCTGGATAGTATTACTGCCTAGTATGTGAGTGAATAAAACTCCCTTACAGTTTTCTCTTGTCCCAGCAGTTTTTAACATAAGTACATTTAGCATAAAATGTGTTCACCATTTTAATTGTAACATTTCACTTAAAATCCTTGTTTTCTATAACATTTACACAGATTTTTTTTAATGCGATTAATCGCGATTAACTATATGAAATTCTGAGATTAATCGCAATTAAAAATTTTAATCGTTTGACAGCCCTAGTATATTTTTATATTAGTGGCAGTGGAAGACAATTTCAAGAAAATTATTTGTTTTCATCAATCACATTATGCTGGTTAGGGACATGGTGGGTCCAATTACTCAGGTAAAAACTATTTCTAAATCTGGGAGTCAAACCCAGGACCTTCTTGCTGTAAGGCTACAGTGCTACCAAGTCACCGTTTCGCATGTTTAAATGTTTTAAATTATTAGATTTTTTAAAAGCAAAAATTCTATAATAAACGGTTTGTATTTTACTGTCATAAGTGGTCCAAATCACAGCACAATTTATAGATTTATGGACGGTTTTCTTAACCTTAATTTCAATTCAACTTCATTCAATTTCAGCATCATAGCATTTTATTCAAATTGTTGGTCATTTAAAAAACAAGGTAAATGAAATTAAAGTACAATAATATTAATAATAATAACAACAACAACAAGTAAGTGTCATTCCTGTCTCAAATGTAATCCCCTATACCTCTTGGCTCTCCTTCCCTCATTTTGTATTCATTGAGTCGCTTCTGTTACTCCTGCACATTGAGGTTTTGGAAAGAAGCCTGCTTGTCAGAGCTCTAATGGACCATTACTTTAAATTTCTTATATTTAATACCTCACTAATTAAGCAGATTACATCGCATGTTGTTTTTGAGCGGGGGCACTTTTCCATGTAACAGAATTGGAAAGGAGAACTGATGGCAACTTTGACTGAGAGGCTTTTCTTCCATGCCTAATAGATTAAGGCCATTACAATCCATTGCTTATTGATTTAATGCTGTGCAACATTAGCACTAAATGTGTCCTGGAGAATAGAAGTCATTGCTGCGTTGAATGTGTTATATTAACAAGATAAAACACCACCCTGCTTTAGTACTTTGGCAGAAAAATAACAAAGCGTGTTATTTATCCTTTCTTGGTAAACAGAATTTACTGCACAAACATGCAGGTTTCTTGCTGCAATTATTCCTTCATTAAGTTTTAATTGTGTCATCCTTTAGCCCTGTAGTGCCTGGTTGAAGCCTTTTAGTGTACTTATGAACTGTGTTCCTTAACGCCTCGCTAACTTTATTCAGTCCTAGGGGGCTCATGGTGCATCACCTCCTCCTCTAAAGTGTGTTTCCGTCGCTACAGAAAACTGCATTTATGGCTGCCATGGCACTCTTGTATAGCGTTTATGATGGGATGTACATTAGTATGCAAGATGTGAAAGACTAAGATGCTATATTGCCTTTCAGTGCACCCTGAGCTCATGACGGCAGCTTCAGAGCCATGATTGGTAGCTCTTTTCTTTTCCAATCCCCTCAAAAGCATAAAAATGGGCTCATGCTGATTGACCGAGCCCAATGCCTTTAGGTGCCTATTGACCAGCCTACGACCTGTGACTCAGTGTGACCTGAGGCGTAAAGTGCCACATTTAAACTACATTTCCCTCTATTATTACGCTGCCTGCACAGCCTTCTGTTGTGTTGGCAGTTGGCACTGAGAAACAAGATAACACAGAATTGGAAATTGCAGAAAAACGCTGGTGTAGTGCTACATTTACAAAGGCACTGACTTTAAAACATCAGTGCACTGCTGTTACTACAAGACAATACTAAATCAGATGTAATTAATGGATGTTTTTAAGCACACAACTGCTACAGAGCATAATCTGGAAATATAAAAACGCAAGGCAGAAATTAACCCTGTACAGGCCACAAATAAATTGTCTGCCATTACACAATAACATATTAACCTACTTACCAGTATGGACAATTTACAGCAGCCAATCCATCTACCATTTTTAAAAGGAAGAAAAATTAAGTACCTCTAGGAAACTGAAGGTAAGGATCCAACCCAGCACCTAGGTACCTTAAGTGGTGGAACACACTACCTGCTGGGCCATGATGCCACCTTTTATTTTGAAACATTGCTATTTATTCCAATGAATCAATATAATAATAACACAATTACTGGAAACACAGGGCAAAAATGAAAATACATACAGCACCCAAAGAACCCCCTTGCTGAGTTGCCACCAATACCAGCTGCTCAATCCACCAACAATGGCTCTCAAGGAACAAAAAACAAAGACATAACACTAGAGGTGATCAAACGTAGAACAAAAGCAAACAGCCACTTGCACGTTTGATGCTACCTGAGCTCAGGACGGATCTCTTATGTCAGAATGCTGCAACAATGAACAACTGCCAGGAAAAATAATGCTGGCATACACACCGGCAGAAAAGAAAGCTGAGCCTATGGCGGTCTTGCAGATTTTGCAGAACACACAACAAGAAAACACAATAAGTTGCAGGCTCACGTCTATAGAGCATCAAAGCCTAATGAGGCATGTGGTCCTAATGATTGGCAGGTGGGCATGGCACTGCATTCTGTTCCTCCATTCTACATAATAGGTAAATCCATTATAGTACTTGAGCAATAATTAAGGAACTGTATAACAAAATTTTTTAAATAATTACTGCATTTTTCCCCCCTTTGGCACATATTGTCATGACCTAGTCCTGAACCAAGAGTACATTTTGTGTTTTTTTTTTCATTTATTTACTTATTTTTTATTTTTTACCCCAATGTGGTCCTGATGGTTGAAGCCTGCAAGTTAAGACTGCCATATCAACAATGCAGCTCCTGCTAGATGTGACAGAACCCACCACGTCTGCACTGAAAATGTCCAGAACTAACTGACTTTATCTCAGACTGGACTAAACAACGAAGAACTTAAATTGTCTTTTTCTTTTTACTAGTTATGTTTTGTTTAGAATGTTTTGTGTATGTTTGGTTTGTGTAAGTTTAATTCATTCAAACTATTTTCCAGACCACCCAAGGAGGATGGGTCCCTGCTGAGTCTTATTCCTCTCAAGATTTCAACTTTAATTTTAAGAGAGTTCTATCTTGCCATTATCGCCCTTGGCTTGCTCAGCGGGGTATTTTAGTCTGTTTGTCCTAGATGCTGTAAAGTTGCTTTAAGACAATGTCTACTGTAAAAAGCACCATACAGATAAATTTGACTTGACTTACATACTGTGTGACTGTCAAGTTATACTTCATATGAATGAATATCTCTCTCTCTCTCTCTCTCTCTCTCTCTCTCTCTCTCTCTCTCTCTCTCTCTCTCTCTCTATATATATATATATATATATATATATATATATATATATATATATACAGTGTATCACAAAAGTGAGTACACCCCTCACATTTCTGCAGATATTTAAGTATATCTTTTCATGGGACAACACTGACAAAATGACACTTTGACACAATGAAAAGTAGTCTGTGTGCAGCTTATATAACAGTGTAAATTTATTCTTCCCTCAAAATAACTCAATATACAGCCATTAATGTCTAAACCACCGGCAACAAAAGTGAGTACACCCCTTAGTGAAAGTTCCTGAAGTGTCAATATTTTGTGTGGCCATCATTATTTCCCAGAACTGCCTTAACTCTCCTGGGCATGGAGTTTACCAGAGCTTCACAGGTTGCCACTGGAATGCTTTTCCACTCCTCCATGACGACATCACGGAGCTGGCGGATATTCGAGACTTTGCGCTCCTCCACCTTCCGCTTGAGGATGCCCCAAAGATGTTCTATTGGGTTTAGGTTTGGAGACATGCTTGGCCAGTCCATCACCTTTACCCTCAGCCTCTTCAATAAAGCAGTGGTCGTCTTAGAGGTGTGTTTGGGGTCATTATCATGCTGGAACACTGCCCTGCGACCCAGTTTCCGGAGGGAGGGGATCATGCTCTGCTTCAGTATTTCACAGTACATTTTGGAGTTCATGTGTCCCTCAATGAAATGTAACTCCCCAACACCTGCTGCACTCATGCAGCCCCAGACCATGGCATTCCCACCACCATGCTTGACTGTAGGCATGACACACTTATCTTTGTACTCCTCACCTGATTGCCGCCACACATGCTTGAGACCATCTGAACCAAACAAATTAATCTTGGTCTCATCAGACCATAGGACATGGTTCCAGTAATCCATGTCCTTTGTTGACATGTCTTCAGCAAACTGTTTGCGGGCTTTCTTGTGTAGAGACTTCAGAAGAGGCTTCCTTCTGGGGTGACAGCCATGCAGACCAATTTGATGTAGTGTGCGGCGTATGGTCTGAGCACTGACAGGCTGACCCCCCACCTTTTCAATCTCTGCAGCAATGCTGACAGCACTCCTGCACCTATCTTTCAAAGACAGCAGTTGGATGTGATGCTGAGCACGTGCACTCAGCTTCTTTGGACGACCAACTCGAGGTCTGTTCTGAGTGGACCCTGCTCTTTTAAAACACTGGATGATCTTGGCCACTGTGCTGCAGCCCAGTTTCAGGGTGTTGGCAATCTTCTTGTAGCCTTGGCCATCTTCATGTAGCGCAACAATTCGTCTTTTAGGATCCTCAGAGAGTTCTTTGCCATGAGGTGCCATGTTGGAACTTTCAGTGACCAGTATGAGAGAGTGTGAGAGCTGTACTACTAAATTGAACACACCTGCTCCCTATGCACACCTGAGACCTAGTAACACTAACAAATCACATGACATTTTGGAGGGAAAATGACAAGCAGTGCTCAATTTGGACATTTAGGGGTGTAGTCTCTTAGGGGTGTACTCACTTTTGTTGCCGGTGGTTTAGACATTAATGGCTGTATATTGAGTTATTTTGAGGGAAGAATAAATTTACACTGTTATATAAGCTGCACACAGACTACTTTTCATTGTGTCAAAGTGTCATTTTGTCAGTGTTGTCCCATGAAAAGATATACTTAAATATCTGCAGAAATGTGAGGGGTGTACTCACTTTTGTGATACACTGTATATATATATATATATATATATATATATATAGACACATATCTACCTCTCTCTCTCTCTCTCTCTCTCTCTCTATCTATCTATCTACCTACCTATCTCTCTATCTCTCTATCCATCCATCCATCCATCCATCCATCCATCTATCTATCTATCTCTCTATCCATCCATCCATCCATCTATCTATCTCTCTATCCATCCATCCATCCATCCATCTATCTATCTCTCTATCCATCCATCCGTCCATCCATCCATCCATCCATCCATCTATCTATCTATCTATCTATCTCTCTATCCATCCATCCATCCATCCATCCATTTCTCTACCCATCCATCCATCCATCCCTCTATCTATCCATCCATCCATCTATATGATATGATGATCTCTTTATATGTTGATGTTTACCTTCATTTCACCACCATTTTGTTCAGGCAAATAATAAGGTGATATTCACTGACACATCTACAGTGGTTGGTGACACACAACCTGTTATCAGAAACAGCAGCAATATGAGCATCATGGCAATAACCAGTAAACAAACAACACTTATCTGATTTTATTTGTTTGTGACAGTGTAGGGTACACCTTTTCTGCTCCGAAATGGGGAAAAATGTGATATAGGACAAATTAAAAGGGAACATAAAGGAAATAAATGAACCAAACAGGTCTGCAGTGTTATGGTAAAAATATATAATGCTAACAGATGGCATACTCTGAAAGCAATTCATGCACATTTAATGCAGTTAAAGTTAGAGTTATTTCTGAATATATTTTTTAATGTGTGCTTGTATACATGCGTTGCTTACTTACAGCAGAAAGATACATAAATAGAAAAACATTTCATTTTATTTAGCTGATATTTGTCCTACTCTTGATCATCAATATAGGCAATCTCTATAACAACATCTCTTAGGGCCTTGTGTTGTTTTATTTTTTGTAATTGTATTACAACATTTTCATACACTGTGACCCATAAAAACTGTCCACAACTAAGTGTTTCAGTTGTCAAATACTGACATGTAAGTGACATGTACTGTATGTCAATGCATTTCAAAGGTATCTCAGTGGTTAATGTCTTGAGACCTGTTGTCCCCATAAGTAGACACTTTTGTCTGCCACCTAGTGGTAGCAAAAGTACTAGACAATTAATAAGATAAAAACAAGATAAAAAATTAATAAAAATCAATGCTCACTTAAGAGGTACTGAACTAGTAATCAGAAGTTAGTTCAAGTCGAACCACCCCCAAGCTGCCAATACTGGGTCTCTGGGTAAGGCCCTTAAACCTCAATTTCTTGCAGTGTATTCACTCACAACTGTAAGTCATTTTGGATAAAAGAGTCAGCCTAATGCGATAACAGTGAATGTAAATGCGGCTTTTAATTATAGTTATACATACTTTCATTCATTCATTGTCTGTCTTACCAACGCTTTATCCTATTCAGGGTTGCGATAGGTCTGATTTACTGGGTGAAAGGTAGAAAACACCCCGGACAGGTTGCCAGTTCATCACAAGGCAAACACACACACACCCTCAAACCCAGGGGGACTTTATCTCTAATAAAAAATAAAGGCTGCATGTCTTTGGACTATGAGAGGAAACCTAAGCACCAGAGGAAACCCACACAGACACAGGGAGAACATGAAAACTCCACACAAGACTCAGACCGCTTCACCTAGGAATCTAACCCAGGACCTTCTTGCTGTTCTTACTGTACGTTATACATACATACAGATATACAGTGTATCACAAAAGTGAGTACACCCCTCACATTTCTGCAAATATTTCATTATATCTTTTCATGGGACAACACTATAGACATGAAACTTGGATATAACTTAGAGTAGTCAGTGTACAGCTTGTATAGGAGTGTAGATTTACTGTCTTCTGAAAATAACTCAACACACAGCCATTAATGTCTAAATAGCTGGCAACATAAGTGAGTACACCCCACAGTGAACATGTCCAAATTGTGCCCAAAGTGTCAATATTTTGTGTGACCACCATTATTATCCAGCACTGCCTTAACCCTCCTGGGCATGGAATTCACCAGAGCTGCACAGGTTGCTACTGGAATCCTCTTCCACTCCTCCATGATGACATCACGGAGCTGGTGGATGTTAGACACCTTGAACTCCTCCACCTTCCACTTGAGGATGCGCCACAGGTGCTCAATTGGGTTTAGTCCATCACCTTTACCTTCAGCTTCCTCAGCAAGGCAGTTGTCATCTTGGAGGTTGTGTTTGGGGTCGTTATCCTGTTGGAAAACTGCCATGAGGCCCAGTTTTTGAAGGGAGGGGATCATGCTCTGTTTCAGAATGTCACAGTACATGTTGGAATTCATGTTTCCCTCAATGAACTGCAGCTCCCCAGTGCCAGCAACACTCATGCAGCCCAAGACCATGATGCTACCACCACCATGCTTGACTGTAGGCAAGATACAGTTGTCTTGGTACTTCTCACCAGGGCGCCGCCACACATGCTGGACACCATCTGAGCCAAACAAGTTTATCTTGGTCTCGTCAGACCACAGGGCATTCCAGTAATCCATGTTCTTGGACTGCTTGTCTTCAGCAAACTGTTTGCGGGCTTTCTTGTGCGTCAGCTTCCTTCTGGGATGACGACCATGCAGACCGAGTTGATGCAGTGTGCGGCGTATGGTCTGAGCACTGACAGGCTGACCTCCCACGTCTTCAACCTCTGCAGCAATGCTGGCAGCACTCATGTGTCTATTTTTTAAAGCCAACCTCTGGATATGACGCCGAACACGTGGACTCAACTTCTTTGGTCGACCCTGGCGAAGCCTGTTCCGAGTGGAACCTGTCCTGGAAAACCGCTGTATGACCTTGGCCACCATGCTGCAGCTCAGTTTCAGGGTGTTAGCAATCTTCTTATAGCCCAGGCCATCTTTGTGGAGAGCAACAATTCTATTTCTCACATCCTCAGAGAGTTCTTTGCCATGAGGAGCCATGTTGAATATTCAGTGGCCAGTATGAGAGAATTGTACCCAAAACACCAAATTTAACAGCCCTGCTCCCCATTTACACCTGGGACCTTGACACATGACACCAGGGAGGGACAACGACACATTTGGGCACAATTTGGACATGTTCACTGTGGGGTGTACTCACTTATGTTGCCAGCTATTTAGACATTAATGGCTGTGTGTTGAGTTATTTTCAGAAGACAGTAAATCTACACTGCTATACAAGCTGTACACTGACTACTCTAAGTTATATCCAAGTTTCATGTCTATAGTGTTGTCCCATGAAAAGATATAATGAAATATTTGCAGAAATGTGAGGGGTGTACTCACTTTTGTGATACACTGTATAATGTTATTGTACATGACCTCCTAATTCTTTGTAAGTGATAATAATTATCTAAAAGCTCTGCTCTGTGCCCATGTGCATATGGCTAGTTTTTACAGCACGATGTGTTTATTTTTGTCAACTTTGGTTTGTACAGTAAGTATGAAAGTTTCCTTTTGAACTCCAAGAGTGCTGGAGCATGAGGGTCTCAGTCGGTTGCTAAATGAATTCTGGTGCAATTAGTTTCAGGTATGAACACAATACAAACCAAAGCATCTAAATAAACCAAACATGACATTATGTCACAATATGCGATACTACACGCACAACGTGAGAACATTGGAAATAATTATTATAATAAAGGTAAATATGAAGCGGAGGAATTTCTGGTGCTGTTTTGACTCCTTTATCCATTGTATCACCTCTTGCTGTGTTTCCAGTTGGTAGAATTATCATTAAGCCCAGCTTGGTGGATTGTTCTGATGACTGGCTCGCAAAATATTTCATTAATGCATCTTATGTCACTTTTTTCTTTTTTTTTGTTATTTTTCTTGGTTGTTCATTTTCTAGGTTTAGTTCATTTTTTGGTTGGTCCAGACCAAGGAAACCAAACTAGAAGTAAAAACACGACCTACGAGTAAAGGAAACCATGCTCTACAGTGGTTTTTGAATCACACAAACTATGCAAAATATCCCCATAAAATAAATTTAATTATTGTTTGCAACAAAAATCACAGTGCCTGTTGCTGTTCATGTCACTGCCACATTTTTTTATTTTATTCTATGCTTATACAGTAATCCCTCCTCGATCGCGGGGGTTGCGTTCCAGAACCCCCTGCGAAAGGTGAAAATCCGCAAAGTAAAAACCATGTGTTTATATGGTTATTTTTATATATTTTAAGCCCTTACAAACCCTCCCACACTCTTATAAACATTTCCCACACAGTTATACAGCATAAAGCGGAATCTAATGCGTCTCTCCTTCACTGAGCCAATCAGCACCCAGGATACTTAACCGCGTGCTCTGATTGGGTAGCTTCTCAGCCATCCGCCAATAGCGTCCCGTGTATGAAATCAACTGGGCAAACCAACTGAGGAAGCATGTATCAGAAATAAAAAGACTCCTTGTCCGCAGAAATCCGCGAACCAGCGAAAAATCCGCGATTTATATTTAGATATGCTTGCATATAAAATCCGCGATAGAGTGAAGTCGCGAAAGTCGAAGCGCGATACAGCGAGGGATTACTGTAAATAGTATTCCTTTTGTATTATTTCTATTTTTCTATTTTATGTATGTTTGTTGACACCTTGTACATCTGGTACTTGGCAAACAATAAAGATTCTGATTCTGATTATATAGCAAAGATAAGAAGTAAAATTAAACTGGGATGCAATATACAGTACTTCTGTGATGTGTTTTAATTAACATTTTTTAATAAATCAACAGACATATTACCTCCAATCTTCATGGAACGATTTCCACCTGACTTTAAAGCGGATCTATGGAATTTGTGAAGCATTTATGAGGTCTTGCACTAATGTTGGATGGGAAGGTCTGGCTTGCAATTGACATCTGGACCAAAGGTTCAATGGTTCATGTGGTTCAATGGTGTTCATAGTGAAACCATGTTTTTATGGACCTCACTCTATGCATGATCATGCTGGAGCAGGAAAGAGCCACAACGTTGTAAACATACATTTATTATATCATTGATTTTATAAAGCTGTTAGCAAGTAGTGCTTTTAAAACACCTAAACTCAATAATAAGCCTTGTCCACATACATTAGTAATAATGAATTAATGACTGAAGAAAAAGCCAGGCATTAGTTATTAACAAACAAATGCAATCTCAACTCGTATTAGATCTCAGCTTTCACAGTGAAAGTAGGCTTAAGCATAATAAGCATCCCGTCAAACATCAAAAACAAACAAAGGGAATTACACTCAAAACGGTATCAGATAAATCCTTAATCCCCCAAACCAATCCACATAATCTCATTATAGGCCAACTGCAGCGTTCAGAGGCCGCAAAACCTCTGCCATGCATGTTAAATGTTAATGCACATATTTAATGCCTTAATGTGCTTTAAATTAGTCATATCATATAAATAATAATTATAACAAATAAAAATGTTTAGTGTATTTTCATAATAACTGTAATTTTTGATTAGTGTATCATGAATACAAATAGCAGGCCTATTGTCACATTTGGAGCCTTTGTGTGCTCCAGTGTGCCTGTGTGCCACTCCCTCTCTCACAATTGGTTCATTTGAACTAATTAGCTCCAGCTGCTCCTGATTTTTAAGGAGGCAGCTTCTCCACAGACGTGGGGAACTATTGACCTATTTTGGACTTTTGTTTGACATGGTATGGGCCTTGTTCCTAGCTCTTGTTTAGCCATGTTCCTAGCTCTTGTTTAGCCATGTTCCTAGCTCTTGTTTAGCCATGTTCCTTATCTATTGTTTAGCCATGTTCCTAGCTCTTGTTTAGCCATGTTCCTAGCTATTGTTTAGCCATGTTCCTAGCTCTTGATTAGCCATGTTCCTAGCTCTTGTTTGCCTTATTTAGTCTTTTGTTTAGCTTTCTTTAGCTGTGTTTAGTTTTGGTTCTTCTTGTTTGTCCTTTGTTATTAATAAATATTATTTAGTTTGAACATCTCTGCGTGTGTGTCCGCCCTCCTTGTTTCAGCCTTAGCCCCTCCGTGACATAATAGTTCCCCTCCTGAGGACACGGCGAGATGTCTTGTGTTAATAATTTCCCTGTGTTTGACTCCATGTGGTTCCATCAGACCTTCACACTTAGTAAGCCAGCTCCCTATGATGGAAGCGACTCGTGTGTCGGCGGCTTCCTTCTTCAGAGCCGGCTCTATTTGCAGCACCTTCGTGACCCTCAGCCCACTGAAAAACAGCAAGTATTGTTTATGATGTCTCGGCTGAGTGGTGCAGCTCGCAGATGGGCTAGGAAGCTCTGGTCTGAGAAGGGAGCTGAGCTGAACTCTGTGCAAGAGTTTGAGGGCCTCATGCGAGCTCAATTTTCAGGTGAAGAACCTTACGGGTTTGGTGTGGGGAAGGTTACCCAACCTCCCGTACCCTTTGGAGACACTTCACGCAGCAAAGCGCCCACTGCAGCTTATACCCGGCTTCCAGACCGTTCGGGCCCTCCTGCCACCCAGACAGAGTCGAACAGTTCCAAGTCCTCTCCAGTTCTGTTTCCTGTCAAAGTTCTAAGCTGTACATTCCAGCCTGCAAAGTTCAAGCCAGTCTACTACAGACAATTCTCCTTCAGCTCTGCTGCTACCGCCACCAGGTTCCAAGCAGCTGATTCAAGACGTCCCTCCAGGGTTCAAGCAGCTGATTCCAGTGTCTCCAGGGTCCAAACAGCTGACTTCTGACGCATATCCAGGGTCCAAGCAGCTGATTCCGGACGCCTCCCCAGTGTTCTCGCAACTGAGTCCAGTGTATCCAGGGTCCAAGCAGCTGATTCAAGACGCTTCTTCAGGGTCCTCGAAGTTGATTCAAGTCTCTCCAGGGTCAAAGCAGCTGACTTCTGACGCCTCTCCAGGGTTCAAGCAGCTGATTCAAGATGAATCTTTAGGTTCCAAGCAACTGATTCAAGATGAATCTTCAGGTTCCAAGCAGCTGATTCAAGAAACCTCACCAGGTTCCAAGACGCTGATTCAAGATGAATCTTCAGGTTCCGAGCAGCTGATTCACGACGTCCCTCCAGGGTTCAAGCAGCTGATTCATGATGTCCCTCCAGGGTTCAAGCAGCTGATTCAAGACGTCCCTCCAGGGTTCAAGCAGCTCATTCCGGACGCCTCTCCAGGGTTCTCGCAGCTGAGTGATGTTTCTCCAGTGTTTTCGCAGTTGACTTCAGATGCGTCTCCAGGGTCCTTGCAGCTGAGTGATGTTTCTCCAGTGTTTTTGTAGTTGACTTCGGACGCCTCTCCAGGGTCCTCACAGCTGTTTCAAGGAGTTTCTCAGGGATTTTCGCAGCTGACTTCGGACGCCTCTCCAGGGTCCTCGCAGCTGATTCAAGGAGTTTCACAAGGATTTTTGCAGCTGACTTCGGACGCCTCTCCAGGGTCCTCGCAGCTGACTCAAGGAGTTTCTCAAGGGTTTTTGCAGCTGATTAATGACGTTTCTCCAGTGTTTTCGCAGCTTATTTCGGATGCCTCTTCTCAAGGGTCCTCGCAGCTGACTCTGGACGCCTCTTCTCAAGGGTCCTCGCAGCTGACTCTGGACGCCTCTTCTCAAGGGTCCTCGCAGCTGACTCCGGACGCCTTTTCTCAAGGGTCCTCGCAGCTGACTCCGGAAGCCTCTTCGCCAGGCTCCATGCAGCTGATTCCCGAAGCCTCTTCGCCAGGCTCCACGCAACTGACTCCTGAAGCTTCTTCGCCAGGCTCCACGCAGCCGACTCCTGAAGCCTCTTCGCCAGGCTCCACGCAGCCGACTCCCGAAGCCTCTTCGCCAGGCTCCACGCAGCTGACTCCCGAAGCCTCTTCGCCAGGCTCCACGCAGCTGGTTTCTGTTCCCGAGTTGGCGCCCCCCGATGGCGCTTCTGTTCCCGAGTTGGCGCCCCCGTGATGGCGCTTCTGTTCTTGAGATGGTGCCCCCCGATGGCGCTCCTGTTCCCGAGTTGGCGCCCCCCGATGGCGCTTCTGTTTCCGAGTTGGCGCCTCCCGTTGGCGCTTCTGTTCCCGAGTTGGCGCCCCCCGTTGGCGCTTCTGTTCCCGAGTTGGCGCCCCCCGTTGGCGCTTCTGTTCCCGAGTTGGCGCCCCAGAGGGTGTTTCTGAACTCTTGTCGGCACCCCTAGATGGTGCTCCTGGCTCCTCGTCAGCGCCCCCCTACGGCGCTTCTGAACTCTTGTTGATGCCCTCCAACGGCACTTCTGAACTCTCGTCGGCACCCCTAGATGGTGCTCCTGGCTCCTCATCAGCGCCCCCCGACGGCGTTTCTGAACTCTTGTTGATGCCCTCCAACGGCACTTCTGAACTCTCGTTGGCGCCCCCCGGCGGCGCTTCTGGATTTCCGTCGACAGCCCGCTTTACAGCATTTTTGTCATGCCTGCCTCGGAGGACCTCCTTGTTTTGTTTTTTTGTTTTTTTTAAGGCACTCCAGGAGTAGTGCCTTTAGGGAGGGGCATCTGTCACATTTGGAGCCTTTGTGTGCTCCAGTGTGCCTGTGTGCCACACCCCTCTCTCACTGGGAGCACACGCTGTCTCCTGCCACTCCCTCTCTCACAATTGGTTCATTTGAACTAATTAGCTCCAGCTGCTCCTGATTTTTAAGGAGGCAGCTTCTCCACAGACGTGGGGAACTATTGACCTATTTTGGACTTTTGTTTGACGTGGTATGGGCCTTGTTTCTAGCTTTGTTCCTAGCTCTTGTTTAGCCATGTTCCTAGCTCTTGTTTAGCCATGTTCCTAGCTCTTGTTTAGCCATGTTCCTAGCTCTTGTTTAGCCATGTTCCTAGCTCTTGTTTAGCCATGTTCCTAGCTCTTGTTTAGCCATGTTCCTAGCTCTTGTTTAGCCATGTTCCTAGCTCTTGTTTGCCTTATTTAGTCTTTTGTTTAGCTTTCTTTAGCTGTGTTTAGTTTTGGTTCTTCTTGTTTGTCCTTTGTTATTAATAAATATTATTTAGTTTGAACATCTCTGCGTGTGTGTCCGCCCTCCTTGTTTCAGCCTTAGCCCCTCCGTGACACCTATTAATATTTTTCCCATGTCCTCCCACAGAAAAAGCCACAACACTAAGTATTTACACTCCCACCAACCACTTATTGTTGTCCCTGTAATGCTGTAATGGCATTAAATTATTATTAAATTAGTCCCTGTAATGCTGTAGTATTTTAAATTAGCCCACTACTCAAAGCGTCATTAGTTATTAATATATATACACCGATCAGCCATAAGATTAAAACCACCTCCGTTTATACACTCACTTTATCAGCTCCACTAACCATATAGAAGCACTTTGTAGTTCTACAATTACTGACTGTAGTCCATCTATTTCTCTGCATGCTTTGGCAGCAAAAGGGGGGCCAACACAATATTAGGAAGGTGGCCATAATGTTATGCCTAGTTGGTGTACATATCAAAACATCTGCACATAGAAACAATGCTATTGTCCTTTATTTTTGTGTTTTAATAGAGACAGAAATCTGATTTCTTGAATCAGCTGCTTGGAACCTGAAGATTCATCTTGAATCAGTTGCTTGGAACCTAAAGATTCATCTTGAATCAGCTGCTTGAACCCTGGAGAGGCGTCAGAAGTCAGCTGCTTTGACCCTGGAGAGACTTGAATCAACTTCGAGGACCCTGAAGAAGCGTCTTGAATCAGCTGCTTGGACCCTGGATACACTGGACTCAGTTGCGAGAACACTGGGGAGGCGTCCGGAATCAGCTGCTTGGACCCTGGATATGCGTCAGAAGTCAGCTGTTTGGACCCTGGAGACACTGGAATCAGCTGCTTGAACCCTGGAGGGACGTCTTGAATCAGCTGCTTGGAACCTGGTGGCGGTAGCAGCAGAGCTGAAGGAGAATTGTCTGTAGTAGACTGGCTTGAACTTTGCAGGCTGGAATGTACAGCTTAGAACTTTGACAGGAAACAGAACTGGAGAGGACTTGGAACTGTTCGACTCTGTCTGGGTGGCAGGAGGGCCCGAACGGTCTGGAAGCCGGGTATAAGCTGCAGTGGGCGCTTTGCTGCGTGAAGTGTCTCCAAAGGGTACGGGAGGTTGGGTAACCTTCCCCACACCAAACCCGTAAGGTTCTTCACCTGAAAATTGAGCTCGCATGAGGCCCTCAAACTCTTGCACAGAGTTCAGCTCAGCTCCCTTCTCAGACCAGAGCTTCCTAGCCCATCTGCGAGCTGCACCACTCAGCCGAGACATCATAAACAATACTTGCTGTTTTTCAGTGGGCTGAGGGTCACGAAGGTGCTGCAAATAGAGCCGGCTCTGAAGAAGGAAGCCGCCGACACACGAGTCGCTTCCATCATAGGGAGCTGGCTTACTAAGTGTGAAGGTCTGATGGAACCACATGGAGTCAAACACAGGGAAATTATTAACACAAGACATCTCGCCGTGTCCTCAGGAGGGGAACTATTATGTCACGGAGGGGCTAAGGCTGAAACAAGGAGGGCGGACACACACGCAGAGATGTTCAAACTAAATAATATTTATTAATAACAAAGGACAAACAAGAAGAACCAAAACTAAACACAGCTAAAGAAAGCTAAACAAAAGACTAAATAAGGCAAACAAGAGCTAGGAACATGGCTAATCAAGTCTGATTTGCTGCATTAAACCTTTTTATACCTACCCAGAAAAAATAATACATTTGAAAATGCATTTTAATGTTTTCTGCAGCTTAGCTGTTTGAAATCAGATTTCTGTCTCTATTAAAACACAAAAATAAAGGACAATAGCATTGTTTCTATGTGCAGATGTTTTGATATGTACACCAACTAGGCATAACATTATGGCCACCTTCCTAATATTGTGTTGGCCCCCCTTTTGCTGCCAAAGCATGCAGAGAAATAGATGGACTACAGTCAGTAATTGTAGAACTACAAAGTGCTTCTATATGGTTAGTGGAGCTGATAAAGTGAGTGTATAAACGGAGGTGGTTTTAATCTTATGGCTGATCGGTGTATATATATTAATAACTAATGACGCTTTGAGTAGTGGGCTAATTTAAAATACTACAGCATTACAGGGACTAATTTAATAATAATTTAATGCCATTACAGCATTACAGGGACAACAATAAGTGGTTGGTGGGAGTGTAAATACTTAGTGTTGTGGCTTTTTCTGTGGGAGGACATGGGAAAAATATTAATAGGTGTCACGGAGGGGCTAAGGCTGAAACAAGGAGGGCGGACACACACGCAGAGATGTTCAAACTAAATAATATTTATTAATAACAAAGGACAAACAAGAAGAACCAAAACTAGCCATAACATTAAAACCACCTCCTTGTTTCTACACTCACTGTCCATTTTATCAGCTTTAATTACCATATAGAAGCACTTTGTAGTTCTACAATCTGCATCAACTCGGTCTGCATGGTCGTCATCCCAGAAGGAAGCTGATGCACAAGAAAGCACGCAAACAGTTTGCTGAAGACAAGCAGTCCAAGAACATGGATTACTGGAATGCCCTGTGGTCTGACGAGACCAAGATAAACTTGTTTGGCTCAGATGGTGTCCAGCATGTGTGGCGGCGCCCTGGTGAGAAGTACCAACACAACTGTATCTTGCCTACAGTCAAGCATGGTGGTGGTAGCATCATGGTCTTGGGCTGCATGAGTGTTGCTGGCACTGGGGAGCTGCAGTTCATTGAGGGAAACATGAATTCCAACATGTACTGTGACATTCTGAAACAGAGCATGATCCCCTCCCTTCGAAAACTGGGCCTTATGGCAGTTTTCCAACAGGATAACGACCCCAAACACAACCTCCAAGATGACAACTGCCTTGCTGAGGAAGCTGAAGGTAAAGGTGATGGACTAAACCCAATTGAGCACCTGTGGCGCATCCTCAAGTGGAAGGTGGAGGAGTTCAAGGTGTCTAACATCCACCAGCTCCGTGATGTCATCATGGAGGAGTGGAAGAGGATTCCAGTAGCAACCTGTGCAGCTCTGGTGAATTCCATGCCCAGGAGGGTTAAGGCAGTGCTGGATAATAATGGTGGTCACACAAAATATTGACACTTTGGGCACAATATGGACAGGTTCACTGTGGGGTGTACTCACTTCTGTTGCCAGCTATTTAGACATTAATGGCTGTGTGTTGAGTTATTTTCAGAAGACAGTAAATCTACACTGCTATACAAGTTGTACACTGACTACTCTAAGTTATATCCAAGTTTTATTTCTATAGTGTTGTCCCATGAAAAGATATAATAAAATATTTGCAGAAATGTGAGGGGTGTACTCACTTTTGTGATACACTGTATATATACACAGTGGGGCCAAAAAGTATTTAGTCAGCCACTGATTGTGCAGGTTCTCCTACTTAGAAAGATGAGAGAGGTCTGTAATTTTCATCATTGGTACACTTCAACTATGAGAGACAAAATGAGGGAAAAAAAATCCAGAAAATCACATTGTAGGATTTTTAAAGAATTTATTTGTAAATTATGGTGGAAAATAAGTGTTTGGTCAATAACAAAAGTTCAACTCAATACTTTGTAACATAACCTTTGTTGGCAAAAGGTAAAACGTTTCCTGTAAGTCTTCACCAGGTTTGCACACACTGTAGCTGGTATTTTGGCCCATTCCTCCATGCAGATCTCCTCTAGAGCAGTGATGTTTTGGGGCTGTCGCTGGGCAACACGGACTTTCAACTCCCTCCACAAATTTTCTATGGGGTTGAGGTCTGGAGACTGGCTAGGCCACTCCAGGACCTTGAAATGCTTTTTACGGAGCCACTCCTTCGTTGCCCGTTGTGTGTTTGGGATCATTGTCATGCTGGAAGACCCAGCCATGTTCCATCTTCAATGCTCTCACTGATGGAGGTTTTGGCTTAAAATCTCACGATACATGGCCCTGTTCATTCTTCCCTTAACACGGATCAGTCGTCTTGTCTTCTTTGCAGAAAAACAGCCCCAAAGCATGATGTTTCCACCCCCATGCTTCACAGTAGGTATGGTGTTCTTGGGATGCAACTCAGCATTCTTCTTCCTCCAAACACAACGAGTTGAGTTTTTACCAAAAAGTTCAATTTTGGTTTCATCTGACCACATGATATTCTCCCAATCCTCTTCTGGATCATCCATATGCTCTCTGGCAAACTTCAGATGGGCCTGGACATGTACTGGCTTAAGCAGGAGGACACGCCTTGCACTGCAGGATTTGAGTCCCTCTCGGCGTAGTGTGTTACTGATGGTAGCCTTTGTTACTTTGGTCCCAGCTCTCTGCAGGTCATTCATCAGGTCCCTCCATGTAGTTCTGGGATTTTTGCTCACCGTTCTCATGATCATTTTGACCCCACGGGATGAGATCTTGCGTGGGGCCCCAGATCGAGGGAGATAATCAATGGTCTTGTATGTCTTCCATTTACTTACAATTGCTCCCACAGTTGATTTATTCACACCAACCTGCTTGCCTATTGTAGATTCACTCTTCTTAGCCTGGTGCAGGTCTACAATTTTCTTCCTGGTGTCCTTCGACAGCTCTTTGGTCTTGGCCATGGTTGAGTTTGGAGTCTGACTGTTTGAGGCTGTGGACAGGTGTCTTTTATACAGATAACGAGGTCAAACAGGTGCCATTAATACAGGTAACGAGTGGAGGACAGAAGAGCTTGTTAAAGAAGAAGTTACAGGTCTGTGAGAGCCAGAAATCTTGCTTGTTTGTGGGTGACCAAATACTTATTTTCCACCATAATTTACAAATAAATTCTTTAAAAATCCTACAATGTGATTTCCTGGATTTTTTTTTCTCATTGTGTCTCTCATAGTTGAAGTGTACCTATGATGAAAATTACAGACCTCTCTCATCTTTCTAAGTAGGAGAACTTGCATCAGTGGCTGACTAAATACTTTTTGGCCCCACTGTATATATATATATATATATATATATATATATATATATATATCCTTTATTACATATGCAGTATCAGGTGAATGTTGTCTGAGCATGGATAGAGAAAAAAGGCTATTTTTGTTGTTTTCTGAAGCGTGGTGATGAGTTGCTACCAGAAAAGGATCGCTGGCTGCAGGTGGGCTGCTGAGATGTCATGCTGGCTTATCAGAAGGGGGTGTGAACCTACCCGAGTCGTGCTTGAGAACCCACACCAGGCTCATCTATCAACTCCAGCCAGCAGTGAACCAGCCAAAGGCTCTCAAGTCTTCCCCAGAAGTGCACTCCAGCTCCGATTAGCGACCCCATTAGGGCTGTGGCCACACATCAGAGGACAGTCGGTGGGTATTTATAGATCCACCATCACACATTAAATTTCCTGTTTCCAGAACACTAATAATAAATCAACCAGACCGAGCAGAATAAAAGCATGAAGACAAAGGCTAGTGTTATACTATTAACTATGCATAAGCTTATGCTGCTATACATATACACTGATCAGTCATAACATCAGAACCACCTGCCTATAAATTCCACATTAATTACAAAAGTGGTTTGGAGGGTAGCAATGACGTCTCATAATAAGAAGGTACTGGGTTTAATTTCCAGGTGGAGTGATCCGGGTCCTTTCTGTGTGGAGGTTGCATGTTCTCCTTGTGTCTGCGTGGGTTTCCTGCGGGTACACCAGTTTCCTCCCACATCAACTGCCTAATAAATATAATATATATCAGCCCTTGACAAGTGCAGTTGTAATGAGATAATCAATGTTACTCACACTGCTCTCAGCTCTTACTCAGCTCTGACACATCAGTGGACAGGCTTCACAAGACCTCTAAAGGTGTCCATTATGTGAGTTGGCTATGTGGGTGTGTTGGCTTGTGACTAACAGGGCCCTAAATATTATTAGAACATTAGGGTCTGTCTGAAAACCTAGTGAGCTGCCTTGCTGCCTACTGCCTACCTAGGCAGCTGTCTAAGTAGAAAGGATTTCAATAAGACGGTGATTACGTCACCGCAGTTTTCGCTTACTGAGTTAACACGGTTAGCATGCCAGCTAACAGCTCCCTCTGTGTATTGAAAACAGTTAAACTGTCACTGACAAGACCAAATTTGCCTAATAAATGACACTTGTACACCTTTATACACATAAAAAAATCAAGGAGAATTTATTTACATTTAAAAAGAACTTGTTGGTCTGCATTTGTCTGCTATATTTGTAATTTTTATCAGAAAAGTTGTTCCACACTGAATGATGGGATTGCCTTCACCCCAGGAAGCTTTGGATGCTCCCTCGTTATTCAGTCAGATTAGCGCATTTAGGGTCTTCTTCTCAAGAGCATGTTTAGGATGATGTAAAATGTTGTCTATATAGAGAGCTCACTAGGTTTTCAGACAGACCCTAGATGTGTTTCTTAACAATAAATGATTGAATTATTAATAGATCATCACTAATACAATATATAATAAAATAAACTTTTTATTTGGACTCTTATAAGTACCTGGGTGTTCACCTTAATAACAAACTGGACTGGTCAGTTAACACTACTGCACTTTACAAAAAAGGTCAGAGCAGACTACCTACCTAGGAGACTGAGGTCATTTGGAGTGCGGGGGGCACTGGACTTTCTTCGACACAGTGGTGGCATCAGCCATTTTTTATGTAGTGGTATGCTGGGGCAGCAGCATCTCTACAGCAGACAAAAAGAGACAGAACAAACTCATTAATAGGGCCGGCTCTGTCATGGGAAGCCCCTTAGACCCAGTGCAGGTGGTGGGAGACAGGAGGATGTTAGCCAAGCTGGCATCCATGCTGGAGAATGACTCCCACCCCATGCATGAGACTCTGGCAGCACTGGGCGGCCCAAATGTGTGAAGGAGCGGTATCACAGGTCCTTCCTTCCTGCTGCTGTTAGACTTTACAACCAGCCCTGCTCCCAGCAGATCACGTACACACACACTTAAAGCTATACACACTTACAGGAAGCATAGTTTTTCTCAATGGTGCATAACAATGTGCAACAGTTTTTTACTTTTATTATTGACTTATTGACTTTATTAATGTCTACATTGTTACACATTGTACTGTTAATTTGTCTTTTTTTGTACTGAGTGCCTTGCTATCCCTTCACTGCAGCAACACTGTGAATTTTCCCACTGTGGGACAAATAAAGGATTATCTGATCTGATCTTTATTGTTTGGCAAAAAGTAAACATCCAGAGATGCTCTCTATTGCCCCCATCATTCTGTTTACATAAAATAGTACAGAACACCTTCCAACCAGGTACGAATGGTACTTGCTACATGATATTCCCTCAAGGGCAAAAAATCTCAAGCAGCACCTGCCTGTCATATCTGGCACCAAGACCTTAGCAGCAGATGCTTCAAATATTGTTGGATTGAACTTGTATGTCTAGCAAACTAAACAGATGTTCAATCCAGTTGAGATCTGGGGAATTTAGAGTCAAAGCCAACTCTTTCAACATTTTGTCACATTCTTTTAGACATTGCTGAACAATTTTTGCAGTGTTGCAAGACGCATTATCCTGCTGAAAGAGGCCACTGACATAAAATGTAACATTCACATGAATCCCAGACACCACACAACATTTAAAATATGCAAAAAGTTCCTGTCTGTTGGAGAAGAAGTGCCTGTAATGTTCTTTAATGTGCTATTCTATTCTTTATTACTCCACATAATTGGGAAATTGCAAAGCACACAGAATACAGCTTAGGTAAGCAGTTTTTTGTCCATTTTCATTGTGATACCAATTACAATAGCAATAGGAAAGATTAAATCATAATTTAAAATTTTTGTGAATAGTACCTATTAACAATGAGATGTTCTTCATTTGGTAACTTTTGGATGGTTTGTATCCTTGTAAACTTCATTGGCTATAATTATATCTCAGGATAAAGGAACAACATATGAAAGCTTAATCGATTGTGAAAATGAGACAGCATTACCCCAGAGCACCCAGGTGATAGTGTTACAGAATATAAAGGATAATTAGGATCTATGTAGTGTAATGCTAGATGATTGGATACTACGTTAGATATTGCAGCAAAAAAAGAATTTAATTTCCTACAGGAATCCAAATGTAGCATAGACAATATCACTGTCAATAACAATATACATTCTCAGCATTAGGCTACAAGGCAACTGGTATTTGTGGAGCCAAAGTCATTGTCAATTAGGCTTACCATTGTTAGGTAACCATGTTAACTCCTGACACTACTGAGAAAAAGTCTGCTGTGCATAAAGTGAAAAGCTGAGGCCTAATATTGCCTCCTTCATAATGCCATACATTTTTCTAATTATTTAATATTAGTAAAAATGTGCTAATATTAAAACAAAAAATAGATGCACTATATTTGGCAAAAGTGTGAAAGCTCCTCCTAATCGATTAGATCATGTGCCACTTTTTTTTTAAGCCTCACCCATTGCTAACAGGTGTATAAAAGTAATTCTATTAAACTATAAGCTTGAAATGATATGGCAACTAGTTGGGTACGACCCTTTACTGTTTCAGTGTAACTGTGCCTTTGTGCACACAGTTGATGGCCATAATAACATGGTTTGATAAGGTTTATGTAAAGAAACTCCAGTGGTCTGCAGAGAACCTCAACCTTGTCCATACTGAGCACCTTTGGAATAAATTGGAAAACTGATTGTGAGAGTGAGTGAGTGTCTAAGCTCAATAACTGATCTCAATAACTGGCCAATTAATATCTGCTGCAGGCACTGCCAATTATGCCTGCCAGAGTTCAGAAACTCGGTGCTGGTGTGCTAGCAGAATATCCCTCTGCGCCAACTAAATATGTGTACATTTTCATAGCCACACACATTTGTGGAATGCCTTTTCAGAATACTGGAAAGTGTTATAACTGCGAAAAGGGGCAACTCCCTTCTAATGCCTATGAATTTGTAATAGGATGCCCAACAAACTCATGGTCAGGTGTCCACATACCTTTGGCCAAATAGTGTGTATGTATTCTTGTTACAAAATTCTAGATATTAATGAAACTTTATTCTCTCGTGCTCAAAAGGGCAATGGTAAAGAACTGCTAAGATCCAGGGATCAGGGGTTTGAATCCGGGTGTCTACATGGACATGATTGGCTAATCTCCTCTGGTCAGTATGCTCCTGATGCTGATCCCAAGCCCAGATAAAAATAGGAGGGTTGCATCAAGAAGGGCATTCAGCATAAAAAGTCTGGTATGGACAACAGATCTGCTATGGTGACCTCTAAATTCTTTATAACTTAGATTAATGTGCAAACTGTGTATTATATGAATACCAGTCATTCCTTTAATTTCCTATTTGTTTATTTATTATTTATTTATTTATTAGGATTTTAACGTCATGTTTTACACAATTTGGTTACATTCATGACAGAAATGGTAGTTATTCGTTACACAAGAATCATCGGTTCAGGTCTTTAATGTCAAACACAGTCATGGACAATTTAGCATCTTCAATTCACCTCACTTGCATATCTTTGGACTGTGGGAGGAAACCGGAGCTCCTGGAGGAAACCCACGCAGACACATGCAACTCCACAAAGAAAGGACCCGGACCGCCCCACCTGGGGATCGAACCCAGGATCTTCTTGCTGTGAGGCGACAGTGCTAGCCACTGACCCACCGTGCCACCCCCCTTTAATTTCCTAAAATGACCACAAGTTATTATTTAGTAGAAATGCCACAAATCATTTCAATCATTATCATTGCTGTTTCAACACTACTCTTCCTGGTCAGGTTTGCAGTGGGTCCAGCTTTCCCAGAATCATTGGGCGCAATGCAGTAACAAACCCTATCGAGGATGCCCCCACCCACCACTACCACCACTGGGGATTCAAACCCTGGATTCCAGCAGCAGTGGGCTAGCATAATTTACTGCTGCACCACCTCAGTTCTGCAAATAATTAATTCAACAATGCAAAACACAAAGACAGCTGTTTTACTCGAGGATGTGTTGGCATGTTTTTATGGGTTCATTAGCAATCAGGATATTTGCGGCTACTGAAGGCCCTTTAAACTGTGAATATGTTCTTATTAGAGGTGTCAAATTACATTTTAGAAAGTAAAGGTCCTCATATAACTTTCTACCAACCAGTTAATTCTACTAATTACTGTACATTTTTGTTTGAGCTAATTGGCAAAGGCATGTTGTTAAAGAGAAAATTCCAGAGAGGTGTTTCAGCTTTTAAAGCTACATTTACTAGCTCTAATCTTATAAAACATTGCTCCAGTCCTTTTATGTTTTTAAAAAGCTGATTTGTTTGAGAATGGCACAATCCCTAGGACCTGGGTTTGAGCTCTGCAGAAGTTACCCCACCGTCCAACAACATGGCTCTACATTGCCCCAGGGTGTGAGTGTGTAATACCTTGCAATAGACTGGCAGACTATCCAGGGTGTATTCCTGCCATGTTTCTAGGTGGTGCCAGACCCACATCGACCCAGACTAGCATTAAGCGGTAAAGGTGACAAATAAATACAAAAGTGTGTGGTGCTCCTAGTGGAAATATTTATTTTAATGTGTATTCCAGCCTTATACCCAGTGTTTCTGAGTGTAATCAGGGCCATCATGACCATCACCATGATGAAGCAGATGGTAAAATGAATTAAATATGAATTCTTTGCATTATTTTTCCCTTAGCCCACCTGTACATTTGATTGGGGACAATGTCAATTCAGTTTGTATGGAGGTGCCCAACATACTGATTGTCTGTCTGTTTGTCTGTCAGTCAATCAGTAAGTAGCCCATGACCCCCAGAGGACCACTACAGAGCAGGTATTATTTGGGTGGTGGATCATTCTCAGCACTGCAGTGACACTGACATGGTGGTGGTGTATTAGTGTGTGTTGTGCTGGTATGAGTGGATAAGACACAGCAATGGAGTTTTTAAACAGCTCACTGTCACTGCTGGACTGAGAATAGTCCACCAACCAAAAATATCCAGCCCACAGCGCCCCGTGGCCAGCATCCTGTGACCACTGATGAAGGTCTAGTAGATGAGCAACTCAAACAGCAGCAATAGATGAGTGATCGTCTCTGACCTTACATCTACAAGGTGAACCAAATAGGTAGCAGTGTCTAATAGAGTGGACAGTGAGTGGACACGGTATTTAAAAACTCCAGCAGTGCTGCCCTGTCTGATCCACTCATACCAGCATAACACACACTAACACACCACCACCATGTCAGTGTCACTGCAGTGCTGAGAATGATCCACCACCTAAATAATACCTGCTCTGTAGTGGTCCTGTGGGGGTCCTGACCATTGAAGAACAGGGTGAAAGCAGGCTAAAAAAGTATGTAGAGAAACAGATGGACTACAGTCAGTAATCGTAGAACTATAAAGTGCTACTATATGGTAAGTGGAGCTGATAAAATGGACAGTGATTGTAGAAACAAGGAGGTGGTTTTAATGTTATGGCTGATCAGTGTATAGACACTAACCACTCACTCACTTTCTTAACCGCTTATTCAATCAGGGTCACGGGGGGTGCTGAAGCCTATCCCAGCTTTTCAATGGGCGCAAGGCACACAATAACACCCTGGACACGTTGCAAGTCCATCCCAGGGCAAACACATACACACACATACACACCCATTTACCTGTAGGGCAATTCAGTGTCTCCAATTAGCCTGACTGCATGTTTTTGGACTGTGGGAGGAAAACGAAGCAAACCCACGCAGACACGGGGAGAACATGCAAACTCCGCACATAAAAGGACCTGGACCGTCCTGCCTGGGGATCAAACCCAGGACCTTTTTGCTGTGAGGTGACAGTGCTACCTATTTAGCCAGACACTAACCACAGCGCTACTGAATATGCATAACTAGGGCCCTACAAAATTCACTGAAAAATGTGCTTAATTTCACGGACCTTGTTTTTAGAAAATCACAGATTTCACAGAATATTAAAGAAAAGTGCCACATTTCACAGCAGTCATTAAATTACACACCTCCCTCTCCCTCAGCACAGACTACAGAGAGATGATCACACGTTTAGAGAAGCACACTTTTCTATTGAATATTGAATCCCAAAAGGGACAAAATGCACTCAATATGTAAACACATACATCAAACATTGTAAGCACACTACACCACAGAAAAGTCTCCTACACTAACTTAACTGCTGTATGATTGCTAGGACCTCCTCATATCACATATTGCGCCTCATATTTCTCACGCTACGTGAATAAAAATGTTAAATCGAATAAACACAAAGCTTAAAATTTAAATTTCACGGCAAATTGCATGTTACGCGATTTTCATGGCTGTGAATTTGGTAGGGCTTTATACATAACACTTCCAATTTCTGGTTCTAATCTTATACACACAGGCACAGTCCTTTCTGTATTGTTTTGAAATGCTGCCATTTTTACAAGTGTGACAGTAGAGCAGCTGATAAAACGGGCACTGCAATGCAACAGGATTCCTGAGGACCTAGTTATTTAGCCTGCCCCAGTCACTTTGTGCAAGGGGGTTTGGTTTCTGCCCTGTTATCTGAGTAAGTTTCTTCTTTGCACTCCAGTTTCCTCCCACCTTTTAAAAACATACAAAAGATGGACTAGCTGCTTTAAATTTCCCTCAGGTATGACTCAAGTGAGTGAGTAAATGGTGAGGGTGTAAAACCTGGCAATGGATTGCCACTTTGTCTACAATGCATTCCTGCCTTGTGCCTAGTGTATTGAGGTGGCACCAGACTGGCCGCAAACCTGAGAAGGACGAAGCAGTTAGAAGAAAATTAATGAATGAATCAATGTGTGTACGTAAATCAGTGGGCATTCTGTCCATGGTGTATTCCTCCCATGCACCTAGTGATTCAATGTGGGGCTGACTGTGTATTGTTTTTGTATGTATTGTAATCCTGACCAGGATCAAGTGGTTAGTGAAAATGAATTGTTTTGTTTATCTGCCTTGTGACATAAACACAGCCTTTTGTGCTTAGCCCACCTGCTTGTTTGATTGTCAGCTCCGAGTCAGATCTCTGAAAATGTTCGTTAAACATTATTTGTTTTTCATCCCCTGGTCAGAGTAGCAGTACTGCGCTATATAGCCACAGAACAACTGTATATCTTTAAATAACACCCTGGAGAGTATGTGTATGAACTCATTCCTGTGAATACGTTTATGATGTGTTATCAGGAGTAACTATTGTACTATAAGATCTCAGGCACTGACGGACAGCAGCAGTAAAGCAGCACTACAAGCACAAAGTGGGGAAATTATTAGGAGCTGTCTTTGGGTGAGGTGTGTGATTTCCCCTGCTGCTACCTCTCTTTGCCATTTGTCAGAATGTTGGCTCTGGTGGCAGCTAGTATGTCAGCAGCAGTCAATCATTTCACTCTTGCATCTAAACAGCAGTCAAACACATGGCATAAAAAGGCTGGTCTTAACAATTCTGCCCCAGCCACCCTTCAACAGGAGTCTAACTAGATGAGACAACAGAGATAGATCACAAAACCATTGGAGATGTGATTTCTGTTCAGCATACGGTATATTTATCATCTGAAGAATTGTTAGGTTTGGCAGGGCCTTATTTAAAACTACTGAGGATTCAAAAACAACATCCCAAAGCCTGACATCAACGTGTATATTCGAGACATTACGTTATTATCATATATATTCTGGGTGGCATGCTGGTGCAGCAGGAAACGTGTGCAGAAGATCATGTTCTCACTATGTCTGTTGTGGATTTCTCCAAGATGCCTATGCATGTGATACAATGTAATGGATTGGTGTTCTGTTTAGAATGTATTACTGTCTCGGCCTGTCATGGAAAAATTTATTGAGAATTCAAAAGTCAAACAGTACCAACAGACTGGGTTGAAGAAGATTTATTAAAGCACAATTGTGGGTTCTTACAGCAGTATGTACACTGAAGAACAAGGAACACAACTGTGGGCCTCTTTTTATACTGCTCTAGTCAAATCACATTGGGTATTGGACTTTGGAACCTCCATTCTGTGCTAACTTTTTCTTATTTGCTTACAACATTTTACTACAGCTTAACAACAGACATGTTTGTGACCTGGATCAATATGAAGCAGGCACTAAAGATCAGGAAATACATAAATTAGCAAGCTACTAATTCCACCTGTGTAAGGATAGTCTTGCTGGTGTTTCTAGAGTTTGATAATACTTGATAGTTTTAAACAATGTGTACAGACTTGATGTCAAGTTTTATAGCTATGTTTATAAGTACAGAATTATCTGATTTACAGTGGTCTGAAGATCAAATGTCTGAGGCCACTCATGAAAAGGTTTCTATTGTTTTTCTTGAATTAAATACTTAATATTTTAATTCTATAATATTTTAATTCCAAATTTTAAATAGTAAAGTTACATGACAGCAACTTGAAGCTCAAATAAGATTAAGGAGTGTTGACTGTAATGAACTTTTCTTCAAAGTCACCTGACCTAAACCCCATTGAGCATTTATATGGGCATTTAAAGACAGAGAAAGCAAAACATTCAGTTACATGGGGTTACATGGATAATTAGATTTTGTCAGTCTGTGTCAGTTCTATACATGCTATTTTTGAATTTATGATCATCACTAACTTGCAATGAATCCTCCTAGTCCATGGCAGTGTAAAGCATGCTTGGCTGTACACAGAATCACCTGTGTTCCAGCAGCCTCATATTTATACCAAACCCTCTTGTGGTTCCTAGATTTCACATAAAGTATGTGCAAATGTAAATTGCTTAATACCAGAGGTGGAAAGTATCGAATTACATTTACTCGCGTTACTGTAATTGAGTAGTTTTTTTTGTGTACTTGTACTTTTTAAAGTAGATTTTACAACCTGTAATTTTACTTTTTTGTAAAAGTTTTGTTATTTTGTTTTGTATTAAGAATTGTAATTCGCTACGTTTTAAATAACATCCGTTACTGAGTAAAAAAAAATAAAAATAAAAATAAAAAACTCGACATCAAACCTGCGCAAACATGTAGAGCAGTGGTGGCTAAACTGTTAGGCTGTTTGATTCGGCATAAACAACTCCATGAATCGGTTAATTTGGTGAAGAGATTCAGATGTATAAACCAATCAGAGCTTCCGAATTCACATTCTGGGCGGAATTTCAATCTCTTTCTTCATTGGTTGTTGTATAAATGACAGTTTAGTGAACGAATCACCAATTTAAGCTTTTTACTGGGAAAGCTGAGAGAATAAATGATCTACAATAGTTTTCATTAGTTAGGTGGATAAAACAGTTGGGTATGGATTTATATATTCTGGAAACATACAAGATGGTCTTATATAAAGTGGATTATATCCCTAATGGGACAACACACGGATATAGATCAGGTAAGCAGATAAGTGGTTAAGATTTTCTGCTGCTGCTGTGTGATTGATCTGGGTCGCGGTTCTGCTGTTTACGGTACGCTTTCATTTTGCAATGATAGCAAAGCATTATGAAATATTGTGATTTTTTATGTTCGTTTATTTAAGTAAAACGGACAGCATAAATGTGATTGTGAGATTCTGCTGGTTTGTTTTTGATCATGTTCCTATGACTGTGTAAGACCCATTATATAGTGCAACCCTAACCGCCTACCCCCCCTTTTACTTTTTACTTGAGTAGATTTTTAGACTAGTAATTTTACTTGTACTTAAGTAAAAAATCATCAAAGTAATAGTACTTTTACTTGAGTACAATATTTTAATATTCTTTCCACCTCTGCTTAATACTGTATATATGCGTTATATAAAATGGTTATTGAGTTATGATTCAGGTATTGATATTGGATACAAGATATCAGCAAACTGTATTTACATTTACATATATGACATTCAGCAGAGGATTTTACCCAAACTGACTTACAATTAAAACAATTGAGGGTTAAAGGCCTTGCTCAGGGGCCCAACAGGGCCAGCTGCTAAAGTTTGAACTGGCAACCTTCTGATTACTAATCCAGTACCTCAACCACTGAGTTACCACTGCTCTGGTCATTGTATTAGCATATGCTTTTACCCAAACCTCTTCAACAATCAAAAACTGCTGAAATCTGATCTAACAGTCAGTGAGCATGTAAGCACAATCACTGCAAGACACCAACCACCGGAAACCCTTTTCAGAATGTAGGAAACATATGCTAGAATGAACTAGGCGTCTAGAGTTTCATCCACCTGTCTCTAATCTTGTATGGAACCCTGGGGCTACAGTGATCCAGCCTAGCAATCCTGTTATCATAACTCGTAAGATTCTGTCACATGGGATGGTAGATGCAATTTGAAGCCTGAGGGGAAACTGACAGAGGTATCCTTTTTATTTTATAAAGTGCTGACTCAAATTTAATGCTCTTCCTAAAAAGACTGCCTGACAATTATATACTTGGTGCTGGCTACCAGGTGAACTCTCTATACAGCACTCCAGTATAACCACCTATTCTACTATCCATGTTTGTTTACATGGTTTCTCCCAGTAAATAATATATTACTGCATAAAAAAAGTTGGGTAAAGGTTTATATAATTTTAAATAAACTAAATAGAGTATTGAAATGAACTTTGTTTAATTTCGTCACACTAACTGTGCGCTAGCTATTATTGTGTACGATCCGATACTCGGTATCGGCCCAATATTGGCCCAAATAACTGGATCGGATATCGGAAGGAAAAAAAACGTGTAATCCGATCCGATACTGTTACTTAATGTAAATAAGGCCATTGTTTGTGTGTAAAGCAAATAACACATGAGGATACGTTCCAACAGAATGCCGTTTATTGCCAGCTCACTCGGCAACTGCCGTAACAAGGTGCATCTTGATGACATCATTAACATGTGCCACTGATCTACAACTCATCTGCAACAGCCATTCAGAAATGAAAACACACTGATCTACTTAAACTTTTAGCATAAAAAAAAAATCATCTACTACTGCCACATCTAAAAACACTGTTTAAACATGATAAAAATTGCTTCATAAATGATACATAGCTCACCTGAGATAAAGAAAACATATCTTGTTCCGGCTTGGAGATCTCTCACATCCTCAACGATTAATCCATTAGTGTTATGAAATAAAACAAACTACACCATTTCCCGTTTAGCCACCAGGGTTTAATAATATAAAAATGTGACAGAACTTTAACGGAAAATCTCAACTCTGCGTCAATTCTAATTGGTCCATCGCGTTTGATAGACATCCACATCTTCCAACTGTAGACACTTTAGATGACACGCTGTAAAGCGAGATGTATAAGTGTGATGTTGTAGGTTCTGTATTTATTCCTTTACAATATTTGTTACACAGTCTGAGCATTGTTATTTAGATAGCTAGTTTAACCATGGTGCATTGAGACATGTATTATTACTGCTTAGTTGTTTGAGAGGAGAAATTACGGTATTGGATTGGTATTGGTATCGGCAGATACTCAATTTGCAGTATCGGTATCGGACATAAAAAAAGTGGTATCGAGCCAGCCTTAATTTTAATTAATAAAATCATTTGTGTAGGTACCAGCAGCCAAGAACTAGAAATGCACAAGTACAGCTTTATAAAAACAGAAGTAAATTATTAGATTAATTGATTCAATGATTCATTTATAAAGACTTTTTTTGCATTAAATTCTTTAGCAATAATTTAATAAATAAATAAATAAAAATGAAAAACACCAATCCATTTACTAGAACAGTGTAAAGAAGCATAAAAAAGAGCGTACACATTCCTCCTAAATAATGTTCATACAACTAACCACAAAGTACAAACATATACAGCACAAATATTATTTTATTACCATTTTAATTTTAGTAGTATAGTAGGTAGTGTGGGTGCTGCACAGTTGAAGTTCCGGAGACCTGGGTTTAAACCCTACCACAGGTCGACACAGTCTGTGTGGAGTTTGGTATGCTCTATTTATGTCTGCAAAGGTTCTCTTTAATTAGATGGATTGGCTGCTGTAGATTGCCCCTGGGCGCTTATGCATAAAACGCACTGCAATAGACTGGTGCCCTGTCGAACATTTATTCCTGCTTTCCCCCCTGCTGTGGCCATGATGCGGATGAAGCAGTTACTGAATGAATGAATAAATAATTGAATGCAGAACTAATTCTATGCCTGTATGTGGTTGGTCTTGATAAGCACTTTATACACTGATGAGCCAAAACATTGGATGACCCCTCATATCCCAAAAACAGTAAGAGATGCTCACAGACAGCTGTGGTGACAGTGGTCTGAGGAGGAACAAGCCACAAACCACCAACAATCATTGATGCTAGAGGACATAAAAAGCTATGGACCAACAAAAGGGCGACTGTGGCTACACTTACGGATAATTTTAGTACTGGTTATGTGGTGAATGTCACAACTTACAGTTTATTAAACCCAACCCAGTCAAAGTGCTCATGTCCACAGTCAGAAGCATCTACAATAGACACGGGCATCAGAACTGGACATCAAAGCAATAAAAGAAGGTCAACTAGTCTGATGAATTTTGTTTTCTCCACTGTCATATGAACAGCTGGGCTACAGTTGCCGCCTATGTCTGACAAAATAACCTGGACACTGTCATATATGGAAACAATTTCATGTGGACAAAATCGGACATACGGGCATTAGAACATACTGCAAAGTACACATACTGTGATCTGCTACTAATACCTCTTGACTACATGGTGCCAACACTTTCTCAACTAAAGCCTCACTCTTAGTTCTGGCACGGGACCCTTGCAATACTAGAGTCACTGAATATTTTTGCCCTGACCTTGTTCGCACAGTCCATGGACAGGTAGCTTTGGCCATGTTGCACACTGTGATAAGTAGCTGTTAATTTTTTATTGTTTTTAAGAATGGTCCTCCAAAGCGGTTTAACATTCGTGTTTAATCAAAATTTTAACTGAGCATGTGAAACGTGTAGCAGAAAGTGGATCAGTCAGGAATGGCTATAGCCATGAGGTGTACTTTTTTATTTTTCATCCTGTCATTATTAAAGTATTTATTTATTTATTTATTAGTATTTTAACATCATGTTTTACACACTTTAGTTACATTCATGACAGAAATGGTAGTTACTCGTTAAACGAGACTCATCAGTTCACAAGGTTAATGTTAAACACAGTCATGGACAATTTTGTATCTCCAATTTATCTCACTTGCATGTCTTTGGACTGTGGGAGGAAACCAGAGCTCCCGGAGGAAACCCACGCAGACACTGGGAGAACATGCAAACTCCACACAGACAGGACCCAGACCTTTCCACCTGGGAAACGAATCCAGGACCTTCTTGCTGTGAGGCGACAGTGCTACCCACTGAGCCACCATGCCACCCCATAATTGAAATTAGATGAAATGTTTCGTTTTCTTTTTGACTGGCCTGATAGATTCAGGAGACAGTCTCATCTTCGTCCTCCGTCTCACCAAAAGTAGATACAGTGCAATTAACTATCGGTTAACTCCTCACTCCACAAGGACCTCCAGGCAGCTAATTGATTGATTGCCTGGTGAAAAAAAAAACTGAAAAGCAACAATGGGATGTAACAGAACCTCTAGTCCCTTGACAACTGAGAGATTTAGTGGCCCAGGAGAGAGAATACATTTTCTGGGACTGACTATTAAAAAACAGGACAATCAGAAAAACCGGGACAGGTGGCTGAGCACATGTGCACTGTTGACACATGAAAGAGATAGCATCAGGATGGACTGTAGGACAATTCACTTTCTAATGGTCAAAAAATAAAAGACATTCTGGTAACGGCCAGTTACCAGATAGCACCGGACCCCATGTCTTGGTGGGTCAAAACTGTTTTGACAGCATATTAGACAGATGGTCCTAATGTTTTGGCTCATCAGTGTCAAGTCAAATTTATTTGTATAGCGCTTTTTACAGTAGACATTGCCTCAAAGCAACTACAGAATCCAGACCAAAAACCCCTGTTGAGCAAGTCAAGGGCGACAATGGCAAGGAACAACTCCCCTAAAATTACAGGAAGGAACTTAGAGAGGAACCAGACTCATCAGGGACCTCCATCCTCCAGTCAGAAGCCAACACATAGCGGCCAGCAAATCCGGCAAACATGAGAGCACCAGACTGCCCAGACCCCCAGGACCAGGCCACACACCCCTAGTCTGGAATGACAAAAAGCCTGGGTAAATAAATATGTTTTCAACCTGGACTTAAACATTGAGACTGTGTCTGAATCCAGAACAGAGGCAGGAAGATTAGTCCAAAGTTGTGGAGCTGCATAAGAAAACGCTCTTCCACCAGCTGTGATTTTTTAAATTCTTGGGTGTAAGCATCTCAGGCATTCTTAATTGTTCTCTCTTTATATCATGTGCATATCCTAGTAATTATGTGTTTTGGAACTGGCAATTATACTTTTGAAATTATGTTGCCAGGCCTTCCAATTGTGAGCTAAAAATCTGGATAAATAACGAATCTCCTACTGGCTGAATCAAACCTGAGGCAGAGATTCCAGCATTTAGAATACAGCACTTTTTAAAATCTGAGCTGTATTTAACTAACCTTGACAGCAATGTGAATTACTGTATTCATACATTATGAAAGATCAATCAAATTGCACTAAGCTCTCTGTGTTCACTATATTTCCCATATGCCACAAGCCTACACTGCTGCTGATGAGTCATCTGCTGCCAACTTCAGAGAGCAATGACAGTCATAAACACGCTGGGTGACATTCATAATAAAACTACTTTATTTGTCTTTCAGGAAGAAGCTCTAAAGTACGTTCTGGTTTAGTCCAGTGTATTTTATGAATGGAATTTCATTCTATTTCTGGTTGTTTTTTATGAGAGATATCTGCTATAGTAAGTTATAGTGAACAACCAGCACAAATCACTGACTTAAATATGATGAATAAGCAGTCCGAGCAGGATAGGTGTACACATCTGGCCTGAGGGACGGAAGGCTGGATGGGCTATTATCTCACTGCTGTAATAGCTACTGTCTGGTCAAGGACGTATTTAAGCTCAGTATGATTCTCAGGGTGAGCAACACTGTGGCCTCACAGCAAGAAGATCCTGGGTTCAATTTCCAGGTAGAGTGGTTCAGGTCCTTTCTGTTGGGAGTTTGCATGGGTTTCCTCTGAGAGCTCAGGTTTCCTCCCAGGCTAACAGAAGATACTAGGTGTGTGTGTGGGTGTGTGTGTGTGTTGCCCTGTGATGGACTGGTGACCTGTCCAGGGTGTTTCCTAGCTTTCACCCAGTGAATTGGACCCACCATGACCCAAACAGGATGAAGCTGTGTTAAAAGAGACAGTAAATGAAAGAAGGAATGATCCTCAGGACTTTTTGTAGAAAAGCACTATAATGCTTCTCATCCAGTTACTGACCTCACAAATGCTTATTTGAGTGAGTGGGCACAAATACTAACAGATACACTCCAAAATCTTGTAAAATGTGTTTGCCGAAGATTGGAGGCTATTATAGCTGTATGAGTTCATAAAAAAGAAAAAAATATATAAAAAATAAATCAAATGTGCAATTTATTAGGATTTTAGGTGACTGGTCTTTGATGTATAAATACGCACCATGTTGTAAAACATTCATTATTATTGAAGAATTCATTGGCCCCTTGGCAAGTGGCCAATTTGCCTGCATATAGATGAAATGTAAATGCTTTTTTTGAATGGTTAATTTGTGAGCATCAACTTACGATGCACTGATTGTTAATTTAATGTCACTGAACTCCTCCAAGGGCGCTCGGTTGGCGCAGCAGAAAAATTGTGCAAGCCCACCACCGCTGGGATTGAGGGATCGAATTCCTGGCTGTGCCACTGGCCGGTCAGACATCTACATACATACATGACTGGCAAAATCTGAAGGGAATAGATAAGGCCCCTGTTATGGATTAGCGTTCCTGTCTGAGGTGTGTTACTGGATTGTGCCCAGTGGTTCTGGGGAAACCAAACCCTGTCCAGGATAAAGTGGTGGTAAAACATGAGAATAAAATGAAAAAAAGAGACCTTTACATGCATGTTGCCTTTTAAAATCAAATGATAAATAGATTATTACATGAATGTCATATTTGTTTTAACAAGATTATTACTTTAAAAAACCTATGATTATCTAGACTTATATATTTCATACACGCCATACTTCATATTTCATCAACCAAAAGTTTTTTTTGGCGGAAATAAATTATTGGAACCTATTATGGGGTCTTTGTCCTTTGCATTTTTCCTCACTTACTACCAATTTAGACACTATTATGTAGTGTCTTTTTATCAGATTGTAGTTTCACATGCCCCCTCTGACACACGTGCATTCAACAACCACTTCTTTTCCCCTGCCAGAGGCGGAGTCTTGAAGAGAGCTTTATGGAAAGTCATGCACTGCTGTCTGTGTATCATCCATCTCTTCTGCAGGCACCTCAATTAGCCAGCAGAGGCCGCAGTCACAGCAGCGATGAGGAACCCATTAGTGTTCCCTCTCTCAGGCACAGACAGTTGTGTCTGTTGGACACCTGGCCAGGTCGATAGTACAGCACCCACTCAAAAATTCTTGGCACAGTTTTCTCTTGACAAGGTCAGTAAAAAAACCTGTGACTTTATGTTAGGAGAGAACTAGAAGCTGCTACAACGTGAATGACACTGGGTCTGTCCGAAACCTAGTTAGCTGCCTCGCAACAGCTGCGGACTAACTGTCTTCATTCAAGCAAGCTTTACATTGCCATGGGCTTAGAGCGCGCTGCACAATAAAGAAGCGGCGACTTTAATGTGGACCATTAAAGTTTGGCTGAAGAGACCAGTACTGGGAGCACACAGATAAGTTCACCTCCCAATTGCTAAGCTGTTCATCCAATCACCCCACTTCTAGCCCCACCCCTGACATAGCCAATCATGTCTGTGTAGACACCCAACAGAATCAAACCCCAATCTAACAGGTTAGCACTGCCCGTATTTTACTCTGCCTCTCTAACAGCCTTGCTTTCTATTCTTTCCAGATCAGAACAATCTGAGCCAAATAAGCAGATGCAAATATGTGCCATGATACAAACTCTGTCTAGTTCATCCTAAACTACCCAAGTACAAAAACCAATAGAGTGACTATGTAGCCACTTAAAATCATGGATAATCAGAGTTGGTCCCTCTAACAGCTTCCAGTCTCTTGGAAAAGCAATTTCTATATTTTTACTATCTGACACTGAGGATTTACTTTCATTCAGCCACAAGAGCTTTAATAAATCCTGGCACTGATGCTGGGTTATAATACTCGGCTCACACTCAGCATTCTAAATAATTCACACAGTTTGAGGTTAGAGTTCCGTAAAGTCTAGTCAAGTTCTTCCACATCAAACTCTCATATTAAACACATAGATAATGTAACACTTGTACAGGTGAGGAGGTACACCATGGTACACAATTTCTAAACAGCCCCAAACCCTTATTCATACTCCTCTAAAGAGTGCAGTATGCATGTGACATTCAATCAGGTGGCAACTGCTAGTTGATGAAGCATGATTCCTCACTTCAGAAAATGCATTTTCCACAGTTTTTATGGAGTTCTTTAAACAAACAATTGGGTGCAATTTGCTTGTAGTAACTCTATATGATAAAACCTTTTTTTATCTTTCAACAATAAATCTAGTAACACATACTTAACTACTCAGGATGTGTATTGGTCAATCTCAGACAACTGTTTCATTTTTACAATTTTGGAAGATGATTGTATATGAGCAACAGGACTGAAAGAGTTTTTAACATAGAATTAGTAAATACATGAAATACACTATATTACCAAAAGTATTCGCTCGTCTGCCTTCACACACATATGAACTTGAGTGACGTCCCATTCTAAATCCATAGGTTTTAATATGATGTCGGCCCACCCTTTGCAGCTATAACAGCTTCAACTCTTCTGGGAAGGCTTTCCATAAGGTTAGGAGTGTGTTTATGGGAATTTTTGACCATTCTTCCAGAAGCGCATTTGTGAGGTCAGACACTGATGTTAGACGAGAAGGCCTGGCTCACAGTCTCCGCTCTAATTCATCCCAAAGGTGTTCTATCGGGTTGAGGTAAGAACAGTCAAATTCTTACACACCAAACTTGCTTATCCATGTCTTTATGGATTTTGCTTTGTGCACTAGTGCGCAGTCATGTTGGAACAGGAAGGGGCCATCCCCAAACTGTTCCCACAAAGTTGGGAGCAAGAAATTGTCCAAAATCTCTTGGTATGCTGAAGCATTAAGAGTTCCTTTCACTAGAACTAAGAGGCCGAGCCCAACTCCTGAAAAACAACCCCACACCATAATCCCCCCTCCACCAAACTTTACACTTGGCACAATGCAGTCAGACAAGTACCGTTCTCCTGGGAACCGCCAAACCCAGACTCGCCCATCGGACTGCCAGACGGAGAAGCGTGATTCGTCACTCCAGAGAACAGTCTCCACTGCTCTACCACTGCATCCAATGCTTTGCATTGCGCTTGGTGATGTGAGGCTTGGATGCAGCTACTCGGCCATGGAAACCTATTCCATAAGCTCTCTACGCACTGTTCTTGAGCTAATCGGAGTTCATGCTAAAAGCATAAGAACACTGGGCACAGTCTAGTGATTTATCAAAAAATAAATTACAATATTATCAAACATACAAGGGGAAAAAGAAAGAACTTACTTTTGATCCTCCCAAGATCTTCAGTAGATACAGATCATGTACATTTCTGTTAAAAATGCTTGCATAATATTTCCAAATTTTTCAGAAGGGTGACGGGTGTTAGGGTAACAGGGCTGAGTGGAAACCTGGGGACATGACTAAAACATGTACAATCCCAAATCAGAAAAAGTTGGGACAGCATAGAGTTTCTTACATTTACTTTGACTTTTATTTGATTGCAGACAGGATGAACCTGAGATATTTCATGTTTTGTCTGGTCAACTTCATTTCATTTATTAATAAACATCCATTCCTACATTTCTGGCCTTCAACACATTCCAAAAAAAGTTGGGACAGTAAAGCATTTACCACTTTGTAATGTTGCTATTCCTTTTCACCACACTTAAAAGACGTTTTGGCACAGATGATACCAAGTGATTTAGTGTTTCAGCTTTTATTTTGTCCCATTCTTCCTACTTGTTTCTACACACATTGTCCATTTTATCAGCTCCACTTGGGAAGTTTTTAGTAGTAAAATTTAAGTGGATATATGCATTCTATGTTTCTACACCGATCAGTCATAACACTAAAACCACCTCCTTGTTTCTACACACACTGTCCATTTTATCAGCTCCACTTACCATATAGAAGCACTTTGTAGTTCTACAGTTACTGACTGTAGTCCATCTGTTTCTCTGCATGCTTTGTTAGCCCCCTTACATGCTGTTCTTCAATGGTCAGGACCCCCACAGGACCACTACAGAGTAGGTATTATTTGGATGGTGGATCATTCTCAGCACTGCAGTGACACTGACATAGTGGTGGTGTGTTAGTGTGTGTTTTGCTGGTACGAGTGGATCAGACACAGCAGTGTTGCTGGAGTATTTAAACACCGCACTATCACTGCTGGACTGAGAATAGTCCACCAACCAAAAACAAAAAAAGTGTTAACAGCGCCCCATGGGCAGCGTCCTGTGACCACTGATGAAGGTCTAGAAGATGACCAACTCAAACAGCAGCAATAGATGAGCGATCGTCTCTGACTTTACATCTACAAGGTGTACCAACTAGGTAGGAGTGTCTAATAGAGTGGACAGTGAGTGAACATTTAAAAACTCCAGCAGCGCTGCTGTGTCTGATTCACTCATACCAGCACAACACACACTAACACACCACCACCATGTCAGTGTCACTGCAGTGCTAAGAATGATCCACCACCCAGATAATACCTGCTCTGTGGTGGTTCTGTGGGGGTTCTGACCATTAAAGAACAGGCTAAAAAAAGTATGTAGAGAAATAGATGGACTACAGTCTGAAATTGTCTGTAAACTGGCTCCTGCAACCGAGGATAGCAAACACATGGTGTCTGCATCCTGTGAGAATGTTTGACCTACTGTTTCACAGCTGACCTGAACATTTTCCCTTCATATTAACTGCACAAATATTTGATTAGGGCAGCTCCAGTCACATCTGGTTAATTAATTTGGAAAGGTGGTATTTGATTACAGTACCACAACGGAAGACACATTCATGTCATAGCTAATATACTTTATCTACATTTTATTTATGCATTTTCTCCCAATTGTAGCATAGCCAATTTGTCCTGGGGACGCCAATCACATCCGAGGAGGGTATTTATGCCTGACACACTCTCCCTCCAATACGTGCACAGTCCACCGACCCCCTCTCATTTGCCCATTATTTAGAGTCACACATGAGCCAGTCTTGCGCTTGGAGAGTCACGCACTGATCTCCGCGTTCCTCCACTTCTGTACAGGTGCCTTTGGCTGCTAATCAGGGTCCTTACACAGTATTGAAGACCTCTTTTTAGTCCTGTCTTTTCCCATCTAGCAAACTAGTTGCTAATTTTGTCTGCTGCAGGCACTGCCAGCCGACCAGTTGCAGAGCTCGAAAAGTTCAGAATGCCAGTGTTGGTGTGCTAGAGGAATATCCCGCTGTGCCATCTGGGCACCACTTTATCTATTTGTAACTGTACAGGCAGTACAGTGAAAATAATAAAAGTAGACTGAAGATGAGGCTGTGACCACATTCTCCACAAGGTTCTGTAAGCAAATACTATAACCAGTAGCAGTAGCAACAATGGGACAATTTTTGGTTTGCCTCCATTTTTATAACACTTGCTGACCTTTGGTACCACATGTATTACATTCTTTGTGAAATTGTTTTTAAAAGGTTTTCATTTGAAATGCTAGACCCAAGGTCTCACTGCATCCTTATCTGATTACACACTGATGAAAGTTTGCACCTCGCCAGATAATTAAAAGCCGTTTTTAATGTTTTCCACGTTTCTAAAGTTTTTGAAAGCTTTGTCACAATAGTCAAGTAAATAAAAGTTATTGCAGTTGGGTTTTAAATATGGTGCTTGTATTGGTTTAAGGGCGGCACGGTGGGTAGCACTGCCACCTCACAGCAAGAAGGTCCTGGGTTTGATCCCCAGGTGGAGCGGTCCGGGTCCTTTCTGTGTGGAGTTTGGGTTTCGTCCAGGAGCTCTGGTTTTCTCCCACAGTCCAAATTGGAGATACAAAATTGTCCATGAGTTTAAACTTGTAAACTGATTAATCTTCTGTAATGAGTAATTACCTGTCCTGTCATGAATGTAAACATGTGTGTAAAACATGACATTAAAATCCTAATAAATAAATAATAAATAGTATTGACTCACTTCAGTAATGATTCTGTGATGACTGAACTTGACTAATCAACAGTCTGCACTGTTTTTTTGCTCCACCCATACAGCTCAACTTGAAGGGTAATCTAGGACAGGTATTTAGGTACAGTTCAGGTCACTTGACAATAAAAATGCACTAAACCGTAGGGTTTATGGGACAGTGGCATAAGCTCTGAAAGTAATATTCCTTTGGCACTGTTTATCTACAGAGTTTGCTTGGGTTCATGCACCTAGTATAGCTGAATTTACTGGTAATAATGGGTGCCTGCATACTTTGATATTTAGTGTAACAGTGTAGGAAAGAAGAGTGTGATAGATAAAGATATAAAGAGAGAGAGACGCAGAGAGCAAGTGCACACAGCCCACAATCACCTTGCATTGCAGATTTACTGATATGTCGGCACTTTATGTGGATGAAATAAAAAAGGAGAATAGTGGAATGTTTACAGCATCATAAACCCTTCTGTTAAAACCCAAGGACTCGACCACCCTGAAACTACATCAAAGCCTCCACAGGTTTAAAGGTAATGCAATATTTTAAGCCTGATAAAACATTTATTGACCCTTTTAGCTCTTGTTTACTTTTTCGTCTCTCTAGCCTCTGCCTGAAATGTTAATAGTCTGATAGAACTACAAATCTATTTTGTATTAGTTTTCTATTCTAGTATGGCAAAGCAGCACACATTGATGAAATTGTAGATCAGTAAAGAGAGTCCTACTGTGACCTTGACCAGGATAAAGCGGTGATAAAACAGACAATGACTGAATGAAGAGAGAGTCTATAAGACTTTATAAGTGTCAGATAATTGTAGTAAGGCATACAAAGAATTATGTCCCTATAGTCGCCTGCACATCTTTTTTCACTAATGTCTTAATACCTTTGTTTTCTTTAGCAGTAACTTCACTTTAATTGCTTCATATTGAATATAGCATCATTAGACATCATTCTTTTTATCTTTTGTCTCACAATTACATACCATAAAATAGAGATTTCCATTTACTGGTCTGCTGTAGCTGCATTATTGTTTGTTTGTTCATTAGGATTTTATTGTCATGTTTTACACTTTGGTTACATTCATGACAGGAAACGGTAGTTATTCATCACACAAGGTTCATCAGTTCACAAGGTTACATCAAACACAGTCTTGGACAATTTAGTATCTCCAATTCACCTCACTTGCACGTCTTTGGACTGTGGGAGGAAACTGGAGCACCTGGAGTTAACCCATGTAGACACAGGGAGAACATGCAAACTCCACACAGAAAGGACCCGGACTGCCCCGACCCGGGACCTTCTTGCTGTGGGGCGACAGTGCTACCCACTGAGCCACCGTGCCGCCCCTGTAGCTGCATTAAGTCACATATAGAAATGCTAGAACTTCAGCCCCTTGATGAAGAGTCACAACTGTTTAATCACTAAGGACCAGGTTAAAAAAAACATAATTTCAGGAAGGCAACAGGACTAGACAGGAATTTACTAGATACACTTAAAGTAGCCATAAACCAAAAAAAAGTCTTTTTAAATAGTTACTTCTGGCAAAAAGCTAAACTTTATGTTCAATGCAAAGTAACAAAGTGACTTTTAAATTTTCTTTTTTTAGTTTCACTAGCCAGTTTTTCCTGATTAGGGTCACAGTAGTTCCTATGCAGGCTGGAAACATTGGCACTACACACTTACACATTTATTAACTAATTCACAAATCACTAGGCACAATTTAAAGTAGCCAGTTCACCCTCTGTATACATTTCCTGTATGCATATAAAACAGGGTAAATATGAGGAACAGAAAGGGAGGCACAAACTAAAACCTGATGTCCTATGCTGCTGTGCTTAACCAGCTGCATCACTGTATAAATGATTGTATTGTAAACATTGCATAAAATATCACATCTGACATGTGGGTCATTAAGGAAAGATAAAAAGTGCTTGCATGTACATATTGGAGGAGCAGCGGTAAATTGTGCTAGCTCACTGTAGGTGGGATTCAGGGTTCGAATCTCCGGTGGTGCTATTAGCTAGTCAGATGAGACCCTGTGATGGACTGGCATCTCGCTACTGCATTGTGTTTAGTGATTCTGGGAAAACTGGACCCACCATAACCCTCATCTTTCATTTAACCATCAATACGTTTATGCAATATAACATGAGCAGGAGTGTGTTATTACGTGTAACTGCAAGCTCCTGGCTGAAATTTAGCTGCAAGCAAGCAAGTAATACAATATTATTAATATAGCTGACTTTAATTAGGTCTATTTTTGTTGCCTGAGATGTAACTCCACTACAGGTGGCTTGTTGCCATGAGAAATGATGTTCTCATGTGTCCATTCCAGTAATAAAATGTAAATAAATGTCACTGGTGTATAAGCTGATGCAGAAACCAGCAGTTATTGCAGCATTGTAGCTGCATAATATTTATTGCACTCTGTAGATATAAAGTGAGACATTCAGGTACAGTTTCTTTTTGCTGAGGCTTGTAGACCTAACACAAGAGCTCATTTTTACTTAGACATAAATACTAGCCATTGAGATCAAGGTGACTTTTCAGTCTGCCTTAAGATCATTAGCCATTTTTAAACCCACATATTTTGGCATTGTGTTCAGATCTATTAAGGCTATTAACAAGCTCATTTATTTCATGTGCATTGTTCCCCTCTTTTGCCATTATAAAATACTCTTGAATGGTAAAAAAAGAGGTAACCTTATATGCTTATAAATTATATGAGGAAAGTCAATAGACACTCATAAAGCTCTAGATGTAATGTATATACAAAATGTATTCATGCACTCATAGGATAAAACCACCACTTTATTCTATTTAGGATCATGGTGGGTCTGATTCACTGGGCAAAAGACAGGAATACCCCGGACATGTCACCAGTCCATCACAGGGGAAACACACTTTCACACACACTGATACCTAGGGAAGACTTTAGTACCTACAATTAACCTGACTGCATGTCTTTGGACTGTGGAAGGAAACCAGAACACATAGAAGAAACTCACACAGACATGGGGAGAACATGCAAACTCCACACAGAAAGAACCCGGACCATTACGTCTGGGAATCAAACCCAGGACTTCTTGCCGAAAGACAAAACTGCAACCCATCAAGCCACTGTGCCACCTTGTATATACCAAATAATTGCACAATGGCACTCACATCATTACACTATAATTAAATAGATGATAGTGTTACAATTTAGCATCATCAACATGAATCCACTGACTGAACCTGCCCTGTGTCAACAGTTCAGGCTGCTGCTGGTGCTGTAAATGACCTAAGATAATAATATAAATAATATAATTATAATAATATTTTATTAAGATAACATTGTCAGCCATTGTATAGCGCCCCCGGTGGATGCACAGCAAAGCCAGGATTTTAACTTGGACCTTCCAATTAATAGCCCAAAGATCTAGGCTACCACTGTCCCAATGGAGGAACAGTAACATGGAGATGTTTAAAATGCTGACCATGTACATCTCTTCATGCCAGTAATTTACTAAGTTATTCTAATTGGCAAGAATAATAATAAACTACGCTGCAAATCTATCAGAGCTGGAGCAACATTACGAGTGGCTTGTTGCAATAAAACAAAATATTGTGAATAAATGGATTGAAAGTCAGGATTTTCACTCACCCACCCCAAAAACGTATTTTTTTTTCATTGAGATGGACTTGCTTGTGTGCTTCGGATAGAAATATGGTTCCCAACAAAACCACTAGCAATCCCACCTATTCAGACAACCACCTGTTTATGAAACCACCAGCAGGCAAATCTATTGATCCAACAGAGAAAGCACATCACCTCAATTCTTTGTGTTCAATCAACCACTTCAACCAAGACCAATAATTTCTGCTTTACCGTCTCCAGAACTTATATCCTAGCTCTTTACTCAAGCTGTAATGTTGTATCATTTATAACATTTGACTATGATGATAAAAAAAACATGCCACATCATGATGTTGAAAATGTTGCACAGTATTATGCTCACTTTCTGCACAATTCATCTTTGCCATTTTGCAAATTGTATCTCTATTTTCTACTTTCATTTCTTCTATTTTTATTTAAATCTCTATTTAAAATTTTCAAATTTGTGTACATACAGTGTATCACAAAAGTGAGTACACCCCTCACATTTCTGCAGATATTTAAGTATATCTTTTCATGGGACAACACTGACAAAATGACACTTTGACACAATGAAAAGTAGTCTGTGTGCAGCTTATATAACAGTGTAAATTTATTCTTCCCTCAAAATAACTCAATATACAGCCATTAATGTCTAAACCACCGGCAACAAAAGTGAGTACACCCCTTAGTGAAAGTTCCTGAAGTGTCAATATTTTGTGTGGCCACCATTATTTCCCAGAACTGCCTTAACTTTCCTGGGCATGGAGTTTACCAGAGCTTCACAGGTTGCCACTGGAATGCTTTTCCACTCCTCCATGACGACATCACGGAGCTGGCGGATATTCGAGACTTTGCGCTCCTCCACCTTCCGCTTGAGGATGCCCCAAAGATGTTCTTTTGGGTTTAGGTCTGGAGACATGCTTGGCCAGTCCATCACCTTTACCCTCAGCCTCTTCAGTAAAGCAGTGGTCGTCTTAGAGGTGTGTTTGGGGTCATTATCATGCTGGAACACTGCCCTGCGACCCAGTTTCCGGAGGGAGGGGATCATGCTCTGCTTCAGTATTTCACAGTACATATTGGAGTTCATGTGTCCCTCAATGAAATGTAACTCCCCAACACCTGCTGCACTCATGCAGCCCCAGACCATGGCATTCCCACCACCATGCTTGACTGTAGGCATGACGCACTTATCTTTGTACTCCTCACCTGATTGCCGCCACACATGCTTGAGACCATCTGAACCAAACAAATTAATCTTGGTCTCATCAGACCATAGGACATGGTTCCAGTAATCCATGTCCTTTGTTGACATGTCTTCAGCAAACTGTTTGCAGGCTTTCTTGTGTAGAGACTTCAGAAGAGGCTTCCTTCTGGGGTGACAGCCATGCAGACCAATTTGATGTAGTATGCGGCGTATGGTCTGAGCACTGACAGGCTGACCCCCCACCTTTTCAATCTCTGCAGCAATGCTGACAGCACTCCTGCACCTATCTTTCAAAGACAGCAGTTGGATGTGACGCTGAGCACGTGCACTCAGCTTCTTTGGACGACCAACGCGAGGTCTGTTCTGAGTGGACCCTGCTCTTTTAAAACGCTGGATAATCTTGGCCACTGTGCTGCAGCTCAGTTTCAGGGTGTTGGCAATCTTCTTGTAGCCTTGGCCATCTTCATGTAGCGCAACAATTCGTCTTTTAAGATCCTCAGAGAGTTCTTTGCCATGAGGTGCCATTTTGGAACTTTCAGTGACCAGTATGAGAGAGTGTGAGAGCTGTACTACTAAATTGAACACACCTGCTCCCTATGCACACCTGAGACCTAGTAACACTAACAAATCACATGACATTTTGGAGGGAAAATGACAAGCAGTGCTCAATTTGGACATTTAGGGGTGTAGTCTCTTAGGGGTGTACTCACTTTTGTTGCCGGTGGTTTAGACATTAATGGCTGTATATTGAGTTATTTTGAGGGAAGAGTAAATTTACACTGTTATATAAGCTGCACACAGACTACTTTTCATTGTGTCAAAGTGTCATTTTGTCAGTGTTGTCCCATGAAAAGATATACTTAAATATCTGCAGAAATGTGAGGGGTGTACTCACTTTTGTGATACACTGTATATATTTTTGAGTAATGTTTTTTTTTTTGTCGCCGAACAGTCACCAAAGCAGTTCACTGCCAGTTGTACTGTGTATGACTATGTATGGGAAAAATAAACTTTGATTTGAATGCAGCAATTATACATGGTAATGTGATGGACCTTGTACTTTCCTCAGTGTTTGTCTACATACCAATAAAATTCAGCAAATACTGAATAAAAGGGGAAAAATATTACTGAAGTCATATTTACCATAGCTGCATATTAGCATGGTTTTGTTTGTTTGTTTATAAGGATTTTAACGTCATGTTTTACACTTTGGTTACATTCATGACAGGAACAATAGTTACTCATTACACAAGGTTCATCAGTTCACAAGGTTAAATCAAACACAGTCATGGACAATTTAGTATCTTCAATTCACGTCACTTGCATGTCTTTGAACTGTGGGAGGAAACCGGAGCACCCGGGGTAAACCCACGCAGACACCGGGAGAACATGCAAAGTCCACACAGAAAGGACCCAGACCGCCCACATGGGGATCAAACCCAGGACCTTCTTGCTGTGAGGTGACAGTGCTACCCACTTAGCCACCGTGCCACCATATTAGCATGGTAGCTGCAAAAGATTTACCTCAACCAGTACAGGAAAAATGGCACAATGGCATGTAGCTTAGTTTTCCTGATGCTTCTAGACCTAACACCAGCTGATTTTTACAAAGTATGAATTCACATAGTATGAAACTGTGTCTTTCTCAGATTTATTAGGACTATTACAAAACTGTTTTAATGTTATCCTTGTTTATCTTAAGGTACTATTTTCTGTTTAAGGTACTAGACTAATAATCTGAAGGTTGCCAGTTCAAGCCCCTCCACTGCCAGGCTGCATCTGTTGGGCCCCTGAGCAAGGCTCAGTTGCTCATATTGTATTCAGTCACAAGTGTAACTCATTCAGGATAAAACATCTGCTAAACACCTTTATTTTATGTGCATTGTTTCCTTACTTGCCATATAAAAAATTATATCAAAAACAACAACAGCCATAAAGCTCTGTAGGTATATACCAAATTATTGCAAGAATCAAACATATGCATGAAGTGCCATTCAGACCATAACACTGAAATTAAATATGTGGTTGGGTAAGATTTTGGCGTAATAAGCACAAATCCACTATCAAACCTTTTGATCAACAGTTCAGGCTGGTAGTAGTGGTGTAATGGTGAGGAATGTTTTCCTGCCACACCTTGGCCCATCTAATACTAATCTAAATTAGTTAGGAAGGAAAAGAGTCTTACTGTGACCTTGACCAGGATAAAACGCTGGTAAAACAGACAATGAATGAATAAAGAGAGAGTCTATAAGACTTCAGAAAAAGAAAAGACGTCAGAAAACGTCAGAAAAGAAGTGTCAGATAATTGTAGTAAGGCATAAGAAGAATAATACTCCTACTGTTGCCTGCAAATCTTTTTTCACTATTGTCTTAATACTTTTGTTTTCTTTAGCAGAAACTTCACTTTTAATTCTTCCTATTGAATATAACATCAAAAGCTGTTCTTTTTATCTTTTGTCTCACAATTACATGCCATAAAACAGCGATTTCCATTTACTGCTCTGTTATAGCTGCATTAAGTCACATATGGACATGCTACAACTTCAGCTTCTTGATGAACAGTCACAATTCTTTCATCACTTAAGACCAGGTTAAAAAAATATAATCCTAGGAAGGCAATAATAAGCATAAATCCATCAAACCTTTTTTGGGTCAATAGTCCATGTTGGTAAAAGTGGTGTAATGGTGGGAAATGTTTTCTTGCTCCACCTTGACCCTTTTAATACTAATCCAGCATCGCTTAATGCCACAGAATTTCTGACTTTTATTGCTGACCATCTGCAACAAAATACCTTCATTTCTAAGGGCAATTTCAAACATAATAACGCACCATGTCACAGAGCACAAGTCATCTCAAACTAGTTTCATTAACATGACAATGCCTTTGCTGTTCTTTAATGGCCTCCCCACTCAGTTCTATATACAAAATAGCACTTTTGGAAGGTGATAAAATGAGAGAATCACAGTGTGAATGCGCAGCTGACAAATCTGAGGCAATTACATGATGCAATCATGGCAACATTGACCATAATTTCAAAAGAATGCTTGTACCATCTTGTTAGTGTATAGTAAATGTTTAATTCTTTTTTATTAGCCTTTTCATCCTGGAAAGAGTTGTGGTAGATCTGCAGTTTGGTCCCACAAAGTAAGGACATCAATCTATTGCAGAGCAACACACAATCGCCCATTCCATCAATCACTTCAAATCTTTACCCATCCTCTCATTTACTCATTCAAACCTAGGGACTATATAGAGCAGCTTACCGTAAGCATGATTTCTGGAGGTGGCACAAAACCCCAGAGAAAACCCGCACTGACTCATATGAGAACAGATGAAACTTCTCACAGACAATAAGTGAAGGTTACCCTGGGACCCACTGCTGTGCTACTGTGTCACCCTACATACAGCATATATTAATTATTTATTATTTTATTTACATAAATTAGCAGGGTTGTACATGTCCAGTCCACCAAATTAAACCTTAAGCTAAGACTACTCCCAATACATAGCACTCATATTGACTACTGAACACCTTATAACATGTAAAATGCTACACGAAAAAGTTGGCTAGTCAAGTGTTTTTTTCTGTGCAAACTAATTTGCATACGACGCACAATGCAACATTCTGATTTTAGTTGCTATAACCAGAGATGCACTTGACTATACACCAATCAGGCATAACACTATGACCACCTCATTGTTTTTACACTCACTGTCCATTTTATCAGCTCCACTTACCATATAGAAGCACTTTGTAGTTCCACAATTACTGAATGTAGTCCATCTGTTTCTCTACATATTTTTAAAGCCTACTTTCACCCTGTTCTTCAATGGTCAAGACCCCCACATGACCACTACATAGTAGGTATTATTTGGGTCGTGGATCGTTCTCAGCACTGCAGTGACACTGACATGGTGGTGGTGTGTTAGTGTGTGTTGTGCTGGTATGAGTGGATAAGACACAGCAATGCTGATGGAGTTTTAAAACACCTCACAGTCACTGCTGGACTGAGAATAATCCACCAATCAAAAATATTAAGCAACCCAAAAAAAACAGTGCCCCGTGGGTAGCATCTTGTGACCACTGATTAAGGTCTAAAAGATGACCAACTCAAATAGCAGCAATAGATGAGCGATCATCTCTGACTTTACATCTACAAGGTGGACCAACTAGGTAGGAGTGTCTAATAGAGTGGACAGTGAGTGGACACGGGATGTAAAAACTCCAGCAGCGCTGCTGTTTGATCTACTCACACCAGCACAACACACACTAACACACCACCACCATGTCATTGTCTCATTTCTTGAACCTTGTTGAGTCTCTACACCTACACTACCCACCTAACTGCACATAGTCAATAAAAGACAATGCGGTTTCTGTCTTTTACAATGATGCTCTTTAAATTTTTACACAATAATACAGGGCACAATTGCACCTCTACAATGGCCGCTGCTATCTGACTCTTTGCACAACAGTTATTTATTCTTTAATTTGTACAATAATAACACACGTATTATGACTGCTGCTTTGCACAACATTTATTTATTATTACAACCGTTTTTTTAAATTATTTTTGTACATGAACCTAACTCTGCATCTCAATCCAACCTTAGTCAACTTTATATTATGTTGATTGTACACAGAAGTTTTGCTGCCTTTTATTTCCTTTTTTTGTTTATTTTTCAATTTATATTTTGTATTCTGTTTTATATGTATCAGCCATAACATTAAAACCACATCCTTGTTTCTACACTCACTGTCACATTTTATCACCTCCACTTACCATATAGAACCACTTCATAAACACTCTTTAATGCTGTTCTTCAATGGTCAGGACTCTCACAGGACCAATACAGAGTATTATTTAGGTGGTGGATGATTCTAAGCACTGCAGTGACACTGACATGGTGGTGGTGTGTTAGTGTGTGTTGTGCTGGTATGGTTTTTTTTAAATACCGTGTCCACTCACTGTCCACTCTATTAGACACCCTTAACTAGTTGGTCCACCTTACAGCCTTATATATATATACAGTGGGGGAAATAAGTATTGAACACATCAACATTTTTCTCAGTAAATGTATTTCTAATGGGACTATTGACATGAAATTTTCACCAGATGTTGGTAACAACCCAAGTAATCCAGACATATAAATCAGTCAAAACAAATAAGTCCAAAAATTAAGTTACGTGTAATAAAGTGAAATGACACAGGGAAAAAGTATTGAACACATGAAGAAAAGGAGGTGCAAAAAGGCATGGAAAGCCAAAACACCAGCTGAAATCTGTCAGTATTTAGAAAGCAATCCTGCCCCTATCAGTGCAAATTAATATCAGCTGGTTTAGTCTTAATTGATGGCCTACAAAAAGGTTTCTTATTACCAAGGTGTCACACAAGAAGCATCTTGTGATGGGTAAAAGCAAAGAGCTCTCTCAAGACCTTCGCAACCTTATTGTTGCAAAACATTCTGATGGTATTGGTTATGGACGTATTTCTAAACTTCTGAATGTTCCAGTGAGCACCGTTGGGGCCATTATCCGGAAGTGGAAAGAACATCATTTCACCATAAACCGGCCACGACCAGGTGCTCCTCGCAAGATTTCTGACAGAGGAGTCAAAAGAATAATCAGAACAGTTGTCCAAGAGCCAAGGACCACTCGTGGAGAGCTTCAGAAAGACCTGGAATTAGCAGGTACAGTTGTTTCAAAGAAAAGTATAAGTAATGCACTCAACCGCCATGGCCTTTATGCACGCTCACCGCGCAAGACTCCATTTCTGAAGAAAAAGCATGTTGAAGCTCGTTTAAAGCTTGCTGCACAACATTTGGACAAGCCTATAAAATACTGGGAGAATATAGTCTGGTCAGATGAGACCCAAATTGAACTCTTTGGATGTCATAGCACACACCATGTTTGGAGGAGAAAAGGCACTGCACGTCACCCCAAAAACACCATACCAACAGTGAAGTTTGGAGGTGGGAACATCATGGTGTGGGGCTGTTTCTCAGCATATGGTACTGGTAGACTTCATGTACAGTGGTGTTCAAAAAAATAGCAGTCCAACACCATTAACCTGATAAATCACTGTTTTTAGTAGAAATGCTATTTCTACATAGCAAATAATTGACTTGAAAGTGTAGTAGAGTAATGAAAACAAAACAAACCCAACAATTAGGACATGCATGCCACTCATTCTGAGTAATTGAAGCATTGATTGAAAGGGGCTTGTTCAAAATAATAGCAGTGAGGAGTTCAATTGGTGAAGTCATTCATTCTGCAAAAGAACGTGTGTCAAATTTGGCCCTTATTTAATTTAGGAGGGTGGCAAATGTTGCACAGCTTGGTCATAGCGCGTTTCCTTCTGAAATACTGGGTAAAATGGGTTGTTCCAGACATTGTTCTGATGAACAGCATACTTTGATTAAAAAGTTGATAGTAGAGGGAAAAACATACAGAGAAGTGCAGCAAATTATAGGCTGCTCAGCTAAAATGATCTCAAATGCCTTGAAGTGACAACCAACACCTGAAAGATGCAGAAGGAAGCGTGGAACTACTGTTCAAATGGATCGAAGAATAGCCAATATGGCAAATACTCAGCCAATGATCACCTCCAGAAAGAATTAGGAACATCTGAAGTTACCAGTGAGTACAGAAGATGATTAAGTGAAGCCAATTTACCAGCAAGAACTCCTTGCAAAGTCCCGTTGTTAAGAAAAAGATGTGTCCTGAATGGGTTAACATTTGTCAAGAACACATTGACTGGTCCAAAGAGAAACGGCTCAACATTTTGTGGACTGGTGAAAGCAAAATTGTTCTTTTTGGGTCTAGTGGCTGTAGACAGTATGTCAGACGACCATCGAGCACTGAATTCAAGCCACAGTACACTGTGAAGACAGTAAAGCATGGTGGTACAAAATGATGATATGGGATGTTTCTCATACCATGGTGTTACGTCTATTTATCACATACGAGGGATCATGGATCAGTTTAAATATATCAGAATACTTGAGGAGATCAGTTTGCCCTATGTCGAAGAAGAAATGTCCTTAAAACGGGTGTTTCAACATGACAATGACCCAAAACATCTTGGTTACAGACAAACAAGACTGAGGTAATAGAGTGGCCAGCACAATCCCCTGACCTCAATCCCATAGAGAACTTGTGGGCTGACATCTGAAACACGTTTTTTTGAGGCAAAACCCCAAATTGCAGAAGAACTGTGGAATGTAGTCTAATCATCCTGGACTGGAATACCTGTTCAGAGGTGCCAGAAGTTGATCGACTCCATGCAACACAGATCTCGGAAACAATTGTTTTGCCACTTTTAGTTCAGTAATTTAAAGTAAAGTGAAACCTCAAACATTTTTTCATGTTATAGATACATTTTTTGAGTTTTTAATGAAAAATGCTGGCACTGCTATTTTTTTGAACAGCCTAATATTAATTTTTCTTAACTTTCTGTAAAGGATGAACACAAACTGGCAAAATTTTGTTAATGTTTTGATTTAGAATTGAAAGTGTAGAATTTTCAGTGCATTTGCATTTATCATCAATAAATTGATGATAATCAATAAATCAATAAATCATCATTATAAATCAGAGTTCATAGAAGAGGCCCCCGGAACCTTCATGATCTGAAGACAGTTTGTGTGGAAGAATGGGCCAAAATCACACCTGAACAATGCATGCGACTAGTTTCTCCATACAGAAGGCGTCTTGAAGCTGTCATTACCAACAAAGGCTTTTCTACTAAATATTAAATAAATTTCAGTAAGCGTGTTCAATACTTTTTCCCTGTGTCATTTCACTTTATTACACATAACTTAATTTTTGGACTTATTTGTTTTGACTGCTTTAAATGTGTGGATTACTTGGGTTGTTACCAACATCTGGTGAAAATTTCATATATACAGTGTATCACAAAAGTGAGTACACCCCTCACATTTCTGCAAATATTTCATTATATCTTTTCATGGGACAACACTATAGACATGAAACTTGGATATAACTTAGAGTAGTCAGTGTACAGCTTGTATAGCAGTGTAGATTTACTGTCTTCTGAAAATAACTCAACACACAGCCATTAATGTCTAAATAGCTGGCAACATAAGTGAGTACACCCCACAGTGAACATGTCCAAATTGTGCCCAATTGTGTCGTTGTCCCTCCCTGGTGTCATGTGTCAAGGTCCCAGGTGTAAATGGGGAGCAGGGCTGTTAAATTTGGTGTTTTGGGTACAATTCTCTCATACTGGCCACTGGATATTCAACATGGCACCTCATGGCAAAGAACTCTCTGAGGATGTGAGAAATAGAATTTTTGCTCTCCACAAAGATAGCCTGGGCTATAAGAAGATTGCTAACACCCTGAAACTGAGCTACAGCATGGTGGCCAAGGTCATACAGCGGTTTTCCAGGACAGGTTCCACTCGGAACAGGCTTCGCCAGGGTCAACCGAAGAAGTTGAGTCAACGTGTTCGGCGTCATATCCAGAGGTTGGCTTTAAAAAATAGACACATGAGTGCTGCCAGCATTGCTGCAGAGGTTGAAGACGTGGGAGGTCAGCCTGTCAGTGCTCAGACCATACGCCGCACACTGCATCAACTCGGTCTGCATGGTCGTCATCCCAGAAGGAAGCTGACGCACAAGAAAGCCCGCAAACAGTTTGCTGAAGACAAGCAGTCCAAGAACATGGATTACTGGAATGCCCTGTGGTCTGACGAGACCAAGATAAACTTGTTTGGCTCAGATGGTGTCCAGCATGTGTGGCGGCGCCCTGGTGAGAAGTACCAAGACAACTGTATCTTGCCTACAGTCAAGCATGGCGGTGGTAGCATCATGGTCTTGGGCTGCATGAGTGTTGCTGGCACTGGGGAGCTGCAGTTCATTGAGGGAAACATGAATTCCAACATGTACTGTGACATTCTGAAACAGAGCATGATCCCCTCCCTTCGAAAACTGGGCCTCATGGCAGTTTTCCAACAGGATAACGACCCCAAACACAACCTCCAAGATGACAACTGCCTTGCTGAGGAAGCTGAAGGTAAAGGTGATGGACTAAACCCAATTTAGCACCTGTGGCGCATCCTCAAGTGGAAGGTGGAGGAGTTCAAAGTGTCTAACATCCACCAGCTCCGTGATGTCATCATGGAGCAGTGGAAGAGGATTCCAGTAGCAACCTGTGCAGCTCTGGTGAATTCCATGCCCAGGAGGGTTAAGGCAGTGCTGCATAATAATGGTGGTCACACAAAATATTGACACTTTGGGCACAATTTGGACATGTTCACTGTGGGGTGTACTCACTTATGTTGCCAGCCATTTAGACATTAATGGCTGTGTGTTGAGTTATTTTCAGAAGACAGTAAATCTACACTGCTATACAAGTTGTACACTGACTACTCTAAGTTATATCCAAGTTTCATGTCTATAGTGTTGTCCCATGAAAAGATATAATAAAATATTTGCAGAAATGTGAGGGGTGTACTCACTTTTGTGATACACTGTATATATATACAGTATATATATATATATATACATATATATATATATACTGTATATGCATATATGACAATTAAAGTCTTAAATCTTGAAATACACACTCGCGTTGCCACAGGTCGGCAATGCCTGCAGCAGACAAGTTTCTGCTAGGGCGGGATAACCGGACTATGTGCTGTGTAAGGACCCTGATTAGCAGATAGAGAGACTCCTGTGCAAAGTGCATAGGTGAAAGAGGTGAAAAACACACAAACAAAAAAAGAAATACGGTTTAAAATGACAGGGTGTAAATGAGGTCAAACTCTTACTCGTTGTCTCAAGTGAGTCTTTTTATAAACAATTTACAAAAAACTGAAAATAAAACATGTCACCTAGAAATGCTCAATTATAACAATGCTCTCAAACTCTCTATTTAACTGTGATGGACGCCAGTTAGCCTTGTGCTTAACCTTTAGACAAACAGGATTATAGAGTGAATCCCCAGCTATTTTAATCACAGCATTTTATTCACAAGGTATTTTCTTCTGTCTGGCCTGGTTACTAAGCTACAGTATGTTCATTATGCAAACAAGAGAGCCATTCTAAATGAACTAAATAATATAATCCAAAACGACTGATTAGAACATTAATTGTTCATATGGAGCTTTCACATTTAAAAGCCCAATTTTGCTGTTAATTATGAGCCAATGCACAATAGAGTGTTTTAATAACCCTTAGCTCTCATTTGGAATTTGCCAAAGTGTTACAGTGTAATTAAGAAATGGAAAAAGAATCCAGACTCCTTATTTATAATAGAAATTATTTACTGAAATGATCAGCCTTGGCCTTGCAGTAATATAGAAGATAAATGATCAGCTGTGGATCTTTTTAATTAAAGTGCCGTTTCTGATTAAGCTGTCCTAAGGAGATCCATACATGAGATGGAGCTACAGAATGTTAAATATTCAAGAAAATGCATAAATTATTTAGAGCGGAAAAGAGTATGGACTTCCAATCTGCTTAATGTTCTTCTAATTTGCTGGAGCACTTTTAATGGCTAAGTCTCCTATATGCCATTTTCTATGTGTAAAGTCATCAAATGGAAATTGAAAGGCTGATTTTCATCAAGATTTTGTAATAAAAATAAACCTATGTAGCAGCTAACATTAGCCAGATAGTGTATTCGCATTGGCTTTTAAGCCACCTGAAGTGTTGTAGAAGCCAAATAAACTCAAATCAAGGTCCTGCATGAACATGATGAGATTAAGATAGAGAGTACCGGTTTCCCTGTTTTAGCTACTAAGCTAACATTAACCAGCTAGTTTATTATGCTGACTCAGATTTGAATTTTTAGGGCTAGTGCAGTAACATGGTGTAGTTGACAATCAGGTCATCACTGTACAGACTGACCACCACTTGATTACATACAAACAATAAAGCCAGCTAACAGACTTATGGCTTTATTCTAAACTCTTGGCCATGTTTGTGAAGGTCATAGTGTGACTTTATTCGCATTCCGAAGTGTCTTAAATGGCTTTGAAGGCGAAGTTATCCTGCTAGTATCGATAGGAAAGTTTGCTAATTCACTCAGTGCTGAACGACTGCGACAGTCACATTAATGTGAACAATAAGATTTTTAATAGAGCTTTAATACAGTGGTACCTTGTAACTCAACGTCCCCTAAACTCAAAATCTTTTAAACTCACCCCCTTCATCGAGAAGTTTGTACCATTAAACTCGACTTTTACCTTAAACTTGAAATGTGTGCGACTGTCGTTTTGTTCACATTTATGCTGTCCGTTTTACTTCAAAAAAATGAGCATTACAAACATCCCGAAAAAGTTCAGTACAGTAGACCCTTGAGTGAACAAATTTCGGATTACGAACATAAATTCACAAAACACGTGACGTCACGAACAAGTTGACTCCAACCGTCTCTCTCTATATATATATACAGGGAGCGAACATTCGGACAGCGGAAAGTGTTTTTCTGGTGTTTTCTTTATATTTTGTAAAATTCTATATTAAAATGTCCCCAAAGAATGTGCAGAAAAAGCGTAGTGTTGAGAAAATGAAAAAATCACTATTTGTTGTGTTGTATAATTACTCCTGCCACTAGGTGTCACTGTGTATCAGACAGAGTACTACTGTGTATTGTTGTTTATTATTGTTTATTACAGGAATGTCTATTCTGTAATTTAAGATTAAAGGGAAAATATACTTATATTTATAACAAAAAAGACCATTTAAGACATTAGAAAGGTTAGATAAGTGGGTGGTTTGGGAGGTCTGGCACGGATTAATTCTATTTACATTATTTCTTATGGGAAAAATAGGTTTAACTAAAGAACATTTTGACTTAAGAACAGCCCTTTGTAACCAATTAAATTCATAAATCAAGGGTCTACTGTATTTGATAATGCTTTGCTCTCATTGCAAATTGAAAGCGCATGGTAAACAGCAGCACTGCAACCCAGATCAACCACAAAGCAACATAAAATTATTACAGCGGCTTACCTGAGCTTTTCTTCCAATTGAGATTAAATCTATATGTGTGTTGTTCCATTAGAAGTAAAATAAACTTGTTTTTCTTCTTGGTGGCCATCCTGTATGTTTCCAGAATATTTCCAGAAAATATAAATCCATTTCCAGCTGTGTTTGTCCACATATCAGATCATTTATTCTCTCAGTTCTTGCAGTAAAAAGCTGAAACTGGTAATTCGTCATCAGTTTTTCATTGCCAGCTCACCTAAATGACACACATTGGAGGAATCCAAAACATATTAGCATATATTGCTTTGGATTAGAGGAACAACAGAAATTCCGCCCAGAATTTAAATTCAGAAGCTCTGATTGGTTTACACAGCTGTTTGTCAAGGCCTCAACCACGACTGAATCTCTGAATCAAATGCACTGATTCATGTAGTTGTTTACGCAAGGCACCATAATGAAACAGAGTGAGCAAAACAAATGAATCTTTACCATAGATAAGAGCACAGCTCCCTGATTCGATTCATATGAATAATTTATTTGAAAAGAGTCGTTTCAGATTCAGTGATTCAGTTTGCTTTTTCACAGACTGAAGTGAAGAAATGGGGTTGGGGTACAATTTCATGTGTATGGACAGAGTCTGACAGAGCTTTAGAGCCAAAAAAGATGCAAATGTATTGAGTAGTGACACTTTAAAGTACAAATAATTCATCTTACATATTTTGTCTGCAACATAACCTGTTTGTTTGTGTGTGTGTGTGTGTGTTGGAAAGCTTTAAACAACTTTTGCCACATGAATAAATTGTTGGTAATAGAATATAACATTATATTATTATTTTTAATATATACAGTATAATATAATATTAATATAATGAAATATATGCAGTTCCACGGGACCTTGGAATGCATTAACAGGTTTTCCATACATCCTTACGGGGAAAAATACCTTCAAACTCAACACCACTTCCAGAACCAAATGATGTTGAGTTTCAATGTACCACTGTATTTTAGTTCTTTATGTTTGTATTTTAGTTCTTTGTGTTTGTGTTCTAATTTAGCCACAGAAAAATGCTGCAAACATAATAATGAAAAGTGTTAATTCAGATAAACTGAACAATCTAGCCATTAATACTAAGCCAATTTTAATTTTAGAACATTTTTAAGCCTGGTTTAACATGGATATCTGGCATTTTAAGAGAATGCATAATTTATTCTTTACGTTTCCACTTTCAGTCATTCAACAGCCTTATGTAAGTCTCTCTAGAGAAATTGAAAGTTGAAGTGCTCTTTTTTAGGAAATCCCTGGAGCGCGAGTTATTCTTCCTTGACTAAGTAAAGATTTACCAGATGGCTGAACACTCAGTTGACCACATCTAGGATCTTGACAGTAAGTGAAGTTAGAATTATATTTTGATGTAGTATATCTCAGTGCAGCAGAACATAATAGTGAAAAGTTTCTTGGCAGAATCAATGAGCTACAAGGTACAGTTCTTTCTGATTGGGCCCTAATCTCATATGAAAAGTGATTTATATACTGAGTTCATTATATACTGGGAAGTAATTTGTTATAGTACAAACACAAATGAATACCGTACAAATAATAAATGGGCCACATTCACTGCAGAAGCTTGTTTTCATCATCATAATTTAATTCATTCAAAAGAAACAGCTTTACGTAGTAAGAGTGTGCACACACAAGGTGGGTCTCTTTGTTGCAACAAGCAAACTGGTCATTTATTTTCAGTGTATGTAAGTAGAGGATAAAAGGTTTAGCTATAGTAAACCAAAAACATACCTAGGTAATACATTTTTCTTTTAAGCTTTTGTTCCACAAGTTTCTGGGTACTCTGGTTCTCTTCTTGTGGTGCACTGTGGGTGTATTCCCAGAAATGGCACCAGCTCTACTGTGACCCTAATCAGAATAAATTCAGGGCCTAATTAAGCCCCTGTAGCAACTACAAGTGTTTAAATACAACAGATGTATAACATCTATGCAATGATACACTGTAAGCCCGGACTTTATATTTAATCAAACATTTTTAGTACAACATACATAAATTATTTAAGTTTTTTTGCTGTACTATAAAATGCAGAGTACATTGTACTAATTTGAGTACACATTTAAATGTGCTAAAAGATTTAAGTTTACTAAACAAAAAAAATTACTTTTCTATCAGATTAACTTAAAAAAGTTAAGTTAAGGTAATTAAACAGAAAAACGCCCACCATTTACATGTAAGTCCGCCTTTTTTCAGCTTGCTGTTGGTGAATCAGGCAGCCATTTGTTTTAACTTTTGAAACCTGTTGTTGCAAAATACTTTTTTACTTTTCATTGAAAGCTTTTTGCAAAAGTAAACTTGTCTTTCTGAAATGTCTTTTGTGAAGTGGAACCTTTGTTAAACCAAATGGACGAACATTTTCTTCCTCATTATGCTATTTTTGAGTAGCATGTACACCAGTCTGATGGGGCTTTTTCATCTTCCATCTAATTTTGGTAAGTGTTGCACTTTACTTAACAATTTAGTTTAAAATAAATGATCTTAATGTTGACACTAAATAAATAATCAAACAGCGCTGCTTTATTTGCCGTATTTAGGCTACATGCTAGCATGTTAGCCTTCATACGAAGCAAAGAGTGTGCTGGCTTGCTTTATTTTAATCCTTAATTAATGTTGATTTTAATACTTCTGTTTCTTTTTGTTGTTTTACAGGTTCATGGTTACTGTGAGGAGCTGTTTGTGTTTCATCAGAACTTTATATACAGTTTGTACAGTTTTAAAGATGTTTTCTTGACATGTTGTATTTTAAGTAAATACTTCTGAAGTGAAATAAAGAAAAATAATTTTATAATTGTGTCTGTTTCTCTATAAACATTTGTAATTCATATTTAAAATGTAATTAACATGAAAACTAAGAAAAAAATCAATAGTTTTTTCCATTGAGCTCAAGATATTAAGTAGAATTATTGGGAAAAGCAGTTGGTATAACAAAAAAAAGAAAGTTTAATCAACTTGCCTTTTATGTGTAATAACTTAATGTTTTAAGTTATGCTAACTCAAGTTTTCATTATACATTACTTAACTTTTTTAAGGCGACCGGTTTCCTCAAATTTTTTAAGTAGATTGAACTTATCCGGGCTTACAGTGTAGGCATTGTTATTTAATTTCCAAAAAGCAGCATCTAAATATGATGCTTTATGACTGTGGGTCTTGTGTTTTTGGTATTAGATGCACAAACACAAAGTTAAATTATTGGCAAAAAGTTTTTTTTTTGTATTTGTTATCTGATCTTTTCTTATTTTGTTTAAATGCCAGTGTGCAAATTTTTGTTTTGCATCGGATGTTAGAACTCTGACACAGTTGCTTTGATTATTATTATTGCTTCAATTGTTTGTGTAACTGTTTGTTTTATTTTCAGGTCACCTGACTGAGTTACTACTACTAAGTCTAAGAGTCTTGTATAATAAATGTAAAGTCTTTTGTAATAAATGTATCTATAAATACATTTTAATGTCATTTTACACATATACATTTTAATATGGTGACTTAAAGCTTTAATCTGTAATGGATGGGTGACCAAAATTGACCCATCACAACCCTGCACAGAACAAGGCACCAGTATGTATAAAATGAATTAAGGTTTGGCATTAACCTTTGATCAGATCTGATCTGATTTGATTCAAATTGAATGTCACAGTATATGTATATGTATATATATGAGTATATGTAGATATATATGAATGTGTGTATATATGTACAGTGGGGGAAATAAGTATTTGATCCCCTGCTGATTTTGTAAGTTTACCCCCTTACAAGGACTTGAACAGTCAATAATTTTTATGGAAGGTTTATTTTAACAGAGAGAGACAGAATATCAACAAAAAATCCAGAAAAAAAACATTAAATAAAAGTTATAAATTAATTTGTATTTAATTAAGGGAAATAAGTATTTGATCCCCTACCAACCAGCAAGAATTCTGACCCCCACAGACCGGTTATGTGCCCATGAGGCACACAAATTAGTCCTGTCCCTATATAAAAGACTCCTGTCACAGAATCAGTTTCTTCCGTTCAAATCTCTCGACCACCATGGGCAAGACCAAAGAGCTATCAAAGGACGTCAGGGACAAGATTGTAGACCTGCACAAGGCTGGAATGGGCTACAAGACCATCAGCAAGAAGCTTGGTGAGAAAGAGACCACTGTTGGTGCGATAATTTGAAAATGGAAGAAACACAAGATCACAGTCAATCACCCTCACTCTGGAACTCCATGCAAGATCTCACCTGGTGGGGTAAGAATGGGAGGAGCTTGTCAATGATCTCAAAGGAGCTGGGAGCACAGTCATCAAGAAAACCATTAGTAACACACTTCGCCGTAATGGATTGAGATCCTGCAGTGCCCGCAAAGTCCCTCTGCTCAAGAAGGCTCATGTACAGGCCTGTCTGAAGTTTGCCAATGAACACCTGAATGATTCAGAGAAAGCTTGGGAGAATGTGATATGGTCAGATGAGACCAAAATTGAGCTCTTTGGCATCAACTCCACTCGCCGTGTTTGGAGGCAGAGAAATGCCCGGTGGGGATGGTGTTCTTGGGGTCATATCCAGCATTTCTCTGCTCCCAGCTCCCTTGAGATCATTGACAAGCTCCTCCCGTGTAATTCTGGACTGACCTCACCTTTCTCAGAATCATTCTTACCCCACCAGGTGAGATCTTGCATGGAGCTCCAGAGTGAGGGTGATTGACTGTGATCTTGTATTTCTTCCATTTTCAAATTATCGCACCAACAGTGGTCTCTTTCTCACCAAGCTTCTTGCTGATGGTCTTGTAACCCATTCCAGCCTTGTGCAGGTCTACAATCTTGTCCCTGACGTCCTTTGATAGCTCTTTGGTCTTGCCCATGGTGGTCGAGAGATTTGAACGGAAGAAACTGATTCTGTGACAGGAGTCTTTTATACAGGGACAGGACTAATTTGTGTGCCTCATGGGCACATAACCGGTCTGTGGGGGTCAGAATTATTGCTGGTTGGTAGGGGATCAAATACTTATTTCCCTTAATTAAATACAAATTAATTTATAACTTTTATTTAATGTTTTTGTTCTGGATTTTTTGTTGATATTCTGTCTCTCTCTGTTAAAATAAACCTTCCATAAAAAATATAGACTGTTCAAGTCTTTGTAAGGGGGTAAACTTACAAAATCAGCAGGGGATCAAATACTTATTTCACCCACTGTATATGCGTGTATACAGGTGTTATGTATACAGGTCCTTCTCAAAAAATTAGCATATTGTGATAAAGTTCATTATTTTCCATAATGTAATGATAAAAATTAAACTTTCATATATTTTAGATTCATTGCACACCAACTGAAATATTTCAGGTCTTTTATTGTTTTAATACTGATGATTTTGGCATACATCTCATGTAAACCCAAAATTCTCAAAAAATTTGCATATTTCATCCGACCAATAAAAGAAAAGTGTTTTTAATACAAAAAAAGTCAACCTTCAAATAATTATGTTCAGTTATGCACTCAATACTTGGTCGGGAATCCTTTTGCAGAAATGACTGCTTCAATGCGGCGTGGCATGGAGGCAATCAGCCTGTGGCACTGCTGAGGTGTTATGGAGGCCCAGGATGCTTCGATAGCGGCCTTAAGCTCATCCAGAGTGTTGGGTCTTGTGTCTCTCAACTTTCTCTTCACAATATCCCACAGATTCTCTATGGGGTTCAGGTCAGGAGAGTTGGCAGGCCAATTGAGCACAGTAATACCATGGTCAGTAAACCATTCACCAGTGGTTTTGGCACTGTAAGCAGGTGCCAGGTCGTGCTGAAAAATGAAATCTTCATCTCCATAAAGCTTTTCAGCAGATGGAAGCATGAAGTGCTCCAAAATCTCCTGATAGCTAGCTGCATTGACCCTGCCCTTGATAAAACACAGTGGACCAACACCAGCAGCTGACATGGCACCCCAGACCATCACTGACTGTGGGTACTTGACACTGGACTTCAGGCATTTTGGCATTTCCTTCTCCCCAGTCTTCCTCCAGACTCTGGCACCTTGATTTCCGAAAACAGTACTTTGGACCGCTGAGCAACAGTCCAGTGCTGCTTCTCTGTAGCCCAGGTCAGGCGCTTCTGCCGCTGTTTCTGGTTCAAAAGTGGCTTGACCTGGGGAATGCGGCACCTGTAGCCCATTTCCTGCACACGCCTGTGCACGGTGGCTCTGGATGTTTCTACTCCAGACTCAGTCCACTGCTTCCGCAGGTCCCCCAAGGTCTGGAATCGGCCCTTCTCCACAATCTTCCTCAGGGTCCGGTCACCTCTTCTCGTTGTGCAGCGTTTTCTGCCACACTTTTTCCTTCCCACAGACTTCCCACTGAGGTGCCTTGATACAGCACTCTGGGAACAGCCTATTCGTTCAGAAATTTCTTTCTGTGTCTTACCCTCTTGCTTGAGGGTGTCAATGATGGCCTTCTGGACAGCAGTCAGGTCGGCAGTCTTACCCATGATTGCAGTTTTGAGTAATGAACCAGGCTGGGAGTTTTTAAAAGCCTCAGGAATCTTTTGCAGGTGTTTAGAGTTAATTCGTTGATTCAGATGATTAGGTTAATAGCTCGTTTAGAGAACCTTTTCATGATATGCTAATTTTTTGAGATAGGAATTTTGGGTTTTCATGAGCTGTATGCCAAAATCATCAGTATTAAAACAATAAAAGACCTGAAATATTTCAGTTGGTGTGCAATGAATCTAAAATATATGAAAGTTTAATTTTTATCATTACATTATGGAAAATAATGAACTTTATCACAATATGCTAATTTTTTGAGAAGGACCTGTATATACTGTATGTGTATATGTTAATTTGTATTTGTGCACAATATTCACGACTCTTATTGCATTATGTTGCACAATATACAGTAGATTCAGTATTATGTTCAGTTCTTGCACAACTGTTGTCATGTTTGCACACTTTAAATTGCTTCCATTTTTTAATTATATTTAAGTTTTTTTTTATTTCAATTTTTTAATTTTTGTAAATTTTCTACACTTTTAGATTTTAAACTATTTCTATTTTTTTGTATAAATATCTATTTTTGTCTACTTTGTCTATTTTGTAGCTAATGTGGCCAAGCAGTCACTAAAGCATTTCACTGCCAGTTGTACTGTGTATGACTCTGTATGTGACAAATAAACCTTGATTTGGTTTGATTTGATTTGTCAGTTTTTCCTAGACCAGGTGCAGTCGGCTACTGCACACATGTCGAAGGGGGCGCTTGTTAGTCACAACTCTCCTCTGTCAGGAGTGTAGGTCAGCAGCAGTAGAAAGCAAGCAAAATGCAATCTGGTAATTGGACATGACTAGATTGGGAGGAAAATTGAAAAAAGAAAGAAAAAAGAAGCCTCTTGTCTACTCTCAATAAGTTAAGATTTTGCTTTTGTTATCTCGTTGCGTTGAGCTATTTGAACCCTCTGACCACAATGGTGCATGAAGCATAAACCCTCATAAGCCACTGTATTAATATGGGTCTGAGTAAGTGGTAACAAAAGATAAATAAATGAATATGTAAATTAATACAATCTGTGTGTTGCTTGTATGATGTTAATGAACTCAGTCTGCTTTTAAATGGGTACACTAATAAACAATAGTGTTTAATTAAAGCATGATTCATGTCTAGCTTAATGACTGTTCGGTATTGCTAATGTTCAGTGTTGTTTTTTAATCATAACACAGTAATGAAGTGTTTAATTTTGTACTTGATGAAATTATGTGAATGTGTGTACGTGTACTGAAGAGCTAAAGTGTCATTAAATAGAATTTGCCTTCTACCATAATTCTTCTACCAAAATTATGGCATTTTAACAGAAATAATTCTTTTTGATATTTACACAATTTCTTTTAATTGTTGCACAACAACTGCTTTTTAAAACATTAAAAAATTATTATTTTTTTTTACTTGACAGAAAGGCTTTATAAAAGTTTATCGCATGTGATAACTCATAGCTGCATGTAATAGCACAAAATGCCCTCCCTTTATGCTAGGTCTATATTTCAAAAAAGCACTGTATTCCCCATTATAAGATGATAATTATTAATAATCTCATGATAACAGCGATTTATCTGCTGCCTTCCCTGCTCACCAAGCCATGCGTGGTTGCTGAATTGATGGAAAGCCTCATTATAATAGATGGCAGTGTTTGTTTTTGGGCGCATGGGATACTCTGTCTCACTAGGCAGGTTTGGTTATTTCATGCAGGCTGTTGACTTATGCATAGCTGTTTAGTAATTAGGCTGGCTAATAGCTTGCTGTGAGGAGGGCTGGTGTACATTCTCCTGAGGGAACTCACAACTGAGGAAGCAGCCTGCAATTGAGTGGTCAGTCTGGTGCTTTTACATGTACGCATCATACACACACAATAAACATTTAATAGACGTAAAAGCCAGGAAGTGCTAATTAGACATTTGTTAAATTTCCTAAATAATGCTATTTGTTTAATATGAGGGATCTTCAAAAAGTTTCTGCACTTTTATATTTCTAGTGAAAATGATGAGGGTGGGAGGAGTAGTAATTGGTCAGGTCTGAGACACTAAGAGAGAGCTTATAGTCCAGATTTAGCGCCATCTGATTTCTACCTTTTTGGACCGCTCAAAAAAGCTTTAAGGGAAAAAGATTTTCATGTGACGATAATGTGAAAACAGCGGTGCATCAGAGGCTACACGCTCAACCAAAAACATTTTTGCTGATGGCATTAAAAAGTTGGTATGGTGCTGGGAAAAATGCATTGGAAGGTGACTATGCAGAAAAGTGATGTCATTTGCTTTTGAAATTCTTAATAAATACAGTAAAAAAAAAGTGTGGAAAGTTTTTGAAGAACCCTCATATATAATAAATACTGTACAACCCCAATTCAGAAACAAATAACCTGCAGTATGTTTTACATTTACTTTGACTTTTATTTCATTGCAGACAGTATAAACCCAAGTTTTTTTTATGTTTTATCTGATCAGCTTAATTTGATTTGTTAATGTACCTCCATTCCTGCATTTGAGGCCTGCATCACATTCCAAAAAAGTTAGCACACTAGAGCATTTACCATTTTCTAATGTTGCAATTCCTTCTCACAAATCTTACAAAAGGTTTTGGCACTGAAAATTCCAAGTGATTAAGTGTTTCAAGTGTTATTTTGTTCCATTCTTCTTTTAAACACATCTTAAGGTGTGCAACATTGTGGGGTTGTTGTTGTTTGTTATTTTTATTAAAAAAGTCTATACTAATGCATTTGTTGAAAACTGCAGATCCTCTGTCCATGTTTGCTTCTCAAAGACTTTTGTGGATGCTGCTTTTGTATCAAATCATGATCACAATCACCTGTTGACATCACCTGTTTGAAAGCACATCGTAATGTATTTATTTATTTATTAATTTTTACCTCATTAATAGCCGTAAATTAAATAAAACATTTTTTTTTGGATGTGTTGCAGGGCTAAAATGCAGGAATGGTGGTACAGTATATTAACAAATGAAAAGAAGTTGAACAGACGAAACATGAAATATCTTGGGTTTAAACTGTCTGTAATGAAATAAAAGTAAATGTAAGAAACACTTTTTTCACTTCATTTTTAAACCATTTTTAAAAACTTTTTTTTTTATTTGTTTGTAATCTTTATTTTATTCATGAAGTTTTTTTTTTCTTTCCTTGTATTATTAATGACATTAAATTGTAGTTAAAAGAGAACAGTTTATAGGTTTCTCAGCTTGAACAGATTCTATAACGACTGTTTAACTATTTTTACACCTGTCATTAAACATTTACATTTACATTTTCAGCAGACGCTCTTATCCAAAGCGACTTACACAGTGAGCGGAACACAATGAGCAATTGAGGGTTAAGGGCCTTGCTCAGGGACCCAACAGTGGCAACTTGGTGGTGGCGGGGCTTGAACCGGCAACCTTCTGTTTACTAGTGCAGTACCTTAACCACTGAGCTATCACCGGCCCACAAGCTGTTTGTTCATATGGTATTTGGGGAAAAAAGGACCAATTAATGCCAATTACAAGCATATTAGTTTTGCAGGGCTAGATGTAATATGTTGAAGAGACACGTCTGGCAAAAACTTTGCAAAAGTTATGAGCTGCACTGTATTCACAGAATTTTCAAACTCTGACCCTGTTTACTGTCTGCAGTTTAATCTAGAATAGAAGCAAGACAACACCTCAAACACGAGTCCAAATTAATTTTTCAGGAAAAGACTTACCATTTGATTCTGTTCTCTCTGACATGTTTTGTTGCTGGGACTTTATTTGATGGTGCAAATCCAGGTGTTTATTTTTTCATAACATAACTGTCAAATGTCTAATTCATATACTAATGTTATAGATGAATATTTGTAAAATTTCAAAAAAACCTTGAGTAGTTCTAAAAAAATTAAACAACACTAAAAAGAAGTTATCTGGCCACTCAGGTGGTGCAGTGGTAAAATATGCTAGCGCACCAGAGCTCGAATCTCAGCTCTGCCATCAGGCTGGGCTGGGCGGCCACATGAACAACAATTGGCTATTGTTCAGGGATGGGATGAGCTGAACCAGGGTTCTTTATAACTGGTGCAATTATGACCTCTGTTGACTGATTGATGGCACCTGTGCAGGGTTGAGGAATAATGCTGATCAGGGTGTGGCTTTCAGTGCACAAGGCTGATCCGCATATGAACTCGCCTCGTGCAGGTGAAAAGAGGCAGTCGGTACTCCTCACGTGTCGGAGGGTGCGTGTGTCAGTTGCGAAGCTCTTCAGTCAGCAGTAAAAGGTTGTATCGGTAGAGGTGTAGCGTAAAGAGACCAGGGTAATTGGATACGACTAGATTAGGGGAGAAAATTGGGGGACAAATCGGAGAAAGAGAAAATTAAGTTATGCAGAATGCAGATAATGTGGAGTATGACAAGCTTATTTTGTCAATTCAATTTGTGCTCTTGCTTTATTGTTTTCAGGATGTCTACACCTATTAAGCAAGTATAATGTTTTTCATTAATTGGTTTAGTTTGACTCATTGTAGGCAAACCTTTATGTTCTGTTTGGGGCACCTGATACCCCAGAGCCTCTTTAACAGCTCACAAAATACCCGTAGCCTTTTAAAATCAGCTTTATAAATGTTGCTAATTCTATGGAGACTGTAAATAAACAATAGTTTATATTACTATTGTGTTCCAAACTCTTCTGTTTGAACAGCTATAATACATGAGTAAAGGCAATAAGAGTTTCATATGTTTTTAGTTTCTGTTGTTGAGCTACAGCTGACTCTTTTACACACACACACACACACACACACACACACACACACGCACTCCTTAACAACAAAATCTCCCATCTCTCTCCCCCATCCCAAATTAATTAATTTGGTTAATTAATCTAGTTAATTTTACCCACCCAACACAGGGATCTCTGGGACCACAAAGAACAAGGCAGTAACATCAGTGTCAACACAAAACAAGACTTAATTAACACCTAGATCTTTAGAAATGTTGTTTTTTTAGTTCTATTTTTGACTGCAATTATTTTAAGATCCTATAATTTTTTTTAATTGGACAATAGTTCAAATAAATCAATCTTTTTTAGACAGAATTTGCTTGCCTACCCTTATAGGGTAACCCAGGCCAAATTTTTTATGGAGCACATGAGGTTCACATGCTATTTACAGCTAGGACTGTGAATGAATAATCAGTGTGTTTAATAAAAACAATAAGAATTCCATTCCTTGTGTTATTAATTTAGACAGTGTGTAAAAAGTGTTTGTATGTTATTAAAACATCAAAAAACATTTTTAAATAAATTATTATTAAAAAAAAGCCAATTTTAACTGCATATGAAATACACCCAAATACACTTGCACTTGAGTGTAGGTGTACATTCTCAAAAGTACATCTTGTATCTAACAAACAAGCAATATAATAGATAACAAAATCTTTACAGGTAAACAAACAACAGCATCCTGCTTGCAACTGAAATCTGATTGCTTAATAAAACGCTTTGGGTTGTGATAATTGACCCTCTTTCCCATGTCTTTTTCAAGTGTGCTCACTACACAGACAGGTGCCTTCATTAGTCTGAACACAGCAACTAAAAGGGGTCATGTTTACTGACCTCTAACAAATTAAGGAATTATTAAAGCTTTTGGAGAAAAATAAACGTCATTTTTGATGTTGGATCAGCATCCATCCTCTTACTCAGCTTTTGCTCTTTGATCATTTTTCAAAGTGGTGGGTCGGAAGACCTTTCTGAGAGCAAGTCATTTTAGGAATCAGCGCTAGTCGTGCAACGTCTTTGGTCCTGTATTTACACTAATGAACACAACATCGCCGGATTTATCTGAGGTCATCGCCCGATTCTGCCATAAGAGAGAACGTTTTGCTCTCTCTCATCACCAGCGGCGAGAGATCAAATTGACCTCCCTGCTTTGAAGAGAACGAAAATGAAAACCTGAAAAAAGACAAACCTGAAAATACTGGAGTGCTTTTACTTACCACAGCTCCAATTTGTGCTGCCCTGTGTTACTCATTTTCACCTGCATATGACTTTTACCACTCTTTCAAATAATAAATAAATAAATAAATAACAATCTCTCAGCAAGCCAGAACAATGAACCTCACAGGAATGTGTGATGATTCATTTACTGTGTGAATGGTTTTACTAAGCCCCCAAAATCATCACTTTCATGTCATACAAAACACAACTGTCATTATATCAGCTGTGGCAAAAGCTCTGTTTTGGGAGAAAATTTGTTGTAAAAGAGTCTCTTAGTCCATTTTAATTAGAGATGGGGAACAAAAATCAAAAGAAAAGCAGCTTATGTACAAAAGACCAAGTGCTAATGGAACTTGTGAATGTAATTATGCAGCACTGAAAAGGTTACGATTCTTTTATCTTTCTTTTAACATACCACTTTATTTTGCTCAGGGTACAGCACCAGCCAAAACCAGAAGCGTTGGGCACAAGGCAGGAACACACTCTTTGGGCACAATGACAATTCATAGCAAGGGCACATACTCAGTTAAAAGTTACCAATCTCCCTTCTGCATGTTTTGAGAAGTGGGTGGTAATTAAAATACCCAGAGGAACATATGGAGAATATGTGTAAAACAGCAACATGAGGTGAGGATTAAATCAATGTCTCCTGGACCCATCTCAGTATCAGAATGTTTGGTACAGTGGTACCTTTTAACTCGATGTCCCCTAAACTCGAAATCTTTGAAACTCGACGCTCTTGTTCGAGAAATGTATACACTTAAACTCGATGTGTGCGACTTTGTTCGGTGCTTGGCTTAAGCAGTGAGGTAAAACGTCATCAAAGTGCGAATATGAGACAAATCTGCATTTGTGTGGAATAACCATCAAATTCACTTTGAAAGCGTTCATGTGTATCTGTGTTTAGCTGGATTTATCTCCTTTTTCACTTTTAAACTTGTGTTATAGCTCAGGGTGCTGAGAAATAATGAGAATCAGCTTTTTCAAGAGAGTTCAAAACACTTATCATTTAAAAAAAAGCTTAATGTGACTTAATGTATTAAAAGAACGACACAGGAACACTAAACCTCTCTTAATTATTACTGCATATAAGTTCTCTTCACTAATAAAATACCTCGCTCAGTGTTTTAGTACAATAAGTCACTTTAAGTTTTGTGCACCGCCACACTCCATAGAAAATAACAGCACAACAGCTCAAAGATATTTTGCCACTTCTCATGTGAATGTGCCCTTACTGAACTCGCTAAGGAATATGGTATTCCAAGATTAAGCATCTCCTTGATTAAGAAACATAAGGTACACTATAAAGACATAAAGGTAAAGTGCAGGTTTTATTGTATTTTTATATTCATTTTTAACTGTTTTCAATTGTATTTCAGTGTTTTTATATTATATTTGTTATTTTCAGTGTATAAGTGTCAAAAACAGCCCCATTTTTCTACATAAGCCTAAAATACAGGACCATGAAATGCATTAACAGGTTTCCCATACATCCTCATGGAAAAAAAAAAAAAACCTTGAAACTCAATGCCTTTTAAACTCAATGCAACTCCCAGAACCAACTGATGTTGAGTTTTAAGGTATTAACATAACAGCAGATACTGAGGTTCAATGTGAATGTGTTCTCTGTTGATTATATAAGCTATACTCTCTGATAGATAGATGAATCTGGGTTTGACAGATGCTGGAATTCATAGTGCCAGTAGTGAAGTTTGGTAGAGGAGGGATTGACTGCGGCAGTGGGATTGACTGCGGCAGTGCGTAGCTCATGAAGGAAGTCGTGTTTCGTGAGCTGGCTTGGTGGGTATATAAGGTGTGTGTTAGGCTGTCTGCACATACAGTATATCCCCTGTTGCTGTCATGGGTAAAATTGTCTTCCCTGGGGCAGATGGGATCTTCCAGCAAGAAAATGCGACATGTCACATGGCTAGAAATGTCCAACACTGGTTGGAAGAGCATGACCAAGACTTCCAAGTACTACCCTGGCCCCCTAATTCCCCAGACTTGAACTCAATTGAGCATCTGTGGGACCACCTTGATCTTCGTGTTGGCTCTTTGGATTCTCCCCCAGGTACCCTGCAGCAGCTGTGGGATGCAGGTCAGCATGGCTCCAGATACCTGTGACAACCTACTAGGACCTTATTGAGTCACTCCCAGCCTGTCTAGCTGCTGTCCATGCTGCACACGGCGGTTATTCTGGATATTAGCTGGTGGTCATAATAATGTGACTTGACTAATATCTAGGTGTCCGATGGTCACCACTTTTGCATGTTATACAGACAAGTGATTAAAAATTACTTTTTCATTCTGGCCTCACTGCGCAAACTTTAAGGTTGTGCTCAACCCTAAAAACCTTTTTAACATGGTGCACTTTCCAGTTCTGACAAAACAATCATTAAACACTATTCAGCTTTTGACAACTATATAATTAAAGTAAAGCCTGTCAGTAATACTTAACATGTTTTTTCTTTGTAATGTGCTCAGGAAGTTAAAACAAATTCAAATGAAAAGCTGTCTTTTTATAATCACTAGGTGCTTTGAGACAAAATGTTGAGGTTAGGCAAAAAAGGATGCCAGCCAGCAAAGAGGATTTACAGTTCAGCAAAGGCGAGGAGCTTCAAAAGCAAGCAAAGCCATTATCAGAAAGTAATTCCATTTTGTGAATACGCGCCTGACTGCTTACAGCGGCGGTACAGTCCTCAGTCTGTCTTTCCCAGCATCTCTACCTACGCCAAACCCTGACAAAATGTCATTTCCACATTTTCAAATGCCGTAGCAAAAGCCTAGGCTTTTCTCTTTCTCATCTCAACTTTATACTACAGTGATGGGTGTTTAAATATAAATATGCAAACATGGATTCTTACTTTCAAATAACTGAATATACACCATACACAAGCATTTTTAGACTGGTAAAACACACATATCCTTCAAAATACAGGAAGAAAAAAATAGATAAATACTGTGAGCCCAGCTCATGTTTCACTAAGGGTGGGGTGAGTGACATATAGGTGTTTAAAAAGTTTAGTTCTCTCTCATCTGCTCATTACATACTGACAAAACAATATGATAGGAAACACTTGTTAGTATGCAAACACATCATAAAATAAAGATGACAAAACAAGCTGTTAATAGGATCTATGATAGGTCATAGGTGTTCAACCTTGTCTTTCATTGCCTTCCATTCTCAAGTACAATGATGGAAACAAGTATTAGTATTCTATTCTAAATGCAGTGGATGGTATTCATCAAGCAAAACAAATTAAGTTTGATGCTTGTTTCCATCATAGTACTTGAGAATTCCACTTTATTCACTTCAAATTAGTGCTGGGCGGTATGACGGTACATTTGGTATATCGTCTTTGATTCCTCATACGATATGGATTTTTCAAATACTTCCATACTGTAACATAGTTAATACAACAGCTTTAGGGTTCAGTAGGCAGCAAATCATATAATATTTATTGCCTCTAAAAGCACCATGAAGCGCTGTGCAGATTAGATAGAGCTTACGAGTTAGCCATGTATCGTTAGCATGACAGTGTTAACAGATGAGAGAGGCTTCTATGATATGGTGGAAAATAATAAACAAAAACAGATGGAGGATGAAGAGAAGAAGACCAAATATGCGCCAAAAGAACCTGCCAAAGAAATGAGGTGTGTGCAGTTTAGAACAGACTTAAACACTATATACTGTACGGTTTGTTGGGCCACGGCTGTTGCAAAAACAATCCACATATGCAAGGATGCGATTCCTCTAGACAGTCGAGAAAGAAGCTTTCAGAGCAATCATTAAAACACTCGATTCCAGGTTTGTCTTATGGGGTAAAAATACTTCAGGTCAGTTGCTAAACCAACGTTATAAGAAAACTGGAAGCGGAGATACATAGTCGTCCATGTAAAGTCGTCCACGTTTCTACAACAGACCAGTGGTCAAGTTGTACAGTGGAGTTTGCAAATGTGGTTTTATTCATTAAAGGGAGAGCTGAGGGTAATTGTACAGTAGTTAAATATTAAATAAACAATAAAAATGTACTGTATATATTGCACCTGTTTTACGCGTTCTGATTCCATCATATATTGTGTCATTTTGTGAAGCCAAACAAACCTTATAGCACTCAAAACCTTCATTATATACATGGTGAAATTAAAACTTTTTTATATGTACTTCTGACAGTAGAATAAGCCACATACATATAAAAAGTACCAGTCATACAAAAAAAAACCATAACAAAATAAAACACACCATGAAACCGTCAGAATATAAAAAAATACCATGATACAAATTTTCGGTCATACCACCCAGCCCTACTTCAAATTTAAACACAAGTTTTAAAAGACTTAAAACAAGTCTTTTTATATAAATATGAAAAAGATCTATTAATAAGCATAAATAAAAATATAACAATCATATTCTCATTTCATGTAGATAAAGTTTGCATGTACTGTATATAACAAGCTAATAATCTGGATTCGGATTTGGTTGGATCCAAGCTGTGATGATTAAGATTAAATCCAACCCATATAACACCAGAATCTGACATTAGTATAAATTCTTAGCTGGCAAGTTTTACAATCAATATTAAAACGAAATCATTCCTAACATGGTAAAATATCTAAACTAGTTAAACATAGCCATTAATAAATTAGTTTATTCATAATCAGTGCTAGCTAAAATCTTATATTTTGCATTTCAATTTTGAATAGCCATATAGCCATAACAATATCAAAGTTCCTCTGTAAGTATCTAAATATCCACAATAAAACTCAATGAAATTCTAAATGATCAATAATTGTATCATTTGCATCAATCACTGTTTAAATGGTCTTTAGACCAGTGGTACACAGCCCTGACCCTGGAGGTCTTAGGTCTGCCATGGTCTCGTGGCTTTCCAGCTTTTTCAAGCCTGCCAGCCTCTAGTAATTATTCCATGATTTGGTTTGTCAGGTTGTGATGGGTGGTTCTGTCTCTCTGGAAATGGGTTTGTGCAGTCCTGTCTGCATAGTTATAGTGTTCTGCTGTGACCTTGTATGTTGGATTGATGTCACTCAAGCTTGTGGGTGGTGCAGATAGTTGGACACGCCTGTACAGAAGTGGAGGAATGCAGAGCTCAGCGAGATTGGCCTCGCATGTGAATCCACAAGTATGGATGAATGAGAAGGGGTCGGTGGACCGCACACAGATCTGAGGAAGTGTGTGTCAGGCAAAATATACCCTCCTCTGATACAATCAGGGTCCCTAGGAGCAGAATACTAACTGGCTATGCTTAATTGGGAGAAAAAGAGAAAAAATTTATAAATAAAATAACAAAAAAATGATAAAAAATAAAAACATTCCAGTTAAAATGCTGAATGTTTTAAAGAAACTGCAGTCTTTAACCCGCACTGAATTTAATGTCCAGAAACTTACCACCAGCCTTCATTTTAACATTAATTGAACTCTATTTTCTCTGTCTATTACTAATATCTGCTTCTTAATGTATTTATTTATTCTCTATTGAATTTAATTGAAATACCATTTAGTGCATCCAAGGGAGATACTGTAGGTCCCCTTTAAATTACGGTCCTGCCAATATTTCTTTCTAATAACATCTCATAACAGGAGTTTTTTCTTGCCAATTTGCCCTTGTCGTGCTCATTAGGGGTTTTAAACCTGAATCTTTGTAGTAGCATTAAGACAAAGTTAAATTGCAAAATACATTATACACATCAGTCTGATTTGACTTGACTGTCTGAATGTGTGAACCATGTGAACCAAGCAAGCACTTTGATGTTAATACCTCAGCTGTGAACTTCACATACAATTTAGAACCAAACCTTGAGATAAAAACTGCTAGTGATCACACTAGACATGTAAATGTGCACAAAAGCAGGCAGCGGAAAAGACTGAATGGCCCAGCCCAATGCCGTATGACAGCACCCCTATATTTTCTCCCAAAATGCACTCTGAAACATCAATAATGCATGAGAGTCCTACTGAACATAGTGCCAGCCTAACTAATGTGACCAAGTTCTAAAACACAGAATTACCCAGGTTGGCAATAAATATAGATGCAGGGCACTGTACTGTAAGTGGGTTTGCAGTGGTATGTATAAGCCAGTATGACTTAAGTTATTTATAGGCTTAAACAACTTTTTTCAAACATAGTTTCCTTACATATACTGTATTCCCATATATATAAAAACTACATCATAGACCCAGCCCATAATGCTTGTTTAGTAACCCCAGAACCACTCCAGCACCAAATAAAGTTCCTATTTTTTTTGCTATTTAAATCCAAACTGTCTCGTCACTGGGTGCTTTGTCTGTATCACACACATTAATTCAATTGTAGGTAACTCTCTTTTCTACACAGTGACAGAACACTTTATGGGTAGTGCAAGTGTGTCTCTGATTCATCTATTGCTTGGAGCCAGCTACATATTAGCTTTCCTTTTCATTTCTGAAGGCAGCTGCCTGGCAGCACACACAGCACCTCTGAAAAAGACATCTTGGCACCAAAAGAGACATCTGCAGCACATAATTTGGGTGAGATTTGAGCTATATGTTACATGTGAGTGATTGCTGGGCACAAAACAAAAAAAGGTACATCTACCATATACACCAGGTATATAATTACAGAGTAAAATCCATCAGCTGCTATTAACAATGACAGCCATCTTTCATCTGTTGATAAAGTAACCTGTGGGACAACAAACAGCCAGATTATTTGGGTAGTGGACCATTGGAAAAACACTAGTGACACTGATCTGGTAGGTGGTATGATGGGAATATTCATCCAAATGCACCTGTGTTTAAGAGTAGTGGTTCTTAATTGTTTTTCTGCAGGACCCAAATTCTTTCTGGGTCCTAAATCTGGACCAAACAAGGCAACTCATTAGTGTTAAATTACATCAGGGTCTGAAGCATCAGCTGTGTGGGAAATTCAGTCTGTAGATCGCCCAGGCTTTTGGATGACAGTTCGCTAACAAGATAAATCGGTGACTTCCCATTTCCATTTCCAAGGTCACTGCTGTGCTGAGAATGCTACATCCCCCAAATAATATCTGATCAGTGGTGACCCCACAGTGAAGCAGACAGTGGTAAATGATGGCTGACAAATTGTGTATAGCAGCAGATTGGCTGCAGTCAGAAATGCACATGGGATGCTTAAGAACTCATTAAGTGCAGGTACATAGCTTTTCCACAATATTAGACTACACTGTAAAAATTAATTAAATTAAATACATAAATAAATAAATAAAAATAAAAATAAAAAAGGCAGCAGAAGAGGGGCACTAGAAAACGTCAAAGAAAATTAAAAAAACCCAGAAATGTTCTGTCAGATTATAAACCTAACACATAAATACAATATTATCTTTACTATAATTACCATCTCTTGTAATTTAAATTAACTGTCAAATGTATTGTTAATCATTTTTCTGTTATTCAAATACATACATATAATGCATTTTCTTGCTCAAAATGTAGGTTATCTGTACAGACAGGTGTAACTGATTAATCACTCTCAATTATTTTAATTTTTTTTAAACAACAGCTTTTCCATCCCTGAAAAAAATATGTATGATTTTCAAGTCAAATTTTAACTCTGTTAACTGGTTTTACAATTTTTTATAACGAGAACCACTTAAATAACAATTGAATCTTTAAACTAATAAAAATCCATCAAAGTGAAAGTCTTATATGGTAGTCAATACATGTGTTTTTATTCAATTAATGTATATCATTTCTAATCATGTAGGCCAGTGGGCCCCTGGGCAAGACCCTTGACCCTGGTCCCTGGTCAACCTGTATTCAGTCATACCGTAACTGTCGGTTTAAATAAAAACATTGACTAAATGCAGTAAAAGTAAAGTAGTCGTTAAGAAATACTAAATATTTCTTTGTTTATTCACATATTCTCTTGCAATGATACATTTAAAATGTATTATCAAAAGTGTTTTTATTTGAGAGTTTTTATGAGGCTTTATGTGTATTTTGCTTGTTATATTGTATTTTTCTCACACTAGAATACTTTATCATATTAGAATGCTCTTGGGAGAGGAGTGTATCCAGTTTATTTTTTCCTTTGTGTGTGTGATGCCCTGGTCTGGGTCAGAGTCCAGCACCTCTATGAAGCAACAGACTTAATGCAGAAATACACTCTTGACAGGGCACCAATCCATTCTAAAGACACTTATTCACTTATACTCTTTTGGGATCCTTTGGGACAATTTAGAAAGGCCAGTCCAGCTGCTGTATGTTTTGGGATATGATAGGAAACCAGAGTAGCCAGACAGACACGGGAGATAATGTGAAAGACAATGACCAAAAGCAAATATTGAACTAAGGTCCCCTGGATCTATCTCAGTATTAGAATGTTTGCTGTTAACACAGTAGCAGACACAGGTTTAACCAGTAATGTCTGCATAACTTTTTATGCAGTATATATAAATTATGTAGCACATGGATTGGGTTTTAACTTTAAAAATGGGCTAAAGTTTTTTTTCTTTAATTATTCATTCATTACGCTCATTCACAAGCACACATGCACACACACAAACATTTGTCTAAACTGGTCATGTTATTCACAAGGCAGCCTCTGATGTGCTGTAGTCGTCAACACACACCCACTGTACTCTAAAATTGCCTGTGATGTAAATAAATGAGTTTCCAACTGGCGCCTGCCCACAATGGACCCTGAGAATAATAAAGTTATAAATTAAAAATGAATAAATGAATGAATGAAGAGTAGGTAAGTTTCATTTCTAAATGAGCTTACTGTTACATCATTACTTGTTCTAAAAGGGTCTATGATGGATGATGAATAAGTGAGTAAATGTTTCTGATTGGCGCCTGTCCACAATTATTCTGAGAACAATATTTAGTCATTATTAAAATTAACTGACGCAATGAATTAATTAGTTAATTAATGAATGAAGAGTGGGCAAGTAAATCTCTGCTGCACATTTGAGTTTCTGAAAATGACATTGTATAAGTAAGCATGGGTAATGTAGTGGTGCAGCAAATAGTGTTAGTTCTAGGGTCTAACTAAATGTAAGTTTAATTAATGTCTGTGTGCTCCCTATAATAGCATTCTGTCTGAATTCTAATCCTGGTTGTGCCCTGTTGAGTACTAAAGAGAATGTTAACACAACACTATATTTTTAGAACAGTGAAATGCCTACTGTGGTGGTGGCTGATATCCAGAGTCTCTTTATGAACATTAGTATCTTTAGTCCAGCTGAGCCCATATAGCCTGTGATATTTATGGCTTATCTGAGTTTTCCTCTTATAATTTAATTTTCTTCATTTGGCTTTGCAACTCCAAAAGACAAAAACAAAAACTCCAATGATCTGTGGTGAGAATCACATTAAATTCTGATTCATAAAGAAAACGACTAACATGTACTGCCACAAGTCATCAAAGATTGATGCCGATTTCATTCCACATCAGCGCTTATGGATTTTGATATGTGACATTTAGCAGCGCTTTAAGAAGCAGCCTCTGGGTAAGTGATCTTGGCTATGATGCACTAGGGTACATTGCTTCATGTGCAAGTGATAAGTGGATTGTGTCAAAAATGTCCATGTGTAATCATTGTTGTTTTTGAGTTTATAAAAGTCTTGAGCCTGCCAACACTCAGAAGCAGTCAAAAGCAGTTTATTCAGTGTTATTTTCTGTCACATGACCAGTGGTGTCTTTGGCACAGAAAGCCTGGTGGGGCACAGTTTACTCTGTATGGGTAGTATACGACTCATCAGTGAAACTACACACAAACCTACTAGTTTAATGAATCAAAACACAAATGCACCTCATCAATGAAGTTACAAATGGACAGATAAACTTAAAGCAGGAGTTAGCAGAAATAGAGAATGGACATTACCAATAACAGCATTTGATCTTACACAACTGGTATATTACCTTCCTATAGGCACGGTGGCTAAGTGGGTAGCACTGTAGCCTCACAGCAAGAAGGTCCTGGGTTCGATCTCCAGGTGGGGCAGGGGCAGGGGCGGGTCCATTCTGTGTGGAGTTTGCATGTTCTCCCTGTGTCTGCATGGGTTTCCTTCCACAGTCCAAAGACATGCAGGTGAGGTGAATTGGAGATACAAAATTGTCCATGACTGTGTTTGACATTAAACTTGTGAACTGATGAATCTTGTGTAACTCGTAACCACCATGTTTTGGTCATGAATGTAATTGAAGAGTGTAAAACATGACGTTAAAATCCTAATAAACAAACCTTCCTATTAGAGCAGGTCTTTTTTTGGGTGTGTAACAGAGAAAAATAATATTGATTAAGTAAACAAATTTTAACAGGCACAAAAACACAAAATGAACTTGTACACGTACGCCCGCTTGTGGAGGCTTCATGTTACATCTTGTAAACCACAGTGGGACCAGATTGCCACCATTTTTATTAATTAAAAATATTTTGTTTTGTGTTTTGTTTTAATGCACTGTTTGTGTTTCCTGGGTCATGGTAAAAATCATGGACAAAATGTGGGTCGCTTGAAAAAAAGTAAAAAAAACAAACAAACCCTGCTATAGAGCATCACATTACAAATCCAAAGTTGTTAAGCTGTGTACAATCATTGTGGTCTGTGACTGTAACAACACATCCAAACAACAGTTCAGAGCAGGAAAACCCAATGCTTTCTTTGCCCTAACCTACAACCAACATAATGCACATTGTAATAATGTAAAACACACTCACCAGTGATGTCCACTGCTTAAAAAGTACAGATGCACAATGATCTTTTATCTGGGCAAACTTGTAGATTTCAGTCCACTAATCTATAAAGAAATTCAGTTTTAATTGATTTCAACTTGTATTAAAGTGTCAACTTAATTCATTATATTGCTTTGCTATCAGTAGTGGCTAACAGAACTGTGATGACTACTGCTAACTGTATCAGTGCTGATAATGTAAACAATGTTTAGTAAATGTTTAACGTAGGCATATGTAAATCTATTTTATTGGCTGCTCTAGGCATGAGGCCAACACTCCTCACTTGATTACAGGAGAGCCCCACGCAAGGAGAAGTACTGGCCTTAAGCAGGTGACACATTGGCCTGTATAGACATACACAAGACATACTTTCCCCAAGAGGTCTGGCAATTAGTTGATGTTTTAATCAATTCAAAAAATTATGGAATGAGCCAATGTTGGTACCCTATGTAGGTCAATGTCTTACAACAAGCTCAGCAGACCATTTCTATAATGTTTTATTTTTGTACATAAGACCATTACCGAGCTGAAACAAGAAGATGCATTTTTATAGCCAAGTTAAAAGCTCACAGTTCTCTTAAGATGTCAGTGTATAATATGGCTTTAAAATGTCCCTTTAGTGGAACTACAGAGTCAAGCAAAACCTCAGACCATTATTCCTAATCCACCAAACATAACATTTTTCACACTAAGCATTTGGACAGGTAGTATCCTCCTGCCATCCACCAAATATATATTCATATGAACTACATTGTCAAAAGTATGTTGACACCCCTTCTTATGACAGATTTTAAGCAATAGGCAACTTAATAATAATGCCTATGGTTTTGAAAAGGGATGTCCAGCAAGTATCTGGTCCAGATGCATATGTCCACACATTTTGGTTATAGAGAATATCAGCCTAAAGGTTGTGGAGAATTATTTATTACTCTAAAGCACATATTTCTATTGCATCTCTTAGCTGGAGCTTTACATTGTACATGCTGATTCTAGACTTGTGAAGGTAATGCACACTTCCAGTAAACTGTTTTGTGTTACGCCTTCTGAAACAGTCGGTTAAATTAGTGTTGTTAGTTTGTGTGTTCCTCCCCCTATGTTTTGTTGCAGGTTTCAGCAAAAAGATTGCTGAGTGGAGTAAAGGAGTCTTGAGGACAGGAACAAATGGACCACTGCAATTTTGGGAATGGCTGAGTTTCATCCACCAATCAGAGCAGAGCTCTTATCATTAATAGTCAGCTGACTGTCAGTTGTCAGGGAGTCACTGTCATTAACGGACGTGTGATCCTTTGCTATTGCTTTGTAACTAGTGTGTTCTTTAGTGGGCTTCATTCTACCCGACTTTGTAGTTTTCGTGAGCTTTGTATGTCTGTGATTTTTGTTTTAGACACTTTTTAGTCACTGTAGTCACAATAGTCACTGTGTGTGGTCCTATATATTGCCATGACCTTTTTTGTTTTTTTCCCCCCTCTTGTACATATTGCACCCAGCTCTACCTGGTCATTGTGCAATATTTCTTTTTATTACCCAATAAAGACGCCACTTGCACTCATCTCAGTTTTATCTGTTTGCTTTTTTTAAGTTCTGTATGACACAGTATTTTCAGTTAGAACTCCACTGAACTGCTTCCATCCAACCTCACCCAATCAATGTTACAGCCTAACCTTAGACAGGTCATAACATTTGGTACAGCATTTTCAGAGGGAGGTTAGGCACTCTCAAATGAACCCAGAACAGATTACTTTTACATATTACATGCTTTTGTATTCTGAAGTCCTGTTTTGTTCACATGATTTTGGAAGAGGTCAGACCAGTTGACCTTCTTCCATTGGTCTTATGTCCATTTCTAAATCTTGCATGGCACTTATAGGTGCTTTCAACATAGTGACTGGAGTGAAATGACCTTTAACTCTGTAGCCACTTGCACAGGAGAGTTTAAAGAAATGGATTGTGACACATTCTCTTCATCACTAGTATTAAAAGCAACAAACATCTTTAAGTGTGTGTGTGTTTGAAATAGGTGATTTTAAGAATGATAAATTATTGACTAATCTACATACTTGGATGGTGTACCATTATTGACCATTATTATTAGCAAATCTCCTGGCATGATGAAACTAGGTGCAAAAAACGACTGCACGTTACATAACAATCATCAGGATCAGCACAACCTTCCTGTGTGAATTGCAACCACTTTCTTTTTCTGGGTTTTCTGAAAGTCAGGGCATTCTGTTTACTTAGACAAGAACACAAATGAATCCGCTGGACTACAACCGCCAATTGGACTCGCTCAGATTGAAAGCATTACTCAAATTTAGTCGTGCCCTTCCCGCTCAATCTTGTCCAGACAACTTGTTGCATTCATAATTGCGAGTTTTGTGAGGCAGAACTGGATGCACAAATCAGTATGTGAAGGGTAGCCATTGTGTTCACAAATGCAATATGTTCCTGCAGTTCGGCCCATTAGAAAGCCTTTAATTTCCCACCATGGAGGGCCGTCTGATTCATGAGGCCTCAAGGAGCAATAACCTAGTGATTTATACTCCACCGGCCCAGGCGCAAATGGGAGGAGGAGAGAGAAGCTAATGATGCACCATTCCTGCCACTTAGCCAATGTTTTAACTTCCAAATAAAGCTGGATTCAGAGGAAATACTCCAGCATCTTCATGTTTCTATTTTCACGTTAATAACAATGTCTGTGCAGACTGCCCATAATTCTATAATGAGACCAAGGGGTGAGTTGCAAATTACTATATCATGCTGTTTTTTTGTTTATATCATGTGCTATTATCATGGAGATTATAAGAATTGGGGAGACTGATTAGCATTAGCCTCTGTTCATTTTAATGGGGTTGGATCAGTGGCACAGTGTTTCATAGAGATTGCCTTATTTGGTTGATAGACAATTTTAGTTTTTGCTCATATAGTTGTATGTCAAGAAATACTAATGTTTGACACTTTGTAATATGTTTAATGTGGCACCCAAAAATCAACATTAATTGAAAAAAGAACTGTAATAAACCACAGAAACAGACATGTTACATGAACAAACCTGTCATTTAAAATGTGCATCTATTCACAACACACTGTTTAGCCATTGGGTAATACATTTATTTATTTATTAGGATTTTAACATCATGTTTTACACACTTTGGTTTTATTCATGACAGGACAGGTAGTTACTGGTTACACAAGATTAATCAATTCAAGTCTTTATTGTCAAACACAGTTACGGACAATTATGTATCCCCAATTCACTTCATTTGCATGTCTTTGAACTGTGGGAAGAAACCGGAGCTCCGTGAGGAAGTTACACAGACACGGGAGGAACATGCATACTCCCCACAGAAAGTACCTGGATTGCTCCACCTGGTAATGGAACCCAGGACCTTCTTGCTGTAAGGTGATAGTGCTACCCAGCGAGCCACCATGCTGCCCGTCACTAAGTAATCCAGACTAATCAAAGCCTGCACTACCTGGCTGCTACTTTAATGGTTCTGGTATTACAAGGAAACATGCTTTAGCAAGTCAGATAGTCCTGTTTGTCAAAAATAATAAAATCCACTTTAGTGTAAAAATGTTTATCTATAAATTATCATTCAAAACTTTTTGGAATCAAAATAATTTAAAGCATTAAGTTAGCACTTAAATTAGCAGTATAGACTTATCTGGTTCAAAGATTCATTTTTATCAATAAATCTACCATACAGATGAACTTTGTGTGAACACAATTACTGACTGTAGCCCATCTGTTGTTTCCAATAAAAATAATAATAATAACAATACAAATAATAAAACAAACCCAAATATTTGAGACCTATTAAGTCCAAATAAATATGAACATAACAGCTCATCATACTTTTGGTTAAACTATAAAGTACTATTTTATGGTGTTACTTAAGTTTTGATGGTTTCACAACATGGTTGGGATCTTAGCAGACAAATGACTGTAAAACTGAACCTGCTGTGACCCTAACCAGGATAAAATGAATACAAATCATTATCGCAAGTCACATGACAATTGTGACCTGAGTCTGACCTGTCAGTGTCTTTTCAGTGTCTAAGAAAAAAAAAAAAAAACGGTACATTAATCACTGCACCCGTAAGTAACCCACATTAACCCACATCGGGACAGTGGTAGCCTAGTGGGTAGAGCTTTGGGCTATCAACCGGAAGATTGGGGGTTCAAATCCAGGCTCTGCTATGCAGCCACTGTTGGGTCCTTGAGCAAGACCCTTAATCCTGTCTGCTCCAGGGGCGCCGTAAGGTGGCTGACCCTGCGCTCTGACCCCAACTTCCGAACAAGCTGGGATATGCGAAGAAAGAATTTCATTGTACTGTACATGTATATGTGACAAATAAAGTATTTCTTCTTCTTCCTCTTCTTAAAATTGCAGCACTTAAAAGTCATGTAAAATACCAGTGCTAATGAAAATAAATCAGTTAAGTGTCGATTCATAGTTTTCACTTTAATTTTCAACTCTCTTACTGGATACAGTAAATTAATCTACAGGGATGCAACCAACATACAGTGTTACGTTTTGGGCACCATGGTGGCTCAGTTGATAACACTTCTGCCTCACAGCAAGAAGGTCCTGGGTTCGATCCCCAGGTGGGCCGGTCTGGGTCCTTTCTGTGTGGAGTTTGCATGCTCTCCCTGTGTCTGTGTGGGTTTCCTCTGGGAGCTCTGGTTTCCTCCTACAGTCCAAAGGCCACCTTTCTGACAATTGCATATTTGTCATACTAAATTACATATTACGTAAATAACACACAATGAGTAAATATGTAATTTATTAATTAAAAAGTAATCCAGCATTTACATCACCTTTTACATTTACATCAAAACCGTAACTGCCTTCTTAACTTAATGAATGGTTGATTGTTCTTAGACACCAATAGGTGTAACTAAATGCTATCTGTAAATTGGTATTTGAGTTTTTACTTTGTTGTGAAATGATTTTAGCTAGTTTTTTGGAGAATTTGAGAATAAATTAGACACTGCTGGGTTTATGGCCATTAACTGCTTTTATTTTTATTCTTTTTTTAATCATTGTTAGCCCAACACTATATTCAGAAGTAAGAAAAGAGATTTCCACTGTTTTCACTGAACAATTCAATTGTATTTTGTAAATATAAACAAATCTAGAATTTGATGCCTGCAACACACTCAAAAACGTAGGGGCAGGGGCATTTTTTAATTGTTTGGGAACTGAGCATCTTAATTGTTACAGTTTTCTTTGGTCATGTTTGCCCATTATTTCTTAATACAAGATTTCAGATGCTAAACAGTCTGTGGTTGCTGTTGTCCGAATATTCTCTTCATGATGCATTATACATTTTTAACAGAAGACAGATATGGACTGCAGGCAGTCCAGCCAAGCACACACATTATGTTGTGCATACAAAATAATACCTATTAATGTCTTGCTGAAATAACCATGACCAGACTTCCTGGGACATCACCTTGATGGCAGCATGTGTCTCTCTCTAAAATCCCAATATAAACCTCAGTGTTAATGGCACATTCACACATAAACAAGACACCCATTCCGTGGGCACTGATGCACACCATACCCTGATAGGTGTTGACTTTTTTCACCTTTTGTTGACAACAGTCTGGCTGGTCCTTTTTGGTACAAATAACTGAAAACAAGCTAAAAACTTGGACACATCTGACCAAAGAATGAACATTTCTGTATGTTTTGTGTCCTTCTGTCCATTTGAAATGAGCTTGGGATCAGAAAACTCCAGTGTTTCTGCATTAAACTGATAGATATAGGTCTTTCTTTTTGCCTATTATAGATTAAGTATGCATCTATTGATGTAGTGGCGGACTGTATTAAGTGACTATGTTTTTATGAAGTACTTCCAAGCCTGTGTAGCTGTATTTATCACAGTAGCATGTCTGATGCAATGCTGTCAGAAAGCTCAAAGATAACACACATTTAATATCATAACATTACAACCACCTCCTTGTTTCTACACTCACTGTCCATTTTATCAGCTCCATTTACCATATAGAAGCACTTTGTAGTTCTACAATTACTGACTGTAGTCGATCTGTTTCTCTGCATGCTTTGTTTGCCCCCTTTCATGCTGTTCTTCAATGGTCAGGACTCTCCCAGGACCACTACAGAGCAGGTATTATTTGGGTGGTGGATCATTCTCAGCACTGCAGTGACACTGACATGGTGGTGGTGTGTTAGTGTGTGTTGTGCTGGTATGAGTGGATCGACACAGCAATGCTGATGGAGTTTTTAAACACCTCACTGTCACTGCTGGACTAAGAATAGTCCACCAACTAAAAATATCCAGCCAACAGCACCCCGTGGGCAGCGTCCTGTGACCACTGATGAAGGTCTAGAAGATGACCAACTCAAACAGCAGCAATAGATGAGCGATCGTCTCTGACTTTACATCTACAAGGTGAACCAACTAGGTAGGAGTGTCAGAGTGGACAGTGAGTGGACATGGTATTTAAAAACTTCAGCAGCGCTGCTGTGTCTGATCCACTCATACCAGCACAACACTCACTAACACACCACCACCATGTCATTGTCACTGCAGTGCTGAGAATGATCCACCACCCAAATAATATCTGCTCTGTAGTGGTCCTGACCATTGAAGAACAGGGTGAAAACAGGCTAAAAAAGCATGCAGAGAAACAGATGGACTACAGTCAGTAATTGTAGAACTACAAAGTGCTTCTGTATGGTAAGTGGAGCTGATAAAATAGACAGTGAGTGTAGAAACAAGGTAGTGGTTTAAATGTTATGGCTGATCAGTGTATGTATATTGTAGATATGTATACAAACCAATCATGTCTTAGCTTTACTTTTACAGACAGGTGGCCTTATCTTCTCTCAAAGAATTTTCTAATAAAAGTGCAATTTGCACTTCTGAAAGTCATTCATGTTTTGACAAACCACTCCACATTATCACACTTTTTTTCTTCATTCAGCTCTTCAAAATTGTGAGACTGTGACATGGTGTTTCTAAAAAAAATGGTAAGGTTAAAGAAAAGTGAGATTTATATTCTACAGGCCTGGCTGAAATCAAGTTCTGCTCCTTTAGAACAAGTGGTGTATCAATTTCTCTTTTCATTCCAGTGATCATCCAGGAGAAAGAAGCTTAATCATGTTGAAGAAAGATCAAATCATGTCGGTTAGCCTCTCTGAATGATAACTTGAGGGGAAATCCAAATGTGACAAATGGAGAAAAAGTGTGTGTCACATCTTGATTAGCTGAAGGCTGAATGCCTGAGGCAGTCACAACCTGTAATTTCTTTTCTTTCTAGAAGAAACCTGAACTCCTGTGCTGTGAGTTTCTCTGCCTGAATGTTTGGGTAAAGACAAAAGATAAAAAATGATTAATAAATGTTTACAAATTACCACAATGCCACAGAACTGCACCAATTTACCATAACAATTCAACAAAATAAAAGGCGGTACAATTTACAATTCAATAAAAGGCGGTAGGTCATGGAGGCTGAGATGGACATGAAGGCTTGTATTTTTTATGCCAAGCATTTCCAGGTATAGCATTAAATATACTGTGACACTTTTCACAATAAACCAGTTAGTGAAAATAAATGAATGAAAGAATTCATACATAAATAATGTGCATACATTTGAATTGTCCATATTTAATAATTTAAAGAAGAAGAAGAATGCCTTTATATGTCATATATTCATATACAGGTGTACAGCACAACCAAATTCTTTCTTCGCATATCCCAGCTCGTTTGGAAGCTGGGATCAGAGTGCAGGGTCAGCCATTGTATGGCGCCCCTGGAGCACACAGGGTTAAAAACCATGCTAAAGGCTGCTCAGGTGGCACAGCGGTAAAAACACACTGGAACCAGAGCTGGGATCTCGAATACATCGTATCGAATCTCAGCTCTGCCTACTGGCTAAGGCTGAGCGGCCACATGAACAACGATTGGCCTGTTGTTCAGATTTGGGGCGGGACTAAGCCGGATGGGGCCTCTCTCCCATGACTGGTGCAATTACGACCTCTGCTGGCTGATTGATGGCGCCTGCACAGAAATGAGAATAGAGTGCCCTCAGGGTGTGTCCTCTCCGTACACAACACTTAGCTGTACTGCACTCGTCAAAGTGCAGGTGACAAAATGCATACAGCATGCTGCCTACGTGTCGGAGGGAGTGTGGGTTAGCTTAGTTCTCCTCAATCAGAGCGGGGATCGGCATTGGTGGAGAAGAAGCATGACGCAATTGGGCAACTGGACGCGCTAAAAGGGAGAAAAAGGGGAGAAAATGCATAAAGAAAATATAAAAAAATAAATAATGAAAAAAAAACCTTGCTCAAGGGCCCAACAGTGGCTGCATGGCAGAGCTGGGATTCGAACTCTCAACCTTTCAATTGATAGCCCAAGGCTCTACTCACTAGGCTACCACTGTCCTCTTAGACAGGGGTAAATACTTTAGATTTTCTGTGAGTATTTAAGTAATATTAAGTATATTTACTTACTGGAAACTCCAGCATTATCAGCAAACAGTAGACCTATGTTATGTAAACTTTTGGCTGTACTCTGATGAAGTACAGAAAATGTGATTGATAAAGGCAGTTTTACTCAAAGGAATTGAAAACAAGACTAAAGTTCGATACAATTCCTCAAAATGAATTTGGCTAAGCATCCACCAGCAATGGGCAGACACCCAAATAATGAAAAACGGCCATGAGCCAAGCCGAAATGAGCTAAACAAAGCAAAAGCTCTGGAGTTTGTGAATTGTGTTCTATACCTACACGTAAACAGCTCCCTCGAAATGTGGTTGTAAAGCACGTTTTCTAAAAGCCTGTCTGAAATATTCCCACAGGGTGCTTCACTTATTAGTTAAAGAAAAGCAAGAGGGAAAGAGTCAATGCTTTTTACACATCACTGTTTAATTAGAATTAGGATACAATTAGGCATAAATTAGCAATAAATTAATAAATAAATGAAGCTCACTCATTCTGAAAATGTTTTTGACATTTTTGTTTACATATATGCCATTTTGTGCTTTTTTGAAATAAAACCATATATTATTTAATATATATTAATATACCCACACACTAGCTAATAAAGTATGAAATAAAGCAAGCCAAATACAATTACTTGCCAGTTTATTAGGTACACCTGCTTTGTACTTGCACTGGCTAGTTGTTTGATCATGTATGCTCCAAAATCGTTTTTTTTTTTTTTTTTTTTCACTTTTTAATAATAACTTGATAACTTGGTAGAAATAAGCAAGACCAAACCTTTTTTGCATTGTAGCCTCTAACTAAGCTATATACACCAATCAGCCATAACATTAAAACCACCTCCTTGTTTCTACACTCACTGTCCATTTTATCAGCTCCAATTACCATATAGAAGCACGTTGTAGTTCTACAATTACTGACTGTAGTCCATCTGTTTCTCTGCAAACTTCAGCAGCATTGCTGAGTCTGATCCACTCATACCAGCACAACACACACTAACACACTACCACCATGTCATTGTCACTGCAGCGCTGAAAATCATCCACCACCTGAATAATATCTGCTCTGTGGGGGTCCTGACCATTGAAGAACAGAGTGAAAGCAGGCTAAAAAGATATGTAGAGAAATAGATGGACTACAGTCAGTAATTGTAGAACTCCAAAGTGCTTCTATATGGTAAGTGGAGCTGATAAAATGGACAGTGAGTGTAGAAACAAGGAGGTGGTTTTAATGTTAAGGCTGATCAGTGTATATATTTCTTGTATATAAGTCTTTGATTAAATTTAACCATCTAGACAATTTTTTCTTTTCATTGCTGGAAAAAGGTCAGTGTTTAATCTACATTGTAATAAATACAGTGAAGCTATTCATTGAAAATATCAGTTAAAATATCAATGACAGAAAGAAAACAGTTAAATATATTAAAATCTAATGACTTTTATCACATACAAGTTACTTATAAGTGTATATAAACTTTTTACTTTAACTGTAGACATATAGTTACTTTCTGTTGATATGCCTGATGTGTTACCAACCCTTTATACCATCCATCAGTAAAACTTAATTCATGCCACCTACACTGCCAAGCCACTATCTAAAAGTACAAACAAACCCATTTCCTCTCAAATACTGGTTCTGTGGTATTAGTTCTAATCCCTAATTCACCGCAAAGGTTGCCAATTCTCAGCCTTTAGATAAAGCATGCATTAATCGTTTCTACTTCAGTTCATCTACTTTTTATTCAGTCTGGCCTTTCTGTGTTTTGCCGTAGTCTTTCTTTGTATGTTTGTAATTTACTATACACCAAAGCAGACTTATTAGACTACATTCAATCATTTGTACTGTAGCATTTGCATTTGGGTGGTGAACCATTCTGAGCAATGTAATTAACTGAACATGGAAATGACACACCATGACGTATGCTGTTCTTATATGAGTGTACCAGGTACAGCAATGATGTTAGGATTTTTACAGTGTTTAAACTTACTGGCCATTTTATTAGGACCAGATACCCAGTTAGCACTCAGTCTTTTGAAAGTGCACACTTTGTGATATATGTTTGTTGGAGCACTATTCTCCTCCCAGCATTGACACTGAGGTGGTTAAAATCCCAACACTGCTGCACCTGGTCCACCTATACAAGAGCAATACTCACTACTATGTCATTACACTGTTAGTGTCATTGCAGTGCTGAGAATGTCCACCACCCAAACATCATCTGGTCAGTGAGGGCCCTACTAGGGTCCCTTTTAATTGATAAATGGGGTAAAATAGGCGACAAAGTATAAGAAACAACTGGCTACATTTAGTAATGCTATACCCACAAAGTTCATTTGTATTGAAGGTGAGCAAAGAAGTACCAGACAGGAGTACCTAATAAAGTTCTCTGTGTTACCATTGATGATAAGTCCAGTAAAACATTAAGTCCACTTCAGATATGTTTTCTTTTACTTAATTAAATCAGCAGCATTTGCAAACCAATAAATATGGTGATAATTAAAATAACTATTAAATCCTATAATAAATTCGCTCTTAATCACAGTTTTTTTTACACAAAAGAGGAAGCACAGAAGCAAAACCAGAAGAAACATTAAGATGAAACACAGGACAGCCTGAGGAAGGACGAAGAAAGGTCACAGTAGATCTGGGATCTGTAGAAAAGAATAGCAAAGGACAGAGGTCAGAGAACATTAAAAAAGACCAATCAACCCATAATTCATATTCATGTAAAAATATTTTTAATGTTTCCTACTCAACCTAATCTGCAATTTGCTGCCTATAATCCAGAATCATCCTGAGATTTAAAGAGTATTTAGAATTGGTGGTTAAAGTTTTAATTAAGGACAGGACAGAGTTCAGTGGGTTTAGAATGGAGGGGTCCATTAATCACTTAACTGGGTACTTTATTAAAGGGCAAAACTGTCACTTGTATCCCAAACCACCATTTCTATTATTCAAGAAGGAACTTTTAAGTGAATAAAAAAAAAATACATAATAATAATTATTCTGTTTGTCTTGGATACAGTGTCACATTTAATATCTGTAATAAAGACGTGGTTCTAGTTTACAAACACACATGCAAATCAGACTCGCTGTTCAGAACACTTGGTGTAATAAAATGAGGTAAACTGGGTCATTGGATAAATGGGCTGTTTAATGTTGAACCATTTTAGCTTGTTAGTTTCATAGCCAACAGTTAAAAACTTGATGCAGAGAAGGATTATATTGATCCAAGTTGGGCATGAGTGATTTTTTGGAGACTGGTGATATCAGTTCTTACCAGTCACAAATGTTTTGCCTGCATTGTGTAGAATAGAATTCCTTCATTTGTCATAAATACATATACACAAATCAGGCATAACATTATGACCACCTCTTTGTTTCTACACTCACTGTCCATTTTATCAGCTCCACTTACCAAATAGAAGTACTTTGTAGTTCTACAATTACTGACTGTTGTCCATCTGTTTTTCTACAAACTTTTTTTTTAGTCTGCTTTCACCCTGTTCTTCAACGGTCAGGACTCTCCCAGGACCACTAGTTAGTGTGTGTTGTGCTGGTATGAGTGGATAAGACACGACAATGCTGATAAAGTTTTAAACACCTCACTGTCACTGCTGGACTGAGAATAGTCCACCAGCCAAAAATATCCAGCCAACAGCGCCCCGTGGGCAGAGTCCTGTGACCACTGATGAAGGTCTAAAAAATGACCAACTCAAACAGCAGCAATAGATGAGCGATCCTCTCTGACTTTATATCTACAAGGTGGACCAACTAGGTAGGAGTGTCTAATAGAGTGGACAGTGAGTGGACATGGTATTTAAAAACTCCAGCAGCGCTGCAGTGTCTGATCCACTCTTACCAGCACAACACACACTAACACACCACCACCATGTCAGTGTCACTGCAGAGCTGATAATGAACCACCTAAATAATACCTGCTCTGTAGTGGTCCTGACTAAAAAAGTATGTAGAGAAATAGATGGACTACAGTCAGTAATTGTAGAACTACAAAGTGCTTCTGTATGGTAAGTGGAGCTAATAAAATGGACAGTGAGTGTAGAAACAAGGAGGTCTTTTTAATGTTATGGCTGATCAGTGTACATGTGTACAATGTGTACAATACATATATTACACAGAACAGTAAAATTCTATTTCCACATACCCCTGCATTTTTGAAAGCTAGGGTTACATCACAGGGTCTGTCATTGTAAGGCGCCTCTGGAGCAAACAGGGTTAAGGGCCTTACTCAAGCACCCAACTGTAACTGCATGACAGAACTGGAATTCGAAACCACAATCGCTACTCACTAGGACACCACTGTCCCCAACAGTCATGTTTTTAAGTAATAATGCCACATGACTTGAAAATGTCAGAATCACTGTAAAGGGTCCCTAAAAAATAAGAAATAGGCTGGGCTGAAATAGTGATGAATTCTATATAAGACTAAATCATGTTGAAATTGATATCTCAAATTGGTACTCCAGATTGTGGTGCATCCTGTTTGCTCTAATTTTCCTTGAGATGTGTCTCAAACTTAATTAGAGTCCACCTGTTTGCAGTCGCAGTTTTAATTGATTCAATTGAGTTTGGAAAGGCACACACTTGTCTTTAAGGGCCTACAATTTACACTGCATTGCCAGGACAAAAGCCAAGCCATGAAGTCCAAGAAACTGTATGTTGTGGTCAAACTGTGGCAAGGCGCAGATCAGGGCAAGACTATCAAATAATATCCCATTATTGAATCAATCATGTTAAAATGGAAGAAGCTAGGCATAATAGTTACTGTTCGGAAAGTTGGCTGCATAGCCAAGTTGGGCGTTTAGAAGGGCATTGGTCAAGGAGGTAAGAAAGATAAGAGTGAGCCTGTTGGATGGACATCCATCTCTGCAGCACTCAATAAATTAACAATAATTATAAGATGAATGGATGTGAACGCAGCCAAACAGAGGAACATCACTGAAGAGAACCTACTTCAGAGCGCAGGGAAACTCAAGACTGGGGCAACAGTTTACCTTTTAACAGACAAAACAACACTTGAGCAGCTTTGAGGCAAACCTCTGAGTGTTTGAATGACAAAGACAAAACCCAAACTTGAAGCCCATTTTACATCTGTAGAGAGATCTGAGGATGGAATCGATGTTTAACAGGCAATCTTGAGAAAACTTAAGATGAAAAATGGGAAAAACTGCCCAAAACAAGACGTATTCAAGATGTTTTAATTGCTGCCAAGTGGTAATTAAGTAGGAATTGATAAGATGCTCATCACCCTATTTTACTAATAAAAAAGTACTGAGATGAGAAACTAATTAAAATAAAAGATGATTATGAGAATCAGCCATCAGAAAGTGAGAGAGCTGTGTTGATTTAGTAAACATATGCTTAAATAACAAACCAAAAGCAGACTTTAGAGTCAGTGTTTAGATAATAATATTAGATTTTAACATACAGTGTATCACAAAAGTGAGTACACCCCTCACATTTCTGCAAATATTTCATTATATCTTTTCATGGGACAACACTATAGACATGAAACTTGGATAGAACTTAGAGTAGTCAGTGTACAGCTTGTATAGCGGTGTAGATTTACTGTCTTCTGAAAATAACTCAACACACAGCCATTAATGTCTAAATAGCTGGCAACATAAGTGAGTACACCCCACAGTGAACATGTCCAAATTGTGCCCAAATGTGTCGTTGTCCCTCCCTGGTGTCATGTGTCAAGGTCCCAGGTGTAAATGGGGAGCAGGGCTGTTAAATTTGGTGTTTTGGGTACAATTCTCTCATACTGGCCACTGGATATTCAACATGGCACCTCATGGCAAAGAACTCTCTGAGGATGTGAGAAATAGAATTGTTGCTCTCCACAAAGATGGCCTGGGCTATAAGAAGATTGCTAACACCCTGAAACTGAGCTACAGCATGGTGGCCAAGGTCATACAGCAGTTTTCCAGGACAGGTTCCACTCGGAACAGGCTTCGCCAGGGTCGACCAAAGAAGTTGAGTCCACGTGTTCGGCGTCATATCCAGAGGTTGCCTTTAAAAAATAGACACATGAGTGCTGCCAGCATTGCTGCAGAGGTTGAAGACGTGGGAGGTCAGCCTGTCAGTGCTCAGACCATACGCCGCACACTACATCAACTCGGTCTGCATGGTCGTCATCCCAGAAGGAAGCTGACGCACAAGAAAGCCCGCAAACAGTTTGCTGAAGACAAGCAGTCCAAGAACATGGATTACTGGAATGCCCTGTGGTCTGACGAGACCAAGATAAACTTGTTTGGCTCAGATGGTGCCCAGCATGTGTGGCGGCGCCCTGGTGAGAAGTACCAAGACAACTGTATCTTGCCTACAGTCAAGCATGGTGGTGGTAGCATCATGGTCTTGGGCTGCATGAGTGTTGCTGGCACTGGGGAGCTGCAGTTCATTGAGGGAAACATGAATTCCAACATGTACTGTGACATTCTGAAACAGAGCATGATCCCCTCCCTTCGAAAACTGGGCCTCATGGCAGTTTTCCAACAGGATAACGACCCCAAACACAACCTCCAAGATGACAACTGCCTTGCTGAGGAAGCTGAAGGTAAAGGTGATGGACTAAACCCAATTGAGCACCTGTGGCACATCCTCAAGTGGAAGGTGGAGGAGTTCAAGGTGTCTAACATCCACCAGCTCCGTGATGTCATCATGGAGGAGTGGAAGAGGATTCCAGTAGCAACCTGTGCAGCTCTGGTGAATTCCATGCCCAGGAGGGTTAAGGCAGTGCTGGATAATAATGGTGGTCACACAAAATATTGACACTTTGGGCACAATTTGGACATGTTCACTGTGGGGTGTACTCACTTATGTTGCCAGCCATTTAGACATTAATGGCTGTGTGTTGAGTTATTTTCAGAAGACAGTAAATCTACACTGCTATACAAGCTGTACACTGACTACTCTAAGTTATATCCAAGTTTTATTTCTATAGTGTTGTCCCATGAAAAGATATAATGAAATATTTGCAGAAATGTGAGGGGTGTACTCACTTTTGTGATACACTGTATATAACACAATTAAAAAATACAAATAAAAAAAAACTATGCCATATAATTGAAACAATTTTAATTAAAAAAAGAAATTAAATAAATAAAAATTGCCCAAATGGCAAAGCGGCTTCTAAAAAGTATTGAATTAAGGGTTTAAATACATTTGCAAAAAGATGATTTCAATTTGAAATTATTAGTTTAAAACATGTTTGCTCTTTATTATGGATAATGAAGTGCGCATTCATGTGTATACATATCTATTCAAAGTTCTATTCACAACACAAGTTTAAAAAGTCAAGGTGTCTGAATCCACTGTAATAATAAATAATAATAATCCATTTTATTTATGGCACCTTTCAAAACACTCAAAGAAAAACCTACAAAAGCAAGAAAGTAACAGACATCAATAAACCATTAAAATCTAATAGAAAAATCAATAAAGATAAATACAATAAAATCAATACAATAAAAAAAAAAATCAGTACAAACTCACCCATAAAATCAATACAATATCTAAACAGTCAAATGTAATCACTGTTAAACAAATATTGGGGTAGTAGTACCAATCAGGTTCGAAAGATTAGTAGTAGGCTAGCTTGAAGAGGTGAGTTTTAAGTTGGGATTTAAAAGTAGAGAAACAATCAATAGTATGCATATGGATTGGGAGGGTGTTCCAGAGAGAAGGGGCAGAGTGGCTAAAAGCCCTCGTGCCCATAGTCGACGGGCGGACAGAAGGAATAGAAAGCTGGAAGGCTGAGGAAGACCTACGAGTGTGGGTGGGATTGTAGACTTGGAGTAAATCAGAGATGTAAGAGGGTGCTAGACCATGTAGAGCTTTGAATGTGAATAATAAGATCTTGAAGTGTATACGATAATTTTACGGGGAGCCAATGAAGCTCTCTGAGAACTGGAGTGATGTGTTTAGTTGAGGGTGACCTAGAGATAATCCGTGCAGCGGAGTTTTAGACTAGTTAGAGTTTTTGTAATGATTTTTGTACCTTTAAGCCTGTACATTAAGCTAGGGGTACTCAGCAGGAGACTGAATGCATCAGAAGATACAGGATTGCAGTAGGGTTGTAAACCACTATTCTACATTATGTGCCTTTAATGTACAACCCTAATTCCAAAAATATTGGGACGCTGTGTAAAATGCTCCACCGTCTTCTCTGGGCCAAAGCTAACTTAAATAGAACTAAGGCAAAATTGAAAACTGAAGGTCTGATGAATCAAAGTTTTAAACTCTTTTTGAAAACCGTGGATGCCGTGCCCTTCGGACACAAGAGGAAAGGGACCAGCCAGCTTGTTATTAGTGCTAAGTTCAAAAGCCTGCATCTTTAATAGTATGGTGTTGCATTAGTGCCTATGGCGTGGACAGCTTACACATCTGGAAAGGCACTATCAATGCTGAACAGTATATACAGGTTTTAGAACAACATATGTTCCCTTCCAGACAACATCTCTTTTAGGAAAAGCCTTGCATATTTCAGCAAGACATTGCTAAACCACATACTGCATCCATCCGATCATCCATCAGGCTGAACTGGCCTGTCTGCAGTCCAAACCATTCACCAACAGAAAACATTTGGTGCATAAAAATCAGGCAAAGAAGACCCAGGACTTTTAAGTAGACAAGAATGAGACAACACTCCAAACATTTACAAACTGTTGTTAAAAGAAGAGGGGATGCTACACAATGGTAGACATGGTTTCAACTTTTTTTAAGATGTGTTGCTTCCAATACTTTCGAAATTAGTCAATAATGTTCATTAAATAGTAAAATGTCTCACTTTCAACATTTGATGTGGGGTTTTTAAATTTTTTTTCCCCTGCTCTGATTGAGCACTCTTTTCTTATCTCTGTGCAGGCACCATCAGTCAGCCAGCAGAGGTTGTAATTGCACCAGTCATTAGAGAAAGACCCCATCCGGCTTAGTCCTGCCCATATCTGAACAACAGGCCAATCATTGTTCATGTGGCTGCTCAGCCTAGCCGGCCGCTCAGCTTAGCCGGCAGGCAAAGCTGAGATTCAATACGATGTATTCGAGATTCCAGCTCTGGTTCCAGCATGTGTTTTTACCGCTGCGCCACCTGAGCGGCTCATTTGATGTGTGTTTAACAGTTTTTTTATTGTGAATAAAATATTGGTCTATGCAATTTGCAAATCATTGCATTCTTGCATTCTTGGTGTTTACAAACAATCTATCAAAAACTGATCTCAACAGAACTGATTTCTCTGACCGTTCATCAGTAAGCCAGTCTGTATCTTTACCTGCAAGCCCAGTTTTCCTTTACCTAGCTCATGTCCACCCAGTCCTGCCTTCCTTTTCTACTCCACTGCCCACAACGTTACCTTATTTTACATCACACATCTATTACATGCTCCTGTTCCACACAAATACACCGCACTCGCTCACATTATACAGTCTGCATATGCTCTGCTGCTTCCACTCCTCAGTGAGGAGACGGTTAGAGGGTAAAAGAAGCGCCATCCATGAAATAAGAGCAAGTGGACATAAAGTCTATTCAAAAAAAAAAAAAAAAAAGTGATGGCTGTGTCATATTTCTCACAACTGTCACTGTCCCTGGGCCATGTCTCTCATACATCTAAGCACAGAAAGAAAAAAAACAATGAATCATGGGAGCATGGTGGGGAATGACAAGGAATGATTCACTGTTCCCACTTTCCAAATCACTGTATACTTTCCTGGGAATACTGAAAGCAAGACAGGACAGTCTGGGACAGTGTTAATTTTGACAGCACATTTTGATTTAGTCTAAGTCATAGTCTTTTGACTAAAATGTCATAATTTAGTCATCTGAATTGTTTTAGTTTTAGTCTAGTTTTAGTCGACTAATTATCATAAGAATATAGTCGACTAAATCTACAGTCGATTCAGTCGACTAAAATATAAAGGGTGTAAAATGTAAATGCTTATTCATCAGTTCCCGTGAATTATTTAAGTCATTATATACACTTACACAAAATTAAAAATTTTTTAACCAGTTATGGAATATTATTAATGTTTGAATGTGCAATACACACAAAAAAGATTTAACTTATTTCAAACAACATCTTTATTTACCTGACCTTGCTTATTGAGCATAACAATAACAAAATATTAATGACCAGTAGGCCTGCTCTGCCTGAAAAATATATGCATTGTTCATAACAAATTGCATATTACATTCTTTATAAAACTGGGTACCGTAAAAGCAGCAGTGCCATTATGTTGCCATTATACTGCCAGCAGTGACAGATGTCATTTCAGATTTGTTGTGTTTTTACCCGAGATCGTCGCCCCACACATCGTCTTGTTTTTCACGACGTCAAATGAGAAATGTGTCCATATATCGGCTCTCCTCTTTCTCCCTGTTGACATTGTCGAGTTAATCTAGTTCCATGAGTAAAGACAGTTCACAGGCTAGTGAACACAGGCTCTGGTCTTCCCGGGTTTAGATCAAATTTGTGCAAGTGTGGTCTTACCGCGGTACTGCAAAAGAGATTAGTACTGATTGGATGGCTACCCGGCTTGTCCCGCCTCTCCACATACGCTAAAGTAGTTATGATTGGATCTCTTCCTAACTTGTCCCTACCTTCCACAAAACTAAATCAGTTATTGGATGTCGTCCCTGCCAAACATTTTCGTCTCGTTTTTATTTGTTGGTGAAAGTGTCCATTCATTTCGTCATAGTTTTTATCCTTTTATGTAGTTTCTATTTAGTTATCGTCTCGTTTTTGTCATGAAAAAAAGGTTCGTTGACGAAAACTATGACGAAAATCATTCATCAACGAAATTAACACTGGTCTGGGACAGGGTGCCAGTCTATCAAAAATACCCCAAAACTCTGTGTTTAGCATTAGCTTTGTATGTGGTTGTGTCCTGATGTAGACAAAGAGACATGATCAAGAATGTGTAAAGGCCAAACACTGTCTTTGCTGTCATTTACACCTGCCAGATGGATATTTATCCCACTAAAAGACCAATGTAAAATCTATCAAATCAATAATATGTCATTAGAAATGTAATTCACTAAGCCAGTTACTCAATTTCTAAAGAGACAAAAAGAAGCTAATCTAGACAACACTGTGGCGTGGTTTAATATAGTCCTTAATGAGGAACTGATTCTAACCCAAATCTATTTACAATCACACCTGTGCACATGGACAAAAAATGAATACAATTGGAAAAAATATAATGAGAATAAGAAATAGTAAATACAGTGGAACCTCAATTTAACGCACAACCAAATGTCCGGTCCGACTGTTTGAAATTCCCATGAGACTCCACTAGCCGACTCACACCTCTCTGTTTACATGAGTGGTAGGCTTTATTTTGTCGGAAGGCTCACTTTGTTCTCGCCTGTTTCTCTGTGTTTTAATTTTTGCAAGCACCAGCAGTGCTTCAGACTCAGAATAATAGATACTCTATACAGAGTCCCCACTATACAATCACGGCAAAATCTCCACCACCACACAAGGTAAATGAAATTTCTCCCCAGTAGTACAGTACACAGTTTTAACATATTTACATTTCTATTTATGTTGTTTATTTTACTGTTTATCACATGTTCATGTTTAGCACTTTTGTGGACCTTAGTGCTATGTTTTCGTATATTTTCGCACCCCCTGGAAAAAAAAGGTGCTAGGGGCAATTGTAGCCTAGTGGTTAAGGTACTGGACTAGTAATGAAAAGGTTGCTGGTTCAAGCCCCACCACTGCCAGGTTGTCACTGTTGGGCCCTTGAGCAAGGCCCTTAACATTCAATTGCTTATGCTGTCGCAGTACTATGAGTCGCTTTGGATAAAAGCGTTTGCCAAATGCTTCAATTCACTCCACTCGCATGTCTTTGAAATGTGGAAGAAAACCGGAGCTCCCAGAGGAAACCCACACAGACACGAGGAGAACATGTAAACTTCACACAAAGCACCAGGACCGCCCCACCGGGGGATCAAACCCAGGACCTTCTTGCTGTGAGGCGGCAGTGCTAGCCACCAAGCCACTGTGCCGCCCACCGAAAATGTAAATGTTTCAGACAATGGCATTTTACGGACCAGTGCTCCCCCCTCTTAGTCCATTAAATCGAGTTTCCTATGTATATATTAAGAAATAATAATATAATATTAATATATAATAAGGAAATAAATATCATATGATCCTGCAAGTTACATGTGCTTTCTGTGATATTAACAAAGTTTGATTATGTCAAACAGACATAATCAATATATTTTTTATTTATTAATTAATTAATTTATTTTACAGCTGAATGTCTATTGGAAGTTGGCACACACAAAAGAAGAAACGTGATGTATGCATGACCACTGGGTGGAAATGTTGGCTGTGAACAGAAAGTGAGTGAGAGGGGAGAGAAAAACGGTGCAAGGAAAGACATAAAAAAAAAAGTGAAAGCGAGGAAAAGAAAAAAAGAGACTCAGTTATAGGAATAAACAACAGGGACTGAAAAGAGGGGCAGACAGGGCAGAAGGGGATAAGAGGGGGGCAGCAGGAAGAGGAAGAACACCTGCTTTGAAAGCGACATAGATCAGAGGGCTTCATCCTCTATGGCTGCTTCTCAGGCCAAGATCCAGACACTGCTGGTGATATGCACATCAAAGCCACCACAGGGAGGATCTTCTCAAGCGTCTACCAGCTCCCAGCCAACTGTACCGCCATCAAGCAACACAATTCATATTTTCATCTGAACATACTTACAAAGCCTAGTAACAGAACTGTCCGAACCCACTGCCCACCTGATCTGATCAAATTTGATGCCTCTTATCTATTCATTGAAATTTGATCAGATCTCTTTTCGTCCACCAAAAAGGGATCTGATTAAATAAAGATCCACTCATTTATTCATTCATTTATTTTTACTAATTACTTCATCCTAATCTGGGCAACAAAAATGCAAACATTTACTCTGACTTACTCTCACCTAGGGATTCTGACATTGGGTACCCAATACATCCTCTGCAACCCAGTGAATCCTCTGCAACCCAAAGCATCCCCTGCAACCCAATGAATCCTCTGCAATCCAAAGCATCCCCTGCAACCCAATGAATCCTCTGCAACCCAAAGCATCCCCTGCAACCCAATAAATATTCTGCAACCCAATGCATCCCCTGCAACCCAATGAATCCTCTGCAACTCAATGCATCCTCTTTTTTGACAATCAAACCTGGATCCCCAGGACCAATTGCCGTGGGACACACACTTTACCAGTCCTGTGACAGTGCCACAGTGCCACCCTGATTCTCTTGTTTTAAATGATGTGTCGGAACTCGCTGACAGGCAATTAAATCTCACTTGTATATAAGTGGCACAGTTCTTCAAAAACGAGGGTTCTTCAAAAAGTTTTCGCACTTATTTTTTCAAAAACAAATTGCAGCACTTTCTTTACACAGTCACCTTCTGGTGCATTTTTCCCAGCATTGTACTAACTTTTTAATGCCATCAGCAAAAAATATTTTTGATTGAGCGTGTAGCCACTGATGCACCGCTGCTCTGACATCATCATCACATGAAAATCTTCTTCCTCTTAAAGCTTCTTTAAGTGTCCAAATAGGTGGAAATCAGATGGCGCTGAATCTGGACTATAAGCTCTCTCTTAGTCTCTCAGACACGACCAATTACTACTCCTCCCGCCCTCACTGTTTCCAACAAAAATATAAAAGTGCAGAAACTTTTTGAAGACCTCTTGTAAAATTTCAAAATTATTCCAGTCCAACGCTTTTAGCAATAGGTTCATTTTGGAAGATCTATGGGAAACTTTCTGAAATGGTGTTACACAGATTTACAAAGATACATTATAATACATTATAACCAGCACCTACCAGCTCTTAGCCAACTGTACCAAGCTACACAATTCACATTTTCACATTACATTATAATACATTATAAACAGGTTTCAGAATGCCTTGGAATTATAAATAAAACAAGACCAACAAACAGATCTGCAGGTGTTCATTAATCTCAAATGATTAGTCATTATTTCATTACTAGTGTGTGTAACCCAACATTCGAAACACCAGAGAGAAGAAAAACCTGTAGATATTAGCATTTAACCTCAGGCGCAGGCAGATAGATGTGTTTCTCTAAAACCAAATTAGAAAGTGATTTAAAAGTCAAATGCTTTTTAGGGCAGATCAATGTGATCAGATGGGCCTCTGCAGTCTAAAGTTATCTGTCTCTATAAATAAGTTCTTAAAGGGTCCTCTTCCCTCAAATACTAACAGAAGTCATGCTGCACCATTAACAAAAACTTTCTGAATAGTTTATGTAATCAACTGTAAATTGTCTGATAAGGGAGGCTATTATTTCACCACAATTGACTGTAGGCTAGCCTTTAGCTTTGGTGTTTATTTACAGGCACTAACTATTTACATGCTGTTTATAAATATTTGAAAAGTAGATAAGACTGGCATCTTTCATAAACCAGATGTTTCTGGTCCTTAGCTCTTAACATTAGTCTGAGCAGTTTGGGAGTGCCGAGTAGGCTGGTTTTCTGACAGCTTAAGCCTTTAGCTGGGGAACCCAACACATTCAAGCAGCAAATCAGCTTTAGGTCTAAAAAATAATAGGATAAGGAAGTCATACAGGCTGCCTTAGGACTGACATACAGTACTAAAGGAAAAATGAAAGTAAATAATGTTTTTGTGACTAAACTGATTTTTAGACTCGTCACATTAGACTGAAATAAACCAGTAAATGTTACCCATGCTGGAGAGTTCCAGTAATCCACAAGCACTAACATTTACAACAGGCTGAAAAATAAGTGAACCAGAAAACATAAATAAAAATTTCCCAGTGCTGAATAATTCCATTTTCTCTTCAGTGTTTATCTTCACCAGATATGGCAAAACCTGTCCCTTCAATTTGTTGCATCATTTTTCTAGAGAAAAGAAAATGTTCTGATTCTTATTTTGATTAGCCTGTGGTTCCATTTCTACTACAAAAAACTGAGACTTAAAATAAAATCAGGAAAAATATCACTGTAAAAAGTATTTACCCATTAAGCACAAGGAGGTGTCCTACTCCACTGTCAATTATGTTAGCAAGTCTAGTAGTACATGTGGGTACTTGTGGCCATTAACAAATTATTTTAAATCAGATCCTTATAATGAATCAATCAAATAAAACAATGCATTAACTAAACTACATTAAAGTAGTTGTAGTGTCTATGCAACATTTATTTGTTATTGCAACTGCTATTTTATTAAACAGAACATTTAGCTTTTATGATATGCAGTAGAATCAGAGGGCGACACGGTGGCTAGCACTGTCGCCTCACAGAAAGAAGGTCCTGGGTTTGTTCCCCTGGCCGGGCGGTCCGGGTCCTTTCTGTGCGGAGTTTGCATGTTCTCTCCGTGTCTGCGTGGGTTTCCTCAGGGAGCTCCGGTTTCCTCGCACAGTCCAAAAACATGCAGTCAGGTTAATTGGAGACACTGAATTGCCCTATAGGTGAATAGGTGTGTGTATGTGTGTCTGCCCTGCAATGGACTGGTGCCCCGTCCAGGGTGTTAGTGTGTGCCTTGCGCCCATTGAAAAGCTGGGATAGGCTCCAGCACACACAACTATTCACAGTATAGTTGCAAGTCTTCTATACAATCTATAAACAAGTGTGGCACACCTGGATTTGGGCAGTTTATCCCAATCATAATGGCAGATCTTTTTAGGCTCTGTCAGATAGCATGGTACATGTCTATAAGCTGACATCTTTATGTTGCTACACAGATGTTTGATAGGGTTTAAGTCTAGGCAATGATTTGGCCACTCAAAGATATTCAGACACCTGCCTTAAAGCCACTCCTGTTTTGTTTTGGTTGTATGCCTTAGGTCATTGTTAGGCTTAAGCTTGAACTGGTACTCCAGTCATTGAGTCAATAATGTGTCATTGAAGGAGGTTTTTTTATGATGTCCATGTATTTGGTTGCATTCATTTATCTCTTAATTCTTCCTGTCCCTCCTGTGGAGCAGCATTTCCAAAGCAGGATGCTGCCACCACCATGCTTTAGTATAGAGATGATAATAGCCATGTGCAGAGCCTGCTTTTTGCCAGACAGATGTGGTTACTGTTCTGTGGTAAATCTTTGCATTATCAGACCAAAGAATCTTATTGCTCTGGTCACATGTCTTTTATTTAACAGTGGATTTTTTACTGTTTTACAATTTTTAACGTCAATGTCGGATTCTCTCATACCTGTCTAACCAAGTCCCTTTCGGCTCAGATGCCAAATTTGATAAATTTTTATTTGATTTAGTCTGATTCACTCAGGTCCTTGGAACACTCAAAGCCTTTCCACATTTTGAGTGTGGACATTCTGTGAGAGTTTCTAGGACTTCATAGCTTGGTTCTTGTTCTGGTAATGTAGTTAAATTGAAGGCCCTTATAGACTCAGATGTGTGAATTTCCAAACTCTTCCCAGTTAATGTAAATGGCAAGACAGAGACTAATTGAAATTTAGACACCAATCAAGGAAAAGAGCAAACACGATAAATCTGACCATAATTTTAAGAGCTATAGCAAAGGGACTGTATACATATGTCAATAACATATTTTCTTTTTTTTATTTACAAAACAAACTTTAAAAACATGTTTTACTTCATTATGGGTGATTAAGTGTAGATTAATGTAAAAAAATATATATTATACCAAATACAATACACAACACAGTGTGCAAAAACCTAAGAGGTCTGAACACTTTATGTAATCCACTGTAAGCTTCCAGATAAGAGAGGTAATTAATCATCCACAATTGACTGTAGGCTAGTGCTAACTATTTGAAAGACAATTAATGCCACATAAAAATAAGATATTTTGTTTGAACGTACTGTATGTCAACATGTGAAATACATTTTTGTTCCATGCTGTCTTAAACAAATGGTCTATAAATATTTGAAAATGATGTAAGACTGGGATCCTTTATAAGCCAGATGTTTCTGGTGCACGTCCAACTGCTATTTTCCATTACTCATATTTTCAGTCATTACATGAAGGAAATGTTCCTAGTGGAATAGAAGTAAAACAAAAAAATGTGAACTCTGAAGTGAACTCTCAAACTTCTCTCACTCAGAGAAGAGAGTGACTAATGTCTTGCATTAAGTTTGTTGTTTATTTCTGCCTCTGAGCAATGAAATAACCCTATTAAATCAAGTAGTCACCCTGCCATTAATCTCAATGCACTGAACTAAGCTAAGCTAATGTGGTTGGGAATTTGCATGATGTGGTTTTCCCCACAATGCTCTGTTTAAGAAGATATGAATACAGATCTTATTGTCACACTTTTTTGTAAAGGTGGATTAATGATTCTAGATCCAATACTTACTGCAAGACTGTGTCCAGTAGTTAAAGAACTACATAATTTGAAATAGCCTTTGCTAAGTTTAGGCCATAGAAATAATTTATTCTGCAAATTTGCTCCTGCTATCCAATTTTTAAAATTTTAAAAATAATTAGTGTTATACCTTAAACATGGATAAAATAGATTGTAAATAGAAAACAAAGTTATGGATTCTAAAATCACAACTTTTGTAATATAGTAACTTTGTGAACTGATGAACCTTGTGTAATGAGTAACTACCGTTCTTGTCATGAATGTAACCAAACTGTAAAACATGACGTTAAAATCCTAATAAACAAACAAAAAAACAACTAGGCCACTTTAAAAACCAGGTTTGTTTTGTATCTAAATGGGAGCTTGGACAAATAACCATATATTCTGGACAGTTGTTGTTGTTCAAACAAGCGTAATTTATTCTGAACAAAAGTCCTTTTCCTGATGCAGTAAAGTATCCTACACACCATCACACACCACTGGGTCTGTCGATAATCCATAGTCATATGATTACTGATGTGTCTCTTGGTTAGCTGTAGTTTCCATTTTGCTGTCATCCCATAAATTAATTTAGCCTATTCTCTGATGGACTGTGAAGTTGGAACACTGGTCTTGGCTGAAGAAATGAAATATATTTTGTTTCTTTTTGGACACAGAAATACATCTAAATCAATAGAGTTACCAAGGAACAAGGTGTATTAAAAATAGGCTTTTTACATAAGTAAACTGGCTTTTTTTTCCACATTAAAGCCACAAGTACCTCTGTGTAAACTTTACACAGAAGTTTAAACACTCCTGGTCAAGTTTAATGTTTGGTTGATTAAAAAATAAATAAATAAATAAATAAAATAAATACAAAAATACTTTTTTTAGTCAGCAAAGGTTTACACCACAGACACAAACCAAATTATAAAACATATCTGTAAATTATTTTGCGTATAATTTGTTTGTTTAATCTAACATATTTAAAAAAAATTATAAAAAATAAAATAATTATTGTGCCATACAAATAAATTGTTTTTTTTTTGTATTTTGTATTATTTATGCAGCATGTTAAATGAAAACTCTCCAAGTAAAACTTCAAATATTTTTTCTTTCTCTTTTTTCTCTCTCTTATTCCTGCAATGTCTAATCATAAATCCCAGCTCAGTGTTGTCAACTTAAAATAATTTGAATAAGCCTCTTTCATCAAAATCCAGACTGTTGTGTTCTATAGAGAGGAAATCGGCTTTAGAAGCTAAATATAAAAATGCTGCCCGAGTATTTATCAAGGTGCTTGAAATACAGCTTCATCTCCATGAATAATGTAAAGGGAAAAAAATAGTATGCAAGTTGCTGTTAAGTTTTAACATTTAACCTCTTTGGTAATAAGGGGAGAGGATGGCACAGCGGCTCGGTGGGTAGCACTGTCACTTCACAGTAAGGGGGTTTAATTCTAATGTAGAGCGGTCCAGGTCCTTTCTGGTCAACTTTGTCACTGACAGTACATATATTAAAGAGACATGACATTAATGACTATTAACTTTTTTAAATCAAAATGTAGAATTACCTTTAAATGATTGACATATATATGGAAATGTAAAGTTGTTTAACAAACTATTTTCTATACAGTTAACAAGATGTATATTATTGACTATAACTACTGTTTTACAGGTCATTAATGTTACACACATGAACAAAACAGGCTTATCACTAAATGATTGAAATGAAGGTAATGCAATCTTGCTAAAACTGTATATTAGTAGGGTTTTTTCCTTTAACAAGTAATAGAGTTAAAAACTCAAAACTCAAAACCAGTGATTTTTAATTTTAAAACAATTAGTGGATGATTGCATTAAATTGATGCTTTAACTGAGGTATAACTGCCATGCTCATGAGCCCAACACTGGCAACTTTGCAGGGGTAGAGCTTAAACCATCAACTTTTTGGTCAATAGTCCTGTACATTACCTGCCAAGCTAACACTACCATATAAATATGAATTTAAATATAAAGAGATATAATTAAAGGAAAATCAATTCTTGAGCCAGACCCCAAGAATTTAACCAGTAAGGTTTTCTAAAGGCAGGACAAAATAATAATAATAATAATAATAATAATAGTATTATTATTAATAATAATAATAATAATAATAATAATAATAATAATAATAATATTATAGTGTTAATAGCAATAATAATAATAATAATAATAATAGTATTCATAATAATAATAATAATAATAATAATAATAATAATAATAAAAATGAAATAGGTAACTGCAGTAAGAATAAAGATATGGGAGAAAGAGGTGGTGGAAAAGCTTGTGTCTGCCAAAACAAACCAGTGATCAGCTGCTGCTTTTAGCCTGTGAAGTTGTGAGAACAAGCTGTCTGTGGCAGTCGTCAAACTTCACATTTTTATAACAAAACTGTTAAAAAACACAGAACTTCGCCCACTAAAATAGGTGAGAAACTGGCAACCTGTTTGTATCAAGCATTTTGTCTAAAAACATTATTCACATAATGTGTAAATGCTATCATATGTTAAGAATACACTGGACTCACTCACTGGCTTAACGGTTTCCTGTGCTTGGATAATTTATTGTTTTTCCTGCTGTAACACCTAACTCAACCATCTGTTTATTAACAGGCACCTACTGGTAAACGTGGGTGTGTATAGACAGAAAAGAAATAACTCATATACAGTGTATCACAAAAGTGAGTACACCCCTCACATTTCTGCAAATATTTTATTATATCTTTTCATGGGACAACACTATAGACATGAAACTTGGATAGAACTTAGAGTAGTCAGTGTACAACTTGTATAGCAGTGTAGATTTACTGTCTTCTGAAAATAACTCAACACACAGCCATTAATGTCTAAATAGCTGGCAACATAAGTGAGTACACCCCACAGTGAACATGTCCAAATTGTGCCCAAATGTGTCATTCTCCCTCCCTGGTGTCATGTGTCAAGGTCCCAGGTGTAAATGGGGAGCAGGGCTGTTAAATTTGGTGTTTTGGGTACAATTCTCTCATACTGGCCACTGGATATTCAACATGGCACCTCATGGCAAAGAACTCTCTGAGGATGTGAGAAATAGAATTGTTGCTCTCCACAAAGATGGCCTGGGCTATAAGAAGATTGCTAACACCCTGAAACTGAGCTACAGCATGGTGGCCAAGGTCATACAGCGGTTTTCCAGGACAGGTTCCACTCGGAACAGGCTTCGCCAGGGTCGACCAAAGAAGTTGAGTCCACGTGTTCGGCGTCATATCCAGAGGTTGGCTTTAAAAAATAGACACATGAGTGCTGCCAGCATTGCTGCAGAGGTTGAAGACGTGGGAGGTCAGCCTGTCAGTGCTCAGACCATACGCCGCACACTGCATCAACTCGGTCTGCATGGTCGTCATCCCAGAAGGAAGCTGACGCACAAGAAAGCCCGCAAACAGTTTGCTGAAGACAAGCAGTCCAAGAACATGGATTACTGGAATGCCCTGTGGTCTGACGAGACCAAGATAAACTTGTTTGGCTCAGATGGTGTCCAGCATGTGTGGCGGCGCCCTGGTGAGAAGTACCAAGACAACTGTATCTTGCCTACAGTCAAGCATGGTGGTGGTAGCATCATGGTCTTGGGCTGCATGAGTGTTGCTGGCACTGGGGAGCTGCGGTTCATTGAGGGAAACATGAATTCCAACATGTACTGTGACATTCTGAAACAGAGCATGATCCCCTCCCTTCGAAAACTGGGCCTCATGGCAGTTTTCCAACAGGATAACGACCCAAAACACAACCTCCAAGATGACAACTGCCTTGCTGAGGAAGCTGAAGGTAAAGGTGATGGACTAAACCCAATTGAGCACCTGTGGCGCATCCTCAAGTGGAAGGTGGAGGAGTTCAAGGTGTCTAACATCCACCAGCTCCGTTATGTCATCATGGAGGAGTGGAAGAGGATTCCAGTAGCAACCTGTGCAGCTCTGGTGAATTCCATGCCCAGGAGGGTTAAGGCAGTGCTGGATAATAATGGTGGTCACACAAAATATTGACACTTTGGGCACAATTTGGACATGTACACTGTGGGGTGTACTCACTTATGTTGCCAGCCATTTAGACATTAATGGCTGTGTTGAGTTATTTTCAGAAGACAGTAAATCTACACTGCTATACAAGTTGTACACTGACTACTCTAAGTTATATCCAAGTTTTATTTCTATAGTGTTGTCCATTGAAAAGATATAATAAAATATTTGCAGAAATGTGAGGGGTGTACTCACTTTTGTGATACACTGTATGCAGGGCAGAGGTAATCTAGGACCAGGGTTTGGGAGCACTGCACTGGCCAGTTCAATCTGCAATCAGCCCTTTTTGCCAAATTAGCATAATTAAGCAAAAACACCAGATGAAAAGTGTTTCCAACAGTCAGAAAATGACTGAACAGACATGATTGACTATCCCCCAATACTGGCTATCTGACAGAAGGGAAAGTCATTAGGAGGTGCACTTGTTAGTGTGCTCTCAGTGCTGGTCCAAAGCCAGGATAAAATAAGGAGGGTTGCATCAGGAAAGGGCATCTGGAGTAAAACTGTGCCAAATTAGATATGCAGACCAGAATGATTCACTGTGGCGGACCCTAAAAAATTTGTATTTTACATTTCAGTAAACGATTCAGGAAATGACTGCCCTGATCAGGACAAACCAAAGCATCTCTACTAGAAAAAAGGTCAGGACTTTAAACAGTCCACTCATCTAGTCAGATGTGAACTTACGTTTCTCATTCTGGGTCTGAGTAACCCAAGTATACATATGTTTAATCAACCAATCAACCAACTGATCAACCAACCGATCAACCAGTCAACCAATCAATCAAAAAACAACCAATAAATCAACCAACCAACTAACTGATCAACCAGTCAGTCAACCAATCAATCAAAAAACAACCAATAAATCAACCAACTGATCAACCAGTCAGTCAACCAATCAATAAAAAAAACAACCAATAAATCAACCAACCAACCAGTCAACCAATCAAGCAATAAATCAACCAACCAACCAATAAGTCAACCAATCAACCAACTGATCAACCAGTCAGTCAACCAATCAATCAAAAAACAACCAATAAATCAACCAACCAACCGGTCAACCAATCAAGCAATAAATCAACCAACCAACCAATAAATCAACCAATCAGTCAATCAACCAAGCAACCAATAAATCAACCAACCAACCAATAAAACAACCAATCAGTCAATCAACCAACCAACCAAGCAACCAATAAATCAACCAACCAACCAATAAAACAACCAACCAATCAATCAACCAACCAACCAAGCAACCAATAAATCAACCAATCAACCAACCGATTAACCAGTCAAGCAATCAATAAAAAAACAACCAATAAATCAACCAATAAATTAATCAACCAACCAATCAAGCAATAAATCAACCAATCAATAAATCAACCAATTAATCAACCAATCTATCAATCAATCAACCAACCAATAAATCAAACAATAAATCAACCAATTAGTCAAGCAACCAATCAACCAATAACTCAACCAATCAATAAATCAACCAACCAATCAATCAACCAATAAATCAATTAATCAATCAATTAATCAACCAACCAATAAATCAGCTGAACTTCTGAAAAATCTAGCAGACTGAACACTTTTAGGAAGATTTACTTTTTTATCTTTTTGGATATATTTCACTGTGGTTCAGGAAAGTCCTAGAGCTTCGCAAATGGCTTAGTGTTCTGAAATGTCCTTAGACAGTGGCAAAGTGTTCCTGTGGAAACTTAAACTTACTTACTTAGATGATTTGGTACAAGATTTTACATTTAACAACTGTAATTAACCGTTAAACTTGGTAACCAAAGTACAATTCCAGATTTTGTTAAACGAGTTAAATAATAAAATTGTTTCATTTATTTATGTATCATTTATTCTGCAAAATCCACCAAACGATATCTACCAATGTATTATGTAGCTTTTTCTCTGGTGGACACTGAGTGGATAAAAGCAGCAGATTAGTAAGGAGCTGAAAGGATCCTGAGGGCTGCTGGAGGTAAACACGCGCCGGCGGGGTCTGGCGGGGTGGCTTTAACCCTGTATCCTGCTGAAGCGTGCCCCTTTGGCACAGCGGCTTCTGTCTGATGTTTTTTCACTCCATAATATAAATGCAGCCTACACGGCAGGCTCAGAGAGAGGTGTGGTAGATGGTGCAGAAACACACCGACCTGCTAATCCCACACTCAGCGGTCAGCCACACACTGGATAAGGGTCAAACTGAAATTTGGCCTGAGTGTGCAGACTTCTCCTCAGCAGAGCCAGGAAAGCATGTTGGCCACAAGCCCTTGTGCTCCAAGACATCAGCCTGTGTGGACCAAAAATTAAGCGTGTGTGTGTGTGTGTGTATGTCTTACATATATTATTTCTCAGCAGCACAGTTATTAAAACAATATACACTACATAGTCAAAAGTATGTGGACACATGAGTCACACCCATTAGTTAATTCATTCATTGTCTGTTTTTACCACCGCTGTATCCTGGTCAGGGTCGCAGTGGGTGCAATTCACTGGGTAAAAGCAAGGAAACACCTTGGAGAGTTCGCCAGTCCATCATAGGGCAAATACACACACACACACACACACACACACTCACACACACTCACTCTTAAGGCAATTCAATATCTCCATATAACCTGACTGCATGTCTTTGGACTGTGGGAGGAAAACAGAGCTTCTGGACATGGAGAGAACATTCAAATTCCACACAGAAGGGACACGGACTGCTCCATCTGGCAATCGAACCCAGGACCTTCTAGCAAAACTAAAAGTAATAATAAAATAAATACGTACATAAATATTTGCATGCATTGTATTGGCAACTGTTTGAGAAGTCTGTTTTGGTTCGAGGGCGGCATGGTGGCTCGGTGGGTAGCGCCTCACAGCAAGAAGGTCCTGGGTTTTATTCCCATCTGTAGCAGTCCAGGCCCTTTCTGTGGAGTTTGCATGTTCTTCCCGCGTCTGTGTGGGTTTCCTCCCACAGTCCAGAGATGCAAGTGAGGTGAGGTGAATTGGAGAACAAAATTGTCCATGACTGTGTTTGACATTAAAGACTTGAACTAATGAATGTTGTGTAACCAGTAACTACCTGTCCTGTCATGAATATAACCAAAGTGTGTAAAACATGACGTTAAAATCCTAATAAATAAATAAATAACTACATAGTTCCACTATGACTGTGCCACTGTGTACAAAGCAAGGTCCAGAAAGAAGAACTCATTGTTTAATGAGTTTGGTGTGAAAGAACTCCAGTGGGCTGTACAGAACCTTGACCTTAATCCCACTGAACACCGCTGGAATTAATTGAAACGTTTATTGCAGGGCAGGCATTCCCGCCCCACTTCAGTGCTTTACCTCAACTGATTAGGGCAAATTCCCACAGGTCCACTCCAGAATCTATTGGAAAGCCTTAACAGAAGAGTGTAGGCCATTAAAGCTGTAAATGAGGGGCTGCCTGTATATTAAAGCCTACATTAAGGTTTTAGAATAGGGTGTCCAACAAGTTCATGGCCATGAGTCCACATTCTTTTGTTCTTTCTTTGTTGAGTCAAACTTGCCCTATTTATATGGGCATAAAAATGACAGTATGTTACTGAAAGTTACTGCATGCAAGTGTTCCACATAGCTGAGTTTTTACATATTTTTATAAGGTGAAATTCATATTCATAAATGTATCTTTTTTACTTTTTTTTAAAAAACTGAAATATAAATATTTAAATTAATAAATAAATGTCTTATTTGAACATTACAAATAAATATAAATGCATACATATAAATAAATGAACAAATGAATGAATAAATTAATAAATAATTAAATAAAATAAATACATTTATAAAGTCTGTCAGTATCTTTTTGGACAAATAAATTAAAATTAATTAATTAATTAATAAATACATGTTTTTTGGCAATTAAAAAATAAATATAATACATACATATAAATAAATAAATAAATAAATAAATAAATGAATAAATAAGTGAATACATGAATGAATAAATGAAAACATTAATAAATTAATAAATTAATAAATAAATGAAAAAAAAACTTTACTTCTTTTTTAAAAAAGATTTACTTTTTTATCTTTTTGGATATATTTCACTGTGGTTCAGGAAAGTCCTAGAGCTTTGCAAATGGCTTAGTGTTCTGAAATGTCCTTAGACAGTGGCAAAGTGTTCCTGTGGAAACTTAAACTTACTTACTTAGATGATCTGGTACAAGATTTTACATTTAACAACTGTAATTAACCGTTAAACTTGGTAACCAAAGTACAATTCCAGATTTTGTTAAACGAGTTAAATAATAAAATTGTTTCATTTATTTATGTATCATTTATTCTGCAAAATCCACCAAACAATATCTACCAATGTATTATGTAGCTATGTAGATTATAAATTTTTAAATAATCAATCAATTAATCAATCAATCAATAGTCAAAAAAAAAGAAATTACAATCCCAAAACTGGCATCACATCCGTACAAGTCCATCACAAGTGTACATAAACTTTTGACTATATGTACAGTACAGGCCAAAAGTTTGGACACACCAGCCAAAAGTTTGGACACACCTTCTCTTCAATGTTTTTTCTTGATTATTTTTATTTTCTACATTGTAGATTAATACTGAAGACATCCAAACTATGAAGAATTATGTAGTGAACCAAAAAGTGTTAAACAAACCAGAATATGTTTTATATTTTACCAACTCTACCTCTGCACAACCCAACTGATGGTCTCAAACACATTAAAAAAGCAACAAATTCCAAAAATTCACTCTAGACAAGGCACAAACATTCATTGAAAACCATTCCAGGTGGAAACCTAATAAAGCTGGTTGAGAAAATTTCAAAGAGTGTGCAAATCTGTCATTAAAGCAAAAGATGGCTACTTTAAAGAATCTAAAATATAAAACATATTCTGGTTTGTTTAACACTTTTTTGTTTACTACATAATTCCATATGTGTTCCTTCATAGTTTGGATGTCTTTAGTATTAATCTACAATGTAGAAAATTAAAAAAAAATTAAGAAAAACCACAGGAATGAGAAGGTGTGTCCAAACTTTTGGCCTGTACTGTATGTGTAGAACATCTTATTCCAAACATCAAACACAAACAAAAATTGGACCGTTCCTTAACAATGTAACAGAATCCATGCTTATATTAAAGTTTTCCAGTAGATTTTGGAACATGACAGCAGGAACTTAATCCCATTTAGCCAAATAAATACCACTAAGCATTGGTCAGACACTTTTGGGTTTATTTGCTCGTGCAGTTATAATAATTACTCCTAGATTATTCACTTTATAATAACATCATTTACAGATCACCAGGCAACTCAGGCAGTGCAGACAGTTTGCAGGAAATATGGCATTATATGCCAGTGGCATGTTGAAAGTCTTTAAGCGATTCATTATAATTTTACTTATTTTACTAACAGCGCTCGTCTATGAATATTAAACAGCTGTGAGCTTTTCTCATGCAGGTTTTTGTTTTTCAAACCTACTGATTAACAGGTGTATCCACATTCTTCTGCTCGTCTAATGTATTCGACCCTGTTCTGCACTCTGCAGGTCTCTTTCTTTTTCTTCTTGAGACTCTTCCCGTTAGGAGTCACCACAGCGGATAATTTTTTCCATCTTGCCCAATCCTGAGCATCCTCATCTGTCACCCACCTGCATGCCCCCCCCCCCACCACCACCACCACATCCTGCAGGTCTCCACTGTTCTAATGTGCAAAATGTTTTCTTTTCTTTTCACAGGTTTGATATAAATGTGCTCAGAATAATAGAACTTGGAGATTTCACAGTGCCTGCATCATCTCAAATTCAATTCAGATAAAAAAAAAATAATAATATTCATGTCAGCAACAAAAATCTGTCTAACATGTAAGCATGTGCCTGAATTAATGCAAGTAAAACTGATAAAAGTTCTGTAAAAAAAATCTTAGTGTTTGCTGACAGTTCGGATGACGTCTGATCGCCCACACTGTCGCCAGACTGCCGGAGTCACCAGTCGGGATAACTGTGAACTCTGCATATATACAATCTTATAGCTTTACGCTGCATAATATCTGCTGAGGTAAAGCACAGATCATTTATTTTAGGAACGCTTCTTAGACATTGTACAAATTAATGGAAACATCAGTGACTGTTAAGCAAGTCAGTTATTTTAGGTTAAAGGTAACAGCTTTAATGAACTTTACCCTTCTGTATGTCCTTGACAGCAATGCATAAAAACACACACCAGCACAAGGTAACAATTTGGGATTTAAGGTCTCTCCTCCATGTACTTTGTAATGGATGAAGTCAAACTAGACCTATTTAAATGGTCACCAGCAGTCATCAATCATAATAAATACTAGAGATGGGACGATCGATCGGCTACGAATCGGTATCGGCCGATTTTTAATCAAAATATGCTATCGGCAATCGGCGAGATTTCCTAAAAGTAGCCGATCCGATGGTGTGATATATAAAGACCATGTTAAGTTAACAGCTCAGTGGATTGATCCAGACTTTGAGCTACGAAGCACCAACCATCACATCACCATTCATCAACAATCGTAAAGAAACCATCGTGAAAGCTCTTACGATGTAATTTTGCTGATTGTAATATTTACATTAAAAAGATAATTCAACCCGGTCACATCTGAGTCGATTCTATCAGCACGTTATATAAACTCCTGGTTCACTTTAGTAAATCGTAAGCGGTTCTTACTTGTGATGTAGATGAGAACAGAAGACGTTACAGAGCCAATCCGAGGCAAAAGTTTATTCATTACCAAATTCGTTAGTTCAGGATCATCTGCTGAACTTTTAGAAAACTTTTAGCTCCTTAGACGGAACGAGTCTGACTCGGTTACAGATCTGTGGTAATAGCAGTTTAATTAAGCTTTTTAATGTAAGAGAGTCACACAGAATGTTCTGTAGTAGCTGGTGTTTATTTAAAACCACGACATTTAATTAATAACAGTAAACACGGAGAGATAACTGAGAAGAGAAACTTACGCTTCACATAAAAACGAATCAACTCATGAATCAATGAATCACTTATAGCGATACTGTGAACAAAGCGTCTCTTCTAAAGGCACAAACACACACACACGCGCGCGCTGCTCCGGTTTATCTTTACTGTGAGGCTCTTTTTAAGTTTATTTACTGCTAATACCCCCCCCCCCCTCCCCGATTGGAATCGGCTATCGGCCGATGTCCCTGAAAGGAGATCGGAGATAGGAATCGGTGCCAAAAACCCCGATCGGTCCATCTCTAATAAATACCAAAGAATTAAGAACCATGCCAAAAGCTAAAGGACGCTACAGGACTTTCTGCACTTTTGTAATATAAATAATCTGTATGTAAAGTGTAACTGAGTTTTTATATATACATATATATATATAATTTCTATAAACTAAAATTCATAAATCTATCTTTTTTTTTTTTTTTACAAAAATGTCTTTCAGTCAGTAACAAAAAACAATAATTACAGAAACCATTAGATCCCAAAACTGCCATCGGCTCTGTACTAGTTCATAACGAGTGTATATAAACTTTAGACTTTGACTATATGTACATGTTAAACATCTTATTTTAAACAGTGGACACAAAAAAGGTCAGCTTTTGGCTGCTATAACAGAATCCATGCTTATTGCAAGGTTTTCCACTAGCTTTTGGAACATGACAGCGGGTCTTTAATTCCATTCAGCCAAATGAACACTAGTGTTTCGCCTTTATTTCTTGCTGGGTTCTTTTTGTGTTTCTGTATCTTTCTGGGTATTCCACATTCCTGTTGCAGATTGCTGGTTGATATGAATATCAATATTGCTGATATTGCTACTCAATTTCGTTGTACACTGTGCAATGACAATAAAGGCATTTTATCATATCTTATCTTAATAATGTTGTACAGACACTGCCTTTTATTTTTTCATCCCTTAACTTTTTTTTACATCAATGATAGTCAGAAATAGATTTCTTTTTTTAAATTAGACACTTATTGTCTCAGTAAAGTTCAGAAAATAAAAGAACATTTTATGTGTTTACTTGTTTTTGTACTTGGCCATATATTTACCATTTGCATTTATTGTTACTAATCACTTCATCCTGGCCAGGGTTGTAATGGGTCTAAATCATTAAAAAACACTAGTGCAAGTCGCTAGCACACCAGAGCTGGGATCTCGAATACATCGTATCAAATCTCAGCTCTGCCATCCGGCTGGGCGGCTACATGAACAACGATTAGCTGTTGTTCACAGGGTGGGTAAGCCGGACCAGGGTTCCTCATAACTGGTGCAATTACGACCTCTGCTGGCTGATTTATGGCACCTGCCCAGAGTTATAATGCTGATCGGGGTGTGGCTCTCCATGCACAAGGCTAATCCACATATGAACTGAAAAGAGGCAGTCGGTACTGAGCACGTGTCAGAGGGTGTGTGTGTCAGTTGCGAAGCTCCTTAGTCAGCAGTGGAGGGTTGTATCGGTGGAGGTGAAGCCTAACATGATCAGGGTAATTGGATACGACTAGATTATGTGAGAAAATTGGAGACAAAATTTGGAGAAAAAGAGAAAAACACTAGTGCAAGATGGGATTAATCCCTGGACAGGTTGCTAATTTACTAGCAAACTGTTTTACCTACAAGATGCCTGTAGGTGGAAGTCTGGGCTCTGAGCAAACGCAGATTAGAACTCACAACATACAAAGAACAAGAGTAAAGTTTTATATGTATAATAATAATAATAATAATAATAATAATAATAAAAACTAGCAACGGTATCTTTTGTCATAACACTCTCTTAAGCATGTCATAAACCCGTCATAGCAAATGTCATTTGCCGTTATGAGCAGCTGTTATTAAGCATGTCTTACATTAGCAGTAATTGTAAACCACCCATAACACCATACAATATCAGACATGACAGGTTTCTAACATTCTAATATCAGTGACATGGGTAAGGGTGATTTGTTTGAGTCCCTGTGTACAACAAATGAAGAAAACCATAGGCGTGTTCAGAATTTTGAGTGGTAGTATACTGCTGTCTGCATAACCAGTCAGATCATGGCATGTCATGTGAACCACTGCAACAAACATATTCATTTTTACGCTGTCTGGCTTTGCTTTGAGTGACAGTTCTGTCCAGACAGCAGAAGTCTGTAAAAACACTGCAGTGCTCTTAGTGAGAATGTTCTAGAAGACATTAAAGCCCAGTATTACAACTGCGACACTGTAACCGAAATGAAAAGAGCAATAGCCAATCGTCACACAATTAAGGGTTCATCTTTTAGCACCTGAGTGACTCAGCAAGTGTGGGGCCGTTTCTCATTGGCCTTATTTTAATGGCTACGCACCCGCCTGTTAAAAGCATAGCAGTGACATGCATATTGAAGCATCTCTTCCCACCAAATGACTCTGTAAACAAGATGTGAGGGCAGCGCTGGTAACATAATTTGCAGGAATAAGTGTCAGGCTGCAGTTATTGCGTTATTTAGTGTGCCATAAAGCGCCAGACTATTGATTTGAGAGGCGAAGCGGCTCCACAGTTATTTCTGTCATTGCCACTCTCATTAAACTGATATATAAGGCTCTGCGTTTTCCCCTCTTCCCTCTGAGCAGTTCCTCGCCTTTATTTCTTGCTGGGTTCTTTTTGTGTTTCTGTATCTTTCCGGGTTTTCCACATTCCTGTTGCAGATTACCGGTTGATATGAATATTTTAATAATGTTGTACAGACACTGTGCCTTCAGTTTTTTCATCCTTTAACCTTTTTCACATCGATGATAGTCACAAACAGAAATTTTATTTGACAAGTAAAAAAGATTTTTGAATCAGACACTCAGTAAAGTCCGGAAAATAAAATAAAATTTTATATGTTCACTTTTTGTTTTTGCACCTGGCCATATACACCGATCAGCCATAACATTAAACCCACCTCCTTGTTTCTACACTCACTGTACATTTTATCAGCTCCACTTACCATATAGAAGCACTTTGTAGTTCTACAATTACTGACTGTAGTCCATCTGTTTCACTACATATTGTTTTATCCTGCTTTCACCCTGTTCTTCTATGGTCAGGACCCCCACAGGACCACTACAGAGCAGGTATTATTTAGGTGGTGGATCATTCTCAGCACTGCAGTGACACTGACATGGTGGTGGTGTGTTAGTGTGTGTTGTGCTGGGATAAGACAAAGCAGCGCTGATGGAGTTTTTAAACACCTCACTGTCACTGCTGGACTGAGAATAGTCCACCAACCAAATATATCCAGCCAACAGCGCCCGCCCTGTGGGCAGCGTCCTGTGACCACTGATGAAGGTCTAGAAGATGAACAACTCAAACAGCAGCAATAGATAAGCAATCATCTATGACTTTACTCTGTATTTAAAAACTCCAGCTTCGCTGCTGTGTCTGATCCAGCACAACACACACTAACACACCACCACCATGTCATTGTCATTGCAGTGCTTAGAAGGATCCACCACCTAAATAATACCTGCTCTATGGTGGCCCTGTGGGGGTCCTGACCTTTGAAGAACAGGGTGAAAGCAGGCTAAAAAACTATGTAGAGAAACAGATGTCCTTTCTGTGTGGAGTTTGCATGTTCTCCTCTGTGTCTGAATGGGTCTCCTCGGGAGCTCCGGTTTCCTCCCACAGTCCAAAGACATGCAAGTGAGGTGAATTAGAGATACAAAATTGTCCATGACTGTGTTCGCCTTGAACTTGTGAACTGACGAATCAACAAGTAACTAACTGTGTAACAAGTAACTACCTATTCTGTCATGAATGTAACCAAAGTGTAAAACATGATGTAAAAATCCTAATAAATATATACTTAAATAAATACTGCATATTGATGAATGCTGACATCAGCTAGTTTCTATTTGTGCCAGAAGTTACACTTTAGCTAATTAATGACTCCCTGAACATTTGTTTTTACCTCTTTTTAAGGTTTCCAAGTATTAATTAGGAGGGTCAGACCCCTAATCCCCCTATAATTCGAATCACGCTCTTAGCAATGGATGTTGCTAAAACACATCCATTAGTGTACAAAAATACTTTCTATTTTTCACAAAACTTTGAATCACACCCTAATCAAACCCACAGCCAAATCATAAATCACAAGCATAGAAAAATAGAAAATACCAAATAAAACAGGCTAACAGCAGATCACAGCTCGCTGTGTTTACACAGAAGCAGATCCGCTAATTCTTTATAATTCCATATAACTTTTGGAGCTGCTTCCCTGTACCCAGCAGGCTGGTTGGCTCTGCCAGGCTTACAGCAGAGTCTGTGATGGCATTGTACCAGACATTACTGCTCAGGCTGCACACACACACACACACACACACACACACACACACACAAACCACACAGAGCATACACTCAAATCCCATCTCCACTGCAAATATGATTTCGAATACATTGCTTCACCAATTTCCAAAACCAGTAATCCGTGATCTTACAGGGTCTACCCTGAAGAAGATAACTCGCTGAGATGTACATCAATATGCTTTAGTCAGGGACTGACAGGAGACTAACCGAGGAACAGGACATATTGTGCACTGTTTAAATAAAATAGACCTTAAATGCAGTATTGATTTGGTCATTTCAGGAATTAAAAACCAATTACAATTAAGTATGTAATATGAAACATATCATCAGTAAGAACATTTTCAAAAATGTTTTTTGTTTTTGTCATTTGACATGCTTTCAGGCAGCACGGTGGCGCAGTAGGTAGCGCTGTCATCTCACAGCAAGAATGGCCTGGGTTAAATTATCTGGCCGGACAGCCAGGGTCCTTTCTGTGTGGAGTTCTCCCTGCGTCAATGTGGGTTTCCTCCGGATGCTCCAGTTTTCTTCCCACAAGTCCAAAGACATGCAGTCAGGCCAACTAAAGCTACTAAAATTGTGCTACATTACATTTACATTTTCAGCATTTAGCAGACGCTTTTGTCCAAAGCGACTTACAGCACTGTGTCCGTATACTGCCTAAGCAATTGAGGGTTAAGGGCCTTGCTCATGGGCCCAACAGTGGTAACCTGCCAGTGGTAGGGCTTGAACCAGTGACCTTTTGATTTCTAGTCCAGTACCTTAACCTCTAGGCTACAACTAGCACCTAGTGAGAAGTGCACTAGGTGTGTTTGTGTGTGTGTGTGTATGTGTGTGTGTGTGTGTGTGTTTTTGCCCTGTGATGGACTCGCGACCTGTCCTGATGGATCAGACCCACCGTGACCCTCACCAGAATAAAGTGGTGGTAAAACAGAAACTGAATGAATGAATAAATTAATTAATTAATGGATATACATTCAATATATTTTGCTCAGGTGGCGCAGCGGTACAATCCGCTAACACATCAGCACAGAAATACTGAGCTCCCGGGTTCGAACCTCAGCTCTATTCGGGACAGTGGGAGCCTAGTGGGTAGAGTTTTGGGCTATCAATTAAAAAATTGAAAGTTCAAATCCCAGCTCTGCCATGCAGCCACAGTTGGGCCCTTGAGCAAGGCCCTTAACCCTTTTTGCTCCAGGGGTGTTGTACCATGGCTGACCCTGCGCTCTGACCCAAGCTTCCAAACAAACTGGGATATGCAAAAAAAGAATTTTGTTGTACTGTACACCTGTATATGTATAAATGACAAAGGCATTTTATATATACACCAATCAGCCATAACATTAAAACCACCTCCTTGTTTCTGCACTCACTGTCCATTTTATCAGTTCCGCTTACAATATAGGAGCACTTTGGAGTTCTACAATTACTGACTGTAGTCCATTTGTTTCTCTACATACTTTTTTAGTCTCCTTTCACCGTGTTCTTCAATGGTCAGGGACCCACAGGACCACCACAGAGCAGGTATTATTTAGGTGGTGAATCATTCTCAGCAGTGACACTGACATGGTGGTGGTGTGTTAGTGTGTGTTGTGCTGCTATGAGTGGATCAGACACAGCAGCGCTGCTGGAGTTTTTAAATACTGTGTCCACTCACTGTCCACTCCTATTAGACACTCCTACCTAGTTGGTCCATCTTGTAGATGTAAAGTCAGAGACGATCGCTCATCTATTGCTGCTGTTTGAGTTGGTCATCTTCTAGACCTTCATCAGTGGTCACAGGACACTGCCCATGGGGCGCTGTTGGCTGGATATTTTTGGTTGGTGGACTACTGTCAGTCCAGCAGTGACAGTGAGGTGTTTAAAAACTCCAGCAGCACTGCTGTGTCTTATCCACTCATATCAGCACAACACACACTAACACACGACCACCATGTCAGTGTCACTACCGTGCTGAGAATGATCCACCACCCAAATAATATTAATATTAATACTAATATTAATACCTGGTCCTGGGAGAGTCCTGACCATTGAAGAACAGCATGAAAGGGGGCTGACAAAGCATGCAGAGAAACAGATGGACTACAGTCAGTAATTGTAGAATATATATATATATATATATATATATATATATTAGGGCTGTCAAACGATTACAAATTTTAATCGCGATTAATCTCAGAATTTCATATAGTTAATCGCGATTAATCGCATTAAAAAAAATCTGTGTAAATGTTATAGAAAACAAGGATTTTTAAGTGAAATGTTACAATTAAAATGGTGAACACATTTTATGCTAAATGTACTGATGTTAAAAACTGCTGGGACAAGAGAAAACTGTAAGGGAGTTTTATTCACTCACATACTAGGCAGTAAATGTCAGATTGTAGTTTAGAATTTCTCCATCAGCAAACATTGTAGATCAGCGGTGCTTTAGATGGGATAAGGCGTAGTTATTGTAACAGACTTTTCTGTGGTTGTATTGTGACAATGGTTTGATGGCCGTTTCTACACGAAGTGAGTGTGTTTTGACCCTTTGGGGCTTCCATAGTGCATGGACTAACGTGCTTGACTCAGCTTTCCGGTATTTGGTACCTTAACAGAATAAGTTAATAAAAGAGTTCTGCTCCCGACAACTTGTGAATATAGCGTGTATTTATTTCTTTATAAGTGCATCACTACAACGCTCGGTTACATTATGTTAACAAACCGCAAATGAAAAACGGTGGCAAGTCCGACATTAAAACGTTTGTTCTACCAGTCAAGTATCAACATGAACTAGAATTTGCGTTAACGGCACTATTATTTTTAATCGCGTTAAATTGAAATCGCGTTAATGCGTTATTATCGCGTTAACTTCGACAGCCCTAATATATATATATATATTATTATGGTCTGTTCAAATCTCGGCTGTGCTATTAGCCTGCCAGGTGTCTTAAAATGAACAGCTATGGCAGAACTCTTTTCTGTCCAGCTATTGGCTTTATTAAACCGTTGCTCAGATGTGTAGGAATTATTAGGAATTATTTCACACTTACACTTGCCATTGACTTAACCATTAACTTTACTAGGTGCAGCCATACTGTGTATACTCTGAATCACAAGTGAAATGCAAATAGTGTAAACATGCATTAAATAGGAAAACGTACACATTTAACACTGAGCCGGAGAACAATGAGACAGAAATGCAGACTGAGAGAGCAAAAAAGATGAGAGAGCAAGAGAGAGAGAGAGAGAGAGCAGGAAGAAAAGAACGTAAAAGACGAAGGGACGAGCAGCGTAGCACATCTCCAGCTAAAGAAAGGAGTGGGTGTGTTGATCGATATTTCGAGTCCAGACTGTCACACAGCCTGATCTGCTGCAGGTGGCTGCGAGAGATCAACCACTCAGATTAACATCTCTCCATCTGATAGAAATAGACTCGAGTCTCGGCCCGCCTCCAAGCCTCTCGCACCGCTCTAATGCATAATGAAGCACCGAACAAGGGACAGAACAAAGAGAGACGGCTCGCAATGGAATGAATAGTTACACCACATGGCCAAAAGTATGTGGACACCTGACTGTGCTGCTATAACAGCTTCTTTTTGGGCAAATCTTTTTGTGCAAATCTTTTCAACAAGATTTGAAGTGTGTCTGTGGCAATTTGTGCCCTTTATGTAAAAAAAAGCCCCCAGAGGAAACCCACAAAGACACAGAGAGAACATGCAAACTCCACACAGAAAGGACCCAGAATGCTCCACCTGGGAATCAAACCCAGGGCCTTTCTGCTGTAAGGCAACAGTGCTACCCACCGACCCACCCGAACATGGGTGACAAGCTATTTTTTTTCCTGAATGAATGAACTAATTCACAAAAATCTGCTTAATATGTTTAGCTTATTTAACTACTGTGTAACACTTACTTCAATTTGTATTATTAGTGGCTCATTTAGTGATAAGAACCCTTGTTATAATAAAGGCAATGATTATATAATATAATATGTATGTACAGTATGTTGTGTGTACTGATGAAGAACGTGAAGACAGGTGGCTTACCCAGGGGCTGAGGCTCACTTTTTGGCTGACAAAGCAATGATGAGGATGAGTAGAGTCAGAATGAGTGCTGCAGCCATTAGTAGATAGCATTTCCTCTTCCTTAACTGCCTCTGTAACACACAAACAGGGAACTAGCTTTTGATACAGAACTTAATCTTTGGACAGTACATGAGCTTAAAAATATTTGGTTGTCTTGGAGATTCGCATGTCTTAGATTTACTGCAACAAGTTATTTAAAAAAAAAAAAAAAAAAACAGGAACATTTGCCCCACAGGGAGAGATGGACACTTGCAGTACTCACAGCTGCCACCAGGTGAGGGACCAGGAGTGACCATATCTCATATGTCATACAGACACACACAGACACTTTTGCACAATTTATGTTATTTACTTACGGTAAGTCAATGTACAATTTTTAATGCAATTATTTTCTGCTTTAACATTCATCTGTACAAAAGCTTTGGCAATACAAATGTGAATGTTTGACATGCTAATAAAGCACCTTGAATTGAGAGAGAGAGAGAGAGAAAGAGAGAGAGATTTGGCACCTGCAGTGTAATTGATTAAGCTTGAAAATCATTAATAAAAAGTGGACCACATGTAAGTTACTAAAGCGCATGTCCTAATCGGTTCTGTTATGTGTCAATAAGTCTGGCTACATTTTAAAATTTATACCAGACACTAAACAGTTTACTTTATTAAGGAACTACATAGAGTCCCTGACCTTAATCCCATTAAGTACCTATGAAATTAAATACCTTCTGGTCTAACAAAAATGCATTTTCTAAATGGCTAGACACACTCCAAAATCTTAATTTTGAATCAGTTACAGTGGTCTTATCGTGGACATGGGAAGACCTGCCAGGAGGGAGTGGTCCAGCCTTAAGACACTGGACAAGAATCTGGGTGGCTTCCTTAGACAGAAATGGATGAATCTTCCTCATGGTGTAGAGGAGGAAGTGGCATGATCTTGACCTGTTAGCTACATGACATCTTTTCAACAAGATTTGAAATGTGTCTGTGGTAATTTGTGCCCTTTATGTAAAAAAAGCCCTGGAGAAAACCCACACAGACACAGAGAGAACATGCAAACTCCACACAGAAAGGAACCAGGGCCTTTTTGTTGTAAGGCAACAGTGCTACCCACCGACCCACCCGAACATGGGTGACAAGCTATTTTTTTTCCTGAATTAATGAACTAATTCACAAGAATCTGCTTAATTTGTTTAGCCTATTTAACTAATGTGTAACACTTACTTCAATTTGTATTATTAGTGGCTCATTTAGTGATAAGAACCCTTGTTAGGGCATTATCTTAACAGAAGTGTTGAAATTCTTTGACTTTTTATTTTTTTATTATTATTATTTTTTTTTTTTGGTGTCCTAAGACTACACCTAAGTCAGTCACAGCCAGCAGTAAGAAGTTCCATGATAAAACATTGCAGACAACAAAACTTAACAGATGAAACTAGACACGGTGATGATTAAAACCCGACTTGGTAATTGCAATATCCAAAATAAAGCACAATGTAGAAAGATTTTCAGCTACATCCATAGTAAGAGCAGTTAAGGTACTGGACTAGTAATCAAAAGGTTGCTGGTTCAAGCCCCACCAATGCCAGGTTGCCACTGTTGGGCCCTTGAGCAAGACCCTTAACCCTTAATTGCTCAGACAGTATGCTGTCACAGTACTGTAAGTCGCTCTGGATAAAAGTGTCTGCTAAACACTAAAAATGTAAATGTAAAGATCAAAACAAGTTGTCTTTAAATACAATGATTTATCAGAAGTAGCTGTCCCAACAACTCGGAGCAAACTTAAGTTCAGTGGTGCTTAAGGATGCAAGACTGTTCATGTACTACTCATAATTTTCTTCCCTGATGTGCCCTGAGCCTTTGATAAGCAGTTATGAGTGAATTTGTATTTATTTGTAAAAAGCCACAAGAGTTATTTGGGCATTAAAAGCTTCAGCCAATTTTTTTTCTAAGAGTGTATGAGTACCCCCTGCCTTTCCATTACTTTGTCATGTTTCTGAATTAAAGCAGAAGTACAAACAGATGAAAAGAATTTAGAAGTAAACACATTTCCATGCTGAGTAGATGGATTTAAATATATATTTTCGCTACTTGACATCCTCAGGCAACACCCGTTTATGCGTGGAGAGAGAGAGAGAGAGAGAGAGAGAGAGCACAGAAGTTGATGATGTTTTAAAATCCTTTTCTTTCTCACGTTTGCCCCTCGTTTTCGCTACAAAACAGGCGAGAGCTACAGCGCTAGACCAGAGCTGGGCTTGGAGTCTCTAAATCCTGACGTGCTTCAAAGCACGACGTTCAACTGATCTTCTTATCTTAGACTGGAAACAGGCTGTCTATGTGGAAAAAGAGAGAGAGAGCGAGAGCGTGGTCGGGGGTTATTGAAGGGGATATGGTAGCGAAAAAAACTGCTGTCGAGTAATTTTCCGTTTAAACGTTCCACTCTACAACAATTTGCATAAGCAGTCCTGCGTCTGTGATAAGAAGATTGGTAATTTTCAAAGACTCTGTGGGGATTGAGAATTAAAAGCCTCTCTTTGCTATCTCCTCTCCTGCAGCTGGTCACCACCAATTCTGTGCCTTCTTTCTTCAACTTTCTCTCTCTCACACAAACACACACACACACACACAAACACTTACTCGCCATCACTTTCTTTCCCTCTCTTATACGCACTATCACCCTCGCTCTTCCACTCTCTCCGCACTCTTTTTTGAACTCACTCTTGCGTTATTGTTCTCTCGCTCTCTCTCTCTCCTCTATGTAGCTTTTCTCACTCTGTCATACTTGCTTTCACTGTCACGCATAACAAAACAATGCAATAAGATAAGGAATAACAGGGTACAACAAGGAATCTTGTATAACAACAACAACAACAAACAGTATTAATAATAAATGGATTAATGGGGTGGCATGGTGGCTCGGTGAACAGAAGGTCCTGCTTTCGATTTCCAGGTCCTTTCTGCATGGAGTTTGCATGTTCTCCCAGTGTCTGTGTGGGTTTTCACCAGGAGTTCTTCACTAAGAGTTGATACATGATTTTTCAGTTTTCAGAATTGGGTGCATATTTCCCTTTTTTGTGTGTATAAATGTAAAGACCACAACCTGTCTAAATGTTGTTGCTTTCCATGTACATTACTTCTCTTCACCAGAGTAAACATTCCAGGAGATTTCTGTTTCTGACATGCTTAAACTGCTAACAACTATAACATCACATTGCACCATAACACATTTTTCGTCCACTGTGGTGACGTTATTAGTATTTTAACGTCATGTTTTACACACTTTGGTTACATTCATGACAGAAACGGTAGTTACTCATTACACAAGATTTATCAGTTCACAAGTATAATGTCAAACACAGTCCTGGACAATTTTGTATCTCCAGTTTACCTCACTTGCATGTTTTTGGACTGTGGGAGGAAACCGGAGCTCCCGGAGGAAACCCACACAGACACAGGGAGAACATGCAAATCCCACCTGGGAATCAAACCCAGGACCTTCTTGCTGTGAGGCGACAGTGCTACCCACTGAGCCACCATGCTTTTAAAAAAAAGAACAGTTTTAATAATAATTTCATTTGCTGAAGGAAAAAGATACCCAAACCTAATACCAGATTGCACCCAAACAGTTCACATAACTGGAGATCAGTCTTCTACAATTTAATTTTAGCTTTCATTTATTATTTAACGTATTATTCTTTGGAGAATTGCTTTAATTTGGCCACACAGAAGGGTGTATGATCCTGAACCACATTTTAAGGTCTTGCCACAGCATTTTAAATACTACAAAAACCTTAATTTTTATTTATTTATGGATGGACTTGCTCTTGTGCTTTGGATCATTGTCTTTCAGCAGAACACATTTGAACTTGAGCTTTAAATCATGGATTGATTACCAGGAAAAAAAAAAAAGTAAAAAAAAAACACTGTGTTTGACTTTTTTTTTTTTATAATGGATCTAAAAAAAATTGATTTAAAAAAAATGGCTTGAGTGTCATCAAGATGTTTCCCGTTAAGCAGGTTTTGTTCCTCTTGGTTGGCAGAGGTCTTCTTTGTGTAACTCTCACATAAATAGCATTTTCCTGCCTTTTTCAGGTGATGGAATCATCAATACTGACACTCAACACAAGCAAGAACTGCAATTTCATAGATGTTTGTCTGGTTTTGTTTGGGACTTTTTGGATGATTCATTGGGGCACTTTACTTTCATCACTGTTTTTTATTTATTTATTTATTTAATTTTTGAAGTTGGCACTTGCTGTGATTTAATGGAGTCTTGCAGATGAATATTATTTTTTTTATTTCACCATGGTTGCAGATTGTCATGGTTAAGAATTACTATGTAAGTAATTACCACAGATTTACTGATCTGGGGTTAGAGGATAAACGTTCTTATACATTACTTCAGTTATATTTATTTCTGTCATTTTTTAACATCCTGGGCAAGATTTTCATCCAGATTATTAATTAATGCACTGCTTACATTCATATTCAGACAGACTCATCTATAAAAGCATGGTAGCTCCTGTTGTAGCCCTGCACTCTGATGTGAATTAAAACTACATTTCAGACAGGAATTTGTCAGGTATGAATAAGGGTGAGCTCTGGCAAGCTCCTGCCCCATGAGTCATGCAGACATTTCATGGACATTCTGCCGTCATAACTCATATATTCACAGCGAGTTCTCAGTAGGGAGAGCTATTTACCTTGTCCGACATGAGAGATGTCTTCATAATAGCATAATAATGCAGTGTGATGATCACTGACAATGTTATTCTGCTTAAATCTCTGCTCAGAAAACTGGAAGTCCAGATAATAAGTAAGGTTTGCAGTGACACTGTCGCATGAAATCGGCTTAGCTGAAATTTACATAAACATGCTGTCCCACTCCAGCTGATGTGGTGTATCAAATAAACATGGACTGCTGGTTTTGTTCTGCACTGCAGCTGTATGTGACACATCACTGGGACCACTGTAGCACCAATATGCTACAACTATATTTTAACATTATCAGCCATGGAACAGGGGGTAGCCTGGTGGGTAGAGCTGTGGGTTACCAACTAGAAGGTTGTGGGTTTGAATTTCGGCTTGACCTCAGGTCGTCAAGACTTTCAGATCTCTCTTACCCACTGTCTACCATATATAATTTTAAATATACACTGATCAACCATAACATTAAAACCACCTCGTTTCTACACTCACTGTCCATTTTATCAGCTCCACTTACCATATAGAAGCACTTTGTAGTTCTACAATTACTGACTGTAGTCTATCTGTTACTCTGCATGCTTTGTTTGCCCCCTTTCACCCTGTTCTTCAATGGTCAGGACCCTCCCAGGACCACTACAGAGTAGGTATTATTTGGGTGGTGGATCATTCTCAGCACTGCAGTGACACTGACATGGTGGTGGTGTGTTAGTGTGTGTTGTGCTGGTATGAGTGGATAAGACACAGCAATGCTGATGGGGTTTTTAAACACCTCACTGTCACTGCAGGACTGAGAATAGTCCACCATCCAAAAACATCCAGCCAACAATGCCAAGTGGGCAGTGTCGTGTGACCACTGATGAAGGTCTAGAAAATGACAAACTCAAACAGCAGCAATAGATGAGTGATCATCTCTGACTTTACATCTACAAGGTGGACCAACTAGGTAGGAGTGTCTAATAGAGTGGACAGTGAGTAGACACAGCATTTAAAAACTTCAGCAGCGCTGCTGTGTCTGATCCACTCAAACCAGCACAGCACACACTAACACACCACCACCATGTCAGTGTCACTGCAGTGCTGAGAATGATCCACCACCTAAATAATACCTGCTCTGTGGTGGTCCTGACCATTGAAGAACAGAGTAATAGTAGGTTGAAAAGGTATGTAGAGAAACAGATGGACTACAGTCAGTAATTGTAGAACTACAAAGTGCTTCTAAATGGTAAGTGGAGCTGATACAATGGAGAGTAAGTGTAGAAACAAGGAGGTGGTTTTAATGTTATGGCTGTTCAGTGTTTATCAAAATGGAAAATCACCTGCGAGACATCTTACAGACATTCTGATGTATTAGCATTATATTAGCATTAGCATTATACAGTCTTGGCAAGGATTGAACATATATGCAATGCATAGTAAAATTGAGGAGGATGGGTCCCTGCTATGTCTGGTTTACAGGTTTTTCCTGTAATTTTAAGGTAATTTCCATTATTGCCCTTGGCTTGCTCAACAGTGGTTTTTGGTCTGTTGGTCCTGGATGCTGTAAAGTTGATTTGAGACAATGTCTATTGTAAAAAGCACTATACAAATAAATTTGACTTTATCTTTAAAGGACATTAAAATTAGGAATGTCATGCAGTAGGTATTCACTGTCCAATTCATCATTACCATTGTTGCAATTTCTACTGTTTGTGCCCCGACCACTCAGTTTCCTTAATTCAGACCTGGGATATAAACCCCAATTTCAGCTCCTCCACACACACATTATCACTAAGATATGCAGAGAGCTTATGTTCAGGGCATGGGTATGTAAAACACTGTGGATACAGAGCAACCATTAGCTCTATTTCAAGTCATTTATCATCGCAATATAATATTGCAAGGCTGATTTGCAATTTAAATTCTCACATCACAGTAAGACACAAAACTGATCAGCACCATCTCATAAAACCATGGAATACATTCTACAGGCTCAACGGTCTTCTAGTGCAATGGTTTAAAACTGTGGCATAAATACCATTGCTGGTCAGCTAAGCAACCTCAGGTTGTACAACTAGATGACCATAAAATTGTGTATAAGAATAATAGTAATAATAATAATAATAATAATAATAATAATAATAATAATAATAATAATAAAGGGACCTTCATATAAATTGACCAGTTCTTTGGGTGGTGACCAATTCTCAGCATTGTATTATTATTATTATTATTATTATTAGGGACAGTGGTAGCCTAGTGGGTAGAGCTTTGGGCCAGCAACCGGAAGATTGGCGGTTCAAATCCAGGCTCTGCTATGCAGCCACTGTTGGTTCCTTGAGCAAGGCCCTTAATCCTGTCTGCTCCATAGGTGCCGTACGATGACTGACCCTGCACTCTGACCCCAGCTTCCAAACAAGCTGGGATATGCGAAAAAAGAATTTCATTGTACTAAAACATCTGTATATGTATATATGACTAATAAAGTAAATCTTCTTCTTCTTCTTCTAATACAGTAATAATGATAATAATAATAATAATAATAATAATAATAATAATAATAGAGGCTGTCATATAAATTCCATTGACCAGTTCTTTTAGTGTTCTATTCTCAGCACTGTAATACAATAAAAAAATAAAAAATAAAAAAAAATAAAAAAAATAATAACAACAACAACAACAACAACAACAACAACAATAATAATAATAATAATAATAAAAGGGACTGTCATATAAATCCCATTGACCAGTTCTTTGAGTAGTGTACTGTTCTCTTCTCTGCAGTGTAATACAACAGTAATAATAATAAAAATAATAATAATAATAATAAGTGGACCCACACTGACCAGTTCTTTGGGTGGTGTTCCATTCTCCGCACTGATAATACAATAATAATTTTAATAATAATAATAATAAAGGGACCCCCATATAAATGTTATTTTTTAATGTAAATAACAAATTATGGTAAAATGATGGTTTAACTTTTTGCCACTATAACAGCTCCACTCTTGTTGGTACGCTATTTACCAGATTTCGAAAAGTGTTTGTAGGCCTAGTCAGTCAGAAGAGCATTCGTAAGGTCAGGCACTGAAGCTGGACAAAATGCCTGCCTCACAATCCACATTCCAATTCGTTCCAAAGGTCACAATAGCTTCTTTATAAGCTTGTCTAACTATGTCTTGTGTTGTGCACAGGGGCACAGAGACAGAAATGCTTTTTAAAACTGTTATCACAAAACTGCAAGCATATAATACAATATGTTTAACAACTGTTATCAAAACACATGGTTTGAAACACCTGACCGTAAAAATTAGGGTATAATGTATCCTTGCTGAAGGTTAGAAGACACCCCTTTGCTGCCTATATAATCAAATATGAACAAAGACACAAGCAGAACCGAACATGTATAAACAGAGAACTCTGTATTGGATGTACTGGTCATCTGAGAAAATATTAATATGAAAGATATCCAATCTTCCGGTTGATAGCCCAAAGCTCTACCCACTATGCTACCACAGGCCCCATATATGCATATGTATATATATATACATATATATATATATATATATATATATATATATATATGTATATGTATATATATGCATATAAATATGCAGACTATTATCAGTGATGTGAGTTTACACACTATTTAATAAAGTTCAGTGTAAGCACTTTCAGTATGGTAATGACTAATCATGCTTTATTCTGCTCCACCGAGCTCTGACGGCCCTGATAGAACATCGCTTCTTTACTTAAACTTCAAAGAGCGGTGATGAACTGCTTTTTTACTGATGTATTACAGATTCAATTTATTCTCAGCATGTACCCGACTCGCCATTTTACCAGTCCGGCACATGCGATGTCCATTAATGTATACAGGCTCTGGAGAGATGTATAAGAGGAAACGTTGGAACGAGAGCGTTCGAATTTTAAACGCACCCCCTCCCCTCCCGCTGGGTGCGACCAGCAGGACTGCTGAAGTGCTAAATTGCTCTGTGTGAGTTTGGTCACGGCTGAGCTCTCCGTGAGATAATGAAATGACAATTAATCCAAAAGCTGTTGCCACTCGCTCATTTGCTCCCTCACTTGCTCACTTCTGAAAAGAGAAAAAAAAAACCTGTCGAGTGAGGCAGCCAAGACCAAGCTTTAGGTCAGGCTGGTGGCCCAGCGGGTAGTGTGGGTGCTGCACGGTTCCAGTGTCTTGGGTTTAATCCTCACATTCAAGATTTGATCCCCACCTTTGGTTAATGTGCCCTTAGTTATTGGGTTTCATCTTGATACTCAAAACAAGGATAAACCTAAAGACTCCAGAACCATTTATTATCTGACCTAAGGTCAAAGGTGGTTTAACTTGCATTATTCAACCTTGGAGATTTGGCAAGCACTCAGTTTCAACTTGAATGGAGCAGATATGGATGGACTTGAATGGACTTCAATGCAGCTATAATATCCACTCTTCAGGGAAGGCTACACAATTTTAGACGATGTCTGTAGGAATTTTTGCCCAATCATCCAGAAAAACATCTGAAGAACACTGATGTTTCTAGGTGGCACAGGACCCCTCACAACCCTGGGTGGGAGATCATTCAGTAAAGAAGAAGACATTAACTAATAAAAAGTTTGACCGTATAGTGTATGTGTACCAATTTAATTCATAAATTAAGTTATCCTAAGCAGCAGTCATCCTAAGCAGACTTAATAAAACACAAGGCACACACACAGTTTTGTTTACATCTAACAGAAGTAACATATTATGCAAAGGAACAAGACAGCGGTGACAACAAAGACAACTAATCCGACGTTTCTGGGATTTTGGATTTGAAAACAAAAGCAGTAAAATGAAAGGTACCATTTAACTTGTAAGAAAAGCAGCCGGAAAACTGGAACGATAAAATAAAGAACATAAAATAATGAAAAAAAAGAAACGATTGAAAAAAAAGTAAAATGGTAAAACTGAAAGCTGTGGCACACTGAGGTTTAGTTTCAATTAAACAAGTTATAACACGGCTTCATTAAGTTTTGAATAATCAATGGCTTAGAGCAATAAGCCCACGTTCTATAAAAATTATGCATCAACATACTGCTACACATTTCATTTAATTTAGTGTTGTATGGCTGGAATATATTCCTATAAGAATTAAATCATAAACAGAAAGTTTCAACAGATTAAACACCATAATTATTTGTTTACAGGTGAAAACCTCATCCTATCTAAAACCTCTAATATAGGCAGTGATTTTAAATCTCACACCACTCTAACCACGTAATATTTAAGCAATAGAACATGAGAGGAAGTGTGTTATCGCGAATAACATACGACCAAGTGTTCTATTGCTTTTATACAACAGTTTTTACAAAATAAAGAAAGAAAATAAATCAAAGAAGCCCTGAATTTCATATTAAATATGCTTTAATATTGACAATACCTTCCGCCAAAAAGTAGTTCCACAACAAATATAAAGTTTAACACTACAAAGCAGACATCCCAGGTTGCAAAAACTCATTTTAGGGAGGTAAGAACAACAAGAAGAAAAAGGCAAGAACCTCCGAAGGGAAAAAAAGAAATAAAAAACCTCTCGCACACACCAAAGGATATGGGTTATAACAGAACTCTTAGGAGCTGCTAACTGGGCTATTAAGCTAACTGTTCGCGTTACAAACACATTAATGTTCCCTACATAGTGCACTAGATTGTGTATCAGATCACGGATTTATGTTCCGATCCAATATTAAGATCCATGGGGCCGATACGCTGCCTCAGTAGAGAGGATTCTAATAAGTCAATTTTATTCAAACGCGCTACTTAGACAGCACTTCCATCGGGTTTCGCTTTTAGCATCTTGCCATTAAAACCAATGAATTGAGGTAGCACAGCACGCTAACGTCAATATAACACCTCCCTTCAGGTACCGATAACGGTTACATTTCCTGACAAGCCCGAACTTGCAAATAAAAACACTCGGTACAAGTTTATACAGGTTAAAAATCAGTAATATTTTATTTACGTTTGATAATAACTCCATTGATTTGTCCGCACCGTCAGCCATGTTTATTTTTCTGTGAGAGAAAGAGAGAAGATTTCGAACAGCCTCCTTCTCGGGAGCGCGCACAGGATGACGTAAAATGCGTCTATGTAGAGAGCTCCCTAGCTTTTCGAACACACCCTTTATGTTGAATTGCACTAGATGTTTGCTTGTTTACAGTGTTTGATTACTGATTGTATTGTACCAATGTATTCGTTTATTCTCAGGTTCTTCTTCCGCTGCTAGATTTTGAATTACTGTTTACACTACAAATTTAAAAAATAAGATTGATTACTGTTTGTGTAACTACTTCAGTTTCAGCTGATACATTTAATTTATTTTAAAATATTTTAAGAAGTTTGCCTTTTTTATTTTGAATTTGAATGCTGTGCCAAGGTCCTGCACAATTGTTTATTATTTTATTGACAAATAAATAGCAGTTCAGTACATTTATATCTGTGTTAATTATATTTTGTTTTGCAAACTTAGCAATGTTTAAGTCGATCCTGATGCCTTAAGTCTTTCCCACATGATAAAGTATACGGTTTATTAATTTAACAATGGTATCGGATCGGTATCGGGTATTGACCGATATGCAAAGTATATGTATCGGATCGGTATCGGAACTGAAAAAGTTGGATCGGTGCATCCATACTACATAGTGCACTAGATTGTGTATCAGATCGCGGATTTATGTTCCCTACACAGTGCGCCAGATTGTGTATCAGATCGCGGATTTATGTTCCCTACACAGTGCGCTAGATTGTGTATCAGATAACGGATTTAAAACGCGATCGGGAAAAAAGGCTGTGTAGCCTGCGTGCGCGTTTGTGTGCATAAAGCTTGTCGTTACTGGCAACACGTCAGCGAAGTAATACTGTTGTGGTGTGAAAAGGCCGTGCTGTTATCACGAATATCAGCACAGTTAGAACGCTTCTCAACCAATCAGATTGTAAGGTCGGAACTAACTGTTGTATAAAACCACAGTATTTTACAATGAAATAAAAACAAAAACATAAAAAATGGGGCTAAGAAGCAATAAATACATGAAAAATGTCATTTTAAAGTAAAATATTTTTTCATTCTTTTACTATTATTTTTATTGTTGTTGTTATCATGTTCTTATTGTTGTTGTTTTGTTGTTGTTTTGACGATTATTATTATTGTTGTCATTATTGTTGTTATTCTTATTATTGTTGTTTTGTTGTTGCTGATATGGTTATTATTATTATTATTATTATTATTATTATTGTTGTTGTAGTTATTCTCATTATTATTGTTGCTGTTATGGTTATTATTATTATTATTATTATTATTTTTGTTGTTTTGTTGTTGATATTATTATTAGTATTGTTGTTGTTACTGTTATTATTGTTATTATTACTGTTGTTCTAGTTGTTGTTGTTGCTGCTATTATTATTATTATTGTTGTTGCTTCTATTATTATTATTATGATTATTGTTGTTGTTGCTTCTATTATTATTATTGTTGTTGTTTGGTTGTTGTTGCTTTTATTATTATTATTATTATTGTTGTTTTGTTGTTTGGTTGTTGTTGCTTTTATTATTATTATTCTTATTATTGTTGTTGTTTGGTTGTTGTTGCTTTTATTATTATTATTGTTGTTGTTGTTGTTTGGTTGTTGTTGCTTTTATTATTATTATTATTATTGTTGTTCTTTGGTTGTTGTTGCTTTAATTATTATTATTATTATTATTATTATTGTTGTTGGTGTGGTTGTTGCTGCTGCTGCTGTTGGTTTGGTAATTATTTATTCTTTAAATAATTTATTTATATTTATTTCATATTTATCATTATTTTCTTTCATTAATTTTAAAGCTCAACAATTTCTGATATTTTGGCGATTACTACAAAGCCTTGTTTTATTTCATTTTCTTAAACCTTTTATTTACTGACAAAAGCACAGAAAAGATTTCCAATGTTTTCACTGATCAACTATATTTTGTAATTAAAAACAAATGTATAATTTGACGCCTGCAACACATTAAAACAAAGATCAGACAATGGCATTTTATTACTGTGTTATATCACACTTCCTATTAATTACACTTTGTAATGGTTTGGGAACTAAGTATACTAATTGTTACAGTGGAATTTTTGCCCATTCTTGCTTGATACAATTGATTCAGTTGCTCAACCGCCTATGATCACCATGGTCCGATTCACCTCTTCATGATACATCCTGCCTTTTCAACTGAACTGCAGGCGGTCCAGTCAAGCACTGTGTATATAAAGCCACTCTATTATAGCATGGGCAGAATGAGGCTTGGCATTGCCCTGCTAAAATAACCATGGTTGCCCTGTGACACCTGTCTTGATGGCAGCACGTCTCTCTAAAATCAAAATATATGCCCTCTTTGTCAATGGTACCTTCTTCTATTCTGAAACACTAATAGACAGATATTGCCTTTGAATGTTTTGCTGATAACAGTCTGCATGGTCTTTTTCGTCTTTGTCACAGAGACCTTAACCTTTTTTTTTTTTGGTCAGAACTAATCTGACCACACACACACACATGCACATGTCTACTGCGTTTTGGTTCATCTGAGATGAGCCCAAACCCAGAGAACTCAGCTGTGCTTCTGCTTACATTTAGCTGCAGCTTTAGCATCACCCTAATTTACGACACAAATGAGAAAATTTTGGTCTTACTAGCAATGGTTATCAAATAGTGGAATACAATTCAAATGGTCTGGGATTCTTACTTACCAACCAAACTATATTTACAACAATTAAACAAGTCAACCTTCAAATTAAACAGAACTGTTTACATGAAATTAGATGCTGCTTACATTTAAAGAGACATTAATTAAAATATTATATTAAGAAGTACACAATCTAACCACTGTTCTGACACTCAATGAACAAACTGAAACTTCATTCTGAATGCTTACCTGATGCTGACTGGCCTTTGCAAGCTCCTGGTTTGCTGACTCCACATGTGAGGAGGTGGTCTGAATGTAGTCCTCGATGCTGTCTGAAAAGAGGACAACAGAATCACCATCACTAATACAAATACCATCGTTTTACTGTATCACAAGCTTTATACTATGGTTGTATGTATGTGGTTGTTCATTTTGACCACGTTTCTGTCTTGCACTGCTCAGTTTGGTCTTTTAGAACGTTTGATTTTCCATGCACGTCCACAAATCCCTACGGCCCTTTAGAATCACTCACACACTTTTCTGGAAGAGTAGATACTATAATGGCATACCTCTACACAAAACACTCCTTTTAAATATCAAGGCTGTCCTTCACAAGCTGTGCACACACTCGAGTTCTCGGGAAAAGAAGAAGAGTAATAACACTTAAAGAACTGGTGATCTTATACTGACGGAGGTCAATCTCACAAAACATGGCTGTTCTCACCTCTATACAGCTTGAGCAGGGTTAAGCATCAAGATAATACAAGTATTAATATATATTTTAAAGGTTATTTAGAATATTGTGACAGTGACCCAACACGAGAATCAAATTCAGACCCCCAGGACCCAAAGTGCGTTCTCCATTTTTTCAAGCTGCACCAACACCAGCATTTAGCAGATGTTTTTATCCAAAGCAACTTAATATTATTTCAGAATACAATCCAAGCAGTGAAAAAGTTAAGAGCCTTGATCAAGGGCCCAACAGTGATAGCCTGTTATTGGAGGGGTTTAAAACCAGCGTTTTTTCCAATCACTAGTCCAGTAGCTTAACCACCAAGGTACACTTGCTTACCTTTATACTGTATTTTAAACAGGTTACTGTCATTTTATACATTTTAACAAAATATGTAATGGGGGAGGGGGTAGTTAGAGCTGATAGTTAGGTGTCCACACTGATTTCACCATAAAGTGTGCTACAGTAAGAAAATCAGAGCTTGGTCAGCTCATAAATTTGAATCTCAGCAGGGCTACTGACCTTGCCGAGCGTCCAACAAGCACAGTTGTACTGCCGCTGCAATATGTGATCTACAGGATCTACAAGTCTTGGTGTCGGCACGTGTGGGGGCCGAGCAACATGGAGCAGAGCATGATTGGGAATCCACCAATGGCAGGTAATAATATGCTGGCAACTGTGTGTTTTGTAGGGGTGCATAAAGTCTGCAGATCTCCTTGTATAGAATGAAGGTGGTGCGAGTAGCAGTGGATGTACAGTACAGTACAATAAATAAATTACTTAATAAATACTTAACTAAATAAAATAAGTAACTAAAATAAATAAATAAATTATTAAATACTTAACTTAATAAAATTAGTAACTAAAATAAATAAATAAATAAAAACAAAACTAAAATAAATAAATAAATAAGGCAGTTAAAGCCTAGCGTACTGGACTAATAATCGAAAAGTTTTTAGCCTCACCTGTGCCAGTGCCTAAACTGTTACCATAAATGTGGCTAGCATAAAATTTATTTTAGCAAAGCATGTGACTGAAGCACTCGAAAGCTAAATCACTCGACTCGGGTCCACACATTTTGGCTACATAGTGTATATAATTAAAGCAAATTACAAGTCTTTCCTTTCCTGACATCTCAAAGCCATGAGTTAAAATCTCAGCTCTGTTATTGACAGACCAAAGGACAATGATTGACTCATCTGCAAGGAAGGAAGAAAGTCGTAAAGTGATGCAATTGTGACCTCTGCTGGCTGATCGATGGCACCTGCACAATGAGACAAGGGATACTGTAGATCAGTGCTTGACCCTTTGTACGCAATACTGATTAAATGAATTTGTCTCGTGCAGGTGAAACAGACTAGAGACTAGAGGTGAGATACAATCGGCCAATTCAATATGACTAGATTTGGGAGAAAATTGCAAAGTAGACAAAGCAAAGTAAAAAATTAATAAATAAAATACATTAAAAAAAAATAATATATATATATATATTTTATCTATACCTTTCACCTGAAATGAATGTGCATGTCATGTTCCATCAAGGGGGTAACTTAATTTTTTACCTTGCTTTCCCATGCAAATTACCTGTACCAAAAACTATTTGTAAGAACAAAGTACATTGAGCAGTCATCTCCAAAACTGGTAACTTAAACCATTTAAAGTCGTTATATAGTCATTATATAAAACACAGGTTGAGTTATTTATTCACAACAACTATAAGTATGTTTGAAGCAGAGAGGGTACGTTATTAAAACCCAACAATGCTGTACCTACTGTCAAGCATGGTGGTCACAGTATTATGCTCCGGAACTGTTTGGTTCCAAGATGACAATGACTTCACACACACACACACACACACACACACACACACACACACACACACACACACACACACACACACACACACACACACACACACACACACACACACACACACACACACACACACACACACACACACACACACACACACACACACACACACACACACACACACACACACACACACACACACACACACATCAAAGCTGGTTGAAAAAGCTCAATCAAATTAAAATGAATTTCCTAAGTTGTGAAAACACAGATGTTTATTAGCTTTGAATAATCCAAATGAGATGTCTTGTACCAATGCACATGCACTTATTCTACCAAGTGAGAACACTGATTCAAATGCAAACTCAATTCCCTTCCCAATTAAAAACAAACGTGTGGTTCAGCACACACGAGAGCATGACTACAGCAGAACAGAGCTACGGCAGTCACAGCGGGGTTAAAGCGGACCAGACTTGGCACCACCAAACACCGCAGACTTCACCTCTGCCTAGCTGCTAGAACTAATGAGGTTTTGTTTATCTTCCGCTGATTTGATTTGGTTGTGTTTGCTGTTTCCTGAGGAGATGCTGCCAAGGGCGGGGACGGGGAGTCGAATCTCAAAATGAATTCAAAATCTAAAATGAATCATTTTTAGTCTTTAGTTAAATGTTCAAATTAGAAATGATTCAGTTATGTTCAGACAGGATTAGTTTCATAAGGGGACCTGAGGTTAATCCATCTCTTCCAGATGCTGCTTTCTGATTGTACTGGCAACTCGGTTGGTGGTGTTTTTATGTCTTTCCAAAGAAGTTACTGAATTATTTGCTATACTTTAATGAACCATGATACCGACTTTCCCTATGGGATTAATAAAGTTATCTGTCTGTCGGTCTGTCTGTCTGTCTGTGATCTTATTATTTCAGTTCTGTCTGCATAGTTGTTGCTTTTTCTTTGATAACTACTATTTTTTGTATTAAAAACACTTTTAGGAGAGGTGCTGGAGTTTCCCCCTTGATATCAAGGTTGCCCTTTACAACAACTTGTGTAACTCAGCACTTTAGTTTCTTTAGATGTCAGCCAATCAATGAGTGGGATGTCATAAGCCTGGAGATTAGAAATGGCCAATAAGAAGGCAAGAAAAACCGATGGGGGTATATAAAAATTTTTAAAGATCACTATACTGTCAGAAGTATGTGGACACCTGACCATAAGCTTGGTGAAACCTCCATCTCAAAAACCAAAAGTGTTAATATAATGTTGGTCTTTCATTTTGAAGCTGTAGCAGCCTCCAATTTTCTGGAAAGACTCTTAAGTTCTAATGTGAGTAGTGCCTTTTTTAGTGTGGATTTGTGTATAATTGCTCTTACTGTGGTTCTCTGTAGTCTTAGCAGTCTTGTATATATGTATATGTATATGTATATATATATATATATAAATATATATATATATATATATATATATATAAATATATATATATATATATATATATATATATATATATATATATATATATATATATATAAATAAATATATATATATATATACAGTATATACTGTATATATATATATATATATATATACTGATCAGCCATAACAAACCACCTCCTTGTTTCTATTGTTTCTACACTCACTGTAAATTTGATCAGCTACAATTACCATATAGGAGCACGTTGTAGTTCTACAATTACTGACTGTAGTCCATCTATTTCTCTGCATGCTTTTTTAGCCTGCTTTCACCCTGTTCGTCAATGGTCAGGACCCCCACAGGACCACAACAGAGTAGGTATTATTTAGCTGGTGGATCATTATCAGCACTGCAGTGACAATGACATGGTGGTGGTATGTTAGTGTGTGTTATGCTGGTAGGAGTGGATCAGACACAGCAGCGCTGCTGGAGTTTTTAAATACTGACTCCTCTCACTGTCCACTCTATTAGACACTCCTACCTTGTTGGTCCACCTTGTAGATGTAAAGTCAGAGACGATCGCTCATCTATTGCTGCTGTTTGAGTTGGTCATCTTCTACACCTTCATCAGTGGTCACAGGACGCTGCCCATGGGGCGCTGTTGGCTGGATATATTTTTTGGTTGGTGGACTATTCTCAGTCCAGCAGTGACAGTGAGGTGTTTAAAAACTCCATCAGCATTGCTGTGTCTGATCCACTCATACCAGCACAACACACACTAACACACCACCACCATGTCAGTGTCACTGCAGTGCTGAGAATGATCCACCACCCAAATAATACCTGCTCTATATTGGTCCAGGACAGGGTGGAAAACAGGCTAAAAGTGTATGTATTTAATATTTGGGTAAAATATTTAAAGTTCACTCTATCAGAGAGAACACTGTTTAGTCGGCAGACTAGAGCTGTGTCTCAATCTGCTCAAAAAAACATGCGGTGTGTTCAAGATAGTACCTTTGCCATTAGTCTAGTCTATTGGTCAAACTATTCAGTATTTATTATGGTATTTGGGACACAACAGCTCTGATAGAGGGTTCCATGCTGATTTATACAGTGAAATATGTTGTCATACATGCCAGTAGGAATTTGTGCCAGTCTGTAATGTGTATATAGGTAAGCAATGACCAGAATGACCCTCTCAGCTTGACTACTACCTCCAGTCCGCGTTCAGATTACTGATCTATCACCCATGACCAATTACCGTAGCAGTTAAAAGCAGGAAAAGAATGAAGAATGATGCACTTAGTAGCACGAAAAGAAAATGACACATCATGCTGTCACATAATCAATCAATATTTCAATAAGCGAGAGAGCAGAACAATGTGTGGGACTGATAAATCACCAGACATGTGATATGAAGACCCTGCAGGGTAGTTGACATCTCAGTAGTGTTAGCTTGAGTGCTATGGGTTATTAGGTTGAAGTATGATATTGGGAATAGCACACAAAGTTAAACGAACCTTGTGGTCACAAAGGGCCATGGCTTACACTATTGTGAGCACTGTATTAGACCACATTTATTACACTAGTCTAAAGAAAAAACACATAAGCTTTCTATCACATTATTTTGTTACTATCTTTGCTAAAACATATACAGTATATTGCATATATAAAAAAGATTTTAATGAGCCAGATTTTTCCTTTCAGTACCTAACCGACAACTGTACACAGGTAGCATCAAATGGTCTGAATGTTCCAAAACATAAACAGTGTTCGAAACATTTTTGGTAATGCTGGATAGATAACAAGTAATAATAATAATAATAATAATAATAATAATAATAATAATAATAATAATAATAAATAAATGAATTAAGGGAGCATTCTTGGTTTCTTCCCCATTTGTGGTTAATTGCTCCCACTGTGGTTCACACCAATGGCTCTGTAACTCTTTCCAGACTGGTGGATTTTAATGCCTTTGTTTTACATCTGTATTTAAATCTCCTTAGAACGTGGCATTATATGCTGCTTTTTGAGACGTTTTAGCTTGGTTCACATTGCCAGGTAGGTTTTATTTAAGCGATGTTTAGATTTAACATGTCTGGCAGTAATCATGCCTGGGTGTGGCTATTAAAACTAAACCCAATCCCCATTTGTGGTTTTGACAATGGCTTTTACATGGTCATTATGGACAGTGGTAGTCTAGATGGTAGAGCTGTGGGTTACTAACTAGAAGGCTGTGAGTTTGAATCCCTGCTCTGCCATGCAGCCACTGTTGTGCCCTTGAGCAAGGCTCTTTACCCTCAGCTTTAGGGACGCTGTACAATAGCTGCCCCCTGCACTCTGACCCCAGTTTCCAAACAACCTGGGACTTATGGAAAAAAATTATTTCATTGTACTGTACGCATGTATATGTATATATGACAAATAAAGGCATTTCAACTGGCATGGATTATCCGTTTTTCAAATGCAGTAGCAGGTACCAAGCTTAATAATTTCATCAACTAAGACAAATGTTCACAAAGACACCAATTATGGGAGGAAAAAAAACTTACAGTAAATGCTTTATGCTTTTTTGAGCACCACAATCTCAGTTCATTCAGGAACCACGTCTTTAGATGAGTCAGCTTCTTACACTCATACACACCCGCAAACACACTAAGCAAACAGCTTAATACAAGGCAAAAATAATTAACAAATGACTGATTAGAAAAGCACCAAGCCGAGTCATAAAACAAACACCTAATTGGCTTAAAAGTTGGTGCAGGGAAAGGTCTGCAGAGCTGCATCACCTTTTCATTCAGTTAATAAGCACGATGCATGAGGCGGATTGGCCTTTCAGCAGTAGCGCCAGAGCAAAGACCATGTCAAATGCGCACACACACACACACACTGTTGCAGTTCAGCACGACCTCTGATTCAGAACTGTAAAACATTCCTCATAAACAAATACCAATAAAGAGTTTTTTTTTAGCTAACAAAGCCACTAAATTGACCGATTACAGGCTGCTCATGTGCTTCCCAGCCAATCAACACCATTGTTCACGCGACTTAAAAGGACATGGTGGTCCAGTGTTGAGAAAGTCAAAAGTTCAGAAAGGTGTAAATGAATCAGCTTAGGTTGATTTACCTAATAAATGAGCATGAGCAGTCCAAGAACATGGTAATAAAACACTTCAATTTTTACCACAACAAAAAAAAGCTCACATGGCAATAATAAAAAAAGATAAATTTGTAAGAGTAAATTATGTATTTATGTTAATTATAAAACTCTAATTTAAACATAATTTACCTGGATTTATTTTTCTTTCTAAAATCAGATTTAATTTAAAATTTAAAAAAGGCAGTAAACCACATGATTAAAAAAATGTGTTTGTAATTTTACATACAAGAATGGGACATCACTCAGGTTCATGTGTGTGAAGGCAGACGAGCGAATACTTTTGGCAATATAGTGTATCTTTAAGTGAGAATGTTACATGCACTTTAAGTACTGGTAAAGCTGTAGTTTAGTCACATATTATGAAAAAATTGGTAAAAAAAAAAAAATAAATAAAAAAATACATAAAAATTTCTACTTGAGAGGTTTTCAAATTCTGTTACATATACACAGTAAAGTCACATTATTATGGCCACCAGCTAATATCCAGAGTAACCGCAATGTGCAGCACGGACAGCAGGTAGACGGGGTGGGAGTGACTCAATAAGGTCCTGGTAGGTTGTCACAGGTATCTGGAGCCATGCTGACTGCAGTGCATCCCACACCTGCTGGAGGGGGAGGATCCATAGGGGGAACACAACGATCAAGGTTCCACAGATGCTCAATTAGGTTCAAGTCTGGGGAATTAGGGGGGCAGGGTAGTACTTGAAAGTCTTGGTCATGCTCTTCCAACCAGTGTTGGACATTTCTAGCCACGTGACATGTCGCATTGTCATTCTGGAAGATCCCATCTGCCATCCCATGACACCAACAAGGGATGTGTGTGCAGACAGCCTACCACACACCTTATATACCCACCAAACCAGCTCATGAAACATGACTTTCTTCATGAGCTATGCGCTGCTGCCGTCGAAAGTAGAAAGTGATCATAAAAATGTGACTCGACTGTGTAGCATATGCTTTCACTTTTACTCTAAATGAACACTGAGCACAAGATTACTTATTCTGGTAAAACTCTCATCATTTGAGTCCTTGTGGAATGCGTAAACTAACTTCCAGGTTTAGTTTCTTCAAAGATTTCCTTTAGGCAAGGTCAGTGACTAATTAACAGCTCATTAAGTGTTTCCAATATTCAAATTGTTTCTCAACACTTGCTACAGGCAGTCATGCTATTAAATTAAAATTAATAACAACAACACATTACACTTTGTGCCTGTTCATCAAAAGTTGCCCAGTTAGATTTTTCTAGTCTCTTTTTTAGTATGAGTCTAATAATTAGTCAAGCTCATGATTTGTATTTAAATGAGAAGCCAAAATCCAGACAGAAACATCTTTATGCACGAAAAAGTGTGATTCCCAACCGACTAAATCATTTCTGCATAAGCTGACAAGCCTATTAGTTACAGAACAAGTTTGGAATTACTGGATCTCGGATTACAGAAGACACATGCTAACTAGGGCTACCTTTCCCACGCTGTATTTGTTAACCATGGTTTATTAATAAATAAATAAATAAATAAATAAATGAATAAATGAACAACTGATACAAGTCCCCCTAAGTGTTGGAATTCGGCAAAAATCCAACCAAAAGCTAAACAGGCAATGATGACAAAAGTGAAAACAGCCAATACAATGTTAGATCTTGCAAAACATTACACAGATTTCCAGGCATCACAAAAGTCAAGCCATTTGTCCCAGTTAAAACAACATGACTGTTACATACAAACCCCATTTCCGGAAAAGCCGTAAACGAAGAAGAACGTGTGATTTCTTAATTCATTTAAAATGTGATGCCTGTAACACACTTCAAATAAGTTGGAACTGTGTTACATCACCTTTCCTATTAATGAGAATTTTTAATGGTTTAGGAACTGAGAGCACTAACTGTTGCAGTTTTGCAAAAGGATTTTTTGCCCATTCTTGCGTGATATGATTTGATCAGCATTGACTTATCAGTCTCTATCTATTTTATCAGCTCCACTTACCATATAGAAGCACTTTTAGTTCTACAATTACTGACTGTAGTCCATCTGTTTCTCAACATATATTTTTAGCCTGCTTTCACCCTGTTCTTCAATGGTCAGGACCCCCACAGGACCACCACAGAGCAGGTATTATTTAGGTGGTGGTTGATTCTCAGCACTGCAGTAACGATGACATGGTGGTGGTGTGTTAGTGTGTGTTGTGCTGTAGGAGTGGATCAGATGCAGCAGCGCTGCTGGAGTTTTTAAATACTGTGTCCACTTACTGTCCAATCTATTAGACACTCCTACCTAGTTGGTCCACCTTGTTAATGTAAAGTCAGAGATGATCGCTCATCTATTGCTGCTGTTTTAGTTGGTCATCTTCTAGACCTTCATCAGTGATCACAGGATGCTGCCCACTGGCGCTGCTGGCTGGATATTTTTGGTTGGTGGACTATTCTCAGTCCAGCAGTGACAGTGAGGTGTTTAAAAACCCCAGCAGCGCTGCTGTGTCTTATCCACTCATACCAGCACAACACCACCACCCAAATAATACCTACTCTGTGGTGGTCCTGGGAGAGTCCTGACCATTGAAGAACAGCGTGAAAGGGGGCTAACAAAGCATGCAGAGAAACAGATGGACTACAGTCAGTAATTGCAGAACTACAAAGTGCTTCTATATGGTAAGTGGAGCTGATAAAATGGACAGTGAGTGTAGAAACAAGGAGGTGGTTTTAATGTTATGGCTGATCGGTGTATATAATATGACTGAATACAGTCTGAGCAACTGAGGGTTAAGGACTTTGCTTATGGGCCCAACAGCGGCAACTTGGCAGTGCTGAAGCCTAAACTGGCAACCTTGAGTTCCCAGTACCTTAATCGTTGAGCTAACACTGAGAGTTGTCTTTCCAAAATGCTGGTGGCTGTCAAAACAGCTGGATATACGCCAGGTCCTCTAATAAAACCCATACTGACATTCTGAAACCTGCTTTAATAGGAACAAATGACAAAATATCTGATTGATTGGATCTGACTGGTCAATCACCTGGTCTCCCTCTTGATTACATCTTTTATTACATATTTTCTCTCCCTAAAATCATTTATTTTTATTTAAAGAGAAACTGTCACATTTGGATTTTTTAATATCAAAAAAGAAAGTTTACCACTAAAGCTTTGAAGCACAGTAAAAATCAACTGTATTTGGTACGATCCGTTTTCACTAAAACATTCTTGATCTCCTAGTTTATGCTTCTACATTGATTTTTGGGAGCTGAATCAGAGACTATAGTCTCACTGTATGATACAGACAGTGATGGCATTGGTCAGGTGTTTACTGTCTTTTTATTCGCAAATGAAGAAAACTGATGGATATTTTACACACACACACACAAACACAATTTACTACCACATATGTATAGCGGTTCTCCTTTATAGCAGTGGTCCTGGGCGGCATGGTGGCTAAGTGGGTAGCACTGTCGCCTCACAGCAAGAAGGTCCTGGGTGCGATACAAAGGTGGGGTGGTCTGGGTCCTTTCTGTGTGGAGTTTGGGTGCTCTGGTTTCCTCCCACAGTCCAAAGACATGCAAATGATGTCAATTGGAGATACAAAATTGTCCAAGACTGTGTTTGATATAACCTTGTGTAATGAGTAACTACCGTTCCTGTCATAAATGTAACCAAAGTGTAAAACATGACGTTAAAATCCTAATAAACAAACAAACAAACAAAGCAGTGGTCCCCAACCACTGGGCCACGAACAGGGTCATTTATTTTTTGCAGTGAAGGCAATCAAAACAAATGTACAGAGTAGACTGTATATAAGGAACACACTGTGTAAGGGTGTTATTGTCTCCTATCACCCCTAGGTGGGAGAATCTCGTTGCAGTGAAAAAAGCTCAGGGTTCCCACTGATTTTTCATCATTGGTGAGTAGGACTGCTGCTTTATAGGACAAAGTTACTCAACACTAATAAATAAATAAATAAACTCAATTGGGAAGATAGCTTAAAATAGCCAGGCCATCTCAGTAGACTTTTTTTTACTTAAACCTTATCATTAATGTCAAATAGTCACCCTAAATGAGGTGTAGTGTAGTGGTGTTTGTTCTGTAGTTCCAGGTTGGCGAATAGGAGCTCAGGTCACTGTGTATGTGAAATGTGGCCAGTTCTCCTTGTGGTTTTCTTACATCTAACAAAAGTGTGTGGGTAGGTTGACAGGCCATAACCAAAATTCACATTAGATGTGAAATGTGATCTGTAAGCAAGTGTAGTAGCATGAGAGGGTTGTACCAGGATGGTACTCATTCCAGTACAAGCCTGACCAAAATGGATGAATGGATAAATAAATAAATAAATAAATAAATAAATGTCAATATTTATAATGATGTCAGAATTTAATATAAATTATGGAAATTATTTTTTTATGGAAAGTAAAGGCACAACCAGCTGCCACAAATCTGTCTTTAATAAATTAAATGTTACCGGAATATTCTTTTTTTTTTTCATTTTTATACACCTATGCCAGACTTCCTGCATGTAAAAAATAAAGAAAAAATAAAGAAAAATAAAAAAGCTGTCATGATTCCCTTACAGATGTGCAGTTAAATACTGTCTGACCATAACTGACCTTGAGTTTTAAACTTGATGGTCCTTTTCTTTTATTGGTCTAGACAATAAAACACTTGTTGAGTGTTCCAGAAGCATACATACAATACCAGACAGAATCAAAATCCAAATATCAAACTCCAAAAATCTAAATCCGAAGTGGCCCTGAACTACTTCACAGTCAGGAGTGGAAAAAGCGAAATGTGATCAGATAATTGAATCCATTGTTTAGTTTGGCTATTTCTCCAAAAATGGTTAACATGTCAGTAGAAGGCCTGTTGTCAGGTATACATGTATGAAGAAGTGTGTGTGTGTGTGTGTGTGTGTGTGTGTGTGTGTGTGTATGTGTGATGCCTCAGGAGATTATTATATAAAAATTAAAAGCTTGTACATAAATACACTATATAGCAAAAAGTATGCACACACCTTACTATTAACATGATGGACATTTGATTAAAAAACCACAGACATTATTCAATAAAAAGAGCATTCATGAGGTCAGGCAATGAAAGTTGGACAAGAAAGCATATCACGCGCTTGCACATGATGTTTCAATTCATCCCGAATGTGTGCAGTGAGATTAAGGTTAAGATTCTGTACAGGCTACTAAATTCCCTCCATACCAGAATAATTAAAGTGTGTCTATAGACCTTGTTTTGTGCACAGAGGTGCAGTCATGCTGAAAAACTTTGTAGCCACAGAGTGTATAATTATATTGTAGAAGTCATGTAATATATTTGTTAGCAATAGGCTTGGCTGAAGCACATGAACTCAATAATTAGAAAGGGTGTTGCTATTTCCAGGAGTATTTTTAACCATGTTTTTTGTAATTTAATTTAGGAATTTATGTACTTCTGTCGCCTTTGCTTATTGAAACAAAGTCATTTAGAGTAGAATGTTGAGGAAAAACAGAGAACGAATAGAAATTGAACTGTAGCTGGTTTAAAAAGGCCAACAACACTTTATAGCCTGGTTTATTGCACCCTCACCTCATGATAACCAGACGCAAGTCAAGACATTTACAGCTATATCAATCTTCTCCCATCCAAAGCGTCTAATTGCATTTTCCTGTATGGAATTTAAATGTACAAAATTTGGGACGGCTTTTTTTCCCCTTTCACGGAAAGATTTATATTGTTTCTAATTTTTTCTGTACGAGCATTACAGTATTTATTAATAATAATAATAATAATAATAATAAGTTGGACTTATATAGCGCCTTTCACAATACCCAAGGACGCTTTACATGTACAGGACATATGAATACTAAAAGTAACTATCAAAGTCTCCTTGAAAAATGTTTCCCCCATACAGAAACAAAGTATGGGACACAGAGGATTAATTAAAACTGTAAGACAAAAGGACACTGTGATGGGTAAGTACCAATTAAAATACAAATGGATTAATCGTCCAATAGGGACAGCATTGTTTAATGTCTCTAAGGGGCTGGGCACATTCATCCAGCCTAATAATTTGATGTTGCAATTGAAAGAAATCTTATTAATGTTGGATTAGATTAAGTATGAATTATTTGTTTAATGGTAATGTTCCTGTATTTCTACACAGCTTCGGAACAAGAGTTTGCTCGAGTTTGTGTGTATGCACAAGTAGGGGTGGATTATGAAAAACATGGAAGAAACTGTGGGCATGGGATTCCTTATGAGGGAAACATGGAGAAAACCACTGCCAAAGAAAAGTGATGCTTACTATGACGAGATACAAAAATCTGGGATGTTGACTAAAAGAACATTAAATTATACTAGCCGCCAAACTAGGCAGTTGTAAAGCAATGGTGTGGGGGTACTTTGCTGTATCAAGACCTGGATGACTTAAATTGCCATAATTAAAAGTGCAATGAATCCCACTATATCAGTCATCTGTCCATAAGTAAAAGCTGAGGTATATTTGGTGTATTTTAACAGTACAATGATTTAAAATACACAAGCAAGTTCACCTCTGTACAGCTTAAAAATTACATTTTAAAATACCACTGAGGTAAAGGTTCGTAATTCTAGTAAAAGTGCAAACCCAAAAAGATTCTGTGGTGAGATCACAAATGAGGAGTTCATGCCCAAAAACCTAAAACTGTGGCTTTTTTAAAGCAGGCCATATTTAACTATAAATCTCAGCATCTTAGAGTTCAAATCTCAGCTCTGGTACCAGCAGGCTGGGCGCCCACACAGACAATGATTGGCTCGTCCGTCAGGTAGGGAGAGATTGTCAGAGAGGATTCCTTATAACTGTGTCAATTTCGAACCTCTGCTGGCTGATTGATAGCGCCTGCACAATGAGACGGGATATAATGAAGATCAGTGGTGACTCTACGCCACAGGTAAGTGAAAAGATGCAGTCGGCTACTGCACGTGTCAGAGGGGCTGTGTGTTACTCACGGCTCTCCTCAGTCAGGAGTGAATGTCAGCATCAAATCAAGTAATTAGATATGACTAAACTAGAAGTAAAATTGGGAGAAGCAGCTCTGCAAACTTCTAAGAGTCTTTCACATAAATGTAAAACACATATCAAATTACAAAACTTGTAGTTTCGCTGTTATAAGTTCATAAATCAATGGAGAAACAAATACTAAGAGTATTAGTTGTTAAATAAATATTGTTTTACAAAATGTGATTTGTCTTAGTGAAGTTCTCTATGTGTATAATCATACTTCATTTATTTATTAGGATTTTAATGTCATGTTTTACACGCTTTGGTTACATTCATGACAGAAACTCGTTACACAAGGTTTATTAGTTCACAAGTTTAATGTCAAGCACAGTCATGGACAATTTTGTATCTCCAATTTACCTCACCTGTATGTCTTTGGACTGTGGGAGGAAACCGGAGCTCCTGGAGGAAACCCATGCCGACACGGGAAGAACATGCAAACTCCACACAGAAAGGACCTGGACCACCCCACCTGGGAATCGAACCCAAGTCCTTCTTTCTGTGAGACGACAGTGCTACCCACTGAGCCACCGTGCTGCCCTAATCATATTTCATGATCCCCAAGTCCTTGTGTGATAAATATACAACAATAGTGTCAATTGGAAAGGGGGTAATTGCTTTTACATTATTGTGTTTGTTTTATTTTGTACTCACAGTAACTGTTTACAGTGCACAATTAATTTAATTAGTGTCTGCACTTTGCATTTGGCTTTCTTGTACACCCATCCCAGTCCTGTTAATATACTTCAATTTCTTCATTATTTCTTTTAATTATTAATTTGTCTTATTATTTTGTCATGTTTTTCCCTCATTCTTCTTCTTTCTACTCCTTTCCCTTATGGTCATTTCTTTCTATTTTCCTTTTCTTCCACTTCTCTTTGCACATGAGGCCAGTCTCAGAGAGTCAGGCAGTGATCTCCTCATTCCTCCACTTCTGTACAGGCACCTCGAGCTACTAACCAGGGTCCTTACACAGCGTCAAAGACTCCATCCAGAAGACTTAGTGGCCAATTTCTGTCTGCTGCAGGCACTTCCAGTTGCGTCTGTAGGGGGCAACCAGCCAACTAGTAGAAGAGCTGAGATTAAAACTCAGGAAGTTCAGAATCCCAATGCTGGTGCGCTAGAGGAATATCCCGCAGCGCCAACTGGATGCCCACCACTTCTTTCCTTACCTGTTGTTTTCTTTCCATTGTTTCACTTTTCCCCAATTACTTTTCTTGCTTCTTTTATTTTGTTTTCATCTCTCTGTCTCTTCTTCCTACCCATCATCCTCTCTTTCTACCATTTTTACATCTTGCAGTTGGTCCCATTGGTCCCCGAGCGCTCGGAGAGTGCTCGACCAGCCGCTCGGATCGAGTTGTTGAGTAGTTCACACATAGCAATTGAAAGCCGTGTTTCGATCGCCGAGTTGCTCCCGAGCCGGCAAATCTAGCGCCGACCAGTCAGCGAGCAAAAATCAGGGCAAAAATCGTGTAGTGTGAACTAGGCACTAGTGGCCAATTTCTGTCTGCTGCAGGCAGTTCCAGTTGCGTCTGTAGGGGGCATCCAGCCGACTAGTAAAAAAGATGACATTAACTCAAGTTCAGAATCCCAGTGCTGGTGTGCTATCCCGCAGCGCCAACTGGTTGCCTACCACTTCTTTCCATACTTCTTGTTTTCTTTCCATTGTTTCACTTTTCCCCCTTACTTTTCTTCCTTCTTTTATTTTGTTTTTATCTTTCTGTCTCTTCTTTCTACCCATCATCCTCCCTTTCTACCATTTTTACATCTTGCTTTTGGTCCCATAGTTTTCTTTTCTATTTTTTCTTCTTTCTGACATTTTGACCCAAGTTTCTCCAGTTTAGCAACATTGATCTTCTGCTCCAAACCTTTTCTGTTTAAGTCAAATTTCCCATTATAACCCAATACTTAAATAGTTAAGTCATTGAGTCATTATTAACTGTCAGTATGTCAATAAAGCAGGACGTTAGGACATTCACAGAGAATAGCAAAGGTCAATAAAAGGCTAACCAGTTAGCCTCCTCATTCCAGACGGCTAAACAAAAACAGCCACAAACCTGCATGGATCCAAATCTTACCTATTGTGTCCCCTTGTTCATGCGCTAGCGGAATATCCAGCAGTGCCACCTGGATGCCCCCCACTTCCCTCTTCACATGCTCTCGTCTTTCCATTGTTTTTTATTTTGTTTCCATCTTTCTGTCTTTTCTTTCTACCCATCATCCTCCCATTCTACCATTTTTACATCTTGCCTTTGGTCCTATGATTTTTTTTTCTTACTTCTGACACTTTGATCCAAGTTTCTCCAGTTAAACAACAGGGACCCAAATCTTACCTATTGTGTCCCCTTGTTCATGCACCATGCTGGCCAAGTCCTTCATGATCTGATTCACGTCCAGCATATCTCTCTGCAAGAAGACAAATGCTATTGGTTAGACCTGTAAAGACGACAACACACAAAAAAAGACAGACAATCGATTTATGCCAACACAAAGACTGAAAATGAAAATGTCAATATCAGATACAGTGATAAAAGACATTCTTCCAGATCAATAAGCAGTCTAGAGATAATAATTCAGTGCATAGTGGAGAGCAGAACCAAAAATAGTTCTTCTCTACTGTTTTCTCGTCTCGGTCTAAACACTTTGTTTTAGTCCAGGTTTAATGCAACATGCAGGCACACAAACTCTGGTTCGTCTATCTTGCCTTCACAGCTTCCCTCTGCTTCCATCCACAATCCATGTGACTGCAGCTGCGCCGGTGATGCTGTGGCCACTGAGCCATTCATCACAGGTGGCCATGATTGTTCCAGGAACTGGCACCTCTCCTAGCTCCTGGCAAATACCATCTGGCTGGAACCAAAATGGCCCCTGGCAAACCCCAGGCTGCTAAAGACTTTCTTGCTTTTGTTTTGACTAGCACAGTCAATCACACAGGAAGGGCTTGACAACATATTTATTTTATCTGCCGGGGCCATTTGGTTTACTTAGCTGCAGTAATGAAGAATAAAGAACTGTTTGACTAAGAAAGAAAAGAAGGGGTTCAAGTATATGCATAAGGTAAGAAGTAAAAAGAAATAGAGAAGGCAATACTGACACATTGATTTGTAGAATGCGCTGGTACTTTGTGCCACAATACCTAGGAAAAACCCTGCCAGCCCTGGAGGCTAATATATTCTGTCCTACATCCTTCATAGATCATATTCAGCTTACTCTGTTTAACATCCAATTGTTAAATCTGGCACATGGGAGCTGGGTAAAATACATCTTTTTCTTAACCCAGGTATTTGTCCTGATTTGCTGAGTTTAAACTGTATGGTCATGTAGAGTATATTTTTGTTCCCTGAAGTACAATGTATGTGGACATTATACATAACAGCAGTACCTTAACCCCAATTATTTCACATTCATTTCACATATTATATTTTATTGGTACACTACACACACTTTTTCCAGGTGACTTGTACTTTACTTTTACAATTTCAGCATTTAGCAGTCGCCTTTATCCAAAGCGACTTACATTACAGTTACAGTATACAGTCTGAGCAATTGTGGGTTGAGGGCCTTGCTCAAGGGCCCAAAAGCAGCAACCTAGCAGTGGTGGAGCTTGAACCAGCGGGAAAAAAAAAAAAAGAAAAGAAAAAAATTGACATATTGTAATATAATACATTAAAGATAATAAAAAAATCATATAAATTATCAACTTAATTAAAAGACAAGTGTTTACTTGGGTGGGCATGGATACATAGAAACGTATGTTTCATATGGTATTAAACAATCTGTCCCTCTGATTTGTTTTACATGCAATTTGTTGTCTGTATGTGCTGAGATATAAAAAATATATATAAAATATATAAAAAAGAAAAAAAAAACATAGAAAAGAAAAAAATAGAAAAAAAAGAAAAAAGAAAAAATAGAAAACAAAAGAAAAAAAAAACAAAGAAAAATAATCAGAACAGTTCCTGTTAATGGAAAAGGATGTACACTAAATTTTAATACAAGATAAAGACAACAGAAATAAACACAAAATGCAGCTTTTAAACGATTACTTAATTAATTAAATATAGATTCATAAAATAAGCTAAAAGAAAACTGGTATCAGCTTCAAAAAGCAGATAATTTTTCCATTATTCCAGCCAAATCTGTCTTCTTCCCGATGGACAAATAATATAATAAAATATCAAAAGAAATACGCACTTTACAATAATTTATTACAAAAATGGTAATGAAATGAAGGGTTGCCTTGGAAAACTAGGGGTTGCTGAAAATAGGGTTGCTGAGCACCTTTGTATTATGACATAGGTCACAGTGAGTAGATAGCGGAGTGTTTGAATAAATTTATTAGGTTAATAGTGAGAATATAAACACTGCAGCAGGGAGGACTGGGTCGCATACTGATGCATGTAAAGCTGCACATTCTGCTTAGCTGGAGGGATTGAAATGTCAGTTAAAATGAAAGCGTATCTGTTTCATGGCACGCTCCCTAAAACTCTTTATTTTGTTGGTGTGAATTGGCTTCAAAATGTTCTGTACAGTAGTGCACTAGTGTCCTTTTAGTAATAGAGCTCTTGGTGTAGTCCGTTTGTTATAGGAAGCAATATAGACTCCTTGTCACTTTACCAATGAATTTACTCGCTTAGATCAGATAAAATAGAAACAACAAAGTACAAAAGGTGTAGGAGCTGGACGACAAGTGCTTTACAGTCTCCAGTCCCAGGTAAAATATCATCAGGCCAGTGAATGATATCAGATGGGAGCTCTGTTTGTTCCTAACTCTGTCTATCTGGCTTCTGTCACTCATCCGTCTGTTGTTATTGTATGTCAGATTAAGGGGTTGGGGGGGGGGGCTTAGGACATGATGGTTCCCTTATTGTTTCGTTGGCCGCAAAATGTCAGTTTGAAAGCCAGATATCTGCTTCATCAGACAGTTTCACAAACACATGATTAAATGTTTGGGTCAGCTTCCATAACCACTTTTGTTGGAATTGAGATACTATCTGAATACAGATTTGAAGAACCTAAAAATGTCATCACATCATGAAAAAAGATTTGATTCCTGATTCTTTGATTTTTAAAGAAGGTTTTTCCTGAATAAATAATGAATGGGTGGTGTCGTGCAATGGATTGGCACCATGTATATGTATACATACACCGATCAGCCATAACATTGAAACCACCTCCTTGTTTCTACACTCACTGTCCATTTTATCAACTCCACTTACCATACAGAATCACTTTGTAATTCTACAATTACTGACTGTAGTCAATCTGTTTATTTACATACCTTTTAAGCCTGCTTTCACTCTATTCTCCAATGGTCAGGACCCCACAGGACCACCACAGAGCAGGTATTATTTGGGTGGTGGATCATTCTCAGCACTGCAGTGACATTGACATGGTGGTGGTGTTTTAGTGAGTGGATCAGACACAGCAGCGCTGCTGGAGTTTTTAAATACAGTGTCCACTCACTGTCCACTCTATTAGACACTCCTACCTGGTTGGTCCACCTTGTAGATGTAAAGTCAGAGACGATCGCTCATCTATTGCTGCTGTTTGAGTCCGTCATCTTTTAGACCTTCATCAGTGGTCACAGGACGCTGCCTACAGGACACTGTTGGCTGGATATTTTTGGTTGGTGGTGTATTCTCAGTCCAGCAGTGGCAGTGAGGTGTTTAAAAACTCCATCAGCATTGCTGTGTCTGATCCACTCATACCAGCACAACACACACTAACACACCACCACAATGTCAGTGTCACTGCAGTGCTGAGAATGATCCAACCCCCCCAAATAATACCTGCTCTGTAGTGGTCCTGTGGGGGTCCTGACTATTGAAGAACAGAGTATAAGCAGGCTAAAAAGTATGTAGAGAAACAGGTGGACTACAGTCAGTAATTGTAGAACTACAAAGTGCTTCTATATGGTAAGTGGAGCTGATAAATTAGACAATGACTGTAGAAACAAGGAGGTGGTCATAATGTTATGCCTAATTGGTGTATAAACACATATTCCCAGTTTTAAGGATTCCTCAAATGGATTCATAATTTTAATACATGACACCATATGCTGTGTATATAGGTCATATCCCCAATCCAGCCATATTCTGTCTTACACAACATCTGGATAGGTTAAATACCTATATAACATCACTAACTGATACATGGACTTAAAGGTAACTGGCAGGCCAGTGATTTGGGGTGGGGGGTATGGGGTGGTGGCAGGAACAGTTTCTTTCATACCCAGAGATACTGCCAACTTTAAATAACACAACACTTTCATGTTTCATTCCCAGGGGGAAATTAATGTTGAAATTATTTGCTAGTATCTTACACAGCATGAATGTGGAAATTACATATTCTTACACAGTCTGAACAAACAGATAAGTCAAACAAATGGATATGCATGTTTCCGGTGGACACATCAAAACTAATAATACAAAAACACAGAGAAAATACTGAGATACTGAACCTGAAGAGGCAGACATTTTAGCAGACTCATTTATCCAAAGCAGGTGACAAATGAGCCAGGACATAATTCGAGCATATAGATGAGTCAAGCAGTGTGACTTACACCATTCCAGGTGCTAACACAGAACCTTCATTACCGAGCTAGTTCTGCAACTGAATGCAGATAGAAATAAGGAAATATACAGAAAAATAGACTTTTGTCATTAAAAATTGGTTGATGTACATTTACATTTTTTTGGCATTTCGCAGACGCTTTTATCCAAAGCGACTTACAGTACTGTGACAGTATATTGTCTAAGCAATTGAGGGTTAAGGGCCTTGCTCAAGGGCCCAACAGTGGCAACCTGGCAGTGGTGGGGCTTGAACCAGTAACTTTTTGATTACTAGTCCAGTAACTTAACTGCTAGGCTACACCTACACCTCTAAAATTGTTACACTAAGCAGACAATATAAAATAAGGTTTTCTATACCCTTACAATGAAAAATAAAGGGTATATTGTGACTACATGGATGGAACACCATTCAGCCAAAATATATGTTTCTTAATAAAGAGTTTTAATGACGGTGATGGAGAGAAAATACAACCAAAATTGTTCAAAGTACCCTAAAGGTGTTAAACTGGTGTGAGATATGGTGACTGTGATGGTAATTGCATACAGTAGACCCTTGACTTATGAATTTATTTGGTTCTGAAGGGCTGTTTTTAAGTCAAAATGTTCGTAAGTTAAACCTATTTTTCCCATAAGAAATAATGTAAATATGATTAATCCTACCAGACCTCCCAAACCCCCCCTTACCTAACATTTCTAATGTCTTAAATGCTCTTTTTTGTTATAAATACAAGTATATTTCCCTTAAATCTTAAATTATAGAATAGACATTCCTGTAATAAACAATAACAAACAACAATACACAGTAGTACTGCACAGTACATAAAAACACACATCACATTTCAGTACAGTACGTGTGCTGTACCATACAGCATAATAAATGTTTTTTTCTTTTTTTCCAATAGTAATAGATTATGTCATTGTATCACCAATACGCTTTCTCTGCACCATCTACTGAATTTTACAAAATATAAAGAAATCACCAAAAAACACTGTCCGCTGTCCAAATGTTCGCTCACTGTATATATATACAGTGGGGTAAAAAAGTATTTAGTCAGCCACTGATTGTGCAGGTTCTCCTACTTAGAAAGATGAGAGAGGTCTGTAATTTTCATCATAGGTACACTTCAACTATGAGAGACAAAATGAGAAAAAAAAAATCCACGAAATCACATTGTAGGATTTTTAAAGAATTTATTAGTAAATTATGGTGGAAAATAAGTATTTGGTCAATAACAAACAAGCAAGATTTCGGGCTCTCACAGACCTGTAACTTCTTCTTTAAGAAGTTCTTTAAGAAGCTCTTCTGTCCTCCACTCGTTACCTGTATTAATGGCACCTGTTTGACCTCGTTATCTGTATAAAAGACACCTGTCCACAGCCTCAAACAGTCAGACTCCAAACTCAACCATGGCCATGACCAAAGAGGTGTCGAAGGACACCAGGAAGAAAATTGTAGACCTGCACCAGGCTGGGAAGAGTGAATCTACAATAGGCAAGCAGGTTGGTGTGAATAAATCAACTGTGGGAGCAATTGTAAGAAAATGGAAGACATACAAGACCATTGATAATCTCCCTTGGGGTCAAGATCTCATCCCGTGGGGTCAAAATGATCATGAGAACGGTGAGCAAAAATCCAAGAACTACACGGAGGAACCTGATGAATGACCTGCAGAGAGCTGGGACCAAAGTAACAAAGGCTACCATCAGTAACACACTACGCCGAGAGGGACTCAAATCCTGCAGTGCCAGGCGTGTCCCCCTGCTTAAGCCAGTACATGGCATTACCAGAGAGCATATGGATGATCCAGAAGAGGATTGGGAGAATATCATGTGGTTAGATGAAACCAAAATGGAACTTTTTGGTAAAAACTCAACTCGTCATGTTTGGAGGAAGAAGAATGCTGAGGTACACCATATCTACTGTGAAGCAAGGGGGTGGAAACATCATGCTTTGGGGCTGTTTTTCTGCAAAGAGGACAGGACGACTGATCCGTGTTAAGGGAAGAATGAACGGGGCCATGTATCGTGAGATTTTAAGCCAAAACCTCCTTCCATCAGTGAGAGCATTGAAGATGGAACGTGGCTGGGTCTTCCAGCATGACAATGATCCCAAACACACCGCTCGGGCAACAAAGGAGTGGCTCCGTAAAAAGCATTTCAAGGTCCTGGAGTGGCCTAGCCAGTCTCCAGACCTCAACCCCATAGAAAATTTGTGCAGTCCGTGTTGCCCAGCGACAGCCCCAAAACATCACTGCTCTAGAGGAGATCTGCATGGAGGAATGGGCCAAAATACCAGCTACAGTGTGTGCAAACCTGGTGAAGACTTACAGGAAACGTTTGACCTCTGTCATTGCCAACAAAGGTTATGTTACAAAGTATTGAGTTGAACTTTTGTTATTGACCAAATACTTATTTTCCACCATAATTTACAAATAAAGTCTTTACATCCTACAATGTGATTTCCTGGATTTTTTTTTCTCATTTTGTCTCTCATAGTTGAAGTGTACCTATGATGAAAATTACAGACCTCTCTCATCTTTCTAAGTAGGAGAACTTGCACAATCAGTGGCTGACTAAATACTTTTTGACCCCACTGTATACATATACAGGGGTTGGACAAAATAACTGAAACACCTGGTTTTAGATCACAATAATTTATTAGTATGGTGTAGGGCCTCCTTTTGCGGCCAATACAGCGTCAATTAGTCTTGGAAATGACATATACAAGTCCTGCACAGTGGTCAGAGGGATTTTAAGCCATTCTTCTTGCAGGATAGTGGCCAGGTCACTACGTGATGCTGGTGGAGGAAAACGTTTCCTGACTCGCTTCTCCAAAACACCCCAAAGTGGCTCAATAATATTTAGATCTGGTGACTGTGCAGGCCATGGGAGATGTTCAACTTCACTTTCATGTTCATCAAACCAATCTTTCACCAGTCTTGCTGTGTGTATTGGTGCATTGTCATCCTGATACACGGCACCGCCATTGGATGCACATGGTCCTCCAGAATGGTTCGGTAGTCCTTGGCAGTGACGCGCCCATCTAGCACAAGTATTGGGCCAAGGGAATGCCATGATATGGCAGCCCAAACCATCACTGATCCACCCCCATGCTTCACTCTGGGCATGCAACAGTCTGGGTGGTACGCTTCTTTGGGGCTTCTCCACACCGTAACTCTCCCGGATGTGGGGAAAACAGTAAAGGTGGACTCATCAGAGAACAATACATGTTTCACATTGTCCACAGCCCAAGATTTGCGCTCCTTGCACCATTGAAACCGACGTTTGGCATTGGCACGAGTGACCAAAGGTTTGGCTATAGCAGCCCGGCCGTGTATATTGACCCTGTGGAGCTCCCGACGGACAGTTCTGGTGGAAACAGGAGAGTTGAGGTGCACATTTAATTCTGCCGTGATTTGGGCAGCCGTGGTTTTATGTTTTTTGGATACAATCCGGGTTAGCACCCGAACATCCCTTTCAGACAGCTTCCTCTTGCGTCCACAGTTAATCCTGTTGGATGTGGTTTGTCCTTCTTGGTGGTATGCTGACATTACCCTGGATATCGTGGCTCTTGATACATCACAAAGACTTGCTGTCTTGGTCACAGATGCGCCAGCAAGACGTGCACCAACAATTTGTCCTCTTTTGAACTCTGGTATGTCACCCATAATGTTGTGTGCATTGCAATATTTTGAGCAAAACTGTGCTCTTACCCTGCTAATTGAACCTTCACACTCTGCTCTTACTGGTGCAATGTGCAATTAATGAAGATTGGCCACCAGACTGGTCCAATTTAGCCATGAAACCTCCCACACTAAAATGACAGGTGTTTCAGTTATTTTGTCCAACCCCTGTATATATATATATATATAGAGAGAGAGAGAGGGAGAGAGACGGTCGGAGTCAACTTGTTTGGTTCGTAACTCAAGGGTCTACTGTATAAGAAACATCGTTTTTATGCTTATCACACCATTCAGTGATTTTTTTATAGCCTTTGAATAGAAGCATTGTCATCCTGGAGGAGAACATTTTTATCCAGGTAAACATTCAGAAATAGGTATTCAACAATGTTCCATTGCAAAAAGGAAAAAAAAAAAATCAAATTAATTTAGCTTCTTGTCAAGTCCTTGTTTAGAGCTTTAATAACTCAGTTAATAAGCTACAAGCAGATGAAAGGACACAATGCATTTTAGAGTCAGAGATGCATCTCAGTACATGGGAGTACTATCAGAATATTTATTTGCAGATTGGCAAACACTGTACAGATCAGGTTAATAGGCAGGACTTTTTCAATTCAAAAATAAATTCAAATACATGAAGAGAAATAAGCACTGTCAGTAACAGGGTGGTGAGAATAACAGAGACTCACCACCAGACTGATACTGGGTCCAAGGGCAGACGCTACACTAAATATATATATATTTGACTACCGGAGTTTACTTTAAATCAATAATCAGATAATATGGATTAAAAACATATATATAGAGATATATAAATAAATATAAAAAAAAATACATAAATAAAAACATTAGTGTTTTGTGTGTGTGTGTGTGTGTGTGTGTGTGTGTGTGTGTGTATATATATACAGTGTATCACAAAAGTGAGTACACCCCTCACATTTCTGCAAATATTTTATTATATCTTTTCATGGGACAACACTGACAAAATGACACTTTGACACAATGAAAAGTAGTCTGTGTGCAGCTTATATAACAGTGTAAATTTATTCTTCCCTCAAAATAACTCAATATACAGCCATTAATGTCTAAACCACCGGCAACAAAAGTGAGTACACCCCTTAGTGAAAGTTCCTGAAGTGTCAATATTTTGTGTGGCCACCATTATTTCCCAGAACTGCCTTAACTCTCCTGGGCATGGAGTTTACCAGAGCTTCACAGGTTGCCACTGGAATGCTTTTCCACTCCTCCATGACGACATCACGGAGCTGGCGGATATTCGAGACTTTGCGCTCCTCCACCTTCCGCTTGAGGATGCCCCAAAGATGTTCTATTGGGTTTAGGTCTGGAGACATGCTTGGCCAGTCCATCACCTTTACCCTCAGCCTCTTCAATAAAGCAGTGGTCGTCTTAGAGGTGTGTTTGGGGTCATTATCATGCTGGAACACTGCCCTGCGACCCAGTTTCCGGAGGGAGGGGATCATGCTCTGCTTCAGTATTTCACAGTACATATTGGAGTTCATGTGTCCCTCAATGAAATGTAACTCCCCAACACCTGCTGAACTCATGCAGCCCCAGACCATGGCATTCCCACCACCATGCTTGACTGTAGGCATGACACACTTATCTTTGTACTCCTCACCTGATTGCCGCCACACATGCTTGAGACCATCTGAACCAAACAAATTAATCTTGGTCCCATCAGACCATAGGACATGGTTCCAGTAATCCATGTCCTTTGTTGACATGTCTTCAGCAAACTGTTTGGGGGCTTTCTTGTGTAGAGACTTCAGAAGAGGCTTCCTTCTGGGGTGACAGCCATGCAGACCAATTTGATGTAGTGTGCGACGTATGGTCTGAGCACTGACAGGCTGACCCCCCACCTTTTCAATCTCTGCAGCAATGCTGACAGCACTCCTGCGCCTATCTTTCAAAGACAGCAGTTGGATGTGACGCTGAGCACGTGCACTCAGCTTCTTTGGACGACCAACGCGAGGTCTGTTCTGAGTGGACCCTGCTCTTTTAAAACGCTGGATGATCTTGGCCACTGTGCTGCAGCTCAGTTTCAGGGTGTTGGCAATCTTCTTGTAGCCTTGGCCATCTTCATGTAGCACAACAATTCGTCTTTTAAGATCCTCAGAGAGTTCTTTGCCATGAGGTGCCATGTTGGAACTTCAAGTGACCAGTATGAGAGAGTGTGAGAGCTGTACTACTAAATTGAACACACCTGCTCCCTATGCACACCTGAGACCTAGTAACACTAACAAATCACATGACATTTTGCAGGGAAAATGACAAGCAGTGCTCAATTTGGACATTTAGGGGTGTAGTCTCTTAGGGGTGTACTCACTTTTGTTGCCGGTGGTTTAGACATTAATGGCTGTATATTGAGTTATTTTGAGGGAAGAATAAATTTACACTGTTATATAAGCTGCACACAGACTACTTTTCATTGTGTCAAAGTGTCATTTTGTCAGTGTTGTCCCATGAAAAGATATACTTAAATATCTGCAGAAATGTGAGGGGTGTACTCACTTTTGTGATACACTGTATATATATATATATATATATATAGGTAGGAATCCTGAGCTCTAGTTTAATATTCCAAACAGAAGCTAAGCACCTGATGAAAGCTGTGCAGGGTTAATTTTAAATATCACTGTAGCACTAATGATAGGTATCATGGATAACCTTCAATCTCTCCTCTCATAGTGGCCGCCATTGATATATCCTTTGGATAACCGAGTGACAAACACAGACTGTTTTCAAATCAGATATATAAATAATTTAGTAATCATTTCCCTCAACAGTATGTACCGTGCACATCATTGTAGCGTGAGAATAATCATGCATCAGTAGAATAAATCTTGTCTTCGCTTTTTTCCTTCTCTGATCTTGTGTGTCCCTCTTTTACACTCCCCACCCCTTACCTTTATAAATGTGTTTAATGCTGATATGAGATTCCCCTCACATCTCCCACCCTGCCCAAAGGCACCGGGCACCAGAATGCAGTGTCACTGCCACAGCAGAAAAACTGTTTAGCAGATTTACACACATGCTTACTGCTTCAAAATAAAAATAAAAAGACCCCTAGAAAAGGCGTAAGCACAAAATGTCTCTTTTAGACCTTGTTGAATAAATGGTTTATAATGTAGAATATAATGTTTTTTTTTTCACTACTGCCATAAGAATTTATAAGTTAGAGCTCTTACAGCCAGCAAAAATGGTGCACAGAACCAGTGTATGCTATTGATAAAAACACCAAAGAATTAAAGCTGAATGAAAGTTAGTTTTTTTAATTATGCAGTGAATTCAATAGGAAATGTATTTTACTTTCATAAATAGTGTGCCGAATTTACTCAACTTTACTCAAACTTGACCATACGCTTGTCATAGGTGGTTATAACAGCTGGTGCCAATTATTATAACTGTCACCCCACCAGTTACTGCAATTTCTATTACAGCTGACAATGTGTAATGGCATTAATATAGAGTAATATATTTCTTTCAAGGATATTAGACTGTGGAAATTTGTGCACATTCAGTCAAAAGTAAATGTGTGAGGTCAAGCATTGACCTCAATGTTCTTAACATGACACTTGACACTGTCTTAACACACATATATTTAGTTATCTTACATATTCTTATATTGTTAATGCACTTGTATATTCTCTTACCTGTACATTTTCACAGTTTACTTATAATCTTTATAGTTAGGCCATTTTCTCTACAGTAGATTACATTTTTTTTAAATTTATTTATGCACTGTATATATTTTCTTTCTAAATTTAGTGTAGCCAATAAGTCTTCCGTAGCTGGGGACCACAATATCATCCAAGGAGGATGTATTTGCCATACACACGCTCCCTCCGACACATGCGCAGTCCACCAACTGAATCTTATTCGTCCACACTTCGATGGATTCGCATGTGAGGCCAGTGGACAGTGGAAGCCTAGTGGGTAGAGCTTTGGGCTACCAATCAAAAGGTTGAGAGTTCAAATCCCAGCTCTGTCATGCAGCCACTGTTGGGCCCTTGAGCAACCCTCACGGCTCCATGGGCGTTGTAGAATGGCTGACCCCAGCTGGAATATGCTGAATTTTTTTTTTTTTGTTTTGTACACGTTTATAAGTATACATGACAAATAAAGGCATTCTATTCTATTCTGATCTTTGCATTCCTTCCACCCCTTTACGGTCTGTTTTTTTTTCCCACCCAGCAGACAAGTGGTCAGTTTTTGTCTGCCACAGGCACTGCAAATTGTGCCTGCTAGGGGCGTCCAGCTAACTGGTAGCAAAGCTGTGATTCTAACTCATGAAGTTCAGAATTCCTGCACTGGTGTGCTAGCATATCGTCCCTGTGCTTCACCTGGCCACCATTTGGGTTTTCATTTTAACCCAGAATCATTAGCAACTACTGTGCTGTAAAAAGTACTGCCTTATTTTCTCTATTTGCATATTGGTAAACTGTAACCAAAAACTTTAAATAACTAGAAAACAGTAATTCACATCCCTGTAGAGGAAATCTGTTCACTCTTCTTTGTAAAAATGCTTAAATTTAGGAAGAGTGGAAGGTTTGCAGACATGAAATCCCTGTTAAAGGTCGAGCCACATCACTTGATTAGGGTAAGCCAATAGAAGTGTATTTTCTTTAATTATTCATTAATTAATAAACACTGTATCTTCTCTTGTTCTGATGTTATGGTAAAAGAGCAACATTTATGGTTGAGTATATTATGGAAATTTGTATCTCCATACCATCCCTCTACCACCATGTTTAAGTGTTGGTTTGATGTTCTCATTGTGGAACACTGTTAGCTTTTACCTGAATGTTGCAGAACCAGTGTCTCTCAAAAAGTTCCACTTTAGACTCATAACTCCAAAGAACATTGTCCTGAAAAGCTATGGAATCATTATGTTAATTAACTTAAGTGTCTTATACCACTATCCATCAATATGCAAGCTCTAGCAAACTCTTTAACAAACTCTATACAGCTCTACAATAGCTTCTTTATCTTGTTGAATGCTTCTTGCTAACAGAAATCCTATCACTCTCAAATGTCACTTATCTCATATCTAGAGCTTTAGTTAGGATTGCAAATTCAAAGTAGCAGTGGCATTTCTTTAGTGCAAGCTGTTTTCCGTATGCACAAGCACACGCTGATTTATGAGGTTCACCTCCAATAAGTGCAATTTGTAGGTCTACGGTTACTAACTGCATCCTTTGCCATGGATGATTTGTCAGCCTCACTCGATTTCATCCAGCAATTGAAGGAGACCCCAGGATCACAGCTGACCTGTTATTATTTAAGGCTGAACAAATTTCAGCACAGCGGTGACACTGTAATGGAAATGTATGTAAGGCTGGTATGAATAAATCAAGTGCATTAGCACTGCTGCTTTCCTTGTATTTCTGCATTACAACTAGTTCAGTAAGTACAATTATTGAGCCAAGAGAATATTTTGGTAATGGACTATTCAAATATAACAAGAGGAAGATTAATGCACTTTTGATATGTTTTTTTAATGGCATATCTGAAAAACAACCATCTCTTATAAGACCGAACTTTTATTCACAATTAGGTCGAAACACCATAGCCACTGGGAGGTAAACTCATCAGTGCGCTCTCTGTGCTGTTTACAAGTCCAACAATACACACAACAATAGGTGGTCACATCACCCGGCAAGTCTGGATTGCAGACCAAATCCACCGTGGTGACCCCAAATATAAAAGCAGATGAAAAAGAAATGTACACATGAGCCTCAACATTAAATAAAATCTGATTTGGATAAGCAGTCTGCCCCTTAGAGTAACCACTGCAAACATGCTTAGGTAGCAAACACCTACCAGATCCCACATCTGGTCCCACCTGTCATCTACTGTAGTGCTTTTAATGACTTCAGTGGACTCCACTAATAGTAGTGCATGGTAACACCAATAAATCACCCTGTTTTATAAGGGTGATGCACAGGATAAAAAGATGGAAGATTTTGGCTTTAACTGTCCCTCTAGTACTCATGCAGCCCTCTGCTAGAAAGCCAAATTTTGGCAAGTGGTTCACTTTCCAGCACGATATCAACGCTAAACACACTGCCAAAAAAAAAAAAAAAACAGTGACTTGAGGATAGGAAGACAAATGTCCTTGAATGTCCAGTCTGAGCCCTGACCGAAATCCAACAGAAAATGTGTAATAGAAGCAGAGCTTGTAAAAACATTAGTATTAAAGTACAAAACTGGTCAATAACCTACTACTTCAAGCTTTTTTATAAACCTTATTCACAAATTTATAAACCTGTCCATTTTATCAGCTCCACTTACCATATAGAAGCACTTTGTAGTTCTACAATTACTGACTGTAGTCCATCTGTTTTTCCATATACTTTAATAGCCTGCTTTCACCCTGTTCTTCAATGATCAGGACCCCACAGGACCACCACAGAGCAGGTATTATTTAGGTGGTGGATCATTCTTAGCACTGCAGTGACACTGACATGGTGGTGGTGTGTCAGTGTGTGTTGTGCTGGTATGAGTGGATCAGGCACAGCAGTGCTGCTGGAGTTTTTAAATACCCTGTCCACTCACTGTCCACTCTATTAGACACTCCTACCTAGTTGGTCCACCTTGTAGATGTAAAGTCAGAGACGATCGCTCATCTATTGCTGCTGTTTGAGTTGGTCATCTTCTAGACCTTCATCAGTGGTCACAGGACTCTGCCCACAGGGCACTCTGGGTTGGATATTTTTGGTTGGTGGACTATTCTCAGTCCAGCAGTGACAGTGAGGTGTTTAAAAACTCCATCAGCATTGCTGTGTCTTATCTACTCATACCAGCACAACACACACTAACACACCACCACCATGTCAGTGTCACTGCAGTGCTGAGAATGATCCAACACCCAAATAATACCTGCTCTGTAGTGGTCCTAGGAGAGTCCTGACCATTGAAGAACAGCATGAAAGGGGGCTAACAAAGCATGCAGAGAAACAGATTGACTTCTATATGATAAGTGGAGCTGATAAAATGGACAGTGAGTGTAGAAAGAAGGAGGTGCTCAGCAATAAACACAGTTTGTTGCTGCATCTACAAATTGTAAATCAGTGTTGTCTCTTTTTTTGTAGACACTGAATAAGTGATACAATCTTTAATTATGTTGGCCTCTGACAAAACAACAAGTAAAATTTTAATATATGACATATACCTGTAGGTCTTGAAATTATTCCTCTATGTTTCTTACTTTTAACAGTTTCTGCAGCCACGGTGCAAATTGCACATCAGATTAGTATTCATCCTGTGGCTGTTGGCGCATTTTTCCAGCAAATTATTAAGTAAAGTTTGCATGTGTTTTATACAGATAAGCCTTTAGTATACCAGGGCCCAAAGCATACAAATATTCCCGTTCAGCAGGATGTAATAACATACAGTCCTCTCTGCTGGTTTTCTACTTTAGCTGTTTCTGTAATTAAACATCTAGACTATTTTCTTTGTCCTTGTTCAAACAACACAGTCTATTATGTGTGACTGCACACAGAGATTGTTTAAAGGGTCCTCAAAAAGCCCCAGTGATATCACTCCTGGTAAATTACAGATGGTGTGCCTGGTTAAAACAGTAATCTAAACTGAAACTCATCTCGTGTCTGTGATTGAGTACTCACAATGTAAGATGTTCATAAGATAAGATAAACTCTCAGGAGAGAAGTTTAATGTCCCTCTGCTGTTGAAGTACTCCGCCTCTCCCTGAAGGGCAAAATTTACAACACAGACATGTGTCTGTATCCTTTTCCCCCCTTGGTTGGGACAGGTGTGCATTCAGATTCTCCTTGAAATTTGTCCTTTCTTATGGCCTTAGCATTTGCAATTTCTAAATTCATTTTGATAAAATGATGCCCGTTGGCAAAGTGCTAAAGGTACAGCTGGATGATATCATAAAATTTTATAAGCTACACATAAAATTACTGACTGTAGTCCCGCTGCTCTTTATACTTTGTCACCCTGCTATTGATCTCTCGAAGATCAAAGATACCTCTATAGAACCCCCAGTGACTTTTCATCCATCCATCCATCCATCCATCCATCCATCCATCCATCACAAAGTGTGTGTGTGTGTGCATGTGTGTGTGTGTGTGTGTGTCAATCTTCATCTAGTCTTTTATTAGTGGACACTTTCTGATCACAGGACACTGCTGGCTTGATATTTTTGGTTGGAGCTTTATTATTCCCCAGCATTGACATTGAAGTGTCATTTAAGTGCTGAGAATGGCCCATCACCCATAATCTGGTCAGTGGGGTACCCATTTCGGTTGGTAAATGGGGTAGAAGGATGATGATAAAATAGACAGCACTTAGTAACTGTATACACAGAAAGTCCCATCTGCATAATAGGTGCAGCTTATAAAATCAATAAATGTACGTACCAGATAGGTTAACCTAAAGAAGTGCTCAGTAAGTGTAGCTAAAGGGGACAGTTGAGGAAGGGGGGAGGCAAGGGGAATTAGGGGGGCCAGGCAGACAGACAGATAGATAGGCAGAAAGACCAATAGATGGATAGACAGATAGTTAGTTAAATAGACATACAGACAGACAGACAAACTGACAGACAGGCAGACAGACAGAAAGACAGGCAGGTAGATACAGTGGGGTCAAAAAGTATTTAGTCAGCCACTGATTGTGCAGGTTCTCCTACTTAGAAAGATGAGAGAGGTCTGTAATTTTCATCATAGGTACACTTCAACTATGAGAGACAAAATGAGAAAAAACAATCCAGGAAATCACATTGTAGGATTTTTAAAGAATTTATTTGTAAATTATGGTGGAACATACAGTAAGTATTTGGTCAATAACAAACAAGCAAGATTTCTGGCTCTCACAGACCTGTAACTTCTTCTTTAAGAAGCTCTTCTGTCCTCCACTCGTTACCTGTATTAATGGCACCTGTTTGATCTTATTATCTGTATATAAGACACCTGTCCACAGCCTCAAACAGTCAGACTCCAAACTCAACCATGGCCATGACCAAAGAGCTGTCGAAGGACACCAGGAAGAAAATTGTAGACCTGCACCAGGCTGGGAAGAGTGAATCTACAATAGGCAAGCAGGTTGGTGTGAATAAATCAACTGTGGGAGCAATTGTAAGAAAATGGAAGACATACAAGACCATTGATAATCTTCCTTGGGGTCAAGATCTCATCCCGTGGGGTCAAAATGATCATGAGAACGGTGAGCAAAACTCCCAGAACTACATGAAGGGACCTGATGAATGACCTGCAGAGAGCTGGGACCAAAGTAACAAAGGCTACCATCAGTAACACACTACGCCGAGAGGGACTCAAATCCTGCAGTGCCAGGCGTGTCCCCCTGCTTAAGCCAGTACATGTCCAGGCCCGTCTGAAGTTTGCCAGAGAGCATATGGATGATCCAGAAGAGGATTTGGAGAATATCATGTGGTCAGATGAAACCAAAATGGAACTTTTTGGTAAAAACTCAACTCGTCGTGTTTGGAGGAAGAAGAACATCCCAAGAACACCATACCTACTGTGAAGCATGGGGGTGGAAACATCATGCTTTGGGGTTGTTTTTCTGCAAAGGGGACAGGACGACTGATCCGTGTTAAGGGAAGAATGAACGGGGCCATGTATCGTGAGATTTTAAGCCAAAACCTCCTTCCGTCAGTGAGAGCATTGAAGATGGAACGTGGCTGGGTCTTCCAACATGACAATAATCCCAAACACACCGCTCGGGCAACAAAGGAGTGGCTCCGTAAAAAGCATTTCAAGGTCCTGGAGTGGCCTAGCCAGTCTCCAGACCTCAACCCCATAGAAATTTGTGGAGTCCGTGTTGCCCAGCGACAGCCCCAAAACATCACTGCTCTAGAGAAGATCTGCATGGAGGAATGGGCCAAAATACCAGCTACAGTGTGTGCAAACCTGGTGAAGACTTACAGGAAACGTTTGACCTCTGTCATTGCCAACAAAGGTTATGTTACAAAGTATTGAGCTGAACTTTTGTTATTGACCAAATACTTATTTTCCACCATAATTTACAAATAAATTCTTTAAAAATCCTACAATGTGATTTCCTGGATTTTTTTTTTTCTCATTTTGTCTCTCATAGTTGAAGTGTACCTATGATGAAAATTACAGACCTCTCTCATCTTTCTAAGTAGGAGAACTTGCACAATCAGTGGCTGACTAAATACTTTTTGACCCCACTGTAGGTAGACAGACAGCAAGACAAACAGATAGAAAGACATACAGACATACAAACAAACAAAAGGACAGACAGACATGGAAAGACAGACAGACAGACTGACAGAGACAAATAGACAGAAAGGAAGACAGAAATAGGTAGACAAAAAAGAAAGACAGAAAGATAGACAGGTAGACAGAAGACAGAAAGAAAGAGAGAAAGATAGATATGTAGATAGAAAGACAAAAAGACAGAAAGAAAGACAGGTAGACAGAAAGAAAAACAGAAAGATAGGTAGACAGAAAGATAGATATATAGACAGAAAGATAAGTAGACAGAAAGACAGAAATATAGATAGGTAGACAGAAAGACAAAGATATATAGGTAGACAGAAAGACATAGGTAGACAGAAAGACAAACATAGATAGTTAGACAGAAAGAAATAAGTAGACAGAAATACAAAGACAATTAGGTAGACAGAAAGACAGATAGGAAGACAGAAAGACAAATAAGTAGACAGAAAGACAAAGACAATTAGGTAGACAGAAAGACAGATAGGAAGACAGATAGATAGTTAGACAGAAAGACAAATAAGTAGACAGAAAGACAAAGACAATTAGGTAGACAGAAAGACAGATAGGAAGACAGAAAGACAGATAGATAGGTAGACAGAAAGACAGATAGACAGGTAGACAGAAAGACAAAGACAGATAGGTAGACAGAAAGACAGATAGATAGGTAGACAAAGACAAATATAGATAGGTAGACAGAAAGACATACAGGTAGACAAAGATAGAGACAGAAAGACAGATAGATAGATACGTAGACAGACAGAAAGAAAGACAGAAATATGGATAGGTAAACAGTCAGACAGACAGATGAACAGATCTCTCACTGACTTTAGTAAAAGCTGAGATGTATAAATGAAGGATGATAATACACCAGTACATCAAAATTCAATTAAACACTTTGTGAGCGGATTCAATTCCCCTTGTTCATCTCCTTGTAGGGAAGCAGAGAATCTACTGCAACAAGTACTTTAACCCTTTATCCCTGCTGTCCTTGTTCAATCTCAGAGCTACACTGTAAAAAATAATATGGTCAAAAAGTCATGATAGCATTACTCTTTCATTTACTTTATAACCCATCAACCTGAGTAAAGCATCAACATGACGTGACTGTTCTTCAATTCACACATCATTTAAAAAAATCTGCACACAGCAAACTACAATTTTTATGACAGTGTGATTAAAGGCAAGTGTATTTTTATAAAACTTATTAAATGTACAGACCATAGAAACATAAGTCCGGGGCTGGTTTGTTTTAATATATATGCAGAGCCAAATACTACCACAAGCATTTTACATTTAATTCAGAGAGCTGTAATTAATTCCAAATAAATTACCTGGAACTAGTTACTTACTAAACATGCTTAGCTCAGGAAATAAATCATATGAAGCATTTCAACCAGGTAAAACCACACCTACTATGAAGTGTAGTGGTGGAAGAATTACGTTATACATTATGGGTAAGGCCCTACCTAATTCACGGCCATGAAAATCGCATCACGGACTGTGAAATGAGCCCATTCCCATGTAATATGCAATTTGCTCTGAAATTCAAAATTTAAGGTTTGTTTTAGCGATTTAACATTTTTCATTCTCGTAGTGTATGAAATATGAGACACAATATGCAATATGAGGCGGTCCTAGCAATCATACAGCAGTTAAGTTAGTGTAACAGACTTTCTGTGGTGTAGTGTTCTGACAATGTTTGTGTTTATATATTGAGTGCATTTTGTCCTTTTGGGGATTCTATAATTAATGGAAATGTGTGCTTCTCTACACATATGATCATCACTGGGCTGCGCATCAAAAAAAACCAAGCCAGTAATGTATTATGCTCCTGATAATTTGTCTATGTACAGTTTATTTCTTACTTCGTAAACTTTAGAGCAAACTCTAAAGACGCTCGATTACATTAGCAGTCGGTTAGACAAATTACCCAAGATGTCGAAGTCTAAAGCAGCTAAAAACACTAATCAGGTAACGGAGTTTGGAAAACTCCAAACCAATCATGTGGATGCGAGGGGGGTCGAAACACAGACGAGAATTTTCATGAGACCGTCGCTGGATGTTCTAGATTTCCATTCAGCTATTAAGGTGGGCTGTGTATCGTAGCTTCCATTTCTTCTATCATTCAATTTATGAGTGATTATTAATGACTGTCGTGAAATGTGGCACTTTTGTTCAAAAATACATAAAATCTGCGATTTAAGAAAAAAAACAAAAAAACTAAAACAAAACAAGGTCCATGCATTTAAGCACATTATCCCATGAATTAAGTAGGGCCCTAATTAAGGGGTGGCTATTCAGCAGTATGGCCTGGTAGTCTGGTCAGGATTTCTAGAAAAATAAAGTCCAGAGTAAAAAAAGATGCTGAATAAAAACTTGCTCCCCTCAGCCAGAAGAACTAAAAAACATTCCCACCAAAGAAACACTAGAATGATCTGTAATGAAGAAAACTGATGTGCTCGAATGACCAAGTCAAAGTGTTGATCCTAACCCCATAAAACAGAGTAGACTGCAGGCCACATACAAGGCAGCAATCAATCACATGGCAGCAGTCACTCAGCCCTTCCCTTACACACCACTGGACAAACAGCTAATCCACCTACTGAAAAGGTAGATCACTTTTCAGAAGAAGTAAACAGAGAGAACTGAGAGCAGTTACAACAGTACAGATCCAGCTGAATGGAGCTTGTTATGTGCTGGCTGAGCAGCAGTAGGCGGGAGGGAAGGAATAGTGCAGGGGATTTAGACTGGAAAAAGCACACTGTCAGATATGATCAGCCTGGCTGAGCTCATGCACAAAGCCCATCAGCAGCTGCCGTAGGGCACAGAGTGTGGGCACGACCACCTTCCTGTCACCTCTCCTATCAGTCCTCTTTCTCCACCCCCAACCCCAAATAAGCTGCCTGCACTGTTTCTGCTCCTCATGTGTGAAGGTGGCTCTATTTGATCTGACCGAGGCTCAGTACGGGTCTGTGCTGCTGATGTATGTTAGTAACAGCTGATTTGGCACTGAGAATGTCAGAGGCTCAGTTGGTAGAAACAAAAGACATACATCTTCATATACAAGCTTTACAGATGCTGTCATGCATTATGAAGACATATTGTTTATCTGATTATACTACATTATTCAGTTTTACACTCACATGGCATCAGAAATCCCTTCAAATCCCTAAGGAAATAAGGACTTCCTTTATTATGCCTTAGTTAGCATGTATTTGTTTTTCTCGTGTTTCTCTCTCACATTTACACATAACTAGGCTGTTTGATCACAAAATAAATAAACAAACAAATGAATAACTAACTAAATAAATAAATAAATGAATGAATAAATAAATAAATATTAATTAATTAACAAATAAAGAATTAACTAAATAAATATGTTAATAAATCAATAAATAAATAATAAAAAAAAATTAACAAATGAACCAACTACATAAATAAATAAAGAACTAATTAACTACATAAATAAATAAAGAACTAATTAACTACATAAATTAATAAATGAATTATAAAGCACTAAATAAATAAAGTAAATAAATAAATAATAAAGAACTAAATACATAAAAATAAATAACAAATGATAAAATAAATGAATCATAAATAAATAAATATTAATTACTTAACAAATAAAGAACTAACTAAATAAATATGTTAATAAATAAAAAAAAATAATACTAAAAAAGAATAATTAATTAGCAAATGAAGAACTAACTACATAAATAAAAAAGAACTAACTACATAAATAAAAAAATTAATAAAGCACTACATAAATAAAGAAGTAAATAAATAAATAATGAAGAACTAAAAAATGAACAAATGATAAACTAAATGAATAACAAATAAATAAATATGAATTAATTAACAAATAAAGAACTAACTAACTAAATATGTTAATAAATCAATAAATAAATAACAAAAAAAAAAAATTAATTAACAAATGAAAAACTAACTACACAAATATGTTAATAAATCAATAAATAATAAAAATAATAATTAATTAACAAATGGAAGAACTAACTACATAAAAAAACTAAAGAACTAATTAACTACATAAATAAACAAATGAATATATAAAAAAATAAGTAAATACAAAAATAATTAAGAATTAAATAAATAAAAGAATTATTAACAAATGATAAACTAAATAAATAATAAATAAATAAATTAGGAACTAAATAAATGATAAGATAAATGACAATTTTTTATTTTTATTACTGGTTACATTTTCTATTATTACTGTCACTGTTAATATTTGTTACTGTTGTTATTACTTGCACTGTTTTCCTAAAAATTGTTTGTATATCTGTATTTTTTTATATATTATATTTTTTATTGTTACTATTTTCTTCTTTTTAATTATTTTTTTCTAAATATGTAACTAAGCTTTGGCAATACAAATGTTCATATTTGTCATGCCAATAAAACTTCGTTTGAGTTGTTAAAAGTATCCGCTTTGGTTTGGTTAAATATTTCACTGTGTGTGGTATCACTAGTTTTCGATGTTCTTTGTGGTGCATGGAGCACTTTGTTTGTATGTGTTTAATTGTTTTAGGTATTTTATAGTGGTCACAGATCCAGGGGCACTCTTCTCTCACCAGATGTGTATATGTTAGGCAAGTGTGTCCAATGTGAATTATTTATTTATTTATTTTCTTATTAATGAAAAAAATGAATTAATTATTATAGGCTGTGATTAGTGGTTTTATGTCTGATGGGTGGATTTGCATATAGAATATGCTTTATATGGAATAATAAAAATATGGAATATTTGTCAGATAAACACTCACTAACAATTTGTACATTAGCCAAATCAATTTTGAAAATTGCAAAATTGATGGCAGAACATTGGAGCTAACTCAGTTTTACTACTTACAATTGGTAATGAATACAATGCAAGCGACTGAGAGGAATTATTAAGTGAATTAAAGTATGAATATTTTTAAATTGTACTAAATTACAGTAATGAAGCACTTTAATAGAGTTCTGAGAATCCGGGCACACACTTCATATTGCAGACTAAATCAAATCCGTTTTAGAGTGGCTTTTAGGATTTCTGATGTCATATGGAAATGCATCCTGACAGAATCATGGTGGTAACGTCCACTTAAGTGGGGCCTCCATACAGACACAGCGCTGCTCCTAACTGCTGAGTACAAACAGGGGAGAGTTGGGTTAGTCCCAATGTATAAACACCAAATCAGCCTCGAGCACAAGCTGAACCAGCAAAGGCACAGGGAGGGTTGTTATTTAAACAATTATAAAGCATATGGCATCTAGTATGGTATAACAAGGCCAATGTGTCTCAAGGTACATAACCATTTTAATGCTAGTGTTGAGGTACATGTGTCACAATACACAATACATCAAACCCTTCTTTGTATGAGGCTGCATAGTCACAGATCAGTCAGATTGCCAATGTTAACTTCAGTCTACCATTGAAAAGACCTGCATGAAAACACATGCATTAAAATAGACTGGAATTGGATGCTAGTTTTCGTTTAAGTAAATCGTCTTTTGAAGACGGCGAGAACCTCAGCTGTTTGAACAAAAGGGGAAATGCATTGCACCTGGATGCTAGTACATAGAACATCCTTGATGCCTTTCTTCCTTGATGTGTGAATCAAGATGTGCTCAAAAGTTACGAGGTTTAGAAAAAAGGTTTGGTAAGGGCTTTGGGGTAGGTCAGGGCTGCACTGTTCTGTCACTGGAGGCAAGCATCACTGCTTTCAGTTAAATGTGAGCAGCTAGAAGCCAGTGAAGAAAGTGCAGCAGTGGGTAATGTGGCAGCACTTGGGCTGATTGAAAACCAAGCATGCACAAAAAGACCTGCCAGGAGGGAGTTGCAGTAGTCCAGCCTCGAAATTACAAGAAACTGGACATGATTCTGGGTGGCTTTCACACAGAGCTATGGCTTTATATTTATATTTGAGGAAGAACTACCATGATTGGATCAGGCCAGCAACATGTAGCAAAAAAAAAAAAACGAGCTGAGAGAGAACAGCAGCAAGGTTTCATATATTTTAGATGTTCTAATCCAAGCATGGAGATCTTGGCATAAAGATATATACCATATTATAAATATTGCATATGTACACTGATTAGCCAAAACATTAAAACCACCTCCTTGTTTCTACACTCACTGTCCATTTTATCAGCTCCACTTACCATATAGAAGCACTTTGTAGTTCTACAATTACTGACTGTAGTCCATCTGTTTCTCTGCATGCTTTGTTAGCCCCCTTTCATGCTGTTCTTCAATGGCCAGGACCCCCACAGGACCACCACAGAGCAGGTATTATTTAGGTGGTGGATCATTCTCAGCACTGCAGTGACACTGACATGGTGGTGGTGTGTTAGTGTGTGTTGTGCTGGTATGAGTGGATCAGAAACAGCAGCACTGCTGGAGTTTTTAAATACCCTGTCCACTCACTGTCCACTCTATTAGACACTCCTACCTAGTTGGTCCACCTTGTAGATGTAAAGTCAGAGACGATCGCTCATCTATTGCTGCTGTTTGAGTTGGTCATCTTCTAGACCAGGGGTCAGCAACCTATGGCACGCGTGCCAAAGCTGGCACTTGAAGCACGTTTGTCTGGCACTCTGATTGGTAAGAGTAAAAAAAAATGTATTTCATGCTTAGTTGGATCCGTCCTTACCCCCTTTGCCATAAGCTCACTCCCGACACCTTGATTAACCTTAACAACCATAAATTACTCCACCTTAACCGCCTCCACCTATGGCCAGTTAAGGTTGAGTAATTTATGCTAGTTAAGGTTAATCAAGGTGTCAAAAGTGAGTCAGCTTTCAGTTTCGTGCAAAACTTGGTATAGCATAGCTGCTAAACGCCCCAAAGTGGATGTTCGTTCAATTCAACAAGACCTCAAGTGTGCACTGCCATTTTGAGACAAAGCACCAAAGCTCATTTAAGGATGATGCTGACAAAATGGAATCAATCAAACGAGCAATTTCAAGGTACAAGAAACAGACAAGTGTTCTTCAGAAATTTAAGCCAGTAAGTTCACCTCATACACACCACAGATGGATCATCTTTGCAGAGAGTCAGGGACAAGGATCACACTGACATGTAAGACTAATTAACTGATTAATTGGTTTATGTCACATACATAGCAACAGTTTGTGTTATATGACGTATTCCATGGCACACTTAGTACTTCATCTTCAACCTATTTTTTTCAATCGGCACAGAGTACAAAAAAGGTTGCTGACCCCTGTTCTAGACCTTCAACAGTGGTCACACGAGGCACTGTTGGCTGGATAAATTTTTGGTTGGTGAACTATTCTCAGTCCAGCAGTGACAGTGAGGTGTTTAAAAACTCCATCAGTGCTGCTGTTGCCTTATCCACTCATACCAGCACAACACACACTAACACACACTAACACACCACCACCATTGTGTCACTGCAGTGCTGAGAATGACCCCCCACTCAAATAATACCTGCTCTGTGGTGGTCCTGTGGGGGTTCTGACCATTGAAGAACAGGGTGAAAGCAGGCTAAAAAGGTATGTAGAGAAACAGATGGACTACAGTCAGTAATTGTAGAACTACAAAGTGCTTCTATATGGTAAGTGGAGCTTATAAAATGGACAATGAGGTGGTTTTAATGTTATGGTTGATCGGTATATATGGAGTGGAAAGTCGATAATATTGGAAATATTGAAGCTATAATATTTTGAAACATTTAACAATAAAGCAGGGAATCATGACTGGGTTTTAAAAAATGTGAAAGTTTGAAAGCAACGATGGGTCGTGGCTCACCACTTTGTACCAAACTTCAGAGAGAATTCAAAATGTTTAAGAACAAAATTTCTGAGCGCATTATTGCAAATAATTTAGGTCTATGGGAAGAAGGCAAGATGTTCTGCTGGAAAACCTTGGGTCCTGCCATCCATGTGGATGTTACTTTGACACGTACCACCTACCTAAGCATTGTTGCAGACCATGTACACCCATAATAATAATAATAATTTTAATAATAATAATAATAATAATAGCAGGGGTGTCTCAATACTTTTGTCTATTTAGTGTATTTTATATGAAATTTGAACAAGAGTGTCTAACTATTTGCATAAGGCTGTATTTTATTATATATGTATTGTGATTTGACAATGTTTGGATATATTATATATTAGATATATTAAAATCTATAAAAAAGTACAAAAGAAATATGACTCGGTGCAGCACAAAATAAGCTAAAATTATAAGAAATATGAGTATTTACATGGTAAAACAATACGGATATACACAAATATCCATAAATGGTTGAATGAGTGCAAACAGAACAGTGTAACCGGTATCTTATCACAGTAGAGACAGATAATAATAATAATAATAATAAAAAAAATAATAATAATAACAGTAATAATAATAATAACAGTAATAATAATAATAACAGTAATAATAGTAATAATTATAATAATAACAGTAATAATAATAATAATAACAATAATATAACAGTAATAATAATAATAATAATAATAATAATAAAAGTAATAATAATAATAATAATAATAATAACAATAATAGTAACAATAATAATAACAGTAGTAGTAGTAGTAATAATAATAATAATAATATAATAACAGTATTAATAATAATAACAATAATAAGAATAATAACAATAATAACAGTAATAATAATAATAATAACAGTAATAATAACAATAATAACAATATTAGTATTAATTAAGTATTAAAGTATTATTATTGTTGTTGTTATTATTATTGCACAAATAGTATATATTTATGTTCACAGCTTGGTTTGCTGTCTTCAGCAACTATGGATGTGTGAGTGTGTATAAGCTGCTCTGATTGGCTGTCCATAATAGCAGTCCAGCAAGCTAACTGATATTAGCTACATTAGCTTGCATTAGTATGAAGTTAGAATAAAGAGACTTTAAATAAGCAAACATCTACCATTTTTGGTTGTATCCTAAATCACATACAGCTGTTCTATATAGTGTGTTAGGTATGCAAGTATTCTGAAAGTATAAATTTTGAAATTTGAGACAGAGCCACTAATGCTAACATATACAGTATATTAAATTGTACTGAGTGACAGCACAGTGCTAACAGGCTGGCTAATTAGCCATATTCTTCTGTAATCACTGATACATTAAGACACTGAGACATTGTCATCACCATCATCCGTTATATGACTGTTTAAAGTAATTTAACCCAAATCTAATAAGAAAAGTTCTGTTTTCTCTCATACAGGTTTCGGCAGGAACAAGCTGATGGTCAGGTGTCCATATACTTTTGGCTATATAGTGTATGAACGTAAGATGTATTTCTACATAATTGGGCACAATAATAATGTATCCATTTATTGTATTTTATATGAAATTTGACCAAGAGTGTCCAAATAAGGCTGTATTTTATTATATATGTATTGTGATTTGGTGATGCATTTTTTTCTCTTTTTATCAGTCTTACTTTGTTCTAAAAATAAACATATAGGAAGATAAACCTTCTTCAGTAAAATTGGACCCTCATAGAAAGCCACTTTTCATCCACCCCCATGATTTTGAGCAATCTACCCTGCTAAGAGCCAATAGTTCTTTGAGTCTTAAATCAGCAATCAATAATCTGACTAGAGGCCCTTCAGCACTTCCTTTTTACCCTAATCCTAAAATCCAGAATCAAAGCGAAACACGAGGTGTTTCCCTAATCCTCCTTTTCACGGCACTCAGAACGCTGGTGGAGAAACAGAAGGAGCAATGCTGGACAGTGCTGAATAAATAGAAGATACAATCTGGCGTGTAAATATCACCAGCAAAAAACCTGGTCTGAAATATCGGTGCTTTTGGGAACAAAAATACTAAAATCCCCTGGACCATCTACAGCTTTGTTTTGCTCCCAAACCAGAACTGTGGCACTGCTGAGAAAGCTAGACGGGTTATTTCATTTAAGAACCTTATCCCATGTAGACGTTCCACTTCCCCTACACAAGCACAATTGGGAACAGCACAGTCTTTAAGCGTATCCAACCTCAGAGTGTCGCTGAAAACTAAAAATAAGTGCCTGAATCTCAGGACACCTTTCAAAAAATTGCTGACTGTTCATGACTGACATTCCCATTTCCAGTTTATAAAGGCGGCTTATTTGATCGTTTTGCTGACTGCTGAGTTACTCAGGTGTCACACCTTAATGTTTTGTCCCCCGCTCACTGAATTTCTTAATTAGGCAATTCTCTCCGGATGTGAACTTGGCTTAAGGTAATTATGGTAGGAATGTGGGGTTCTTAATGTGGTATAATAAAAGCTCAAAACCCATAAACGAACTAGAGCTGCTGTGATATATTTTGTAGGAGGCTCAACATAGGGCTTGTAAAAGTCAGATAAAACAAGTTAGCTTTATGTTATCACTTGCTTTTATTGATCCACTCATCCAACCATCCAACCATCCATCCAACCATCCATCCACCCCTCCCGCCCGCTCATCCATCCATCCACCCGCCCATCCATCTGCCCATCCATACAACTATCCATCCATCCAACTATCCATCCATCCAACTATCCAACTATCCATCCAGCCATACGGCATCCATCCATCCAGCCATACGGCATCCATCCATCCATCCCATCCATCCATCCATCCATCCATCCATCCATCCATCCATACATCCATACATCCATACATCCATACATCCATTCGCACATCCATCCATTCATCCCATCCATCCATGCTATTTATTTTTGTATCTCTGTATTTAATTTTGTATCTCTGCATTTATTTTTAAATCTGTATTTATTTTTGTATCTCTGTATTTATTTTAAAATCCCTGTATTTATTTTTGTATCTCTGTATTTATTTTTGTACCTCTGTATTTACTTAATTTTGTATGTCTGTATTTATTTATTTTTGTATGTCTGTATTTATTTATTTTTGAATCTCTGTATTTATTTTTGTATCTATGTATTTATTTATTTTTGTATCTCTTTATTTATTTTTGTATCTCTGTATTTATTTTTGTATCTATGTATTTATTTATTTTTGTATCCCTGTATTTATTTTTGTATCTCTGTATTTATTTTTGTATCTATGTATTTATTTATTTTTGTATCTCTTTATTTATTTTAAAATCTCTGTATTTATTTTTGTATCTCTGTATTTATTTTAAAATCTCTGTATTTATTTTTGTATCTCTGTATTTATTTTAAAATCTCTGTATTTATTTTTGTATCTCTGTATTTATTTTTGTACCTCTGTATTTACTTATTTTTGTATGTCTGTATTTATTTATTTTTGAATCTATGTATTTATTTATTTTTGTATATCTGTATTTATTGTTGTATCTCTGTATTTATTTTTGTATCTCTTTATTTATTTCTGATCCCATTTTTTTATTTATTTTTGTATCTATGTATTTATTTATTTTTGTATCTATGTATTTATTTATTTTTGTATCTCTGTATTTATTTTTGTATCTATGTATTTATTAATTTTTGTATCTCTGTATTTATTTTTGTATCTATGTATTTATTTATTTTTGTATCTATGTATTGATTTGTGTATCTATGTATTTATTTTTGTATCTCTGTATTTATTTTTGTATCTATGTATTTATTTTTGTATCTCTGTATTTATTTTAAAATCTCTGTATTTATTTTAGTATCTCTGCATTTATTTTTAAATCTGTATTTATTTTTGTATCTCTGTATTTATTTTAAAATCCCTGTATTTATTTTTGTACCTCTGTATTTACTTAATTTTGTATGTCTGTATTTATTTATTTTTGTATGTCTGTATTTATTTATTTTTGAATCTCTGTATTTATTTTTAAATCTATGTATTTATTTTTGTTTCCATATTTTTATTTTTGTATCTTTGTATTTATTTTTGTATCTCTGTATTTATTTTTGTATATCTGTATTTATTTCTGATCCCATTTTGTTATTTATTTTTGTATCTATGTATTTATTTTTGTATCTCTGTATTTATTTTTGTATCTATGTATTTATTTATTTTTGTATCTCTTTATTTATTTTTGTATCTATGTATTTATTTTTGTATCTCTGTATTTAATTTTGTATCTCTGTATTTATTTTAAAATCTCTGTATTTATTTTTGTATCTCTGTATTTATTTTAAAATCTCTGTATTTATTTTTGTATCTCTGTATTTATTTTAAAATCTCTGTATTTATTTTTGTATCTCTGTATTTATTTTTGTACCTCTGTATTTACTTATTTTTGTATGTCTGTATTTATTTATTTTTGAATCTATGTATTTATTTATTTTTGTATATCTGTATTTATTTTTGTATCTATGTATTTATTTTTGTATCTCTGTATTTAATTTTGTATCTCTGTATTTAATTTTGTATCTCTGTATTTATTTTAAAATCTCTGTATTTATTGTTGTATCTCTGTATTTATTTTTGTATCTCTTTATTTATTTCTGATCCCATTTTTTTATTTATTTTTGTATCTATGTATTTATTTATTTTTGTATCTCTGTATTTATTTTTGTATCTATGTATTTATTAATTTTTGTATCTCTGTATTTATTTTTGTATCTATGTATTTATTAATTTTTGTATCTCTGTATTTATTTTTGTATCTACAGTGTATCACAAAAGTGAGTACACCCCTCACATTTCTGCAGATATTTAAGTATATCTTTTCATGGGACAACACTGACAAAATGACACTTTGACACAATGAAAAGTAGTCTGTGTGCAGCTTATATAACAGTGTAAATTTATTCTTCCCTCAAAATAACTCAAAATACAGCCATTAATGTCTAAACCACCGGCAACAAAAGTGAGTACACACCTAAGAGACTACACCCCTAAATGTCCAAATTGAGCACTGCTTGTCATTTTCCATCCAAAATGTCATGTGATTTGTTAGTGTTACTAGGTCTCAGGTGTGCATAGGGAGCAGTTGTGTTCAATTTAGTAGTACAGCTCTCACACTCTCTCATACTGGTCACTGAAAGTTCCAACATGGCACCTCATGGCAAAGAACTCTCTGAGGATCTTAAAAGACGAATTGTTGCGCTACATGAAGATGGCCAAGGCTACAAGAAGATTGCCAACACCCTGAAACTGAGCTGCAGCACAGTGGCCAAGATCATCCAGCGTTTTAAAAGAGCAGGGTCCACTCAGAACAGACCTCGCGTTGGTCGTCCAAAGAAGCTGAGTGCACGTGCTCAGCGTCACATCCAACTGCTGTCTTTTAAAGATAGGCGCAGGAGTGCTGTCAGCATTGCTGCAGAGATTGAAAAGGTGGGGGGTCAGCCTGTCAGTGCTCAGACCATACGCCGCACACTACATCAAATTGGTCTGCATGGCTGTCACCCCAGAAGGAAGCCTCTTCTGAAGTCTCTACACAAGAAAGCCCGCAAACAGTTTGCTGAAGACATGTCAACAAAGGACATGGATTACTGGAACCATGTCCTATGGTCTGATGAGACCAAGATTAATTTGTTTGGTTCAGATGGTCTCAAGCATGTGTGGCGGCAATCAGGTGAGGAGTACAAAGATAAGTGTGTCATGCCTACAGTCAAGCATGGTGGTGGGAATGCCATGGTCTGGGGCTGCATGAGTGCAGCAGGTGTTGGGGAGTTACATTTCATTGAGGGACACATGAACTCCAATATGTACTGTGAAATACTGAAGCAGAGCATGATCCCCTCCCTCCGGAAACTGGGTCGCAGGGCAGTGTTCCAGCATGATAATGACCCCAAACACACCTCTAAGACGACCACTGCTTTATTGAAGAGGCTGAGGGTAAAGGTGATGGACTGGCCAAGCATGTCTCCAGACCTAAACCCAATAGAACATCTTTGGGGCATCCTCAAGCGGAAGGTGAAGGAGCGCAAAGTCTCGAATATCCGCCAGCTCCGTGATGTCGTCATGGAGGAGTGGAAAAGCATTCCAGTGGCAACCTGTGAAGCTCTGGTAAACTCCATGCCCAGGAGAGTTAAGGCAGTTCTGGGAAATAATGGTGGCCACACAAAATATTGACACTTCAGGAACTTTCACTAAGGGGTGTACTCACTTTTGTTGCCGGTGGTTTAGACATTAATGGCTGTATATTGAGTTATTTTGAGGGAAGAATAAATTTACACTGTTATATAAGCTGCACACAGACTACTTTTCATTGTGTCAAAGTGTCATTTTGTCAGTGTTGTCCCATGAAAAGATATACTTAAATATCTGCAGAAATGTGAGGGGTGTACTCACTTTTGTGATACACTGTATGTATTTATTTATTTTTGTATCTATGTATTTATTTGTGTATCTATGTATTTATTTTTGTATCTCTGTATTTATTTTTGTATCTATGTATTTATTTTTGTATCTCTGTATTTATTTCTGATCCCATTTTTTTATTTATTTTTGTATCTATGTATTTATTTTTGTATCTCTGAATTTATTTTTGGATCTATGTATTTATTTTTGGATCTTTGTATTTATTTATTTTTGTATTTGTCTATTTTAGTATATCTATTTATTTTTGATCCCATGTTTTTATTTATTTTTGTATCTTTGCATTTATTTATTTTTGTATCTGTCTATTAATTTTTGTATCTTTGTATTTATTTTTGTATCTCTGTATTTATTTTAAAATCTCTGTATTTATTGTTGTATCTCTGTATTTATTTTAGTACCTCTGTATTTATTTATTTTGTATCTCTGTATTTATTTCTTACGGAAGCGTATTGCTGCCACACAGTTAAAAAAAAAATACCGTCAGTATGTCGTTATAACGAGAAAGGATGTCGTTATAACGAGAAAAGGATGTCGTTATAACGAGAAAAGGATGTCGTTAAAACGAGAAAAGGATGTCGTTATAACGAGAAAAGTTCATTACCTCAAATGCTGCACAGCTGATGGAGCGTATCTGCTGATGGAGAGACAGTTTGCACACATGCATGATGCTGTAACTTGTGTAACCTTACAGCTTGTGGTGCCGATCAAGATTCTCCTTTAGGATCTAAACTTGGTTTAATATTCAACATTTGTCTGACATTCGGCATTCCGATCTAAATAAGTGCTTCAAAAAACACCTAAGACCTTCTTATTTGATGATTTCTTACACAAATGAAAATAGTCAACATACTACAAAAACAAGTTTATCTAAAGAAAGGTTATAATGAAACCGTTTATCCAGCTCCCACTTCATGTAACGAGTTAGGGACCGTCATAAAACTAACTGAGAAACGTAGGAAACATTTACTCTGCACTTATCCACACTAATAAATCCATTTAAATCTGGTATGATTTGTATTTTTGGAAATATAATTTGTATATTTGAAATATAAATTTATTACAGATTTATTTATCTTTATTTAAATGTAATGTAAAATAAATACCATGTTATTTCAAAAAATAAGGTTTTTGTAGTAGGTGAGAAACATTGATGTGTTTTTGTAAAAACTGTTTGACATTAATTCATCAAATCATACCAGATTTAAATGGATTTATTAGTGTGGATAAGTGCATGTTTCCTACGTTTCTCAGTTAGTTTTATGACGGTCCCTAACTCGTTACATGAAGTGGGAGCTGGATAAACGGTTTCATTATAACCTTTCTTTAGATAAATAGACGTAATCTTAAATTGAACATAAACTTGTTTTTGTAGTATGTTGACTATTTTCATTTGTGTAAGAAATCATCAAATAAGAAGGTCTTAGGTGTTTTTTGAAGCACTTATTTAGATCGGAATGCCGAATGTCAGACAAATGTTGAATATTAAACCTAGTTTAGATCCTAAAGGAGAATCTTGATCGGCACCACAAGCTGTAAGGTTACACAAGTTACAGCATCATGCATGTGTGCAAACTGTCTCTCCATCAGCAGATACGCTCCATCAGCTGTGCAGCATTTGAGGTAATGAACTTTTCTCGTTAAAACGACATCCTTTTCTCGTTATAACGACATACTGACGGTATTTTTTTTTTATCTGTGTGGCAGCAATACGCTTCCGTAATTTCTGATCCCATTTTTTTTATTTATTTTTGTATCTATGTATTTATTTATTTTTGTATCTCTCTATTTTTGTATCTCTGTACTTATTATTAGATATATGTATTTATTTTTGTATCTATGTATTTATTTTTGTATTAATGTATTTATTTTTGTATCTATGTATTTATTTTTGTATCTATGTATTTATTTTTGTATCTATGTATTTATTTTTGGATCTATGTATTTATTTTTGTATCTCTGTATTTATTTTTGAATCTATGTATTTATTTTTGTATCTATCTATTAATTTTTGTATCTTTGTATTTATTTTTGTATCTCTGTATTTATTTATTTTTGGATCTATGTACTTATTCATTTTTGTATCTATGTGTTTATTTATTTTTGGATCTACGTATTTATTTATTTTTGTATGTATGTGTTTATTTTTGTATCTCTGTATTTATTTATTTTTGTATCTATGTATTCATTTTTGTATGTATTTATTTTTGTATCTATGTATTTATTTTTGTATCTCTGTAATTATTGTTGGATCTATGTATTTATTTATTGTTGTATATATGTATTTATTTATTTTTGGATCTATGTATTTATTTATTGTTGTATATATGTATTTATTTATTTTTGGATCTATGTATTTATTTATTTTTGTATCTATGTATTTATTTATTGTTGTATATATGTATTTATTTATTTTTGTATCTATGTATTCATTTATTTTCGTATCTATGTATTTATTTTTGTAAATATGTATTTATTTTTGGATCTATATATTTATTTTTGTATCTCTGTATTTATTTTTGTATCTATGTATTCATTTATTTTTGTATCTATGTATTTATTTATTTTTGTATCTATGTATTTATTCATTTTTGTATCTATGTATTTATTTATTTTTGTATCTTTGTATTTATTTATTTTTGTATCTGTGTATTTATTTTTGTATCTATGTATTTATTTTTGTTTCCATATTTTTATTTTTGTATCTCTGTATTTATTTTCGTATCTATGTATTTATTTTTGTATCTATGTATTTATTTTTTTTGTATCTATGTATTTATTTATTTTTGTATCTATGTATTCATTTATTTTTGTATCTATGTATTTATTTTTGTATCTATGTATTTATTTTTGTTTCCGTATTTTTATTTTTGTATCTCTGTATTTATTTTTGTATCTATGTATTTATTTTTGTATCTATGTATTTATTTTTGTTTCCGTATTTTTATTTTTGTATCTCTGTATTTATTTTCGTATCTCTGTATTTATTTTTGTATCTCTGTATTTATTTTTGAATCTATGTATTCATGTTTTTTTGTATCTATTTTTGTATCTATGTATTTATTTTTGTATCTATGTATTTATTTTTGTACCTCTGTATTTATTTTTGTACCTCTGTATTTATTTTTGTATCTCTGTATTTATTTATTTTTGTATGTACTGTATTTATTTATTTTTGTATGTACTGTATGTATTTATTTTTGTATCTCTGTATTTACTTTTTATCTATGTATTTATTTGTTTTTGTATCTATGTTTTTATTTTTTTATCTGTATTTATTTTTTTTGTATCTATGTATTTATTTTTTTTGTATCTATGTATGTACCTATGTATGTATATAATTTTGTATTTGTATGTACAGTGTATCACAAAAGTGAGTACACCCCTCACATTTCTGCAAATATTTTATTATATCTTTTCATGGGACAACACTATAGAAATAAAACTTGGATATAACTTAGAGTAGTCAGTGTACAACTTGTATAGCAGTGTAGATTTACTGTCTTCTGAAAATAACTCAACACACAGCCATTAATGTCTAAATGGCTGGCAACATAAGTGAGTACACCCCACAGTGAACATGTCCAAATTGTGCCCAAAGTGTCAATATTTTGTGTGACCACCATTATTATCCAGCACTGCCTTAACCCTCCTGGGCATGGAATTCACCAGAGCTGCACAGGTTGCTACTGGAATCCTCTTCCACTCCTCCATGATGACATCACGGAGCTGGTGGATGTTAGACACCTTGAACTCCTCCACCTTCCACTTGAGGATGCGCCACAGGTGCTCAATTGGGTTTAGTCCATCACCTTTACCTTCAGCTTCCTCAGCAAGGCAGTTGTCATCTTGGAGGTTGTGTTTGGGGTCGTTATCCTGTTGGAAAACTGCCATGAGGCCCAGTTTTCGAAGGGAGGGGATCATGCTCTGTTTCAGAATGTCACAGTACATGTTAGAATTCATGTTTCCCTCAATGAACTGCAGCTCCCCAGTGCCAGCAACACTCATGCAGCCCAAGACCATGATGCTACCACCACCATGCTTGACTGTAGGCAAGATACAGTTGTCTTGGTACTTCTCACCAGGGCGCCGCCACACATGCTGGACACCATCTGAGCCAAACAAGTTTATCTTGGTCTCGTCAGACCACAGGGCATTCCAGTAATCCATGTTCTTGGACTGCCTGTCTTCAGCAAACTGTTTGCGGGCTTTCTTGTGCGTCAGCTTCCTTCTGGGATGACGACCATGCAGACCGAGTTGATGCAGTGTGCGGCGTATGGTCTGAGCACTGACAGGCTGACCTCCCACGTCTTCAACCTCTGCAGCAATGCTGGCAGCACTCATGTGTCTATTGTTTAAAGCCAACCTCTGGATATGACGCCGAACACGTGGACTCAACTTCTTTGGTCGACCCTGGCGAAGCCTGTTCTGAGTGGAACCTGTCCTGGAAAACCGCTGTATGACCTTGGCCACCATGCTGTAGCTCAGTTTCAGGGTGTTAGCAATCTTCTTATAGCCCAGGCCATCTTTGTAGAGAGCAACAATTCTATTTCTCACATCCTCAGAGAGTTCTTTGCCATGAGGTGCCATGTTGAATATCCAGTGGCCAGTATGAGAGAATTGTACCCAAAACACCAAATTTAACAGCCCTGCTCCCCATTTACACCTGGGACCTTGACACATGACACCAGGAAGGGACAACGACACATTTGGGCACAATTTGGACATGTTCACTGTGGGGTGTACTCACTTATGTTGCCAGCTATTTAGACATTAATGGCTGTATGTTGAGTTATTTTCAGAAGACAGTAAATCTACACTGCTATACAAGCTGTACACTGACTACTCTAAGTTATATCCAAGTTTCATGTCTATAGTGTTGTCCCATGAAAAGATATAATGAAATATTTGCAGAAATGTGAGGGGTGTACTCACTTTTGTGATACACTGTATGTATGCATGTACAGTGTATCACAAAAGTGAGTACACCCCTCACATTTCTGCAGATATTTAAGTATATCTTTTCATGGGACAACACTGACAAAATGACACTTTGACACAATGAAAAGTAGTCTGTGTGCAGCTTATATAACAGTGTAAATTTATTCTTCCCTCAAAATAACTCAATATACAGCCATTAATGTCTAAACCACCGGCAACAAAAGTGAGTACACCCCTTAGTGAAAGTTCCTGAAGTGTCAATATTTTGTGTGGCCACCATTATTTCCCAGAACTGCCTTAACTCTCCTGGGCATGGAGTTTACCAGAGCTTCACAGGTTGCCACTGGAATGCTTTTCCACTCCTCCATGACGACATCACGGAGCTGGCGGATATTCGAGACTTTGCGCTCCTCCACCTTCCGCTTGAGGATGCCCCAAAGATGTTCTATTGGGTTTAGGTCTGGAGACATGCTTGGCCAGTCCATCACCTTTACCCTCAGCCTCTTCAATAAAGCAGTGGTCGTCTTAGAGGTGTGTTTGGGGTCATTATCATGCTGGAACACTGCCCTGCGACCCAGTTTCCGGAGGGAGGGGATCATGCTCTGCTTCAGTATTTCACAGTACATATTGGAGTTCATGTGTCCCTCAATGAAATGTAACTCCCCAACACCTGCTGCACTCATGCAGCCCCAGACCATGGCATTCCCACCACCATGCTTGACTGTAGGCATGACACACTTATCTTTGTACTCCTCACCTGATTGCCGCCACACATGCTTGAGACCATCTGAACCAAACAAATTAATCTTGGTCTCATCAGACCATAGGACATGGTTCCAGTAATCCATGTCCTTTGTTGACATGTCTTCAGCAAACTGTTTGCGGGCTTTCTTGTGTAGAGACTTCAGAAGAGGCTTCCTTCTGGGGTGACAGCCATGCAGACCAATTTGATGTAGTGTGCGGCGTATGGTCTGAGCACTGACAGGCTGACCCCCCACGTTTTCAATCTCTGCAGCAATGCTGACAGCACTCCTGCGCCTATCTTTCAAAGACAGCAGTTGGATGTGACGCTGAGCACATGCACTCAGCCTCTTTGGACGACCAACGCGAGGTCTGTTCTGAGTGGACCCTGCTCTTTTAAAACGCTGGATGATCTTGGCCACTGTGCTGCAGCTCAGTTTCAGGGTGTTGGCAATCTTCTTCTAGCCTTGGCCATCTTCATGTAGCGCAACAATTCATCTTTTAAGATCCTCAGAGAGTTCTTTGCCATGAGGTGCCATGTTGGAACTTTCAGTGACCAGTATGAGAGAGTGTGAGAGCTGTACTACTAAATTGAACACGCCTGCTCCCTATGCACACCTGAGACCTAGTAACACTAACGAGTCACATGACATTTTGGAGGGAAAATGACAAGCAGTGCTCAATTTGGACATTTAGGGGTGTAGTCTCTTAGGGGTGTACTCACTTTTGTTGCCGGTGGTTTAGACATTAATGGCTGTATATTGAGTTTTTTTGAGAGAAGAATAAATTTAAACTGTTATATAAGCTGCACACAGACTACTTTTCATTGTGTCAGTGTCATTTTGTCAGTGTTGTCCCATGAAAAGATATACTTAAATATCTGCAGAAATGTGAGGGGTGTACTCACTTTTGTGATACACTGTATTTATGAATGTACAGTATGTATGTATGGATGGATGGATGGATGGATGGATGGATGGATGGATGTATTTGTGTATATATGTATGTTTTTTGTATGTATGTATGTATATAATTTTTGTATGTATGTATGGATGGATGGATGTATTTTTGTATCTATGTATGTTTTTTGTATGTACAGTGTATCACAAAAGTGAGTACACCCCTCACATTTCTGCAAATATTTGATTATATCTTTTCATGGGACAACACTATAGACATGAAACTTGGATATAACTTAGAGTAGTCAGTGTACAGCTTGTATAGCAGTGTAGATTTACTGTCTTCTGAAAATAACTCAACACACAGCCATTAATGTCTAAATAGCTGGCAACATAAGTGAGTACACCCCACAGTGAACATGTCCAAATTGTGCCCAAATGTGTTGTTGTCCTTCCCTGGTGTCATGTGTCAAGGTCCCAGGTGTAAATGGGGAGCAGGGCTGTTAAATTAGGTGTTTTGGGTACAATTCTCTCATACTGGCCACTGGATATTCAACATGGCACCTCATGGCAAAGAACTCTCTGAGGATGTTAGAAATAGAATTGTTGCTCTCCACAAAGATGGCCTGGGCTATAAGAAGATTGCTAACACCCTGAAACTGAGCTACAGCATGGTGGCCAAGGTCATACAGCGGTTTTCCAGGACAGGTTCCACTCGGAACAGGCTTCGCCAGGGTCGACCAAAGAAGTTGAGTCCACGTGTTCGGCGTCATATCCAGAGGTTGGGTTTTAAAAAATAGACACATGAGTGCTGCCAGCATTGCTGCAGAGGTTGAAGACGTGGGAGGTCAGCCTGTCAGTGCTCAGACCATACGCCGCACACTGCATCAACTCGGTCTGCATGGTCGTCATCCCAGAAGGAAGCTGACGCACAAGAAAGCCCGCAAACAGTTTGCTGAAGACAAGCAGTCCAAGAACATGGATTACTGGAATGCCCTGTGGTCTGACGAGACCAAGATAAACTTGTTTGGCTCAGATGGTGTCCAGCATGTGTGGCGGCGCCCTGGTGAGAAGTACCAAGACAACTGTATCTTGCCTACAGTCAAGCATGGTGGTGGTAGCATCATGGTCTTGGGCTGCATGAGTGTTGCTGGCACTGGGGAGCTGCAGTTCATTGAGGGAAACATGAATTCCAACATGTACTGTGACATTCTGAAACAGAGCATGATCCCCTCCCTTCGAAAACTGGGCCTCATGGCAGTTTTCCAACAGGATAACGACCCCAAACACAACCTCCAAGATGACAACTGCCTTGCTAAGGAAGCTGAAGGTAAAGGTGATGGACTAAACCCAATTGAGCACCTGTGGCGCATCCTCAAGTGGAAGGTGGAGGAGTTCAAGGTGTCTAACATCCACCAGCTCCGTGATGTCATCATGGAGGAGTGGAAGAGGATTCCAGTAGCAACCTGTGCAGCTCTGGTGAATTCCATGCCCAGGAGGGTTAAGGCAGTGCTGGATAATAATGGTGGTCACACAAAAGATTGACACTTTGGGCACAATTTGGACATGTTCACTGTGGGGTGTACTCACTTATGTTGCCAGCTATTTAGACATTAATGGCTGTGTGTTGAGTTATTTTCAGAAGACAGTAAATCTACACTGCTATACAAGTTGTACACTGACTACTCTAAGTTATATCCAAGTTTCATGTCTATAGTGTTGTCCCATGAAAAGATATAATGAAATATTTGCAGAAATGTGAGGGGTGTACTCACTTTTGTGATACACTGTATGTACAGTGTATCACAAAAGTGAGTACACCCCTCACATTTCTGCAGATATTGAAGTATATCTTTTCATGGGACAACACTGACAAAATGACACTTTGACACAATGAAAAGTAGTCTGTGTGCAGCTTATATAACAGTGTAAATTTATTCTTCCCTCAAAATAACTAAATATACAGCCATTAATGTCTAAACCACCGGCAACAAAAGTGAGTACACCCCTAAGAGACTACACCCCTAAATGTCCAAATTGAGCACTGCTTGTCATTTTCCCTCCAAAATGTCATGTGATTTGTTAGTGTTACTAGGTCTCAGGTGTGCATAGGGAGCAGGTGTGTTCAATTTAGTAGTACAGCTCTCACACTCTCTCATACTGGTCACTGAAAGTTCCAACATGGCACCTCATGGCAAAGAACTCTCTGAGGATCTTAAAAGACGAATTGTTGCGCTACATGAAGATGGCCAAGGCTACAAGAAGATTGCCAACACCCTGAAACTGAGCTGCAGCACAGTGGCCAAGATCATCCAGCGTTTTAAAAGAGCAGAGTCCACTCAGAACAGACCTCGCGTTGGTCGTCCAAAGAAGCTGAGTGCACGTGCTCAGCGTCACATCCAACTGCTGTCTTTGAAAGATAGGCGCAGGAGTGCTGTCAGCATTGCTGCAGAGATTGAAAAGGTGGGGGGTCAGCCTGTCAGTGCTCAGACCATACGCCGCACACTACATCAAATTGGTCTGCATGGCTGTCACCCCAGAAGGAAGCCTCTTCTGAAGTCTCTACACAAGAAAGCCCGCAAACAGTTTGCTGAAGACATGTCAACAAAGGACATGGATTACTGGAACCATGTCCTATGGTCTGATGAGACCAAGATTAATTTGTTTGGTTCAGATGGTCTCAAGCATGTGTGGCGGCAATCAGGTGAGGAGTACAAAGATAAGTGTGTCATGCCTACAGTCAAGCATGGTGGTGGGAATGCCATGGTCTGGGGCTGCATGAGTGCAGCAGGTGTTGGGGAGTTACATTTCATTGAGGGACACATGAACTCCAATATGTACTGTGAAATACTGAAGCAGAGCATGATCCCCTCCCTCCGGAAACTGGGTCGCAGGGCAGTGTTCCAGCATGATAATGACCCCAAACACACCTCTAAGACAACCACTGCTTTATTGAAGAGGCTGAGGGTAAAGGTGATGGACTGGCCAAGCATGTCTCCAGACCTAAACCCAATAGAACATCTTTGGGGCATCCTCAAGCGGAAGGTGGAGGAGCGTAAAGTCTCGAATATCCGACAGCTCCGTGATGTCGTCATGGAGGAGTGGAAAAGCATTCCAGTGGCAACCTGTGAAGCTCTGGTAAACTCCATGCCCAGGAGAGTTAAGGCAGTTCTGGGAAATAATGGTGGCCACACAAAATATTGACACTTCAGGAACTTTCACTAAGGGGTGTACTCACTTTTGTTGCCGGTGGTTTAGACATTAATGGCTGTATATTGAGTTATTTTGAGGGAAGAATAAATTTACACTGTTATATAAGCTGCACACAGACTACTTTTCATTGTGTCAAAGTGTCATTTTGTCAGTGTTGTCCCATGAAAAGATATACTTAAATATCTGCAGAAATGTGAGGGGTGTACTCACTTTTGTGATACACTGTATATAGTTTTTGTATGTATGTATGTATGGATGTATGTATTTTTGTATCTACAGTATGTATGTACTTTATGTATGTATTTTTGTATCCATGTATGTATTTTTTTGATAAAAATGCTAGCCTAGTGGGTATGTATGTATTTAGTTTGTATGTATTTTTTTTATCTATTTTCAACAGATAGCCCAAAGCTCTACCCACTAGGCTAGCCCTTTTTTTTATATACATAAATACATGTGCATACATACATGAATACAAAAAAAAACAAAAAAATACATACATATAAAAATAAAGACATACATACAAAAATTATGTACTTACATACATATATACATACATACATTTATACATACAAAAAATATATATATGGATACAAAAACACATACATACACACATACTGTAGAAATCAGATGGCACTAAATTCGAACTATAAGCTCTCTCTGTGTCTCAGACACGACCAGTTACTACTCCTCCCGCCCTCATCATTTCCAACAAATATAAAAGTGCAGAAACTTTGTGAACATCCCTCGTATGTGTGCATGCATGTATTTATTTGTTTAATTTTTGTGTATGTGCTTGTGCCTGAACAAGAAAAAGAAGGAAAAGCTTAAAAAAATGAACCAAACTAAGAAACCAAACCGTGCTAGTTAGTATTCAGCAGCCAGAGCCCCGTAATCACAGGACATGCTCAAGTTCAAAGCAGCTCATTCTGACCCTACCTGCTCTTGCTACCGTCACAGTGCTTTTTTTAAAATGCTCTTGCTCATACATATTAAGATATGGAACAGTAAATTTGGGAAATTGGGGAGTAGTAACATTATAATAAAATAATGATAAAGAATAAAAGAAATGAATAAATGCATGTGAGCTTAATAGCAAAACAGCTATAAAATATGCACCGAAAAAAAATGATGTGGAAAAAAGGAAACAAAATGATCATTTTAAATGATAATAATAGCAACTGGTTTGGTTTTTCTATGTTTAATTTCTGTGTTTGATGTTGTATGCATTCTGAAAAAATACAATAAAATGATAATGATAAAAAGTACAGCTGCTTCTGTGTGATGATTTAATAATAGTATGTGGGTGGTAAGGCAGGACCAGTTAAAACCCTTTTCTGTCGAAATGTCACGTTGGCATTGTAAAGTAACCCTGGCTTCTGTAGCGTCTGAGCACTGACCTCTATCTGCAGCAGAGCTTCTTCTCTTTGGCGCAGAACCTCCACATCTTCCTCGCTGATCTCTGATAAAAATGCTTGCTGTTCATCTCCGTCCGCAGCGTCTGCTGGACTAGCCAACGGACCTTCATCACACAGCTCGCCCAACGGTGTCTGTGCGCTCTGCACAGAACAAGATACACACAGTCAATTACACTAACACAGGGTGATGAAGTATATTTAGAATTACTGTCAATTAAGGTCTAGCTGTTCACACACTTTTTTATTTGTGTTAATCAGGAATTAAACCGTTACTGCTTAATATGTCTTCATATTCTTAGCATCTGTCAGAAAACGAATTGTTGGTATTTGGAAATGTAGTTCATTTTGTGGTTTACTAGTGCGGGATGTATAGGGCCTGGTTACACAAGATAGTTTAACAAATGGGTGTGGTGAAGATTAGCTAAAAATAATCCACCATTATTGTTCGGTAAGCAATTTAGTCACAAATTAGCATTTATTTATTTATTATTTATTAGGATTTTAACTTCATGTTTTACACTTTGGTTACATTCATGACAGAAACTGTAGTTACTCATTACACAAGATTCATCAGTTCACATGTGTAATGTCCAACACATTCATGGACAATTTTGTATCTTCAATTCACATTACTTGCATGTCTTTGGACTGTGGGAGGAAACCAGAGCTCCCGGAGGAAATCCACACAGACAACTCCACCCTGAAAGGACCCGGACCGCTCCACCTGGGAATCAAACCCAGAACCTTCTTGCTGTGAGGCAACGGTGCTACCCAATGAGCCACCGTGCCGCCTCATGAATTAGCATGACTAGCAAACTATATCTAACTTGTAATACAGGAACTTTACGTGGTTTTGCAGTCTTTGAAAGAACAATTTAATATCACAAATTCAACTTTCAGGGCCAAATCAGGCACTATGTGTTCACAACATTTTATATTATTGGTTATTTGCCCTGCCCTTTCAGTCACTAGCTAAGACAATTGTCCAAACAAATATATCTCTTGATATGTTAAATCAGCTATGCAAGAATGTGATGGACCATTCATTTAGTTTATTTATTAGGATTTTAATGTCATGTTTTACACTTTGGTTACATTCATGAAAGAACAGGTAGTTACTTATTACACAAGATTTATCAGTTAAAGTTTTTAATGTCAAACACAGTCATGGACAATTTTGTATCTCCAATTCACCTCACTGCATGTCCTTAAACTGTGGGAGGAAACCCACGCAGACACGGGGAGAACATGCAAACTCCACACAGAAAGGGCCCAGACCACTCCACCTATGAATCAAAACCAGGACCTTCTTGCTGCGAAGCGACAGTGCTACCCACCAATCTTTTAATTACTAGTCCAGTACCTTCAACAACTTCATATCATTAAAATACTCCAATATTAAAAATTATTTTAATTTTAAATGTAATGTAACATTTTCCCTGTTCAAGTGATCAAACAATAAAGTGTGTGTGTAGAATTCGCAGAAACAACAGCCATGTCTATGTTTGTTTTCTGTGGCTGATATACACCTACCAGGCATAGCATTATGACCACTGACAGGTGAAGTGAATAACACTGATTATCTCTTCATCACGGCACCTGTTAGTGGGTGGGATATATTAGGCAGCAAGTGAACATTTTATCCTCAAAGTTGACATGTTAGAAGCAGGAAAAATGAACAAGCGTAAGGATTTGAGCGAGTCTGAGTTTGAGCGAAGGGCCAAATTGTGATGGCTAGACGACTGGGTCAGAGCATCTCCAAAACTGCAGCTGTTGTGGGGTGTTCCTGGTCTGCAGTGGTCAGTATCTATCAAAAGTGGTCCAAGGAAGGAACAGATCTCGATCCAATCAATATCCTGCTAACATCTTGGTGCCAGATACCACAGCACACCTTCAGCGGTCTAGTAAAGTCCATGCCTTGACGGGTTAGGGGGACCAACACAATATTAGGAAGGTGGTCATAATGTTATGCCTGATCGGTGTATTTATTTTTCATTATTTTACCTAGAAATGTTTTGTTAAATCTGACCGTGGAGATTTAAATAAGGTATAATGTAAATTATGGCAAAAATAGAAACTGAATATCACATGATGTTCAAATCAGTAGAAGCTGCATAGCATGCAGTGGGTTATATTAGTTAGGCATAATTTAACATTCAACATGAATAACAGAAAAGATTTCAGTGCCATTTATAAGCACATTCATGCACTGGTGCATGAGGTCCATTAATGCATGGTTTTTATTTAAATCAGTTACATTAGTGATTTTAATAGACTTTTTATTATTTATTATTTTGTAAAAGCAGTCTGTTAGTGGTGCAAAATTGCAGTAAATAAAATACATTTTGGAGTATTGTCTACATAGCTTTATAGCTCTTTTTTGTTTGGCAGAACTCTAGACCTGACCGAAGATCCAATATTTGGAATATGGTCACTGAGGAAGCAGCATGTTGATCTGCAAATGTTATCTAATTGCATATGTATGATACAGAATGCCTGAGGAAAGTTATTGTCAAGACATTCAGTGGATGATTCACTGCTTTCCATTTTCTCCCATCTCAGAATTAGCACAGCTAATAGGCTATATCTCACCCCAGCGCAATGACACTTGCAACAGCTCGCTCTCCTCAGGGCTAACCAGTGGTTTAAAATTCTGCTCTATTTCTATTTCTAATGCACACTTCAATCATTCTATAGTTACTGTACACTGATAACAACCACTGATTCAGTCCACTCAATAACATTCAGCAAACTAGTAGCTCCATCTGAAGTTAAAAGCTCATGATTAAAAAACATACACTATATGATCATGAGCCTGTTGACATCCCTACCCTCCCCCCCCCCCCCCCCCCCCCCAAATAAAAAAAAATAAAGTGGAGTTATAGAGTTGTCAAGTCAAATTTATTTATATAGCGCTTTCTACAATGGACATTGTCTCAAAGCAACTTTACAGAATCCAGGACCAACAGACCAAAAACCCCTACTGAGCAAGCCGAGGGCGACAGTGGCAAGGGAAAACTCCCTTAACCTCCCTGAGACCCGAGCTTTGATTTTTTTCAATGCATTATTTCTATTCCTTTTGTTTTTAACCTTATTAGTTGGGTGGCACGGTGGCTCAGTGGGTAGCACTGTCGCACACTGTCACAGCAAGAAGGTCCTGGGTTCGATCCCCAGATGGGGCGTTCCGGGTCCTTTCTCTGTGGAGTTTGCATGTTGTCGTGTGGGTTTCCCCCGGGTGCTCTGGTTTCCTCCCACAGTCCAAAGACATGCAAGTGAGGTGAAATGGAGAGACACTAAATTGTCCATGACTGTGTTTGATATAACCTGAATCTTGTGTAATGAGTAACTACCGTTTCTGTCATGAATGTAACCAAAGTGTAAAACATAATGTTGAAATCTTAATAAAGAAACAAACAAACTTTATTAGTTTTCTAGTACTTTTGCTACCACTAGATGAGAGACAAAAGTGTCCACTAATGGGGACAATTGGTCTAAGTTTAGCAGGTCAAGGAATAAGGCATAACAAAGCCAAAATGTAATGTCCTCATATGTGACCGCAGGGTCTCAAGAGGTTAAAAATACAGGAAGAAACCTTGAGAGGAACCAGACTCAGCAGGGAACCATCCTTCTTGAGTGGCCTGAAGGATACTTTAAATAAATAGGATTTACACAAATCATACAAACACAAAATTAAATTGAACTTAAAGTTACAACTAGCAGAAAATAATTGGAGTTCTTCATTATTCAGTACAGTCTGTGATAAAGTCCGTTGTAAGTTATGGACTTTTTTGGTGCAAACATGCCAGGTTCCCCTTTCCCAGCAGATCAAAAAGCATTTGTGAGGAAGTGATGTGGGATAAGATGTCAGTGCAATGCTCCAGTTTATCCCAAGGGAGGTCAACAGAGTTAAGATTAGGGGTCTGTGCAGGTCAGAAGAGTAACTAAACACCAAACATTTCATACTGTGTCTTTCTGGCCCTCACTTTTGGCACACTAATGTGCATTATTATCATTTTAATATATACATCTGGTAACTTCACTGTGCTCAAACAAAAAAATAAATAATTTAAAAGTCAAATCATAAAAAAAAACAAAAAAAACAACAACAATAATTGTAATTGCTATACAATGCTGGAGCGCTGGTGGCAAGTTGTAGCCTAGAGGTTAAGGTACTGGACTAGTAATTAGAAGGTTGCTGGTTCAAGCCCCACCACTGCAAGGTTGCTGCTTGAGCAAGGCCCTTAAGCCTTAATTGCTCTTAAAAGCGTCTGCTAAATGTCGAAAATGTAAATGTAATGTAAATGGTGGCAGCGTTTCAACCAAGCAGGTTTTACAATGTCATGGGCTTGGAGGCTGCAAGCAGGAGCTTCTTTCTTACAAAATAGTCAGACCAGAGCAATGTGAAGCTTGTTTGACAGTGGACAGTCCTGTAGTAGTTCTCCTTGTAACCACTAAAGCAATATTCCACTGCAAGAGCTTGGGATCACCCAAATCTGCCCACCTACATCAGCGAGCTTACCAGCATCTATGACTTTCTCCTAATCCACATTATACTGTTACCAACACGAGGCAAAGTAACACCAATATTAGTGTCGTTACTATATTAGCTGTACCTAATAAAGTGCTCAGTGATTGTATAGTTGTTTTAGGGCTGGTTCAACAAATACAACTGGTGAACTGGTTGACAGTAAGAAAAAGGGCAAATTCAGTTTTAAAAGAACAATATGGTTGTTGTTTAACCATGTTCCTTAAATAAATACAATGCTATATTACTCAGTATATGTAAATATGCAATATAGAAAGTAATACCAGGGGGCAATTACTACTGTCAAAAGATCTACATCATGATATTAGTATATATGATACATGACACAATATATGTAAATAAATAAATACACCGATCAGCCATAACATTAAAACCACCTACTTGTTTCTACACACATTTGTCCATTTTATCAGCTCCACTTACCATATAGAAGCACTTTGTAGTTCTACAATTACTGACTGTAGTCCACCTGTTTCTCTGCATGCTTTGTTAGCTCCCTTTCACCCTGGTCTTCAATGGTCAGGACTCTCCCAGGACCACCACAGAGCAGGTATTATTTGGGTGGTGGATCATTCTCAGCACTGCAGTGACACTGACATGGTGGTGGTGTGTTAGTGTGTGTTGTGCTCATATGAGTGGATAAGACAAAGCAGCGCTGATGGAGTTTTTAAACACCTCACTGTCACTGCTGGACTGAGAATAGTCCACCAACCAAAAATATATCCAGCCAACAGCGTCCTGTGACCACTGATGAAGGTCTAGAAGATGACCAACTCAAACAGCAGCAATAGATGAACGACCGTCTCTGACTTTACATCTACAAGGTGGACCAACTAGGTAGGAGTGTCTAATAGAGTGGATAGTGAGTGGACACAGTACTTAAAAACTTCAGCAGCGCTGCTGTGTCTAATCCACTCATACCAGCACAACACACACTAACACACCACCACGTCAGTCACTGCAGTGCTGAGAATGATCCACCACCTAAATAATACCTGACCATTGAAGAACAGGGTGAAAGCAGGCTAGTATGTAGACAAACAGATGGACTACAGTCAGTAATTGTAGAACTACAAAGTGCTTCTATATGGTAAGTGGAGCTGATAAAATGGACAGTGAGTGTAGAAACAAGAAGGTGGTTTTAATGCTATGGCTGATCAGTGTATAATGTATATAAGTAGATAAATTCCAGTTAGATTAAAAGTACTGTAGTCCAAAGGAAAGATAATCAACTAGTGGGTTAGCTACCTTACAGAGAGAGAGAGAGAGAGAGAGAGAGAGAGAGAGAGAGAGAGAGAGAAATAAGATTTAATATGTTTCAGGAAAGTTTGCTCAACCTTATCTGAACCAACCTAAACTTTCCGTCTGGAAATATTTCTGTACAAATTGGAGCTGGTTTGATGAGACGCTCGGAGATTGTCAGTGCTGATACAAAATCTCCTCCTGCTTTGATCTTCAAGTAATAACACTCAAGTAGAGCTCAGCAATCAAGCAGGACTCAAAGAGTAGAGATGCATGCACACATGTGCAATTTATAACCAGTACGTCATTGTTCATCCTCGTATGCCAAATTCAAATGTTGTCTAACAATGCACCTAGATTTGCTTTCACAAAAAAAAGGCATTTCTAGTTTCTCCTGGTACTGCGTGAGTACCAGTGAACATAAGAGTACACAAAAGGAAGATAATCATCACTCAGTTTTTTTAGGGAACCAAGTTAACCTTACCATACAATAAAACATTTACGCCTGCCCACAGAAATCCCAATAAATTACTAAAAGACAGTCTATAAATAGCTACAGGGAGGACACACTTTGCGTTATTGATTGGTATAAGCCATCAGCAGTGGCTTATAGAGAAATATGTATGGAGCTCCCTCCACGGGGCAGCCGTGCTGGCCGAAAGATTGCATTCTGGTCCAGATAGAAAAAGGTTGAATTCAATATCACCACTATGAAACAGTTTACTAATTTACTATGTGCACATCCTTTAGTAAGAGGTGGAATTAAACACTTTCTAGTCCTCCTTGTAAAAATATATTTAACTGCAGTTCGGTATATATACAAATTTTATGAGTTGCCACTGACCCTAAATGTAATGACAATGAATTTTCTTCCCACCTTCAAACGAGCCATTTATTGTCCATAAAGGCGCTCAGCCTGCCGATAGAGCTGAGTTTCAAATTTGTGACTTGGAGATTCAAGCCCTGGTGTGCTAGCATGTTTTACTGCTGCGCTACCCGAGTGTCCTGTAGATGGGATCTTAAACACCTCAGTGTCAATGGACCAGATAATAGTGCTTCAATCAAAAATATAAAGTCAGGGCGCCCAGGTGGTGAAGCGGAATATTCTGATAGCACACCAGCATTGGGATTCTAAACTCTCCAGGTTTAAATCTCAGCTCTGCTACCGGTCAGCTGGGCGCCCCCTAGCCGGCACAATTGGAATTGGAATTGGAATTGCCCACTAAAGTCTGCTGCGCAGGAAAAAGAAACTTGACTAATAAGACAGTGGGGTCTTTGATGCTGTGCAAGGACCCTGGTTAGCACATCAAGGCGCCTGTACAGAAGTGGAGGAAAGCAGAAATCAGCATGTGACTCAGCAAATGGCCACACGTGTAAATCCACCAATGTATAAGAAGGGTGCATAAGAAGGAGTCGGTGGACTGTGCATGTATCAGAGGGAGCGTGTGTCAGCCAGATTTACCCTCCTCAGGCATGAGTCCCCAGCAACGGAAGACTAATTGGCTGTACTAAAAATTACGAGAAAAAGGGAAAAAAATACATCAATAAAATAGACAGAATATTGTGTTGGTCCCTCTTTTGCTGCCAAAACAGCCCTGACCCGTCAAGGCATGGGCTCCACTAGACCTCTGAAGGTGTGGTGTTGTATCTGGCACCAAGATGTTAGCAGCAGATCCTTTAACTCCTGCAAGTTGATCGGACTTGTTTGTCCAGCACATCCCACAGATGCTCGATTGGATTGAGATCTGGGGAATTTGGAGGCCAAGTCAACACCTCAAACTCAATGTTGAGCTCCTCAAACCATTCCTGAACCATTTTTGCTTTGTGGCAGGGCGCATTATCCTGTTGAAAGAGGCCACAGCTATCAGGGAATACCGTTACCATGAAGGGGTGTACACGGTCTGCAACAATGCTTAGGAAGGTGGTACGTGTCAAAGTAATATCCACATGGATAACAGGACCCAAGGTTTCCCAGCAGAACACTGCCCAAAGCATCACACTGCCTCCACCGGCTTGCCTTCTTCCCATAATGCATCCTGGTGCCATGTGTTCCCCAGGTAAGTGACGCATGCACCCAGGCCATCCACGTGATCTAAAAGAAAACGTGATTCATCAGACCAGGCCACCTTCTTCCATTGCTCCGTGGTCCAGTTTCAATGCTCACATGCTCACTGTTGGCGATTTTGGAAGTGGACAGGGGTCAGCATGGGCACCCTGACTGGTCTGCGACTATGCAGCCCCATACGCAACAAACTGTATTGCACTATGTATTCTGACACCTTTCTATCAGAACCAGCATTAACTTTTAGAGCAATCTGAGCTACAGTAGCTCATCTGTTGGATGGGGCCAGCCTTCTCTCCCCAAGCGCATCAATGAGCCATGGCCGCCCATGACCCTATCGCTGGTTTACCACTGTTCCTTCCTTGGACCACGTTTGATAGATACTGACCACAGCAGACCAGGAACACCACACAAGAGCTGCAGTTTTGGAGATGCTCTGACCCTGTCGTCTAGCCATCACAATTTGGCCCTTGTCAAACTCACTCAAATCCTTACGCAAAGCCTTACTGCTTCTAACACATCAACTTTGAGGATAAAAATGATAATGTTTACTTGCTGCCTAATATATCCCACCTACTAACAGGTGCCGTGATGAAGAGATAATCAGTGTTATTCACCTTCACCTGTCAGTAGTCATAATGTTATGCCTGGTCGGTGTCTGTCTGTCTGTCTGTCTGTCTGTTTATCTATCTTTCTAGTAAGTTTAAATAATATTAAAAAAAACCACAACACTGCTGCATACCAGAACAACTTTATACCATATAACTACTCTGATAGCAAGGTCATTGCAGTGCTGATAATGAACTATCACTTAAATAATATACGTACACTGGAGGTCCTTTGGTGTATCTTTTTTAAATAACAGATGAGATAGAGGGGGCTGACAAAATATACAGAGCAATAGACGGGTTAGTAATTATATACCCACTAAGTGCATCCAATTTGCTAGACGCAGCTCATAAGATGGCAAATAAACGCACATCCAAGACGTCTTTAAGCATTAACTGATAGTCCTGCATGGACTGTATGCAAAGTAAACAGCATGTTTCAAAAGCAGCATCTTTATGTCAAGTGTCACAGCTTCAGCGGCAACTCTGTGATGGTTTCACAGCTTGTTTTGGTTTTGTTTGAACTTTTTTAGTTTAATAGAAATGCATATCCTGTTTGATGGCTCATGCTGCTGGAGGTCTATAAAAGAAAGCGACGACTGAAAGCGGGACGTCAGGAGACAGCTACAAGTGACAGAGCTGAGCATTAAAGCAATGACTACAGGCATTACACAGGCACTGTGAAGTGAATAAGAAAAAAAAAAAAAAAAAAGGCCTGAAGTACAACTCCGGGGGAAGAGCGCTTGGATGCCAGTCAGTGTTTGTGTGCTGCCATGTCTACGTTTCAGGTGCATGGAAGCAGAAGAGTTCTGATCTTCAATTTGGAGCGACATCCAAGTTGGAAATGCTTGTGTGTCAGCCCAGCATCTTTTGTCAGTATGCAATATCAAGCCAGATGCCACGCTTGAAGGGATATTACCTTATGGATGTCAGTTCTTATGTACTTCAAACATAAGGTTTTGGCTAGGTGCCACTTGTGAAGTGCCACTGTGCTGCCTCTGATTTCAGAGCCCTCAGTAAATGTCTTATTTGAAGAAATCTCAGATATTGAATTATTCAAGCTGTACTTGTAACTGGGGTGTTGTTCTGGCTAGCACCATGTTCTACACCTTTAGCCTCGGTAATAATAATTTAAAGAGTAGAATTTAAGAGGTCAAAAGAAATTTAGAAAGGAATTTACCAGTTTTTCACAGCCAAATCACAATTCATCCAACTCGGTCAATTAATTTCTCTTTCCCAGTCTGACCGGCATCAAAATCTTTCTCATATAATTAAATACCAGTTACACCAGCCTTTTGGTTTTAACAGTGTAAGCATTCATTGTTTAACTGTAAAAAAAAGTTTCTGAAAGAGTTTTTTACATTTTACATCTTTGACTTTTATTTAGTTGCAGACAGGATGAACCTCAGATATGTTATGTTTTATCTGCTCAACTCCATTTTATTTATTAATAAACATCCATTCCTGCATTTCAGGCCTGCAACACATTCCAAAAAAAGTTGGGACAGTAAAGCATGTAGCACTTTGTAATGCTGCCATTCCTTTTCACCAAACTTAAGATGTTTTGGCACCGAGAATACCAAGTGATTTAGTGTTTCAGCTTTTATTTTGTCCCATTCTTCCTGCAAACACGTCTTAAGATGTACAACAGTACGGGGTCGTCGTTGTCGCATTTTTCGTTTCAAAATTATTCACACATTCTCTATTGGGGACAGGACAGGACTGCCCCCAAGGTTTGCCAAAGTAAACCCTTGCCCATGTGGTTATATCAGCTGATGTTAAGTGGCGGTGCCCTTTGAGGGATTGAAGATCACAAGCGTTCAGGTTAAGCTTGCGCCCTTGGCCTTTGCGGAATCACAATCAGAATCACTTAATTTACGCACTGAAATCCTCCCGATTCCTTGAATCATTTAATGATATTGTACACTGTAGAGGGAGAAATATGCAAATCCCTTCCAATCTTTCTTTGAGGTTCATTGTTTTTAAACATTTCAATGATTTTCTCACACATTTGATGACAAACTGGAGATCCTCTGACCATCTTTGCTCATCAAAGACTTTCCTGGATGGCGCTTTTGTACCAAACCATGATATGTACCCAACCATGATTTTTTTCACCTCATTACTAGCCCTAAATTGCCCCCGTCCCAGCTTTTTTTGGAATGTGTTGCAGGCCTGAAATGCAGGAATGGAGGTACGTATATTAACAAATGAATTAAAGCTGATCAGACAAAATATGAAAGGAACACTGTATTTTTATTTTATTTGCATTTTCCATACTGTCCCAAATTTTTCTGATTTGGGGTTCTGCACACAGTATTTTTTTTTATAATGAGCCTCTACCAAACAGTTGAGATAATCACAAAAATTTTATTTTTCTTAAAACCATCTACAAATATTTTTGAGGTTAACACGTCAACCAATAAGTAGATATGGCCCAAACAAGATTATTTAAATAAAGCTTATTTTTACTCAAGCATTTAGACTCAAAGTAAGCTCAAACAAATAGTTGAGCAGGCCATGAAAGGGTTAAGTCTGGGCTTTGGCTGGGCCACTCAAAGACATACGGACACTTGCTCTTAAGCCACTCGAGGGTCATTGTTGTGTTGAAAGGTGAACTGTGCCCCAAGTCTGAGTTTGTGTGCGCTCTGGAAGATGACAGTGGATCAGGCTGCGTACATTTGCCCCTTTATAGCATGATGCTTCCACCACCATGTTTCAACACAGGGATGGTCACAGTGCTTGCTGTTTATCCCAAAGAGTTAAATTTTTACCTCATTAGATAAGAGAATCATTTTTTCTTTATGTTTTCAGTCTAGTTTATGGAGTGAAAAACTTGTTGGACAGGCAGCTTGGAAATTGTAACTGCATTGCATGAGGTCTTTAGGAGCAGAGCAATACTCTACTGCTAGGATGCTCAATTACCTATTTCATTAATTGTTGGATATCCAATTTTATAAAGTATTAAAATCAACTGACCACTATGTAATATTTTCCAAGAAGGCTTCTTACAAGACTGTGGGAATGTATGTCTGTGGGAATCTGTGCCAATTCAGTCAAAAGATAACAGCATTTGTATGGCTGGGCACTGATGTTGGTCAAGAAAACATCTATTGATTTTCCAGTTCATTCCAAAGCTGTTCAGTGAGACTGAGGTCAGGGCTCTGTGCAGGACTGGAGTTTATTTAAACCAAACTTTTTTTTGGCTTTGTGAACAGGAAGGGGCCATCCCTAAACTGTTGCTAAAAAGTTGAAAGTATATAATTTTCTTTATATAATTGATTTATTACACCTGTTTTGGCTGAAACATTAATTAAAGAATTAGAAGCGGCAGTTTAAACCAAAATACCTGTAAACAATTTGACATAAATGTCCAGATCAGTTTAAGTTCTTAAAATTAGAAGTCAGTGATGTAGATGTTGCACAGAAGTAGAGAATGTTCAGTATTTTCAAAGTGGATTTTACATCTTTTATGCATGCAGGCAGACACGACAGCGGCAGCAGAATCTATATCTCTCAATGTCACAGGTGCATGCACCAAAAAAACAAAGAGCAAGCAAGACTCTTGTAAACTCATGAGAGTTTAAGAATATTGCATCTAATTACCTGTTTCCTCTCTTTTTGTGTTGGAGAAAGCAAAGCTCTTGAACGGTCAGCAATTTTCTGATGAAAAACACAAACGATATTAGTATGCAAATGAAACCGACAGATTGTACAAGCACTCAAGCACAGGCCTATTCTAAATGAATTCTGTTTCTACTTTGAATGAGACGTCTGAGGAACAGCATCAGGTGTTGTCTTTATTAAGTGATCTTATAACAGTGCAGATGTTTTTAGGTGTTTAGACAAAAGAGTTTACAGACACTCATCACTCAATTATCCTGGAAAACCATGGGTGTTAATATGGAGTTGGTCCTGTCTTTGCTGCTTTAACAGTCTTCACATATCTGGAAAGGCTTTCTACCCTATTTGGAACACATAATTGTTCTCGGGGAAGTTTTGTAGTTGAGGACTAACTTAATATTATTATTATTATTATTATTTTTGCATGTTGTCCAAATTAAAAATATATATATTTAAAAAAAATCAAATAAAGCATTCAGGAATCAGATTTCTAGTAAGATTTTATTTATTTATTTTTTCTTTATTGACTGATTGATTTAATTTACTTTCATCTTCTCAAAATTCCAAAAAATCACAAATGAGGGTTCTTCAAAAAAATTCTGCATTTTTTTAAACCCTGTTAGGAATTTCAAAAACAAATTACATCACTTTTCTACATAGTCACCTTCTGATGCATTTCCCCAGCGTCGTACCAACTTTTAAATGCCAGTGATGCAGCGCTGCTTTCACATCATCACAAGAAAATCTTCTTCCCCTTAAAGCTTCTTTGAGGTGGAAATCAGATGGCGCTAAATCCAGACTCTCTCTCAGTCTCTCAGACATGACCATTTACTACTCCTCCCACCCTCACCGTTTCCAATGAAAATATAAAAGTGTGGAAACTTTTTTAAAGATCCCACGTACAGTGGTAGTGCACTTTAAAGCCCTCTAGCCCTCTGAAACTGCACATTATTATCTTAGGGATGTGTCTGGCTGTCTGGCCACGGAAACCCTGAAGCTCTCAAAAATTATTATTATTATCATTATTATTATCATTATTATTATCATTATTATTATCATTATTATCATTATTATCATTGTTATTATTGCTGTTGTTAATGTTTTATAATTTATTTATTTGTTTATTTGTTTTATTTTTTGTGCTTATGTTGCTGTAGAGTTAGTATGGAAGTTCATATTGTATTATCAACCAAGGGCAAAACAATTTCTTGATACAGAAAGATATAGAAATGATATTTCCCAGTGGTCTCATTCTATAAGCGTGTGTTCTTTATCATTGTAGCTGAGCTGTTGTTGCTCTGGATGTTTGCACTGTAAAGTAAAACAGTCACACTTGCCTAGGGAGGCTCAAGCAGAGCATACATTTGGAAAACTGGCATGTTGTTGTTACAGTGTTTATTAATGGAGATTACATGGCTGTATGCTTACCTTTTGCAGGTCACCATAACGCTGTACTGACTCGGACAGCTCTGTCTTCAGCCTTGTCAGACGCAGCCTGTCTTGCTATATAAAGGAAATGAACATAAATTAAATTCTGATGAGACGGCGGTCATATTTCACCATGACATAATTTACTTGTCACTTAGATGATTCGGCTATTCAGATTATTTTATTTTAGTAGCTTCACTTTATTCATTTCATTATTCATTATTGCGGTAAGTTTAAATTGAAGTCTAAATGAATGCTGTCATGACAGAATTCTCAGACAATTTGTGGCTATAGTAGGCAATATTTATGAAATGTAAATTTAAGTGTATTCAGGATTAAAAAAAAAAAACATTTGCCCAAATCTTATGCTAAACTCTGTACCAGGTGTCAAAAATTCAGTCTTTATCACCCATCTTACAAAAATTTTTATTTTTTAAATAATTAAATTCTTACAACCATTTAAATAGATACAAACCCCATTTTCAGAAAAAATGCAGTAGAAATAAAAATCTGTAATTTGTTTATTCTCTCAAATCTTTATATAACATAAAAAGTACATTAAAAAGATATCCAATATTTTTATTATTAAAAGGGCACCCAGGTGGCGCAGTGGGACATTCCGCTAGCACACCGGTGCTGAGATTCTAAACTCCTCTGTTCGAAACTCGGCATTGCCACCGGTCAGCTGGGCGCCATCTGGCGGGCATAATTGGCAGTGCCTGCAGGGAGAGATGACCAGAATATGTGGGTGGGGTCTTCAAACGCTGTGTAAGGACCCTGATTGGCGGATAGAGGTGCCTGTGCAGAGTGCATGGGTGGAAAGGGGCTGGCACGCGGGTCGGAGGAGGTGTGGGACAGAGGGCATGTTTAACACTGTGTAACATCACCTTTCCTATTAATTACACTTGATTACAACTGAGGATACTAATTATTTCAGCTAAAGTGCAATTTCTGCCAATCGTTTCCTAAAACAAGACTGCTGAAGCGTCTGTGGTCACCGTTGTCTGATTCCTCTCTTCATGATGCACCATAGAGATTCAATAAGAGACAGATCTGGAATGCGGTCCTGATCTGCTTTTATCCATTTCTTCAACCTTTTAGTTGAATGTGACCTATAATCTGTACAATTTAACTGATAAACAAATTAAAATATTTTACATGGCTATGGTATTGTCCGATAATAATATTGTCATGAACACTGCATATCCATGGCTTAAAAATACATGTGTAAGTATAACAATGTCACTTTCAGGTCCTACTCTGAACTGAGTGGCTAAATAAATCCAGGACTATAACTAGAAAGATAGATATTGGAAAGAGTTTAGAATTGAAAGCCAGCCGTTACCCGAGAGGAGCCGCTGATGATGTCAGAGAGCTGTTTGATGAGTTGGCTTGTGCTTGTAATGACTTTATTGGTCTGCTGTTGTAAGGTGTGTCTGTGAGAGAGGAAGTGAGAAAAGGAAGAAAATAAGAGTGAGAAGAAGGAAAGTGAGAAAGCGAGAAAGAGGAAAGGAGTTTTGGGACTTGGGAGCTTATAAAGAGAGTCAGGTGATTGCTTATATACCATATATCCAACAGTGTGATTTGTTTTCATTTCTTTTCTTTCCAGGTTAGCTATACATAGACTAGGTTCAGCTGGTTAATTGATATAGACATTGATATTAATGACTGTGAAATTAGAATAAGGATGTGCACTGTGGGATATTCAAGTTGCAGAATTTAGAATAGCAATGCTTGGAATGAATCAACTGATGGGTGTTTTATGCCACAGTCTATACAGTCACATAAATTCTCTGAATCATTAAAATTGCAGTTTATATGAGTTAGCTAAGGCAGCTTGGGAACAGACGATCTCCAAATGAGAAGTAATATAATTTATCCCTGACCCCTACACTGATTGGTTAACTGGTCAGAATGCCCATGCTGACCTGTATCCACCTACAAAAACACCTACAATGGGCATGTAAGCATCAGAACAAGACCATGGAGCAATGTAGGAAGGTGGCCTGGTCCAATTAATATATAATATTTTTTAGATCACACAAACGTGGGACACGTGTACATTGCTTACCTTAGAAGAAGGTACCTTTGAGAATAAGGTAAGCCGACTGAGGCAGTGTGATGCTCAGAGCTGGGAATGTCTGCTGGGAAACTTTTGGTCCTGGCATTTATGTGGATGGTAGTTTGACACGTACCACCTACCTAAACATTGTTTCAGACCAAGTGCACCACTTCATGGTGACAGTATTTCCCAATAGCAGAGTCCTTTCAGCAGAATGTGCCCTACCACATCGAAAATATTGTTCAATAAAGGTTTGAGAAAGATGAAAAACAGTTAACAAGGGTGTTGACTTAGCTTCCAAATTCCCCAGATCTCAATCTGATCAAGCATCTGTGGGATTTGTTGGACAACAAATGTCGCAACTGACAGGACTTGATGCAAATGTCTTGGTGCCAGTACAACAGACCAGTGGTCGCTGTTTTGGTGGCACGATTACGTCCTACAAAATATTAGGTGGTTCTAAAGCCAAGGTTATTTGGTGAAAATAAATCTAAATTGAACAAAATGTATAATTTAAATTAGAAATAAACAGTGAAAAGTAAAAGAAGAGGGTTTATCATTATTCATTCATTTATTTATTAACCTTCAGATGAAGTAAATAACCTAAATACCTTGATGCATTAATCAAGGTCATGTTAGATTGTTATAAAATTGGTGTTGAAAAATTAATCTGGCCTTCTCAGTTTTATCGGTGTAACTCTTCCTAAAATATTTTGGAGAATCAAATTATGTCAGCAAACAGAGAAATTGCATATCAAACAAACAGCAGTGAACTGCACCATCATTGTTTTCCTTACAACACTCCTTAACAACACACTAACACACTAACACACTAACACACTAACACACTAACACAAACACGCGCGCGCGCGCACACACACATATGTAAGGGCAATTTTAGTATCTCCAATTAACCTGACTTTGGGAAAGATGGGACATCTTCGATTACTGGATTAACTATAAAGCAGAAATCCAGGCCTGAATGTGGAAGCCTTACAAAAGCCTTACTGCTGTATACACCTGTACATAGTACTTACTAATGCTGGTATAGTGCTGATTACATTTTTTGCCTTATATGATCAGTGTATTCATGTGCAAGATAATTAAGACCTACACAGATGAAGTCAGAAGTTTTATACATTTTTAAGAGACATACATGCCATTATTGTGTTGGGACTTAAATTATTTCTGAAATCTTTATTCTTTATTAAATAGTAACTTATAACTAATAACTTTATTAAATGCATGCAAGCTAATAAATAAATAAATAAATACACATATATAAATAAAACAAATACAAAATAAATAAAAATATAAATTGATAAATATATAAATAAAAAATATAAAATAAACACAAAATAAATAAATAAATAAATGTTTACAGGTGAAAATGTTCTCTTAGATATTACAAAAACCCTGGAAAATCTGTAGAACATGATGAAACAACTGTGTAAACAATATCAACAAAAGCAAGTGTGTCATATGCCAGAACTAACAGCTAAGAAAACACTGATCCAGGAATTCGCATGCATTTAGTCGTGTTACAGACATGCCCTAAAAAGCCTTCCTTCCACTCCGACCCAACTTTACTGCCCACAGAGTTTAATTAATGCAAAATAATTTGCGTAGTAATGATGCCAATCAAAAAAATCTGAGCCGATCTGGGAACAGCCTGGAAATTAAAGACAATACCAAATTATGAATTCTACATTTCTCATAATAAAGTTCTTCATCTCTATCCCATGCATCATTAAGGTACATGACCACTTTTGTGACGATCGCGACCAAAGCTCATACAGAAGAGTAATTAATAATTTGGTGGTGAAGAAAATGTCATTGTTGCTTAAATTTGTGGCATGGCTCACTATTTCTTTATTAATATTTATGATTTAATAAAGCTAGAGACCTAATACACCGCTAAAAAATAAAGGGAACCCTTAAACATCACCGTATAACACCGAGTCAATTAAACTGTAGGGATTCAATCTGTCCAGTTAGGAAGCAGAAGCGAGTGTGAATCAAGTTCACCTACTTTGGTGCAAGTGAAAGTGACAACAGGTGCACCGGAGAGGCAAAAGCAAGACAACCGCAAAAAGGGAATGGTTTTGCAGGTGGTGGCAACAGACAGTTACTGTCTACTTATGCTTCCTGACTGATTCTTCTTTCATTTTGTCTTTTGCTAGTGTTCTTGTTTTTACTGGTAGCATGAGAGGGTACCTGCAGCCCATTCAGGTTGTACAAATAGTCCAGCTCTTCTAGAATGTCTCAAGAGCATGGAAAAGATACCCAGACACAGGCTGTTACACGAGGAGAGCTGGACAGGGCTGTAGAAGGCCAGCAACCCAGCAGCAAAACCGGTATCTGATCTTCTGTGTGAGGAAGTACAGGAGGAGAACTGCCAAAGCCCTACAAAGTGACCTCCAGTGGACTACTGATGTGCATGAGGGACTCCGTGAGAGTGGTATGAGGGCTCGACATCCTCTGTGACCTGTGCTCACAGCCCAGCACTATGGAGCTCAATTGACAATCGCCAGAAAATACCAGGATTGACTGGTCCGCCACTGGTGCTTCGTTCCATTCAGAGATGAGACAGATGTGAAAGAGTCAGAGACGCCGTGGTGAACGTTAAGTTGTCTGCAATATCACTCAGCATGACCAGTTTGGTGGTGGGTCAGTGATGGTCTGGAAAGGCATATCCTTTCGAAGATAGTGACCGGTACCCTGACTGTTTTTAAATAACAGACCGCACAGGGGTGCAGAGGGACATCGTGTATCAGTGCATCAGATGCCGCCAAGTATGTCCATATTTTCAAGAGTCCACACGAGCATGTGACAGTCACGTTATGTTTGTTTGTTTATTAGGATTTTAACGTCATGTTTTACACTCCTTGGTTACATTCATAACAGGAACGGTAGTTACTCATTACACAAGCTTCTTCAGTTCACAAGGTTATATCAAACACAGTCCTGAAAAATTTTGTATCTCCAATTCACCTTACTTGAACGTCTTGGGACTGTGAGAGGAAACCGGAGAACCAGCAGGAAACCCACGCATACACGGGGAGAACATGCAAACTCCATACAGAAAGGACCTGGACCACCCCACATGGGGATCAAACCCAGGACCTTCTTGCTGTGAGGCGACAGTGTTACCCATTTATCCACCATTAAGACGTTATGCTTACATTTATATCTCCAGCATTTAGCAAAGGCTCTTATCCAGAGTGACTTACAGAAGTGCTTCCACAATGAACATTCAACTACTCTAGTTTAGGTAGACAACAGTCCAAGGATACAAATCTGCTTAAATTCAAAGGGTTTTGTTTTTAATAAAGGTGGAGTAAAGAGAGTAAAGAGGTGGATCTTAAATCGTCTTTTGAAGACAGTGAGAGATGATTAAACAGACAAGGGATGTTCGTTCCACAACCGCGAGTTCTGGGTAGAATGAGGAAATTTATGTGAATGGTCAGATTTAATTCAAAAATTGTCCTCATTAAAAACTACCCAGATTCCCACTTCTAGATCTTTGAGTAACTAATAAATAAAGGGCTTAATGTGAGCCTAACAGAATCATCATCAATTGATTATTAGGATTTTAACGTCATATTTTACACTCTTTGGTTACATTTATGACAGAAACGGTAGTTCACACAAGATTCATCAGTTCACACAAGGTTATACCGAACACAGTCTTGGACAATTTAGTATCTCCAATTCACCTCATTTGCATGTCTTTGGACTGTGGGAGGAAACCGGAGCAACTGGAGGAAACCCACACAGACATGGGGCCAATTTATTGTAAGTTATTAAATATTAACTAAGTGAACCAATAAATGAAGCAAAGTAAATTAGGTAATTATAATGACATTGTATTTATCATTTAGAGACAACCTATTGTTTATGCCAGAATAAATATTACCAGAACAAAAGCATTCTCAACAAAGTTGTAATAAAAATGAATAAAAAAAAATAAAAAATAAATCCTTTATTCAACAGCTGCCTATTTACAATTTTCAGCAGAAAAAAAGCATCAGAACACCAAAAATCATGCATTTCAAAATAAATATAAGATATTGCATAGCTGTTGCATAGTCATATTAAATTTGACAATATTACTCCTGGTAAATGTTTTAAATTTGCAGTGAAATTGCTTCTCGGATAAACCCAAACAGATCACAGACACGCTGTATGAAAGTAACTCCCTTAGAAATGTCCTTTAATATATTCATCTCTGAAGTAACTCCAATAAATACCATTAAAGTGGCTCCATCGTTCTCTACAGAGTCATCATCCTCGCCCACACAATCTCAAGGGGGCAATCCATATTCACAGAAAAGTCCTTGTTTTACTCATCCTATTCAAATCAAGCTGTTTTTGTTTTCCACTCTTCATGATTTATGATTGGCACGCTTTTCAGACCATTATTCCCTGATGCCATTACTGGTGGTGAGCTAGTTGTACAGAACAGGCAAAAGCTGGAAGTTGCTAAGCCGTTTTCCAATAAAGAGCTGCTAGCTGCCATATAGCAACTAGGTGTTATCCATAACTTAGACATTTACCAACCAAAATTACCATGTGCTAAGCCATCTACATACTAAGAGTTACTCCATGGCAGACACCAACCAAAAGTTACAAGCAGCATATGGATTTCTCAACCAAGTGGCTCTGGCTATCAGGTAGAAACCAAGAGTCACCAGAAGAATAGCCATTAACCAACCAAACGTTATTCACCAACCATGAAGTAATAGCAGCATAGCTATTTATTAACCAAAAATTGCTAGTTTCTTATGACCAACCAAGAGTTGCCAGAAGTATCATCATTTACTAATCAAGAAGTACAAGCATCCTAGCCATTTACCAACCAAACCAGCTGTCAGATACCAATCAAGAGTTAGCAGCAGCAAAGCTGTTTTACAACCAATAATTATCAGCAGCAAGTCTATTTACAACCCAAGAGTTATTGACTGCCAGATACAAACCCATAGTTACAAGCACCACCCCTATTTACTAACCAGACAAACATTGCAAGCCACAAAAAAAGGGTTACCAGCAGTAGAGTAGGTTACCAACCAGTTCCCACCAGCTTAGTTTTAAACCCAAGAGTAAAAAGCTGCCAGATATCAAGCAGATTTAAATCCAGAGATTTAGAAGGCCAGGATATTCCAGGACTGATTTCTTTACCATGATCAGGAGAGATTACTGGAAAGTTTAATTATCGCCAAGGTGTAATTTCACTATAGAAGACAAAACATTCCTCCTCAAAAAGCCCTGGCACTGTATCTCAATTTATAGTGTCAATCACGTCATAGATTGACAGACCTCCATGTTTAATATTGGAGAACAAAACCTTTTTGTGCATCTGATCCATGTGGCCAAACAGTTCCCAGAACTCAGACCCTTCCTGAGGTTCTTGGTCAAAAGTGTCATGCATATGTGTGTGCCATAACATTAAAACCACCTCCTTGTTTCTACACTCACTGTCCATTTTATCAGCTCCACTTACCATATAGAAGCACTTTGTAGTTCTACAATTACTGACTGTAGTCCTTCGGTTTCTCTGCATGCTTTATTAGCCCCTTTCATGCTGTTCTTTAATGGCCAGGGCTCTCACAGGACCATTAAAGAGCAGGTATTATTTGGGTGGTGGATGATTCTCAGCACTGCAGTGACACTGACATGGTGGTGGTGTGTTAGTGTGTGTTGTGCTGGTGTGAGTGGATAAGACACAGCAGAGCTGATGGAGTTTTTAAACACCTCACTGTCACTGCTGGACTGAGTGGACAGTGAGTGGACAGTGAGTGGACACAGTATTTAAAAACTCCAGAGCCGCTCAGGTGGCGCAGCGGTAAAAAGACACGCTACAACCAGAGCTGGATTCTGAGTACCTCGTATCGAATCCAGCTCTGCCTCACCGGTTCGAGGCCGAGTGGCTGTATGAGCAACGATTGGCCGGTTGCCCAGTTGGGGGGTGGGACAAAGAACCGGATGTGGGTCTCTCTCTGTCAGAATGCGATTACGACCTCTGCCGGCTGATTAGAAAAAAAAAACTCCAGCAGCGCTGCTGTGTCTTATCCACTCATACCAGCACAACACACATCTCTTTATTATCTCTTACAGAATAAGTAAGTAAATGATATAGCACAGATGGTTGGGGGTTGGGTGTTCAGTTGTAAACATAGGTGCACATTTATCAGTTTCATCTTTCGGTTTTGTCTACTTGACAGGTTGTGTTTTCCAATAACAATGTTATTTCTGTTTGTGTGGGTGTGTAAGTAAAAGGTGAGATTTTTAGTAACAGCACATGCAGATAAAAAACAGCATGAACTAAAATAAACTAAGTGTTTTTTTATTATTATTTATGATAAACATTGAAAAACATTTAGATTACTGTCCTAAGTCACTAATCCTCATCCTTACAGATTTATGAATACTCTAGATGCCTTTTGAACATGGCTTAACAGAATCAGGAAGACAGAAATGCTCACTAAAACTAGAAACTTTGTATGTTTACATAAATTATAGAATTCCGTGCATAAAACATCGTATCGTTATCGTATCATAAAACATACGATAACATTTAAAAACATACTGCTATCTGGAGTAAAAATAAAATATACTGATCAGCCATAACATTAAAACCACCTCCTTGTTTCTGCACTCACTGTCTATTTTATCAGCTCCACTTGCCATATAGAAGCACTTTGTAGTTCTACAATTTCTGACTGTAGTCCATCTGTTTCTCTACATACTGTTTAAGCCTGCTTTCACCCTGTTCTTCAATGGTCAGCACCCCCACAAGACCACCACACAATATGTATTATTTAGAAGGTGGATCATTCCCAGCACTGCAGTGACACTGACATGGTGGTGGTGTGTTAGTGTGTGCTGTGCTGGTATAAGTGGATCAGACACAGCAGCGCTGCTGGAGTTTTTAAATACCGTGTCCACTCACTGTCCACTCTATTAGACACTCCTACCTAGTTGGTCCACCTTGTTAATGTAAAGTCAGAGACGATCGCTCATCTATTGCTGCTGTTTGAGTTGGTCATCTTCTAGACCTTCATCAGTGGTCACAGGACGCTGCCCATGGGGCACTATTGGCTGGATACTTTTGGTTGGTGGACTATTCTCAGTCCAGCAGTGACAGTGAGGTGTTTAAAAACTCCAGCAGCGCTGCGGTGTCTGATCCACTCATACCAGCACAACACACACTAACACACCACCACCATGTCAGTGTCACTGCAGTGCTGAGAATGATCCACCACCTAAATAATACATACTCTGTAGTGGTCCTGGGAGAGTCCTGACCATTGAAGAACAGCATGAAAGGGGGCTAACAAAGCATGCAGAGAAACAGATGGACTACAGTCAGTAATTGTAGAACTACAAAGTGCTTCTATATGGTAAGTGGAGCTAATAAAATGAACAGTGAGTGTAGAAACAAGGAGGTGGTTTTAATGTTATGGCTGATAAGTGTATACTATTATACAATATAGCTTATTTTCTTAGGTTTCTTTTGCTTTATTGTAAAATAATTTAATTTAAAAACAGAGTTTAAAAAGTTGAAATTGTATTTTTTTTTTTTTTTTTTTTTTTTTGTTTGTGTATTGCTTTGTTTCATAACTTAACCTTCTTTGTCTCTCAGCTCAATTATCAAAATCAAAATTTGATTTATTGTCAAGTAAGTTTTTCCACATACAAGGAATGTGAGTTGATCTAATTCTAAATGAACACAGTTGACTCGGGGACAATACAGACTTTTTAAAACTCATTGTGTACATATTTGCAACCCGTTCCACAGAGACCAGTTTCATTTTCCATGGTGGAAAGTCTGCACTGATTTTAATAACCTTCAACCAGTGAGAAACAATATTATAAAAAGAAGCACTGAGTAAATACGCAGAAAACAATAATATATGTCATTTGCCACATGACCGGGTCTGGTAGTGGAGCATCCTTCATCAGTCATTGTGTCAAACACTGAAATAAAATTATACTTCTGCTAACAGAGATCAATGCATCCAACAAACTTAATAAAAGCTTGACATTACACTAACACAAAAAGAAACCCATATAAGTTTCTTTAAAAAAAATCTATTGGTCTGTTAGTTAACTTACAAAATAATAAATAAATAAATAAATAAATAAATAAATAAATAAATAAATAAATAAATAAATAAATAAATAAATAAATAAATGAATCAGTGAAAAATAAATAAATTAATTAATTAAATAAATTATTATTTATTTGATGCCTGCAACACACTTAAGAACAGTTGGGACAGAAGCAAAATAACAGTTAAAAGTTTATAGAATATTTAAGTTCCATTATTTTAAAACATTCCACAATAAGCAGGAGAATTGGTAACAGGTGAGGGAATTGTGATTGGGTGTTAAAGGAGGATCCACCAACAGCTCAGTCTTTGCAAACAAAGATGGGTGATGGTTTACCACTTTGTGCCAAAGTTTGTGAGTGTCAGTTGTTTTAAAAAGAGCATTTCTTAAAGCAAGAATGCAAATAAACTTCACCGTATTTCACCATTTACCATAAATAATATTGTGAAAACATTTGGGAAGACGTCTCAGTATGTTTGGACAAGGCCAGAAACCATTTTTGAATGTGTGACAGTCTTATATGAAATGAAATAGGCATGCTACTTTGATGAATGTAGAAACATGGGCTTTAGAGTCATTCGCAAAACCGTTGTTGCTTAACACAGTTCGTTGCTGCATCAAGAGATGTAAATCTATGCAGAAACACTGTCAAGTCCTCTCATCCCAAGCTCAATCTCTTCAGATGTACCAGTCAGCTGAAGGTACACAAGCTTTTTTACAAAATCTACCATGTATACATATTTATGGTCCTCAATATAAGATGAATTCTATTGGCCAAGTTCTCAGAAAAACAGTCAATAAGGGAACTCAGCACAAACTGAGGGTGGCTATGAAAAAGTTACCTCTGGAGGCAGCTAGGCTGTCCAGGGTGGTGAGTTCTCTGGAAAGAAAGCTGCTATTAGCGCCTGCTAAAAACCAGGCTGGACCGTGCCCAATATGATGGTTTAAAAGATGAAAAAAAAGAAAAGGTTACTAGCAACTATGTATTAAAAACCATGATTAATTAGAAGCACCTCCAGCTGGAGCAAAGTAGCACTCAATGAGACAACACACAGAGAATGTTCTTTTAAAGGAATCAACACTGTGAGTCATCTGTGCCTCAACACCACCTGCTTCCCAACAATGGCAAGGCAGGAGGGCATGATATTGTAATCTGTGCTGTTCTGCCAAGCTACAAACCATAGCAACAGCAATTAGGCCTATCTTTTGCATATCTTTTTGCACAAATTATAAACAGCTTTTGTAGAACATGGAGTTAAACATGGACCTTCATGTTTTGAATCTATAATAGCAAGTCAACTTGGTAGCACCCACAAAAGAAAACAATGTACCAGATGATGTGTTTAATATACTACAGAACTAATAGTAATTCAGTGAAGAAAACAGGGACCTAACAACTGCACTAGCAACCCCCCCCCCCCCCAGGCACAAAAACAGGCCACCCAATGTTTGTATTTTTTTTTCTCAGTTGCATAAAAGATGTGCAATCTTTATCCTACCATGTACACATTAGGTCACCTGTACCTTTATACTTGTAGGCCTGTTTAATACACACCACAGAACATTTGTTTCTGCAGAATGAGGACTAATTCATGTTCACATATGCACATTAGTAGTACATTAGAATGACAATGGGTGAATTACACATACATGGCTGACTAATTGACTATTAGAAGTTTCCATTATTCTTATGTCTAAACGCTGTATGTAATTTCTCAATTAGTCTTTCTGAAAACCTACATTACCCCATTTTACGTCATCCTGCGTGCGCTTCCGAGAAGAAGGCTGTCTGAATTCTTAGATACCTTAAAATGCTGCCTACTAAGGTGTCTTATTTCGAAGCTATAAACTGACCGAATAATGAGGCAGCATTCAGTGCTTCCTAAGCGGTGAAAGCAATCCCAGAATTCACTGCGCCACAACTTTTCTCACAAACAAATATAACTATGGTGGACGAATGTGGAGCAACTGTGGAGTTCTTTTCAAATCTAAATTAATTATCATTGATTTTTAATTTGTATAAGGTGCACAAGTGTTATATATTTGCAAATTTGAGCTTGTCAGGCTCTTCTCTGTTCTATCAAGTGGTGGAATGAACTTCCTCTGTCTGTCTGAACATCTGAGTCTATTGATGTCTTTAAAAGACGATTAAAAACCCACCTCTTTACTAAGCACTTAAGCTGACGTACTTATTTACTAGCATTTTTTGGTTCTAACAGGTTTCAGCAGATTTGTGTTCTTCGACTGTTGTTTACTAAAACTTGAGAAATGAAATGTTTACTATGGAAGCACTTCTGTAAGTCGCTCTGGATAAGAGCGTCTGCTAAATGCAGAAAATGTAAATGTCAGTGACTAACCGTTTTCAGTACACAAAGGGAGATGTTAGCTGGTTGAGTCGCCTCAGCCCATTGATTTAAATGGCCCGAGGTTAACTGTGTTAGCTTAGTAAGCGAAACTGCAGTGACGTAATCACTGTGATCACTGTCTAAGTAGTGCGTCTAAATAACCTGCCTTATAAGTCGATGTCTTATTAGAATTCTTTCTACCTAGGCAGCTGTCTAGGTGGGCAATAAGCAACAGGGCAGCTCACTAGGTTTTCAGACAGACCCAATGAGAGAAGCATATAATAAATAAAAGTATTGGGACACCCCTTCTACTATAATTGACTAATAATCAATTTTATAAAGGACCAGTTGTAGCCTGGTGGTTAAGGTACTGGACTAGTAATCAAAAAGTCGCTGGTTCAAGCCCCACCCCTGCTGTTGGGCCCTTGAGCAAAGTCCTTAACCCTCAATTGCTTAGACTGTATACTGTCACAGCTTTGGATAAAAGCGTCTGCTAAATACTGTAAATGTGAATGTAAATAAAGGAAATCACATGCTTCCAGCTCTGCAGCAACAGTTTATGGAAGGTCCTTTAATGTTCCAGCATGACTGTGACCCTGTGCACAAAGCAAGGTCTGTTTGTTTGTTTGTTTGGATTTTTAACGTCATGTTTTACACCCTTCCGTTACATCCACGACAGAAACGGTAGACACTCATTACACAAGATTCTTCAGTTCACAAGGTTATATCGAACAGAGTAATGGACAATTTTGTATCTCGAATTCACCTCACTTGCATGTCATTGGACTGGGAGAAAACCGAAGCACCCAGAGTAAACCCACGCAGACATGGGGAGAACATGCAAACTCCACACAGAAAAGACCCGGACCAAGCAAGGTCTGTAAAGAAATTAAGAAAAGCTTGGTTTGAACAACTGACCCCAGCCCCACTCAACAGCTTTGGAATGAACTGGAACATCAATTGAGGCCAACCTCACTGCCCAGCCATACAAATGCTCATTTGACTAAATTTCCACAGATATACTTGTGAGAAGCCTTCTCAGAAGAGTGATCACATAAAGTAGCCTAGTGGGTAGAGCTTTGGGCTATCAACTAAAAGGTTGAGAGTTCGAATCCCAGCTCTGCCATGCAGCCACTGTTGGGTGCCTGAGCAAGGTCCTTAACCCTCTCGGCTCCAGGGGCGCCTGGCTATGGCTGACCCTGCGCTGGACTGGATATGCGAAGATGTGTTTATGTGTAAATGACAAATAAAGGCATTCTATTCTATTCTATTATTTTAATACCATTCATTTTTGAAACAGGATGTCCAACAAGCTCATGGTCAGGTGTCCAAATACTTTTGATCCTAAGTGTAGAGTATATGATATGTCATTTGCACTAAACACAAGACGTGTCCCTGAAAAGTCCTCCAAGCAGCAGTACAGAATGCAAAATGAGCTAACAAGCACAAAGAGAGTGAATGATTAATCCACTTAGTTTTGCTGTGTATGTGTTTCCCCGATTACAAAGATGGGTCGAATTCAATTAGCCGAATCATTTCAGCTTGCTTACAATGCAAGTGTGCGGATGTTTCTGAGTTCGAGTGCGGTGAGCGTTCTGCGATTATGAAGTTATAGCTGAGGAGCTGTAGGTCACTGGTCAGCTTTCTTGGCAGCGTACATCAGCCTCGACACTTTGGTCAGTGTTTTTGTAAGATTACAGCTGATGTTATCTCAATCCCAGCTGGCTAGTGACACTAGAGAAAATGAAAGTACACAAACACACACACTTAGCCAATACCGGCTATGTAGTGTATGTGGCCAACCCAACTTTTTATTGATTTTTGTTTCAACCATACCCGCTGCTAACAGATAAAACACATTACAAGCTCCCGCTTTCGTTTTTGTGGCAACCGTTTGAGGAAAGTCCTTTCCTGTTCCTGCATGAATGTGCCCTTGTGAACAAAGTGAGGTCCATACAGAGAATGTTTGGGGACGCTTGTAAAGAGCTCAGGCGACAACCCCAGTGAACACATTTGGCATGACTTTTAACGTCCACAATCAATGCCATCAATGCCTGACTCACTGATAACATAAAACTATACGAATACGAATCCTTTATTGTCATTGCACATTGTACTTGTACACTTGCACAACGAAATTAGAATACAACCCCCCCACGGTGCAAGAAAAGACAGCAAACAATAAAAGTACTATATACAAATAAAATATAAAATATATATGAAGGCTAACACATCTCATACAAACCAACAGAATTACTGTGTTTCAAACTGTAATCATTTTAATACTGGACATAGAAAAACAATGTTTCCCAACACAAAGTGCATTAAAGCCTTCTGTGTATGAGGCTGCGTAGTTCCACGCCAGTCAAAGTGTCCATGCTAACCAATATACAGCACTGAAAATGCCAGAAAGTCTGCACAATATCTTCAGTGCAAGAAAAGAAGGTTGGCTGCTACAGTAAATCCCTTTCCCACAGTCAAGCATGTATGCATTGTTTTCCATAAAAGAGAAGACACCAGGATGAGCTGTTAATGTCGTGGTACCAGACACCATAGGACTTCTTCAGTTGTCCTGTGGAGTCCAAGCCTTGGTGGCTCTATATTGATCATCTATACATAGATCATTTTGTAGGGTATATAGATCATATACCCTACACTTATGACCAAAAGTATTTGGACACCTGACCATGAGCATGTTGGACATCCTGTTACAAATAGTATTACATACACACATATACAGGGGTTGGACAATGAAACTGAAACACCTGTCATTTTAGTGTGGGAGGTTTCATGGCTAAATTGGACCAGTCTGGTGGCCAATCTTCATTAATTGCACATTGCACCAGTAAGAGCAGAGTGTGAAGGTTCAATTAGCAGGGTAAGAGCACAGTTTTGCTCAAAATATTGCAATGCACACAACATTATGGGTGACATACCAGAGTTCAAAAGAGGACAAATTGTTGGTGCACGTCTTGCTGGCGCATCTGTGACCAAGACAGCAAGTCTTTGTGATGTATCAAGAGCCACGGTATCCACCAGAACTGTCCGTCGGGAGCTCCACAGGGTCAATATACACGGCCGGGCTGCTATAGCCAAACCTTTGGTCACTCGTGCCAATGCCAAACGTCGGTTTCAATGGTGCAAAAAGCGCAAATCTTGGGCTGTGGACAATGTGAAACATGTATTGTTCTCTGATGAGTCCACCTTTACTGTTTTCCCCACATCCGGGAGAGTTACGGTGTGGAGAAGCCCCAAAGAAGCGTACCACCCAGACTGTTGCATGCCCAGAGTGAAGCATGGGGGTGGATCAGTGATGGTTTGGGCTGCCATATCATGGCATTCCCTTGGCCCAATACTTGTGCTAGATGGGCGCGTCACTGCCAAGGACTACCGAACCATTCTGGAGGACCATGTGCATCCAATGGTTCAAACATTGTATCCTGAAGGCGGTGCCGTGTATCAGGATGACAATGCACCAATACACACAGCAAGACTGGTGAAAGATTGGTTTGATGAACATGAAAGTGAAGTTGAACATCTCCCATGGCCTGCACAGTCACCAGATCTAAATATTATTGAGCCACTTTGGGGTGTTTTGGAGAAGCGAGTCAGGAAACGTTTTCCTCCACCAGCATCACGTAGTGACCTGGTCACTATCCTGCAAGAAGAATGGCTTAAAATCCCTCTGACCACTGTGCAGGACTTGTATATGTCATTTCCAAGACGAATTGACGCTGTATTGGCCGCAAAAGGAGGCCCTACACCATACTAATAAATTATTGTGGTCTAAAACCAGATGTTTGTTTCATTGTCCAACCCCTGTATATATATATATATATATATATATATATATATATATATATATATATATATATATATATATATATATATATATATATATATATATATATATATATATATATATACAGTGTATCACAAAAGTGAGTACACCCCTCACATTTCTGCAGATATTTAAGTATATCTTTTCATGGGACAACACTGACAAAATGACACTTTGACACAATGAAAAGTAGTCTGTGTGCAGCTTATATAACAGTGTAAATTTATTCTTCCCTCAAAATAACTCAATATACAGCCATTAATGTCTAAACCACCGGCAACAAAAGTGAGTACACCCCTTAGTGAAAGTTCCTGAAGTGTCAATATTTTGTGTGGCCACCATTATTTCCCAGAACTGCCTTAACTCTCCTGGGCATGGAGTTTACCAGAGCTTCACAGGTTGCCACTGGAATGCTTTTCCACTCCTCCATGACGATATCACGGAGCTGGTGGATATTCGAGACTTTGCGCTCCTCCACCTTCCGCTTGAGGATGCCCCAAAGATGTTCTATTGGGTTTAGGTCTGGAGACATGCTTGGCCAGTCCATCACCTTTACCCTCAGCCTCTTCAATAAAGCAGTGGTCGTCTTAGAGGTGTGTTTGGGGTCATTATCATGCTGGAACACTGCCCTGCGACCCAGTTTCCGGAGGGAGGGGATCATGCTCTGCTTCAGTATTTCACAGTACATATTGGAGTTCATGTGTCCCTCAATGAAATGTAACTCCCCAACACCTGCTGCACTCATGCAGCCCCAGACCATGGCATTCCCACCACCATGCTTGACTGTAGGCATGACACACTTATCTTTGTACTCCTCAACTGATTGCCGCCACACATGCTTGAGACCATCTGAACCAAACAAATTAATCTTGGTCTCATCAGACCATAGGACATGGTTCCAGTAATCCATGTCCTTTGTTGACATGTCTTCAGCAAACTGTTTGCGGGCTTTCTTGTGTAGAGACTTCAGAAGAGGCTTCCTTCTGGGGTGACAGCCATGCAGACCAATTTGATGTAGTGTGCGGCGTATGGTCTGAGCACTGACAGGCTGACCCCCCACCTTTTCAATCTCTGCAGCAATGCTGACAGCACTCCTGCGTCTATCTTTCAAAGACAGCAGTTGGATGTGACGCTGAGCACGTGCACTCAGCTTCTTTGGATGACCAACGCAAGGTCTGTTCTGAGTGGACCCTGCTCTTTTAAAATGCTGGATGATCTTGGCCACTGTGCTGCAGCTCAGTTTCAGGGTGTTGGCAATCTTCTTGTAGCCTTGGCCATCTTCATGTAGCGCAACAATTCGTCTTTTAAGATCCTCAGAGAGTTCTTTGCCATGAGGTGCCATGTTGGAACTTTCAGTGACCAGTATGAGAGAGTGTGAGAGCTGTACTACTAAATTGAACACACCTGCTCCCTATGCACACCTGAGACCTAGTAACACTAACAAATCACATGACATTTTGGAGGGAAAATGACAAGCAGTGCTCAATTTGGACATTTAGGGGTGTAGTCTCTTAGGGGTGTACTCACTTTTGTTGCCGGTGGTTTAGACATTAATGGCTGTATATTGAGTTATTTTGAGGGAAGAATAAATTTACACTGTTATATAAGCTGCACACAGACTACTTTTCATTGTGTCAAAGTGTCATTTTGTCAGTGTTGTCCCATGAAAAGATATACTTAAATATCTGCAGAAATGTGAGGGGTGTACTCACTTTTGTGATACACTGTATATATATATGTAATACTATTTGTATATTATATATACAGTGCAAGAGTGCAGATGTTGCCAAGTTTGAGTGTGGTGAGCGTTTTGTGATTACAAAGTCATAGCTAATAGCTGTAGGTCACTGGTCAGATTCCTTGGCAGTGTATATCAGCCTCGACACTTTCGTCAGTGTTTTTGTAAAGTTACAGCTGATGTTATCTCAATCCCAGCTTGCTACTGACACTATAGTAACATATATGCACAAAAGTCTTTGGATCTGTTGTTTTGACCACATATAACTATTTCTCTGTCTCTTTATTAAAATATTATAATACAATCAGAAAGCACAGGAAATTAATTAGTACACTATTAAAAAAGAGTAAAAAAAAACAGCTTCTGTAGGCTTATGTGGCAATTATTAACTGTGACTTCACCTTACACTTCACACAACTCTAATTCTGTCTAATTTAATATACAAGAAAACTCTCAGTCTCTTTAAGAGACCAGAAGAAGTCCAGCAAGAACCTGACTGATCTGGCAACCTTATCAGGATGCCAAGTTGACAATATTAGAGTCTAAAGAAGCTTGATCAGAAATTCTTAGAAGCTAGGAAACCACTTTTATCAAAGGGAAACAGAGTTAAAAGACTAACAAATGGAAGATCAAGGGAAAGAGTATAATGGAATGACAAACCCAAGTTTAGCATTGTTGGGTCCAATCATCAAAAAAATTTGAAAAGAAGAGTTAAAGAGAGATGGAAGAAAGAGTGCTTGTAGCCTTTATTGAAACATGGTGGAGGGTAAATACTGATTATAGCCTGTATAAGCCATTTTTAACCTTGTGTACATATTTTCTGTATGTTCTGTTTGTATCTTAAAAAACAGACCGTAAAATAAATATGGATGATGTGCAAAATGTACTTAAACAACAAAGCTAGTGGTGGCCTAAGACTTTTGCACAGTAAACATACACTGTGCCTGCCCCCTTTTTTCTGAGCATTGCCATGGTCTCTGGGTGACACGCTGCCATCTGGGAGGTATGACCCTGGAACTAAGAGGTCTCTGTGAAAACAGGCTGTAATAGAATCATGGCTGAGAAGCAGCAGGGGGCAAAAAGAAATGCAAAAAGGTGCTGAGTCTGGAACCCTGCTCCAACAAGCTAGGCAGGAAAGATTAAAGCTGGACAAAGGCACACTCGGTCAAGGTCAAGGGAAAGTGTACAGACATGGAGAAAACACAAACTGAATATTTACTTTGTCTAGATTACAGCATAGTACAAAATTACAAAAGTAACCCTCTCAGCATTAAGGGTGCTTAGACAGATGTGGAGGTTTTCCATGCCAGTGTAATAACAATCTCCCAAATCATGACGGATGCTGTCTTTTGAATTGTGTGTTGGTAAAAATAAGGAACATCCTCTTCTATCTTTGGCCTTGACACCACCACATCCATTATTTTTAAACACAGTAAGAAAGATTAGTCAGCACTGTTTCTGAATGTTGTTGATACATGGCTTTTGCTTTTAGTGGTAGAGTCTTCAATGTTTGTTTTTAACGTGGTGTCATTTAAGGAATCAGATCTCACTGGAACTTATTTATTTATTTGTTTATTTATTTATTTATTTGGCTTTGCCCTTTACACACAAAAATATCTCTAGAATTTGTGAACCTGCTAATAATGTTATGGATTGTAGATGGTACAATTACAAAAATCTTTGCAATCCTGCATTAAAAACCACTAAGTGAATATTCCAGACTAAATCTTGCTTGCAAGCAACTAAACCTTATCTTTTTGTACTAAAGGATCAACTGTGCTAAAATATGCCAGCAAAGTGCCTATCTTAATATATCAGTGTTTCAGGACACATCCATAGGTCAAGCATTCATACATTCAGACAATTTTGTGGGCGTCCACATGTACTTCCAGAGAAAAATAAAATAAATGAAAAAATAAAATAAAATGGGGAAAAAATGGGAAAAAAATGGAAATAAAACAAAATAAAAATAAATAAAAAATAAAATGGAAAAAAAGGAAAAAATTGAAAAAAAAAATTGAAAAAAATTGAAAAAAAAAAAAGAGAAAAAATTGAAAAAAATGAAAAATAAAATAAAAAAATAAAAAGGAAAAAAAATAAAAAATAAAATGGAAAAAAGTAAAAAATAAAATGGGAAAAACAGTGAAAAATAAAATGAAAAAGTGAAAAATAAAATGGAAAAAATAAAATGGAAAAGTGAAAAAAAAGGAAAAAAGTGAAAAAAAAGTGAAAAATAAAATGGGAAAAAAGTGAAAAATAAAACGGAAAAAATTGAAAAATAAAATGAAAAAAAGTGAAAAATAAAATGGAAAAAAGTGAAAAATTGAAAGAAAAGAATAAAGAAAATTGTGAAAGGAAATTACAAAAAAGAAAAAAAATGTAAACAAAAAATATATTATAAAAACCATGTCACTTCAGTGCATCTATGATTTTCATAGCACTAAACTTAGATCTTATACTTTCACTGCCTTGATTCACAACTCAGGTCAACTACACCTACTAATGTTCATTTTGCATGCCACAGAACATGGTATGACATTAACTGCTTAATTGTATTATGCAGTACACTTGTGTGGAAACATTTTTTATCCACTTTAATTACTTTTTCTGTTTTTACCCACTGTAAAAAAATTTAATGAAATTGTGTGACTGAATGGAGTAAAGGATTTGTTGCAATACTACATGCCAGCTACACTTCCTATTAAATATTATTAGCCTCTGGCCAGCCACAGCTCAAATGACAAACTCTGGTAGTCAGTCAAAACTATTCAATATAATGAGAATGAAACTGAAGTAAATAAAGTGGTAAAAGCAAACACACAGATTTAAGAATATTTCCTGAAAATCCTGTGCAACATAGTAAGCTTTTTGTAATGATTGTTAATGATGTATAAAGACCTAAAGACACACTGCACAATATTAGTATTTCATAAATGCTTTACTTAGTGCTCTAAATGTACACTACATGGCCAAGAGTATGTGACTGCTCATATGCTCATGTGTTCATATGTAACTGGTGAATTGTCAGTAAAAGCAGTGTATGTTGTAGCACTGAGAAACCATCAAAGCTTTTCATAATTATTATTTCTACTTCATCATATTTCATAGCTGAAAAATATTCATTTGGGCAGACAGCTTTCTCCTGCTATTCATTAAATCCAGATTCATCCATCAAACAAACAGATGGTAAATAATCATTCATCATCGCTGTGACTTGTGTGTGGCCGGCTACTACACGACTGAGCTTTTGTTTCATATCCACTCTACAAAACAGATCCTAGGACAGGAATTTAATAAACTGACTTGAAAAATAGGATTTAAATTAGAGCTGGGTTGGTATGACGATACATTGGGTATACCGGCGTTGATTCCTCATACACTATGGATTTTTCCACATACCGTTGCATAGTTAATGAAATACGTGGAAACTGCATGAGCCTATGATTTCAATGTTTTACTTTGATTTTCGATATGAATTTGAGTCCAGCCCTTCATGGTTTGATGATTTTGGTTTCCATTTTTGAGCAGTGTATGATGGAATCAGTATGCGTGAAACAGATGCAATATATACTATGTTTATTATTAATATAATATTTAAGTATTATACAATTACCGTTTAGCTTTCACATGGTAAAATGAAAATGGTTTATATTCTATGTACTTATAACAGTAAAATCACCCACAGACATATAAAAACCTGAGCGTCTCCAAAGATAGGAACCTATGAAAGTGCCACATTTTACTGCCATGGCTTGTTTCTGGCATTTGTATGGTTATATCCTTGATTTTGTCCAAGTTAGTCATTTAAAAAACTATTGGCAGAATAGATCACACTTAACAGATCAATGACTGAAGTGTGGCACTATTAATAGATGCAAACTCTCCGACAAGTCAGAAATCAATGTGGCTGAAACAGCTGAATCCACTAGTGAGCACAGAAAGGTCACAGAATCATTTGTACAATTATCTGTAGATCCATTAAGTGGAAGTTGCATGGAAGAGTGATCAACAACCCCCTAATAAACAGGACTGCTAAGCTTTAAACATTGTTCCAGCAAGCTTTACATCACCAAGTACTTGCTGTGCATGATCCTGCTCCAAAATTGGCGCCTTACAGTGTGTTTTGGAAGTAAAGTTAAAGCAGTTAAACCATTAGCCAAAGGTTAAAGGAAGTCACCAAAAACCCAGACGACATCTACAGAACTGCAGGTCTCACTTTAAGTCAATTTAAACATTTCCACAATAAGAGACACTGCACAAAAATTACATCCATGAAAGAGTTGCAAGGTGCAAAAAAAGACTCCAGTTCACCCCAGTGCATATAAACAGTGGGAATATAAAAAAAATCACCTTACAGAATACTTAGACAAAGTAAGTACAGTAGTGCCTTGGAACTCAACGTCAGTTGGTTCTGGGACTAGCGTGGAGTTTAAAAGGCGTTGAGTTTCCATGTATTTTTTACCATAAGGATATATGGGAAACCTTTTAATGCGTTCCATGGTCCCGTGGACTTGCATATATTTTAGACGTATGTAAAATAATGGGGTTGTTGTTGACACTTATACAGTGAAAACAACACAAATAAAATTTAAACAACACTGAAATAAAAAGCTGAACACAGATACATGTGGACGCTTTCAGAGTGAATCTGATGGTTATTCCACACAAATGCAGATTTGTCTCATATTCACACTTTGATGACGTTTTACCGCACCACCCAAGCCAAGCGCTAAACAAAGAGACTGTTCATTGTTAAATTGAAATTAAATAACTAAATTTAAAAAGGTTCAAGATAACACTGTAATTCAAGAAGTAATTACCATATTATGTATGATAATTATGTATATTCCAAATCTACAATACCTACCTCTAAAGAGTAGGTATTATTTAGGTAGTGGATCATTTTCAGTACTGCAGTGACACTGACATGGTGGTGGTGTGTTAGTGTGTGTTGTGCTGGTATAAGTGGATATGACACAGCAGCGCTGCTGAAGTTTTGAAACACCTCACTGTCACTGCTGGACTGAGAATAGTCCACCAACTAAAAATATCCAGCCAACAGCGCCCCACAGGAAGCGTCCTGTGACCACTGATGAAGGTCTAGAAGATGACCAACTCAAACAGCAGCAATAGATGAGCGACCGTCTCTGACTTTACATCTACAAGGTGGACCAACTAGGAGTGTCTAATAGAGTGGACAGTAAGTGGACACAGCATTTAAAAACTCCAGCAGCGCTGCTGTGTCTGATCCACTCATACCAGCACAACACACACTAACACACCACCACCACGTCATTGTAACTGCAGTGCTGAGAATCATCCACCACCTAAATAATATCTGTTCTGTGGTGGTCCTGTAAGGGTCCTGACCATTGAAAAACAGGGTGAAAACAGGCTAAAAAGGTATGTAGAGAAACAGATGGACTGCAGTCAGTAATTGTAGAACTACAAAGTGCTTCTATATGGTAAGTGGAGCTGATAAAATGGACAGTGAGTGTAGAAACAAGGAGGTGATTTTAATGTTATGGCTGATCAAGGTGTATATCATACATCATATGATAATTACTTATTGAATAACTTACTCTAAATAAATAAATAAATGAAGAAATAATGTGTACAAGATGGTTTTACCTCTTTGCTCCCGCACAAGTGACTTTTGGTCAAGGTGCTGGCATGAGAAATTGAATTAAATGAGAGAGTAGCGTGATCCTTCATACGTGTTAAGGCTCATGGGAATCCACCACTGCCTGCTCTAAATATGTGACAGGTGGGTCAGGGAAATTTAGTATATTGTAATGAGGAGGGAAGGATTTGTAAAAAAAAAATAATAATAGTAAAAATAAATAAATAAATAAAAAATAAAAATGATTTTTTTTATAATATAAATTATAAAATTATACTTTTTTTGTATAAATTTGACGTAGATATTTGTATTGATACATAATATATTAACTAACAAAAACAAAAGAAAACCACTGTAGTTGATACAGTATAATGAAATAAGATTAACTCACAGTTACGCAGTATATTAATGAAACTGTATTTGGCTGCATGGGTTGCATCAGCAGTATAACACTGTACTGTAAGCATTTAGTGTGCAGTCACAACAAGAAAACAGCAGATGGTGCAGAAGAAAACAGATGTTCACTATTCACTTGCTCCAAAGCCTCGTGTTGTTGATTTTTAGAAACACAGACGTACGGTTTGACAGAGCTCCTACCACAGCTCCTGCCTTCGACCCCTCTGACTCTGTCCCTTGCCTGACTGTGTTTGATAGTTTTGAGCCGGTGACTCTGTCGCACTTGGAGGATGTGGTAGGCCATTTAAAGCCTTCTGGTTCTCCCTGTGACGATATGCCTCCTCACTTTTTTAAAGAGATTTTTCATAGTATAGGGCAACAGGTTCTGGCCATTATTAACAGGAGTCTATCCTCTGGTGTTGTTCCTGTGAGTTTTAAACATGCTGTAGTGCAACCCCTGCTTAAGAAACCTGGCCTTGACCACACGGTATTGGCTAATTATAGGCCTATTTCCAAGCTGCCCTTTATTTCAAAGATCTTGGAGAAAGTTGTTTATGCTCAGCTGAAAGTTTTTCTGGATGAGCATAATATCCTGGAGGTCTTTCAGTCTGGTTTTAAAACCCTGCACAGCACAGAGTCAGCGTTGCTTAGGGTTTTCAATGACATCCTCCTGGCCAATGATTCTGGTGACCATGTGATCCTTGTCCTGTTGGATCTAACCGCGGCTTTTGACACGGTAGATCATAACATTTTAGTCTCCCGGTTGCAGCACCTAGTGGGCATTTGTGGTAGTGCTTTGGAATGGTTTAGGTCCTATCTGACGGACAGAACTTTGTGTGTGAGTTTTGCTGGTTCAGACTCCTCCCCAGCTCCCCTGCCGTATGGGGTTCCACAGGGCTCAATTTTAGGACCCCTCCTCTTCTCACTTTATCTGCTTCCACTGGGCTCCATTTTGAGAAAGCATGGCATCTCATTTCATTGCTACGCTGATGACAGTCAGATATATGTCCCGCTGAAGAAGAAAGATGCTTTCTCTATTAAGCCACTTCTGTTATGTCTTAATGACATTAAAGCCTGGATGGCCTTAAATTTTCTGAATTTCAATGAAAAGAAAACAGAAGTGATGATGTTTGGTCCCAGTGGTTCCTGTGAAGCCCCTCCTGTTGATTTGGGCCCTTTGACACAGCATGTGAAGCATACAATCTCTAACTTGGGTTTTAAGATGGACAGTGATTTTAAATTGGACCGTCAAATTGGTGCAGTAGTCAAATCCAGCTTTTTCCATTTGAGGCAGCTGGCAAAGGTGAAGTCAATCCTTTCACATGAGCACTTTCAAACAGTGATCCATGCCTTCATCACATCTCGGCTGGACTACTGTAATGCACTTTATTTTGGAGTCAGCCAGTCCTCCCTCAAACGTCTCCAGTTAGTGCAAAATGCTGCGGCCCGACTTTTAATGGGATCACGTAAGAGAGAGCATATAACCCCCATTCTGGCCTCCCTCCATTGGCTGCCCGTGCATTTCAGAGTACATTTTAAGATTCTGTTGTTTGTTTTTAAATCTTTAAATGGACTTGCCCCGCCTTACCTCGCTGAACTGCTCCATCCCCACACTTCTGCTCGGTGCCTCAGGTCAGCTGATCAGCTGCTCCTGGAGGTACCAAGGTCAAAGCGTAAGCTCAGAGGGGATAGAGCTTTTTCAATCGCTGCCCCTAAATTATGGAACAACCTACCACTCCATATTAGACAGGCCTCTTCACTGGCTATTTTTAAAACTAGTCTTAAAACCCATTTTTATTCCTTGGCTTTCAATCCAGCATGAGACTTCTCATTGTTTCTAGTGTTTGTTTTATGTTTTATAATTATCTATGTACAGCACTTTGTCACAGCTGTTGTTGTTTTTAAAGTGCTCTATAAATAAAGTTGACTTGACTTGACTTGCATAAATGCCAGGCTCACAGAAACAGCTGATGGAATTGATGACATGCCAGTGGACAGTGTTAGTGTAATGTAGTTTACACAGATGCAATCATTTCTGATTGACCACTTGGAGATGAGCGATGAGTTCTGTACATGCTAGCAGCCGGTCTGGAAAAGAGTTATTGATGTCCACTGGGAGTGAGATAATAAAACAGAGAGGGGAAAAGCCAACAACAGCTTGTTTACTTTCTTATCAATCTATTGATTATTACAGGGATGAAGCTGTTTCAGAACTATGAATGGCTGAGAGTGAATGATTTGATGGTAAACATGTGCCACAAGGGTGCCTCTACAACACACACATACACATCGACATGCACAGAAACACACAGCCAAACCCAAACAGATACAAAAAAACCCACACAACTATGTAAATAAGACTAAATTGACCATATCATGTTTAAAATACAGTGACAGTTTCAGTTTACTTTCCTACATTGGCAGAAGACCCCTGCTCCACGGACATTTTAATAGATGCAATCAACTTAGCCCTATTTATATAAGCAAACCGAAGTCACCAACTGAAGTCAAACTCACTTTTTAGTACATTTTCCACAATGTTTGATGAAATTCAGTTTTACGCAAAACTTCAATGCTCTCTAGTTAAATTAAAGTTAATTAAAGTTAATTTTGTAGTATTTTAAAATTATTATTATTATTGTTATTATTATTGTTATTATTATTATTACTATTATTATTAATAATAATAACAATAATAATAATAATCTTATTATTTATTCAGTTTATCATTATTTTTTTATTTTTATTTTTTAATTTTATTTATTTATTTTATTTATTTTTGTTATTTGACTTCCACAACTGACTCATCACACACATACACACACAGCCAAACCCAAACAGATATGGAGAAAAAAAAACCTATGTAAATAAGACAAGTTTGACCAGATTACTTTTAGAATAGTGACAGTTTATTATTATTATTATTATTATTACTACTATTATTATTACTATTATAATTTTTTTGTAATTTTATTATTTTATTTATTATTATTTTATTATTTACATTTTGATTTTGTTATTTGACTACCAAAACTGACACACACACACACACACACACACACACACACACACACACACCCACCCACACACACACCCCCACCCACCCACACCCACACCCACACACCCACCCACACACCCACACACCCACCCCCACCCACACACCCACACACCCACACACCCACACACCCACACACAAATCCAAACAGATACGGAGAAGAAAAAATATGCAAATAAGGCTAGTTTGACCAGATTACTTTTAGAATACAGTGACAGTTTCAGGTTTTTATTATTATCATTATTATTACTATTTCTTTTTAGTTTAATTTTATTTATTAAAATTTTTTTTTTGTTTTTTTTTTTTTTGTTATTTGACTGACAACTGACAGCTCAGTCCACTCTATCAATAGCAGAGAACAACAGGTGCCAGAGAGCAAACAGAACCAGAGAAGCCTTGTAACAGTGGTGCTTCCAATCAATAAGCTATGACTTCTTGTTTTGTTTTTTCACACAGCAAATCAATGACCAAATTCTGCTTCTCTTTCTCTGCCTCCTGTAATGAAATTCCTGGTAATGTTTGTCATAGGAAAAGGAATCACACAAGAAAAGCTTTTGGGTAAATTCCATGCTGCTCTAGAGACCTGACAGAATCCCTACATTAAAACATAGATCATGTCTGTACTCTGTACATTGATGTGCAGCTTCCTCTCAGTATGCATGTGTAACTGCAGTCTTGAATAAAGACTTGTGTCAGGACAAAGCTCTTGTGGCTTGGAAGCAAATTACACAAAATGACGATCAAAAATGAGTGTTTGTGATTGTTGGAGGTAAATGATGCCACAACCTACAGTACATGTAAACATGGCATTATTGTATTTTCTACATAACAGTGTGTACATTTTTTTATAAGTATGAGTAATGGGGCTGGAACCACTTTGCTAGAGAAAGTCTAAGGTGAATCCCACATGTGTGCAAGAATGAAAATTTGCAAATATTTAATCAAGGTAAAACAATACTGTGACTAAAAAGCACCAAGAAAACTGGCCAATTGCAAATAATGAAGCGGCCAAATTAGTAGAAACAAGGTAACAAATGAAAGACACGAAAACATCCGCAACCCACGGGAGACAGTGGATAGAACAAGGATAGTGCAAAACTGAGAACTGGATGTCACAATATGAAAGGCTGCTCTGGCCATCTGTGACAAACCAGCAATTGAATAGAACTGACAGACAGGGAACCATCAGAACCATCAAAACCTACTGACTTGGCTATGAATGAACAGAACTCTAACCCTACCAAAAATGGCACCTCCCACACGTAAAGTGGTTTAATTAATAGGTCTGTGACGTAAAGTGACGTAATATAAAAAACATTTTTATACACTTTGTCAAAGTGTATAAGCACTTACAAACTCTGGCGTAGCTCAGCTGTGTCTCTCGATGTCCCCAATGACTGAAGACTTTTCTCTAATGTAACCACTGCAAAATGAATAAAAAAATAAGTAAAAGTAAATAAAAAACGATTAAAAAAGCTATGCTGAATGTTTCTAAAACTGTGCTGAATTCTCGCACTTACCATTAGCATTGATCTGAAAAATGTTGGACGAGGTTTCCTGGAACACATCTTGTAATTCTGAGGCGCTGACCTGGGTAGCTGTAAAAAAAAATTCAAGAAACATTTGTAAACATTTTTATTTTTACATTTTTATCTGCTATGTTTACATGAAGCATAATAACTAGTTTGTTGTAATAGTAGTAATAATAACAATTGTATTTATTTATTTTTTATTAACCGCTTTATGCTATTCAGGGTCACGGCAAGTCCAGGTCCACCGGAAAACACTGGGCGCAAGGCAGAAAAATCATAGACAGAACACCAATCCACTGCAGGGCTTCAGTCATCACCCCTTCTCAGACATAGCCAATCACATCTGCGTAGATGAACAGCCGGCCGATAGCACGGCTAAAATTAGAACCTGGGTTAGCGTATGGTGACTTTACATCTTAGCCATTGGGATGTGAATTTGTCAGTGCGCTCTCAGTGCCTGTCTTATACCTTGAGTAAAGCATGGTGGTGGCAGCATTATGCTTTGGGCCTGTTTTTCTCCAGCTGGAACTGGGGCTTTAATCAAGGTGGAGAGTATTATGAACATTTCCAAATAATAGTTCATTTGGGCACAGAACCGTTAAGGCCTTGTTAATCAGCTGAAAATGACTTTTAGCACAACAGCAACCCAAAGCATACCACCACATCAACAAAAGAAAAGGAAAAAAAGAAACAAGGTTTTGGAATGGACCAGCCAGAGTCCAGACCTGAAACCAGTTGAAAATCTGTGGGGTGACCTGAAAAGGGCTGGGCCCAGGAGACACCCTCACAATCTGCTTTTCCAAAGAAGAGTGGGCAAAGATTGCCAAGTCAACATGTGCCATGCTGATAGACTCCTACCCACAAAGACTGACTGCTGTCATTAAAAATATCAAAAGGTGCTTCAACACAATATTAGTGTGAATGTTCACACAACCACATTATTGTAAGTTCTTATTTTTATTAAAATTATTAAAATTAATAAAATAAATAAATAAATAAAAACAAAATAAATAAATAAAAAGGCTTCAGTTTGTTGATTATAGGTCCGTTAAAGCTAGAAAGAAATCTGAAATCATTTGTTGGTTGTTATGTTGGATGTAACAGGAGTGTGGAGACTTTGTTTTATATTCACTGTATGCCAGTTCTCTGGCACTAGTTCTGCACCAACAGACTGTCGTGACCCAAATGGGTCGTGTGGGCACAGCTATTACCTCATCAAGCACACATATGGCACCCACAAAGCATGAGGTAATCACAGAAGACCATTACCCAGAGCCACTTCACAACCTTTAGCTCCTTGTCGATCCAGGCAGTCAAAATGACTAAAATTGACCTGTTTTATTTTTTATTTTATTTTTTCCCCCCTAAGCCTCTTAATCTAATGCATTCACATAATTCAAGTAACCCTAGTGAAAATAGCGAGAGGTGTTTTCAGATGGAGAGCACTAGAAGCTTTACACATTACATCAAACAGGGCAAATATGAGCAGAGACCAGATCCAGTATTTTACGTTTAGGCATTTTCTAATTCACAGCAGGAATAAATAATAATAATAATAACACTGTAAATCATTTTCATGTTTTACCAACTGGTCACAGTGAGTTCGGCTTTGCCAGGAAACCATGGAAAAGATACTACTCCACTCCCTCCCCAATGGACATAGCCAATCATGTCTGTATGTAGATGCCCAACTGGCCAATAGCACTGCTGGGGGTTTTGAACCATGGATTCCAGAGGTAGTGGGCTAGTAAAATGTACTGCTGCGCCACCCCAGTGCCTACATTGGAAATCATAAAGGCCCAACAGTTTCAACTTGGATTGAACCAGCAACCTTAACCACTGACCTACCACTGCTTCTACTGACTTTGAAATTAATAAAATAAACAAAAATGAAGAAAATCTTGCAAAATTACATAAAATATGTGGCAGTATCAATGCATAGGCAGGGCAAGCAAGGCAGTGGTAGCTCAAGTGGTTAAGATACTGGAATAGTACTCAGAAGTACTTCTGAGTACTTCAAACCTCACCACCACCTTGGAACCACTGAGCAAGGTCTTTAACCCTCAATCTCTTGCACTGTATTCAGTTGCACTTGTAAGTCAAGTAAAATTTATTTATATAGCGCTTTTTACAATGGACATTGTCAGCAACTTTACAGAATTCAGGACCAAATAATAATAACACTTGTAAGTCACTTTGAATAAAAAATGTCTGCTTAATGTCATAAATGTAACTAATTAAACACAGCTGAGATTAATGTTCATTCAGTTTATTGAATAATAAGACCTACTGGTCATGAATGTAAATATTATTACATGAATCTGTGATTCGTTTATATTATTGAACCTTTATTAAGCAATAAAATACAAATAAATAATTTTATTAAACAAAAGAACCCCATAGCACCTTCACTAACCAGAAGATGTTTGGGTGGTGAACCATTCTCAGCACGGCAATGACACTAACGGCTTAACAATATGGCAGTACATGTTGTTCTGGTAAAAGTGTATCATGTGCAGCAGTGTTTCTTTTTTTGCATTTCCCCCCTAATGTAGTCGTATCCAATTACCCGATTGCATTATGCTGATGATGATCGCCACCTTGACTGAGGAGAGCCGTGACTAACACACCCCCTCCGACAAGTGTGCTGTAGCCGACTGCATCTTTTCACCTGCACGAGGCGAGATCATATGGGGCTCAGTCTCGTGCACAGAGAGTCACACACTAATCCACATTATCCCTTGTCTCTCTGCAGGTACCATCAATCGACCAGCAGTTCGTAATTGCATCAGTTATGAGGAATCCCTTCCGGCACCCTCCCTACGAACAAGTCAATCATTGTTCAAATAGGTGCCCAGCCTGCCGGTAGCAGAGCTGATTTTTAAACTCACAAGTTCGAGTCAGCTCTGGTGTGCTAGCATGTTTTACTGCTGCGCCACCTGATTGCCCAGGTGCAGCAGTGTTGCTGGGAATTTTTAGGAACAAATAGTCTGTTAGCACTTGTTGTAGGTTTACAGTTAAAATAGAAGCTGTTAAGCCGCTCAGGTGGCGCAGCGGTAAAGTACGCTAGCGCAACAGAGTTGGGTTTCTAGATGCATCGTATCGAAACTCAGCTCTGCCTTTCCGACTGGGTTGGGCGGCAGTATGAACAACGTTTGGCTGTTGTTCAGGGGCTTAGGGGTCGAGTCGGAGCATAGGTCCTCATAACTGGTACAACTGCGGCCCCTGCTGGTTGGCTGATGGCGCCTGCACAGGGCTGAGGAATAACATTGACGGGGGTGTGACCCTCCGTGCGCAGTGTCTCTCGGTGTATTAACTCGGCTCGTGCAGGTGAAAAATGCAGGCTGTACTGATTGCGTGCCGGAGGGGGCGCAAGTCAGTTGAGTGGCGTCCTCAGTCAGCGGCAAAAGGGTCAAATCAGTATAGAGGACACAATCAGGGTAATTGGACACGATTAGAATGGGGATAAAAGTTGGGGGGATAAAAGTTGGGGGGAAAAAAGTGGGAAAAAATAAATAAATAAAAAAATAGGAGCTGTTTATGTGTCATTCACGGTATAAATTAATATTTTTATCAGTGGGTTTTCTCCGCCCCAGCATGGACACTGTGGCATCTAAAACACTCGTAGTACCAAATTATTGTTAATGCGGTGCTGAGAATGGCAAACTACCTGCACATCGACTGGTCAATAAAGATGTTTTAGGGGTCTGTTTAGATTGATAAAAACAGGTAAAGGGAATAACAAAGTGGACAGATTGGCTACATTCAGTAACTGTGTACCCAAATAGTTCATTTGTGTGGTAGTTGTAGCTTAAAAAACGATCATTAAATGTATGTACCAGATTGATCCACTTAAAAAAAGTCCGTAGTGATTGTATATGAGTGTTTTTTATTCATTTATTTTAATGTGGCTGCCCACCTTTTTGCATGTTTAATGCATTATTTTGCAAAGCATTTTGGTAAATCAATAAAGACTGAACAGAAGGTTAAGGATCCATTTGTGGAGAAAACTAAAAGTGGACAAAACCACAGCATAAACACACAGCAAGGTCAATAAACAAGCTAGAGTCAATACAAAGTGTCAATGCAGATGGTACAAGAAGACAAAATTCTAGCCAGATACCACAGTCCAGACATACACTGGCAAGACTAGCAGGGAATTAGCACACAAGGCTCCATAAATAAGAGACTCTGTTCAGGATTTAATTATGAACTTGAATACGCTGGTTAAAATGACGTAAAGGCTTAGAAAAAAGAAATTCTCTGTTACCCCAAATTAACACTGGACACGTCACATAATCACTGTGTCCACATCACACAGAATTCATGAGTCGATCCATACTGGACGTGAATCAGCTGCATTTTGGGCACAATAATTGCCACGAGCAAACAGGAATAGAGAATTCTTGATTTATACTGTGCTAATATTGATACAGAAGGATTCTATTAGCTGTGGGGAAATGGCTGATCAGTGATTAGGACTCTGGGCTATCAATCTGAAACTGGGGGTTTAAATTCAGGCTTTGCCAAGCAGCCACTGCTTCTTACAGAGGTTATTGAGAAGGATAAGAAAAAAATAGAGACAAGGTATAAAACGAGCACAGCTCAACACCTAGTCTTGTGTAATATAACAGTCTAGCTAGCCCGTTGTATGTTATGTGGTAAAATAAAATTGTTTCATGTGACAGACACTTGACCAGTCTCAAGAGTATCAAAAATGTGCTGTAAAAAACAATTCAATACAGAAGCACAAACCTTTTTTTTCCCTTAGTTATTTTTTTTTCCACTCCATCTGTACCAGATTTCATGTCATGTGACTAATAAAAAAAACATAAAATATAAACATAATAAAAATAAATATATTTATACAAATTATAAAAAATAATTAGTAACATCTGGAACTGATTATAAATGCTTTTGGCATTATGTATAAAGTAATGGCAAAAACACTTCCAGATGTAACTGGTGTATTTAATAAATGTTTATATTTTACATTTTATTTTTATACATATTTTACCACTATAAGGTTTTAAAATAAACTCAACTCCTACAGTAATAATAATAAAGAATAATAAAACCTGTGTCATTTTATAAGAAAGTGCCACTATATATATATATATATATATATATATATATATACAGTGTATCACAAAAGTGAGTACACCCCTCACATTTCTGCAAATATTTTATAATATCTTTTCATGGGACAACACTATAGAAATAAAACTTGGATATAACTTAGAGTAGTCAGTGTACAACTTGTATAGCAGTGTAGATTTACTGTCTTCTGAAAATAACTCAACACACAGCCATTAATGTCTAAATGGCTGGCAACATAAGTGAGTACACCCCACAGTGAACATGTCCAAATTGTGCCCAAAGTGTCAATATTTTGTGTGACCACCATTATTATCCAGCACTGCCTTAACCCTCCTGGGCATGGAATTCACCAGAGCTGCACAGGTTGCTACTGGAATCCTCTTCCACTCCTCCATGATGACATCACGGAGCTGGTGGATGTTAGACACCTTGAACTCCTCCACCTTCCACTTGAGGATGCGCCACAGGTGCTCAATTGGGTTTAGTCCATCACCTTTACCTTCAGCTTCCTCAGCAAGGCAGTTGTCATCTTGGAGGTTGTGTTTGGGGTCGTTATCCTGTTGGAAAACTGCCATGAGGCCCAGTTTTCGAAGTGAGGGGATCATGCTCTGTTTCAGAATGTCACAGTACATGTTGGAATTCATGTTTCCCTCAATGAACTGCAGCTCTCCAGTGCCAGCAACACTCATGCAGCCCAAGACCATGATGCTACCACCACCATGCTTGACTGTAGGCAAGATACAGTTGTCTTGGTACTCCTCACCAGGGCGCCGCCACACATGCTGGACACCATCTGAGCCAAACAAGTTTATCTTGGTCTCGTCAGACCACAGGGCATTCCAGTAATCCATGTTCTTGGACTGCTTGTCTTCAGCAAACTGTTTGCGGGCTTTCTTGTGCGTCAGCTTCCTTCTGGGATGACGACCATGCAGACTGAGTTGATGCAGTGTGCGGTGTATGGTCTGAGCACTGACAGGCTGACCTCCCACGTCTTCAACCTCTGCAGCAATGCTGGCAGCACTCACGTGTCTATTTTTTAAAGCCAACCTCTGGATATGACGCCGAACACGTGGACTCAACTTCTTTGGTCGACCCTGGCGAAGCCTGTTCCGAGTGGAACCTGTCCTGGAAAACCGCTGTATGACCTTGGCCACCATGCTGTAGCTCAGTTTCAGGGTGTTAGCAATCTTCTTATAGCCCAGGCCATCTTTGTGGAGAGCAACAATTCTATTTCTCACATCCTCAGAGAGTTCTTTGCCATGAGGTGCCATGTTGAATATCCAGTGGCCAGTATGAGAGAATTGTACCCAAAACACCAAATTTAACAGCCCTGCTCCCCATTTACACCTGGGACCTTGACACATGACACCAGGGAGGGACAACGACACATTTGGGCACAATTTGGACATGTTCACTGTGGGGTGTACTCACTTATGTTGCCAGCTATTTAGACATTAATGGCTGTGTGTTGAGTTATTTTGAGAAGACAGTAAATCTACACTGCTATACAAGCTGTACACTGACTACTCTAAGTTATATCCAAATTTCATGTCTATAGTGTTGTCCCATGAAAAGATATAATGAAATATTTGCAAAAATGTGAGGGGTGTACTCACTTTTGTGATACACTGTATATATATATATACAGGTCCTTCTCAAAAAATTAGCATATTGTGATAAAGTTCATTATTTTCCATAATGTAATGATAAAAATTAAACTTTCATATATTTTAGATTCATTGCACACCAACTGAAATATTTCAGGTCTTTTATTGTTTTAATACTGATGATTTTGGCATACAGCTCATGAAAACCCAAAATTCCTATCTCAAAAAATTAGCATATTTCATCCGACCAATAAAAGAAAAGTGTTTTTAATACAAAAAAAGTCAACCTTCAAATAATTATGTTCAGTTATGCACTCAATACTTGGTCGGGAATCCTTTTGCAGAAATGACTGCTTCAATGCGGCGTGGCATGGAGGCAATCAGCCTGTGGCACTGCTGAGGTGTTATGGAGGCCCAGGATGCTTCGATAGCGGCCTTAAGCTCATCCAGAGTGTTGGGTCTTGTGTCTCTCAACTTTCTCTTCACAATATCCCACAGATTCTCTATGGGGTTCAGGTCAGGAGAGTTGGCAGGCCAATTGAGCACAGTAATACCATGGTCAGTAAACCATTCACCAGTGGTTTTGGCACTGTTAGCAGGTGCCAGGTCGTGCTGAAAAATGAAATCTTCATCTCCATAAAGCTTTTCAGCAGATGCAAGCATGAAGTGCTCCAAAATCTCCTGATAGCTAGCTGCATTGACCCTGCCCTTGATAAAACACAGTGGACCAACACCAGCAGCTGACATGGCACCCCAGACCATCACTGACTGTGGGTACTTGACACTGGACTTCAGGCATTTTGGCATTTCCTTCTCCCCAGTCTTCCTCCAGACTCTGGCACCTTGATTTCCGAAAACAGTACTTTGGACCGCTGAGCAACAGTCCAGTGCTGCTTCTCTGTAGCCCAGGTCAGGCGCTTCTGCCGCTGTTTCTGGTTCAAAAGTGGCTTGACCTGGGGAATGCGGCACCTGTAGCCCATTTCCTGCACACGCCTGTGCACGGTGGCTCTGGATGTTTCTACTCCAGACTCAGTCCACTGCTTCCGCAGGTCCCCCAAGGTCTGGAATCGGCCCTTCTCCACAATCTTCCTCAGGGTCCGGTCACCTCTTCTCGTTGTGCAGCGTTTTCTGCCACACTTTTTCCTTCCCACAGACTTCCCACTGAGGTGCCTTGATACAGCACTCTGGGAACAGCCTATCCGTTCAGAAATTTCTTTCTGTGTCTTACCCTCTTGCTTGAGGGTGTCAATGATGGCCTTCTGGACAGCAGTCAGGTCGGCAGTCTTACCCATGATTGCAGTTTTGAGTAATGAACCAGGCTGGGAGTTTTTAAAAGCCTCAGGAATCTTTTGCAGGTGTTTAGAGTTAATTCGTTGATTCAGATGATTAGGTTAATAGCTCGTTTAGAGAACCTTTTCATGATATGCTAATTTTTTGAGATAGGTATTTTGAGTTTTCATGAGCTGTATGCCAAAATCATCAGTATTAAAACAATAAAAGACCTGAAATATTTCAGTTGGTGCGCAATGAATCTAAAATATATGAAAGTTTAATTTTTATCATTACATTATGGAAAATAATGAACTTTATCACAATATGCTAATTTTTTGAGAAGGACCTGTATATATATATATATATATATATATATATATATACAGTGTATCACAAAAGTGAGTACACCCCTCACATTTCTGCAGATATTTAAGTATATCTTTTCTTGGGACAACACTGACAAAATGACACTTTGACACAATGAAAAGTAGTCTGTGTGCAGCTTATATAACAGTGTAAATTTATTCTTCCCTCAAAATAACTCAATATACAGCCATTAATGTCTAAACCACCGGCAACAAAAGTGAGTACACCCCTTATTGAAAGTTCCTGAAGTGTCAATATTTTGTGTGGCCACCATTATTTCCCAGAACTGCCTTAACTCTCCTGGGCATGGAGTTTACCAGAGCTTCACAGGTTGCCACTGGAATGCTTTTCCACTCCTCCATGACGACATCACGGAGCTGGCGGATATTCGAGACTTTGCGCTCCTCCACCTTCCGCTTGAGGATGCCCCAAAGATGTTCTATTGGGTTTAGGTCTGGAGACATGCTTGGCCAGTCCATCACCTTTACCCTCAGCCTCTTCAATAAAGCAGTGGTCGTCTTAGAGGTGTGTTTGGGGTCATTATCATGCTGGAACACTGCCCTGCGACCCAGTTTCCGGAGGGAGGGGATCATGCTCTGCTTCAGTATTTCACAGTACATATTGGAGTTCATGTGTCCCTCAATGAAATGTAACTCCCCAACACCTGCTGCACTCATGCAGCCCCAGACCATGGCATTCCCACCACCATGCTTGACTGTAGGCATGACACACTTATCTTTGTACTCCTCACCTGATTGCTGCCACACATGCTTGAGACCATCTGAACCAAACAAATTAATCTTGGTCTCATCAGACCATAGGACATGGTTCCAGTAATCCATGTCCTTTGTTGACATGTCTTCAGCAAACTGTTTGCGGGCTTTCTTGTGTAGAGACTTCAGAAGAGGCTTCCTTCTGGGGTGACAGCCATGCAGACCAATTTGATGTAGTGTGCGGCGTATGGTCTGAGCACTGACAGGCTGACCCCCCACCTTTTCAATCTCTGCAGCAATGCTGACAGCACTCCTGCGCCTATCTTTCAAAGACAGCAGTTGGATGTGACGCTGAGCATGTGCACTCAGCTTCTTTGGACAACCAACACGAGGTCTGTTCTGAGTGGATCCTGCTCTTTTAAAACGCTGGATGATCTTGGCCACTGTGCTGCAGCTCAGTTTCAGGGTGTTGGCAATCTTCTTGTAGCCTTGGCCATCTTCATGTAGCGCAACAATTCGTCTTTTAAGATCCTCAGAGAGTTATTTGCAATGAGGTGCCATGTTGGAACTTTCAGTGACCAGTATGAGAGAGTGTGAGAGCTGTACTACTAAATTGAACACACCTGCTCCCTATGCACACCTGAGACCTAGTAACACTAACAAATCACATGACATTTTGGAGGGAAAATGACAAGCAGTGCTCAATTTGGACATTTAGGGGTGTAGTCTCTTAGGGGTGTACTCACTTTTGTTGCCGGTGGTTTAGACATTAATGGCTGTATATTGAGTAATTTTGAGGGAAGAATAAATTTACACTGTTATATAAGCTGCACACAGACTACTTTTCATTGTGTCAAAGTGTCATTTTGTCAGTGTTGTCCCATGAAAAGATATACTTAAATATCTGCAGAAATGTGAGGGGTGTACTCACTTTTGTGATACACTGTATATATATAGTGTGTGTGTGTGTGTATATATACATATCTATACATAAATACATACATATACATGCACACAACAATCAGCCATAACATTAAAACCACCTCCTTGTTTCTACACTCACTGTCCATTTTATCAGCTCCACTTACCATATAGAAGCACTTTGTAGTTCTACAATTGCTGACTGTAGTCACAGACACACTCTATTAGACACTCCTACCTAGTCCTGGTCCAACTTGTAGATGTAAAGTCAGAGTCGATCGCTCATCTATTGCTGCTGTTTGAGTTGGTCATCTTCAAGACATTCATCAGTAGTCACAGGACGCTGCCTATGGGACGCTGTTGGCTGGATATTTTTGGTTGGTGGACTTTTCTCAGTCCAGCAGTGACAGTAAGGTGTTTAAAAACTCCATCAGTGCTGCTGTGTCTGATCCACTCATACCAGCACAACACACACTAACACACCACCACCATGTCAGTGTCACTGCAATGCTGAAAATGATCCACCACCTAAATAATATATGCTCTCTGGTGGTCCTGTGGGGGTCCTGACCATTGAAGAAGAGCACGAAAGGGGGCTAACAAAGCATGCAGAGAAACAGATGGATTACAGTCAGTAATTGTAGAACTACAAAGTGCTTTTATATGGTAAGTGGAGCTGATAAAATGAACAGTGAGTGTAGAAACAAGGAGGTGGTTTTAATGTTCTGGCATATATATATATATATATATATATATATATATATATATATAGTATATTTGTCAAGTACCTATTTATTTCATTTTCTACAGTAAAATCTATACAGAAATCTGGCTAAATGGACATTTTCTATTTACCTTCGCTTAATTTTCTGATATTGAATATTTTAACTTCATGTGTTTTTCTGTGGCCATAAAAAGGAAAAAGAAGCCTGGGCTGCTGGGGATAAATTAGCATTTACCCCCTCTGACTTGTTCGTCGATACTGTAAATGACTAAAGCACATTCAATTATCTTCCCGAGGCAGAAAAAGGACTTCATCAAAAGCCCCCTGCCCGATATACATGAGGTCAGCATACGCCTGCCGCTCCCGAAAATGAAAAATGGCAACTCATCCGGCGACGGAATACGCTAAGTAGGACTATTACCCGAGTGCTGCAGGTTTCATGCTCTGGAGAGGTCACATCTGGATCGACACTTCTGTGTCAAACTCATTTTGATGTTGACAAAAAAAAGCTTAATCGCCGCTTCACATGCCACGATGACTCACAGTAGGAACAAACACGGCTGTTAACACGCTGTCGCTTTTAACAGATACTGAACAATTAACAGTGCTGCCCCGACTCTCTGCTCTTCTACAAAGAATTAAAGGAGGAAGAAATGATGTGGACACCTGGCCTACAGCTTGTTGGAAATTCAACTTTAATACTTCCACTTTTCTAAAATGATTCTTACTAGATTTAAGCCTCTGTGGAAAATGAGGGCTTATTAATCAAAGACGCACTTGCAATGTCAGGCAGATGTTGGTCTTGCTTTGTGCACAGGGCCACAGATCAGCTGGAACAAAAAGTGGTCTTACCCAAACTGTGGCCACAATTTTGGCACCTGTTAAGGATACACACTATATTTCCAAAAGTATTCACTCACCCATCCAAATCATTGAATTCAGGTGTTCCAATCACGTCCATGGCCACAAGGGTATAAAACCGAGCACCTAGGCATGCAGACTGCTTCTACAAACATTATTTAAAGAATGGGTCGCTCTCAGGAGCTCAGTGAATTCCAGCATGGTACCGTGATAGGATGCCACCTGTGCAACAAGTTCAGTCGTTAAATTTCCTCACTACTAAATATTTCACAACTGTCAACTGTCAGTGGTATTATAACAAAGTGGAAGCGATTGGGAATGGCAGCAACTCAGCCACGAAATGCTAAGCCACGTAAAATGACAGAGCGGGGTCAGCGGATGCTGAGGAGCATAGTGCGCAGAGGTCGCCAACTTTTTGCAGTCAATCGCTACAGACCTCCAAACTTCATGTGGCCTTCAGATTAGCTCAAGAACAGTGTGTAGAGAGCTTCATGGAGTGGGTTTCCATGGCCGTGCAGCTGCATCCAAGCCTTACATCACCAAGTGCAATGCAAAGAATCGGATGCAGTGGTGTAAAGCACACCGCCACTGGACTCTAGAGCAGTGGAGACGTGTTCTCTGGAGTGACGAATCACGCTTCTCCGTCTGGCAATCCGATGGATGAGTCTGGGTTTGGCGGTTGCCAGGAGAACGGTACTTGTCTGACTGCATTGTGCCAAGTGTAAAGTTTGGTGGAGGGGGGATTATGGTGTGGGGTTGTTTTTCAGGAGTTAGGCTCGGCCCCTTAGTTCCAGTGAAAGGAACTCTTAATGCTTCAGCATACCAAGAGATTTTGGACAATTTCATGCTCCCAACTTTGTGGGAACAGTTTGGGGATGGCCCCTTCCTGTTCCAACATGACTGCACACCAGTGCACAAAGCAAGGTCCATAAAGACATGGATGAGCGAGTTTGGTGTGGAAGAACTTGACTGGCCTGGACAGAGTCCTGACCTCAACCTGATAGAACACCTTTGGAATGAATTAACAACATCAGTGTCTGACCTCACAAATGCGCTTCTGGAAGAATGGTCAAAAATTCCCATAAACACACTGCTAAACCTTGTGGAAAGCCTTCCCAGAAGAGTTGAAGCTGTTATCGCTGTAAAGGGTGGGCCGACATCATATTAAACCCTATGGATTAAGAATGAGAATCACTCAAGTTCATATGCGTGTGAAGGCCAAAACACCTGAATGTATTAATTAGTAGATTATTAGTGTTTATACCAGACCTGGGCATTGTACGGCGAGACATCCCCAACCGGCCCGCATGAGGTTCGTGGCAATTAAAAATTAGACGTAAATAAATGTACAGTACATCATGCAATACATGCAATATAACAGGATTGTTTTTGACGGGAGCGCTGTGTCTTTAAATATCCGCAAGTTTCGTTTTCGTGTGTGCGAGTGTATCAGCTTCACCGTAATGCAAAGTTGCGAACAGAACTGAGTGTGACTGACGGTCGAGTTTTTAGCAAGACGTGAACTTCTGAAGTATTTATTTACTGAAGTCAGATGTAAAGCTGGTTAACGATCACAATTTAGGGTTTAAATTGCTGTTATGGTACTAAACTGAGAAATACATGAACATAAACGATGCAGAGCGTCACACCTGAAGCTTCACTAACTAAACTGCAAGCAACAAGGACTTTTTATAAAGTTTAACACAAACAGAACTGAAGCAGTCAGGACCAGCTTTGTGATTTTAATAAGAATATCCAACAATAACAAAGGACTGATAAACAAATGATGTAATTAGACTCAAAACAAAATAGTGTAAAGTTAAAAAACCTGCACATTTTGTTCACATTTGTTTTTGTTTTTGTTTGGTTTTTGTTTGCATTTGTTTGTTTAAATAGTAAAATAATGTTGATATTTTTACTCTGCCTACTTCTAATTGTCTGATTGTAACATCTAAACATTAACAGCTTATTAGAACTGTACAATTTACTGCTTTTCATAAAGAGTGAGCAGTTGTAGCCTAGTGCTTAAGGTACTGGACTAGTAACCAGAAGGTCGCTGGTTCAAGCCCCGTCACCACCAGGTTGCTGCTGGCCCTTAACTAATATTGAGCAGAATTAAGTTCACCTTATTGGTCCGGCCCTCCACAACAGTCCCAGTTTCTTATGTGGCCCTTTCGAAAATTTAATTGCCCACCCCTGGTTTATACTGTGGGTGGCACAGTGGCTCACAGCAAGAAGGTCCTGGGTTCAATTCCCAGGTGGAGCGATCTGGGTCCTTTCTCTGTGGAGTTTGCATGTTCTCCCTGGGCTGTGTGGGTTTCCTCCGAGTGCTCCTGTTTCCTCCCAGAGGAAGTCAGGATGTCAGGAAGTGTTCGAATATATATAAACTGCTCAAAAAGGTTAAGGGACCATTTAATCATCCCAGTATAACACAACGTCAGTTAAACTTCAGAGATTCAATCTGCCCAGTTAGGAAGCAGAAGCGAGTGTGAATCAAGTTCACCTGCTTTGGTGCAAATGAAAGTGGCAACAGGTGCACCGGAGAGGCAACAGCAAGACAACCCCAAAAAGGGAAACTAGATTCTACTCTAGTTTTGCGTTTTGCTAGTGTTCTTGTCACTACTGGTAGCATGAGGCAGTACCTGCAACCCTTTTAGGTTGCACAGGTAGTCCAGCTCCTCCAGGATGGCACATCCATAAGTGCTCTTGCAAGAAGGTTTGCTGTGTCTCCTAGCACAGACTCAAGAGCATGGAGGAGATACCAGGACACGGGCCGTTACACAAGGAGAGCAGGACAGGGCCGTAGAAGGGCAACAACCCAGCAGCAGGACCGGTATCTGAGTCCCACAAAGTGACCTCCAGCGGGCTACTGGTGTGCATGTTTCTGAACAAACTGTCAAAAACAGACTCCCTGAAGGTGGCATGAGAGCCTGACGTCCTCTGATGGGACCTGTACTCACAGCCCAGCACCGTGCAGCTCGATTGGCATTCGCCACAGAACACCGTAATTGGCAGGTCCACTATTGATGCCCTGTTCTGTTCACAGATGAGAGCAGGTTCACACTGAGCACATGTGACGGAGTCTGGAGACGCCGTGGTGAACGTTGTGCTGCCTGCAACATCATCCAGCATGACCGGTTTGGTGGTGGGTCAGTGATGGTCTGGGGAGGCATATCCTTGGACATGACTGGCTGTAACTGGGAAGGAGATGGAAGAGTGACCTAGCCATTGGAAAGTGCATTGGTAAGTGCGCTCTGAGTGCTGGTCCCAAGCCTGGATGCATCATGGAGGGCTTCCAATGTAAAGACTGTGCCCAATGTGTGTGTGTGTGTGTGTGTGTGTTTTGTGCTCTGTTGTATACCTACTAACAGCTGGAGTTTGATGAGTGTTCTAGAACATGACGGTAGAGCCTGAAGGAAACTCTGATGGATAAAGGCCAATGTACCAAACACCCAATTTAGTGTAAAATTTCACAAAAATGATCAAAGGAAAATAAACAAAAGCACAGGACAGGTAGAAAAAGTCAGCACTTTGAAGTGTGGAGGCAAAATGAAGTGAGAGAGAGAGAAATACATGCAGTGGAACAGGCTGAAAGTTATGGCAGCAGGGAGGAGGAGAAAGATTAGCTTGGCTGACAGCTCCATTAGAGACTTAACCTTAGCTTTGATCAGCGCTGTTCCCCTCTACAGCTGCACTGACGCCTGAGTGCCGATACACAGCAAAGCTGACAGGCTGCTGCACGCACATCTGCCAGTGATCAAAGAGCTGTCTCTAATGACCACAGCTGCACCATTCACTCCCGCCCCCCAGCAGCTCACCTACTCACCTCCCTGCCCAGCAGATCACCTACTTACCTACCTGCCCAGCAGATCACCTACTCACCTCCCTTCCCAGCAGATCACCTACTCACCTCCCTGCCCAGCAGATCACCTACTCACCTTCCTGCCCAGCAGATCACCTACTCACCTCCCTTCCCAGCAGATCACCTACTCACCTCCCTGCCCAGCAGATCACCTACTCACCTCCCTTCCCAGCAGATCACCTACTCACCTCCCTGCCCAGCAGCTCACCTACTCACCTCCCTGCCCAGCAGATCACCTACTTACCTACCTGCCCAGCAGATCACCTACTCACCTACCTGTCCAGCAGCTCACCTACTCACCTCCCTGCCCAGCATATGGCCTACTCACCTCCCTTCCAAGCAGATCACCTACTCACCTACCTGTCCAGCAGCTCACCTACTCACCTCCCTGCCCAGCAGATCACCTACTCACCTCCCTGCCCAGCAGCTCACCTACTCACCTCCCTGCCCAGCAGATCACCTACTTACCTACCTGCCCAGCAGATCACCTACTCACCTACCTGTCCAGCAGCTCACCTACTCACCTCCCTGCCCAGCAGATGACCTACTCACCTCCCTTCCAAGCAGATCACCTACTCACCTACCTGTCCAGCAGCTCACCTACTCACCTCCCTGCCCAGCAGATCACCTACTCACCTCCCTGCCCAGCAGATCACCTACTCACCTCCCTGCCCAGCAGATCACCTACTCACCTCCCTGCCCAGCAGATCACCTACTCACCTCCCTGCCCAGCAGATCACCTACTCACCTACCTGCCCAGCAGCTCACCTACTGACCTAATCACCTACCTGCCCAGCAGATCACCTACTGACCTAATCACCTACCTGCCCAGCAGATCACCTACTGACCTAATCACCTACCTGCCCAGCAGCTCACCTACTGACCTAATCACCTACCTGCCCAGCAGCTCACCTACTGACCTAATCACCTACCTGCCCAGCAGATCACCTACTGACCTAATCACCTACCTGCCCAGCAGATCACCTACTTACCTACCTGCCCAGCAGCTCACCTACTGACCTAATCACCTACCTGCCCAGCAGATCACCTACTGACCTAATCACCTACCTGCCCAGCAGATCACCTACTCACCTCCCTGCCCAGCAGATCACCTACTCACCTCCCTGCCCAGCAACTGTCCTACCTGGCCAGCAGCTCACCTTCTGACCTAATCACCTACCTGCCCAGCAGCTCACCTACCTGCCCAGCAGCTCACATACTCACCTACCTGCCTGCCCAGCAGATCACCTACCCACCTACCTGCATAGCCGCTCAGCTACCAACCTACCTGTTGTTCAGCAACTCACCTACTGACCTAATTACCTACCTGCCCAGCAACTGTCCTACCTGGCCAGCAGCTCACCTACCCAGCACCTACCCACACTCACTGCAATAATCTCTTGCATACACACACTTAGCTATAATCTGTCTTGCTCTCGCTTACACACACACACACTTAGCTATCTATCTTGCTCTCCCTCAGAAAACACACTTACTCTGTAATCTCTCTCACTCTCTTTTACACACACACTCACTATTACATATAATCTATCTCACTCTCCTACACACACACACACACTCACTCTTACAGAGCCCACCATAATGTATTTTGTGTACATCCACACACTACTGCCTCTCTCTTGTACATACACACTGACACTCCACTACACACACCAACTCTTTCTCTCACATTTACACTTATACTCTCTCACACATTTAACCTCTCTTACTTTCACTCTCTCAAATGCGAACTCGGCCGTAATCTGTCTAACACACACACACAGTCCTAATCTCTCACTCGCACACTTTGTCTTTTCCTCACTTCCCTTCACACACAATCACTTCTTTGCTTTCTCTCACCTAGTCTCTAGACGTCCTTTTCTTTTCTTACCGTTTCTGACTCTCTCTCAAACTTTTGATGCATTTCAATTGCTATCACTGTTTTTCACCTGTTGTCTCCTAGACACACCTGAGCTCTTTTAATCACTCCTCTGATGTCTCTCACTCTCACTTTCTTTAACTCTCAATCACGCTTAATGTTTTTCATTCTCTTGCCTCTTATTCTTTTGCTTTCACTCACTACCTTGCCGTCTCAATCTTTTGCCATCACACATAGTTGCTGTCTCACATGCTCTCCTGCGGATTCACACACTCTTGTGCTGTATTGCTCACTCTACTGCTGTTTCACACACTCTCATGTTTACTGTCTCTCACTGACTTACTCACCTGTTGTCTCTTACTCATTTGCTGTCTCACCTATTTCGTTGTCTCACACACTCCTTCTGTCTCTCACTCACTTGTGTGCTGTCTCTCACTCACTTGCATGTTGTTTCACTTCTTGCTGTCTTTTACTCTAGTGCTGTCTCACCTTTTTTGTCACACACACTCCTTCTGTCTCTCACTCACTTGTGTGCTGTCACTCGCATGTTGTTTCACTTACTTGTGTTCTCTCACTCGTGTGCTCTCTCTCACTCATCTGTCTCTCACTCACTTGTGTGCTGTCTCTCACTCACCTGTCTCTCACTCACTTGTGTGCTGTCTTTCACTCACTTGCATGTTGTTTCACTCACTTGTGTGCTGTCTCACTCTTGCTGTCTTTTAATCTAGTCCTGTCTCAAACTCTCTTTTGTGCCGTCTCACCCTTTCTTGCTCTGTCTCACACTCTCCTGCTGTCTCACACTAACTTGTGTGCTGCCTCTAATTCTATTGCTGTCTCACCTTTCACCTACTATTACCTATAATCTCTCACTCTCTTATACACACACACACACACACACTATAGTAAGGTTTCCTTTTTACACACTGGCAATAATATTGGTAGCACTAACATGTCCATTTACATTCGCATTAGTGAAATAAAATTCAATCAGGGCGGTACGGTGTGGAGCTGGAAAATTCTCCCTATGTCCTCCCACAGTCCAAAGCCATGCAGTCAGGTTAACTGGAAATACTAAATTGCCCTAAGTGTGTGTATGTGTGTGTTTGCCCCGTGGTGGGCTGTGGTAAAACAGACAATAAATGAATGATTATACAGTGCTAGGGTGACCATGGGTGTGTTCCTAGGGAGCTGCCTTGCAGTCTTACTGCCTACATAAGTAGCTGCCTCAGTAGAGAGGATTCTAATAAATCAGTGACTTATAAGGCAGGTTGTTCGAACGCGCAACTCAGACAGCAATTTCGCTCGGGTTTTGCTTACTAAGCTAACACAGTTAGCATCTTGCCATTCAAACCAATGGGATGGGGTGGCACAGCGCGCTAGCATGTCGACTAACATCTCCCTTCGTGTACCGAAAACGGTTACATTCGCTGACAAGCCCGAACTTGCAAATAAATGACACTTGTGCACATTTATAGAAGTTAAAAATCATTATTTACGTTTGAAAATAACTCATTTATTTCACCGTCAGCCATGTCTTTTTTTTTTTTTCTGAGAAAAGCTGCTGCACTGAATGCTGGGATTGCCTTGATCGCTAAGGACGCTTCCGATGCTCACTCGATCTTGAGTCAAAATAACATTGAAATTTTAAGATGCCTAACTAGACAGCTTATTAAGGCATCTAGGATTTTGAACAGCCTCCTTCTCGGGAGCGCGCATAGGATGACGTAAAATGCTGTCTATGTAGAGAGCTCACTAGCTTTTCGAACACACCCCATATGTCCTCTTTTTCCTGAAACATGACCCTCTTTTTTGGTGCTAAATATGCATCTGGCCAGGATTTCTAAATTACCAAAAATGTCCGTGATTCAACTTTTGTAGTCTGTGTGCGCTATTCTTTGTCGGTTTTTGCACTAATTTTACTTTTTTGTTTAGGTCCCACCTTTTCGCACTTCTCTTATAATGCCCAAGTGCAAATGAAAATTCACAGATGAATTACAGACAAAAAATCTGTGTTTTTGTCTCAGTCGAGATCTTTGGGAAGCAGAATGCATGACCTGCAAAGCTGACACGTACGTGTCAGTGTTAAATAAAGGTGCCAGTTCAGCAAAACACAAAACTGTAGCTAAAGGAAAGACTTCATCAGGTAAACACTCAGTAACAGAAGATGATACTGCTGCAGAGGGAGTTTTTGCATCATACCACAAAGCATCACAACAGCTACAGATCAATGAACTACACATCTGCCTTGTTAAAAAGTCTTTCCCTGATTCTGAAACAGTGTACACATTTCCAAATGCACGTAACGTTATGGAAAAAAAAATTGATATTATATTTGATATCACCTGAATATTAGTATTTTGCTGCTTGTGCATTCAATACTTATAGTTGTTAAATCCTTATGTGGCTGCTTGAGATGTGGCTGGGAGACTAAAGTACAGAGATAAGCAACATGTTGTTAAGCTGTAAGCAGATAAGAAAACTCTCTTGGCACAGAATGGAGGTTCCAAAGTCCAACACCCAACGTGTAGTATTAAGAAAGGGGGACAGCTCTGTTCCTTGTTCTTATTCACATACACTGCTGTAAAAACCCACAATTGTGCCAATAAATTCTTCCAATCCAGTCAACTGTAATCTTTGTCTTCATTTATCATCTCACCTTATTTTTCCATGACAGTACTAAGATAGAGGTTATTGTCAACGCCATGATAATGCCACATTCTGTTGAAATAGCTCTACTGATGAACTGATGATTTTATTTGTTATTATTGTTTAGGTCTAAACACTGAATTGAAAGATTATCTGACCAAAAAATGCATTTGTTAGTTTGTCCTGTTAAAAAGTAGCTGTTCATTTACTTAAGTTCAATAACATAGTTGCATTTGTCAAATATTTAATATTACACATATTACATATACATTTTCAGCATTTAGCAGACTCTTTTATTCAAAGTCACTTACAATTATGACTGAATACAGTTTGAGCAATTGAGGGTTAAGGACGTTGCTCAGCTAGTCCAGCATCTTAATCACTGAGCTACCACAGCCCATTATTATACTATACATTATATATTACACTATACAGTGTATCACAAAAGTGAGTACACCCCTCACATTTCTGCAGATATTTAAGTATATCTTTTCATGGGACAACACTGAAAAAATGACACTTTGACACAATGAAAAGTAGTCTGTGTGCAGCTTATATAACAGTGTAAATGTATTCTTCCCTCAAAATAACTCAATATACAGCCATTAATGTCTAAACCACCGGCAACAAAAGTGAGTACACCCCTAAGAGACTACACCCCTAAATGTCCAAATTGAGCACTGCTTGTCATTTTCCCTCCAAAATGTCATGTGACTCGCTAGTGTCACTAGGTCTCGGGTGTGCATAGGGAGCAGGTGTGTTCAATTTAGTAGTACAGCTCTCACACTCTCTCATACTGGTTACTGAAAGTTCCAACATGGCACCTCATGGCAAAGAACTCTCTGAGGATCTTAAAAGACGAATTGTTGCGCTACATGAAGATGGCCAAGGCTACAAGAAGATTGCCAACACCCTGAAACTGAGCTGCAGCACAGTGGCCAAGATCATCCAGCGTTTTAAAAGAGCAGGGTCCACTCAGAACAGACCTCGCGTTGGTCGTCCAAAGAAGCCGAGTGCACGTGCTCAGCGTCACATCCAACTGCTGTCTTTGAAAGATAGGCGCAGGAGTGCTGTCAGCATTGCTGCAGAGATTGAAAAGGTGGGGGGTCAGCCTGTCAGTGCTCAGACCATACGCCGCACACTACATCAAATTGGTCTGCATGGCTGTCACCCCAGAAGGAAGCCTCTTCTGAAGTCTCTACACAAGAAAGCCCGCAAACAGTTTGCTGAAGACATGTCAACAAAGGACATGGATTACTGGAACCATGTCCTATGGTCTGATGAGACCAAGATTCATTTGTTTGGTTCAGATGGTCTCAAGCATGTGTGGCGGCAATCAGGTGAGGAGTACAAAGATAAGTGTGTCATGCCTACAGTCAAGCATGGTGGTGGGAATGCCATGGTCTGGGGCTGCATGAGTGCAGCAGGTGTTGGGGAGTTACATTTCATTGAGGGACACATGAACTCCAATATGTACTGTGAAATACTGAAGCAGAGCATGATCCCCTCCCTCCGGAAACTGGGTCGCAGGGCAGTGTTCCAGCATGATAATGACCCCAAACACACCTCTAAGACGACCACTGCTTTATTGAAGAGGCTGAGGGTAAAGGTGATGGACTGGCCAAGCATGTCTCCAGACCTAAACCCAATAGAACATCTTTGGGGCATCCTCAAGCGGAAGGTGGAGGAGCGCAAAGTCTTGAATATCCGCCAGCTCCGTGATGTCGTCATGGAGGAGTGGAAAAGCATTCCAGTGGCAACCTGTGAAGCTCTGGTAAACTCCATGCCCAGGAGAGTTAAGGCAGTTCTGGGAAATAATGGTGGCCACACAAAATATTGACACTTCAGGAACTTTCACTAAGGGGTGTACTCACTTTTGTTGCTGGTGGTTTAGACATTAATGGCTGTATATTGAGTTATTTTGAGGGAAGAATTAATTTACACTGTTATATAAGCTGCACACAGACTACTTTTCATTGTGTCAAAGTGTCATTTTGTCAGTGTTGTCCCATGAAAAGATATACTTGAATATCTGCAGAAATGTGAGGGGTGTACTCACTTTTGTGATACACTGTACATAATATTATACATATTGCCATGGTGCCACAAATTACATGAAATTACCAATCCACCTCCCTCCTTCCTTTACCGAACCAAACCTCCCACCCAGTGCAGGTGTCTGTCTGGCCCATGCTGTCATCCTGCCAAGTGTCCTCTTTTCTGAAAACCAAAATATGGTCAGCCTATACAGTGCAGACCAGCAATTCTTTATGGAAATAAGAAGGATTGTAAGTTCTTATTCTGCCTGCTGGAGCGTTTTATGCGACAGCGACTCAGTGAGCTGAAAAGTAGCTCACCCCAGGGACACGGCTCATGCTGAAACATTCTGCAGACATATGACAAGTCTTATATTAAGCCCAAATGAAGCTGGATTTAGTGGCCTTGTCTGTGTCTTCATGCATTAAAGGTTATATATTTACAGTGCTCATGACAAGCATAATACTGAGAGATGGGTACCATCACTGCCCAAATTTACACTTAATAATAACCTCTATGCAGAATATTAATAACAGATGCTGACAAAGTGGCAATTAATCACAGACTAAGTGTCATAATTAGCTGATCGATGGAAAAGAAAGGGAGTAAAGCTTTTTGTGGCTTGCTGACAGATGAATACTGATGGTCCGATACTGGCCTGAAACACAGGATTAGTACTAGATCAGATCAGAACTAGTGACACATACTAGTTATGATGTGACCATGTGCATAGAATGGATTTATATGTCATATATACATAGACATACAAGTTATTCGCCACCAAACTCGCTCATCCATGTCTTTATGGACCTTGCTTTGTGCACTGGTGCGCAGTCATGTTGGAACAGGAAGGGGCCATCCCCAAACTGTTCCCACAAAGTTGGGAGCATGAAATTGTCCAAAATCTCTTGGTATGCTGAAGCATTAAGAGTTCCTTTCACTGGAACTAAGGGGCCGAGCCCAACTCCTGAAAAACAACCCCACACCATAATCCCCCCTCCACCAAACTTTACACTTGGCACAATGCAGTCAGACAAGTACCGCCAAACCCAGACTCATCCATTCGTCACTCCAGAGAACACGTCTCCACTGCTCTAGAGTCCAGTGGTGGTGTGATTTACACCACTGCATCCGACGCTTTGCAATGCGCTTGGTGATGTAAGGCTTGGATGAAGCTGTTCTGCCATGGAAACCCACTCCATGAAGCTCTCTACACACTGTTCTTGAGGTAATCTGAAGGCCACATGAAGTTTGGAGGTCCGTAGCGATTGACTCTGCAGAAAGTTGGCGACCTCTGCGCACTCAGCATCCGCTGACCCGCTCTGTCATTTTACGTGGCCTACCATTTGGTGGCTGAGTTGCTGCCATGCCCAATCGCTTCCACTTTGTTATAATACCACTGACAGTTGACTGTGGAATATTTAGTAGTGAGGAAATTTCACGACTGGACTTGTTGCACAGGTGGCATCCTATCACGGTACCATGCTGGAATTCACTGAGCTCCTGAGAGCGACCCATTCTTTCAATAATGTTTGTAGAAGCAGTCTGCATGCCTAGGTGCTCGGTTTTATACACCTGTGGCCATGGAAGTGTTTGGAACACCTGAATTCAATGATTTGGATGGGTGAGTGAATACTTTTGGCAATATAGTGTATCTTAGCTTGTTTGGAAGCTGGGGTCAGAGGGCAGGGTCAGCCCCCTGGAGATGAGAGTTTTTAGTGTTTCATTTTTAACGTCATGTCTGCCCTTGGGACATGTTCAAGGCAGGAAAGCTTGTGATACGACTTTTATAACAAAAGTCGAGAAGTCGCTATTATGTTGTATTTATTGACAGTGTGTCTGTTGTTTATGTATGTCCGATATATGTGTTGCTTTAGTTTTGTTATTGACAGGAGTTTTAGGAACGTCTCGGCTTCATGTTGTTGAACTTTTCCTTGGTCAAAGACAAATGGGTTTTTGGTCTTGCACAAGATATTGCAGAGCCAGGACTTAAACCTGCAACCTTTTGATTGACAGTCCAAAGCTCTACCCACTAGGCTATCACTGTCCGTGTTTATATAAGTATCAAAGAAATAGACAGCACTATAGACTTACATTTACGGCATTTAGCAGACGCTTTTATCCTAAGCGACTTACAGTTGTGACAGTATACAGTCTAAGCAATTGAGGGTTAAGGGCCTTGCTTAAGGTGAACAAGGCCAACAGTGGCAACTTGGTAGTGGTGGGGCTTAAACCGGCAACCTTCGGATTACTGGTCCCATACCTTAACCACTGGGCTACAGCTGCCCCTGTAGCCTAGTACATCTGTAGACTTGTACATCTTTGGGAATATTATATTGACCACAAGCCCGGCTGCAGTTGACTTACCCTGGAATTCAAGAAAGACAAGCACCAAAGCTCTTCCACGTCCCACCCTAGGCTGTCTGAAGTCCTTTTTTGCCTTCAAACGACATATAAAGGTCAGCAACCTGACTAACTAAGCACTTTTGAGAACTAGCTATCTAAGCAACCACTAATATTGGTTTATCTTTGTAGGGTAAATCACTTTAAATTACTGTAATTCATTAAAAATGTCATTTCTGATGGTTCATCAGCATTGAGCCTTGCTAAATTTGTGCTTATTTGAATGCTATGGAATAGTAATCAGATTTTAAATTAGAGATTAGTTGTTTTTTTTGCCACTAGTTGATCATTCATATTGGTATTAGCTAAAACACAAGACAAAAATGCTAGCTTTTTAACCACACCCCCTACTTATTATAACATCACAGTACCCTGTCTTCTAAGAAGGCTTTCCAAAATACTTAAGTGTATCTGTGAGAAATTTCGGACATGCATACATTTAATTCTATTTTCCTGTTGTAATAGTCTCCTGCTAAATGATCCAATTAGACTGCAGGACAACTGCAGTTTATCTGTTCTGTATCCTGTACCTTTGAAACCACACGCCTGACTCGTCATGATCCGCCTATAAGAACTAAAGACAGGGATCAAGGCTCTTTTCTGTACTAACATAATGAAACTTCTCCAAGTCTCTTGCAGTCTTTAATAGACGACTAAAGACACATCTCTGGACTTAAGACTAACTCTTTGTTTTTTTCCCCAAAGAGGGGCCGAACAGTGGCAACTTGATGGAGGTGGAGCTTTAACCAGCAACTCCTGCCCTTTTATTAGATCACAATTAGATTAAAAGATGACAAAGTAAATATTGGCAGTGGTTAGTTGTTTGTTTAGACTGGAGCTCAGGGCTGTAGTGTATTTGGATTGGAAACTTTATTTAATAAGAGTAAAGGTGTGTTATATCAGGAGACGAGACAGCTTTACTGCCTACTGTAGGACGTCATTATGCAAAACACAGATCTACATCCAGCTACCGCCTGTCAAACCAAAGACGTTTCTTTGGAAAGTACATCATTATGCATAAATTACATTTTACAGGCAAACTAGGAAGACTACTGTTGCTTGTACATCTCCACTATAACTGACAGATTCTGAAGCGTTGTATTAATGTGCTCTGTATGGTCTGATTAAATACTTCAATATTCTGTTCTCACATCCACACCCAGTGCAGAATCATTTAAAAACGTACTGTTATATTTAAAAGTAAAAGCCGCAATAAAAGACACGTGGACATCTGACCATGAAATGTGCACAAAGTACTGGTATTAAAATAGAGTTTGTGTCCGTGGGACTTTAAGACCATTCATTCAAAAGAGGATCTGATGATGGACGAGTGGGTCTGACTCATAACTGACATTCCAACTCATCCCAAAAGTCTTTAATAGAATCAATGAGGCTCTTTCCAGGTCAATGGAATACCTCCATATCCAACCTGTCAAACTATGTCAATACAAAGTTGGAATTGAATTATGTATCTGTCTCATTGATTTTATACAGGGCGGCACGGTGGGAATTGCAGTGGCATGACAGCCTGGGTTCAATTCCCAAGCCAAGTGGGCAGGTTCCTTCTGTGAGGAGTTTGCATGTCCAATTTTAACAAAGATTCAGTTTTACCACATAAGGCAAAACATTAGTGGGACAGTGGTAGCCTAGTGAGTAGAGCTTTGGACTATCAATTGAAAGGTTGAGAGTTTGAATCCCAGTTCTGTCATGCAGCCACTGCTGGGCCCTTGAGCAAGGCCCCTAACCCTCTCTGCTCCAGGGGCGTGTACAATGGCAGACTCTGCGCTGTGCTATACCTTCTTGTTTCTACACTCACTGTCCATTTGATCAGCTCCACTTACCATATAGAAGCACTTTGTAGTTCTACAATTACTGACTGTAGTCCATCTGTTTCTCTACATATTTTTTAACCTGCTTTCACCCTGTTCTTCAAATGGTCAGGACCCCCACAGCACCACTCAGAGCAGGTATTATTTAGGTGGTGGATGATTCTCAGCACTGCAGTGACACTGACATGGTGGTGGTGTGTTAGTGTGTGTTGTGCTGGTATGAGTGGATCAGAAACAGCAGCGCTGCTGGAGTTTTTAAACACCGTGTCCACTCACTTTCCACTCTATTAGACACTGCTACCTAGTTGGTCCACCTTGTAGATGTAGTCAGAGACAATCGCTCATCTATTGCTGCTGTTTGAGTTGGTCATCTTCTAGACCTTTATCAGTGGTCACAGGACGCTGCCCACGGGGTGCTGTTGGCTGGATATTTTTGGTTGGTGGACTATTCTCAGTCCAGAAATGACACTGAGGTGTATAAAAACTTCAGCAGCATTGCTGTGTCTTATTCACTCATACCAGCACAACACACACTAACACACCACCACTATGTCAGTGTCACTGCAGTGCTGAGAATAATCCAACACCCAAATAATACCTGCTCTGTAGTGGTCCTGTGGGGGTCCTGACTATTGAAGAACAGCATGAAAGGGGGCTAACAAAGCATGCAGAAAAACAGATAGACTACAGTCAGTAATTGTAGAACTACAAAGTGTTTATATATGGTAAGTGGAGCTGATAAAATGGACAGTGAGTGTAGAAACAAGGAGGTGGTTTTAATGTTATGGCTGATCAGTGTATATAACAAAGACAAATCCATGATACCAGTCACATGGTCAAAACTGTCAACACCTGCAAGCAGGAAAACATCTGCATGCCACCTCCATGCTTAACCGTGGGGATAGTATTCTTCTGGTCAAAGCCTCACCAGATAACCCGCTGATCCATACGGCCAAACAAATTTAGTTTTAATCAGTCACTACATAGAATTGTCCCAGAATTCTGCAGGCCTATTCAAATTTCTTCTGGTTTATTCCAGTCGACCCTTACTGTGCTTCTTGGCCAAGAGTGCCAAGTGTCATGGAGTCTTTGGTTAGAAAGTGATCATACAGGCTATCCATTCTCAAGTTTTCAGTTGATTAATCATGTTGTAACCTAACTTTAGGTCATACAGACTAGCAGTAGATTGTGGGTTAATACATGTTGTGACCCAACTTTAGGTCATACAGATTAGCAGAAGGTTGAGGTTTAATCATGTTGTAACCTGACTTTAGGTCATACAGACTAGCAGTAGGCTGAGAATCACAAATATAATAATATAATATTAAAAAGGGGTTAAATTACAAAATGAACATAATATCCTGCTACTCTAAAATACTACATCATTTTCTTTCTTCATTTTACATCATTTTCTTCATTAATTTGCTGTCTCATTCAACTGATAAAAGACTTTCCGACTGCAACTGCGTGTAAAATGCTTCTGCATTACTTCACTTCTTTTTGAACTGGCAGGTAGATTATAAAGCCTCTATTAAGCTGTACTGATGCACCGTTTATGATCTGATTCTATAGCACAATTATTAAATCCTCTGCTCTGACATCACACCACCACTGCAGAATCATTTATAGACACACCATCAGATTGTAAGAGCTGTCATATAATTATAAGTCATGTTTGAATCTGCTGAAAAAGCTCTTTGTTAAAATAAGCCATATGGCTGATTAGTTGCATAATGATTTATGAAGACTGAGTACCAAACGCAGTGCCTTTGCAAATAAGTTGGGAATTCCTCTTTGTCTTTGTCAAATGATTTATGGCATTTCAGTGAACAAAGCATGATGATAAATAGTGTGGCAGGAGCTAACATCTTGAAGCCACACACACAGATTATACAGTTTGCATAAGAAGGTAAATGGGTCTTTACCTACTGGCTGGTAGCCCTGTCTCTTGGGACCACCAAAAGGATTTCTGCCAACGAAGGAGCCACCATCAATCGATCCATAAGACATTCTGGAGCTTTCACACAGTACTCAGGAATGAAAAATATAGAAGCCTGAAAAGAAAATAATTATTAATAGAATTAGGGGTTTACTCCTATGCATAAATTATAACAATTGATGATAATATGTATTTTCTTATTAAAAACCAATCATTCAGCCGCTCAGGTGGCGCAGCGGTAAAGTACGCTAGCGCACCAGAGTTGGGGTTTCGAATACATTGTATCGAATCTCAGCACTGCCTTTCCGACTGGGCTGGGTGGCAGCATGAACAACAATTGGCTGTCGTTCAGGGTTAGAGGGTAAGAAAGTCGGATCATAGGTCCTCATAACTGGTGCAACTGCGGCCCCTGCTGGCTGACTGATGGCGTCTGCACAGGGCCGAGGAATAATGCTGATGGGGGTGTGGCCCTCCATACACAGTGCCCGTCAAGTGTATGAACTGGACTCGTGCAGGTGAAAAATGCGGTCTGTACTGACTGTACGTGCCGGAGGGGGCGTATGTCAGTTGAGAGGCGTCCTCAGTCAGCGGTGAAGGGTCGAATCAGTATAGAGGACGCAAACAGGGTAATTGGACACGACTAAATTAGGGGGGGGAAAGAAAAATCTAATTATTCTGTTACTGAAACATAAATGTGTGGTATCCATACTGTAAGACAAAAGACAAAATAAAGTTTGTTGTTACATTTTTATGTATAAAAATTAATTTAAAAATTAACAATAGACATTCATCACATTTTACTGACAACCCTAAATATATATATTTCCATTTAAAATGTGTGTTACCAGCAAACTTTGAAACTGAATCCTCATATCCATCTAAAGTTATTCTAGCTAACGATTGCCCTCCACCACACCCAAAAAATTACTTTTGAAAAAAAAAACAGATATAAAATGTAAATTATGTTCTTCAATGGCTTCAAATTCTGCAGCAGCTTACTGGTTTACATTCTCTACACTTGTTAAATATGGAATTTATTTTCATCATAGTGGTTTAGAGATGCAGATGTTAAAAGTCTTGAAGTTTAGTTTACTGGTTATTTAGGTTTAATTGTTCGTTCATTCATTTATTCCTTCATTCATTAAATGTTTTACGTTTTATCACTGCATGTCTTTGGACTGTGGGAGGAAACTGGAGCTCCCAGAGGAAACCCACACAGATACAAAGAGAACAGGCAAAACCCACAGAAAGGACCCAGACTGCTTCATTTGGAAATCCAACCCAGGCCCTTTTTGCTGTGAAGCAACAGTGTTACACATCGAGCCACTGTGCCAAACATGGCAAACATAATACTGATTCTCTTATTAAATGCTTCTAGTACAACAACAAACAGACAAATCTATTACCCAATCTCAACAAAACAATATTATGAGCTTCACAAGGCTAGAATCTTTGCAAATGTTGCCATTCAGAAAACTTTTAACTAAAGGCCAATTTACCAAGTTAAACCTGGACACAGTTTAAATAGTATCATGGTCTAATAAATTACATCTTACCATTATTCTAAAATTTGAATCGATTCATGTTTAAAGTCAGCCAGAGAATGTTTTTAGCCCACAATGGCTGCAGCCAACAATTTAGCAGCGTGTGAAAACAATGATGTTAGGGCAGCGTTTCCTAGTAAATTAATTAATAAACTCCAATAAAGCAAAACTGTAGTAGGATATACACTGATCAGCCATAACATTAAAACCACCTCCATGTTTCGACACTCACTGTCCATTTGATCAGCTCCACTTACCATATAGAAGCACTTTGAAGTTCTACAATTACTGACTGTAGTCCATCTGTTTCTCTACATACTTTTTTTTAGCCTGCTTTCACCCTGTTCTTCAATGGTCAGCACCACTACAGAGCAGGTATTATTTGAGTGATGGATCATTCTCAGCACTGCAGTGACACTGACATGGTGGTGGTGTGTTAGTGTGTGTTGTGCTGGTATGAGTGGATCAGACACAGCAGCCTTGCCAGAGTTTTTAAATAACGTGTCCACTCACTGTCCACTCTATTAGACACTCCTACCTAGTTGGTCCACCTTGTAGATGTAAAGTCAGAGACGATCGCTCATCTATTGCTGCTGTTTGAGTTGGTCATCTTCTAGACTTTCACCAGGTCACAGGACGCTGCCCACGGAGCGCTGTTAGCTGGATATTTTTGGTTGGTGGACTATTCTCAGTCCAGCAGTGACAGTGAGGTGTTTAAAAACTCCATCAGCGCTGCTGTGTCTTATCCACTCATACCAGCACAACACACACTAACACACCACCACCATGTCAGTGTCACTGCAGTGCTGAGAATGACCCACCACCCAAATAATACCTACTCTGTGGTGGTCCTGGGAGAGTCCCGACCATTGAAGAACAGCATGAAAGGGGGCTAACAAAGCATGCAGAGAAACAGATGGACTACAGTCAGTAATTGTAGGACTCCAAAGTGCTTCTATATGGTAAGTGGAGCTGATAAAATGGACAGTGAGTGTAGAAACGAGGACGTGGTTTTAATGTTATGGCTGATCGGTGTATATTTAACATTCAACTCAGCAAAGAAATTAGGGATTTATAACTTTAAGCATTAAGCTTTAAGTCATAAAAAATAAATGATGCAGCAAAAATGAAAATAGAAAATAAATGATGTAGTATTTTAGAGTAGCAGGGTATTTAGTTAATACTGCCATGTCACAATTATTCAACTTCCACATAATATTTAAACCTATTAAAACCTGCTGCTAGTAAGTATGAACTAAAAATGAATTATGATTAAATTACTAGGAACTCGATAACCACCTTTAATTTGTTTCAGCTGTGTTGTGTTACATAAACACCACCCAAATGCTCAAGGTGTGTTGCAACCATGGTGAATGGACTTTAAGGCAAGACAGTGACACCAAGGACACTTTAAAGTCAACCAAAGCTTGGTGAAGGAATCAGTCCTGAAATATCTTGGAGTGAACTTCTCAGTCTCTAGATATAAATTCCATAGAAAATCATGGTAGAATTTAAAATAAAAAAAGGATTGCGGCACAAAAGCCATTAAACCCCAATGAGCTGGAAGCTTTGGTATGAAAAAAATATGTGAAGATTTACTTGAAAAAATGCTTTTTAGAGGTTATGTTATTTAGAGGTTTACTGAGGCCAGGAGTTAAATAATAGTGCACATGGACATTTGTCAAGAGAACTAGAGATCTAGATGTTTTTCAATGAGGCTTAAAATGGTCAACTAGCGATCTTAAAATTGCTTGTATGCATCAAAACATCAAAAACATTCTTTTTTTTTTTTTTCTTTTTTTTTACTGAGAATTCTATACACATCACCATAATAATTTGTAAAAGAATATATCCAATTGTTGGGTTGTGGAGTAAGAATGATTCTGAGAAAGGTGAGGTCAGCCCAGAATTACACGGGAGGAGCTTGTCAATGATCTCAAGAGAGCTGGGAGCAGAGAAATGCTGGATATGACCCCAAGAACACCATCCCCACCGGGCATTTCTCTGCCTCCAAACACGGCGAGTGGAGTTGATGCCAAAGCGCTCAATTTTGGTCTCATCTGACCATATCACATTCTCCCAAGCTTTCTCTGAATCATTCAGGTGTTCATTGGCAAACTTCAGACGGGCCTGTACATGAGCCGTCTTGAGCAGAGGGACTTTGCGGGCACTGCAGGATCTCAATCCATTACGGCGAAGTGTGTTACTAATGGTTTTCTTGGTGACTGTGCTCCCAGCTCCCTTGAGATCATTGACAAGCTCCTCCCGTGTAATTCTGGGCTGACCCCACCTTTCTCAGAATCATTCTTACCCCACCAGGTGAGATCTTGCATGGAGCTCCAGAGTGAGGGTGATTGACTGTGATTCTTGTATTTCTTCCATTTTCGAATTATCGCACCAACAGCGGTCTCTTTCTCACCAAGCTTCTTGCTGATGGTCTTGTAGCCCATTCCAACCTTGTGCAGGTCTACAATCTTGTCCCTGACGTCCTTTGATAGCTCTTTGGTCTTGCCCATGGTGGTCGAGAGATTTGAACGGAAGAAACTGATTCTGTGACAGGAGTCTTTTATATAGGGACAGGACTAATTTGTGTGCCTTTCGTGCACATAACCGGTCTGTGGAGGTCAGAATTCTTGCTGGTTGGTAGGGGATCAAATACTTATTTCCCTTAATTAAATACAAATTAATTTATAACTTTTATTTAATGTTTTTTTCTGGATTTTTTGTTGATATTCTGTCTCTCTCTGTTAAAATAAACCTTCCATAAAAATTTGACTGTTCAAGTCTTTGTAAGGGGGTAAACTTACAAAATCAGCAGGGGATCAAATACGTATTTCCCCACTGTGTGTATATATATAAAATACCAAAATCATAGATTTTAATTTCCGTCTTCAACACCTTAAAATGCAGCCATCTATTATACATATATCACCACTCAATTTCTTTTAACACAGACTGCATTGAACCTGCATAGGAAATTCATTTATATAAATAAATGAGGAAAAACAAGAATTGTTTCGAGAGCTTTTCAGCGCTTGGTTCCCTGAGGGAAAAAGGGGGCAGAGGAGAGGTGCAAAGGCTCAAGTCTGGATAATGGAGGAAACCGTACATCAGATTAGTTCTGCCATGTGGCGCAAATAATCCAATTCATTTTTTTTTTTTTACAGAGTAGGAGGATTAATTACTTTTGGCCGCCAAAAAATAATTTCTGTTCTTTTTTTTTCCAGCCCAGCTGGTATGCTACTGGCTCGACTCTCTGAAGCTTCACCCTCGTTTCATTTGCTCGTGCTATCTTTCTCACTTTTTCACTCGCACATAGACGTGCAAACAACATCCACCCTCCTCTTTTCACACAATTAAGGATACATATGTCTCTATAAAAGCGTTTATTGAAATGTAAAACACTTAACCCATTAAAACTCAAATCCAAAAGTTACATTTCATTGTTAATCAGAATTACACTTTGCCAAGTTTGGCTACAAGGCAAAGTTGAAGTTAGAAATTGAGATTTTTTTTTCAGATTTTTTCATATTTATAACACAGCACTGTTTAAAAACATAAAATGAGAAAAAGGCAAATTGGAATAATAAAAAAAATACAGTTATTAAATAATGTCCAGCCCTGTTTGATCTAAACATCACTTAAATAGAACCTCTTTGGCAATGTGTTTAAAGCGTTTGCTTTCAGCAGTCACTGCCGTAGGTACCATAACTTACACCGATCAGCCATAACATTAAAACCACCTCCTTGTTTTTACACTTACTGTCCATTTTATCAGCTCCACTTACCATATAGAAGCACTTTGTAGTTCTACAATTACTGACTGTAGTCCATCTGTTTCTCTGCATCCTTTGTTAGCCCCCTTTCACGCTGTTCTTCAATGGTCAGGACTCTCCCAGGACCACTACAGAGCAGGTATTATTTAGGTGGTGGATCATTCTCAGCACTGCAGTGACACTGACATGGTGGTGGTGTGTTAGTGTGTGTTGTGCTGGTATGAGTGGATCAGAAACAGCAGTGCTGCTGGAGTTTTTAAACACCTCACTGTCACTGCTGGACTGAGAATAGTCCAACAACCAAAAATATCCAGCCAACAGTACCCCATGGGCAGCGTCCTGTGACCACTGATGACAGTCTAGAAGATGACCAACTCAAACAGCAGCAATAGATGAGAGATCGTCTCTGACTTTACATCTACAAGGTGGACCAACTACGTAGGAGTGTCTAATAGAGTGGACAGTGAGTGGACACGGTATTTACAAACTCCAGCAGTGCTGCTGTGTCTGATCCACTCATAGCAGCACAACACACACTAACACACCACCACCATGTCGGTGTCACTGCAGTGCTGAGAATGATCCACCACCCAGATAATACCTGCTCAGTGGTGGTCCTGTGGGAGAGTCCTGACCATTGAAGAACAGGGTGAAAGCAGGCTAAAAAGGTATGTAGAGAAACAGATGGACTACAGTCAGTAATTGTAGAACTTCAAAGTGCTTCTATATGTTAAGTGGAGCTGATAAAATGGACAGTGAGTGTAGAAACAAGGAGGAGGTTTTAATGTTACGGCTGATTGGTGTATACAATTAATAAAGTGTGAATAACATTTCACACAAGGTCAGCTTGGGTTACATAACTTTAGTATTTCCTTCATTAAAGAAAAGTGAATTGTGCTTATTTTATTTATTTCATATCTATAAACCAAATTTCATATTTGTGACGTACAAATAGAGAAGAAAATCAGAAAGACGGCCAATATTTTTAACACACTCTATTTCTATTTCAGTGCCATTAACTGTTTACCCTGTTTTCAGGGTCACAGTTTCAGTGGCTCTGGTTCCACCGGGGAGCACTGTGTGCATGTGCATGGCAGGAATATCCTGTACTGAGTGCATAACCATCGCATGACTAACCCCCCAATCCCCCAACGACTGGCGGCCCATAGCACTGACGTGATCCCAGTTCAGTTTTAAAAACTGATACATAGCTATTACTGAAAATTTGGCCAGAGTTTACAAGGAAGCATTTCTTATTTACACTATACAGTCAAAAGTATGTAGACATACTAGGGTTGGGCGATATTGCCGATTTTCATACCGTCATACCGTCTTCAGGAAATACCGCGGTATACGGTATAACCGGGGGGGGGGTTGGGGTGTCGCGGACAAACTTTACAGTGTACACACTTGAGTGTAATTACAATATTTCAATGATTTATTATAAAAAGATTTAACAATCTGAACGTCAAACATTGCTTATCTTGTCTGATCTAATAAATACGCATAAGTATAAATGCATGTGTATCAATTACACTTTAACACAAACATTAACACATAACATTTTGGCATTGTAATCTCTCTCTGCCCACAAAACAGAATAATAGCAGGCTAAACACTTCAATATATTTCAAAAGTTAACTGCTTAGTTTATAGTTACAGATATTTCTTAAAAGTGTATGAACGTGTACGATTAGTTATGCCTGTAATCCAGAATTAAGTTCTGTACCGTAACAAAAAATATGAATGTAAATGTTCATGTTGCGATGACGGTGATGTAAAATAATGTTAAAATAATTCAAAGTCCAAACATTTGAGTGGTTAACGAGAACGCTACTTTACATGTCACACAAGCTCAGTGCAAAACACGAGCACGGAAACGGTACAAATCCCATCTCTTCCCTACACACTCGCTCCCTACGCCCTATAGTGCGCTTCACTTTCTTAAAGGGCCAGACTATATATTTTATAATTCACATTACACGACAGGTGAGACTTATATTTTCTTAATATAGCGCTTTTATTTAGGAAAAAATAGTTCTTACATAGGCAGGAAAATCTATGGCAGACAAGAGTCAGAACAGCGGATTGGGCGTAACGTTATTATTACTGTTTGCTCCTTTTTCTCAACACTTGTGCTCGATTTACACTGAAGATATATTTAGTAAATAAGTACATGTCCGCGCATGCACGCGCTTGTGTTCATTTCCGGTTGAACTGATAAAAAATGTTGATTTTGAAAAATTAAAAGACGAGCCGTTTTTCAGTTTCTACTCGTTAGCTCACAGCTAACGCTAGCCAGTGTGGCTTTTCACTCGTCTCTCTGTGTTATCACCCCACAGCCAATCAGTGAGCGCCAATCAGTGAGCTCCAACCGCCCGCCCCTCCCTCCCTCCCCTCCTTGTGTATTGGATCTGATGTCTGGTGGACAGTGCCATAGCAGCCTCACTTGCAGCAAAGTCCCTCTATATTCTCAGGTACCCTTGTGCAATTGGAAATAGCATGTTAGGTATGGCATGGATATGTACCCTATGGTAGTGTAGGGCAAGGTTATTTATTTTTTTAAATGACCCACATTTTGTCCATGATTTTTTATGCGACCCAGGCAACACAAGAAATGCATCTTACACTCTATGTGGTTTACAAGATGTACATAAAAAAGCCTCCACAAGGCAGCATTCATGTACAAGTTTATTTAATTGTTATTCTTTTTTATTCAGCTCATGACCCACCTAAGGGTCGCGACCCAGCGTTTGAAAAACCCTGCCCTACGATATTGTAGGGTACCGTGCAATGGGAAAGGAGTATGAATGTACAAAAGCTTCAAACTATGCACTCTTAAACCTTGTGTTCTGTTGACATTGACTTTACTGTCTTGTTCTTTAGGGCCCCAGAGACACCAGTGTTGTGTAGGTGAAATAGAATTACATTGAGTTGGCGCTCCCAGGTGGCGCAGCGGGATATTTTGCAAGCACACCAGCGCTGAGATTCTGAATTCCTCGGTTAGAAACTCGGCAGTGCCAAAGGTCAGCTGGGAGCCATCTAGCGGACATAATTGTCAGTGTCTGCAGCAGACACGTTTCTGCTAGAGTGGGATGACCGGACTATGTGGGTGGGGTTTTCAATTCTGTGTAAGTACCCTGATTGGCAGATAGAGAGGCACCTGTGCAGAGTGCATGGGTGAAAAAGAGTTCCACGAAGGGCTGCACATGGGTCGAAGGGGGCGTGAGAAGTAATATACCCACCTCGACTGCAATCAGGGATCACCCAGCAGCAGAAGACAAATTGACTATGCTAAAATGGGAGAAAATGCATCAATAAAACAAAAAAAATACAATGAGTTAAAAATTAACTGAATTATTTTATCAATTTAACCAGAGAGAAAGTGGTTGGAGATTTTGTAAATGGTTGTGTGTTTGTTTGTTTGTTTGTTGGGATTTTAATGTCATGTTTTACACATTAGGAACGATAGTTACTCATTACACAAAGTTCTTCAGTTCACAAGGTTATATCGAACACAGTCCAGGACAATTTTGTATCTCCAATTTACCTCACTTGCATGTCTTTGGACTGTGGGAGGAAACCGGAGCTCCCAGAGGAAACTCGTGCAGACACAGGGAGAACATGCAAACTCCACACAGAACCCCTTACCTGGGGATCAAACCCAGGACCTTCTTGCTGTGAGGTGACAGTGCGAGCCACTGTGCCATCCATTGTGTGTTTGTATGTGTGTAAGAGTCAGCTGTACGTACCCTCAACACCAGACAGAATTTAAAAAAATAATAATAATAATAAAAAAATCTGTTCTTTTTAATTATGTATTCTAGCTGGGGCCTCTGAGACCCCAAACAGTAAGGTATACATTAGAGGGTGTTTGTAATGCAATGTCAGTATTAAAATATTGTTCATTTGCAGGATTTTTTAATGGGGGTCACATAGACCCCAAACAGAATATAAGGGTTAAAATGACACCCCTGTGACAAAAAGAGGTTTATTCTAGTCTAGCCTTACTTAGCACAAATCTATTTCTAAGAGAGTGAATGTGTGTGTGATTGAGAGAGTGCAAGGTGTATTAGAGCCAGTGTTTCTGGATGACTGAGATAGTGCATATTGAAAATAAATGTGTAAAAGAAAGAAAGTTCGTTCCATTCAAAGTTTAACCCTGCTGACCCTTATTTTAACTGATGACGCGGCGTAATTTTAGTCCATTTGCATGCTCCATTAATGCACAGCTGTCATTAAAATCAGAATCATTAGCATGATTTAGATGGATACTCATAATGTGCTTGTAAATGCAGCAAACAGGAAACAACCGTTTTCTTTTCATTCATAACCCACAGTAATCAGACTACACAGGTGATGACTCTCTCCTAGGCTTTTCCCTTAATTTTTCCCTAAATTTCCTTCCAATTTAGTCATACCCAATTACCTGATTGCATTTTGCTTTCTCTCTACTGCTGCTGACCTCCACTCCTGACTGAAGAGAGCCGTGACTAACATACACCCCCTCTGACACGTGTGTAGTATCCGACTGCTTCTTTTCACCGGCATGAGGTGAATTCATAAGGGGCTCGGTCTCACATATGGAGTCACGAACCCCGTCTCTGTGCAGGCATCACCAATCAACCGGCAGAGGTCACGATTGCATCAGTTATGAAAAAATTCCCTCTAGCATCCAATCCGACGGACGAGACAATCACTGTATGTGTGTAGGTGCCCAGCTTGCCAGTAGCAGAGCTGAGATTCGAACTCACGGGTTCAAGATGTCAGCTCTTGGTAGAACGCTTTAGCGCTGCGCCACCTGGGCACGCAACTGAAACTGAGTTTGCAGTGACTGAGCTATTGCTTCTTTGCAGCTAGCTGTGCTACTTTGAGTATCCTGCACCATGCATGTTTACCGCTTCAAGGTTCGGTTTTTACTGCTCGCTCCTGCTTGCCACTGAACTTTTTTAAATGCCAGCAATGAGACAAATTGCAGTAGTAGCTCAATGTTTACATTACTGTGCTAATAATCAGAAGGTTGCCAGTTCAATTCACACTACCACCAAGATGCCACTGTTAGGCCTATGAGCAAAGCCCTTAACCCTTAATTACTGGCATTGTATTCAGGCATAAGTGTAAGTTGCCTTGGATAAAGGCATCTGCTAAATGCTGTAAAATGTGGAAAGAAACTGATTCTCACTATGAACTGTTGTATTAAACATCACATCTAGCATGACATTGTAAGAAATAAAATATGACATGGCGACTGGTAAGCTGTGAAATGTTGAGACCAGATTTGAATTTTAGATAGTTATTTTTCTAATCCTGAAATCACTTGTCGTGGCTTCTTAGCTCTTTAATATGACTTATTTTGCCCATAGATTAAAGAAACAGTAAAGTTTTATGAACCCACTTCACTCTCTTTCCTCTCACGTCTCCAAATGACGAACACTGCCAGAGATTAATGGTTTTAAACTTAAACATAGTTCATACTAGAGATGCATCAATACCATTTTTTCCCAACCGAGTACAAGTACATGTATTTTTGTACTTGCTGATACCGATACCAATACCTATTTAGAATGATGGAGTTAATGAGTTAATGGAGTTAATGAGTTAATAAATATTTTTGCAATGTTGGTGTTTTGTTGTTACGTTTTGTAGAGAACGATCAGGTCAGAAATACTGTAAAACGTGTGTGTGTGTGCCGATGTATTCTGATATAAACTATATTATCCCCCTGTCCCACCTGCTTACACTCCTCTCCTGCGTTTCCCCTCACAACGTATCCTGCGTTCTCATTGGCTGTTTAACATGTCACTCATTCCCAGTCGCACATCTCAGATCAGATATCTGACATGCTAAAAAACTCGATCCGGTCGCCAAGCGCTCGGCGAGCCGGTCGGATCGAGTTGTTGGATAGTTCACACTTAGCGATCGAGAGCCGAGTTTTGATCGCCGAGCAAACGCCGAGTTGTTCCCGAGCCGGCAAATCTAGCGCCGACCAGTCGCCGAGCGAAAATCAGGGCAAAAATCGTGTAGTGTGAACCAGGCATAACGCAGCAACGTGCACTAGGCACACGGTATCGGATGTTTAGTATCGGAGACTCGTTTGCGAGTACGAGTACAAGTTAATGAGCGCGGTATCGGGCCAATACCCGATACCAGTATCGGTACTCATGCATCTCTAGTTCATACAAAACTACATATAAATGCACTGTAATACTGTCCGTCATTATCGTCAGTAGTGTTTTATACTGACACAGCAAGAAAGCAATTTTGCCATGTATTAAGTGAAGTGAGCAGCTGTGATGTGAACGAAGTGCAAAATGCTTGTCATGAGAGCCACCTAAAGGTTTTTTCCACAACGGAAACACACAATAAAGTCTGTCTTTCAACTTGCTGTGATAAATGGCAGCTCAGTGATGGAAAGATTGGTCATTTTTATAGCAGAGCAGCTAATTAACTTAGGTTGATTAGTGTCACTCTTGATTACATACCTTTCCATCTTTGTAAACTCATGTACATTTCTAATCTACAGTGGTGTTCAAAAAAATAGCAGTCCAACACCATTAACTTCATAAATCACTGTTTTTAGTAGAAATGCTATTTCTACATAGCAAAAAATTTACTTGAAAGTGTAGTAGAGTAATGAAAACAAAACAAACCCAACAATTAGGACATGCATGCCACTCATTCTGAGTAATTGAAGCATTGATTGAAAGGGGCTTGTTCAAAATAATAGCAGTGAGGGAGTTCAATTGGTGAAGTCATTCATTCTGCAGAAGAACGGGTGTCAATTTTGGCCCTTATTTAAGGTAGGAGGGTGGCAAATGTTGCACAGGTTGGTCATAGCGCATTTCCTTCTGAAATACTGGGTAAAATGGGTTGTTCCAGACATTGTTCTGATGAACAGAGTACTTTGATTAAAAAGTTGATAGTAGAGGGAAAAAACATACAGAGAAGTGCAGCAAATTATAGGCTGCTCAGCTAAAATGATCTCAAATGCCTTGAAGTGACAACCAAAACCTGAAAGATGCAGAAGGAAGCGTGGAACTACTGTTTGAATGGATCAAAGAATAGCCAGAATGGCAAAGGTTCAGCCAGTGATCACCTCCAGAAAGATCAAGGAACATCTGAAGTTCCCAGTGAGTACAGAAGATGATTAAGTGAAGCCAATTTACCAGCAAGAACTCCTTGCAAAGTCCCGTTGTTAAGAAAAAGATGTGTCCTGAATGGGTTCAAATTTCCCAAAGAACACATTGACTGGTCCAAAGAGAAATGGCTCAACATTTTGTGGACTGGTGAAAGCAAAATTGTTCTATTTGGGTCTAGTGGCTGTAGACAGTATGTCAGATGACCATCGAGCACTGAATTCAAGCCAAAGTACACTGTGAAGACAGTAAAGCATGGTGGTACAAAATGATGATATGGGGATGTTTCTCATACCATGGTGTTACGTCTATTTATCACATACGAGGGATCATGGATCAATTTAAATATATCAGAATACTTGAGGAGATCATGTTGCCCTATGTCGAAGAAGAAATGTCCTTAAAACGGGTGTTTCAACATGACAATGACCCAAAACATCTTGGTTACAGACAAACAACATTGAGGTAATAGAGTGACCAGCCCAATCCCCTGACCTCAATCCCATAGAGAACTTGTGGGCTGAAATCTGAAACACGTTTTTTGAAGCAAAACCCAAAATTGCAGAAGAACTGTGGAATGTCGTCTAATCATCCTGGACTGGAATACCTTTTCAGAGGTGCCAGAAGTTGATCGACTCCATGCAACACAGATCTCAGAAACAATTGTAATGCCGATAAATATTAGTTCAGTAATTTAAAGTAAAGTGAAACCTCAAACATTTTCAGTTTATAGATAAATTTTTTGAGTTTTTAAAGAAAAATGTTGGCATTGAAAGTGTAGTATTTTCAGTGCATTTGCATTTATGGAAATAAAAGTTATTATAATGATTTTGTGCTTTATTCACTTTTTTAAAATCACTGCTATTTTTTTGAACACTTACTGTATGTATTTATTTTTACCAGTGATGCATGGCATGTATATGTAGTTCTTTGAAAAATCAAAATGCCTTTTCTTAGTTCTTATGACACGTTAACACCAATCGAATTAGCCTACAATATTATTGTATTATCTATTTATTTTTAAACACTGATGAGCCAAAAAATTAGGACCACCCAAATATGCTGTCAAAACAGCTTTGATCCACTGAGGCACAAGACATACACAATACATCTGAAGAAGTCCTGTGGTATCTAGTACAGGGCATAACTAGCAGGTTCTTCAAATTCTTAATTTTTACACTCTCAGCAGTGTTTTGTCTGAAGGAGCATGTAAACAGTCAACAAAAGGAAGGGTAAAAATGATGCATGGTATGTACAGTGGTACCTTGTAACTCGACGTCCCCTAAACTAATCTTTGAAACCTGACACACTTTGTCAAGAAATGTTTTTCTCTTAAACTCAACATTTCCCTTAAACTCGATGTGTGTGCGACTGCCGCTTTGTTCAGCGCTTGGCTTGAGCAGTGCAGTAAAACGCCATCAAAGTGTGAAAATGAGACGAATCTGCATTTGTGTGGAATAACCATCAAATTTACTCTGAAAGCGTCCATGTATCTGTGTTTAGCTGGATTTTCCTCCTGTTTTACTTTTAAACTTGTGTTATAGCTCGGGATGCTGAGAAATTGTGAGAATCAGCTTTTTCAAAAGAGTCTAAAACACTTACCATTATAAAAGCTTGATGTGACTAAATGAAGTAAAAAATTTACATAGAAACACTAAACTTCTCTTAATTATTACTGACTGCTCATAAATTCTCTCCACTAATGAAATTCCTCACTTATTTTAGTACAATAAGTGACGTTAAGCTTTGTGCACAATCACACTCCATAGGAAATAATGGTACAACCAGCACAAAAGATATTGTACCGCTTCTCATGTGAATGTGCCTTTACTGAACGGAATACGGTATGCCAAGGTCAAGCATCTCCACGATTAAGAAGCATAAAGAAAACAAAGAAGTAACAGTAACGAGCAGGTTTTAATGTATTTAACTGTTTTTAATTGTATTTCAGTGTTTTTATATTATTACAGTATTTTCAGTGTATAAGTGTCAAAAACAACCCCATTATTTTACATAAGCCTAAATTATATGCCGTGACCATGGAACGCATTAACAGGTTTCTCACACATCCTTATGGGAAAAATACCTTAAAACTGAACGTCTTTTAAACTTGATGCCAGTCCCAGAAACAACTGACGTCGAATTTTAAGGTACCACTGTGTATGTATTAGTAATTCCTTGAAAAATCTAAGTGATCACCTTTCAGCATTTTCTCAGTTAGCATGTCATGTTAACACTAGAGATGCATGAGTACCGATACTGGTATCGGGTATTTGCCCGATACCGCGCTCATTAACTTGTACTCGTACTCGCAAACGAGGCTCCGATACTAAACATCTGATACCGTGTCTATTGCTGCGTTATGCCTAGTTCACACTACACGATTTTTGCCTTGATTTTCGCTCGGCGGCTGGTCGGCGCTAGATTTGCCGGCTCGGGAGCAACTCGGCTCTCGATCACCAAGTGTGAACTATCCAACAACTCGATCCGACCGGCTCGCCGAGCGCTCGAGTTTTCTAGCACGTCAGATATCTGACCTCAGATGTGCGACTGGGAATGAGTGACATGTCGAACAGCCAATGAGAACGCAGGATACGGTGTGAGGGGAAACGCAGGAGAGGAGTGTAAACAGGTGGGACAGGGGGATAATATAGTTTATATCAGAATACATCAGCACACACACGTTTTACAGTATTTCTGACCTGATGGTTTTCTACAAAACATAACAACAAAACACCAACATTGCAAAAATATTTATTAACCTCCAACTCACTACAGAACAATCCATGCTATTCGTGTTGCCAAATCCACTCAGATTCATTTATTTTTCCTCCTTGATTTCATCACGTCAGCGCACAAACACTTTGATCACTCGCTACTTTTTGACGTGCATTTTTGGACGTGGTATCATTAAACTTTTCTTCACTTCTCACGTGTGTTTTTGTTTAAAAAAAAACGGTATTCTAAATAGGTATTGGTATCAAAAATACATGTACTCGTACTCGGTTGGGAAAAAATGGTATCGATGCATCCCTAGTTAACACCAATCAAATTAGCCTACAATATTATTGTATTATCGATTTAGTCTTATACATCGATGAGCCAAAACATTAGGACCACCCACCTAACATGCTGTCAAAACAGCTCTGATCCACCAAGACATCTAAAGAAGTCTTGTGGTATCTGGTACAGGACATTACTAGCAGGTCCTTCAAATTCTCTATGATACAAAGTACACTATGTGACAGTACACAATGAATGATGAAATCACTGCAAACCTACTGATCAGTTCACCTCGACAGTGAAATCAGCATCACTCACAGCATGTGAGATACAATAAGAAGGTTTTATTAACTTTAATTAAGAATATGCTGCGTTTTGTTAATTGATTGAATTCATGTTCGAGGTCAAATTACATTGTCATTGTCCATGTAATGTGATAGTACATGAGCATTAGACGAGGCTAATTAGAAGTCAACTTGAATGAGACGGAGTGCTTTTCAGGCAGGCTTTGGAAATTACATTCAGTGTTTTTGTCGAGTGGGACATTAAGGGGTCAATTATGTATTGAGGATGACCATTATTTAACATGGAATATTAATCACACATTCACGCAGAAAGAATTAAGATAAATGTGGAATGTGAGGTTGTGTGAGTGTGTGTGTGAGTGTGTGTGAGTGTGTGTGTGAGTGTGAGTGTGTGTGAGTGTGAGTGTGTGTGTGTGTGTGTGTGTGTGTGTGTGTGTATGTGTGTGTGCATGGGTGGGTGTGTATGTGACTTTTCAGCCTATAGTTCAACAATAGTAATTAAAAATAAATAAATACATAAAAAGCGATTTTAGTAAATAGATTTGCTACATTAACTGCTAAATTATTTATTTATTTATTAGGATTTTAACGTCATGTTTTACACACTTTGGTTACATTCATGACAGAAACGGTAGTTACTGGTTACACAAACACAGTCACAGACAATTTAGGGCAAGCCGTAGCCTAGTGGTTAGAGTACTGGACTAGTAATCAGAAGTTCGCTGGTTCAAGCCCCACCACAGCCAGGTTGCTGCTGTTGGGCCCTTGAGCAAGGCCCTTAACACTCAATTGTTCAGATTATATACTGTAACTGTATTGTAAAAGCGTCTGCTAAATGCTAAAAATGTAAATGTAAAACACTTGCATGTTTTCGGACTGTGGGAGCCTGCAGAGGAAATCCACGCAGAAACGGGGAGAACATGCAAACTCCACACAGAAAGGACCCGGACCGCCCCACCTGAGGAGCAAACCCAGGACCTTCTTGCTGTGAGGCAACAGTGCTACCCACCAAGCCACCGCACCGCCCCACTAACTGCTGAATAAACTATTCATATTTCTCACACATTAGTGACTTACAATTGCAATCAACCTCTCTAACTTCCTCTCTAAGTTTTCTGCAGAGCTAGATTTGTCTCATATAAAGTCTTAGTTTAGTTATATATATTAGTTATATATATATTAGTTATATAATGCAGCAAATAAACAAAGAAAATAAATGATGTATTTAGAGCAGCAGGATATTTCTATAATGCTGCCATGTCACTATTATTTAACATACTATTACGACATTTAGGGTCCTACTAAATTCACAGGAAAATGTGCTTCATTTTACAGACCTCTTTTTTCAAAAATCACAGATTTTTAAGGTAAAGTGCCACATTTTACAGCAGTCATTAAATAACATGCATAAACTAAATGATAGAATAAATGAAAGCTACAATACACAGAACAGCCCACCTTTATGGCTGAATGTAAACCTAGAACATACAGCGATGGTGCGAGGCTTCAGGTTCTGTCTCAATAACAAAAATTCTCATTTGTGTTTTGACAGCCCCCCCACCCCACCTTTCCGCGTCTACAGAACTGGTTGAGAGTTTTCCAAACTCAGTTACCCGAGCCGTGTTTTTAGCTGCTTTAGACTTCGACATCTTGGACATTTTGACTAAGCGATTACTGAACTGCCATGAGATGGCTAGGGCCGCCTTATATTGCAAATTAACCAGTAAACGTAAGGTACTTGAATGCTACATGAATGAAAAATGTTAAATTGCTAAACACAATTTCACAGCAAATTGCACATTAAACTGGAAACGGCTCATTTCACTGTCCGTGACAAGATTTCTATGGCCGTGAATTAGGTATGGCCTTACTGATAATAAAACCTACTGCTGGTCTGTAAGACCTAAAGTTGGGTTACAACATGATTAAACCATTACCAGCCATTACCAATAACCAGCCTTAATTTGCTAATTTCATAGCAGCAAACCTGCCCAGCTGTAGGAGAAAGCCCAGAGGTCTCTCATTTCAATCTCAAATAAAACCCTGTATTAGTGCAAAAAAACTACAACTGTCCCAGCATTCAGTGGCAGCCACACAATGATCACTTGACAACCAGGGTTTCATGGAGGGACCACACATCGTACAGCACTCTTGACCAAAAAGCACATGAAGAATCTGTTGGAATAAGAAAGGTAGCAAAGCTTCAGATGTCTTCCCACTGTGGATCATTCAAGTTCTTGTATTTATCTGTGTTTAATACCTTAACAGTGATTTAAATTGTAATCCTTAAACACACGGCTTTACATCCGACTTCAGTAAATAAAGGTCTTCTTAAAAGCTCATACACACTTTGTATCAATCGCACTCACAGTTCTGTTCAACACATTATGATAAAGCTGGATACTTTCTCACACATGCACACAGAAATACATTAAAAAAAGTCCATTTTAGATAAAAACAATGCTATTGTATTGCATATATTATGTACACTTATTTACGTCTGATTTGTAGTTACCACTAGTGGGGGACAGCCAAAGGGCCGGATGTGGCCCATGGGCCAGACAAAGCCCTCACAAAAACACATGCGAGAAGTGATGAGGGGTTTAATGATACCATGTCCAAAAATGCACGTCAACAATAAGCGATCGATTAAAGTTGTTTGTGTGCTGATGTGCAACGTAAAAGCAAGTAGGAAAAATAAATGAATCCGAGTGAACTGGGCTATGTGACCAGCATTGATTGTCTGTTCTATAGTGAGCTGGAGGTTAATAAATATTTTTGCAATGCATTGTTTGTATTATGGTTTGGCGTGGACGATAAGATCACAAATACTGTAAAACGTGTGTGCTAATGTTTTCTGATAGAAACCATATTATGCCCCTGTCCCATGTTTTTACACCTCCTTCCCCGGGTTTCCCCTCACCCCGTATCTTACGTTCTCACTGGCTGTAGTTCGACACAGCACTCACTGCCGCTCGCAACCTGCTCGCAACTCCTTTCACACTACACGATTTTGAGTTGGCGAAAGATCCAGATATTTTAACATGCTAGATTTGCGAGTCTGCGAGCCGAGCCACTCGGACATAGCAATCGAGAGCCGAATTTCGATCCTCGAGCGAATGCCGAGTTGCCTCCAAGTGCTACATCTAGCGGCGACTCGTCGGCGAGCGAAAATCAGGGCAAAAATCGTGTAGTGTGAACTAGACTTAATTATAAGAACTACACAGTGTGTGGGGGGGAAAAGCATTCAGAATTTCTATATGCGAATAAAAACAAACTGGTCCGAACATTACTGTGAACACAACCTTAATACAGCATTTTGAAATGTATCCATGATGTGAACTCTGCCACAGACGAACAAATCGATAATGCAATTTGTTGCCAACTTTTTATATCACTATTATCAATTTTTAGATTTTTAGTTTTTGTCAATTTGTTGTTGCAGCCCAACAATCAATATCCAGTTAGAATGGCATTAAGACCAGAGATACGACCATGTGCCAGGGGTTTAATCCTGAAAATTGCTCGCACTGGCATTCTCGCTCTTATTTTAAGTGCCACTAAGATGACATATTGCTGTGACTGGGTAAAACTCTGAGCATGTATGGTGAGGATTTGTTAAATTTGCATATTCCTGACTGCAGACTGCTAAGCCGTCACTAGTGTACTGTGAAATATTCATTTCTTTAATAGAGTATGCATTAAGTATGAGCATGCTTACATATTACGAGAAAAACCTCAAACGCCAGCACGGACTATTCCGTTTTGGTGATATATTTAGTCAGAATGCTGCAATGCAGGTAGGGCTCAGAAACGTCTGTACCAGCCGAGCTGGAGAAGAGAACTTGTTGTGTCTGTGGTGGGCAGGATTGTTAAAGCAGGCAGGGAAGTGTGAACATGTGTAATCAGTTGAAGCCTGGCAGGGCTTAATACAGCCATCACAAAGCAGACAGGAATGGGGATGCCCATAAGGGACTGACAGAACGCCTCATCACCTCTCCTCATTCTGAAATGGTTCCCTCATCTCCCATTATCACCAGAGAGAGGCTTAGCACAGCATGAAGGAGCACAGCCAGTGAGTTTAAAGAACCGCGGCTAAGAACACTGCTGCTGCGGCGGTGGCAACATTCACAGTTTAATGCACACGTTCAGCTGCACTTTCACAACACTTCTACTAGTTCAGGTGTGTCAGCCAGACACATGTTTATATAAAATGAACAAAATGCTTCCAACTCTGTAGCAACAGTTTGAGGAAGCACCTTTCCTGTTACGGCATGACTGTGCCCATGTATACAAACTAAGGTCCATAAAAACATAGTCTGTGTTCGAAATCGCATACTTCCATACTGAACTGTACGCGAAAGCAGTACGCGAGAGCGGGTAGTGTGTCCGAATACTTAGTATACATTAAACAGTATGTGAAGAGTACCTGCATGACCTACTGCCTGGGCAGCTATTTTGGAGTATGCAATCGATGCACACTTGCGGTCCAATCTATCCCATAATTCAACTGGAGCGTTTGTAGAAGAAAGACGGCGGAAAGCGGAGTAAGACAAAAATTAAAAATGTTATGATCACGTACAACCCTGAATAACGTTATGAGTAGCTTTGTGAAGAATGACAATTAATTTTGTCTGATTTTAAAATTGTTATAACTGTGGCGATGTGACGTCATGAACCCGGGGCCCACTGCACCAGCTGACAATAACTCAGAGAATTTCATACCAGTACCTAACAGCAGTCAGGGTGTTAATGGGTATTACTCATAGGTTTGTGCGACCCTTCAAGGACATGCTTTCCCAGACCATCACTGACCCACTGCCAAACCAGTCATGCTGAATGATATCGCAGGCAGCATAACGTTTACCATGATGCTTTCTGTCGAATGCCAATCAGGCTGCTCGACTAGGCTGTGATCACAGGTCTCAAAAGACGATGCCACCCTACTTAGATTCCTGACAGCATAAAATAGGGAACTTACGCAAGCAGTGTTACAAAAACGGTTATTATTTAGCAAATAAATTACCCAATTTCCCACCCGAAATAACCTGAATCCAGAATCTGAGCTCTTGTGGCAGACTGATGACTGTGATTTATTCAACAATGAAAACCCAAACAGCCATCAAAGCGTTCGTACAATGAGCCTGTACAAACATTAAACATCTGAAAGGCACCGCAGGATTGCTTAAAAAGGGCCACAGGAGACGTCTCAGCTGTGTGTCGATGCCTAGCGGTCAAGGTTCTCATGAATGCTTCCGCGAGCCTTGACAAGCTGCATTTAGATAATCAGACTGCAGTAGCCCTACTTATGACTCACCTAGCTATAATTATTTAGAGACCACACTGAGATCTGGTTTTGTCTCAAGTTTTAAATCCAAAACATGCAGCTGTTTCCAACTGTGCACTCCACACCCCCACTTCCTCAAAAAAACAACAAACTATGGAATTACAGGAGAAATAAAGCCAGCCGGAGTAACAAGCTCATTAATGGTAAGAAAACATGAAGAGAGAGATCGAACAGTAATCTGAGGCGCAATTTCAGACCACTTGGTTACGGAGGGTTTCCTGTCAGAGGAAGGAAAAGAGGCTCTTCCTTTTTTTTTCTTCCTTTTTCAAAATAATAAATGTAAGAAAAGACATAGGGATACCTCCAACCCTACGTGCTACTTTATTATGAACACTTGACCACCTGCTTATTAATGTATTTGTTAAATCAGTCAATCGTTCACAAACACACACACATACATAATTTATTTACTTATTAGGATTTTAACATTATGTTTTACACTCTTTGGTTACATTCATGACAGACATGGAAGTAGTATGAGTGGATCAGACACAGCAGTGCTGCTGGAGTTTTTAAATACCGTGTCCACTCTGTTAGACACTCCTACCTAGTTGGTCCACCTTGTAGATGTAAAGTCAGAGACGATAGCTCATCTGTTGCTGCTGGTTGAGTTGGCCATCTTCTAGACCTTCATCAGTGGTCACAGGATGCTGCCCATGGAGCACGGTTGGCTGGATATATTATTGGTTGGTGGACTATTCTCAGTCCAGCAGTGACAGTAAAGCATTGCTGTGTCTGATCCACTCATACCAGCACAACACACACTAACACACCACCAGCACAGTTCAGTGTCACTGCAGTGCTGAGAATGATCCACCACCCAAATAATACCTACTCTGTGGTGGTCCTGTGGGGGTCCTGACCATTGAAGAACAGGGTAAAAGCAGGCTAAAAAAGTATTTAGAGAAACAGATGGACTACAGTCAGTAATTGTTGAACTACAAAGTGCTTCTATATGGTAAGTGGAGCTGATAAAATGGACAGTGAGTGTAGAAACAAAGAGGTGGTTTTAATGTTATGGCTGATCGGTGTATATGTACATCTACAATGGTAAAAATCTCATGTTGTGCAGTTCAAGGCGATAATAACTGATTAAACAGCTCAGTTAATTAACTGATCATTCAAACCTTAAGTATTTAGTTATGATAATGATTTCAAGCATGAAAGCGCAGACTTGTTAATAGAAAAAGTGTAAAAGGTGACTAGAAATGAAACAATGTTAATAATAACAGACACAAAATTCTACAGTTTGTGATGTGTTGACAGAAAATTAGCATAGGTTTAAGGCTGGATGAAAGTGTTCGCCCATCAGATTTGGTTCAGAATGAAGCTCTTGGACTTTTGGCATCAAGCCTGTCATTAGAGCATAGCACTACACATCCTCCTTCCAATCTGCCAAACTGTAACAAACCAAAATACATGAAGGCGCGGCATCTTTGTATACATTTACACAAAGCCGAAACGGTTTTGGCAGCCAGTTCTCCTCAGCTGTGTCGAACACGGCTATAAAATTCTCCCTCAGGAAAGTCAAGCTGTTTGGGGGTTGGAGTTTGAGAGAGCATCGTGGAGCTCGCAGAGATGCCTGGCTTCTAGCAGGGTTTGGGACAGATGGCCTACTGGACATCCAAGTTACAGCCTTCTGGTTCTCTCCTCTCACCGCATATGTTTCCCCCTGCAGCAAGTGCTTCCTGGTGATGGTCTTCCCTCAATCCAACATCTTTACTCATCTCCATGGCTACTCAGCCCGAGCGCCATGTGGGAGCGCATATAAACAGAGTCAGATATCCACAGCATGCCACATGTGCTAGGAATGATCCAGAAAAATTCCAGTGAACTTGAGGAATACACTTCAATGACAATGTTTGAGGTAGGATTATTACGTTTTGAAACAGGTATGTAGAATAACCAGTAAAAACATTTACAAAATTACTGATAATATGGAGCGTATTGAGACCGATTAATCATTAAAGCAGCCTATACACCGATCAGCCATAACTTTAAAACCACCTTGTTTCTACACTCACTGTCCATTTTATCAGCTCCACTTATAATATAGAAGCACTTTGTAGTTCTACAATTACTGACTGTAATCCATTTGTTTCTCTGCATGCTTTGTTAGCCCCCTTTCATGCTATTCTTCAATGATCAGGACTCTCCCAATACCACTACCGAGTATGTATTATTTGGGTGGTGGATCATTCTCAGCACTGCAGTGACACTGACATGGTGGTGGTGTGTTAGTGTGTGTTGTGCTGGTATGAGTGGATAAGACACAGCAGCGCTGATGGAGTTTTTAAACACCTCACTGTCACTGCTGGACTGAAAATAGTCCACCAACCAAAAATATCCAGCCAACAGCGTCCTGTGGGCAGCGTTCTGTAACCACTGATGAAGGTCTAGAAGATGACCAACTCAAACAGCAGCAATAGATGAGTGATCATCTCTGACTTTACATCTACAAGGTGGACCAACTAGGTAGGAGTGTCTAACAGAGTGGACAGTGAGTGGACACGGTATTAAAAAAACTCCAGCAGCGCTGCTGTGTCTGATCCACTCATACCAGCACAACACACACTAACACACCACCACCATGTCAGTGTCACTGCAGTGCTGAGAATCATCCACCACCTAAATAATACCTGCTCTGTAGTGGTCCTGTGGGGTCCTGACCATTGAAGAACAGCATGAAAGGGGGCTAACAAAGCATGCAGAGAAACATATGGACTACAGTCAGTAATTGTAGAACTACAAAGTGCTAAATGGAGCTGATAAAATGGACAGTGAGAGTAGAAACAAGGTGGTTTTAATGTTATGGCTGATCGGTGTAAGTGAACGTGGTATGTTATGCTAATACTTACGCCAAACAGCTTCCAGACAGTAATCTGTGCTGTCATGATGTAGAAAAAAAAACAGTATATAATGAGTTTGTTTCTACAATACTGAGTCTAACCTACCACCTATCAACCGACAAGCACAGAACACGCTACATCAAAATATAAAAAAAACATTGAGCTTTATATCAAGACGTCTTCATGCTTTAGTGATTAAAACAGTTTAACAAAGGCCACATTAGTAACATAATACAGTAGAATGAAAGTAAACACCATGAGCAGAACCAATTCAGCATCCTGAGTGTAGATTGTATACAAAGTGGATTACAAGGGCTAACTAAACATGTTAATCAAACATTACAATACTGCTGCAAAACAGCATCACAGTTTATTTATGTGTGTAATAGCCCATAATTCAAATTACATTAATGCATAAAAATGTTCACTTGTTCAGGTTAGAATCTGTAAACAAATTGGCACATGCACACTGATGGTGGGTGAGGGCGAGTTACAAATCAGCAACCAAGCTGCAGCCCTTTGTGCAGCGTTCGTGTTGCCGCAGCTTTTACACCTTTCACATGATATGCGGGCGGCACGGTGGCTAAGTGGGTAGCACTGTCGCCTCACAGCAAGAAGGTCCTGGGTTCAATCCCCAGGTGGGGTGTTCTGGGTCCTTTCTGTGTGGAGTTTGCATGTTCTCCCTGTGTTAGCGTGGGTTTTCTCCGGGTGCTCTGGTTTCCTCCCACAGTCCAAAGACATGCAAGTGAGGTAAATTGGAGATACTAAATTGTCCATGACTGTGTTTGATATAACCTTGTGAACTGATGAACTTGTGTAATGAGTGACTACCGTTCCTGTCATGAATGTAACCAAAGTGTAAAACATGATGTTAAAATCCTAATAAACAAACAAACAAACAAACAAACAAACATGATATGCAGCAAAACCCCTTTCTGCTGGCTCTGCCACTAATTAGGCCAGCTTACAAACAATGTACAGTACTGACTTACAATATCAACACTTTATTCACACACAGTTTATGTGAAATGTTTTTAATTTAAATGAAAAAAGCTTTGGCAGTTGTCATTTGGAGATGTGAGAAGCTTTAACCTCACAGCTTCAAGCAAAGGGAGCAGTAAATCATATTCCAAAGCTACAAAGCTGCAACAATGACAATGAGTTCCAAAGGAAACATTCACAAACTGGACTAACAGAGCAATCACACCAGGGTTTGTTTTAATTGAAACAAAGCTTACAAAAATAAACACAACCTAAATCATTCAGGCCTAGTACTATGAAATAAGCCACTAAAATGTATTTTTATAAAGTCTCTGATGCTAAAAACCCTTCTGAATTTTGCAGGGAAAGCCTTGCCAATGGTGGCTAGGCTTCCTTTTTTTGATGCCTTAAGCTTTCTACATCAAAGAACAGTTCATGTGGTAAATTCTAAAAGATTCATGCTGCTAGTGTTAAAAACAGTTTGACGCAAACACTTGGACAAATATAATCAAATTTCATGTTCTATTGAGTTTGTTTTAGTTTGTGCTCTTCAGAAAACAATGATTTCAAAGCACAACTATGATGATCTTGCTAAATAAAACAGTTAAATTTGTTCTTTGATAGATAGATTAGATAGATTTAACTTTATTGTCATTGCTCAGTACAGGTATAAGGCAACAAAATGCAGTTAGCATCTACCAGAAGTGCAAATAGTAGCATTGTGCAAGAAAACAGAGAATATCAGTAAAGTTACATATCTATAAGTAATATTGATATATAGTTATAACTATAGCTATTTACATATATGGAATTATATCTATGTACATACAGTAGTACTATATGCATAATAGAGATAACAATAATAATGAGCACATAAATAAAATGTGATTAGTTAGCTGTATATTATAATAATAACAGTAAAAAAAATAAAAGATTGATTAGGTATGCATTATAATAATAACAGTAATAATAATAAAAGATTAGTTAGGTATATATTATAATGATAACTGTAATAATAATAAAGGATATGTAAATAGGTAACTATACAACTGTAACTATAACTACTGTATATAAGGACGTTGCTAAATTACGGAAGCGTATTGCTGCCACACATAAAAAAAAAATACCGTCAGTATGTCGTTATAACGAGAAAGGATGTCGTTATAACAAGAAAAGGATGTCGTTATAACGAGAAAGGATGTCGTTATAACGAGAAAGGATGTCGTTATAACGAGAAAAGATGTCGTTATAACGAGAAAGGATGTCGTTATAACGAGAAAAGGATGTCGTTATAACGAGAAAGGATGTCGTTATAACGAGAAAAGGATGTCGTTATAACGAGAAAGGATGTCGTTATAACGAGAAAAGATGTCGTTATAACGAGAAAATATGTCGTTATAACGAGAAAAGATGTTGTAGGGACCATCATAAAACTAACGGTGAAACGTAGGAGACATTTACTCTGCACTTATCCAAACAAATATATCCATTTAAATCTTGTATGATTTGATGAATTAATGTCAAACAATTTTTACACAAACCTTATTTTGTGAAATAACATAGTATTTATTTTACATTACATTTAAATAAAGATTAATAAATCTGTAATAAATTTATATTTCAAATATACAAATTATATTTCCAAAAATACAAATCATACAAGATTTAAATGGATATATTTGTCTGGATAAGTGCAGAGTAAATGTCTCCTACGTTTCACCGTTAGTTTTATGACGGTCCCTAACTCATTAGATGAAGTGGGAGCTTGATAAACGGTTTCATTATAACCTTTCTTTAGATAAATAGACGTAATCTTAAAATTAACATAAAATTATTTTTGTAGTACGTTGACTATTTTCATTTGTGTAAGAAATCATAAAAAAAGAAGGTCGTATGTGTTTTTTGAAGCACTTATTTAGATCGGAATGCCGAATGTCAGACAAATGTTGAATATTAAACTAAGTTTAGACATTGTTGCTCCTAAAGGAGAATCTTGATCTGCACGGCAAGCTGCAAGGTTACACAAGCTACAGCATCATGCATGTGTGCAGCAGATACGCTTCCGTCAGCTATGCAGCATTTGAGGTAATGAACTTTTCTCGTTATAACGACATCCTTTTCTCGTTATAACGACATCCTTTTCTCGTTATAACGACATCTTTTCTCGTTATAACGACATCCTTTTCTTGTTATAACGACATCCTTTTCTCGTTATAACGACATCCTTTTCTCGTTATAACGACATCCTTTTCTCGTTATAACATCCTTTTCTCGTTATAACGACATCATTTTCTCGTTATAATGACATCTTTTCTCGTTATAACATACTTTCTCATTATAACGACATCCTTTTCTCGTTATAATGACATCTTTTCTCGTTATAACATACTTTCTCGTTATAACGACATCCTTTTCTCGTTATATCGACATCTTTTCTCGTTATAATGACATCCTTTTCTCGTTATAACGACATCTTTTTACGTTATAACGACATCCTTTCTCGTTATAACGACATCTTTTTACGTTATAACATACTTTCTCGTTATAACGACATCCTTTTCTCGTTATAACGACATCTTTTCTCGTTATAATGACATCCTTTTCTCGTTATAACGACATCTTTTTACGTTATAACGACATCCTTTCTCGTTATAACGACATCTTTTTACGTTATAACATACTTTCTCGTTATAACGACATCCTTTTCTCGTTATAACGACATCTTTTCTCGTTATAACATCCTCCTTTCTAGTTATAACGACATCTTTTCACGTTATAACATACTTTCTCGTTATAACGACATCCTTTTCTCGTTATAACATCCTTTCTCGTTATAACGACATCTTTTCTTGTTATAACGACATCCTTTCTCGTTATAACGACATCTTTTCTCGTTATAACGACATCCTTTCTCGTTATAATGACATCCTGACTGTATTTTTTTTATCTGTGTGGCAGCAATACGCTTCCGTTCTAAATAACTATAACTATACATATATAGGTAAAACAGTTGTGTAAAGTGCAGGTGCAAATGATAAATTATAACAGTCCAGTGTGTAGTCCAGAGTGTTGATGGTATTAACGGTGCAAATGATAAATAATAAATAATAGGTCCAGTGTGTAGTCCGGGGTGTTGTGGTGTTAACGGCGAATAGTGGTGTTCAATAAAGTAATTGAGGTGGGAAAGAAACTGTTTCTGAGCCGACTGGTCCTGGCACGTATGCTCCTGTATCTCTTCCCCGATGGCAAAAGGTTATACAGTGTGTGGCTGGGGTGGTAGGGGTCCCTGATGATGCTGTGTGCTCAGGGGATGTTAATTTAGTTTTACTTACAATTGTATTATCCTCAATTCAATTTAAAACCTGATACACTGATCAGCATGCTAAGTAGCCAAAGCTAAAATTAAGTTTGTGACTGGTACTGATTCACAAGGCAGTAGGCAGTATGTGGTATAACAAAACCTATTTTGCTTCCATTTCTGCTTTGATTCAGTGCTTTTACATTTAATGATTTGGTAATGTACTGTATGTGCAAGGGGAAAAAGTGAGGACTATAATACATTAAACTCATACCCAGCCAAAACCAAATTGCCATATTGAAAGCTTAGTCAATAAGTAAATTAGGGCCTTACTAATAGCACCAGGTACTGCTGGACTAATTTGACTAACTTCGACTACAGCTTTAGTTTGGAACAAAAGAAAAATGACAGATGCAGCAAGTTCACTGTCACTGTAGTTTGCCGTTATTGGATTGCAGAAGGATGTGGGTGCACGTCTGAGTTATTCCTCTACAAGAAAACTCGACAACAGACAAAACTCCCCACAGACAGATTTGTACACTGTAATTGGATGTGAGAATATTTCTAGAACAAGAACACACTGTTACTGATGTACAGCACACCAGTGTGACTGATGCAGACACACAAACCACTACAGTGCAAATAGCTTCCCTAGTGGAGAAGCTTTTGTCTCCTAAAGAAGGTCTGAGGTATTTTGCATCTATCAAATGTATATTTAACACTCTAAAGTTCTAGTATTCAATGTCAGATCAGGGTTTTACATACTGGCAAAAACATTTCTGAAGCTTATTGGTACCTATAAGCATCAGAATCATCATTAGCTCAGGCTGTAACATCACTAACAGCTCTTGATCCATGGGTGGCTATGTAAAAGTATGGCAGATGGTTGTAGCAGGGGCAGGGGGGTGTCAAATGCTGCAGACATGGGTCAAATACTGCTTTTAAAAAAATAGGAGTGTATTAAATATTACTAAGTCTTATTAAGGTGACTTATTTTATTACATTTTGTTTTAACTCGGGCACAGTTTTGCCTTATTCCATAACTGTTAATAATTTATCTATCAACAGAAGTGCTAGTTCAGCTGTGTTAACGTCTCTCAAAGCTCAAGTCCAGAAATATATATATATACTGTATATACAGGGGTTGGACAAAATAACTGAAACACCTGGTTTTAGACCACAATAATTTATTAGTATGGTGTAGGGCCTCCTTTTGCGGCCAATACAGCGTCAATTCGTCTTGGAAATGACATATACAAGTCCTGCACAGTGGTCAGAGGGATTTTAAGCCATTCTTCTTGCAGGATAGTGGCCAGGTCACTACGTGATGCTGGTGGAGGAAAACGTTTCCTGACTCGCTTCTCCAAAACACCCCAAAGTGGCTCAATAATATTTAGATCTGGTGACTGTGCAGGCCATGGGAGATGTTCAACTTCACTTTCATGTTCATCAAACCAATCTTTCACCAGTCTTGCTGTGTGTATTGGTGCATTGTCATCCTGATACACGGCACCGCCATTGGATGCACATGGTCCTCCAGAATGGTTCGGTAGTCCTTGGCAGTGACGCGCCCATCTAGCACAAGTATTGGGCCAAGGGAATGCCATGATATGGCAGCCCAAACCATCACTGATCCACCCCTATGCTTCACTCTGGGCATGCAACAGTCTGGGTGGTACGCTTCTTTGGGGCTTCTCCACACCGTAACTCTCCCGGATGTGGGGAAAACAGTAAAGGTGGACTCATCAGAGAACAATACATGTTTCACATTGTCCACAGCCCAAGATTTGCGCTCCTTGCACCATTGAAACCGACGTTTGGCATTGGCACGAGTGACCAAAGGTTTGGCTATAGCAGCCCGGCCGTGTATATTGACCCTGTGGAGCTCCCGACGGACAGTTCTGGTGGAAACAGGAGAGTTGAGGTGCACATTTAATTCTGCCGTGATTTGGGCAGCCGTGGTTTTATGTTTTTTGGATACAATCCGGGTTAGCACCCGAACATCCCTTTCAGACAGCTTCCTCTTGCGTCCACAGTTAATCCTGTTGGATGTGGTTTGTCCTTCTTGGTGGTATGCTGACATTACCCTGGATACCGTGGCTCTTGATACATCACAAAGACTTGCTGTCTTGGTCACAGATGCGCCAGCAAGACGTGCACCAACAATTTGTCCTCTTTTGAACTCTGGTATGTCACCCATAATGTTGTGTGCATTGCAATATTTTGAGCAAAACTGTGCTCTTACCCTGCTAATTGAACCTTCACACTCTGCTCTTACTGGTGCAATGTGCAATTAATGAAGATTGGCCACCAGACTGGTCCAATTTAGCCATGAAACCTCCCACACTAAAATGACAGGTGTTTCAGTTATTTTGTCCAACACCTGTATATACATATATATATAATTTTTTTTTTTTGTCTTTTTTTTTTTACTTTTTCTCCCACTTTAGCGCATACAATTTCTGCCCATCAATCATCCTCTCACTAATGCTGGTCCCTGTTCCTGACTGGGGAGGACGAGGCCTGCTCCACGCCCCCTCCGACACGTGCACAGCAATCGAACATCTTATCACCTACACTTGACGAGTGCAGTGCAGTACAGCGCTGTGTACAGAGAGCCACACCTTCTACCGCAATCCATTCCGATTTCTGTGCAGGCACCACCAACCAGCCAGCAGAGGTCGTAATCGCACTAGTCTGAGAGAGAGTCCCGATCGGGCTTAATCCCGCCCCTATCTGAACAACAGGCCAATCGTTGTTCATGTGGCCGCTCATCCTCAGCCGGCAAGGCAGAGCCGAGATTCGATACGATGTATTCGAGATCTCAGCTCTGGTGAACAGCGTGTGTTTTTACCGCTGCGCCACCTGAGCGGCCATAAATATATTTTTTATATATTTTTTATTATTAATACATATTTTAACATAAATATGTTTTTAACTCTTGTGCATGACACACTCAGGACTACATTTAACGTTCAGCTGATGGTGGACTTATTGCAACTGCATTTGGAATAAAAAGGCTGGTTATACCAAAAACAACCTAATCTCCAATCCTAAATATGGTGAGGAGGAACAAGTCCAACTGCTGTGAAGATCGGCGCCAAATGTGGCCAGCAGATGAGACATGGAGGGACAGATAATTGACGTGTCAGTTCCTCTTAACTCCCAGTCAGCTGCTCCTTAATTAGCGCTAATTCGCTACAGGTAAAAGTGTTTCTATTTATAATAGTTTCTCTCTCACAGATTGGCCAGCTCCCCTGGAATCCTAATGTTAGACTTGATCTGGTCCAGTTCTTTGCTGTATTGTTGTACAGTATTGTTCTACCTTGGTTAAGCATCCTGCACTTTGGTTCAGTTTCAATCCTTGAGGGTAAGGGCTTCATTTCATGCTTTTTTTTTTGGTTGTTCTTCTCCAGTGGGCCTGGAAACTTTGCTAAGATACACGACATCAGGGACGTAATGAAACGGAAGATATTAAATAAAATTATGCTGCCTCAGTTGCATAGCTAAAACTGGCTCTGAACAATGTTTACATCAGATAATGACCTAAACAAAATGTCAAAATACAAAACTGTTTAATAACAACAGTATCAAGTTTTTGCCATGACCATCAAAGTACCATGACTGAAACCCCTATGTAACTGCTGTCGGTTAGCTAAAAAAAAAAAGTGCACAAGAGGTCTATGAAAGCAAAGTGTGTTTATTAACAGCTGGGCAGCTGGCCTGTTGTATAAGAAACCACAGGAAGACATGGGTACTTTTCCAATAAGCAAATACAAGAGTAGGCACTCGGCTCTAGGGAGGCGCAGCTGTAGTATATGCCAGCCCACAAATGCTGAGATCCAGGGTTCAAACTTCAGCAGTGCTGTTGGCTGGTTGGGTGTCTACACAGACATATCTGGCTATGTCTGGACGTTGGTGGCTGAACAGCCTAGCCATTGGGAGGTGTACTTGTCAGTGGCTTTCAGTGCTGGTCCCAAATCCAGATAAAAGGGTTGCATCAGGAAGGGCACCCAGAATAAAAACTGTACCAAATCAGGTATGGGGACCATAATGATCAACTGTAGCAACCCCTAAATATGAGAGCAGCTAAAAGAGCAAAAAATAAACACAAGCATAGCTATAGATCCGGAAGATTTTCTTCTGCTGATTATTGCATATTATACAGTACAAGGTAGGAAAACACTACTACTATACTCTGTTTTTACTCGCTTTGTTTTTTTACATTTGCATTTTTGGCATTTAGCAGATGCTTTTATTCAAAGCGACTTACAATACTGTGACAGTATACTGTCTAAGCAATTGAGGGTTAAGAGCCTTGCTCAAGGGCCCAACAGTGACAACCTGGCAGTGGTGGGGCTTAAACCAGCAATATTTTGATTACTAGTCCAGTACCTTAACTGCTACGCTACAACTGCCCTACAACTGCCTTGTTATGTTCTTTTACAGGCAGTATGCATTTCTGAGAAGTACCAGCAGTCCTGGAATTCAGCATCTTCACAAGGATGCTTATAAATGTTTACAAAATCCCAAATAAAATTCCAAATAATCCTTAAACTCAGTTTTGGATCATCAATTTTAAAAACAAACAAATCCAGACTGGTCACAACATTCAGCCCAAGTAGAGTAACCACCAGAAGCCCACCATGCTGCTTGGATTGGACAAGCTGGTTGGTTTTATCAGCAGACAAAGCTCCAAGCAACTTCAAGGGAACTGAACCCAGACATGATTATACAGGGATCTTGACTGAACTATCCTCCCATGCTGTGGACCAAAACAGGTATGGGGAAAAGAATGATCCACTGTAGCGACCCCTAAAATGAGAGCAGCCATAAGAACTCCAGGTGAAAGTGTTTCTATTTATCACAGTTTCTCCCTCACAGATTTGCCAGCTCCTTGTTGGCAAATCTGCTTTTCCCCTAAAAATGAGAGCAGCCACAAGAGCAAAAAATAAACACAAGCGTAGCTATAGATCTGGTTATTTTTAAAAATGAAAATCGGAAGATTTTCTTCTGCCAATTTATTGCATATTATATAGTACAAAGGAGAAAAAAAAATGTATGTTCTTATACAGACAGTATGTATATTTAGGAAGTACCAGCAGTCCAGGAATCCATGTTTTAAACCACCAAACAAACAGCATCCTCACAAATCACTTGCCATGTTTACAAAACCCCAAATAATGCTCAAACTCAGTTTTGGATCATTAACTCCAAAAACGTAAACAAATCCAGACTGGTCACAACATTCAGCCCAAGTAGAGCAACCAACAAAAGCCTGCCATGCTGCGTGGGTTCATTTAGCAGCCAGAGCTCCAAGCAACTCCAAGGGAATTGAACCCAGACGTTAATTGAACAGTTAGTTATCCTCTCATGCTGTGGACTAAATTAGGTATGGGGACCAAACTGCGTCATTACAAGTCACTTGCCATGTTTACAAAATCCTAAATAATGCTCAAACTCAGTTTTGGATCATTAATTTCAAAAACGTGAACAAATCCAGACTGGTCACAACATTCAGCCCAAGTAAAGCAACCACCAGAAGCCCACCATGCTGCTTGGATTGGACAAGCTGGTTGGCTTCATCAGCAGCCAAAGCTCCAAGCAACTCAAAGGGAATTGAACCAAGACATGATTATACAGGGTTCCTAACTGAACAGTCCCCTTTATCCTGCCATGCTGAGGATATATTACATTTATGTATCAAGAGACATGAGTAATTAAAATCATGTGTGTTTCATGATGCCATTGCCAAGCCTGATATTGCATTTTTATGGACCTCCACCAGTTGGGCTCAGTGCGACAGTACGACTAATCAGTTTTCAACAAGCACCATCACTTTTCACACAGAGCTCGAATAGATTTCACCATATGAGCAAATGCGCAAATTCACACTCTTTTCTCCCATTAGAGAAATAATTAGCAGCAAACAGAATGCACGGTTTCCATTATTACCAAAATTTGTTGGCTTGCTAGTTAGCAATGGCTAACATACTCAATCTATTACCACACTGCAACCTTTATTACTGTTGTTCTACTGACCTACTTATTACATACTAGACTGAGTGATGCGGTGGGTGCTCAGCCTACCTGTATACAGTTGTTACAAGGCAAAAATATATCACTCACTCACACCTAGGGAGAGTTTAAAGAGGATTTACGTTCCGCAGAGGAAATTGGAGTACCTAAAGAAAACCCACACTGAGATGGTAGAAGATGGAACACTTTAGACAAACACTGACCACAAAGATAAAACCAAGGTCCTCAGGGTACTGGTGCTTTGAAGAATCCGCACTACCTGTGAGTCAATAAGTCTCCCTGAACGAATTATCTATAACCCCAATTAGTAAAGGTTGTGAGTCAAGTCATGGCTATTAAGGTTTATATGTAATATACAACAAGATTAATTCCAAAACTCTTTCATACATGGTTTTGAATCAACTGCTCTGTATTTTTCATCCTTATAAGATGTTATAACTAGGGCCCTACTAAATACACGGGAAAATGTGCTTAATTTGACAGACCTCATTTTTCAAAAATCACAGATTTTTAAAGAAAAGTGCAGTCATTAAATAACACTCATAAACTGAATGATAACAATAATAAATAAATGGAAGCTACAATACACAGCACAGCCTACTTTAATCGATGAACGTAAACCTAGAACATCCAGTGTTTTGACACACACACCCCCTTTGTGTCCACATAATTGGTTGCGAGTAGGGATGCAACTATCGATTATTTTTGTAATCGAGTATTCTATCGATTATTCCAGCGATTAATTGAGTAATAGGATAAGAAATACTTTTGCTTTAATAAAGAGCAAAAACAAATACATATTAGATTAAATAAGACATGTTTCTTAAATCAAACTGCACATTTTTATTCCTTGTATACAGTACAGTTTAAAGAGCACACTTTTGAAATGCAAAAACAAATACATCAAAAATAAATCAAACTACTTTTGAAATGTAAACAGGCAACCTAAAACTAAGTCATAAATAATAATAAACAATAATATATAAACATCGTCTCTAATTTGTGCAACTTTCAGAACTAAAAGTTTTAGCTACAGCTCACGCAGAACATAAAGCTTTAATATTTTGTTGGGAGGCTTTGTGGCATTTGTAAGAGGTTGTGTCAGGATTGTATCTGTCAGATGAGGTAGAGGCGTTTGTGTTGGTGTACACACAAAAAAGGCTGTGGTGGTTGCAATTAAGAAAAGAGTTTTCGTTTTTTTCCAGCTTAAAATCTTATACTTTGTTGTTTTCTCTGTCCAGTCTCCTCTGTTCGCCCCTCGTTTTTGCAGTCCGCGCAATTAAATCTTGGCTGTGTTTCAAATCGCACTTTTATACTGAACAGTACGCAGGAGCGGCAAGCGTGTACAAATACATAGTATTCATTGAACTGTACGAGAAAAGTACCCGGTTTAAGTCCGTTAAGTACTGTTTAAGTATGAGATTTCAGATGCAGCCCTCGGCTTCTTCACGTCACCTGACCACAGCTGTGCAAAAGTGCGAAACACAGTAAGCTGTATATAGTTGTATGGATTAAACGATGCCTCGATGCGAAAAATTTGCATCGATGATTTTTAGTAATCGAATTACTCGAGTTTCTCGAGGAATTGTTTCATCCCTAGCTGGGAGTTTTCCAAACTCAGTTACCTGAGACTTTTTTTTAGCTGCTTTAGACTTTGACATGTTGGACATTTTGACTAAGCGATTGCTAACTGAATTGCTGTAGGATTGCTAGGACCGCCCCACAGTGCAAATTAATCAGTAAACGTAAGGCACTTGAATGGTACGCAAAGGGAAAATGTTGATGGCGGTGAATTACGTAAGGCCCTAGTTATAGGAGAAGTCTAACAAACTATTGTGATATGGTTATCGGGAGAAGTGTCAATTTGGTAAGCAAGCCCAGCAAATCAGGCAGTTTGAAATTCTGAGTTCAAGTCGCAGCAGTGCTACCGGCCTGGCCTTAACTCAACAGGCTCTAAAAGTCATATCCCAGGGAGAAGAAGACTCCTAGGATCTGTCTGAAACCAAGAGAGCTGCCTTGCTGCCTGCTGCCTAGCTAGGCAGATGTCTGAGTAAAGAGGATTCTAACTGACAGTAAACTTGAACTGGCAGATGCTTTAACTCTAGAAGGCAGATTAATCTGATGCACTACTTAGCAATTACATCATAAACTGTCCCGCCTATCGCCCCAGTGTCAGCTTATTAAGCTAACAGAGTTAGCCTCAGGCCGTTCAAACCAATGGGCTAAGGCGATACAAGCCATAAACCCAAAAACCCAAAGTTGCAGATAGATGATAGATAGAGAGAGAGAGAGAGAGAGAGAGAGAGATAGATAGATAGATAGATAGATAGATAGATAGATAGAGATGGGGCTTGAACCGGGAACCTTCTGATTACTAGTCCAGTATCTTAAATACTGAGCTACCACTGCCACCACTAACTCACATATATAAAACTGATGAAGTTTTATGTACCATAATAACTAGACAGGGCTCTAGACTAATGTTTTGCACTGGTTGCACTGGTGCACCTAACTTTTTTTCTTAGGTGCACCAGCACAAAAGTTAGGTGCACCCAAATTTTCGACCGCATCGCATTTAACACCGCAGTTTTACAGGTTCACTTTTTTTTTTTTTTTTTTAAATCACTGTCCATACAGGCAATATTGACTTGGAAATAGCTAACAATCTGGTCAACATGGCCTCGTCTGATGATCTGTTTGCTGCTGCCTGACAATGAAAGGCAGTGGGGAGAGGGGACACTTGGGCAGTGCATTTATCGCGGCATGTAATGTGTTTTATAGATGCATTGTGCTTTTTCAGCCTTTCAATTCGAAATGTATTAGAACCAGTCACAAATATACTATTGCCGGCCATGGTCTTCCCATGCTCTTTACAGTTAATATACTGTAGTAATTATACAGTTAATACAGTTAATTATAGTATTATAGACTAATTATAGCACACTTATAAAAATTATAAAAATAATAGAGTAAATGTGTATGTATGTGTGTATCTATTTATATGTGTGTGTATATTTAAAATGATATGTATATGTTTGTGTGTGTGTGTGTGTGTGTGTGTGTATGGGGCTCTAGAGTGTTAGAGTGTAATCTTAAATACAGTGCATTATATTATCGGCTTTACTGGATCTTTTACACAGATTCCCAAAATCGCTTGCGGTGCACTCACTGCGTATTTTGACTACATGTATTCTAATATATTTTGGTCTTTTAGTTATTTTTATATTTTACTTAACGAAAATTTTGTCGTGTTTTTACTTTCACTATCGCGGCACTTTACCGCTAGCATTAGCCCCTTGCTACTGTAGAGGGTCGGCTCACCTAGCCGCTGTCCGGTGGGGATGCTGCGGGTCTTTTGCTGTGCGGTGGTGGAGGTGTGGGAATAAAGGCACACGACAGGGTCGAGTCACTTTAACTGTTTAGTCAGGACTTAAGTGAGCGTTACAACCAGGGCCGGCGCTAGGGGGGGGCTGAGGGGGGCATTGCCCCCCCAAATTGTGTCTTTGCCCCCCCAAGCAGGGGCGTAGCACCAAATTCTGGGCCTTATGCACAAAAAGTGGCCGTGGGCCCCGCTCTTGGTGAATCAGCGCTCGGTCGCGTTTGCCACACGCGTCTTCCGCCACGCCCCCCTGGTTGCACGTACCAGGCGCGTCTGCCGGACTGCCGATCCACATCGGGTGCTCTATTTCTACGTTTCTTTTCTCATTGTGCCCTCTGGGGCCCTCCCCCGATTGGGGTCCTGGTGACTCTATCCCACTTTGCCCCCCACTACGACGCACCTGGGTTTTACTGCCCCCCCAAGCAAAGCGGTCCAGAACCGGGGCTGGTTACAACACTTTACACCGCCGAGCTCCAGAACCCGAACTTCCATTCTGGGGACATCCAGCGAGTCTCATATACAAAACTAAACTTACGGCAGAACGTCCGAACGCACGTGTATAAACCTGGTGCTGCATTCTGATTGGCTGAGCTGAATGTCGCTCACATATTACCGCTACAATATTGTCCCGCCCTTCACTATCTCTGATTGGTTTAGACCATGTTATTGGCCTAATGTGTATCTGTTGTTGTTTTTTTCCCTCGGACGCCTGGTCGCACCGGTGCGACCTGAGATTTTTTTTAGTCGCACCATTGAGAAATTAGGTCGCATGTGCGACCAAATTGGTCGCACTCTAGAGCCCTGCTAGAGATGCACGAGTACCGATACTGGTATCGGGTATTTGCCCGATACCGCGCTCATTAACTCGTACTCGTACTCGCAAACAAGGCTCCGAAACTAAACATCCGATACCGTGTCTATTGCTGCGTTATGACTGGTTCACACTACACGATTTTTGCCCTGATTTTCGCTCAGCGGCTGGTCGGCGCTAGATTTGCCGGCTCGGGAGCAACTCGGCGTTCGCTCGGCGATCAAAACTCGGCTCTTGATCGCTAAGTGTGAGCGCGCGTGTGCCAACCGCGAACTTGACTCCTGAATCACTTATATCGATACTGTGAACAGAGCATCTCCTCTCTTAAAGACACACACACGTCCTATAACAGCGGTCATTGCTTTTGCCACCGGTTGATCTTCACTGTTAGCTCTATTTTGAAGGTTTTTTTTCAGACTGAACTGAATAACATTAAAAGTGCGTGAGTGCGTGGTCAGTAAGACTAATGAAATATGTCTCCCGTGGGTGAAAAATGAATTGCTTTAGTTTTAAAAGTAAAAAAATCTCGTAATGCCATGCCCCCAGGTCAGGCACTGGCGCCCCCCCAGACAAGTACTCCCCCAGGTTGAAAACCCCTGTTCTAACATGTCAGATATCTGATCCAATAGGTATTGGTATCGGTATCGGCAAGTACAAAAATACATGTACTTGTACTCGTACTCGGTTGGGAAAAAATGGTATTGATGCATCCCTAATAATAACAATTAAAAAATCCTGAAAGGGAAATTGCTCAGATAAGTTACACTCCTGCGTGACAACTGGTCATTTCGTTATGGTGCTTTGCAGTCTGAACCTTTCCAGATTTGTGGAATATCAAGTGATTCTGCCAATATGAAGGTGGTTTTGGAAGAAAAGGCAGACCCTAACTTGAGTTGTTGTGCTCATACGCTTCCTGCTTATTGTGCTTATTGCACGAGGGGTTTCTTGTATGACACTCGCAACTCACACAGTCTTACTTGAAAGACATCCAAACGGAACTAAAAGTGCACATGAATGGTCTACATCAGGACGATCAGACAAGGTGAAACACTTCCTTCTATTTAATTCAAAGCCTACTTGAACAAAAGCAAGCCCTGCACACCTGTACTTCTGATCACAGCCCACCTGTAACACTGTCAGCCAACGAGTGGGCGTTATTGGAAAAAAATGACAGTGCTGGAGCCCTTTGAGGAGTTAACACTAAACATCAGCTCGGCGACCTCCACCACAACCGATGTGATCCCTGCCATCACCGACTTCAAACGACCACTGTTCAAGGAGAATGGTATTGACAGCGGCTTCAAAACAATGAAAAGTACACTTCTGCAAGCTGTCGACAGATTCAGCAGCATCGAGGGGGTTCAGTTCAGTTGGCATTTCACTGGACCCTGGATACAAATACAGGTAAGATAGATTTTTTACTTATAAAATAAAAATAAATGATTGTCTACATTTTAAATAATAATTATGAAACACTAAGGAGTGACTTCCGTCTGGCCACTCTACCATAAAGGCGTGATGTGTGGAGTGAGGCCTGAATGGTTGATCTTCTGATAGGTTCTCTCATCAGAGTGACCCTCAGGTTCCTGCTCACCTCCCTGGCCAAGGCCCGTCTTCCCCGATCACTAAGTTTGGCCGGGCGGCCAGGTCTAGGAAGATTTTTGTTGGTTCCAAATGGAATAACTATTAACAAATGATGGTGGCCACTGTGCTCTTTGGGACCTGTAAAGCTGCAGCAATTTTTCTGTACCCTTCTCCAGATCTATGCCTTGACACAATCCTGTTTCTGAGGTCTGCAGATAATTCCTTTGAGCCCATGGCTTGGAGTTTGCTCTGATATGCACGGTCAACTGTGGGACCTTATATAAGCAGGTGATGGCAATCCCCAATCATGTCCAATCAATAGAATTTACCACAGGTAGACTCCAATTAAACTGTAGAAACATCTCAAGCAGTATCAGTGAAAACAAAATGCACCTCAGCTCACTTTTGGGTGTCATATGTCTTGGGCTGCGCACTGGAAAAATTCGAGTTGGTGGTCGAAAGGAGGTCTTTAAACAAACTCATTTCCATACTGGACAATGCATCACACCCCTCCATGACCTCCTAGTCAGACAGCGGAGCACCTTCAGTAACAGACTCATTTAGCTCCGCTGTAAGAAGGAACGATATAGAAAATCATTTGTACCAACAGCGATCACGCTGTATAACTCATCTCCACTGCGCCGGGACATCACTGCACACTGAGTCAATACCAGGACTATCAGGAAAGACTCATGAAGCATGATCTATCACTCTGTTTATGTCATTGTACATCTATGGATATTTAATGCACAGGACACTTATAATTTTTCTATCATATCACATATTGCATATACAGTGTATCACAAAAGTGAGTACACCCCTCACATTTCTGCAGATATTTAAGTATATCTTTTCATGGGACAACACTGACAAAATGACACTTTGACAAAATGAAAAGTAGTCTGTGTGCAGCTTATATAACAGTGTAAATTTATTCTTCCCTCAAAATAACTCAATATACAGCCATTAATGTCTAAACCACCGGCAACAAAAGTGAGTACACCCCTTAGTGAAAGTTCCTGAAGTGTCAATATTTTGTGTGGCCACCATTATTTCCCAGAACTGCCTTAACTCTCCTGGGCATGGAATTTACCAGAGCTTCACAGCTGGCCACTGGAATGCTTTTCCACTCCTCCATGACGACATCACGGAGCTGGCGGATATTCGAGACTTTGCGCTCCTCCACCTTCCGCTTGAGGATGCCCCAAAGATGTTCTATTGGGTTTAGGTCTGGAGACATGGTTGGCCAGTCCATCACCTTTACCCTCAGCCTCTTCAATAAAGCAGTGGTCGTCTTAGAGGTGTGTTTGGGGTCATTATCATGCTGGAACACTGCCCTGCGACCCAGTTTCCGGAGGGAGGGGATCATGCTCTGCTTCAGTATTTCACAGTACATATTGGAGTTCATGTGTCCCTCAATTAAATGTAACTCCCCAACACCTGCTGCACTCATGCAGCCCCAGACCATGGCATTCCCACCACCATGCTTGACTGTAGGCATGACACACTTATCTTTGTACTCCTCACCTGATTGCCGCCACACATGCTTGAGACCATCTGAACCAAACAAATTAATCTTGGTCTCATCAGACCATAGGACATGGTTCCAGTAATCCATGTCCTTTGTTGACATGTCTTCAGCAAACTGTTTGTGGGCTTTCTTGTGTAGAGACTTCAGAAGAGGCTTCCTTCTGGGGTGACAGCCATGCAGACCAATTTGATGTAGTGTGCGGTGTATGGTCTGAGCACTGACAGGCTGACCCCCCACCTTTTCAGTCTCTGCAGCAATGCTGACAGCACTCCTGCGCCTATCTTTCAAAGACAGCAGTTGGATGTGACGCTGAGCACGTGCACTCAGCTTCTTTGGACGACCAACGCGAGGTCTGTTCTGAGTGGACCCTGCTCTTTTAAAACGCTGGATGATCTTGGCCACTGTGCTGCAGCTCAGTTTCAGGGTGTTGGCAATCTTCTTGTAGCCTTGGCCATCTTCATGTAGCGCAACAATTCGTCTTTTAAGATCCTCAGAGAGTTCTTTGCCATGAGGTGCCATGTTGGAACTTTCAGTGACCAGTATGAGAGAGCGTGAGAGCTGTACTACTAAATTGAACACACCTGCTCCCTATGCACACCTGAGACCTAGTAACACTAACGAGTCACATGACATTTTGGAGGGAAAATGACAAGCAGTGCTCAATTTGGACATTTAGGGGTGTAGTCTCTTAGGGGTGTACTCACTTTTGTTGCCGGTGGTTTAGACATTAATGGCTGTATATTGAGTTATTTTGAGGGAAGAATAAATTTACACTGTTATATAAGCTGCACACAGACTACTTTTCATTGTGTCAGTGTCATTTTGTCAGTGTTGTCCCATGAAAAGATATACTTAAATATCTGCAGAAATGTGAGGAGTGTACTCACTTTTGTGATACACTGTATATATATATATTTTATGTAAATATAAAATATATATATACACCAACCAACATTGTACTGTAATTAGGGCTCAAACGATTTCTCGAGTAACTCGAGTAAATCGATTACTAAAAATCCTCGATTAAAATTTTTTGCATCGAGGAATCGTTTAATCCGCACAACCATATACAGCTCACGGTGTTTTACACGGACGACTTTCACTTTTGCGCAGCGTGTTTAACGCTGTGTGCAGGTGAAGTGAAGAATCTGAGGGCTGCGTCCCAAATATCTTAAACATAAACAGAACTTAACAGGACTTAATCCGGGTTCTTTTTGCGGACAGTTTAATGAACACTACATATTTGGACACGTTCGCCGCTCCTGCGAACTGAACGTATCAGTTTAGGACGCAGCCGAGATTTGATAGCGCGGACTGCAAAATATAGAGAGAAAATAGCGAACAGGAGGAGACTGGACAGAGAAAACCACAGAAAGTTTGAGATCATTTTAAGCTGATAAAACTAAAACTCAGTATAACATCCACACCATCAGAGCGTCGTGTTTACTTTACTCATGTTTACTGACTTTACTTCGTTTCAACCACCACAGGCTTTTATGAAGATTTAGGCAAACACACACACACACACACACCAGATCTACCTCATCTAGAGACACAATCCTGACAGATTTTTATCCCCCTACAAACACCACAAAACCTCCCAACAAAATATTAAAGCTTTATGTTCTGCGTGAGCTGTAGCTGAAACTTTGAGTTTTGAAAGTTGCACAAATTACAGGCTTATGTTCATGTATTTTTGTTTATTATTATTTATGACTTGATGACCTGATGTTTCAGGTTGCCTGTTTACATTTTAAAAGTAAATTGATTTATTTTTGATTTATTTATTTTTGCATTTAAAAAATGTTAAACTGTCCTGTATGCAAGGAATAAAAATGTACAGTTTGGTTTAAGAAACATGTCTTATTTAATCTAATATGTATTTGTTTTTGCTCTTTGTTAAAGCAAAAGTATTTCTTATCCGATTACTCGATTAATCGCTGGAACGATCGATAGAATACTCGATTACAAAAATAATCGATAGTTGCAGCCCTAACTGTAATGCTTACTTAATACTTGTACTGTAATACGTCTCATGTACGTGTAATGAGTCTCTTTCTTACTTAATTTTTTTTCTAATGTACCTTGAGTCTTTACTCATCTTTTCTGATGTACAGTGTATCACAAAAGTGAGTACACCCCTCACATTTCTGCAAATATTTCATTATATCTTTTCATGGGACAGCACTATAGACATGAAACTTGGATATAACTTAGAGTAGTCAGTGTACAGCTTGTATAGCAGTGTAGATTTACTGTCTTCTGAAAATAACTCAACACACAGCCATTAATGTCTAAACAGCTGGCAACATAAGTGAGTACACCCCACAGTGAACATGTCCAAATTGTGCCCAAATGTGTCGTTGTCCCTCTCTGGTGTCATGTGTCAAGGTCCCAGGTGTAAATGGGGAGCAGGGCTGTTAAATTTGGTGTTTTGGGTACAATTCTCTCATACTGGCCACTGGATATTCAACATGGCACCTCATGGCAAAGAACTCTCTTAGGATGTGAGAAATAGAATTGTTGCTCTCCGCAAAGATGGCCTGGGCTATAAGAAGATTGCTAACACCCTGAAACTGAGCTACAGCATGGTGGCCAAGGTCATACAGCGGTTTTCCAGGACAGGTTTCACTCGGAACAGGCTTCGCCAGGGTCGACCAAAGAAGTTGAGTCCACGTGTTCGGCATCATATCCAGAGGTTGGCTTTAAAAAATAGACACATGAGTGCTGCCAGCATTGCTGCAGAGGTTGAAGACGTGGGAGGTCAGCCTGTCAGTGCTCAGACCATACGCCGCACACTGCATCAACTCGGTCTGCATGGTCGTCATCCCAGAAGGAAGCTGACGCACAAGAAAGCCAGCAAACAGTTTGCTGAAAACAAGCAGTCCAAGAACATGGATTACTGGAATGCCCTGTGGTCTGACGAGACCAAGATAAACTTGTTTGGCTCAGATGGTGTCCAGCATGTGTGGCGGCGCCCTGGTGAGAAGTACCAAGACAACTGTATCTTGCCTACAGTCAAGCATGGTGGTGGTAGCATCATGGTCTTGGGCTGCATGAGTGTTGCTGGCACTGGGGAGCTGCAGTTCATTGAGGGAAACATGAATTCCAACATGTACTGTGACATTCTGAAACAGAGCATGATCCCCTCCCTTCAAAAACTGGGCCGCATGGCAGTTTTCCAACACGATAACGACCCCAAACACAACCTCCAAGATGACAACTGCCTTGCTGAGGAAGCTGAAGGTAAAGGTGATGGACTAAACCCAATTGAGCACCTGTGGCGCATCCTCAAGTGGAAGGTGGAGGAGTTCAAGGTGTCTAACATCCACCAGCTCCGTGATGTCATCATGGAGGAGTGGAAGAGGATTCCAGTAGCAACCTGTGCAGCTCTGGTGAATTCCATGCCCAGGAGGGTTAAGGCAGTGCTGGATAATAATGGTGGTCACACAAAATATTGACACTTTGGGCACAATTTGGACATGTTCACTGTGGGGTGTACTCACTTATGTTGCCAGCTATTTAGACATTAATGGCTGTGTGTTGAGTTATTTTCAGAAGACAGTAAATCTACACTGCTATACAAGTTGTACACTGACTACTCTAACTTATATCCAAGTTTTATTTCTATAGTGTTGTCCCATGAAAAGATATAATAAAATATTTGCAGAAATGTGAGGGGTGTACTCACTTTTGTGATACACTGTACCTTGAGCTGTTGTAATACTTGACTTTCCCTCTGGGATTAATAAAGTGATCTGTCTGTCTGTCTGTCTGTCTGTCCATCTACCCATCCATACATCCATCTATCTAATCCATCTACCCATCCATCTATCTATCCATCCATCTACCCATCCATCCATCTACCCATCCATCCATCCATCCATCGCTCCATCCATCCATCTACCCATCCATCTATCCATCTACCCATCCATCCATTTATCCATCTACCCATCCATCCATCTATCCATCTACCCATCCATCCATCTACCCATCCATCCATCTACCCATCCATCCATCCATCCATCTATCCATCTACCCATCCATCCATCTAATCCATCTACCCATCCATCTATCTATCCATCCATCTACCCATCCATCTACCCATCCATCCATCCATCTATATCAAAGGGTGTGCACACTTGTGTACATATGATATTTTACATTCTGATTTTTAATAAATAAGCACAAATGTCTAAAAACCTGCTTTCACTTTGTCATTGTGGGCTATTTTGTGTAGAATTTTGTGACAAATAATGAACTCAATCTATTATAGAATGAGTCTGCAATGTAATAAAACAAGGAGAAGGTGAAAGGGGTGTGCAGACTTTCCGGCTTGACTGTATACACGAGTACAGTACAACGAAATTCTTTTCCCACAAATCCCGGCTTGTTTGGAACCCGCTGTGATTATAAGGTTAAAACAGCTCTTGTATCGGAATTAGAGCTGGACGATAAAACGATAGAGCAGCTAATCAAGCAGCACGTAGGTTAGGCGTAAAGCCGGCACAATAGCCAATCAGGCTGCATGCTGAATTGAACAAGAATAACGCTTAAACAGTAGCAAGCTACGGAAAAAATTAACAGGGGAGAGAAACCCGAAAGCAAAAGAGAAGGCGACGGTGAGCCATGTGATTTTGATGACGTTGTTCCCTAGAAAGGCCATTGGTTCGGATTTCTTAAATCTGACAAAGCACAAATAACCCCAAAATGCAAAATATGTCGCTGTTTAGTACTAACTAAGTTGGGAAACGCTACCAATTTGTTATAATTTGAAAAAAATACCACCCAGTCGAGCACACAGAAAGTGTAATAAAACAGTGTTAAGTGTTGTTACCCAGCCATCTAGCGGTGCCGTTAGGACATTCTTTTAAGCAGCAGTCAGTTGTGGCGTGTTATTCTGCTGTTACCACGTATGAAAACGAAACGAAAAGGCATCATGAAATAACAGCATCTATGACTTATTTCATGGCTAAAGTCATCATGCCTATTACTATGGTGGAGAAAGAGCCTTCAAAAACCTCATGAAGTACATGACTTAAGGTATCAGCAAGTCCGGTTTTTCTTTTACTATTTGCATTGCTTCGTGTAATTTGCATATTATGTTGCATGTATATTATGTTCATATAATAAATATTAAAATATTTAAAAACAGTACTATTTGATTTCTATTCTCTAAAAACTGTGACAGTGTTGCCAAAATCTGTATCTTGATGAAATAGCGATATTGATCAATATAGAAAAAATTATCGTGATACCATTTTTGGCCATATCACCCAGCTCTAATCGGAATCTGTGTCCGTGTTGGCAGATGCGTTTGGAATCGGATCAGAAATGTGGCTCAGCCCATCGCTACTTTAATTGCAAAACAATACAAATCATGTTCTGCTGATGTGTTTTTCGACCTCAGACGTCAACGCTGAGTGCGGCACTATGCAATCAGCTGAGTCAAATAAAATCAAAGCCATTTCAATAAGAAGGTGCAGAGGAAACAAAGCAGCTGTCAGGTAGGTTATGTTTCAGTGCTTTGTGTTAAAACTCCATGTTCAGTGCTTCACACGTGGCTTCCTACAGAGCTACATTAGCATGTGCAGTGTTCATATACAACAGAACCCTGTTTGTGTTCGTACAGCCCCCTGACACGTATGAATAGAGCACAGATTCATCACAGATTACACCATGAGTAGATATGCAAGTGCTTTGTAATAATGTCCTCTGTGTGTTTAATGGAACAGTGTAGCTCCTTTTTATTGTGAAAAAAAAACCTTTCTGGCATCAGTTATCTGGAGTTTGTAGGTCACATAAAAAAATTTTTTTTTTGAAAATTGTAGCAAAAGGTTCTCCAACCAAAATAGCTCAAATAAAAGGACGCAGCCCTATTTGCCCCAATTGCCCTGTCTGGCTCCCCTGCTAACATTTAGCACCTTACCACCAAAAGAACTCTTGAACTGGTTCCATTCTGGCTTTTTCAAATCTTGATGTTAAGAGAACCGGTTCACGTTTTCACCAGTTTTTTGGGAACCAAGCATGCATCATCAACAGTGGGCGTTGCGCAATAAAAGTAAAAAGGCCGGAGTGACTGAGCGCATAGATGACCTGCAAGCATTTGTGCTGTTGTTACAGATGTTCGTTTTTATTCAAAAAGCATCGATCGGTGAAAAGAAGTAGAAGGCAACACCATTTCTCGTGTTTGTTGTCATTGTTGCTTTCTTTGGTGCATTCCCGTGAGAAGCGCTTTGCACCTCGCTCACCACGACCCTCAGCGCTAATGGCCACTTTGCTCTGTGCTTGGCTTGAGCGGAGCGGTAAAACGTCATCAAACTGTTCCACAACACGAAAATGCATTTGTGTGAAATAACTGTCAAATTCACTCTGAAAGCATCCACATGTATCTATGTGGAAGTTTTACTTTTAAACTTGTGTTATGCAGCTCAGGGTGCTGAGAAACAGCTTCTCGGGAGAGTCAAAAAAGCTGAATGTAAAAAAAGCTTAACGTAAAAAAAAAAAAAAAAAAAACTTAATGTGGTTTAATGTACTAAAAGTCAACATCAGAACACTAAACTTATTATGGGTTATAAGTACTTTGTATTGCTGAAATTTTTTGGTTGTTGTTTTAGTACAACAAGCCACATTACAAAGCCACAGTAAGCTTTGCTTTTTATGTTAAGCGTTATTTGTCACTTTTACCAAGTCATATAAAACAGTTCGTCTCATTGGAGGGGCTTTGAAAATATCAGCGGCAAACTGGGTCAAAATTCAATCAGGTGAACTTTACAATAAGAAAGCGCTGCATCAAGCTCCATAGGAAACAACAGCACAGCGGCGCAAAAGTGGTTTTGCAGCTTCTAATGTGAAAGCACCCAAACCTCTTTAACTTGACACACACACACACAGAGATGACGTCACGGTTCGCGCTGAAAACCCTGGTATTCTTTGGTGGAAACATGCTGAACCAGTTCAAAATTAGATTCACGAACCTAAATGGAGCCTGTTCCACAACGGTGGAAAAGGAGTAACTGTAAAATACCTCCGCTTTCTACCATCCTACCATCATCACACAGGACCTCAAGTGGGAACAGAACATCATCTCCCCTACCAAGAGAGTACAGAAAAGGTTGTACTTCATACTGAAAAAAATTCAACCTGCCAATAGCATCGATGGTGCCATCACCATCTGGTACCCTGGTGCCACTGCAAAGGACAAGTGCACACCACTGCGCATCATCCGCTCGGCTGAGAAGGTAATTGGCTACAACCTGTCATCTCTCCGGGATCTACACACCTCCAGAACACTGAGGCATCAGGAAAGATCATGGCTCATCCGTTCTACCCCAGACATGCACTCGTTTGACCACCCCCCTCTGTCAAAAGGCTGAGGTCAATCCTGACTGAAACCTCCCAGCATAAAAACAGTTCCTTCCTGACTGTAACTGGCCTCATCAGGAAGGCCCAGGACCCCCACTGACAGTCTTCTGAACACCAGATTCGGAATGGCCTTCAGATTATTAACAAACATTTCTTGGCAATAAATCAAATTCTGATTCTTACACTGAAAAAGCGGTGGTGGTAAATTATGCTAAATTATGGTAAACTTGGTAACAATCTAAGACCATTAATTCTTGTAAATTTATTCTGAGAAATTTATCAGGAAATCATTATTGTTAAGAAAACCACATGTGCTACAATTACTGGCTTCCCTCCCTTAAAATAAAACAGCACTTTTTAATTTGAGACCCCTTTTTCTCAGAATTTCTCCAGATTGTCCAGGGTCTGCACTCCCCTCTTTAGCCCACTGCACATGATTTCTATAAGGTTTAGATCAGGAAACTTGAATTTATGTTTAGTAAACCATGTTTGTGTTTGGACATCTTTTGGATCAATGTCCAAAATGTCCTGGTATTTCATGTAGTTCATGATATCATGAACCCTAAAGAGGTTTCCAGAGCCTTTGGAGGTAAAACCGCAACATAACAAACCTCGCCACTCACCACCTCCACCCCGTTTTATCTGACCATAGTACATGGATGGTTTCAGTCGAAGTTCTGGTAGCTAAGGACGCTCAGGTGGCGCAGCAGTAAAAACACATGCTGGAACCAGAGCTGGGATCTCGAATACATCGTATCGAATCTCAGCTCTGCCTACCGGCTGAGGCTGTGCAGCCACATGAACAACGATTGGCCTGTTGTTCAGATATGGGCGGGACTAAGCCAGATGGGGTCTCTCTCCCATGACTCTGCTGGCTGATTAATGTCGCCTGCACAGAGATGAGAAATAAGTGCTCTCAGGGTGTGTCTCTCCATACACAGCGCTGAGCTGCACTGCACTCCTCAAAGTGCAGGTGATAAAAATGCATATGGCATGCTGCCCATGTGTCAGAGAGGGCGTGGGTTAGCTTTGTTCTCCTTAGTCAGAGCAGGGATAGACATTGGTGGAGAGGAAGCATGATGCAATCGGGCAGTTGGACGCGCTAAAAGGGAGATAAAGGGGAGAAAATGCATAAAGAAAAGGTTCCGGTAGCTATGAGCAAACTCCTGGCACTTACAGTATGTTTGTAATTAGATGACAGAAAAGGCTCTTCCTGGGAATCCTTCCAAATAATCTCCTGGCGTGCATGTGGCATCTGGTGGTAGTTTGGGAGACTTGGTGGCCCCAAGATGCAATTTTTATCTGTAACTCTGCCTCAGTGATCCGTAGGCATTTTCTTCGTATCGAACATCCTCTGCCCTGTGTGTGGGGGTGGCAAAACAAATAAGGATCCTCGGTCTGGCTTTGTCACAGTTCCAGTTGATTAGAACTTGTTTATTATGGCCTTAACTGTAGATATGGGCATTGACAGATGAGTAGCTATTTTAATAGTCAATTCCAGGCTAATGAAGGTCAACTCTTTTTTATTTCAATTGTGTTTTCTTATCTTCTCCACGTTAAAGCTCACAGCTACAGATTCATTGGGTAAGAAGGTGACGACAGCTGAAGTGTCAGGTCCTCTTTTCTGACAGCTAACTGTGCCTCATTGAGCTCCAGGTGGAAGCATTTCTATTCATCATGGTTTCAACCTCACAGAGCTGCAGGTACCAAGACCTTGATTGTTATATTGGCCATCTCTTTTGTGTTCACACTGTGCCACATTAAGCTCCAGGTGGAAGCATTTCTATTTATCACAGTTTCTTTCTCACAGAGTTGCCACCGGTATGCTGATTGTTAAATTGGCCACCTCTTTTGTGTTCACACTGAGCCTCATTGAGCTCCAAGTGGAAGCATTTCTATTTATCATGGTTACAACCTCACAGAGTTGCCGGCACTGTAACGTTGATTGTTAGTTTGGCCACCTCTTTTGTGTTCACACTGTGCCACATTGAGCTCCAGGTGGAAGTATTTCTATTTATCATGGTTTCTTCCTTACAGAGTTGCTGGCACCAAGACGTTGATTGTTATTTTGGCCACCTCGTTTGTGTTCACATTGTGCCAGATTGCACTCCAGGTGGAAGCATTTCTTTTTATCATGGTTTCTTTCTCACAGAGTTGGCCAGAGTTGGATGCTAATTGTTATTCTGGCCACCTCTTTTATTTTCACATGAACTTTTTTTTTTTTGTGGCTTCTTTAGCCACTGTTATTGTTTTACTTTGCTTAAGCATTCTGCAAATTAGGTTCTTTTTCAATTCTTGCAGGTGCATGGCTACAACAAAGTCATGGTTGACTGCTTATTTTACAATAAAGTAGCATGTGAAAAATGTTTTAGTTACATTTTGATTCATTGTAAAAAATGTTGGCACACACAGTTTTGAAAAAAAGTTTTTTTTCTCCTCCAAATAAATTTATTTCAAATTAAAGTGGATTCTTTTCTTATTTTTCAGTGCGAGATTGAGCTAATTTACCAAAAGGTGAATTTCTTTTACCAGCGTTGCCAATAATTATAGAGGGGATTGTAATTGTAATCTGACACCTGCAAGCGAGGGGTGTGGCTAAAACACTGAAACAAACAAAACTAGTTCTTATATTTTTGGCTATATAGTAGGGCTATGATGCATACATAAAATGAACACAGTCATTATTGAACTACATGGTTTAAAAACCTAAAATGTATTGTGATATTTTAAAATAATAATTAAAAATGATAAATCTAAGAAGGTAAACTTTAGTGTTAAACGCCCTTGACGAGGCTGCCTCGAACAAATAATGTTGTGGTGCAGAAGGGAAACTAATTTCATTAGTGGCTGCCATTTGTGAATGATTAAGGCCTGTTCTCACACACCGGTCTCTGGCCACAAAGTTCTTTGAGGTTAATAACCAGTTACAATCAATTACTCCACCAATCTGATGCAATCAATGAGTTCCACCAATCACAGCCGAGGACAGAATAAGAGCCGAGTACAATCAGACCATATGGATGTCCAGTGCACACTGCAGGTCAAGGTGAATGCATTAAGGAAATTGAACCTGTAAATAAAAAATAAGGAGTCATAATAATAGCTGCTGTTTAATCAAATTTAAAGCAACATCACTTCATTGTGCATCGTATCCTGCCTCTGGTTGCATCCATAACTACTCTAAAATACATTTAATATGTTTAATAAGCAAAAAGCATCATCATGCTTGTCAGGACATTCAAGTAAAAAAGGTTCCATCTATTTAGAACCCATCTTGTCTGTCAGGACGTTCAAGTAAAAAAAGGTTCCATCTACATAGAACCCATCATTCCTATCAGGACGTTCAAGTAAAAAAAGGTTTAATCTTCATAGAACCCATCATTCCTGTCAGGACGTTCAAGTACAAAAGGTTCCATCTACATAGAACCCATCATTCCTGTCAGGGCGTTCAAGTAAAAAAAGGTTCCATCTACATAGAACCCATCATTCCTATCAGGACGTTCAAGTAAAAAAAGGTTCCATCTACATAGAACCCATCATTCCTGTCAGGACGTTCAAGAAAAAAAAGGTTCCATCTAGATAGAAACCCATCATTCCTGTCAGGACGTTCAAGTAAAAAAAGGTTCCATCTACATAGAACCCATCACTCCTGTCAGGACGTTCAAGTAAAAAAAGGTTCCATCTACATAGAACCCATCATTGCTATCAGGACGTTCAAGTAAAAAAAGGTTCCATCTACATAGAACACATCATTCCTGTCAGGACGTTCAAGTAAAAAAAGGTTCCATCTACATAGAACACATCATTCCTGTCAGGGCGTTCAAGTAAAAAAAGGTTCCATCTACATAGAACCCATCATTCCTGTCAGGACGTTCAAGTAAAAAAAGGTTCCATCTACATAGAACCCATCATTCCTATCAGGACGTTCAAGTAAAAAAAGGTTCCATCTACATAGAACCCATCATTCCTGTTAGGGCGTTCAAGTAAAAAAAGGTTCCATCTACATAGAACCCATCATTCCTATCAGGACGTTCAAGTAAAAAAAGGTTCCATCTACATAGAACCCATCATTCCTGTCAGGGCGTTCAAGTAAAAAAGGTTCCATCTACATAGAACCCATCATGGCTGTAAAGACGTTCAAGAAAAAAAAGGTTCCATCTACATAGAACCCATCATGCTTGTCATGACGTTCAAGAAAAAAAAGGTTCCATCTACATAGAACCCATCATGCTTGTCATGACGTTCAAGAAAAAAAAGGTTCCATCTACATAGAACCCATCATGCTTGTCATGACGTTCAAGTATAAAAAGGTTCCATCTACATACTGTAGAACCCATCATTCCTGTCAGGACGTTCAAGTAAAAAAAGGTTCCATCTACATAGAACCCATCATTCCTGTCAGGGCGTTCAAGTAAAAAAAGGTTCCATCTACATAGAACCCATCATGGCTGTAAAGACGTTCAAGAAAAAAAAGGTTCCATCTACATAGAACTCATCAGGCTTGTCATGACGTTCAAGTATAAAAAGGTTCCATCTACATAGAACCCATCATTCCTGTCAGGACGTTCAAGTAAAAAAAGGTTCCATCTACATAGAACCCATAATTCCTGTCAGGGCGTTCAAGTAAAAAAGGTTCCATCTACATAGAACCCATCATGGCTGTAAAGACGTTCAAGAAAAAAAAGGTTCCATCTACATAGAACCCATCATGGCTGTAAAGACGTTCAAGAAAAAAAAGGTTCCATCTACATAGAACCCATCATGCTTGTCATGACGTTCAAGAAAAAAAAGGTTCCATCTACATAGAACCCATCATGCTTGTCATGACGTTCAAGTATAAAAAGGTTCCATCTACATAGAACCCATCATTCCTGTCAGGACGTTCAAGTAAAAAAAGTTCCATCTACATAGAACCCATCATTCCTGTCAGGACGTTCAAGTAAAAAAAGGTTCCACCTACATAGAACCCATCATTCCTGTCAGGACGTTCAAGTAAAAAAAAGGTTCCATCTACATAGAACCCATCATTCCTGTCAGGACGTTCAAGTAAAAAGGTTCCATCTACATAGAACCCATCATGGCTGTCAAGACGTTCAAGAAAAAAAAGGTTCCATCTACATAGAACCCATCATTCCTGTCAGGACGTTGAAGTAAAAAGGTTCCATCTACATAGAACCCATCATGGCTGTCAAGACGTTCAAGAAAAAAAAGGTTTCATCGGCATAGAACCTATCATGGCTGTCAAGACGTTCAAGAAAAAAAAGGTTCCATCTACATAGAACCCATCATTCCTGTCAGGACGTTGAAGTAAAAAGGTTCCATCTACATAGAACCCATCATGGCTGTCAAGACGTTCAAGAAAAAAAAGGTTTCATCGGCATAGAACCCATCATGGCTGTCAAGACGTTCAAGAAAAAAAAGGTTTCATCGGCATAGAACCTATCATGGCTGTCAAGACGTTCAAGAAAAAAAAAGGTTCCATCTACATAGAACCCATCATGGCCGTCAAGACGTTCAAGAAAAAAAAAGGTTCCATCTACATAGAACCCATCATGGCCGTCAAGACGTTCAAGAAAAAAAAGGTTCCATCTACATAGAACCCATCATGGCTGTCAAGACGTTCAAGAAAAAAAAGGTTCCATCTACATAGAACCCATCATGGCTGTCAAGACGTTCAAGAAAAAAAAGGTTCCATCTACATAGAACCCATCAAGCTTGTCAGGACGTTCAAGTAAAAAAAATTTGACAGAACCTGTCATGTCTGGCCAAATGTTTAGGGAAAAAATGTATGTAGAACCCGTCATACCTGTGATGGCGTTCAAGAAAAAAAGGTTCCATCCACACAGAACTCTCGTACGGGCACTCAGGTGGTGCAGTGGTAAAACACGCTAGCACACACAAGGTAACTCTCAGCTCTGCTACCGGCTGGCTGGGAGCCTACACGTACAATGATTGGCTCGTTCATAGGGAGGGTGCCGGAAGGGGATTCCTCATAACTGCTACAATTATAGCCTCTGCTGGCTGATCGATGATGCTTGCATCAAAGGTGGGGGGTATTGGGGATCGGTGCATGACTCTCCGTGCGCGAGACTGAGCCCCATATGAACTTGCCTTATGCAGATAAAAAGATGCAGCCTTCTACTGCACACGTGTCAAAGGGGAAGTGTATTAGTTATGGCTCTTCTTGGTCAGGAGTGTAGGTCAGCAGCAGTAGAGAGGAAGCGTAATGCAATTGAGTAATTGGACATGACTAGATTGGAGGTAAAAAAAAAAACGCAAGTGCATTGGTGCTGTGTGTTCCACCTCGGTGGGAATCAGACGAGGCTGTGTGATACCGTCTGGCCCATAGTACCCGTGTTGTATCAGTACTAGGTGATGCTGTGTGTTCCACCACGGTGGGAATCAGACGAGGCTGTGTGATACCGTCTGGCCCATAGTACCCGTGTTGTATCAGTACTAGGTGATGCTGTGTGTTCCACCACGGTGGGAATCAGACGAGGCTGTGTGATACCGTCTGGCCCATAGTACCCGTGTTGTATCAGTACTAGGTGATGCTGTGTGTTCCACCACGGTGGGAATCAGACGAGGCTGTGTGATACCGTCTGGCCCATAGTACCCGTGTTGTATCAGTACTAGGTGATGCTGTGTGTTCCACCACGGTGGGAATCAGAGGAGGCTGTGTGATACCGTCTGGCCCATAGTACCTGTGTTGTATCAGTACTAGGTGATGCTGTGTGTTTCACCACGGTGGGAATCAGACGAGGCTGTGTGATATCGTCTGCCCCATGGTACCTGTGTTGTATCAGTACTAGGTGATGCTGTGTGTTCCACCACGGTGGGAATCAGACGAGGCTGTGAGATACCGTCTGGCCCATAGTACCGGTGTTGTATCAGTACTAGGTGATGCTGTGTGTTCCACCTTGGTGGGAATCAGACGAGGCTGTGTGATACCATCTGGCCCATAGTACCTGTGTTGTATCAGTACTATGTGATGCTGTGTGTTCCACCTTGGTGGGAATCAGACGAGGCTGTGTGATACCGTCTGGCCCATAGTACCTGTGTTGTATCAGTACTAGGTGATGCTGTGTGTTCCACCACAGTGGGAATCAGACGAGGCTGTGTGATACCGTCTGGCCCATAGTACCCGTGTAGTATCAGTACTAGGTGATGCTGTGTGTTCCACCACGGTGGGAATCAGACGAGGCTGTGTGATACCGTCTTCCCCATAGTACCCGTGTTGTATCAGTACTAGGTGATGCTGTGTGTTCCACCACGGTGGGAATCAGACGAGGCTGTGTGATACCGTCTGGCCCATAGTACCTGTGTTGTATCAGTACTAGGTGATGCTGTGTGTTCCACCACGGTGGGAATCAGACGAGGCTGTGTGATATCGTCTGGCCCATAGTACTAGAAAAGGTGATGCTGTGTGTTCCACCTGTAATTTCCCCGTTAATATGTATAATTAATCACTTATAATAACGTGTATCTCTCTTGTTTTAATTTTATATTCTCTAAACCAGGGGTCATCAAACTACGGCCCGCGGGCCGTATACGGCCCGATGCTTTCATTTGACCGGCCCCTTTAACCACAGTAGCAATACATGTTGTCTGGCCCCTGTTCATCTTTAAACTCGAAGTATTATAGCGGAAAAAAAATAACAGAAAAAAAAACAAAAATCGGCCACCTGGAGTCTCCGTAGATTATACAGCAGCGATCCAACGGGTGGCGCTCCAAGCATGGTGGGTTCTGCGAGAGGAGTGATTGTGCGTATCGTGATTGTGTGAATATCATTTCCATGTATAGTACATGACTTAAAATAGTGTTCAACCAAGTTTGTACTTTTTCTTTTCAGTGGCGTATTAATATGGAATGATGTGAGGTGGTGACAGGTGCGCTTATATCGGTGATTTTACAGCGGCTTCGAACGCGGCTCAGCCAATCAGATTTTAGGACTGGAACTATCTGTTTTATACATTATTTTATACAACCCCATCAACGTATAATATGTCAATAACAATAGGATTTTTTTTCATGGGAACGGATTAATCATTTTCCCTTTATTTCTAATGGGAAGAATTCGTTTGGTACATGTCCTGTTTGGTATGAATCCAAGGATCTGGAACGGATTAAGGACGTATACCGAAGTACCACTGTACCTGTGAGCAGACTTTATCAAAGTTTAAACACCTTAAATCTCCAACCAGATTCAGACTCATTCATCAACACTTATTACCTATTATGACTGGCAGTAACAAATATGGAACCTGATGCTGACTGTCTCGTCAGGCAAAAGCAGACTCACAGTTCACACTGATTTTTGGGGAAACACTGTATGAGTTGGGATAATGGAAATGATTAAAATAAATAAAATGTCTGCATTATCATTATGAAGTAAAATTATACTACAGTTATACACAGCAGACAATACATCCAGTATACATAGTAAATAGCTTTTTTTGGGGTGTGTTTACTATTTCATCTGTGGTCCGGCCCCCCGAAACACTGAAGAACAGTAATCCGGCCCTTAAGTTAAAAAGTTTGAGGACCCCTGCTCTAAACTGTAGGGTCAATATTTTCTTTTAATTTTTAATGTTCTTAATTTTTATCTCTCTTGTTTGAATTTCATGTTCTTAATTGTAACTAAATGTTTGCAAGAAGTCTTTCTGAGGTTCTAGATGTCAGGAATGTTTTAATGCTTTTAATTTTTCCTTATGTAAAGCACTTTGAATTGCCACTGTGTATGAAAGGTGCTATACAAATAAACTTGCCTTGCCTTGAACTGTTGAAGGAGCTAGAGGCAGGCTACATCACCATAGCCTGAAAGGTTGCTGTGCAAGAAATAAACCCTAATCCAGAATCAAAATTAAAAAGCCATGCTACTCTCTGGTCTATAAAACTATAAAACACTACAATACAACCAGCCCATGAGGGCAATAAAGCCGGTTTTAAAAGATCTCGCCCAGTTGCAATGATGAGATACAGATACTTCCTGTATAAAGAAACCACCACTGTCAGTCGTCTATGACTCCATGCCCTATGACGGCCATAATGGCAAAAGACACTAATTTGTAATCCTCACTCCCCTGCCAATCTCTATAACAGGCGGGACCAGTACAAAATATAAAGCCAACAGAGCTGTGTAATCAGAAAGTGTCCACTGTTTAAAGGCTATGAAAGGCTATGAAAGGCTATGAAAGCTTAAAGACCTTCCCATTTTGAGCTGGCACCTGGAAAATTAAGGGAATTAAGATAGCAGGCCGTAGGCATTATGCTGCAGTACACAGATGAATCAGCACTGTGGACTCATGAGTGCTCTTTAACAGCAGTGTGGTGGTGAGACTTTTCTCAGCCAGTTTGTTCTGCTTCTATCAGACTGTTTTGTTTATCTAAGTCCTGATTAGTTTCATTTAATCTAAAGCCCTGACCACTCATTATTCCTACACTTCTAAATGTCCAGGCTTGTTATCTGGATCAGTGAGACTTCTCATTTAGCCAGCTCCACAAATTAAATCTAAGTCTTACATCTGTCTGTGTGTTTGTCTCTGTGTGTGTATGGCTGGCTGTCTCTCTCACTCTCTGTCTGTATGTCTCTCACAGTCTGTCTTTCTTTCTCTATGTCTGTATGTCTGACACTCTGTCTCTCTATGTCTCTGTCTCTATGTGTCTGTAGATTTCTCAAACTCTGTCTCGTTCACTCACTCTCTTACTTTGTATTTCTATCTCTGTCTAACTCTGTCTGTCTGTCTCAGTGTGTCTGTATTTCTTACAGTCTCACTTTGTATTTCTATCTCTGTCTCACTCTCTGTCTCAGTGTGTCTATTTCTCACAGTCTCTCTCACTTTGAGACAGACAGACAGACAGAGAGTGAGACAGATAGAAATACAAAGTGAAAGAGACTGTGAGAAATACAGGCACACAGACAGACAGACAAAGTTAGACAGAGATAGAAATACAAAGTGAGAGAGACTGTGAGAAATACAGACACACTGAGACAGACAGACAGAGAGTGAGACAGATAGAAATACAGTGTCTGTATTTCTCACAGTCTCTCTCACTTTGTATTTCTATCTCTGTCTAACTCTCTCTCTGTCTGTCTCAGTGTGTCTGTATTTCTCAGTCTCTTTCACTTTGTATTTCTATCTCTGTCTAACTCTCTGTCTGTCTGTCTCAGTGTGTCTGTATTTCTCACAGTCTCTCTCACTTTGTATTTCTATCTCTGTCTAACTCTGTCTGTCTCAGTGTGTCTGTATTTCTCAGTCTCTCTCACTTTGTATTTCTATCTCTGTCTAACTCTCTGTCTCAGTGTGTCTGTATTTCTCACAGTCTCTCTCACTTTGTATTTCTATCTCTGTCTAACTTTGTCTGTCTGTCTGCCTGTATTTCTCACAGTCTCTTTCACTTTGTATTTCTATCTCTGTCTAACTCTCTGTCTGTCTGTCTCAGTGTGTCTGTATTTCTCACAGTCTCTCTCACTTTGTATTTCTATCTCTGTCTAACTCTGTCTGTCTCAGTGTGTCTGTATTTCTCACAGTCTCTCTCACTTTGTATTTCTATCTCTGTCTAACTCTGTCTGTCTCAGTGTGTCTGTATTTCTCACAGTCTCTCTCACTTTGTATTTCTATCTCTGTCTAACTTTGTCTGTCTGTCTGTGTGCCTGTATTTCTCACAGTCTCTTTCACTTTGTATTTCTATCTCTGTCTAACTCTCTGTCTGTCTGTCTCAGTGTGTCTGTATTTCTCACAGTCTCTTTCACTTTGTATTTCTATCTCTGTCTAACTCTCTGTCTGTCTCAGTGTGTCTGTATTTCTCACAGTCTCTCTCACTTTGTATTTCTATCTCTGTCTAACTCTCTGTCTGTCTGTCTCAGTGTGTCTATTTCTCACAGTCTCTCTCACTTTGTATTTCTATCTCTGTCTAACTCTCTCTCTGTCTGTCTCAGTGTGTCTGTATTTCTCACAGTCTCTTTCACTTTGTATTTCTATCTCTGTCTAACTCTCTGTCTGTCTGTCTCAGTGTGTCTGTATTTCTCACAGTCTCTCTCACTTTGTATTTCTATCTCTGTCTAACTCTCTGTCTGTCTGTCTCAGTGTGTCTGTATTTCTCACAGTCTCTTTCACTTTGTATTTCTATCTCTGTCTAACTCTCTGTCTGTCTCAGTGTCTGTATTTCTCAGTCTCTTTCACTTTGTATTTCTATCTCTGTCTAACTCTCTGTCTCAGTGTGTCTGTATTTCTCAGTCTCTTTCACTTTGTATTTCTATCTCTGTCTAACTCTCTGTCTGTCTGTCTCAGTGTGTCTGTATTTCTCAGTCTCTTTCACTTTGTATTTCTATCTCTGTCTAACTCTCTGTCTGTCTGTCTGTCTCAGTGTGTCTGTATTTCTCAGTCTCTTTCACTTTGTATTTCTATCTCTGTCTAACTCTCTGTCTGTCTGTCTCAGTGTGTCTGTATTTCTCAGTCTCTTTCACTTTGTATTTCTATCTCTGTCTAACTCTCTGTCTGTCTGTCTCAGTGTGTCTGTATTTCTCAGTCTCTCTCACTTTGTATTTCTATCTCTGTCTAACTCTGTCTCAGTGTGTCTGTATTTCTCACAGTCTCTCTCACTTTGTATTTCTATCTCTGTCTAACTCTGTCTGTCTCAGTGTGTCTGTATTTCTCACAGTCTCTCTCACTTTGTATTTCTATCTCTGTCTAACTCTGTCTCAGTGTGTCTGTATTTCTCAGTCTCTCTCACTTTGTATTTCTATCTCTGTCTGTCTCTCTGTCTGTCTGTGTGTCTGTATTTCTCACAGTCTATCTCACTTTGTATTTCTATCTCTGTCTAACTGTCTGTGTGCCTGTATTTCTCAGTCTCTTTCACTTTGTATTTCTATCTCTGTCTAACTCTCTCTCTGTCTGTCTCAGTGTCTGTATTTCTCACAGTCTCTCTCACTTTGTATTTCTATCTCTGTCTCTCTGTCTGTCTCAGTGTGTCTGTATTTCTCACAGTCTCTCTCACTTTGTATTTCTATCTCTGTCTCTCTGTCTCAGTGTGTCTGTATTTCTCACAGTCTCTCTCACTTTGTATTTCTATCTCTGTCTCACTCTCTGTCTGTCTGTCTCAGTGTGTCTGTATTTCTCACAGTCTCTCTCACTTTGTATTTCTATCTCTGTCTCACTCTCTGTCTGTCTGTCTCAGTGTGTCTGTATTTCTCAGTCTCTCTCACTTTGTATTTCTATCTCTGTCTAACTCTCTGTCTGTCTGTCTCAGTGTGTCTGTATTTCTCACAGTCTCTCTCACTTTGTATTTCTATCTCTGTCTAACTCTGTCTCAGTGTGTCTGTATTTCTCACAGTCTCTCTCACTTTGTATTTCTATCTCTGTCTAACTCTCTCTCTGTCTGTCTCAGTGTCTGTATTTCTCACAGTCTCTCTCACTTTGTATTTCTATCTCTGTCTCTCTGTCTGTCTCAGTGTGTCTGTATTTCTCACAGTCTCTCTCACTTTGTATTTCTATCTCTGTCTCTCTGTCTCAGTGTGTCTGTATTTCTCACAGTCTCTCTCACTTTGTATTTCTATCTCTGTCTCACTCTCTGTCTGTCTGTGTGTCTGTATTTCTCACAGTCTCTCTCACTTTGTATTTCTATCTCTGTCTCTCTGTCTCAGTGTGTCTGTATTTCTCAGTCTCTCACTTTGTATTTCTATCTCTGTCTAACTCTCTCTCTGTCTGTCTCAGTGTGTCTGTATTTCTCAGTCTCTCTCACTTTGTATTTCTATCTCTGTCTCACTCTCTGTCTGTCCTTCTCAGTGTGTCTGTATTTCTCACAGTCTCTCTCACTTTGTATTTCTATCTCTGTCTAACTCTGTCTCAGTGTCTGTATTTCTCAGTCTCTCTCACTTTGTATTTCTATCTCTGTCTCACTCTCTGTCTGTCCTTCTCAGTGTGTCTGTATTTCTCAGTCTCTCTCACTTTGTATTTCTATCTCTGTCTAACTCTCTGTCTGTCTGTGTGTCTGTATTTCTCAGTCTCTCTCACTTTGTATTTCTATCTCTGTCTAACTCTCTGTCTGTCTGTGTGTCTGTATTTCTCACAGTCTCTTTCACTTTGTATTTCTCTCTGTCTATCTCTCTCACTCCATGTCTGTCTGTATTTCTTAGTCTGTCTGTGTCTCTCACTTTGTGTTGCTCTCTCTAACTCTGCCAGTCACTCTCTGTCTGTCTCTGTAAGTCTATATTTCTCAGTCTGTCTCTGTCTCTCTCACACTGTGTCTGTGTCGCTCTATGCCTATGTCTCTCTCTGTATCTCTCACTTTGTGTTGCTCTCTCTATTTCTGTCAGTCACTCTCTGTCTGTCTCTGTGTATTTGTATTTCTCACAGTCTGTCTTTATCTGTCTCTCTCCTTTTGTGTTGCTCTCACTAACTCTGTCAGTCACTCTGTCTGTATTTCTTACAGTCTGTTCCCCTCTGTCTTTCTCACTATGTTGCTCTTTCTATTTCTGTCAGTCAATCTGTTTCTGTGTGTCTGTATTTCTCACAGTCTGTCTCTCTCGGTCTCTCTCACTTTATGGTTCTATCTGCCTCTGTCTGTCTGTCTTTCTCAGTCAGTCAGTCTGTTTTTCTGTCTCTTTCACTTTGTTTCTCTGTGTGTCTGTATTTCTTAGTCTGTCTCTGTCTCGCTCACTCTCTGTCTGTGTCTCTCTCTGTCTTTCTCACTGTGTTTCTGTATCTCTTACTCCCTGTGTGTCTGTCTCTCTCTGTCTGTGCTCAGCTTTACAAGCTTTACACTAATCATTCCAAGTAAATTATGCAATCAGCTAATGATGTACAATTTTCAGATCTGTGAAAGTGGGGTGTTTATTACAGGGCTACTCTATGAACTTGTTGATGCAAATTAATAACTATAATCAGAAAAATGATCCTTAACTCTGGATAGACAAACAGACTTACAATTCTAACTCCATACTGCAGCATTACTAGAGCTTAGCACACATTTATTATAGTAAAATTAAGATATTAAACAGCTTTTGGGATCCTACCAGCAATTCTCATTTGTTCTGTGTTAAGTTTTTAAAACAGAAACTGGCGAAAGTATTGGCACCCCTAATTTAATATTTGGTAGCCCACCCTATTGAAATTGAATTCAATCACTGTGAATGAGTTTCTTACACCTCTCTACATTATTCTGCAACACTCTTCCTTTGCCAACTTTTCCAGCTCTATCAGGTCTTTCAGAAGAGCACTTTCTCCCAAATGGTGTTTTGAGACCTCTCCACAGGTGTTCAATTGGATTTAGATCTGGGCTCATTGCTGGACCATTTTACAGTAGCAAACTGCAAAAAAATCAACCGATCAACTGTTCAGGAATAATTAGCCTCATCATGATAATGTGATAGTATTAGTGATAGTATGCTCAGCCTTTTTTTAATACACACTTGGAAAAATCCTTTGCCTGCTAAATATAAATACGTAAATAAATATGTTACAGTTCATGTGTTGTACAGTTTTATAAAAAATATCTAAATCTATATGCTATAAATCCAACAAGTTAACACCACACCACAAAAGCAAGAACTGCCAGTTTGGTCAAGATTCATTTGACAATGAATAAAAAGCGTGAAAGTGTTATGTCTGACAAACTGTACATAAATAACCTGGGATGCAAAGCGCCAACACTTTAGTTTACATTGTAGAAGCAAGGTATTCCTTCCACATATCATGGTGAGCAGTCATGAAAAATGTATAATGTCCTGAAAACAGGATCAAAAAGGCATTACATATACCATGGAACACTGTAAAGATGTTATCAAGAAGTGAAAAAACAAGCTATTGCAATAAAAAATGTTAGGATTCCAGGAAATCTCTGTAAATAAAGGGCAATTCTAAAAACCATCACTGAAAACCCATTACCTCTGGTGCCTCAGATGGCACTCTATTTAAAACAACATGCTTCCTTTAATGATTATCACCACATGAGATTGGAAAATCGATTCTATAGTCGATAAGCACTGTTTGTGACTGCATTCACAAACGCAAGTATTGACTGTACTCGGGTCTCAACAGTGGTGAGCTAGCGTAGTAGATTGTTGCACTAATCAAACCCCCTGAAAAATTATTTTAACATGGCTGCAATGTTCCAGTGTTTCCTCTAGAATTTTTTTTAGCAGCAGTGGCAGGCACCCTCAACCCCCCACACAACCACGGCCCCCATCCGGTGCAGTGCAAAATTAATTAAATAAAAGTTAGTGTTAAAAATGAAGACATTAGCCTTGACAGCACTGTTTTAAAGCTTAGAATCTAAGCAGGCTCCATTCATTAGGCAGTATGTGCATAAGCAATCAGCGCGGACCGTGACGTCATCACAGTGTAGAGGCTGTGAAACCGCTATTGCGCTGTTCTTTCATATTTTAAAAGTTCATCTGATTACATTTTGATATTTTCAGAGCGATGAACTGTGTGATATGAGGTGGTAAAAGTGCTCTAGACAGTACGAACAATGCTTAACGTGAAAAATAAAGCTTAACGTGGCAAATCGGCTATTTGAGCCGAGGGTCGCGGTGAGAGCGAAGTGCAAAACGATTCTCATGTGATGCACTAAAGAAAACAATAACTACGACAAACACGTCTACGTCTTCTTATCACCAATAGTTATTCGATGCTTTTGCATAAAAATGAACATCTGTAACAACAGCACAAATGCTCACACATATACATGCTCCGCATTACTCCACATCACTACTCTTTACTTTCTTTAAGTAACGCCCACCGTTGATGATGCGCGCTTGGTTCCCAAAAAACTGGTGGAAACGAGGGTTGTAAGACTGACCGCCTGCGAGTGCTTTGGGACGAATTGCGGTTTAATGTAATTATATAAATTCTGATGGAGCGGCGGCAATAATTAAGCAGCGGCGGGCCGCCACCGCAAAGTACATGCAGCGGAAACACTGATGTTCAGAGTCTGAGTGTTGGACTGGCCTGCCTTCAGTCCAAACACATCCTCTGTTCAATATATCTGGCACGTTATAAAGTCCTGCACAATTGCACAACAAAAAAACAGCAACAAAATCTGCTTATAAAACCAGTGGAATAGTGTGTTATCGCCAGACAAAGAGTAAAATTTTTGATTGAAGATTTGCAGCATTTTATATCTAATGTTGCAATTAGTAACCACCACAATAAATAGATGCCAAACTCAACCATGTCAATACTTACATGAAAACTTAAACAAGTTATCTCAGCATCACAAACAGAAATCAGGAACATGATTTTACTAAGCACATCCATGAAAGGTTTTTTTTTTTTCATTCTAGTCAGAAATCAGATATAAAGGGTGTGTTCGAAAACCTAGGGAGCTACCTTGCTGTCTTACTGTCTACATAAACAGCTGCCTAAGTAGAGAGGATTCTAATAAGTCATTGACTTATAATGCAGGTTATCCGAACGCGCTACTCAGACAGCGATAACATCGGGTTTCGCTTACTAAGCTAACAGAGTTAGCATTATGCCATTCAAACCAATAGGATGAGGTGGCACAACACACTAGCATGTCAAATAACATCTCCCCTTTGTACCGAAAATGGTAAAACTGTCCCTCACAAGCCCGAACTTGCAAATAAATGACACTTGTACAAGTTTATACAAATTAAACATCAGTGATAATTTATTTAGATTTGAATATAACTCCGTTCGGTTCTCCTCACCATCCGCCATGTTTTTTTATTTTTCTGTGAGAAAAGTTGTGCCATAATGAATGCTGGGATTGCCTTGGCCGCTAAGGCAACATCGGATGCTCACTCATTCTTGAGTCAAAATAACATTGAAATTTTAAGATACCTTAGTAGACAACATATTAAGGCATCTAGGATTTCGAACAGCCTCCTTCTCGGGAGCGTGCATAGGATGACGTAAAATGCTGACTATGTAGAGAGCTCACTAAGTTTTCGAAAATCTGACATTTATGTATGTGTTTGGAATCTGATCCATGCTTGCTTACAGAGTCATAAATATTACCACAAACATTTTAAAATAATGTCATTTCTTCCTTAGCAACATAACTAAACTGTCCAAAAGCAGTACATACAGTGGTACCTTGAAACTCAAAATCAGTTGGTTCTGGGAGTGGCGCTGAGTTTAAAAGGCGTTGAGTTTTAAGGTATTTTTTTCCCATAAGGATGTATGGGAAACCTGTTAATGTGTTTCCTGGTCCTGTGGAACAGCATATATTTTAGGCTAATGTAAAATGATGGGGCTGTTTTTGACACTTATACACTGAAAATAACACAAGTATAATATAAAAAACACTGAAATACAATAAAAAAAAAAAATACAATACAAACTGCACTTTACTTCTTTATTGTTTCCTTATGCTTCTTAATCGTGGAGATGCTTGATCTTGGAATACCGTATTCCATTCAGTAAAGGCACATTCACATGAGAAGCAGCACATTAGCTTTTGCACTGCTTTTTAACAGGAGAAAAATCCAGCTAAATGTAGATACATGTGGATGCTTTCAGAGTGGATTTGACTGTTAATCCACACAAATGCAGATTCATCTCATATGCGCACTTTAATGACGTTTTACTGCACCGCCCTAGCTCACTCACTCACTCTCTTAACCGCTTATCCAATTAGGGTCGCGAGGGGGTGCTGGAGCCTATCCCAACTTTTCAATGGGCGCAAGGCACACAGTGGGGGCACACAGTCCATCACAGGGCAGACACACATACACACATACACATACACATACACACACACACACGCCCATTCACTAATAGGGGAATTCAGTGTCTCCATTAACCTGACTGCATGTTTTTGGACTGTGGGAGGAAACCGGAACTCACGAAGGAAACCCAAACAGACACGGGGAGAACATGCAAACTCCGCACAGAAAGGACCCGGACCGGACCTCCCCGCCCCGCCCCGCCTGGGGATCGAACCCAGGACCTTCTTGCTGTGAGGTGACAGTGCTACCCACCGTGTCGCCCACCGCACAAGCTGGTTATTGTTCATTTGAAATTAAATAAATATATATTTTTCAATGGGCGCAAGGCACACAGTGACACCCTGGACGGGGTGCCAGTCCATCACAGGGCAGACACACACACACACACACCCATTCACCTATAGGGGAATTCAGTGTCTCCAATTAACCTGACTGCATGTTTTTGGACTGTGGGAGGAAACCGGAGCTCCCGGAGGAAACCCACGCAGACACAGGGAAAACATGCAAACTCCACACAAAAAGGACCCGGACCTTCTTGCTGTGAGGTGACAATGCTACCCACCGTTATTGTTAATTTGAAATTAAATAAATATATATATATATATATATTTTTTTTAAACTGAACACGCTGAGTTTAGACGAAACGTTGAGTTTAAGGGCACAGATTTCTCAATAAAAGGAGTTGAGTTCCAAAGATTTTGAGTTTAGGGGATGTTGAGTTACAAGGTACCACTGTACATTTACATTTCTTTAAACCTATTAATTTATTTATGTATTTATGAAAACATACATACATACATACATACAGTGTATCACAAAAGTGAGTACACCCCTCACATTTCTGCAAATATTTCATTATATCTTTTCATGGGACAACACTATAGACATGAAACTTGGATATAACTTAGAGTAGTCAGTGTACAACTTGTATAGCAGTGTAGATTTACTGTCTTCTGAAAATAACTCAACACACAGCCATTAATGTCTAAATGGCTGGCAACATAAGTGAGTACACCCCACAGTGAACATGTCCAAATTGTGCCCAAAGTGTCAATATTTTGTGTGACCACCATTATTATCCAGCACTGCCTTAACCCTCCTGGGCATGGAATTCACCAGAGCTGCACAGGTTGCTACTGGAATCCTCTTCCACTCCTCCATGATGACATCACGGAGCTGGTGGATGTTAGACACCTTGAACTCCTCCACCTTCCACTTGAGGATGCGCCTGGTGTCATGTGTCAAGGTCCCAGGTGTAAATGGGGAGCAGGGCTGTTAAATTTGGTGTTTTGGGTACAATTCTCTCATACTGACCACTGGATATTCAACATGGCACCTCATGGCAAAGAACTCTCTGAGGATGTGAGAAATAGAATTGTTGCTCTCCACAAAGATGGCCTGGGCTATAAGATGATTGCTAACACCCTGAAACTGAGCTACAGCATGGTGGCCAAGGTCATACAGCGGTTTTCCAGGACAGGTTCCACTCGGAACAGGCTTCGCCAGGGTCGACCAAAGAAGTTGAGTCCACGTGTTCGGCGTCATATCCAGAGGTTGGCTTTAAAAAATAGACACATGAGTGCTGCCAGCATTGCTGCAGAGGTTGAAGACGTAGGAGGTCAGCCTGTCAGTGCTCAGACCATACGCCGCACACTGCATCAACTCGGTCTGCATGGTCGTCATCCCAGAAGGAAGCTGACGCACAAGAAAGCCCGCAAACAGTTTGCTGAAGACAAGCAGTCCAAGAACATGGATTACTGGAATGCCCTGTGGTCTGACGAGACCAAGATAAACTTGTTTGGCTCAGATGGTGTCCAGCATGTGTGGCGGCGCCCTGGAGAGAAGTACCAAGACAACTGTATCTTGCCTACAGTCAAGCATGGTGGTGGTAGCATCATGGTCTTGGGCTGCATGAGTGTTGCTGGCACTGGGGAGCTGCAGTTCATTGAGGGAAACATGAATTCCAACATGTACTGTGACATTCTGAAACAGAGCATGATCCCCTCCCTTCGAAAACTGGCAGTTTTCCAACAGGATAACGACCCCAAACACAACCTCCAAGATGACAACTGCCTTGCTGAGGAAGCTGAAGGTAAAGGTGATGGACTAAACCCAATTGAGCACCTGTGGCGCATCCTCAAGTGGAAGGTGGAGGAGTTCAAGGTGTCTAACATCCACCAGCTCCGTGATGTCATCATGGAGGAGTGGAAGAGGATTCCAGTAGCAACCTGTGCAGCTCTGGTGAATTCCATGCCCAGGAGGGTTAAGGCAGTGCTGGATAATAATGGTGGTCACACAAAATATTGACACTTTGGGCACAATTTGGACATGTTCACTGTGGGTTGTACTCACTTATGTTGCCAGCCATTTAGACATTAATGGCTGTGTGTTGAGTTATTTTCAGAAGACAGTAAATCTACACTGCTATACAAGTTGTACACTGACTACTCTAAGTTATATCCAAGTTTCATGTCTATAGTGTTGTCCCATGAAAAGATATAATAAAATATTTGCAGAAATGTGAGGGGTGTACTCACTTTTGTGATACACTGTACATACATACATAATAATATACGTTATTTTTACTGGGGAGAAATATGGTATGTTTCTATACTATACATAATTTAATTATAACCAAATAACATAAAAAGAATGACAAAACCTTGTCCCTAAAATTAAAACTAATAAAAATAAATAAATAGAAAAATTAAAAATTAAAAACTGAACTGGGGTTTATGCCATAACAATGCCATAACATAACAGCCATGCCATAACAATGCCATAACATAACAGTTTATGCCATAACATTGATTCTTAAGAGCCAAGTAAGGCAAAAGTTCTCTGTATTTATAATAAAGACACAATAATGTCACTGGTCTGTAGTTTTATATAATTTTATAAATAAAATAAATAGTTATATAGTTAGAATAATGTCATTTATTAAACAGCCTAATATGCCCTATAAACAAACACACACACACACACCTAGAATTTAAACACGCTGTATACTGGTCTGTTCCTCCCTTTCTCCCTACATTATCTCAATCCTTCTCACTTCTGTTCTGCATTATTCGCAACACTAAAACAATATATTTATTTAAAATACCATAAATTAAACATATATTTCTTAAACGGTACCTGGAATGATGAGCGAGCAGTTAGCTTAGCATCAGACGCAGCAGAAACAAACAGCTTAGTCCAGCATCACAGCATCACATGACTCTGTTCCACCTGATCCTGCTTTGATCATGTGATGATGCTAAAGAATTATGGGCTGTGTAGTTCCCATCGTTAGAGCTTCATGTCTTCACTGAGGTGGTAGATCTGTTAATATACGTTTTACAATGTATTTACAGACCTCTTAAATTAAACTCAATTCATGACGCAACCATTAATCCTATGTTTAAAAAGCTGTATGCCTATGAAAACAATGTAGACTACATCACAAAGTAGTATAATTTATGAATCCACCAGCAAAAATATGTTTTGCCAGTAAGACAACAATACAATAGAATAGAATTCCTTTATTTGTCATATATACATATACAGATGTACAGTACAATGAAATTCTTTCTTCGCATATCCCAGCTTGTTTGGGACCTGAGGTCAGAGCGCAGGGTCAGCCATTGTACAGCACCCCTGGAGCAGAGAGGGTTAAGGCCTTGCTCAAGGGCCCAACAGTGGCTGCAGGGCAATTGGTGGCATTCTACTTTTATTTATTTACAGGGCATTACACATTTACTCAATCACACCAAATTTATAGTATACTATTCACGTTTTCTGAGAATGCCTTGATATGGTTGTGGTGGATTCAGAGCCACCCAAAAACATTGGGTGCGGGGCAGAAATACATTTGGACAGGGCATCAATACATTGCAGAGTATCACACATTCACTTTCTTATCTACTGAGAGGCATTTAGGGTAATTTTGGAAGAACTTTTACCTCAACCTTTTCTGGAAAGGGCAGCTCGATGGGTAGTACTGATTTTCAGGTAGAGCAATATGAGTCCTTTTCGTGTAGAGTTTCCATGTTCTCCCTGTGTCTCCAAGTTCAAAGAAATGCAGTCAGGTTAATTGGAGCTACTAAAATTGCCCTAAATGTGTGTGTGTGTGTGTGTGTCCTGTGATGGGCCTGTTCATGTGTTTCCTACCTTTCATCCAATGAATCGGACCCACTGTGACCCTGACCAGGATAAAGCGATGGTAAAACAGACAATGAAAGGATCAACGAACGAACCGAAGAATTCTGAAGAAGCAACCACAGACAGTGAGGAAAGTGGAACTTCTTACAGACAGTGACCAGAGGTGAGAATCAAACTCAGGTTACCAGGATCCATGTAGGTGCATCAGCATGCCACCCTGAAATTACACTGTATGATTCCTTTCAGCTGCTCTAATTAGGGGTCTGCAGTGTAATTCAATGGCATATTTGATTTGGTACAGTTTTATGCACCGGATGCCATGACACAAATCTCTTATTTATTCGGGCTTGGGACCAGCACTGATTTGTGTCCCCCTCATTGGCTAGGTTTACATTCTGCCATGTGCCTTCTATATTTGTGAGTCCAGCTGGGGATTCCAATTCCTGAAACTCAGGCACTGCTGTTACCAGCAGCATGACTCCTACAATTACACCAAACAAGCTCACATCATCCAGATATTATACTATATACTATAAAGCTCAGTGTTTATGGCTCTCGACTATCAATCTGAAGGTTGAGCCACCGCTGGGCCCTTGAGCCAGAGTGCAGAGCCATTATTTTCATCTTCTAAATCCTTGTAAAGTGCAATATAAGCAGGATCCTGGTAACAGGGATTTTTAACCTTTAGTCAATTTCTCTTTAGGAGTTTGGCATGAGCCTGGAAAAACATTATTTTAGATCTCACCTTTAGTTACTTTCTGTAAGTTCACCTGAGTGTTTTTAAACATTCATTACACCAGTCGTACACCGGGGAATAAATGTGTGCTGACTCAGGGGTTAAATTCATTTAGTCAAGATTAGAGATTGCACTAATAACATTTGCTGACTTTCAAAAATCATTTTATGGCTATACGATTCAAAATGCTTATATCCACTATTATTATTATTATGATTATTATTATTATTATGATTATGATTATTATTATTATTATTATTATTATTATTATTATTATTATTAATTATTATTATTATTATTATTATTATTATTATTGGTAATAGTAGTAGCAGTGAAGAAAGATGTAGTAATAGTAGACCATACATATAATGAAGTCTGGGCCTGAAAAAGAGAGCTCAGTGCTGGCAGCTCTATGCTGTTTTAGTCCTGCAGTGTGATATATATAGTCTAGGAATAAAGAGGGAGGAAACTACCATGTCAGCTAACTGCTAATAATTAGTCAGTAGTTAGGTCATTAACCATTTCAAAAAATTTCAACCTTTTTTGAATGTGTTTCTTACTTAAACAAGAGTTAAATACTCAGTGTAGTGTGTAATTACATGGTGACTTAATTTATAATTGCAGATATTTGCCATTTGCAAACAAATACAAGAGCCACCCAAAACACTGGGTGCAAGACATTTTAGAGTAATTTTAGAGTAATTTTTTTTGGGAAGGACGGATCGGTGGCTCAGTGGTCGGCAATGCTGCCTTAGCGCAAGAAGGTTCTGGGTTTGATCCCCATGTGGAGCAGTCCGGATCCTTTTCGAGTAATTTAGAGCAATTTAGAGTAATTTTAGAGTTACCCATTTTTAGAACAACCTTTTTTAGGAAGGGCAGATCGATGGCTCAGTGGTCGGCAATGCTGCCTTAGCACAAGAAGATTCTGGGTTCAATCCCCACGTGGAGCAATCCGGGTCCTTTGCATAGAGTTTTAGTGTTCTCCTTATGTTTGCAGGGGTTTTAAACAAATAATCCTCAAAAAAACAAAATCAGAAAAGCATTGCCACTGCAAACCATGGCCAGTTTCAGCCATTGTGAAAGCTGCTTAAATGTTTGGTACTACTGAACTAACAGCAGAAATTGAGCAAATCACGGCTGAGGTTTAGTAATCATAGCAGTGTTTGAGACAGATCGCTGTCTGTGGTGCTGAAACAGTCTGAAAGATTAAAGCTGATAAATGTTGCTGTCCCAGGTTCTGAAGTGTGAAACGCACCTGGGTGAGTGATGTGTGTGGGTGAGAAGCGGCCAGTCAAGAAAGCCTGACATCAAAAGGTGCTGCTTCCTAGATAACTCTCAGTTTCCAATTGATTTATCTTTAGAAACAGTTTAATCCTAATTAAGAGTTAACGCTATATATACAGTGTATCACATTTCTGCAAATATTTTATTATATCTTTTCATGGGACAACACTATAGAAATAAAACTTGGATATAACTTAGAGGAGTCAGTGTACAACTTGTATAGCAGTGTAGATTTACTGTCTTCTGAAAATAACTCAACACACAGCCATTAATGTCTAAATAGCTGGCAACATAAGTGAGTACACCCCACAGTGAACATGTCCAAATTGTGCCCAAAGTGTCAATATTTTGTGTGACCACCATTATTATCCAGCACTGCCTTAACCCTCCTGGGCATGGAATTCACCAGAGCTGCACAGGTTGCTACTGGAATCCTCTTCCACTCCTCCATGATGACATCACGGAGCTGGTGGATGTTAGACACCTTGAACTCCTCCACCTTCCACTTGAGGATGCGCCACAGGTGCTCAATTGGGTTTAGTCCATCACCTTTACCTTCAGCTTCCTCAGCAAGGCAGTTGTCATCTTGGAGGTTGTGTTTGGGGTCGTTATCCTGTTGGAAAACTGCCATGAGGCCCAGTTTTCGAAGGGAGGGGATCATGCTCTGTTTCAGAATGTCACAGTACATGTTGGAATTCATGTTTCCCTCAATGAACTGCAGCTCCCCAGTGCCAGCAACACTCATGCAGCCCAAGACCATGATGCTACCACCACCATGCTTGACTGTAGGCAAGATACAGTTGTCTTGGTACTTCTCACCAGGGCGCCGCCACACATGCTGGACACCATCTGAGCCAAACAAGTTTATCTTGGTCTCGTCAGACCACAGGGCATTCCAGTAATCCATGTTCTTGGACTGCTTGTCTTCAGCAAACTGTTTGCGGGCTTTCTTGTGCGTCAGCTTCCTTCTGGGATGACGACCATGCAGACCGAGTTGATGCAGTGTGCGGCGTATGGTCTGAGCACTGACAGGCTGACCTCCCACGTCTTCAACCTCTGCAGCAATGCTGGCAGCACTCATGTGTCTATTTTTTAAAGCCAACCTCTGGATATGACGCCGAACACGTGGACTCAACTTCTTTGGTCGACCCTGGCGAATCCTGTTCCGAGTGGAACCTGTCCTGGAAAACCGCTGTATGACCTTGGCCACCATGCTGTAGCTCAGTTTCAGGGTGTTAGCAATCTTCTTATAGCCCAGGCCATCTTTGTGGAGAGCAACAATTCTATTTCTCACATCCTCAGAGAGTTCTTTGCCATGAGGTGCCATGTTGAATATCCAGTGGCCAGTATGAGAGAATTGTACCCAAAACACCAAATTTAACAGCCCTGCTCCCCATTTACACCTGGGACCTTGACACATGACACCAGGGAGGGACAACGACACATTTGGGCACAATTTGGACATGTTCACTGTGGGGTGTACTCACTTATGTTGCCAGCTATTTAGACATTAATGGCTGTGTGTTGAGTTATTTTCAGAAGACAGTAAATCTACACTGCTATACAAGTTGTACACTGACTACTCTAAGTTATATCCAAGATTCATGTCTATAGTGTTGTCCCATGAAAAGATATAATGAAATATTTGCAGAGATGTGAGGGGTGTACTCACTTTTGTGATACACTGTATATACATTTATATATATATACTGTATATATATATATATACTGATCAGCCATAACATTAAAACCACCTCCTTATTTCTACACTCACTTTATTAGACACTCCTACGTAGTTGGTCTACCTTGTAGACGTAATGTCAGAGACGATCGCTCATCTATTGCTGCTGTTTGAGTTGGTCATCTTTGAGACCTTCATCAGTGGTCACAGGACGCTGCCCACGGGCGCACTGTTGGCTGAATATTTTTGGTTGGTGGACTATTCTCAGTCCAGCAGAGACAGTGAGGTGTTTGAAAACTCAGTGCTGCTGTGTCTTATCCACTCATAGCAGCACAACACACACTAACACACCACCACCATGTCAGTGTCACTGCAGTGCTGAGAATGATCCACCACCCAAATAATACCTGCTCTGTAGTGGTCCTGTGGGGGTCTTGACCATTGAAGAACAGCATAAAAGGGGCTAACAAAGCATGCAGAGAAACAGATGAAATACAGTCAGTAATTGTAGAACTACAAAGTGCTTCTATATGGTAAGTGGAGCTGAAAAAATCAGTCAGTGTAGAAACAAGGAGGTGGTTTTAATGTTATGGCTGATCGGTGTATAATTAATCCTAATTAAGAAATAATTAATTAACTATTTTCTTATTGTATATTTTGGACTGTATATCAATTCTGTTATATTTTATATTATTTTACAACAATATTATTTTTTATGTTGTATTTCTGTCTCACAGCCGATTTGTCGGGATGGTGCTAAAGTGATCACTATAAAGCAGTAAGTGGAAATAAATAAAGGAACTCACTCAGTCACTCAGTATTCATGTGTATAAGAGCTTAAATAGTTTTTGTCACATCAAGCAAAAAAAAAAAACTTACACCACTTGTAAACTTCTATTGTGCATTTTTTCTTAAATGTAATTGTTAATATAACAAATAATAGAGCAGCATAACAATTTAAGGTAAATCTTTGAAAAATACATATGATTCAGAATGTCTGATGTCTGATTTTTCACACTACTGATAAGCAAGGATATTTGTGAAATTTAACGTGTTAATTTCTTTGTACAAAGAGTCAGATTCTTTCTATTGAAGCACATGATCAGGTAACCTGTGATCCAAGAATTTAAGAAAAATTCTAAATAAAGGCATTTTCACTAAAATGTCTCAGATTTTTTAACAATAAGTGCAAGATATGGGGGAACTAAAATATTCAAGAAGTACAAGAAGTAAAAATATTAAAATATTTGCTTGGAATAAATTCATACATGTTCTTGTTTTTGTTAATTGTGAACAGGTTTGCATCTACCAGTTTTTATCTGTCTCATCACAGTGCCATAAGGTATGTGGTGAAACCCTCATCCCTTTGCAGATTTCTCTCGCACTGGCAGGAAGAAGATCTCGACGGATAGGATATGAAATGAAACAGCATGCAACAGTCCTGAGATTAAATTATAGATGTCTGCTATCTGCTGACCAAGGGCCAGACTGTCAGGCCTCCTCAGTGTCACTGCTCTGTGCTGTAAGCCATTCTGTCCCATTCACTGCCTTCTTCCCTGAGATCATACAGGGAGTGGTGCATTCCCACAAAGGGCAATTTAGCTTATATAAAATATAGGCATAAAATATATAGGCTACTCCTTGGTCATGAAATTGTGTCTTGTTCTAGTGCTTAACTAAACATTTTTCTTAATTTGTAGTCACATTAACCAGCATTTAGAGTTAATTAATCATTCATATGAAGCTTTTTGTTTGTGCTGTTACTTGCATATGCGCTGCAACAGATAAGAGTGATGTAAAACATTTCCATTTGCAAGCACTTGTTACACTCCAGTGGTGACTTAATGTTCAGTGCTTTGCTTCCACTGCACATCATTACATTTATGTCATTTGACATTGTTTTTTTTTCTAACTCCGTGCTTAATGCCAGAACTAATTGCCTATATTAATTATTATTGATCTAACCATCTCAAAAGGGTACATGTAGGATGCTTCATTTAGTCCAGTGTAAATCACCACCATTATATCAACATGCAGGGGATGGCTTGGCTTTTCTAAACTGCCTTTGCGTGTGAATATGTGAGTCAATGTGTAATTGTGTTATACCCTTGCCATTCTATTTCCACTTTTTAAAATGTTAATAAAGGTGAATTTTTACAATCCTAAATCAGAATAAGTTGGAGCAGTATGAAAAAATGCAAGTGTTACTTAAACCTACTTATTTTTATTTAATTGCAGACAGTATAAACCCAAAATATGTATGTTTTTTCTTTATTTCATTTGTTAATATACGAGGGTTCTTCAAAAAGTTTCCGCACTTTATTGAGAATTTCAAAAACATTTTCCCAGCATTGTACCAGCAGCAAAAATGTTTTTGGTGGAATGCGTACCGCTGATGCACCGCTGCTTTCACATCATCATCACATGAAAATCTTCTTCCCCTTAAAGCTTCTTTGATGCACCAATTACCGCCCTCATCATTTCCAACCAAAATATAAAAGTGCGGAAACTTTTTGAAGATCCCTTGTACATTAATTTCTGTGTTTCTGGCCTGCAACACTTTCCAAAAAAATTGGAATTTTTTATTCATTAGGACTTTAACATTATGTTTAACACTCTTTGGTTACATTCATGACAGAAACGGTAGTTACTCGTTACACAAAATTCATCAGTTCACAAGTTCAATATCAAACACAGTCATGGACAATTTTGTATCTTCAGTTCACCTCACTTGCATGTCTTTGGACTGCGGGAGGAAACCGAAGCTTCCAGAGAAAACCGACACAGACATGGGGAGAACATGCAAACTCCACACAGAAAAAACCGGGACCACCACACCTGGGGATCGAACCCAGGACCTTCTTGTTGTGAGGCGACAGTGCTACCCACTGAGCCACCGTGCCCCCCTTCAGCCAGCATCTTAAAAGGTTACAGTATGGAGTTGTCGTCACTGTTTTCACTTCAAAATTCTCCACATATTCTCTATTGGGGACAGGTCGGGACAGCAGGCAGACCAGTCTAGAACCTGTACCCTCTTCTTCCATAACAATGTCTTTGTAATGTGTGTAGCATGTGGTTTTGCCTTGTCGTGTTGAAAAATGCATGAATGTCCCTGGAAACAGTGTCGTCCTGAAGGTATTGCGTATATTTTTCTGCAACAGTTTATACAATTTTTAATAATTAATTTGAATATTTTTTTCTTCATGCATTTGTTGACAACCTGGAGATCCTCTGCACATCTTTGCTCCGCAAACACTCAGCATTAGGTGAATACTGCTTTTGTACCAAATCACATTTCTATTTAATTTTTTATCTGAATTGCCCCTTTTCCCATTTTTTTGGAATATGTTGCAGCCCTGAAATGTAGGAATGGATGTTTATTAACAAATGAAACGAATTCAACCAGACAAAACATGAAATCATTTTGGTTCAATAATGAAATTAAAGTCAAAGTAAAGGTATTTTATAGTTCTTTTATTTGCATTTCCTACACTTTCCTAACTTTTTATGGAATGTATGATTATTCTTAAAAAATTTATACTTGCACATTAAGTATTGCTTGCAACCATAAAATCCAAAACCATTTTAGGCAAAGATGTTGTCTCATTAAAAACACAAGTTGATTTTAATTAGGAATGAAATGGGTCCAGGGGGAAAATAGAATAAGTAATAGTGCTGAGTTGCTTCCAAGAAAACGTCTTAAATTCCAGGATTCAAATATGGGAGTCGACCTCAGAGCTTTAGAGTTAATTACATACACTGAAATGGATTTGGCTCATGTTTGTGCAAAGACTTTAAACTACTACATTAAAGCCATGCAGTGCACTTGTGAAAATGTATTAAAAAGCCAGAAATTGTACATGGCCCGTTTACATGGTGCAGTAGAGATGTTTTAGCTGACATCATGTTAAAAATAAAAGTCAGCTAGTGTCATTTTATTATTATAGATATATTTAGTATGAAAAGCTCTGCCCTGATATACAATTGTGGGTTTTCCATGGTGATTTATAAAAGCTCTACATCATTTTACTTTCTTAATTCAGTGCTAGTATTTAGTTCTTGATCTTCAGTAATCGCTTTATTCTGATCAGGTTGGTGCCACTCAAAACACTAGGTGCAATAAGGAAATACACCCTTCACTCAGAGCAATACACACTTGCCCATTTACTTACTCATTAATGGGGAAAGTTTTGAAAAGCCAATGACCCTTTTGAATGTTTTTGGTGGTGAAGGAAAACACTGCCAAAATACCCACAGACCAAACCCTTTATAAACAAAAACCAGAGGTGAACTACAAGATCTTGAGTAAAACCAAGATTATAGTTGCTTTTAGAAGGGTTTTAAGATTACACTAGAGAACCTTAGTAAAGTCCTTCTGTGTTTGTTACAGATCCTGAAATATTAGACTCGGTTAATGTATTTTACCTGATGGCATCCTTCAAACTATATTAGAATTCTGATAATCTGACATTCTGATCCAATTCTTTATCATCACAGCTTTAGTAATCTCAGTAAATCTCACTATAGCTGTAAAGGTGTTGATTTTAAATATTTTAAGCATTTAAAAAAAAGAATGGGTATTTTCAGCTTCAAATATATTCTGTGGGTGTTTGTGTGTGTGTTGTCACAATCTGTTTGTTGTTTTCAAAGCTAGAAATCTGAACAAAACATTTAGTTAACATGTAGTTTCACCAAAATAATCTGTTTTGGGGGAATAAACGATTTAATTGGTTAGTATTTTAGGTAATCCAGTATCAAAATGTAATTGGAACAGATGTCTTTCTTTTAGAGTTATACTGATGCTTGAAAAAATTCTAACAAACTGCACATTCCCAATTAAGCTGAATGGTATTGAATGGGTTTAAAAGGAAGATCTACCAACGTCTGTACAAGCAAAGATGGGATTGGCTCACCACTTTGTGCCAGTTCAAAAAGTACCTTTTTTAATGCAATACTTTAGGTCTTTTACCCTCTACCAACCATAATATTGTGAAAAAGTTTAGAAAATCTGGAGAAATCTCAGTACACGCTAAAAACCACACTAAAACGTAGGTGACTTTTAATCCATTTTGTGGCATTGCATAACAAACCGCCATACTACTTTGATAAATCTAGCCACTTTGGAAAACCATTTTCACTTAACACAGCCCACCGCTGCATCAAGATATGCAAGCTGAAACTCTAGAATGAAAAAAGAAAGCCCAACATTAATTCTATATGGACACACAGATTTCTTTTTTTATAGCTAAAAATGGATTCTGGATGTGAAACCTGTGCCAACAGTTCAAAAGAACTGAAGTAAAAGCAACAATTATTAGTTTTCACTCAAACTAGTCTGAATAAAAAACAACAAATGAATGATCTAAATTATTATATGTATATTAAAAAAACCAAGTGTGTTTGTTTGTTTATTAGGATTTTAACGTCATGTTTTTACACTTTGGTTACATTCATGACAGGAACGGTAGTTACTCATTACACAAGATTCATCAGTTCACACAAGGTTATATCGAACACAGTCATGGACAATTTAGTGTCTCCAATTCACCTCACTTGCATGTCTTTGGACTGTGGGAGGAAACCGGAGCACCCGGAGGAAACCCACGCGGAGACGGGGAGAACATGCAAACTCCACACAGAAAGGACCTGGACCGCCCCACCTGAGGATCGAACCCAGGACCTTCTTGCTGTGAGGCGACAGCGCTACCCACTAAGCCACCGTGCCGCCTAAAAACCAAGTAAAACCAAGATTAAGGTACAAGGGCCCTCAGAAGGGTTCTGAGATTAGTCTAGAGGACCATCACAATTGGTTACAGTAACCACTGTGTTTGTTACAGGTCCTGAAATATTAGACTCGGGTAATGCATTTTACCTGAGCGCATCCTTTCAGTCTATATTAGAATGCTGATAATCTGACATTCTGATCCCACTCTTTATCATCACAGCTTTAGTCATCCCAGTAAATCTCACCATAGCTGTAAAGCTGTTGATTTTGAATATTTTAAGCATTTAAAAAATAGAATGGGTATTTCCAGCTTCCAATATATTCTGTGGGTGTTTTTGTGTGTTGTCACAATCTGTTTATTTATGTTTGTTTTCATAGCTGGAAATTTGACAAAATCTAGCCAAAAAGAAGAAACATTTCATTAACATGTAGGGAGAACAAATGATTTAATTGATTTAGTATTTTAGGTAACCCAGCATTAAAATGTAATTGGACAGATGTCTTTCTTTTTGAGTTATATCAAAAAAATTCTCTAGTGGCATTGCATGACAAACTGCCATGCTACTTTGATAAATCTAGCCAATTTGGAAAACCATTTTCACCTAACACAACCCACCACAGCATCAAGAAATACATGCTAAAACTCTAGAATGCAAAGATAAAGTCCTACATTAATCCTATATGGTAACATAGAGTCCTTAAAATTGCTAAAAAAAAAAAATTCGATTCTGGATGTGAAAGACTCAACCTGCTCCCACAGTTCAAAACAACTCCAGTAAAGGGATAAACAAGTACCAGACAACCATTATTAGTTTTCATTCAATGCAGTCTTAATTAATTTTGATAACATGTAGTTTTGCTAAAATAATCTGTTTAGGGAGAATAAACTATTTAATTGGTTTAGTATTTAGGTAACCCAGCATTAAAATGTAATTGGAACAGATGTCTTTCTTTTAGAGTTATACTGATGCTTGGAAAAATTCTCTGGTGACAAACTGCCATGCAACTTTGATAAATCTAGCCACTTTGGAAAACCATTTTCACCTAACACAGCTCACCGCTGCATCAATAAATCCAAGCTGAATCTTTAGAATGTAAATAGAAAGCCCTACATTAATTCTATATGGAAACACAGAGTTCTTAAAATTGTTAAAAACTTGTCGGTATGAAACTCAACTCCACCATCCGGCTGGGCTGGGCAGCTATATGAACAACGATTGGCTTGTTGTTCATAGAGGGTGGGAAAAGCCAGTTAGGGACCTCATAACTGATGCAATTACGACCTCTGCTGGCTGGTTGATGGCGTCTGCACAGAGTTGAGGAATAATGCTCATCAGGGTGTGGTTCTCTGTGCACAAAGCTGATCCGCATATGAACTCGCCTCGTGCAGGTGAAAAGATGCAGTCGGCTACTGCACACGTGTCAGTTTGCTCTCCTCAATCAGGACGGGGGTCAGCACCAGTAGAGGGGAAGCATAATGCAACTGGGTAAAAATTGGAGAAAAGGGGAGAAAATGCATTAAAAAGAAAAAAAAATTATTCTGGATGTGAAAGACTCAAGCTGCGCCCACAGTTTAAAAGATCTCAAGTAAAGGGGATAAACAAGTACCAGGCAACCATTATTAGTTTTCATTCAATGTAGTCTGAAAAAAAATTTGTTAACATGTAGTTTCACTAAAATAATTTGTTCAGGGAGAAGAAACTATTTAATTGGTTTAGTATTTTAGGTAACCCAGCATTAAAATGTAATTGGACAGATGTCTTTCTTTTAGAGTTATACTAAAAGAAATGATCTGGTGACATTGCATGACAAACTGCCACGCTACTTTGATAAATCTAGCCACTTTGGAAAACCATTTTCACCTAACACAACCCACCACAGCATCCAGAAATCTACATTAATTCTATATGGAAACACAGAGTTCTTAAAATTGCTAAAAAGAAAATAGATTCTGGATGTGAAAGATTCAACCTGCTCCCACAGTTCAAAAGAACTCAAGTAAAGGGGATAAACAAGTACAAGGCGACCATTATTAGTTTTCACTCAAAGTAGTCATTTACTTAACATGTAGTTTTACTAAAATAATCTGTTCAAGGAGAAGAAACTACTTAATTGGTTTAGTATTTAGGTAACCCAGCATTAAAATGTAATTGGAACAGATGTCTTTCTTTTAGAGTTATACTGATGCTTGGAGAAATTCTCACAAACTGCACAATCCCAATTAAGTTGAATGTTATTCTATGACAAGACAGCTTTTCCACCTAAAGAATGTCCAATTATAATTGTGAGAGTTGTACAGCATTATCAAAGTCTAAGAGTATAAGCAGCAGTTAGCACTTCTTCTCAAAAACTGTGAGCTGTGAGTCATGATTACAAGGCTGATGTTTAAACTGAACATCACAATGCCCAAGTTTTAGGTTTTTTTTCCCACTGTAAATGTGTCAAAACCAGTATCATCATAAAAGACATGGCTTATTTTATATAGGGTTCATTTGCATATGTTTGTATAGAGTAAGCTCCATAATTATTGACACCTTTGGTAAATATTGGTAATAATAGGTTAATTAATCTATTCTCACACTTCTAAAGAATCACTCACACACTTTCTTAACCGCTTTTCCAATTAGGGTTGCGAGGGGGTGCTGGAGCCTATCCCAGCTTTTCAATGGGCGCAAGGCACACAGTAACACCCTGGACGGGGCGCCAGTCCATCGCAGGGCAGACATACATATATATATATATATATACATATATATATATATATATATATATATATATATACAGTGTATCACAAAAGTGAGTACACCCCTCACATTTCTGCAAATATTTCATTATATCTTTTCATGGGACAACACTATAGACATGAAACTTGGATATAACTTAGAGTAGTCAGTGTACAACTTGTATAGCAGTGTAGATTTACTGTCTTCTGAAAATAACTCAACACACAGCCATTAATGTCTAAATACCTGGCAACATAAGTGAGTACACCCCACAGTGAACATGTCCAAATTGTGCCCAAATGTGTCGTTGCCCCTCCCTGGTGTCATGTGTCAAGGTCCCAGGTGTAAATGGGGGGCAGGGCTGTTAAATTTGGTGTTTTGGGTACAATTCTCTCATACTGGCCACTGGATATTCAACATGGCACCTCATGGCAAAGAACACTCTGAGGATGTGAGAAATAGAATTGTTGCTCTCCACAAAGATGGCCTGGGCTATAAGAAGATTGCTAACACCCTGAAACTGAGCTACAGCATGGTGGCCAAGGTCATACAGCGGTTTTCCAGGACAGGTTCCACTCGGAACAGGCTTTGCCAGGGTCGACCAAAGAAGTTGAGTCCACGTGTTCGGCGTCATATCCAGAGGTTGGCTTTAAAAAATAGACACATGAGTGCTGCCAGCATTGCTGCAGAGGTTGAAGACGTGGGAGGTCAGCCTGTCAGTGCTCAGACCATACGCCGCACACTGCATCAACTCGGTCTGCATGGTCGTCACCCCAGAAGGAAGCTGACGCACAAGAAAGCCCGCAAACAGTTTGCTGAAGACAAGCAGTCCAAGAACATGGATTACTGGAACGCCCTGTGGTCTGACGAGACCAAGATAAACTTGTTTGGCTCAGATGGTGTCCAGCATGTGTGGCGGCGCCCTGGTGAGAAGTACCAAGACAACTGTATCTTGCCTACAGTCAAGCATGGTGGTGGTAGCATCATGGTCTTGGGCTGCATGAGTGTTGCTGGCACTGGGGAGCTGCAGTTCATTGAGGGAAACATGAATTCCAACATGTACTGTGACATTCTGAAACAGAGCATGATCCCCTCCCTTCGAAAACTGGGCCTCATGGCAGTTTTCCAACAGGATTACGACCCCAAACACAACCTTCAAGATGACAACTGCCTTGCTGAGGAAGCTGAAGGTAAAGGTGATGGACTAAACCCAATTGAGCACCTGTGGCGCATCCTCAAGTGGAAGGTGGAGGAGTTCAAGGTGTCTAACATCCACCAGCTCCGTGATGTCATCATGGAGGAGTGGAAGAGGATTCCAGTAGCAACCTGTGCAGCTCTGGTGAATTCCATGCCCAGGAGGGTTAAGGCAGTGCTGGATAATAATGGTGGTCACACAAAATATTGACACTTTGGGCACAATTTGGACATGTTCACTGTGGGGTGTACTCACTTATGTTGCCAGCCATTTAGACATTAATGGCTGTGTGTTGAGTTATTTTCAGAAGACAGTAAATCTACACTGCTATACAAGTTGTACACTGACTACTCTAAGTTATATCCAAGTTTTATTTCTATAGTGTTGTCCCATGAAAAGATATAATAAAATATTTGCAGAAATGTGAGGGGTGTACTCACTTTTGTGATACACTGTATATACACACACATTCACCTATAGGGCAATTCAGTGTCTACAAATAACCTGACTGCATGTTTTTGGACTGTGGGAGGAAACCGGAGCTCCCGGAAGGAAACCCACGCAGACACGGGGAAAACATGCAAACACCGCACCGTCTTCTGTTTTGTTATTATTAAACACCATTAAACATCTCTGCATGTGTGTCCGTTCCCTCTTGTTTTGTCTAGCCCATTTGTTAAAAAAATAACAAAAATACATTTTCAATCACATTTTGTTAAAAATTTAATTGTAATGGGTTTGATGCCACTTAGAAACACTCACTCATTTCTGTTCACAATTTAGAGCAGCCAGTCCACATTCTGCATGTTTTTGAGTGGTGAAAGAAAACCAGAGTACATTACGAAAACCTATTTTGATGTGGAGAGAATATGCCAAACGTCTTACAGTCAGAGATCAGGTGCCAGGATTAGTCCTGGGTCCACAGGTCCGAGGCCCAGCGATGGCTCTGAGTCCTGTCTTTGGTATGTTACTCCAATGCGCCCAGTGAATCTGGGAAAACAGGACCCACTGAGACCCTGACCAGGATAAAGTAGTGGTAAAATCAAATTTTGATTTAATAATATAAGTGCTCACACCTATCGGGCGTCCGACTGTCTACACAGACATGATCAGTTATGTCTGAGAAAAGGAGGTTAATGACTGAAACCCTGCAATGGATTGGCGCCCTGTCCAGAGTGTTCCTGCCTTGTACCCTGTGTTTCCTGGCAGAACCAGACCTGCAGCGACCCTGACCAGGATTAAGCAGTTGAGGAAAATGAAATGAAATAATAAAAACTTCTCATTTCTGACTCAACATCACTTTAAACATAATACAAAGATAGAAAACAAAGACACAGCATGCTGATTGGATATTCTATGTCCGGTCCGACTGTTTGAAATTCCCATGAGAAGCGTACCAAGACCAGTAGTTCAGTAATTGTCCACTAGCCGGCAAATGTCTCTCTGTTTACATGAGTGATAGGCTTTATTTTGTTGGAAGACTCGCTTTGTTCTCGCCTTTTTCTTTGTTTTATGCAGAATTTTTGCCAGTTGTAGTGCTTAGTTATGAACCAGCACTGCTTTAGTAGCCACCATTATTATTTAGGTTTTACATTATATATTTACATATCTTTTACCGTTGTTCATTTTACTGTTTACTATATGTGCATGTTGGGCAGTTGTAGCCTAGAGGTTAAGGTACTCGACTAGTAAATGAAAGGTCACTGGTTCAAGCCCCACCACTGTCAGGTTGCCACTGTTGGGCCCTTGAGCATGGCCCTTAACCTTTAATTGCTGAGACAATACACTGTCATGGTACTGTAAGTCGCTTTGGATTAAAGCGTCTGCTAAATGCCAAAAATGTAAATGTAGCACGTTTGTGGACCCCTGGAAAAAACCCTCATTTTACAGACCAGTGCTCCCCCCTTTTAGTCTGTTAAATCAAGGTTCCATTGTATTTGCAATTCTTTATGTAATCCATAATTATTAAATGTTATAAATAGATACTTTTGTTTATTTGACAAAAGCACAAATGGAAAATCATTGTGTAGTTTATTCTAAATGCTTTTATCACAAATAACAGTAGTGTTAAACTAATCCCTTGAGACAATGTCTCTTTTTGGGGAGCTTTTAATCACTGGTGGGGTCAGTTTTTCCCACTGGCAGCTATTATACATCGTGATTTTCTTTAAAGAACGCTGACACAGTTAAGAAATGAAGAAGGGAATTAGATGACATTCATTAAAGTGAATGAAATAGGCTCAGCACAGCTCTGGTGGAAAGGTGCCAGCAGTGCCAGTGTGATTTACATGATGTGAGAAATTAAGCATTCGTGAGAAAAGCCAGTTGAAAGGTTAGAGTCTTGATCCTCTCCTCAGCCGAGAGCCTGGAGTGCGGCGCTGCAGTCGCGGGATTGTTTCTGTGGGAATTAGATAATGGATTAAATCCAGACACGGGCCAGGAGGAATTTCACTCAGAGATAAATGATGTGACATGCAGGAGTTTAGAGTGGGAGGAAAATCCTTCCACCAGATTCTGTGTGCAGTGTTGAAAGTGTGTGTGTGTAGGTGTGTGTGTGTTATGGTTAGTTATATGAAAACTATAACTAGTGTTTTTTTCAACAACCATTTTATCAGGGTCATGGTGAGTCTGGAATATAAAGTGTAGGTATACACACTGGACAGGAAGCTAGTCCATGACAATACAAAGTCACACCTCATTCATCTGCCAGTCCATCACATTTACATTTTCAGCATTTAGCAGACTTACAGTACTGTGACAGTATACTGTCTAAGCAATTGAGGGATAAGGGCCTTGCTCAAGGGCCCAACAGTGGCAACCTGGCAGTGGTGGGGCTTGAACCAGTGACCTTTCGATTACTAGTCCAGTACATTATTTATTTATTTATTAGGACTTTAACATTCACCTTTCTTGCATGTCTTTGGACTGTAGGAGGAAACCGGAGCTCCCGGAGGAGACCCATGCAGACACGGGGAGAACATGCAAACTCCACACAGAAAGGACCTGGACCGCTCCACCTGGAAATCGAACCCAGGACCTTTTTGCTGTGAGGTGACAGTGCTACCCACTAAGCCACAGTGCCACCCATCCAGTACTTTACCTGCAAGGCTACAACTAATTCACAACTAAATCACATAAAATCACAGAGCAACACACACACTCGCTCACTCACTCCTTCAGATCAGCTAATCCACTACATGTGTTTGGAGAGAGGCCCTGAAAACAAACCTCTTAAACTAAAGTAAAACAAAATACTACAGTGGATTTATTCTCAGTACCTACGTACCTAAACCTGGTCATGGCCACAGTGAGTCTGGTTCACCTGGTAACACTTAATACACCCTCGACAGGTGCCCCAGCTCAACAGGTGCAGAGCGACAAGCACTAACACATTTATTTACAACCCCAAAACAGAAAAAAACTTGTACTAGTATGAAAAAATAAAGTTTACAAAACAGTTTTTCTTACATTTACTTAGATTTTTAGTTAATTTTTGTATGTCTGGTTAATGATCATTTTATGTGTTAATATACATCAGTTCCTGCATTTCAGGCCTGCAGCAGATTTCAAAAAACGGATGGTAAAACATTTACCACTTTGATGTTTTGGCATAATAAAACCTAGTTATGAAGTGTTTCAGGTGTTATTTTGTCACATTCTTCCTGCAAACATGTCTAAAGGTGTGCAACAGTCCAGAGCTGACATTGCATGGACGTCCCTGAAAAAGATGTTGTCTTAGAGGCAGAGTAAAATCTTAATGTACTTTTTGATATTTATGTTGCCATCACAAAAGACACTGAGACAGCTTAGGTTTACACTCTAGTCCTTTACGCATTAAAATTCCTACAGATTTCTGAATTAGTTAAGGATACTATGCATGTTAGAGAAGTGATGGGTCAGTCGCGAACGATCCGGCTCTGAGAGCCGGCTCTTTAAAGGGAACGACGGGATCCGGCCGATTCAGGTTTTTTTTTTTTTTTTTTTTTTTTTTTTTTTTTCTTAAAGCCGCACGTGATTGGTCAAGATGCATGGTGGCGTTTGTGTGTCTACACTGAGCAGGAGGGGAGGGGTTACAGACACACACACACACACACACAGTGAGCACAGGAACAGGAGGGAGAGAGAGAGTGAGAGAACTTGAAGTTTTACATAGCGCTTTACATAGGCAGACATTACACACTGGAAAGGTGAGGAAAATGAGTGACAGGAAACATAGTAAAGTTTGGACACGAGGAGCTTTTACAGAGAAGTGCAGACCCACTGAGCTGGTGGGAAACAAAGTGTTCAGTCTACCCTATCTTATACATGTGATGGCACATAGACTGTGTATTGTAGCAACATCTGCCCCCTCAGAGAGAATCTTTCCCTAAACAGGACAGATCATAACAGAAAAGAGAAACAGGATCAACCCCTCAAAGATGAGGTCCTTGGTTTTTCTGAATGCCAATCTTCGCTAAAGACTTACAAATACTGTCACCTGAATGCTGCTTTTTCTTTTTGTTTTGCACATTTTCATTTATATTTTGTTGAGTGATGCTTTATTGATGTTGTCTTGTTTTACTCTAGATGCAAATTTACAAATAATATACACAATCAGACCTTTATTGTTGTAGCACTCTGTTCCACGTTGAGTATATAAATAAAGCCATTTAAATAATAAACATTTGATACAAAATTTTTACATTAGTAATTCACTTTACATGTAATTTGGTAATAAATTAATTTAAGCAACAAAAGAATCTAAGGAGCCAGTTAGGAGCCGAAAGAGCCGGCTCTTTTTAGTGAGCCGAGCCAAAAGAACTGGCTCTCTTAAAAGAGCCGAAATTCCCATCACTATTGTGGAGGGTGAAATATGCAAATCCCTTTTAATCTTTCTTTAGGGAACATTACAATAATTTTCTCACACATTTGTTAACAAACTGGAGATCTTCTGCCCATCTTTGACCTCTCAGACTTCTCCTGTGATGCACACGTAAATAATATTACTAGAATTGCGTTATTTCAACGGTGCAATATCTCTAAAATAAGAAATATAATTCTGTCGATGATGCTAAAAACTGATCCATGCTTTCATAACTTCTCGGTTAGATTATTACAGTGGTCTTCTCGCTAGATCCATAAACAAACTTGAACCTGCAGTGTTTGAACTGAAAAAGTCCAGAACTCACTATTGACTTTGACTTACAGACTGGACTGAATAATGAAAAACTATTTTGTATTTTTATTTTCACTAGTTTCACTAACTCTTATTCATTTCTCCAGGCCACCCAAGAGGGATAGATGGTTTGTTTTCTGGCTCATATGCCAGCATTTTTTTTTGTTCTTTTCTGAGGTGCCCAGCCAGTGTAGGGGCTCTTAGGTCATGACAAAGTAAAAGCAAGGACACCTGGGTTTTCCTCCTTTGCAGGGGACAGCATCACCTTACACTCTTTCTATTATTTGTAAGTAAGTTTGTATAGAGGTTAGTGTGTGTTGCACTGTGATTAATGGCCACCCTGCTCAGGGTGTGTTCCTGCCTCACTCCCATGTTTCGATAACCATACCCACGATGTACTGCTTACTTCAGATGACTTAATAAATACACAGACTATGCTAGTAGAAATGAACAATACAGGTGGCACGGGGGCACAGTAGCGCCGTCGCCTAACAGCAAGAAGAGCCTAAGTTTGATTCTTCCTGTGACCCTGTGAGTTTCCTCCAGATGCTCCAGTTTTCTTTCACTAGTTAAAAGACATGCAGTCAGGCCAACTGGAGCCATATGTGTGTGTATGTTTGCCTTATTCATGACTGGTGACAAGTCCAGGGTGTTTTGTACTTTTGCCACATGAATCAGACCCACTGAGACTCTGACCAGGAAAAAATGGTGGCAAAACAGACAACGAATCAATAAATAAACAAACAATACCAAAGTAAAACTGACATATAAAGTAACCAATCGGTTGGGCACCATCTAGCAGGCACAATTGGCAGTGCCTGCTGGGTGGGAAAAGGCCAGACTAAGTGGGTGGGGTCTTCAAACGCTTTGCAAAGACCCTGCTTAGCAGACCGAGGTGCTTATTAACTGAGCCATGGGTGAAAAAGAAAGGGTTGAGAACTGTGCACGTGTCGGAAGGGGCATGGAGCAGGCAAATATACCCTCCTTGAACACAATCGGAATCCTCAGCAGTGGAAGACTAAGTGGCTATGTTAAATTAGGAGAAAAAGGGAGAAAATGCATAAATAAATAGGGAAAAAAGAGGGTAAATATAGAAATTAAATAATAATAACATTAATATATTATCAAAAAAGATTTTGTCTAAAAAACATTCATTTACTTGGAACTATAAAAGCTTTTCTTAAAATTATACTGACATTTTATTTTATACCTCAACACTAATAATAGTCTGTATGTGTATGTATGGATATATGTGCATGTGGTCATGCATGGCTTATACTGTATATCACATTGCTTTAATTTAATAAGATTGTTCCTTGGCCTGGCTTCTGTAAGACCAATAAAAATGAAAACTTTATGAATGTTGCATGCACCATAAGATTACTAATAATAAATAAGTTAAATGCTCTGCTTTTATTCCCTCTTATTCCACTTCATGCGGCTCTGAAATTGCTAAATTTCTATGCCACCGATCACATTATCATTTCTCATCAAGACAGAAGAACGCCGAAAACATCTTAGCGAGCACATTTTGCAGGGCTCACCTCAGCTAATATGCAGGCCAGACTGGGAGATGCTCAGCACATTTATGGGATATTATTAAAATTTCTTTTTTTTTTGGAGAAGACCCACATTTCTCGCTGTACCAACAATCACAGTAAGCAGTGTGGTCTCACTAATTCAACAGATGTACAGATCTAAGAATTTTGTCTCACATTGCATATACATTTAAAGTCAAAGGTTTACACACACTTGTGAGTGACATTTATGTCATTTGTATGGTGGTACTTTAGAATTGGCTCGGGAGTATTCCAACATTTGCCACATTCACTTAACACAGTTCACTGCTGCATCAAAAAATACAACATAAATCCTATTATGTAAAGAGAAAGCTATACGTTCATTCTATACAGAAATGCTGGCAAGTTCTCTAGGCCCAAGCCCATCTCAGATGGCCCAAAAGACAGTGTATACTTGTGATAGTACTTTTGTTTTTTTGAGTAGAAAAAGCCTAAAGGACTATCCAGACATTTATCATTTAAAGGTGCAAAAGCCAGTATCTGTCATGTTATAAGGGGACATTAGTGCTCACAGCATGGCTGGCTTACACATGTGCGATGGTACAATCGACAAGGAGCCATATACTGAGATTTTAGAGATACTGTACATATGCCACTGGGAAGTCTGTTGTTATTTCAGCAAGAAGATACCAGGCCTCGTTCTGTATGTGCTACTACAACGTGGCTTTAAAGACACAGAGTGCATGTGCTTGACTAACCAGCCTGCAGTCCAGATCTATCTCCTATTAAAACTGTATAGTGCATCAAGAAGAGCAGAATCAGACAATAGCAACCACAGACTAGAAGAAGAACATGTATATATTCATCATATATACATACACACGTGAACAGTACAATTAAATTCTTTTTTCCGCATATACCAGCTTGATTGGAAGCTGGGGTCAGAGCACAGGGTCAGCCATTGGGGCCCAAGAGATCGAACCATTTCAGAATGTAATTCTACACAAAATCATTTTTGGCTCAGATAGCTAATCTGACTGGTCGATGCAGGTTTTTATTCTATAACATTGGGACAACACGTCCATTCTTTTGTATTTAAGCCTTTCAGGTGCTTGTTAGTTTTTCGTCTTCAAACATCATCTTTAAACTGCTGCAATTTTCCCATGACAGGTCCTTCCCTGCACACCAGTACACACCTGCAACTGATGCAAACAACTACATAAATTTTTCTAGATGTTTTAAATAATAAGTATTTAATATTTTAGTATAAAATACCATGGTGTTATTATATACAGTGCTATGAAACATATTCACCTGATTTCTTCTATACATTTCTACAGAATTTTGCTAATTTGTCATATTTAAATGTTTCAGAAAATGCAGCTTTTAAATGATCATTTCATTTTTTAAAGATAACGATTTATTAAAAACCTACATCACCCTTGTGAAAAAAGTGACTGCCCCCCTAAACCTAGACTGGTTGCGTCGCCCTTGGCAGTAATAACTGCAATCAGTGATTACTTGCAATGAGTATTTCATTGCTGTGGAGGAATTTTGGCCCAGTCTTTTATGCAGATTTGTTTTAATTTGGCTACATTTGAGGGTTTTAGAGCATGACCTGCCCTTTTAAGGTCCTGCCACAGCATCTAAATGGGATTCAAGCCAGGACTATGACTCGTCCACTGCAAAACCTTTATTTTGTTCCTTTTGAGCCAATCAGATGTAGACTTGCTAGATGTAGAACCTAGACTTCAGGTTATTGTCTTGTTGTATAACGGAATTGCACTTCAGCCTTAGGTCAAAACCTGACAGATGGACATTCTCCAGCAGGATTTTCTGATAGAGAGCAGAATTTATGCTTCTATCAAGTATGACAAGTCATACAGATTCTGAGAAAGCAAAGCAGCCCACACCATCACACTACCACCACCAGGTTCGACTGTTGGTATGATGAACTTTTGGTGAATTGTGGTGTTAGCTGTATACCAGATACAACAGGTCTTCCAAAAAGTCCCATCTTTGACGTATCATTCCAAAGAACATTATCCCAAAGGTTTTGGGGGGCAAATGCAAGACGAGCCTTTGTGTTCTCACTGGTCAGCAGTGATTTGCATTACAAAGGTAAATTATGAACAGAAATAGCTGCTTTAAAAGAACATATATACACACGTACACAGTGAAAGTTCAGAAAGCTGAAAAAAATACATTATATGACATAGCTCTACATTGCATATCATAAATATCATTAATATATTACAACAAAACGTTTAGTTTAACCTGTCATCAACATAAATATATTTTGATATGTGTGAGAAGTCTGTATTTTGTAATTCTTTTCTCTTCCACTATGAAAAAAAATCTTAATTTACTTTACCATCTCTCAAATAACACAGGCTTGCATTCTTGCCAACTGTTGCAGAACGCAGAATGATCTGCCAGAGGGATATAAACTTATTACTGTGTGACCTTTCTATTGAAATTGGATTCTATTCATTCTGCGATGTCTTTTGCCACCTCTGGTTATTCACTTTATTTTTATTTACAATCCTGTGCAATGTGTTTTTTTTTATAGATGAAACACTGTTTAAACCCAGTCTAAGAAGATTAATGTAAAGTTGCAAGTTTTGAATGTTGAATTGCCAGGGGCTGGTACATGAAAACGTTCTAACCCCATCAAAGTGAAAATGAAAGCTGATATGCAAACCCCATTTACGGCAAAGTAAATAAAAACAAAAATTTGATTTGTTCATTCTCTTGAATCTTTATTTTCATATGTACAAAGGAATGATTTGCAATGTTTAGACAGATCAGCTTTCAGATTGTATTTTGTGTATATATAAACACATTTGAAAATTTGAAGAAGCATTTAAGAGTGAAAAGTTGGACTCGTACCAATTCGTGTCTCAAGATTGATAAAAAAATTAGGATCCACCAAAGGTCACCTGTCTTTGTAAGCAATGATGGGTTGTAGCTTACCACTTTGTGTCAGACATTGTAAGAGCATTGTCAGTCAGTTAAAAAAAAAAATTCTCAATGTATTATTACTAATCATTTTGGTCTTTCACCATCTACTGTACATAATATTGTGACAAGATTCAGGGAATCCAGTGAAATCTCAGTATGTGTAGGGCAAGACCCAAATACAACTGTAGAATGTGTTTGACCTTTGAGCCTTTGAACCCTTAAACTGCGCTGCATGAGAAAACATCATACTACTGTAATAAATATAGCCACAATATAGTGCTTGGGAGTAGTTTGCAAAACTGTTATCACTTAACACAATCCAACAATGCATCAAGAAATACAACCTGAAATTCTATTATGAAAAGAGGAAGCCAGACATCAATTCTATGAAGAAATGCTTAGAGTCCTCTTCAGGGCCTGAGGTTATCACAGATAGATCAAAATACTGTGAAAATGTTTTCCCTGCCAAAGGCAAAAAGGACAATTCATACCGTCATTACTGAAAGGTGCAAAAAGCCAAGGTTGCTAATGGTATGTGGTGCATCAGTGTCATCAACATGGGTGATTTGGGCAGCCTCCATGCTGCAATAGAGAAAGTGGACAAAACAGGGATAGGGTAGATCTGAGAACTGGTTGTCTGCAGCAAACCATCACCACAAACTGGGAACTACAACACAAGCAGTAATTCCACTACTATCTAAGTTCCTTTCAGACAAAGCCAATCATATCTGTGTAGATGCCATAGCAGTAGCATTGCTAATATTCAAATACTATATATAAACTGTGACAGTTCTACTTCAACCGAATACTTAAAAACATTAATAACACTAGTAATAATACTTTTTTTTTTTACTGTTGCTACTGTTACTGTTGTTATAGCAACAACAGTGCAAAAATATATATTAAAAGGAACTTTTCCTACCCTTTCATTTTCAGTTACCACATCATCCTGATCAGGGTCACCATAACTTCTGTGCAAACACATTATTTAGGAAAACAGGAATACAGAAAGTTCATCTTTTATAGGGCAACAAATCCATTTAAAGCATTTCATTTTTATCCATTGACTCACTCATTTCACATTTACAGCATACGCTTTTATCCAAAGCGACTTACACAATGAGCAATTGAGGGTTAAGGGCCTTGCTCAGGGACCCAACAGTGGCAACTTGGTGGTGGCGGGGCTTGAACCGGCAACCTTCTGTTTACTAGTCCAGTACCTTAACCACTGAGCTATCACTGGCACTCAATAACAATTACGGGTAACTACACACATATTTTTGAATTGAGGAAGGAAACCCACACAGACATGGTAGAGCTATATTTAAAAAGGTTTCAACCCAGGATCCTAAAGCTGCCCTATACAATATCAAACACAATAAAAAATAAATTGTTCTACATATTATTTGTGATCACAGAATACGACTACACAAAATGAGGGTGCAGTTTTAGTGCTGTCATATCTCATTCCATTCTACCTGTGACCTCAGGTTCATTTTGCTCAGCTGAGCCCACAGGGAGACCGTACACCACTTTGCACCCAAACAGCAGCTAAATGACTGTAAATAATAGGAGCCAGAGGTGGTTGGATGTAAGTGCCCAATGTGTTTATTGAGGCATTGAGGTCAGAGCACAGGCAGACAGGGTCAACACAGGTACATCCATAATTGTGTTCCTGAATGCAGGAACACCCAGACCTTAACTGACCTGAAAACAAGAAAAATACTGTAAATATGGTTAAAATACAGCAGTAAATACACATACAGGTCTGAGCAAAACAATTACAGTGCAAGGGCTGTATATATAAACCTAGAATAACATTATGATCAGTGGGTAGCACTGTCGCCTCACAGCAAGAAGGTCCTGAGTTGTTGTGAAGTTTGCATGTTTTCCCCGCGTCTATGTGGGTTTTCTCCAGGAGCGTTGGTTTCCTCCCACAGTCCAAAGACATGCAAGTTCGGTGAATTGTAGATACAAAATTGTCCAGGACTCTGTTTGATATAACCTTGTGAACTGAAGAACCTTGTGTAATGAGTAAAGACCGTTCCTGTCATGAATGTAACCAAAGTGTAAAACATGACATTAAAATCCCAATAAATAAACAAACAAACAAACATTACGATCAAGCTGAAGTGGATCTAAAATGGTTTAGGATTGCAGAAATATAAATCCACTGTAACAGCAGCTTTTTTCTCAAAAGCAATCACATTCATTTCAACCACTGTCATATAGAAGCACAGCTGCTTTATTATGTCAGTACACACGAGAATTCATATTGTTAATCATATTGATTTGCATAATAGATATGGTCAGACTGGTAATGAAAGATCTGAATCAGAAGCAACCTGTCATTGTTTAACAGATAATCACAGTTAACATTTATGCCATGACTACGCATTTAAACAGTGGATGAGTTACAAATTTAAGAATAAATTATGTTTATGAATATAGCTCAGCTTTACAAAACTAATTTAGGGCAACACAACAACATGCTAATATGGCACTCCTAAACAGTAAAAAGCTCAAGCATTAAATACATTTACACCATCTTTTACACCAGTGTTTTTCTTTAACATTTTTTTGTGACCCACATTTTGTCCATGATTTTTACCGCGACCCAGGCAACACAAACAATGCAACAAAATGAAACACAAAACAAAATATACTTCACTAATAAAAATGGTGGCTATCTGGTCCCACTGTGGTTTACAAGATGTAACCTAAAGCCTCCACAAGGGGGCCTTTGTGTACAGGTTTTTTGTGATTTTTTGAATTTGTTTATTTAATTATTATTATTTTTCTCTATTTTTCCCATGTTTTGGCTGTGTTGCCATTTGCTCCATGTTAATCTGCTCCAGGTGGACGTTTTTTCTATATATGATGGTTTCTCACTCTTATTTGCCAGCTTTAATGGTACACTTGCTTTTCTTTGAAGTTGTGATGCTGTGCCGCTCAGTCCGGTCCAGCCTTCTGCTGGTGTGCAATGTAGCATGACATCTATTTCCAAAGCAGACCCATCCATAAATCCATGTAATGTCTAGGGAGCACCAGTCAGTGGGGCAGGGGTTCCGTTTGCGCATGGTTTACATTTACATTTTCTGCATTTAGCAGACGCTTTTATCCAAAGCGACTCATAATTATGACTGAACACAATTTTGGGGTTAAGGGCCTTGCTCAGGGGCCCAACAGTGGCAACTTGGCGTTGGTGGGGCTTGAACAAGCAACCTTCTGATTACTAGTCCAGCACCTTAACCACTGAGCTACCACTGCCCTAAGGGTTCACTATCTTTACTTCTAGGGCTGACTTGTGTATGTAAAGTGTTAGATTTGAATGGTCAGGATATTCAACATTTCTGTTTGATTTACTATAATCACACATGTCTATGGTGCCATTTTTGAGGAATTGCCCATTGTGACTAGGGGAAGAGGGGGATTAAATGCTTGAAAATGGAGCTGCAATATTGTTTTAATTAATGACTTTGGTAATAAAGGAAGTGAAAATGGCCTTGGTTTAAATGTTACTACTTGATGGTTATCCTCTAGCTCTCTACACCTTATATCATCACTCATTTTACTGCGCTAAAGAGCCGAGTCATGCATTTATTTAATTAAATTATAATTACAAGAAACTGTCTAACGTTATATAAACGCTTGCAGACATCGTACCCAAGACCATGGACACTTTCTGCTCTAAGTGTTCAAGCTTTGGACAGTACTATCAATTACATGTTGAAATAAAATTCATTTAATTATTTTCATCAGCCACTTTATCCTAATCAGAGTTATGGTGGATCTGAAGCCATTATGAAACACTGGATGCAAAGCGAGAGTACACTGCAGGGCATCACACCCTGACTCATTCACTTACACCAAGGGACAATTTAATGCAGCCAATCCACAATGAGCATGTATTAGAATTATGACAGGAAACCAGAATACCTGGAGAAAACCCACACAGACATGGAAAGAGGACGTAAAACTCCTCCCATACAGTGAGTGGAATAGCTGTCAGAACCCGGGTCCCAAGGATGCATGTTGCTGTGCAACCCTCATTCACAACTGCAGACCATTGGTATTTGTTCATAGAATGATTTACAGACAACACTACTAATTAACTGGCACCCTGGCATCCACCAAACTCATATTTATATCACTCACTACAACACTCCAGAGAATGAATGTCCACTGGTGCAGTGTCCAATAGGAGTGTGCTTTAAATCACTTAGACATTTGGCAATTCATATTGCATGGCAATTCTAGGAATGTCTGAGGTTTTTTGACCCTGCAAGACCAATCCTTGTAACTCCAGACAAAACATTGGAACTTGGTAGTAATTGTGGCAACTAAGGCCAGATGATTTTTATGTAAGTGGCATTAGCTAGTTTGGCCCACTACTGTATATTACAACTGAGATGTTATCACTCCATACTCAAAGTCAGTTTGCTTTCTACACAACTGATATAGGGTGGCACAGTGAATCTGGGGTAGCACTGTTGCCTCCGAGCAAAAAGGTCCTAGGTTTGATTCCCAGGTGGAGCAGTCCAGGTCCATTCTGTGTGAAGTTTGTAAGTGAGGTGAATAGGAGATACAAAATTGTCCATGACTGTGTTTGACATTAAACGATGAATCTTGTGTAACCAGTAATTACCTGTCCTGTCATGAATGTAACCAAAGTGTGTAAAACATGACTAAAACGCTAATGCTAATGAATAAATAAACAACTGATATAACTGGCTATGTTGGTCTGTAGTGATTAGCTGGCTGGATTTATGCCTAATTGTACTCATCAACAAGGATGACCAAAATATTTGAATCCCCTAGTGCCTACAAACGTTTAGTCAAGCATTGCATGTTAGCCATTAGTGACTTTTGTAGTGGTTTTGTAGTGGTGTAGTAATAAATGGTAATGTTGATGGTGTGATACCTAAAACAAGCAGTTTGTTTTAACAAACCTAAAGATATGCTCTTTAAAAAGAGTGGTTAGTTGCAGCCACTGTTGCTAAAGCTGATTTAACTGGTTATTAAGTCAAGTAGCATTTCCTTTTCTAACATGCCCACCTGCTGTAAAGGCCAGCAGGGGGCATGGCTCATGGTAACATGCCCACCTGCGATGCACTTGTGGGCCTGCAAAAAGCATAAGGGTAGAGATGAATGATAGTGTAGGTTCCTTTAATCAGTACTTAAAGGGCAGTCTCTGTGCCTCATTGATTTCAATGAATGGTGATGTTGATGGTGTGATACTTAAAACATGCAGTTTGTGCCCAAAAAACCTAGTGATATGTCTGATTTAACAGCAGCTCTTAAAAAAGAGTGGTTAGTTGCAGCCATTGTTGCTAAAGTTGATTTAACTGGTTATTAAGTAAAGCAGCATTTCCTTTTCTAACATGTCTGCTGTGTATAACAGCAGGGGCATGGCATATGGTAACATGCCCACCTGCGATGCCATTGTGAGCCGGGAAAAATGGCATAAGGGTAGAGATGACTGACAGTGTCGGTTCCTTTAATCGGTACTTCAAGGGCAATCTCTGCGCCTCATTAACTATTATTTGCTAAGGGCTCTTTATATTCCGGTCTCATGACCCAGACCTTTGCAGGATCCTCTCATTTCTGGCTTTTGTGCCTTTGTAAGAGTGATTCAAGGACCTGTCAAGCTTCTCCCACAGGCTCTTTTGCTTGAGTTCTTTTGTGTACCAGCAATCTTATAGAGAATGAACCCATTTTCAGGTTATTTAACCAACATGGAATGATACTGTGGCTGAATCTGTTCAGAAAAACAGTAGCAGCATTGTTGTATTTCTTTTTATAACCACTGCTGGTTTTACTGAGTTTCCTGACTTTGTTCTTTTGTTTGAGAGCTTGGGCTGTCACTTGCTGGTGAATCGAGCAGCTGGTACTAGTAGCAACCATGATTTAATTCAATTAAGTTGTTTTTTCTCTTTGTTTTGGTAGACCTTCAGCCACAGTGTTGTTCTATGTTGGTTAAGTAACCTGAAAAAGTGTTCATTCTCTATAAGGTTGCAGGGCCACACATTTGGACCATTTTTGTTATAAAAATAAGTGGAATATCCAATAAAATTATGTTTTACAAATTGTGTTGTGTCTTTATTTAAGTTTCCTTTGTGAAACTGCTTTGTTTAACTATGTAAAATGTGGAACCAATTTGTAATAACAGAGACATGACAGAAAATGGATAATTATTTCACAGCAATATAAAACAATTACACTCTGCATTGATTTTAGTATTTGCTGCATTTTAGGTTAAGTCTTATTTATTATGAAACAGTTTTCTTACTGATTTACTACAATTATGTGCACACTTGCATGCTGGGTAATTATCATCTTTATGTGACAGTTGACAAAACACAGTCTTGTGGCATTAAGCAGAGGTTTACAATTATTCTCTTAAATAGAGATGCATCAGGGCAGAAAGCATGTGTTGGGACCTGAGCTCTTTCTTGTGATGAATGAGATTATAATGGACATCCAGTAAACAGGAACAGCCTCTCTGTTAGCCTCCTCTGCTTTAAATGCCACTTGCAAATGCTTCTCAGGCCAACTTAAAAATCCATTTCCCACTTCACTTTTCCATTCCAGGGCCATTTGTCTTGCTGGTATTTCTGTGTTTCGGGTATTGATTTGCTGCTTGCCGTTCATGTGCTGTGGCTGGGCTGAAGGGGACCTTCAGAGGAGAGTGGGGAGGTAATGGAGTCATCGGTGCCTCTTTATCCCCTGCACTCTAGGGGATTAGTGGCTTCTGCCATTATAGAACATGAAGTGGCATTGGCACTGTTTCATTTTTATAGGGTCCGTCAAAAAAATTATATGGAAAAAATCACATACAACATAATGATCTTGAAAATTTTGACCAAATTTTTGGAAACTCAACCTTTTTCTTTTATAGTTGGCCATCACAGCCAGACTGCCCTGGACACGAGCTGGATAATGCCTTCCTGTCAGTTTTTACAAACTTGGGTTGTAACCTTCTGGTGGATCGAGTAGCTGGCATCTGTGCCAACTCGGGTCCTGTGTTCATCTCGGTTCATTCTTTCTGTAACTGTTTTTCTGAGTGGTCTTTTATTTCGCTAGGGGCTGTTTTTATTATGTCACCATGGGACAAATGCATTTCCATTTTCTCCTCCTGGTTGTGGTGGAGTGTGATGGAGCGTGGAATTCTCTACTCTGACAAACAGGCTGTGAACTTACATCCTTTCTTCCTTCATGCCTTTCAACAGAGGGGCAAGGTAAAGCCCTACATTTGCAAAAATGATAAGAATTAACCCAGGTGCAGAAGACTTAAAGTATGGTAGAGTAATACAATAGCTAAAGCCTTCCTTCCTTGCTTCCTTCCATCTTTCCTTCCTTCCTTCCATCCTTCCTTACTTCCTTCCCTCATTCATCCCTTTCTGCCTTGATTCCTTCCTTCATTTCTTCCTTCCTCCCCCCCTTCCTTGCTTCCTTCCATCCTTCCTTCTTTCCATCCTTTCTTGCTTACTTCCCTTTCATCTTTGCTCCCTTCCTTCCTTCCTTTCTTCCTTCCTTACCTCCTTCCATCTTTTCTTCTTTCCTTTCTTCTTCAGTGCCTTGCCACAGAGGGGCCAAAATGCTAAAAATTAAACCAGGTGCAAAAGAACTTAGAGTATGGTAAAGTAATACAATGACTAAAGCCTTCCTTCCTTTTTTATTTCTTCCCTCCCCCCTTCCTCCCTTCCTTCGGGCCAAAATTACAAGAATTAACTCAGATGCAGAAAACTTAGAGTATGGAAAAGTAATACAATGACTAAAGCCTTCATTCCCTCCTTCCTTCCTTCCTTCCTTCCTTCCTTCCTTCCTTCCTTCCTTCCTTCCTTCCTTCCTTCCTTCCTTCCTTCTTTGCTTGCTTACTTCCCTTCCTTCCTTCCTTTCTTCCATCCTTTCTTCTTTCCTTTCTTCCCTAGTGCCTCACCACAGAGGGGCCATAATGCTAAGAATTAAACCAGGTGCAAAAAAATGTAGGGTATGGTAAAGTAATACAATGGCTAAAGACTTCCTTTCTTCCTTCCTTTATTCCCTCCCTCTTTCCTTCCTTTCTTCCTTCCTTAGTGCCTCGGAACAGAGGGGCCAAAATGGTAAGAATTAACCCAGGTGCAGAAAACTTAGAGTATGGCAGAGTAATACAATGCATAAAGCCTTCCTTCCTTGCTTGCTTCCTTCCAATGTTCCCTCCTTTCCGTCTTCCTTTCTTTCTTCCCTTCCCCCTTCCTTCCTGCCTCCATCCATGTGTTTCTTTAGCCATTGTATTACTTTACCATACTCTAAGTTTTCTGTAATTGGGTTCATTCTTGAAATATCACAGATGTGGGGCTTCACCTGGCCCCTCTGTGGTGACACATGCCCTGCCTTATTATAGATATCTACTAGAAATATATTGTTATATAAGTTGCCATCCCTTAATTTACAGTAGTACCATGACTGCAGTATCTAAAAATAAATGTACATAAATGAGTGAGATGAGACATATTACCTCAGGGTACATGACATGCTGACCCTGATTTCTACAGTATGCTCTCACAACATGAAGGAGCATCTATTTATATACATTGTAACTTTAATATAACATAACACAAATAATAAAGTATTCAGATGTAAAACCTCTGACACATCAGTCCAAAAAGGAAGAGATTTATGAACCAGACAGACCAGATGTCTGAGTGATGGACCAGTCTGTGTGGGATAAAAGTGATCAGAGACCAGTTAGGACATCTGACAGGTGCCATGGGCCAACGAATCGATACCTTCTATGTGTAGCTAACAAGCTGTTATATTTAGCTCCTAGATGACTGTCAGAACAGGGCTGTGTGGGCTCCCACCTGCCGAGAGAAACAATACCTGCCTTACCGTCTTCAATTCCTTCCCCAGCAGGAGAGAGGAGAGCAGGAAGAGCAGAGAAGAGAGCAGGGATAGACCCATCAGGGGTGTGGCACTCTGTCACCATGAAACAATGCAGAGCGACATTTTAATTTCAGCACCACTGTCATGTGGCATTTTACTGATTTTATTTCATTTAATTAGAGATGCTTGGTCTCATTTCAAATAAAGGTGAGTCATAAAGCCTTTATACATGCAAATATGAAATCTGTGTGAATGTAAAGTAACTCGCTGTTACAGCCCGTCCCTGAGGAGTTTCTTGTTTAATAGATCAGAATCAACTCATGAAGGGCATGAAAATGAGCTAATATGTTAAATTAAACTAATTAGAGGGAGCAAACAGTAAACAGTGACTATGTAGTTAGATGTTTGCCATGCTAACAAAAATGTCTCTTATTATGCACTAGGGCGGCATGGTGGCTCAGTGGGTAGCACTGTCACCTCACAGCAAGAAGGTTCTGGGTTCGATCCACAGGTGGGGCCATCCAGGTCCTTTCTTTGTGTAGTTTGCATGTTCTCCCCATGTCTGCGTTTCCTCCCACAGTCCAAAGACATGCAAGTGAGGAGAATTGGGAATACAAAATTATCCATGACTGCATTTGTCATTATACTTGTGAACTGATGAATCTTGTGTAATGAGTAACTACAGTTTCTGTCACGAATGTAACCAAAGTGTGTAAAACGTGACTTTAAACTCCTAATAAATAAAGAAAATAAATCTTTATGCACTATGATGCTTCATCTGCTAACAGTCCACTATGGAAACAAGACTTTTCCAGGCTATGCAAGCACAGTAACCTTACAGTTTTGAAAACAATTTACAGACTTGTTGATGAGTCTATCTGATAAGTTGATGTTTTATCCTGGTCAGGGCTGCACTCAGGTCAGGATTCCCCATAATCAATAGATGCAATGCAGTTAATTTTAATTCAGATTAATTCACCTTTTTTGTCATTATACTAACACAGAGTTGCACACTATAATGACACACTGTCAGGCTACTTTGTAAGTGCAGATATAAAAGATAATAGTGCAAAGACAATAGACAAAAACATAACACAAAGGTGCATAAAGTCAATAAAGAATATTCACAGGGTCTGACACACCCCTGACAGGACGCCAGTCTATTGCAGAACCTCGGCCATCACCCCTCCAGTTGTTTTTTAGTTCATGTGGCTGCTCAGCCCAGCCGGCAGGCAGAGCTGAGACTCGATACAATGTATTCGAGATCCCAGCTCTGGTTCCAGCGTGTGTTTTTACTGGTAAAAATACATTTTTATCATTAAATTTTGAACCTTTTATTTTTTTTCTGTGCCAGTCTGTTTAGCAGACACTTTTAACCTAAGTGACTAAAGGCGCATTTACATGGGAAGCGGCAAAACCGTGTTTGCACTGGCTGTGCTGTTGTTTTTTATGAAGTGTGGCGGTGCTGCTTATCTTGTCGCTGTGCTTCCCTTCATCTGATTGAACTTTGACCCAGTTTGTTGCTGACCTTTTCAAAGCGCGCCTCCAATGAGACAAACTGTTTGATATGATGTGGTACAAACGACTCAGACAAACGGCAGAAAGAACAACGCTTAACGTGAACAATGCTTAACGTGATTTGTTGTATTAAAACAACGATCAAGAAATTCAATAAGTGGGGAGAACATACAGCATGACCAGTATCAATTAAGAGACGTTTAGTGTTCCTATGTCGTTCTTTTAGTACATTAAACCACGTTAAGCTTTTTAAGCGTTTTAAACTTTCTCAGAAAAGCTGATTCTCACAATTTTTCAGCACCCCGAGCTATAACACAAGTTTAAAAGTGAAACAGTGAGGAAAATACAGCTCAAACATAGATAGATGTGGATGTTTTCAGAGTGGATTTGACGGTTATTTCACACAAATGCGTATGTATCGTAGTGCACTTTGATTTACCGCACTGCTCAATCCAAACGCTCAGCTAAGCAGTGATTTGCGCCGAGGCTCCCGGTTTTGCCACTTCTCATGTGAATGCGCCTTTACAGTTGTAAATGAATAAAATGTGAGCAATTAAGGGTTAAGGGCCCTGCTTAGGGGCCCAGCAGTGGAAGATAGTGGTGGTGGGGTTTGAACCAACAAATCTTTTTTCTGCTAGTCCAGTACATTAAACATTATGCTACCACTGTTCTCAGTATGCTTCTAAAAGCATATATTAAAATATGATTAATTTTATACCCACTGGCCCTCACATGGAGGTCAAATGTTTATGAGATGCACCACTTTCACAGTTTAATGACTGTGTGTACGGAGGAAAAATTGGCTTGCTCAGAAAACATTTCTTTAGGATTGGCAGTGATGAAATATAGCAGGAGCTCTTTTCACTAAATAAGCAGAGCAGTAATTGCACACGATAGAAATTGATTTCCTGTCACTTATAGGATTTATGATGAAAACCTGGGGATCTTTACCAAGTTTTTCTTTTATTGCAGTGTGTTTAAGCGTTCTTGCTTATAAAATGTACATTCCTCATCATTACTACAATTAACACATGCAGTATGATCAGCTTTATGGGCAAAAGACACTTGCATGTGTAACTAACTAACAAACTGATTTGCATAACTTCTCACAGACAATGACTGGAGCTTAAACCTCAAACCTTGGTCCTTAGGACACATATCACTGTACACAGCTGGGTTTTGGATTATGCTGTCAATTTCTATATATTTGCACCCATAATGACCTATTAGGTTACATAAAGTAACTGGACTATTACATTTACATTTTCGGCATTTAGCAGACGCCTTTATCCAAAGTGACTTCTAGTAGTGTGACAGTATACAGTCTGAGCAATTGAGGGTTAAGGGCCTTGCTTAAGGGCCCAACAGCAGCAACCTGGCAGTGGTGCGGTTTGAACCAGCGACCTTCTGATTACTAGTCCAGTACCTTAACCGCTAGGCTACAACTGCCCACACTGTGCTTGTCAGGTGGTACGTTTATGCATCTGGCCCAGAGGTTCTTGCACATCAACATGGTTTCTGAGGTCCTGGGTTTTATGCTTATTTCCCTGTATGAGATTTTCTGTGGCTGCATATTAGCAAAATAGCTCTTAGCTTATTTGTGTCTTGTGGTGCCAGAGCCACGAAGATCCCACCCAAGATTAGGCAGTTTGTAAAAATTAATTACTGGGCTATGCTCGATTTGCTGCAATACTTCTAATAGATTTTTCCAATCCAGTAAAGACAAGATCAATAATTTAAATGTTTAGTCAATTTTTACGATTTAAAACCGAGAACACTCAAGCCAGGAGCATAGTTTTACCACAGTGCCTCCTTCCTTTACACTTTTGACAGTAAGCATTTAAATGTGCCTGAAAGGTGTTGATTGTGCTTGCAGCAGCACTTATAAAAGAAACAAAAACAGCACCGGGGTGCACCTGCATCATCTACTCTATCCTCTAGCGAGCTACGACCCAAACACTCACCAGGGAACCAAACAAAGGGAGCACAGATAACCGCCAGCGGCAAAAACACAAGAAAGCTGACATGCCATGAACATCACTGAACACATCTTAAGGCCAGAATGGGTTCCTGTCACAGCTGCTCACAGGAATGATGTTACTGGATTTGCTGGCTAGAAACCTAGAAACCAGAACTGAAGACTGTCACCAAAAATGCCAGCAGGAGAAACTTGGCGAATCCTTAAGCCCAGGAATATCAGCCAAACAAACAACATACAGAAGCAACAAACAAAGAGACACGAGTCAGAAAATTAGAGGACTCAGCCCAAAGCCGAGTCTGAAACTCTATGTGCTCCCAGTGTTTATGTGCCACACCTGTCTCTCTGGGAGCACGTGTTGGAAGTGGTTTGTTTATGTTGTCAAGCCTACGCCTCCTCATTCTGATTAAACTATAGCCAATGATCCACAGCTGCTCCTCGTTTCAGGCTTAGCATTTAGCTTAGTTCATGTGTTTGTGTCTGGTCTTGTCTTGTGTACCCCTGTCTTGTCTTTTGCTGTTATTAAACCTTTTGTGAAACATCTCTGTGTGTGTCTGCATATCATCTCCCGTTCAGCCCATTCGTTACAGAAGTACACTTGTGCTGAGCTTACTCCAGGTGTAGCGAGTAATGCTAGAAAAAAATGCTTTTGAGGTGCAGTTTATAAAGAACTGCAGTTTTCATCAATCTGAACCTCCACCCTTCCTGCTGGCCAGCATGGGCATGACAGGTGGGCACTTTACAGTAATGATGCTTAAAAAGTTTTTGTAGTTAATTTATTTAATCTGACACTGAAAAAATGAGAGAGTCAAACTTTTAAATAAAACACAGTTTTAAGAACTGAAGACGTTTTACATTATGTTCTGCTGGAGCATCCAACCATATCCAGTTTGAACTTCTTGGCCGAGGCAGCCAGATACTAAATTCAAAACCTCCTCAAAGTTCATAAAGTTCATGATGCCATGTATCCTATTACAGTTTTCAGGCCCTTTATAGGAAAAATAGCCCGGCATTTTAGGTCTTTCATCATCTATACAAGTAGGTATTTGTTTTCATTTAAAAAAAGTTTCTTTTTTAACCCCACCCACCCACACTAAGTAATTGTTCTATATTTGTCTCATCTTACCCTAAAGCCTGCTTTTAGTTGCTTTTTATTGGGATTTAGCAAATGCCATCATTTATGCCTACATTTACAGTCAAATAAAACATAATGCTTTTTCTGGCTTGCTTTCCCTATAGTTTGTTGGCATAAAATTGGCATTCAGTTGTTGGACTGAAGACTTGACTCCAAATTTTTATGGCTGTCCTCTGCAAACTGCCATGAATATGAATATAAACCTGGTTTATTTACAAACCATAGTTCAGGAAAAGTTGGGACATTTCCTAAAATGCAATCAAAACAAGAATCTGTGTGTTTTTTTTTTTTAGTTGAATCTTTACTTAACAAAGATGCTTGTCCCAACCAGGATAGCGGGGGGTGCTGGAGCCTATCCCAGCTCTCAATGGGCGCAAGGCATACAGAAACACCCTAAACAGGGCGCCAGTCCATCGCAGGGCAGACACACAAGCACATTCACACCTTTCAATTAAATTTTTTTTGTTTTAATCTTAAAATAAATGTGCTTTACTACAAGTTTTAAGTATTGTATTTCAAAACATTAAGCTAAATAACCTACCCAACCTAGATAACCTTACGTTTTGTGCTTATATTACGAGGGATCTTCAAAAAAACACACTTTTATATTTTGGTTGTAAACGGTGAGGGTGGGAGGAGCAGTAATTTGTCGTGTCTGAAAGACTAAGAGAGAGCTTATAGTTTGGAATTCGTGCCATCTGATTTCCACCTTTTGGACCTCTCAAAGAAGCTTTAAGGGGAAGAAGATTTTTATGTGATGATGATGTGAAAGCAGCGGTGCATCAGTGACTACATGCTCAACCAAAAGCGTTTTTTGCTGATGGCATTAAAAAGTTGGTTCGACAATGGGAAAAATGCATCGGAAGGTGACTATGTTGACAAGTGTTCTTAATAAATAGGGTTTAAAAAAGTGCAGAAATGTTTAAAGAATCCTTGTAATTAGGTTGGTACATGCTTAGTAGACTGTGTATGTTGTTTATAATATACCAGTGCTCTAAGTGCCTAGTATTCTAAAAGGCTAACACATGTGAAAGCATCCACCGTCCTTTTTTTTTTTTACTGCATTTTAACAGCAACTAAGCTGTAGAAGTGTGTCAAATATAACAAAACCCATGGTTTCCTTGTTTATGTTCCCTCTGCACTTGTACTCAGATTAAATCTTTTAGAACACTTTTTCTTTGGATGCATTTTTTGTTTGTTTGACTTCACAATAAATTCTCTTGTCATTAATCTTTAAGTACTTTAGACGGTTATGTGATAAATAATGCACAGTAAAGTCCAGTTCTCCCTGGGCAGCTTTACCTTGGCTGAATGGATGAACTCTCAAATTGGTCCCACTTGCACTCCAAAGCGCTCTGGTGTGTGTGTGTGTGTGTGTGTGTGTGTTGAGGGTTAGAAAAAGTCCTAGAAAGAAAGAAGATTTAGCTTCACTGTTGACTTTTTATGAAGATTGGCACAAGTGTTAGCAAAAATTCGCAGATTGAATAGGCAGATATGAAGGATTCATTTACTTAGATTTGTATTTGGTAAAATGTTGATTGGCAAATTATACCCAGAATATTTAAAGTAATATTTTAAGATTCATTTACAGCTTCTGTAACCCCATACAAACAAATGTAGACGCAATTCCCACTTAGTAGGGTTGCCAGATTGCATTGTTGGATTCTTTAATCCAGTAATCACGTAAAACCTGTCAAGCAGACCAGCCTAACATCTTGAAGAAACAACAGCTCACACAAGTCATTCACCCATTCACTTATTTATAATAGATCAACCAATCCACCTTCTGCAAAAAGTAAAAAAAAAATAAATAAATAAAATATAAACGTTGTAATAAAAACCTAACTAAGTTTTAGATAACGTGCCGATTCAGATACCCTTTTGTATGGTCTTTCGATTCTTCTGATCATTCGGTCTAGGGCTGGCTCGATACCATTTTTTTATGTCCGATACCGATACTGCAAATTGAGTATCTGCTGATACCAATACCAATCCGATACAAACAACTAAGCAGTAATAATACATGTCTCAATGCACCATGGTTAAACTAGCTATCTAAATAACAATGCTCAGACTGTGAAACAAATATTCTAAAGCAATAAATACAGAGCCTACAACATCACACTTATGCAAAACTGCTGTTTTTATTTTATCTTTTACACACAGAACATTTAGCAGCATTTTTGGTTTCACTTATGTTCGAGCTGTTGTCCACTTGACAAATCTCACTTTAATGGCATGTCGTCCAAAGTGTCTACAATTGGAAGATGTGAATGTCAATCAAACGTGATAGACCAATTAGAATTGACGCAGAGTTGAGATTTTGTGTTAGTTCTGTCATGTTTTTAGATTATTAAACCCTGCTGGATTTTGAAGTGGACATCTATGGCTAAACGGGAAACGGTGTAGTTTGTTTTATTTCATAAAAATAATGGATTAATCGTTGAGGATGTGAGAGATCTCCAAGCCGGGACAAGATAGGTTTTCTTTATTTCAGGTGAGCGATTTATAATTTATAAAGCGATTATTGTGTTTAAACAGTGTTTTTGCTTGTGGCAGTAGTAGATGATTTTTTAAAATGCTAAAAGTTTAAGTAGATTAGTGTGTTTTAATTTCTGAATGGCTGTGGAAGATAAGTTGTAGATCAGTGGCACATGTTAATAATGTCATCAAGATGCACCTTGTTACGGCAGTTGCCGAGTGAGATGGCAATAAACAGCACTCTGTAGGAACGTATCTTCATGTGTTATTTGCTTTACACACAAACAATGGCCTTATTTACATTAAGTGTTATTTACATTAAGTGTTAATTACATTACATTACATCTTACTTTTAATAACTAACTCACTTTTATTTATTTATTGGAATAAAAATGGTTTCAGATAGGCATGCTTAATGTTCAGCTTGAGAGGCAAATACAGCATGTGTGGAGATTTAATTTGTACTTTTTCATTTTGGTAACAAAAAGCAAATACATACTGTACTTAATGTCCCATATTATATTAAATTAATCAACAACTACGGCAACAACAACAACAGGGTACTGACTACTGGGTACTAGGTTTAATCCTCACCTCTGGTAACTGTTTTAGAGATTTTGGCATATTTTCTTTGGGTTCATGTTAGTTTTCTCTGTATAAAGTGGATTGGCTGCACTAACTTGTTACTTGGTGCTAATGTGAGTGAGGGAGGGGGTAGAACTCCGAAATATTTTTCTGCTCTGCACCCAATGTTATTGGACCCACAATTATGGAAATGAATGAATAAATGAACAAATAAATGAATTTGATGCTGCTGGCCCATGTTTTATTTCAAGGGTATGTGCTATTTAAATAATAATCTGCATAAATAACTGCTCTGTGTTTGTAGGCAATAAGAGTTTTAAAAGAGCAATGTAGTGTTTTGCTTTTTGCTGCCCTTCAGTTTATGATTAAACATAATAACATAAATGTCAGGTTAGGTCTACTGATGTTGAAAAAAATAGCAGAACTATTTGACATTACTATTTTTATTGAAGTATATTTGCCTGATGCTGTTCAATTTACCTCCGTAGGAATAGTTTTGAGGTTTGGAGTCAATACACTGAGTGCTTTAAAAGTGCTGCATTGAATATACAATACAGTGGACAAAGACAACACAGTATTAACACAAAATACAGTCTCAATAAAATAGTATCAATGATCAGAACACTATGCTACAATTAAAAATCATCTTGGAACAATAAGGTCTGAAAAGGGACTCATGTGAACCACAGTGAAAGATAGTAATTTTAACTACAGAAAATGAGAAACACTGAAGTGTCCACTAACTAGTTTTGTATCGAGTGCTTAATGAAGACCACTCATTAAATCACAAAAGAACCAAGACAAACTGCTTAATTTTGGGTCAGAATTTACATTTAACTATTATGAAGAAAGATTGATTTGTCTTACATTTCTAAAGAAAAAAAAAGACTGTGATTGCCCCCCTTACCCAAGATATAATGTAAAGTAGTCTGATGTGGCAGTTGTGAAATTTTGAAAGAACATATTACATCCGACATAAAGTTCGTCAAAAAAAAAAAAACAAAGTACACAAGCTTCTCCAACTCCAAATGGCATTTTAAGAGAAAAAATAAGGTTCTGGAGTCCTTGAACCAATTAAAACGCCAGGAAGAGTAGACCAAAATTCCTCCACAAAGATTTGAATTTAAAAGATCTACAGTTATCATAAGTGTTTTTTTGTTGTTGTTGTTGCTGCCAAGGGGGCACCACCAACTGTTACCATTATTTAGACAACTGCTTTGTCACATGGGTGCTATGGGTGATTTTTTGTCAATCCATGAGGTGGTTTGTTTTTTGGGTAAAGCTTATGCCCCATCTATCCTGATTCGTCAATGAAGCTAATGATCGACGGGAAGCATGAGCAGACTAACAAGGGCATGAACTAGACAAGGGCATGAACTAGACAAGAGAATTCCAAACCAAACCAACATGCGCAAAATAGTCTCTGCTGAAGGATCCACAGCTGCTCCCTTAAATGCTTTGAGCGTTACCTCTGAAACAAGGAGCAGCTGTGGATCCTTCAGCGGAGACTATTTTGCCCTTGCCCTTGTCTAGTTCATGCCCTTGTTAGTCCGCTCATGCTCTTGTTAGTTTGCTCATGCTTCTTCTTTGAGTCTTGCTTAGTTCATGTTTTGTGTAAGTCAGTTCATGTTCATGCTTAGCATTAGCTTAGTGGTTAGCATAGCATTTAGTTTAGATTTAACTTTGTTCATGTGTTTAGGATTAACATTTAGCTTAGTTCATGTGTGTTTAGTTTAGCGGTTAGCATAGTTTGTGTAGTAGTGTGTCATCTTGAATTTTGTCTTGTCTTTTGTTATTATTAAACACTTTGTTGAACAGCATCTCTGCATGTGTCCACCCCTCTTGTCATGTCTAGCCCAATCTGTTACATCTTTTAATACAAAATAATTTAAAAACTGCTTTTTATGATCCTCCTTTTTAGATTTTTAAATTAGGATCTGAGTTGTTACTGCTGATAAAATAACACAGTAAAGTTACTGCCTGGTGATGGGCTGGCAACCTGTCTTGTGTTTTCTGCCTTTCGCCCAGTGAATCACTATAAGGGACCATACTGGGGTTTGTTGTATTATGCTACTGGGACTTTAATTTCCTTCGGGATCAATAAAGTATCCATCCATCCATCCATCCATCCATCCATCTATCTATGACCAGGATAAAGCACTATTAAAACAGACAATTATTGAATGAATAAAGTTATTTCCACAGATGAGTCTATATTGTTTCTATATTGATCTCCGTAGCACATCCACCTCCAAATAAGAGAAGATTTGGGTAAGATTATCCTTTCTGCTTTCTGGCTGTATGGAGGTTATTGCAACAGTTTGAATAGCTTCAACAGCTTTCCATTTTTGATTAAGCCTTTTTTAATTAAATGACTTTACATGTTTACATGGCAGCTATTAGAATAGTATTGTTTAAATGTGGATTTAATACCTATTCTATGCATTACATATCAGTTATTTAAAAGAAATGTTGTAAAAAAATGTGAACAGTCTCAAACGTTATTTTGCTGAGCAACTTCCATACAAACTGCATTGCTAACCTTTTTTTTTTAGCCATAAGCTAAGCACATCATGTACTCTAATAATCAACACATAAGGACAACATCCTGTACATTTCTTTGCTGAAGATTGATAATTTTGTTTATTTCTCTCTCTCTCTCTCTCTTTCTCTCTCTCTCTCTCTCTCTCTCGTCATATTAGTCAGTGCACTTACAGAAGCAGGTGATTGGGGTTAGCTTAGAAAGCTTTTATTCTAAAGACTTTAAACCCGCTTATTGATCTTTCCATAGAAGGCCAAATGGCAGCAGCATGCAGCAATTAAATGTTTTGCCAATATTAAGATGCGAATATATGGTGATGGTGGATATATGATTGAACATTGTAACAGGTGGGGTGTGGTTTTATCATGAGCTGTAGTGGGGAATGAAGTTTGAGCAAATAAGTAAGAAGGTTAATTAGTGAGTACTACTGTAGTGCAAGTCAAATCAAATTTATTTGTATAGTGCTTTTTACAAAATACATTGTCTCAAAGCAACTATACAGCATCCAGGACCAACAGACCGAAAACCCCTGTTGAGCAAGCCAAGGGTGACAGCGGCAAGCAAAAACTCACTTAAAATTACAGGAAAAAACCTTGAAAGGAACCAGACTCAGCAGGGACCCCCATCCACCTTGGGTGGCCTAAAGAATAGTTTGAATGAATAGGATTTACACAAATTTACATACACACAATTAATTGAAACTAAAAGTTCTTCATGCAAATTCCCCCATATACAGTGTATCACAAAAGTAAGTACACCCCTCACATTTCTGCAAATATTTTATTATATCTTTTCATGGGACAACACTATAGAAATAAAACTTGGATATAACTTAGAGTAGTCAGTGTACAGCTTGTATAGCAGTGTAGATTTACTGTCTTCTGAAAATAACTCAACACACAGCCATTAATGTCTAAATGGCTGGCAACATAAGTGAGTACACCCCACAGTGAACATGTCCAAATTGTGCCCAAAGTGTCAATATTTTGTGTGACCACCATTATTATCCAGCACTGCCTTAACCCTCCTGGGCATGGAATTCACCAGAGCTGCACAGGTTGCTACTGGAATCCTCTTCCACTCCTCCATGATGACATCACGGAGCTGGTGGATGTTAGACACCTTGAACTCCTCCACCTTCCACTTGAGGATGCGCCACAGGTGCTCAATTGGGTTTAGTCCATCACCTTTACCTTCAGCTTCCTCAACAAGGCAGTTGTCATCTTGGAGGTTGTGTTTGGGGTCGTTATCCTGTTGGAAAACTGCCATGAGGCCCAGTTTTCGAAGGGAGGGGATCATGCTCTGTTTCAGAATGTCACAGTCCATGTTGGAATTCATGTTTCCCTCAGTGAACTGCAGCTCCCCAGTGCCAGCAACACTCATGCAGCCCAAGACCATGATGCTACCACCACCATGCTTGACTGTAGGCAAGATACAGTCGTCTTGGTACTTCTCACCAGGGCGCCGCCAAACATGCTGGACACCATCTGAGCCAAACAAGTTTATCTTGGTCTCGTCAGACCACAGGGCATTCCAGTAATCCATGTTCTTGGACTGCTTGTCTTCAGCAAACTGTTTGTGGGCTTTCTTGTACGTCAGCTTCCTTCTGGGATGACGACCATGTTGACCGAGTTGATGCAGTGTGCGGCGTATGGTCTGAGCACTGACAGGCTGACCTCCCACGTCTTCAACCTCTGCAGCAATGCTGGCAGCACTCATGTGTCTATTTTTTAAAGCCAACCTCTGGATATGACGCCGAACACGTGGACTCGACTTCTTTGGTCGACCCTGGCGAAGCCTGTTCCGAGTGGAACCTGTCCTGGAAAACCACTGTATGACCTTGGCCACCATGCTGTAGCTCAGTTTCAGGGTGTTAGCAATCTTCTAATAGCCCAGGCCATCTTTGTGGAGAGCAACAATTCTATTTCTCACATCCTCAGAGAGTTCTTTGCCATGAGGTGCCATGTTGAATATCCAGTGGCCAGTATGAGAGAATTGTACCCAAAACACCAAATTTAACAGCCCTGCTCCCCATTTACACCTGGGACCTTGACACATGACACCAGGGAGGGACAACGACACATTTGGGCACAATTTGGACATGTTCACTGTGGGGTGTACTCACTTATGTTGCCAGCCATTTAGACATTAATGGCTGTGTGTTGAGTTATTTTCAGAAGACAGTAAATCTACACTGCTATACAAGCTGTACACTGACTACTCTAAGTTATATCCAAGTTTCATGTCTATAGTGTTGTCCCATGAAAAGATATAATGAAATATTTGCAGAAATGTGAGGGGTGTACTCACTTTTGTGATACACTGTAGCTATTGCATTTTCCCTTTGTTTCTCTTTATCTTGGTGGAAGAACATATGAGAGTGAAAAGCAGAGTGAAAGCACACATTTTTGTCTGTAGATTTAAGATTGATTAATCTTAGGTTAATTGGTTTTTGTGAAAATGAGCAGCCACATGGAAGACCAAATGACATGAGTTTACTGAGTTCTCCTCTCTGCCCAAAGAACATGTTATACTGGTGCTAAAACCAGGGAGCAAGAGGAACATAACACAGCCATGGGGCCTCACCAACTCATCCAAGCCATCCAGAGGCTAGCTGGCATACAGCAAAGCAAGCAACAAGCTTATTCCAGCAGATCAAGCCATAGTAATTATGGACATTTTTCACAGAGCTGTCCAGCTAGCTGAGTACTATTTGACAGCGTTTGCCATCGCTGGAGGCAATCAGGTGAATCCAATCTCCCCAGCCATGGAGGAGGGACCAGGGACACTGCCCGTACCAGCACCCTGCTGGAAGTTAGTACTGCCTGCACCACTTGTGAAGGTTCCCAGCCTGAAACTGCGGCATGGCCTGAGACCACTGTGCTAAGAAAGATGGCAGTGACAAAGGCGACTAAAAGGAGAGGTACACCCCGAAGGTGAGAAGCAAAATCCTAAAGTGGATGGGAAGACTGGCAACTTTAATAACCCAACATTGGTTTTGTGTTATATCACCCCATCCAACCCTTTTCTTTTAATCTTCCTTCTGTTTCACAGGATGCCCTCATTGATCATACAGATGAGGAGTGCCCTCAAATGGAAGAAGATCAGATGCATCATGTCTCAGCTGCCTCAGAGCAGTCCCCTGATTTAGAGTCATCAGACATTGGTTGAATCTGTTTGCACTCAAATCATAGTGCCCTATTACACATTTCTTGTAATGCCAGAACACTGCCATCTTCAGGTCTCTCCGTAGTTGTTTTAAGGGGTTTGGGGCTTTATCTAGCCACTCAAGGACATTTGGAGACTTGCCCCAAATACACTCGAGTGTTGTTTTGGCTGTTGAAAGGGGAACTATTTACTCAGTCAGGATTTGGTGTGCAGGGAGTACATGTTCCTTGAGGATGTTCCTGTATTTAACTATATCATGTTTAACTCCAAGTGGGCCGTCATCTGCCTTTTACTTAATAGTGTATAAAGGCCTGATTTATGGAGTGCTGCAGTGATGGTTGTCCGTCTGACTAGGTCTCCAGTATGACTATTGGGTTCTTTCTTATCTCCAAGGCCAAGGCTACTTTTGCTCAAGCCCAATTTAGTCAGACGGCCTACTTTAGGAAGGTTAAAAGTTGTGCCAATGGTATTCCATTCAAATACTTTAAGAGCAGTGTGGTCCTGGGAACACTCAAAGCCTTGGATGTGTACTTGCCACAATTTGATTTTAGAGATTCAAGGGCAGTTCCTTGGACTTCATGGTTTGGTATTTGTCCTGACAAAGCAGCGTAAATTGTGAGCCTGTATATGAGTTCTAGATACATTTCAAGGATAATTAAAGCATATAGTATGCACTTGAGCATAGTTTGTAGTATCACACATTTTTCTTTACAACATATCATCATTATGGGATTATTATGTGTGGTCTGATAGTAAAAAAAGGAATTTTCTATCCATTCAAAATCAAATCCACAGTAGTCACAGAAGTCAAGGGGTCTAAATACATTGTGGATCTACTGTTGGTGCACTCTGTGTATACAATTACAGACGGAAGCCTATTTGTTGCTATACACAATTTCAAGTCGATTTCGTCAATCAGTGGACAGAGACCACCACAGAACCACCAATAAGGATGTTATTTGGGTGGTGTAACACTTTCACACTGGCATGATGGCATAGCTGGTAGAGTGGGTGCATTACAGCAACATTAGTCCAGGGTTGGTTTCCAAGCCTTGTTTTTGGTCATTGTCTGTGAGAAGATTGGAATTGTTTTCCTTGGCATAGTTTTATGCTGGATGCCTTTAATGTCTGAGTTTAAGGCTGGCACTGAGAGCTGATCTAGCCATCCCTCCTCTCAGACAAATATAAATCACTAACATTATTATCTGACTATTCATTATTATTAAAAGAATATTTATATCCTGATGGGATTAGGATAGTGCTCCCATCCACAGGGTCTGGGAGGTAACTAAATTGTTTGATGGGTAAGTTTCATTATTCTGGTACAGTTCCAAAGATTATTATACAACATTATACAACACCTCATGAAATTTGTCCTGGCTGCTTGTAATGAACCAACAAGTATTTTAGTTTTTATTTCTGTTTTTAAATCTACTAACAACAGTGGTGTAAAAAACCCACTGTTCCCTTTTTCCATTGCCTTTGTTACTGCATATCACTCATACTAAACAATTTCAGATCGTTTAGTAAAATATTTAAATATCTAAATTAAGTTATTAAACACCTATGTAATCTATAACTGCCCAGTTGGGTAACTCAGTTCATTATTCTGTTCCAGCATGACTGTGTCCCTGTGCAAGGTCCATTAGGAACACCACTGGGATAAATTGAAACATCAATTTTACACTAATCCTTTTTCACTGAATGGGATCAAAGATTTTCACAGCTGCCAGTTTAACAGACCGTAAGGGAAAATAGTACGGTTCAGATTCTGTTCCATGCTGGAAGAGCTCATATGTGTGCAATCAATGCAGTGTGGCGTCGACGAGATGTAAGGAAACTTTACACTTGTTTACTGTAGGTGAAAGCTCTTTTATTTAGGAAATGCTCTTACTTTAATCACAAGGGCATGGAAAGAGGTCAGATCTGACTTATAGCAGATCCCTTCCACTTAACTGAACAAGTAAAACTGAACACACAGGTAGTAAAACACGATACAGTAGCAAAACAAAAACGGTAACTTTGCAAACCTGCTACAAAATGAACACAAAATGTGCTATGTCATTTGGAATACAACTACTTTAATCAAGTGCTACTGAACCAGTTTAACCATTAACCGGTTTTACATAGTGGGATACCGTGCTCCCACGGCCGATGACGTAAGCAGGCAGGGCGTCGTGGGGGAACCCAAAATGGCTGCCCACTTACCTCTCTAAGACATCAAGCTGACCGCTCGCCACAGTAGTATACAACCCTCACTGGCACTGTTACTTCCACAGATTAAAAAAAAATCCCAAATGTTTAATTTAGAGGTCTGTAGGGGACTGATTTTTCAAAGTTATGTGCATTTCAGCTTATGCAAGACCTTACACCACATACTACAGTAACACTTCCACCCACATAACCAAGCAAATGCATTCCATACATTAACACGTGTCTGATCTACCTTTGAACTACTGTTAATGTTCTGTAACTATTTTCTGTATTTATTTTATAACACAATTTTATAGTGCTGAAATCTATAGAGTCTGAAACACGAAGCCACAATAGATAGGATTAACAGATATTAATTAAAGTGGATTTTATAAAGCTTTGCCCCCAGTTGTCTTTCCAATCTAGTCATATCCAATTACCTCTACTGCTGCTGACCTCCACTCCTGACCCAGGAGGGTCCTCTCCGACATGTCCTGCAGTTGGCCGTTTTTTTTACCACCTGCACAAGCCGTGCTCATATGGGGATCCTTATTGCATATAGAGAGTTACACACTGATCTCCATTATCCGTCGTCCCTGTGCAGGCACTATCAACCAGCCAGCAGTGGTCGTAAGAGCAGAACTTATGAATAATCCTCTTCAGCATTCCTACCCGATAAACAAGTCAATCATTGTCTGCGTAGGTGCCCAGTTTGCCGGTAGCAAAGCTGAGATTCAAACTTGCAAATTCATTCAACGTTACCATGCTTTACCGCTGTGCCACCCAAGTGCCTGGAACTTATTCTACACCTCATCTTTTTTCTTCTCTATTATGGCAAGTAGACTGACCAAGTATAACAACCTAAACCTTCATTTGATGCAGCTGTCTGCTTTAAAGCCTAATTAAACAGCATGCCCGTGTTTGCACACTGTATGGCTGCTAGCTTAAGGAGGTTTGCAGGAAGCCAACTACTATTTAAAATAATGAGTACAGGAGGTCCTCCACTTACGTCGGAGATCCGTTCCTACGGACATGACGTAATGCGATTTTCGCCGTAAGTCGGAACCCACCTACATAAGCATCTATGTCACTCACATGGAGCACATACACAGTACAGTAATGAAGTGAAACAGTAAAAATATTCGTATTCGTCCACTCCGCTCGCCAACTAGTTCCCGTGCGAACTTTGTTTTTACGTCTCAAACGGCGTACATCAGAATGACGGAACAAGACTTTCTTAATAATTTTATAGGAGATGGCGACGTAACCACGAAACGCCGTATGTCGAGTCCGCCGTAACCCGGGGACTTACTGTAATGAGTTTAAGCAGAAACTGAGTTTTTAACAATGACTTTTATTGTAAGACTGTTTCAGGAGACTTAAAACCTGCTTGATACTGCCTATAATACTCCGAATCGTTTGTGCCGCAAACAATGAACAAAGCAATTGCTGTTCTTTAGCTAGATTACTACCTTCTAGATGAAATTCTTGTGAGCTGCTTTTTGAATCAGAAAATAAACTGCACATTTGTGTTTGCTGCCAAGAAAGGGCAGAATGAGATAAAATGCTCAGTCAGTCTGTTTCCACTATCATGATTATTTGTACATCTCAATTGTTAATCCTTCATTCATTCATTGTCTGTTTTCCCACTGCTTTATACAGTTTAGAATTGTGGTGGGTGCAATTCCAGGAAACACCCTGGACAGGTCGCCAGTCCATCACAGGACAAACACACTTACACACACTCATACCTAGGGCAATTTTTGTGTCTCCAATTAACCTGACTGCATGTCTTTGGACTGTGGCAGGAAACAGACACAGGGAGAACATGCAAACTCCACACAGAAAGGACCACCTGGGAATCGAACCCATTACCTTCTTGCTGTGAAGCGACAGTGCTACCCACCAAGCCACCGTGCCATCCTACAGCTCGGTCAGACTGAATAAACTCTTAAAAGCTAAAGTTTCCATTGAAGCCTGGTTTCATGTTCCTACCACCCATTAGCCAAGGGCAACATAAAAATAGATTGTGATGTTTATGCTGGGGAGAGAAATTATGATCTCTGAGCAAACTGTTTTAATCGCCCTGACTCACTAGTACCCACTTTTCCACAGTATTTCTTTGGAAAACAGTGCCTGCCAATATATCTTGGCTCTCTGAGGATGTGTGTTTCACTTTTAGGTGGCTTAGAAGCCATTGGGAACGTCACTGATGTGAATCCAGCCAAACAAATAAATAGAACTAGGTGGATACCCAAGGGCCATGGAGGGATACAGAGGAGCACAATCATTATCACTCTGCACTTTGATCTGCTCAATAATAAAGGCATATTTTTGATAGTCATCCAATTCTCCACAAACCTCATAATGGAGTTGCATTTTACTGTTTCAGCTTAACCCTGTCATTTTGCAGAGCAGAAAGTGAATTAGAAAGCTTAAAGCACTCAGCTAGCTCTTTTTCTCCTGCTTGATGAGTATCCCTATAACAAAGGAATGAACTGAACAAGTTCATTTCATTCAGTGATTTCTTTTTCTGGCAAATATTTGCAGCAATAGCTGAGACTAAAGGGTTTTAGGACAGAAAAGAATGACCCCTGTCATTAATGTAAATTTTCAGTAGTAACTTTAGCAACATTCTGTTACATTCTCAGTTGGGAAAAGCTTTCTTCCAAGTAGAATACAGGAGCATAAAGAACAAAACCTTTATTGCCACTTTTACAAATATACTGTAGTGTTGTAAAAATTATTTGCTCCTTCCCAGTTTTATAGATTTTTGCATATTTGTTACACTTATAAGTTTCAGCTCATCAAACTACTTTTTATAGTAGATAACAGTAAACACAAGTAAACACAAAATGCTAATTCGCATTTTTAGGAAAATGCTGCCACTGTTTACCAGCCATACTCTGAAACCAGGACAACAAACTGCTAGCAAGAGAACTGGCAGAAAAAGACAGGCAGGTGTTCAGCCTGCCAAAGTGGCAGAAAAGCATACCAACAAACAAAAGACTCAGCCCAGAGCTTGGTCCCAAATGTGCTTATCTAGTATATATATAGTATATCACAAAAGTGAGTACACCCCTCACATTTCTGCAAATATTTTATTATATCTTTTCATGGGACAACACTATAGAAATAAAACTTGGATATAACTTAGAGTAGTCAGTGTACAACTTGTATAGCAGTGTAGATTTACTGTCTTCTGAAAATAACTCAACACACAGCCATTAATGTCTAAATGGCTGGCAACATAAGTGAGTACACCCCACAGTGAACATGTCCAAATTGTGCCCAAAGTGTCAATATTTTGTGTGACCACCATTATTATCCAGCACTGCCTTAACCCTCCTGGGCATGGAATTCACCAGAGCTGCACAGGTTGCTACTGGAATCCTCTTCCACTCCTCCATGATGACATCACGGAGCTGGTGGATGTTAGACACCTTGAACTCCTCCACCTTCCACTTGAGGATGCGCCACAAGTTGGTCCACCTTGTAGACGTAATGTCAGAGACGATCATTCATCTATTGCTGCTGTTTGAGTTGGTCATCTTCTAGACCTTCATCAGTGGTCACAGAACGCTGCCCATGGGGTACTGTTGGCTGGATTTTTTGGGTTGGTGGACTATTCTCAGTCCAGCAAAGACAGTGAGGTGTTTAAAAACTCCATCAGCACTGCTGTGTCTAATCCACTCATACCAGCACAACACACACTAACACACCACCACCATGTCAGTGCCACTGCAGTGCTGAGAATGACCCAACACCCAAATAATACCTGCTCTGTAGTGGTCCTGTGGGGGTCCTGACCATTGAAGAACAGCATGAAAGGGGGCTAACAAAGTATGTAGAGAAACAGATGGACTACAGTCAGTAATTGTAGAACTACAAAGTGCTTCTATATGGTAAGTGAAGCTGATAAAATGAACAGTGAGTGTGGAAACAAGGAGGTGGTTTTAATGTTATGGCTGATCAGTGTATATATACTGTATATACAGGTATATAGATTTTCACTCATGTGGATGTAGCGTGCAAGTAATTTTCTGTCTCTGTCCCAAACTGCTTGACTTACTTACTACGAGGGTTTTGCAGAAAGTTTTTTCCATTTTTTAACTCTATTTGTGAATAATTTCAAAAACAAATCACTTTTTTACATAGTCACCTGCAATGTCATGGTCCAATGCATCCGATGCATCTTTTTCCCCTTAAAGCTTCTTTGAGCATCCAAAAAGGTGGAAATCAGATGGTGCTAAATTCAGAATATAAGCGCTCTCTCAGTTCCTCAGACACGACCAAGTACTCCTCCTCCCACCCTCACCGTTTCCTACCAAAATATAAAAGTGAGGAAACTTTTTGAAGATCCCTCGTATTTAGTACAGTAGTGTGCCATTTGGAACACAACTGCTTGTGAATACAAAGTACACAAAGTCGTGGTCTCTTTGCCAAGGTCGAAAAAGAAACCCAGACAGCACTGGCTGCAAACCTGAGCTGGTTTTCTTACTAATATAAAGTTCCAGTCCATGGTGGTTCATCAACCCTTAATGATGATATGTATAATGGATATAACTAAATTAAAACTGTGTTAATTATTTATTTTTGCCATACTTAATATGAGGATTCTATTTAATGCATTTATGTTTTAAATAGTTTTAAATAGTGATAGTTAATTTAAACTTATTAATTTCAACATTAATTAAATTATTTTTCAGTATAAAGAATCAATTAGCAAAAACATATTTTAAGTTTAATTACTTCTTCAAGTTTAATGGCAATATTTTGTAAATACAGCAAACGTCAATGCTTACTGTACAAACCTCATTTTTAAAAAAAAGTCCATTTGTGTTGGAGGGGGCAAGTGCTAGTCAATGGCCTTCCTCAGCCAGAGGCTATTTAAAAAGGTATTGGAAATGACTAAGTTGGGGGAAAATGCTAAAAAAAGCGAAAACAAATAATAATAATAATAATAAATTTAAAATACAGTAAGTAAACAAAAGACGTTTTGTTTGCTAGACTGCTCAATATACTGTGCATGTCACTTAAAAGTGAATGAAAAGTTTATATAATTAGAAAAATACATATTGGATCAATGTGATTTTAAAGTTATTAAAGTAGTAAAATGTATTAGTATTTGGTCCCATATGCCTCACGTTTAATAGCTACTCATTTCCTTGAAGCAATACAGTATAAGAGCAGAGCACTAACCCACACACTGTAACAAACACTTCATAAAGTTTAAGATGTAGTCATTAATGTCAATATGTAAATAGCTAAAAATATGTAAATACACATTGTCATGGGTCACATTGATTGTTCTACTGGAGAAGTTCAAAGACTGGTTTGTTTTTTAAGTATGGTAATATAAGGTTTGGGTTACTGCTTATCTATTCAGCTTATTTTAACAACTGTATTTTCTGATGAGAAGTGTTTGAAACCAGTTCTATCTTGGGTAAAAAGAGCTTGTGGCTATTTTGTAGTCGTTTCTTTTTTCTCGGTTCCTACAGATTTTCAGACATCTGAAGGCGGCAGTCAGTGACTTTGACAATGCGATGTTGCTTGAGCTTGGAGTGGGTGGCTGCAGAGTTAAACTGGACAGATGGAGGATGTGATGACGCTTTCAGTGTTGACGCACTAGGATCTCTGTGGAAAACATTTTGCTGCATTTGGCAGAGAAAGTTTCCTTCTGTCCTTTTGTGAGTAAGGCATGCCCTAAGCTGTCATAAACGCTGACTTATCTTACATGGTTTTATAGGTGTTACTGTTTCTTAATTTTTATTTTACTGAACTTTTGTGGAAGGCTGGTTCTAAAAATTAAAAGTTGAAGAGAGGCTTTATTGTAATTTCAGCTATATACAAGTACATATTGTAACGAAACAACATTCCTCCAGGACCAGGGTGCAACATAGAACAGAAAGTGCAAGACAATACAATATACACAGTGCAGATAAAAGACAGTACAATAAATACAAAAACATTTCTAATCTAAAAAGTTATTAAAAGAGACAAGACTAGAGACAAGTGTAGTGATGGCCAGTACATGGTCAGTACTTATATACATTTTGCTTGCTTTGTTTTAGTGAAATATATCTTCATTATATTTTGTATTTGAACTTGCTTAGAATCCAAAATTACCACAACTACTGTATGTAACTACAAAGTCCTCATTACCCTGATCATTATTTAAGTCAATTAGTGAGGAACAAAAGCTTTTAGGAAGTGAAAAATGAAATGTTAAGTGTTAAGTGATAAAACCTGGCTGACAGTCAATGTTTCCATTCATCCTAAAAGTCTTGATTGGAGTCAAGGTCAGGAGTCTGTGCAGGTTAGTACAACTATTCCACACCAGTGTGTCAAATTATTTTTATGGTTCTCTGTACACAGAGGCATTGTTGTGCCTGAATCAGGATCATTTCCAAATTGTTGTCACAATCAGTAGTATATCGTTTGCTAGAATATCAATGTACAGTTACATTTATATAAGGGCAGCAAGGTGGCTCAGTGGGTAGCACTGTCGCCTCACAGCAAGAAGGTCTTGGGTTTGATCCCCAGGTGGGGTGGTCCGGGTCCTTTCTGTGTGGAGTTTGCATGTTTTCCGCGTGTCTACGTGGGTTTCCTCCCACTGTCCAAAAACATGCAGGTGAGGTTAATTGAAGATACAAAATTGGCATGACTGTGTTTGACTTTAAACTTGTAAACTGATGAATCTTGTGTACTGAGAGACTATTGTTTCTGTCATGAATGTAACCAAAGTGTAAAACATGACGTTAAAATCCTAATAAATAAATAAATAAAATACATTTATATAAATGTAAGTGACATGAGAGACTCGAATTCTTGTGTTCCTCTCTTTTTGCACATGTGGACTGTTATGTTAAATCAAGAAAGTTGTGTTGTCACAACTCTCATAGTACATTAAAATGTGTTGGTGCCATGTATGTTAGGGCAGGCTTTCAATTTCCTTCTTTTTACTTTTGTTAAATAATTAAAACAACTGCAAATTTCTTCTTAGTGCAAACAATGAAAAACAATGGTGTCCACATACTTTTGGCTGTGTTGTATAATTTTACAATTGGAGTGGCATTTGTGTCCTCTAAATATCTGATATCTGACATTTTACAGGAACACATTAAATCTACGCTGGCTTTAATTTAGCTTGCTAGAAGTAAAAAGAACATGCTGAAATGCAGATTTTATTGTAGGAGCAATTTACTAATATGGGTTTGTTTACTTTCTAACATTTGCTCTTCACATTGGCAGTGCAGCATGGATAAATCCTCATAGTCATAAAAGTCAAAAAGGCTCTTGGTGCATTAAATATTATATATTAAATGCCGGTCCATAGCCATTACTTTAATATCTGTAATAGTATTTCTAGTGGGATTCAGATAATGACGCTGCTATTCTGTAAAGCTTTAGATGCTTGGATAATACAGTAATGTCTAGTGTACGAGTGTGCACATTCTCACCCTGTCCATGTGGATTTCCTTTTAATGCACTGGTTTCATTACACCATCTAAAAACATACAAATGGCAGACTGGCTGCTCTAAATTGCCCTAAGAGGGATGGAATGCGTGAAGCAGGAATCCCCTGCAATGGATTCAAGGTGTATACAGTGTTTTCAGGTTGCCAGAGATGCCCCACTACAACCTTGATAGATATACACAAAGTACAATATTACTGGCCTTAATATTTGGTAAATCTACCATACACAAACTTAAAAACACGCTAGCACACCAGAGCTGACATTTCGAACTTCCCATCTGGCAGGCTGGGCGCCTACATGAACAACGATTGGCTGTTGTTCAAGGGGGGTATGGAAAGGGACCTCATAACTGATGCAATTAAGACCTTGGCTGGCTGATTGATGGCGCCTGCACAGAGACGAGGGATAATGTGTGATCAGGGTGTGTCTCTCCGTACACAAAGCTGATCCACATATGAACTTGCCTTGTGCAGGTGAAAAAATTTAGACAACCACTGCAAGTGTTTCGGAGATACAGATCAGATAATTGGATATGACTAGATTGGGAGGAAATTTGGTGTTTTGGGGCCACTACAAGCAACCAAAACTGCTTTGTACTTGTCATAGATTCTAGAAATATTTAGAATTGAATTGAGAGGAAGATGAGCATTGTTCAAAAGATATGCTGTCATGATGATGGTATAGAGAAAGAACTGTCTTAACATGCCATGCAGGTATTGTCATCTTCCATCCTGATGTATCATATTTCCATACTAATGTAATATCTTTTATTTGGATGTACAGTGACTCCTTCCTCTAAGGGCGCATTTACATAAGAAGCGGCAAAACCTTTTTTGCGCCGGCTGTGTCATTGTTTCCTATGGAGTGTGGCGTGGCTGCTTAGCTTGTCGCTGCGCTTCCCTGAGCGGCATGCACAGCGCACTTTGGCCGCGTTACACTCGCGATTTTTGCACTTGCTGCGCTGCTTAAAGTTCATCTGATTGGACTTTGACCAAGTTTTCCAATGACCTTTTCAAAGTGCCTCCAATGAGACGAACTGTTTGATATGAGGTGGTAAAAGCAACTGAGGCAGTATGAACAATGCCTAATGTGAACAAAGCTTAATGTGACTAAAACACAGAGGAAGGAATTTCATTAGTGGAGAGAACTTAAGACCAGTAATAATTAAGTTAGTGTTTCTATGTCTTTCTTTTAGTACCTTAACCCACATTAAGCTTTTTCACGATGTGTTTCAGACTCTCTTGAAAAAGCTCATTCTTAGCGATTCTCAGCACCCCAAGCTTCTAACACAAGTTTAAAAGGAAAACAGTGAGGAAAATACAGCGAAATAAACAAATACATGTGGATGCTTTTAAAGTGGATGTGACGGTCATTTCACACAAATTCATATTTATGTCGTGGAACACTCTGAAAACGGCTATTCGCGCCGAGACTCATTGTGAGTGAAGTCTCTTGCCCTAAGGGGACTTGTGGAAGCAACCATAGATTAAGCATTCAGGTCTGTACTGTTCTTTTGGTATAAAACACATGCCATGGCATAAATAAACATCCTGACATCAAACTAGCATCTACACTATCCTCCTTTTAAAATGACTTGATGCTGAAATGTATGTGCTGATAAATCAAATCTATAAAATGTTTTATAGATGTTTGACAGGCAAATTCACACCACAAAATAAAAAGTTATTACTGTTAATTATAACAGAATGCAGCATAAATGACATACATGTTTCATTAGTGGGCAGTGACCACTAAAAACCAGTTCAAATCCCTGTACTGCTAAGATTGGATTAAAGTCCTGATATTTAAATCACTTCAGATAAAACATCTGCTACCTAAATATAGAGTATGATGATCATTTTTCTATTACTTTACTATGTGTGTAATGTGTGTAGCATGGCAGCTGCTAAATGAGTTTAGCAGTGAGTCATGGTAATGTTGCTTCCTTCTGCGTTTTTGTCCAGCAGCTCTTGATTAAAATTCATTAATGCCTTGCCAGTGTTAATTTGTTACAGGTGAAAGTTTTCCTACATATCATGGCTTCTCCCTCTCACACTTGCCAGCTCCTCTGTTGGCAAACCTGTTATTTTTTTGAAACCGTAATACCAGGCTGCTTGGCTCGATCCAGTTTTCTGATGGGGTGCGGTGCTACAGCATTTTGGGCCTCACAGTGGAACCTTCTTAGGAAGTGGATTGAGTAATTGTGGCGTCCCTTACATGGTCCCGGTTCCCTATCTTTTATTTTTTCCAGAGTACTGAATTGTCAGATTTTGACCACTAGTTTTCTCTTCTGCACTATTGTAATCCACTTTCTCCACTGTGGGCTGTGGATGTTTTTGTGTTTTTAATGTACTATTTTGTTTCCATTATTTCGACCACCTTTTTTATTTACAATTGTCCTTATTTTTGTCCCAGCTTTTAAGCTGCAGCATTGTTCTACCTTGGTTTAAACATCTTGCACCTAGGTTCTTTGCATTCTTGCAGGGGCGATACCAGAGTTTGCTTTAGGATTCAATAGCAAGGCATAACCCACCCCTTTACAATGTGTTAGCATTTCTAATAGCGAGACACCATAGTAAATGTTGCCTGCAACATTGGTGGTTTGGCGGTCAGTTAGTGATCTGGGGAGGCATATCCTTGGAAGCTTGCACAAACATTCACATAATGGCCAGCGGTACCCTGATTGCTGTTATGTACTGGGATAAATCCTTAGAGCCAGTGTCAGTCCTTACACTGGTGCAGTGGGACCTGGGTTCCTCCTGGTACAGAACAATGCCTGGCCTCATGTGGCCAAAGGCAGTTCTTGGATGATGAAGGCGTTGATGCTATTGACTGACCCTCATGTTCCCCGGACCTGAATCCAAGTGTGAATCCAAGTGAAAGCATGTGGGGGAAACACACACTTCAGAGTCACATTATAAGCTGCTGTTTACTCCTTCAGTATTGTCGTCAGCTGGTGTGCATTCTTCCTTGCTTAGTAAACTTGAGAGATCTTTTTATACTTGCCATTCTGTGCAATATAAATGTAGTTAACCGCTTCCCCCTTCCTGGAAGGAAAGCGGCACACACTTGAGGTTTGACAAACTACACACACAGCACACATACACATAGCACAACATACAGCGTGCACAGCCCCGTCGTTTTGTTAAATAAATACATACGAATCTGTCCACTCTTGTTGAAATGAATAAATGTCTATGTTGCCATTTAGCTGCTTAATTACACTAAGTTTGAAGTTGAAACTCACTCCTTACACCTTGATTAGCCTACTTACTATTTACTGGCATAAATTATTCCACTCTAACTTAATTGCTCACTGTAAGGTAGAATCCAACCAGTAAGGCACAGCCATGGGTTTAAAATACCTGTATTTTTTAGTCTCACTAATCAGCCTGCCAGGCAAATATGCCTCATGTGCCAGCTATAGGACGAGTTCCATAGGTTGCTGACCCTTGCTCTATGGTGTTTAAATAATAATAACTAAATTATGTTTTGACAAGGTGTAATTGGCCTTTTTGATGTGGCCAGGTCAAAAAAAATTGGCACCTCTGAAATATAGACAATTTCAGGTTTACTGGGTAAAGGTCTGTGGTTACTGAGGCTAACAGAGCAGCATGCAGGAGACCATTAAAGAAATATTATATACAACAGAATTTGACACATTAAACATATTTTTATTACAAAGTGTGAGGTCTGTGATGCTGTAATAAGGTGGTTTGCTGAGCGACAGAGGTGAGTCACGCTGGTTCGGGTGCTGTCAGTTCAGCGCTGTACCTATTTCTGGTCTCTGCAATACTGTAAATCGGTTGTGCTGTTTTAATGGTTCGGCTGTTTGATGCTTCATCCAAGATATAAAGCTAACTTCTGGCAGAGCAGATTCACAGTTTTACAGACTTTTTTGCAGATAAAATGCAGCTCTAAAATACCCCATCATTCATGTATTTACTGTCTGTTTAACCACTGCTTTATTCTATTCAGGGTTGTGGTGGGTTCAATTCACTTGGCGAAAGGCAAGAACCACCCCAGACAGGTCGGCAGTCTATCACAGCACAAACAAACAAACAAATGCACTCAGGGCATTTTTTGTATCCCCAATTAACTTGATATTATTATTTATTAGGATTTTAATGTCATGTTTTACACACTTTGGTTACATTCATGACAGAACAGGTAGTTAGTCGTTTCACAAGATTCATCAGTTCACAAGTCTAACACAGTCATGGACAATTTTGTATCTCCAATTCACCCCACTTGCATCCTTGGACTGTTGAAGGAAACCCACACAGACACGGGGAGAACATGCAAACTCTACACACCACCTGGGGATCGAACCCTGGACCTTCTTGCTGTGAGGCGACAGTGCTACCCACTGAGCCACCGTACCGCCCCCAATTAACCTGGCTGCATGCCCTTATGCTGTGGCAGGTAACTGGAGCACCCGGAGCACCACGGAGAAATGATTTCCAGGACCTTGCTGAGCCACCGTGCCACCCAAATTCCTTATCATCCATCCATAAATCTAATTAATGAAAGCCTCCATTTTTCATGTTAAGACGCCATTTCTACTTAGTGGTTTTGCGTATATCAGCCATGCTTATTGGTTACAAGACCATGCAACAGTGAAACCTTTATGTCTTCCATGTAGGAACTGTCATAATGCCACCTTTATAGCAACCCAAATCTTTGTTAGAACGATGCTAGTCATTGTAAGCACAATTACGGTAACCTGGAAACATCTAAGAAAATCAATAGCTCATCATCAATGCAAACAACGTCAATACGAGAACTTTGTCAGATGCTTTATGATTTCTTTTGGATGACAGTGCCAGTGACATTCTAAAAAGGTTTGTGCTTCGAACCCTGTAGTAACATTTTAAAAAATTCTGAAATGAGCATGACAATGTACCCATGCATAAGTAAATAAATGGTTTTCTGAGTCTGATAAAGAAGACCTTCATTGGCCTCCATTGAACCCTAATATTAACTTGTAGTTTGACTTGGAGTACAGAATGCAACATGCCAGCCTGACCATACTATTACTCTTGTAAACGTTTGTGCAGTAAGGTTAAAAATCTACAGAAATATAGCAGTTGTTGTTTTTAATTTATATTGTCTTCATGCATTTTCTTCCCTTTTTCTCCCGTTTAGCGCGTCCAATTGCCCAATTGCGTCATGCTTCCTCTCCACCAATGCTGATCCCTGCTCTGACTGAGGAGAACGAAGCTAACCCATGCCCCCTCCGACACGTGGGCAGCATGCCATATGCATTTTATCACCTGCACTTTGACGAGTGCAGTGCAGCTCAGCGTTGTGTACGGAGAGGACACACTCTGAGAGCACTCTTTTCTCATCTCTGTGCAGGCTTTGTGTTTCTTTACTAAACAAATGCAAACAAAGTGGAAAGATCTACAATGGCTAGACTGATATAGAGTGCTCAAAATGCCACAATTTTTCAAAGGTTGAGGGGCCAGTGGCTCAGTGGGTAGCACTGTTGCCTCACAGCATGAAGGTTCTGGGTTCAGTTTCCAGGTGGAGCGGTCTGGGTCTTTTCTGTGTGGAGTTTGCATGTTCTCCCTGTGTCTGTGTGGGTTTCCTCTAGTTTCCTTCCACAGTCCAAAGACATTTAGTTAGGATAATTGAAGATACTAAAGTATCTAGGTATCCCCCTATGTATAAGTATGTGTGTGTGTACGCATGTGTGTGTGTGTGTGTGTGTGTGTACTGTAATGGACTGTTGAGCTGTTTGGGGTGTTTCCTGCCTTTTGCCCAGTGAATTGGAACCAGGGCAGACCTGAATGGAATGAAGTGATAAACAGACAATAAATGAATGAATTAATTTTTTAAAGGTTGCGCACGGCATCCTGGAGGCGTCAGGATAGCCCCACCCACTCAATAAAGAGCACCAAAGGAACATTTGTGCTGTGGAATCCTCTTGGATCTGCCTAATATGAACTCAGAAGATTTCTCCTCAGTGGTAGTGCTGTGCCAAGGACAAATATGTTAATAAATAAACCATGAGCTTGAGCATAATAAGAGGGACTTGCTGCCAATAGCTTGCACATGCAATAAACAAGGGTCATAGAACATGCGTGAAGTCCAAACAAAACTGGTTTGCAAACGTATCCTACTAAAAGTGAAACAAAAACCCCACAAGGTGCCATGTTAGATTTATACACATGGTTACATGTGAAAACTGTGTGTTGTCACCAGGTTAAAATTCTAAATGGCCAGTGCAGCTACGAAAAAACTGTGAAAGCAATGCTGCTCCTTTGCTAGCTTCACTCCAGATGGCAGGGCTTGCTCATCTGACTGTTATGAGCTCATAAAAACACATTCAGGTGTGACTGCACGGGCTACCTGAGAGGCTTCATGATGGCATGTCTTTGTTTATTACAGCTCACTGGAGTCTAGTGGAGCTCAGCCATTGCCATGTAAAACAGAAATAAAAGAAGAAGCCTCCCACAACTGCCCTGGAACTGGAGAAAACCTGTCAGCACACATTGAGGAGATGACCGCCCATGGCCAGGAGCTGTGAGGGGGTGGCACTGCAGGATATACGGGGAATTACATTCAGCTACAACCCACAAAGAGAACCCTGGGCTGAAGACAAAAGAGCAAACAAACATTAGGATGAAAGAATGAGTTAAACACTAGAAGTATCTCAACATCTTCGAAAAAACATTGACACACATACTGTTCAACAGGACATTCATGGATTGGCTTTTCAGACTCAACCCAAAGAATAGTGTGTGCAATTTCAAGCACGAATTGGAGTAGCTGTTATTTCCTTCAGTTTCACCAGAGACTTGAACTGGATAAAATGGTACCAATACGAATCTACTACAGACATTCTATGATGCAACCCTCTACCCTGCAACCCTTAAACTGTGATAAAATTGTTTAAATAACAAAGAACAATAATGGACCATATTTAATAAATAATATAAAATAAATTATTATTCTGGTTTCTCTGGAATCACTGGGCGCAATGCATGACTGGACCGGATGCCAATCCATCACAGGGCTTTGGCGATACAGCCAATAATGTATGTGTTAATGGCCGACCAGCCGGTAACACCACTGGGGATTCAGACACTGGATTCCAGCTGTGGTGGGCTAGCGTAATTTACTGCTGTGCCACCCAAGGGCTCAAATAAATTAATAATAATAATAATGGTGCAAACAAATGTTGGGTATTCTACTCCACACCCACTGCAACCCTTATCATGGTTAATTAGGTAAATAGACAAATAAACAAACAACTCCAGACACACTGCAATCATAGGTTAAAGAGGTTTCTTCAACAAAAATAATGAATGAATGAATGAATGAGTCTTCAAACAAATACTCCACTCCCTCAGTAACCAAGAAAAACTTTTTTTTTTTTTAATAAAAACAAAATTACTGAAACAAACACTAAACACTCTGGTTTAAATCCACCCTTTAAAAACATACTGATAGGTGGGGTGGGTAGTAAATCATTTAGTGTTACTGGTTGTAAATAAGTAAGTGTAATGCTCTGTAATGGACTGGCACCCAGGCTTAGGGTCTTTTTGTGTCCAGTGTCTCTGGGACTCTGGGAGAGGATCCAGGCTCATCGCTACCCTAAAAAGGATTTAGTGGTGAATAAGCAAATAAATAAATGAATAAATGAATGAATGAAAGAATGAATGAATGAATAAGTCTACAAACAAATACTCCACTCCCTCAGTAACCAAGAATATGAGGTTTTTTAAAGATAAAAACAACAACCAGATTACTGAAACAAATTAAATTAAAGCCTATTCTATCTTTGTAAAAAAATATACACTTGGTTTCCTTTGAACACTCTGGTTTAGTTCCACCTTTCAAAACATACTGTTCGGTGGACTGGAAAGTAAATCATTTAGTAATAGAGAGGGCAGCAGTAGCCTAGGGGTTAAGGTACTGGACCATTAATCAGAGGGTTGCCGGTTCAAGCCCCATTACTGCCAGGTTGCCACTGTTGGGCCCTTGAACAAGGCCCTTAACCCTCAATTGCTTAGATTGTATATTGTAAGTCACTTTGGATAAAAGCATCTGCTAAATGCCGAAAATGTAAATGTAGACTGGCATCCAAGTTTACGGTCTTTTGTGTCCAGTGTCTCTGGGACTCATTGCTACTCTAAAAAAGATTTAGTAGTGAATAAGCAAATGAATTAATGAATGAAAGAATGAGTCTACAAACAAATACTCCAACCACTACCTCAGTAATCAAGAATATAAGGTTTTTAAAGATAAATAACAACAACTAAATTACTGAAACAAATGAGATTAAAGCCTGTTCTAACAATCTTTGTAAAAAATCCACTTAGTTTCCTCTGAACACTCTGGTTCCACGTTTCAAAAACATACTGATAGGTGAATTGGGTAGTAAATCCTGTGGTGTAATTGATTGTAAATAAATGAGTGTGTAATGAATCATTGCTACCCTAAAAAGGATTTAGTAGTGAATAAGTGAATGAATGAATGAATGAATGAGTATACAAACAAATACTCCACTCCACTCCTTCAGTAACCAAGAATAAGAGGTTTTTAAAGAAAAAACAACAACAATCAAATTACTGAAACAAGAAAGATTAAAGTCTATTTTTGCTATCTTTAAAAAAAATCCACTTGGTTTCATCTGAACACTCCGGTTCCATGTGTCAAAAACATACTAATAGGTGGATTGGATAGTAAATCCTTTAGTGTATTTGATTGTAAATAAGTGAATGTGTAATGCTCTGTAATGGGCTGGCACCCGGGTTTAGGGTTTTTTTGTGTCTCTGGGGCTCTGGGATCCACACTCATTGCTACCCTAAAAAGGATTTAGTGGTGAATAAGTGAATGAATGAATGAATGAATGAATGAATACCAGTATTGGTAAAACGTCAAACATGTAGTATTTCATTGGTAATTGGTAAAACAATCTCTTGTAATCCCCCCCACACATCTCTCTCTCTCTCTCTCTCTCTCTCTCTCTCTCTCTCTCTCTCTCTCTCTCTCTCTCTCTCTCCGCTAGGAGGCGCTGGTGCTGAATAAACATTTTGGAGAGGAACCCTGAGGTTTCAGAGCTGAATCAGTGTAGTGCGGACAGACGGACTGGCAGAGGGACATCGGGACACAGCCGCGAGCAGGAATCCCTCAGTCCCCCAGCACAGAGGACCTGAGAGCGATCCGAACACAGTTCCACACACAGCCTGTCCGCACCCTGCCTAACCTCTGTCTGTTCAAACAGCTAAACAACTACACTAACAACACTTCGGATTTACTACTGACACGTTGTTCGGCGTCCTTTCATAAGGACACGTTATCAGGTGTAGCGCACGGTCGGAGTTGGATGCTTTGTCTCAAGATCCGCGGTGAGACCCGGGGTACCTCCAGCCTGTTGAAAGAATGAAGACGGGACTTATTTTGGACTAGTCTGAGGAATAGAAAGAGTTTGGAGGACTTTTTTGGAAAAGGACTTTTGGTGTTTGAGTGGACGCGCGTGGAAAGTGGACATGCCAACAACTTTAAGGAGGTAAATCCAGCTTTTATGTTGACATTCCCAGAAGCAGGATTCTGTGTGCTGGTTAACAGTCTGTGGTCTGTTGTTTGTTCCAGTTTAAAAGTATTTTGTGGGGAAATAAGAAGAATATGTACACACATTTAATCTGTATTATGGGCATCAGTGACGCAAGGTCACTGAACAGCGTTCCGAGCAACCAAACGCGTCACACGTTTAACCTGTATTACATTTTATATTACATAGAGGTGAAAAGTAAGTACATCTGAATAAATAATGGTTAAACAGCAGCAGGGTTGAATATTTACATAGAAGTACGATTATTCCTCCTGTACACATTCACATTAACGCCACCAGTGTTCCATCCAGCGCGTCAGACGGGGAATCTTTTATATGTTACTTTATTAAAGTTTTACTGACTAAACCTTGCAAATCAGGATTTGAATAAAGATAAGACTTGCTCTGATCTATATTGAGACGATTAGTCTATCGATAGCTGCTGCGTGTAGCTGCAAATCAGTAAAAACAAAATTTACAGAATACGCAGACCTTATCCTTTTACGCATTAGTTGTCCATCCTCTTTCATTTGGATCTAAATGTATGTATGATGTATACGAATGTGTTAGTTTTCTTCATCTATTCTTTTGTGTATATGTCTGTAACTAATTTAATAACATATACAGGGAAATCCTTACATGTACATGGGAAATCCATCCGTTACAATTATTGTTATTTTTATCAATAATAATAATGTATAGAAATTGAACAGTACGGCGCGCCACTGTTCGGATGCGATTTGCCTCTCCTGATCTGTGCCACTCCATTAAACATTACAAACTCTTTTATATTGTTTCATTTCTCTATTACACAGAGATCTTACAGATACAGAAATATAAGCACCACTGGGCGGATTTATCTACTATTTTTAGTCCTTGAACGGTTGCCCATAAGCGCGCACTTTGCCATGGCGCATGCTATTATTGTGCATGTTGATTGTTGCGCGCACTGCTGACTGCTGCTGTATATGCCGTGTTTCCCTTCTATACTTAATAAAGTACATTTACTGGGTATGTATATTAATGCTCAGTGTGTTTTTATGTGCATAATGGTCGGTTAGCTGTTGTTTTCCAAGCTGTTTACAATCTATTTCATCTTCTTATCCTTTATACCAGTTCTGCATTGTAAACACACACACACACACACACCTAAATAAAAGATAAATCGTGTTTGGATTCCTGATTGGCTTGTGTAAATGCGCTCTGCTCTGCAAGGATTAAATGAAGCATTCAGTGAACATCGGAGTCAGTCTCTGTGGACTGCATGGACTTATCCAAGTCACCTCCTGTTCACATTAACCTCTTTTTAGCTTAATTTAAATATCACTGGTTCTGGGTGACATACATACAGGAGATGGATCTTTTTTTTTCCAGCACGGAGCACACGCGTAAATGTGTGGCACAGAGAAGTAAGAGTGCGCGCTGGCACGGTTAGTGCGCGTCGTTGAGCCGGTTGTAATGACAGGTATGATCGATAGGGGACGACTCTTAAAGCGCACTTTACCATAATAACCTAAGCTAGATACTGTGCACTAAGAGCGTGGTGCGTCTTTATTACTCAGAGCGTGATGCCTGTCAGGAAGCCTGCTGTTAAAACACAAATAAAAAGGGGAGGAAAGACATGCAGTGCAGGTGTGTGCTCATGATTCTGGTATAAATGTGTTTATATGCACATTTTGTTTTTAATATGTGCGTAATATATCAGTGCACATAACCGTTTTTACTCGGGATGCCCGTCCGTCTTTATTTTTATCCAGGCTTGGAAGCAGCACTGAGAGCACACTGACAAGTGTCAAGTCAACTTTATTTATATAGCGCTTTTTACAATAGACATTGTCTCAAAGCAACTTTACAAAATCCAGGACCAACAGATACAAAAACCCCTGTTGAGCAAGCCGAGGGCGACTGTGGCAAGGAAAAACTCCCTGAAAATTACAGGAAGAAACCTTGAGAGGAACCAGACTCAGCAGGGCCCATCCTTCTTGGGTGGCCTGGAGGATACTTTAAATAAATACACGATTTACACAAAGCATACAAACACAGAATTAAATGATCTAAAAGTTATAACTGGTAATAAATAGATAAATAAATAAATAATAATAGAGTTGTTATTTGATCTAGTCTTCAATAAAGTCTGTAGTGATTTCTTGTCATTCTTGGTGCAATTACTCCAGACCCGTCACATCCGGCAGGAGCAGCATCGTTGTCTCGACTTTTAATCCTTAACCTCGGCGGGTAAACAGGTTTCCATCAGAATGCCTTTGGAGTAAAACAACAAAGAATGTAGTTAATAATGTACAATGCTAGTTGAGTAAAACAGTTTTACAGAGAGTTTTAGACTCCGGTAGCCCTAAATATTACAGCATAACTAAAAGGGAGAGCGAGCAGGTAACAAGGTCATGAAGGCTTTCACAGGACATCAGCGCCCACCTCTCCTACCCAAACTGGAGTGATCGGACAAGAGAGACAGAACGACAGCAACCCAACATCCCTGATCACCACAAGTTTCTATGACCAAGAACCCCCAAGCTCTGCGCCTTTGTCTATACTAATCAAAAGCCTGAGAAAATAAATATGTTTTCAGTCTAGACTTAAACATTGAGACTGTGTCCGAATCCCGAACAGAGGCAGGAAGATTATTCCAAAGTTGTGGAGCTTTGTAAGAAAATGCTCTTCCACCAGCTGTGTGCACCACTCAATGGCTAGCCTGTTCGGCCACCCCCTCTCCTTAGACATGGCCAATCATGGCTGTTTAGAGGACCAACCAGCCCATAGCACTGTTGAGCTTTGAACCCTAGATCTAAGTGGTAGTGGGCTAGAGCATTTTAACCCCCCCTCCCAAACTCACCACTTCATCTTGGTTAGGGTCATTGTGGCACAAGGCAGGAACATACCCTGGACAGGGCATTAGTCACATATTTTCTTTGACCTGAGGACAAGTTGGAATATCCATTCCAAATTCTGTATGTTTTTGTAAGGTCAGAGGAACCCAACATGCCTGAAGGAAACCCACATAAACATGCCAAACCTTACAAATGTAAGTAATGGACCAAGAACCCTATGGTTCAAGACCATTATTGTTGTGCAGCATGTACTTCACAAGCTGCTTCATCACGCACTTATGATAACAATATCAATAATACTTCTTTCCATGGGGGAGAACTCTGGGCACTACTGTGGACCGGCTTTTGGTAATCGACCTATGGCATTCAAGAGTAAATAGACCTGTATAGACTTTGTGCTCAGTGTTTCTGAAGTAGGCTTTCAGATCAACTGTGACCCAAGCAGGAATAAAGCTGACAAACAAAAACAAATGGATTATATGAATGGTTTGGCACAGATGGTATCACACAGCTTCAGGGTCCTGGGTTTTATTATTGCCTTTGGTTGTGGTATCATATGTGTGACGTTAGGTGTGGTCTTTCCAGGTGTTTGTGAGTTTTCTTCAATTACTCTGGTTTTGTTCCACTTCTTAAAACATGCAGTTAGGAGAGTGACTGAGTGGGTAAGTGAGTGAATAAGTGATGCCCTGTGTTGTACCGGTATTCTGCCCACTGTGTGTTTGTGCCCTGTGCAAAATGTTTCTGGCATAGGGTGATAATAGCAAAACAGGTATTAATAATAATAATAATAATAATAATAATAATAATAATGATAATTAGGTATTACCTGATCCTCCTTTTATTCTAGATGCATTATGCTTTCAGATTTGAGCATCCACACAAGATAATGTTGTGCTTTCTAATATTAAAGCTTTATGATTAATAAATAATCTTTGTTAAACCAGATGACATTACAGCATAAATGATGTAAAATAAAATGTATCAATAATGTGTCAGATTTGATCTAACACCAACTGTCTCATATGACGTGTAGTATAGCAATTATAGTAATAATAATCATAATTAATTCCACTTTAATAAGCATGTTTTATTTCTTGATTACTGTGTTATTATCTGCTTGATTAATAAACAGAATGAAGCTCTTTGGTGCACTTGACTTTTTTAATCTAAGAATAAGAGGACAGTGGTGAACATTCGGAGTAAAAATAGGCAGTTCAATCGCAGCTTGACAGCATGGTTTTAATCACAGAAAAGGATGAGATGGGCCACACCAGCACACCAGGCTTTTGGAGGGCAGCCATGCGTACCTTTCAGCTAAGATGTCGTGATTTGTTTTTATATGTGCCGCCTCCTCTGTCCCTGTTCCGTATCACTCTCTCTACTTTACTGATCTTCTATTATCTGTTCCACTCTGGTCATGCCTGGTTTCCAGTGCTTATGGGGAATCAGTCTAACATTGTCTCTGTAACAGACCACATATCTGCAGGAAGGACTGGTAAAAGAAAATGTGCAAATGTGCTTATGTATTCCCATAAAACATGCTTCCTGTAGACACACATTCTTTATTCTTCACTTTGTTTATCAGTCATTTCGCTGCAGGCTTTTGACACTAAGCTCCTGACACAAGGATGTTTCAGATGTTTTTTTTTTTTGTTTTTTTTCTTAGATTTTTTTAGCAGTCTCTAAAAATAAGAGCAGTGTTTTTACACCAGTGAGACTGAAAGGAAATACCTCACTACAGAATTATAACTGATTTTACATTTTTAGGTTTTTAAACATTCTGCCTTTTATTATATATATATATATTTTAGGAGAAATCTACTTAAATATTTATTCTGTGGCCAGAGTGCTTGTCAAGTTATTGAACTGATTTCTGCTAATGGTCATTTTAATCCAAAGCAGCTATTAAAGATGAAAGTATTATGTAGTTAATACTACTACTACTAATACTAATAATAATAATGCCACTGATGGTGATTAATAATGACATAAGTACTAATCAAATTCGATCTAAAGTTTAACCTAAAAGCTACTAGACTTGTCAGCTCTGATAATGGATCAGGATGTCCCTTAAATAAACAAATGAATACACAATAATAATAATGGGTAGTGCAATGCTTTGTCCTATTACACTAGTCCACCATTGCTGAAATCCAGGTTTGAATGTCAGTGCTGCTATCGGCTGGCCTGGTGTCTACACAGACATGATTGACAATGTCTCAGGTGGAGTGAAGGGCTGAAGCCATTTAATGGATTGGCACCCTCTCCAGGGTATTCACTGTACCCAGTATTTCCTGGTGAAACCAGACCCGTCGTGACCCTGACCAGGATAAAGCAGTTAATAAAAATGAAAAATAAAATAAAAAAAATAATAAAGGTAAAATATAGATATTTTTCCTGTGCCACCCAAGTGCCAATATATTATTATTATTATTATTATTATTATGTATCCATTCATTTATTTAAGGGGTGTCCTGATCCATCACTGTGTTTTAGTATCAGAGCTGATATAGTCCAGAGGTGAAATTTTAAGATTAAATTTGACATGTAATTAGTTCATTATTTATACCATTATATCATATATCATTATATCATCACCATTGTCATCATCATCAGTATCATTATTATTATTATTTTTAGTCACCAAAAGGCACTGTGTGCAAGATTTTTTTTAATGAAGTTCTGGAAGATTTTGGAAAATGTGAGTAATTTACCTGAATTTATTTAATTTATTTAACACAGTACAGAGATTACTTAAAATAATTACACTTGACTGAATTGAATATGCACTGCCTGTGAGCTTATACATCCACAATTAACTGCATTAAATCTCTTAATTCTAGTGCGGTCAACATTGTCCCTTACAATCAAAAGACACTGAGATTTTTTTTTCGCATTACACTGACCAACCACAGAGTTTTTTATTCTGTTTATTAGTATTCTGGCAGTTTTGTGTAACATTCGAGTTGCATTGTAATGGCAAGAATTTTTCTGATTATTTTGCTTTTATATCAGTATTAACAATTGCAATGCATTTCTTCAGTAAATTATTAGAAATAAATAAAAAGCTGTCTCTTTTTCTTTTGTTTCTTCTATCTTTAAAACACAAAAGCTTTCATTAATTTAAGAAAAGGGACTGAGAAAATAATCTACTGCAATAAAACTCCAAGAGCAAGATTCGATATCAGACTGCAGTACGTTAGAGACTCGCCATTAACTAAAGCGAGGAGAACTGAGTTGAGGAGACTACTCTGCCCATGCAATGACACTCTTGTGATCTTGTGAAACCTCGACCATGGTCAGCAAGCTGGGTACTTAGACCACCAACCGACTGACATGCAGTTGAAGTCCCAATGCTCTCCCAAAGCTAGGTTAAAGAAAAGAACAGAGAGCGAGATGAATGATCAGGAGGAGCCAGTTCCTTCAACCACCTTGCTCTGAGGATATAAAGTGTAAGCAGTGGCTTCCAAAAATGTGGAAGGTGTTTGCATTGTTTACAATAAAATCCCGGAATGGTGAAAATGAACAAATCTATTAAAAAAGCAAGTACGAACGCACACCTGCCTTCTACCTTATTGGCTAAGCTTAGTTAATGACTCAGCTCTGAGGTTTCCTTAAATAACCTGAAATTCCAGTGTGGTGCATTAGCACTAATTAGCGCTGCAGCGCTTGGGATTTTTAGTCTGTTTTGGAGTATAATGGGCTAATCTATGCTTACTGCCGTAAGATGAAGCAGGCGAAGATAGTCGACCCGTTACAGTACTGGAGGCGTTGGTGAGTTAAGGCAGAACAGTAACTACAGCCAGTTCAACCAGCTAAATTTACCAGTATCACAGTTAATGATGTTTAGTAAATTTGATTAAGATCAGTTTAGGATTAAAGGTTCAAACCCAGGTATGTCCCAATTGTACTCAGTGTTTTCTTATCAGAAGTAAGATGTCTGTTAGTAAATATGAGAAAATAAAGGAACAAATGCATGTTAATAGATGAATCCCTAACTAAATGGATGGATAAATGAATATACACTATATTGCCAAAAGTATTCATTCACCCATCGAAATCATTGAATTCAGGTGTTCCAATTACTTCCATGGCCACAAGTGTATAAAACCAAGCACCTAGGCATGCAGACTTCTTCTACAAACATTAGTGAAAGAATGGGTCGCTCTCAGGAGCTCAGTGAATTCCAGCATGGTACCGTGATAGGATGCCACCTGTGCAACAAGTTCAGTCGTGAAATTTCCTCGCTACTAAATATTCCACAGTCAACTGTAAGTGGTATTATAACAAAGTGGAAGCGATTGGGAATGACAGCAACTCAGCCACTAAATGTTAGGCCTCATTAAATGACAGAGCGGGGTCAGCGGATGCTGAGGAGCATAGTGCGCAGAGGTCGCCAACTTTCTGCAGTCAATCGCTACAGACCTTCAAACTTCATGTGGACTTCAGATTAACTCAAGAACAGTGCGTAGAGAGCTTCATGGAGTGGGTTTCCATGGCAGGGCAGCTTCATCCAAGCCTTACATCAAGTCAAGTCAAGTCAAGTCAACTTTATTTATATAGCGCTTTTTACAATATACATTGTCTCAAAGCAACTTTACAAAATCCAGGACCAACAGATACAAAAACATCACCAAGCGCAATGCAAAGCATTGGATGCAGTGGTGTAAAGCATGCTGCCACTGGACTCTAGAGCAGTGGAGACGTGTTCTCTGGAGTGACGAATCACGCTTCTCCATCTGGCAATCCGATGGATGAGTCTGGGTTTGGCGGTACTTGTCTGACTGCATTGTGCCAAGTGTAAAGTTTGGTGAAGGGGGGATTATGGTGTGGGGTTGTTTTTCAGGAGTTGGGCTCGGCCCCTTAGTTCCAGTGAAAGGAACTCTTAATGCTTCAGCATACCAAAAGATTTTGGACAATTTCATGCTCCAAACTTTGTGGGAACAGTTTGGGGATGGCCCCTTCCTGTTCCAACATGACTGCGCACCAGTGCACAAAGCAAGGATGGATGAGCGAGTTTGGTGTGGAAGAATTGACTGGCCTGCACCTCAACCCGATAGAACACCTTTGGGATGAATTGGAGCAGAGCCAGGCCTTCTCGTCCAACTGCAAAAATTCCCATAAACACACTCCTATACCTTGTGGAAAGCCTTCCCAGAAGAGTTGAAGCTGTTATAGCTGCAAAGGGCGGGCCGACATCATATTAAACCCTATGGATTAAGAATGGGACGTCACTCAAGTTCATATGCGTGTGACGGCAGACAAGCGAATACTTTTGGGAATATAGTGTATGTATGCATGGTTAATAGCTTACAGAATGATTAAAATGCATATCTTACCTCTGTTAAGTTTATTTAAGAAAGAGCAGCTTTGTGGAACAGCATGTGGTGTCAGTCCCAGGCCTATTAGCATTCAGTTTTCACAGGATAGGATAGTTCTGGACCCATCACACCCTTTTTTCAAGAAAAGCTGTTAAATAACAATAAATAAACACTTAAATAGATTAAAAAATGAATTAATGGATTGATGCAATGGAATGACTGGATTAGTGGATGAATGTGCCACCATATGTGCAACAACAAAATCAGGGAGTCCATATTTTAATGCTCAAGAGTGATTAAATTCCACATGTAACTTTAGTTAAGCTTTCAATATCACAATCAATCGTGTTTAATTATTTAAAAAGGAGCAGCTTGGTGGAGGAACCTGTAATGTTAGTGCTTCACAGCTTGAGTGACACAGGTTCAACCCCGGGCATTTTGCAAGTACACACTAAGATCAAGCTAAAATAAATAAACCCAACAAGTGCTTCAACCTAGTTAGTGTCATCCTTATGTTCTAGAAAGGAAATATCACACTTTTGAAAAGAAACACCCAGTCTACCAGCCGATTACCAACACCGTACCACACAAGCCAAACATTGTAATCCCATTAATAACACCTCTTTAATTTTAGTGTTCAGAACACAAAGCAAGGGTTTAAAAATAAGCAACAGGATTGGATTTTTCTGGCTTAACAGCCAGAGAGAGAGAGAACTTCACCACCTCTGGCCATCAGATTTAAGCCCAGCAATCAGGTTGACCACATTACATTTGGCAGCTCTCTCCTAAAATTGGGATCCTAATAAGGGTCTGTGCTTCTGTCTAATGAGGCTTAGCCAAATGTGCTGAGGGATACAGAAGAGCCCTTGGGCTTCAAATAAAGAAGGGGGAAAAGATAGAAATCATTAGCTGGCTCATATCCCCGTCTGTGTCCTACGCCTTGTCAGAAATGTTGATGACTTTTTTTACTGTCATATAGAGATTCTGGGGTGGATTTTAGAGACCTTTATCCATTATGTGTGTCAGCATGGATATGTGTGTGTGTCGTTTTTGTTGTCAGTAGGGAGCTTTCCTCATGAAACATTTACCTGCAATAGTCCTTAAAATCTATTTAAGCTGCTACTTAGCCAGAACTGGAGTGAGGTAAACAACTCCGACTTGCATGCGATTCTTAATTTACATGGTTGTTTACTTATACGGCTGCTTCAAACCACGATGCAGAGCATGGAAAATTGATAAAGCTTTTTGTGTTGATTTGAGCAAAAAGCACTTTCAGGCATCATTTAGACTTCTAGAGCAGAAAATCCTCTGACTCGTGTGAGGGTGAAAAATATATATGTTACCTTCCGAAGTACAAAAATGTTAAGTTATGTGACTGGCTGACTATACACTGATCAGCCATAGCATTAAAACCACCTCCTTGTTTCTACACTCACTGTCAATTTTATCAGCTCCACTTATCATATAGAAGCACTTTGTAGTTCTACAATTACTGACTGTAGTCCATCTGTTTTTCTGCGTGCTTTGTTAGCCCCCTTTCATGCTGTTCTTCAATGGTCAGGACTCTCCCAGGACCACCACAGAGCAGGTGTTATTTGGGTGTTGGATCATTCTCAGCACTGCAGTGACAATGACATGGTAATGGTGTGTTAGTGTGTGTTGTGCTAGTATGAGTGGATAAGACACAGCAGTGCTGATGGAGTTTTTAAACACCTCACTGTCACTGCTGGACTAAGAACAGTCCACCAACCAAAAGCAACAGTGCCTTGTGGGCAGTGTCCTGTGACCACTGATGACAGTCTAGAAGATGACCAACTCAAACAGCAGCAATAGATGAGCGATCGTCTCTGACTTTACATCTACAAGGTGGACCAACTAGGTAGGAGTGTCTAATAGAGTGGACAGTGAGTGGACATGGTATTTTAAAATTCCAGCAGCGCTGCTGTGTCTGATCCACTCATACCAGCACAACACACACTAACACACCACCACCATGTCAGTGTCACTACAGTGCTGAGAATGATCCACCACCTAAATAATACCTGCTCTGTGGTGGTCCTGTGGGGGTCCTGACCATTGAAGAACAGGGTGAAAGCAGGCTAAAAAGGTATGTAGAGAAATAGATGGACTACAGTCAGTAATTGTAGAACTTCAAAGTGCTTCTATATGGTAAGTGGAGCTGATTGATAAAATGGACAGTGTGTGTAGAAACAAGGAGGTGGTTTTAATGTTATGGCTGATTGGTGTATATACAGTTGTGTCTCAAATCGCAATATATGCACTATGTAGTGACTATGACCACAAGCTTTCTAGAACTCACTCTGTCCATAACACAAGCAAAACTGTGCACTCAAGTAGTATCCTAACTGTTTAAAATAAATGTTTTATAAATAGGCTTACCATTTGATTTAATTCTCTTAGAGGTGTTATAAAGCACAGGTGTACTTTTTGCATTTCTTATGGTACATCATTGGTGCATCACAGCTGCCAATTCATTTGACATACATACATTTACTTTGACCAAATGGTCTCAATAATGACCACACAACACCATTATTTATTTTCACCTATATAAAGAACATCAGCTTCTGAACAAAGAGATTTTTTTTTTAAATAATGCATTTAATGTGTTCTTAACACTTACAAGAGAAGACTTCACACATAGCTGACTTGTTATCTGGGGATTTATATTCATAGGAGATTAGCTGGCTCGTTATCTTGTAATTTTTGTCCATTGGAGCTAACATCCATGGCTTGACTGGTGGGCATTGTTTACACAGCACAGATGAATGATTGAATGAATGGCTGTGTCTCAAATAGTATTGTATGAGCTACATTGTATGTAGCTAGGCCTTTGGTGGTACACTAATAAGACATACTATGCAGCCTATTTCAATTGTTGATGTTTTTTTGAGTTTTGCCTTCAAGCAGAAACTGGCTCAGGTGCAAGATCAGTACAATATTATGTCTAGTCCCTTAAGACTAAGTGGGTTATGGTGACCCAGCACCTAATTAAGTTCAAAGTTTTCGAAGTTTAAAGTTTTATTTGTCACATATAGGTCATACATGGCATAACTAGCTGTGATACCATGTATAATGTACCGCAATGTGCAAAATAGAAATAACTTTACAAAAAAATATAGAATATAGAAAATAGAAAAATTAAGTTGAGATAAAAACTTTAAGTAGAGATTTATTAGTAATTACATTTACATTTTCAGCATTTAGCTGATGCTTTTATTGTTTGTTTGTTTGTTTATTAGGATTTTAACGTCATGTTTTACACTTTGGTTACTTTCATGACAGGAAACGGTAGTTACTCATTACACAAGTTCATCAGTTCACAAGGTTATATCGAACACAGTCATGGACAATTTAGTATCTCCAATTCATCTCACTTGCATGTCTTTGTACTGTGGGAAGAAACCGGAGCACCCGGAGGAAACCTACGCAGACATGGGGAGAACATGCAAACTCCACACAGAAAGGACCAGGACCGCCCCACCTGAGAATCGAACCCAGGACCTTCTTGCTTTGAGGTGACAGCAAAGACAGCTTTGAGTTATCCAAAGCGACTTACAGTACTGTGACAGTATACAGTCTAAGCAGTTGAGGGTCAAGGGCCTTGCTCAAGGGCCCAACAGTGAGAGCCTGGCAATGTTAGGGCTTGAACCAGTGATTTTTGGATTACTAGTCTAGTACCTTAACCGCTAAGCTACAACTGCCCTACTGCCCTAATTAGGAAATGTACACGTTTTTTGTCACCCATAATTGCAGCAATAAACTATGCAGTTCCAATCTATGATTCAAAGAATATAACAATAATGTGGTAAGACCAAAGCCTTGGTTTGAACATGACTAGGATTTATTTAGCTTGAAGAACAGTGAATGATGGAATTAACAGTTTGAGGATTTCACGGAAGAGAACACACCTCCAACACTTCTAATTAAAGGAGTGTGACCCCATGAGTGGTAATGAAATGGATTTCACATGCACAGGCAGAGATTTTCCCAGAGATGTTCGACACCTATCTAAGCTAATTTCAGATGCTAGAGTCAAAGTGATGAATGTCACTGGGGATGCCGCGTACATTCCTGTTTGCATGAGTGTATTGTATGGCCGCTCACTTCCTCGGGTGCTGGGCTCTGTTAGGCTTTTGTAGGCCGGAGAATGAGAAAACTGCTGATGGTAGAGATAGCACAGCGAGGCACTGAATGCGGCTTGTCTGGACTGTTTGTTCCTCTGCGAGGCTGCCTGTTCAGCACATGCAGTCGATAAGCGCTGATAACTCACTGCTAATAATGAGATGAAAATGAGCTCGGAAGGCATTTGTTCAAATCAGCTCATGGCCATTACTGGTGAAGCCAATACATAAGGAGTCAAATGGGTAATAATTTCTCAAGGCTGTAAAATGTAGCAATTACGTTCACAGTATTAGATAAAGTAATAGATGGAGCCTCTCTGAATCCTATATCTCCCCAGCTTTATCTATTCTGTATTATAGTTTTTTTGTTTGACTTATTGTTTTTGGGCATTTTGGATTGTTATACCTTATCACACAAGGACTTTTAAGGAAGACTATTTTAAAGCAGCTGAAATTTTATTAAGTGGTCTGTAATAAGCCCTTTCTGATATGGAGATCAGTGAGGGGGAATCATGTCCTTTTGTCTTGCCAAATATGGCCAGCAGACGAGGCATAGGGGTGCAGATGATTGATGTGTCAGTTTCTTACAACTTGTTGAGCGTTAATTTGCTCCAGGTGTTTTTTATTTACCGTGGTTTCTTTTTCACAGATTTGCCAGCTAAGCTTCCTTTGCATCGTAATAGCTCAGCACTGGTTAAGCATCCTGCAAACTGGGTTCATTTTCAATTCTTGCATGTGTGGGGCTCAAACATGGTGCCCCAGTGGCAAGACCCCATTACAGTGGTCAGTGCATAACTCTATATGAGTTATTTATTATTTAATTGTTAATACTAGAGATGACATGGTGGTGCAGTAGGTAACGCTGTAACCTCTAGGGCAGCTTGCTCATCTAGAAAAGTTCCCTAGTGATGCCCAAAAAGTGCTGCAATGCCGGGTCAGTTCCCAGAAAGAAATGTGTGCTGGCCCCATACGCCAACAGTAAACTGGACCAGGGCGAGTCTGTTGCCAGTTAAGGAGTTGGCAAATCTGTAAGGGAGAAACCATGGTAAATAGAAACACTTCCAATTGGAGCAAATTGACACTCAATGAGGTGCTGGTGATTTTCAGGAGAATCTGACACGTCAGTCATCTGCACCTTCATGCTTTATCTGTTGGCTAAATTTGGAAAGGCAGAATGGATGGGCTTGTCACACTTTTACTACATTTTTTAATGATTTATTTTTGTCATATGACCCAGCAATAAACATAAATAACATAAACACTTACTGTACGCACAAATAATGATGAGTGGATACTGAAAATGTTTTCTTTTCAACTATCTGTGACCCATCAGTTTAACCTTCATTATTATTTAAGTCTGAATAAAAGCAGCGGAAATACTTTTTTTAGTATATAATTCACTACATCCGTGAGTGAAGTGCTTATGCAATTTAACACAATGAATTAAAGCTTTCTAATTATTTCGTTCTTGTTTGCATCTGTAGTCTCAGTGTTTATCTTTACTTTATGTACAGAATTCAATCAAAGCAGCTGTAATAGGATATGAATGATACATAGATGTTCTTTTTACTCTCGCTCTCTGTTCTCTTGCAAGAACAAGGATAGCTTTGATCTGAAGTGTCTGCATAATCCTCGCTATCTGACTTTACCATCTCCGTCTCCTTATAAACCCTCGACAATCTCAGGAGGCCTACACCTTACGAGCTCTATTGTTAACTCCACCATTGTGTGGGCTCCGGCTCGGAGACTTCATCACAACATAATTGGGTTATGTAAAACTGTTCGGAACATTTGGAGTGAACCAACGTTGTCTATTTTGGTCTTACAATGATTGAATTGTTGCTCGGATCTCTGAAACAGTTATCTGGAAATTTCTGAGCTCATGTGGTGTTTTGCCAATCGCCGCACGCTCTCATGCCGTGCATTGTGTCTTGTGGAGAAACAGATGCACCCAAGCTCCAGTTTCTCATGGCAGAGAAGAATCAGCCTTTAAAACACAGTAAATCTGTCAGTAATCAGGCTGAATTAATCTGTGTTTACTATAAATATAACTTTCTTAACAAAGGAAGAAAAAAGAAAGTTAGACAGTAAGAGCAGCTGCTTTGCAGAAATGCAGTCTGTCCAATCTGTTGCTGTCAGCGTTTTGAGACCCGTTTGTCTGAGACAGCACGACCTCTGTCTTTCCATCCCATTAAGTCCTAAATTCTGCACAGATCTTTTTCCTTTAGGCAAATCTGCAGCTGCATGGAACTGTTTATTGTGCACATTTGCATGTGGGTGTTCAGTTTCACAAAAAGTTTTGAAGCCTCTTAAATTACCACAGTTTCTGCATTAGTCGCTTATGAAATGTGATCTAATTTTAATTCAGATCATAATAATAGACAAACACTGGTAAGGCTGAGCTGATACACGTATAATACACAATACAGTATAGTCAGTTATGAAGACATAATTAATTAAGAAGTTCAGGCGTTTCAGCCACACCCGTTACTAACAGGTATATAAAATCAATTATACAATGATTATTGATATGCTTCTAACTTTCTGGCAAAAGTTTAAAAAGCATATTTCTTGTTACAGCATAACTGCTTCTATGCAGCAAGTAAAATCTGTAAAGAAGTGTTTTGACCTAGTTGGTGTGAAGGAACTCCTGTCCTGAAGCCATAACCTCAACCCCAATGAACACGTTTGGGATGGATGTTTAGCCAGGCCCTCTCGGCCACAGTTTTGCAATAGTCGCTTATGAAATGTGAGCTAATTTTAATTTAGATCATAATAATAGACAAACACTGGTAAGGCTGAGCTGATACACATATGATATATAATACAGTCAGTTATGAAGACAAAATTAATTACGAAGTTCGGGCGTTTCAGCCACACCCATTACTAACAGGTATATAAAATCAATTATACAAAATTAATGATATGCTTCTAACTTTGGCAAAAGTTTGAAAAAACTCTTTTTTTTACAGCATGACTTCTCCTGTAAATCATTAAAATCAGTAAAAAAAAAGTGTTTTGATAAATTTGGTATGAAAGAGCTCCTGTTCCCCCTTTGGGGGTTTAAACACCTTTGGGAAGAATGTTGAGCCAGGCCCTCTCGGCCAACATCAGCGATTGACCTCACGAATGCTCTTTTACCTGAATAGACACAAATTTCCACAGACACTCATAATTATGTAAAAAGATATGGGTGTAAAAAAGTGTAAAAAGAGTTGGGTGAAATACCATTTCCCATGGTTTTGGATTAAGATGTCCTCATACTTTTGACCATGTAGTATAGTATTAATATTAAACATATTTAATAACAGCCAGAGCTTTCTTTAAGTTACATGTACAGTGTATCACATAAGTGAGTACACCCCTCACATTTCTGCAGATATTTAAGTATATCTTTTCATGGGACAACACTGACAAAATGACACTTTGACACAATGAAAAGTAGTCTGTGTGCAGCTTATATAACAGTGTAAATTTATTCTTTCCTCAAAATAACTCAATATACAGCCATTAATGTCTAAACCACCGGCAACAAAAGTGAGTACACCCCTTAGTAAAAAGTCCTGAAGTGTCAATATTTTGTGTGGCCACCATTATTTCCCAGAACTGCCTTAACTCTCCTGGGCATGGAGTTTACCAGAGCTTCACAGGTTGCCACTGGAATGCTTTTCCACTCCTCCATGACGACATCACGGAGCTGGCGGATATTCGAGACTTTGCGCTCCTCCACCTTCCGCTTGAGGATGCCCCAAAGATGTTCTATTGGGTTTAGGTCTGGAAACATGCTTGGCCAGTCCATCACCTTTACCCTCAGCCTCTTCAATAAAGCAGTGGTCGTCTTAGAGGTGTGTTTGGGGTCATTATCATGCTGGAACACTGCCCTGCGACCCAGTTTCCGGAGGGAGGGGATCATGCTCTGCTTCAGTATTTCACAGTACATATTGGAGTTCATGTGTCCCTCAATGAAATGTAACTCCCCAACACCTGCTGCACTCATGCAGCCCCAGACCATGGCATTCCCACCACCATGCTTGACTGTAGGCATGACACACTTATCTTTGTACTCCTCACCTGATTGCCGCCACTCATGCTTGAGACCATCTGAACCAAACAAATTAATCTTGGTCTCATCAGACCATAGGACATGGTTCCAGTAATCCATGTCCTTTGTTGACATGTCTTCAGCAAACTGTTTGCGGGCTTTCTTGTGTAGAGACTTCAGAAAAGGCTTCCTTCTGGGGTGACAGCAATGCAGACCAATTTGATGTAGTGTGCGGCGTATGGTCTGAGCACTGCCAGGCTGACCCCCCACCTTTTCAATCTCTGCAGCAATGCTGACAGCACTCCTGCGCCTATCTTTCAAAGACAGCAGTTGGATGTGACGCTGAGCACGTGCACTCAGCTTCTTTGGACGACCAACGCGAGGTCTGTTCTGAGTGGACCCTGCTCTTTAAAAACGCTGGATGATCTTGGCCACTGTGCTGCAGCTCAGTTTCAGGGTGTTGGCAATCTTCTTGTAGCCTTGGCCATCTTCATGTAGCGCAACAATTCGTCTTTTAAGATCCTCAGAGAGTTCTTTGCCATGAGGTGCCATGTTGGAACTTTCAGTGACCAGTATGAGAGAGTGTGAGAGCTGTACTACTAAATTGAACACACCTGCTCCCTATGCACACCTGAGACCTAGTAACACTAACAAATCACATGACATTTTTGAGGGAAAATGACAAGCAGTGCTCAATTTGGACATTTAGGGGTGTAGTCTCTTAGGGGTGTACTCACTTTTGTTGCCGGTGGTTTAGACATTAATGGCTGTATATTGAGTTATTTTGAGGGAAGAATAAATTTACACTGTTATATAAGCTGCACACAGACTACTTTTCATTGTGTCAAAGTGTCATTTTGTCAGTGTTGTCCCATGAAAAGATATACTTAAATATCTGCAGAAATGTGAGGGGTGTACTCACTTTTGTGATACACTGTATATGTAAAAGATGGTACATGTTCCTGTAAAAATTACTATTACAATGTTAAATGCTTTGTTTTATAAAAACCCCAAACAATAATAACCATTCTTTACAGTTGTGATAAGGTTTTGGTGTTGGTGTGCAGTGCTTTTATTTTAAAATATAGTGTCTGTCTAAAAACCTAGATAGACAGCAAAATAATAACCCTAAATAGACAGCTGTTCATATCATTCTATACACACCTCCGAGAAGACGTCTGTCCTAATTCCTAGATGCCTTGAAATGCTGCCTAATGAGATGCTTATTCTGAGTGATATTTTGACTAAATAACAAGGGAGCATCCAATACTTCCTCAGCGGTTGTGTCACCTCAGCCTTTTGGTTTGAATGGCTTGAGGCTTTCTACATAGGCAGCTGCTTAGGTAGGCAGTAGGCAGCGAGGGAGCTTACTAGGTTTTCAGACAGACCCATAGCATTGTGAATTTCTGCCAAAACATTTATCCTTCTTTCGTCTAATCCATCCCAAAAGTGATGTTGAACATTAAAAATTGGAGCCATACAGTCGCTTGTGGTGTTAATATATATTTTTTTAAATAACCAAGGGTCCAAGGATCTTCTTACAGTGAACACATACACTGATCAGCCATAACATTAAAACCACCTTCTTGTTTCTACACTCACTGTCAATTTTATCAGCTTCACTTACCATATAGAAGCACTTTGTGTTTCTACAATTACTGACTGTAGTTGTACTATTTCTCTACATACCTTTTTAGCTTGCTTTCACCCTGTTCTTCAATGGTCAGGACCCCCACAAGACCACTACAGAGCAGGTATTATTTAGGTGGTGGATCATTCTCAGCACTGCAGTGACAATGACACGGTGGTGGTGTGTTAGTGTGTGTTGTACTGGTGTGAGTGGATCAGACACAGCAGCGCTATTAGACACTCCTACCTAGTTGGTCCACCTTGTAGATATAAAGTCAGAGACGATCGCTCATCTATTGCTGCTGTTTGAGTTGGTCATCTTCTAGACCTCCATCAGTGGTCACAGGACGCTGCCTACTGGGCACTGTTGGCTGGATATTTTTGGTTGGTGGACTATTCTCAGTCCAGCAGTGACAGTGAGGTGTTTAAAAACTCCATCAGCGCTGCTGTGTCTTATGCACTCATACCAGCACAACACAAACTAACACACCACCACCATGTCAGTGTCACTGCAGTGCTGAGAATTACCCACCACCCAAATAATACCTACTCTGTGGTGGTCCTGGGAGAGTCCTGACTATTGAAGAACAGCATGAAAGGGGGCAAACAAAGCATGCAGAGTAACAGATAGACTACAGTCAGTAATTGTAGAACTACAAAGTGCTTCTATATGGTAAGTGGAGCTGATAAAATGGACAGTGAGTGTAGAAACAAGGAGGTGGTTTTAATGTTATGACTGATCGGTGTATTTTTCTGCTACCCTTAGGTTGTTTTACACCTCAAAAAATACATTCCACTATTATGTTTAATGTAATTTGCAGGGCAGCTATTCCATCTAAGAATAGCAATGGTCTATAGATAACTTACCTTACTATGGATTGTACACATTATTATCAAGAACACATGACTAATGCGATTAATACATGTATACATTAATACAAAAATGTATCAATCTGTAAATAATTAATTTAATGTGTGCAGTGTGAACGTAATGAATGTGACTGACATCTAAAGGTCCGTCTTCATACCAGGCTGTTCTGATACCAGTGTCCCCCCAGAGACCAGAAGGAGTCAAAGATACATTGTTACTATCAAGTTAGAATTGTTCCGTCTCTGTCTCTCAGTGGTGGACAGTTTGATGGATAGTTCGGGTCATCTTTCAGCAGCTGACAGTGAAAGTCTGACGGTCAGTCCTCGGATAACACCACTGCTCTTATCCCTTATCAGCCGTATACCAGTGCTGAGGTGATGCCACTGTCAATGGCACTAAAAGTCTGTAGACAGGACAATATAACAACTTCATAAGTGTTTATTTTACTCTTTTTTCCCTCTATGCCATGGTGAGTCGAGGATTAGGAAACTGTCGTATATGGGTAAACAGAGTATGGATAGCATGCTCTGAGCCTGTGGAGACCATGCTGTGAAGTGGATGTGTGAAGAACTAATTGTTGACATTGGGTAATTATGCCCTGAAGGCATGTCGTGTTTGATTCAGCTCAGTGATGAGCAATCGCATCAAAACCCCCTGCCCGAGCCAGAGTGCAGTCAGAATGAATAAAGTAAGAGTAACAGAGGTTTCCTTTTCTCTTGCTATTAAACTGATGGTACACCAAACACTGTTGTCATATTGTGTATTTGTATACAATCAAAAGTCAAAAGTTTACATACACCTACAGGAGTCAGGTGCAATATGACCAAATATATGTAGTGACCTAACCATAAGCTTGGACATTAACATGAAGCTACCTCCCATTTGTAAATACAGTATAACAGCACTTTACTCTTCTGGAAAGCCTTTTCACAATGTTTTGGAACAATTTAGTCAAGACAGCATTTCTAAGGTCAGTACTGTTGTTGGATGAGAAGGCCTTGCTTACAAACAACACTCCAGTTAATCCCAGTAGAATTGGGGTCAGGGCACTGGAGTTTCTCCACACCAAACTAACCATGTTTTAATGGATTTTTGCAGGGCACAGTCATACTGAAACAGGAAAAGGCCTTTTCTCACTCTCTCACTGTCTTAACCACTTTTGCAATTAGTGTTGCCTGGGGGGGGGGGGGGGGGGGGGGTACTGAAGCTTATCCAAGCTTTTCAATGGGCGCAAGGTACACAGTAACACACTGGACGAGGCGCCAGTCCATCACAGGGCAGACACACATACACACACACACACACACACACACACTCATATACACACACCTATTCACCTATAGGCTATTCAGTGTCTCCAATTAACCTGACTGCATGCTTTTGGACTGTGGGAAGAAACCGGAGCTTCCGGAAGGAAACCCACACAGAAACTCTGCACAGAAAGGACCTAGACCTGGCTGTATAGTGTATGTTATGGTAGTCTTAGGACTTTTTGGAAATTAAATGAGAATGTATTTTTTAAACAATAATCAAGAATTAGTTTTTTATTATAGTTAAAATTTCGTTTTTTTATTTTTGTATTTTTATTAAGCTTATTGTGATTTTTTTAATAGTCTGGAAGGTTCAGCAATCTTGTTTTATAATGTCATTTAATTTTGTTCTTTTATTTAAAGTTTTTTTTTTTTCAAAATGATCTGAAACACATTTCATTAGTATTATTAGAAGTATTTCATTAGCTAGTTTACTTAGGTAATAGCATTAATTAAAATTGCATGATGCATTATTGATGTAACTTAACAAGATTATCTTAAATTGACTTTTATTTAATGATATCAATTTTATATACTGGTTAGAATTTGCTGTTGCATAATTTTATACCATGAATGCATTTGTTGTTGTCTGACACATATATATTGAACTATATTGTTATATTATTATATTGGATTATATTGAAGCTTACTGCCATAACAGTGTGATCTTTTGGCTGACTTGGAAATAAAAGCAAGCAGAGTCAGCTCCGTTACAGTGAGAACATTGGGCATTTGCCCGTGCTCAGATATTGAAGTGTTTAATTTGCCTTTTTCAAAGGTTAAGACCACAGTATGACGCACTGCACTGTATTACTGATGAGAAGATGTATTTCTACAGAACCTCTTTCTCTGGTGCAGGAATGCTTTGTTTTGATTCTGACTATGGATTTAATTAAAATGAATGTTTATCCATATATTAATACTGATGATAGACATCTAATGTAATGCAACAAAGAGGGCCTAGGAAAAGATGACACATAACCTAGTGTAAGAGAATGTAAAGCTTAGTTTAGATACGTCTATGATTTTGCTACAAAATCTACAGTATTCAAAAATTTTCAACTTCATATTGCACTTATAAACCATTTTACACCGGACACGGTTCTAAAGCAGTTTCTGAAGCACTTGGTAATGAGCTTACCAATTCACACCAGATGTCTGATGTTGTCTCTATTTTATTTCACTCGTGCTAATAACTAAAGCATAAGCATCATTAAACTCTGAGTGATTCAGTTATTATAAAGATAGCACTTAGTTTTTAATTACTTAATAGATATCTGACTTTAAATTTAAATATTAAATGAACCCACACTGCCCCAGACCATGTCCAAGTATATTGTACTTATAACTTTCTCTTCTCACATTTGCTTTCTTAAGTATTTACTTACTGTAAAGTGTTGTTCTTGGTACTTGGCAAAAACCAACAGAACCCAGGCCAAAAACCCTTTAGCATTTCAAAATAATTGGGTCAACTTCCTTTTCAATGCACACTACATACAACAGAATACAGTTTTGCTCAATTGCACTATGTTAGACATGGATAAAAAGGAAATACAGCTAAAAACACTCACTCACTTACTTTCTTAACCACTTATCCAATCAGGGTCGTGGATGGGTGCTTGTGCCTATCCCAGATTTTCAATAGGCGCAAGACACACAGTAACACCCTGGACAGGGTGCCAGTCCATTGCAGGGCAGACACACATACACACACCCATTCACCTATAGGGCAATTCAGTGTCTCCAATTAACCAGACGGCATATTTTTGGACTGTGGGAGGAAACGGGAGCTCCCGGAGGAAACCCAACGTAGACATGGGGAGAACATGCAAACTCCACACAGAAAGGACCCGGACCGCCCCGCCTGGGGATCGAACCCATGCCCTTCCTGCTGTGAGGCAACAGTGCTACCCACCGAGCCGCCCCAGCTAAAAACATCAGTACTTTATTCCATACACTTTAAACTTTATAACAATTTAGATTTTTTATTCTTAATTTACATTTACCAGGAGAAACAAACACAAATATGCTTTCACACTGTTTGAAGTCACAGTAGGGCTGTGCAGTGTAGCAGAAACACAAGACACAAGTGCAGGTTAACTACTTATTTCTACAATATTTCTACACTTGACATAACATGGCTCAACACTTGAAGCATCTGGTGTTCATTTAGGTATAGGAGTACATGTCAACAATACAAATCATTTTAGGATTCAGACTTGGAAATCAATACAATAGCATCAACTGTTAACTAGTTAGCAAAACATACAAATTTGATTTTTTGTGTTTGATCTGAAGGTGATGAATGATTACGTTTACAGTTTTTTACTACATAATACCAGTGTTATTAAATGATAGTGAACCATCAGTTTGGCTTCCAGCTTTCTTCTCTACCAAACAGATAGGAGTCCGGCCTTGCATGAGTGTGAGTTTAACAGCCTGGGGCATTTAAAAGATGGATGCCCAGTGCCCTGTCTCTTCTTTAATTATCTTATATATTATTTATTAACATGAACCCAACCTTAATGAAAATAAGCTACATTCTTATACGACCTAACAGTTAAAAACCCATTATCCTGAAAGAACGCATGTTTTCCCATCCATTTACTTTTAAAAATAGCAGCTACTTCTTTTAAAGAGACATTTAGTCACTATGTGTTTGTTCTGTTGTAATTATTTTCCTCCCAGGTTGTCTTTTTCGATTTAATTTGGCAGTTAGCATCTAAAGTGCAGTTTATTGTATTTTACTGCCTCGTGGTGCCTTCAGCAAGTCAGCATTTGTAGAATAGTGAGTCATATGGCATTGTGACTCAATTCATTTGGTCAGATTATTCTCCAAGACAGTAAAAGCCCCATTAACCAAATACCGCAGTGCCCCGGGATCCCTAATTCCCTGTGCATAATAATCTATTTAACAACCTGAAAATAAATAGGAGCTAAATGTGTCCATGTATTTTTGTTTATATATTACCTTTATTGATTTTACCTGGGCACTCCATTATATAATTTAATCACTGAATAATTCCAACGTCAATTAATGAATCTTTCATGAATTAATGAATAAATAAATAAATACATTCAATAGTGATGCTAAATAGGTAATTATTAAAAATATTCATTTTGGTATAATAATAAAAATAAATAATATATAAAATAAGTGTACATGTTTAAATAAATAATTTTGATAATTTGATATTCTTTATTTATGTATTGTATTTTATTGTATTTATTTATTTATTTATTTTATTGGTTAATAAACCTATTTTGCAGGGGCATTTGAATTATTTTGATTGCATCTGTATATGTCTTTTATTTATTACTTTGTCTTCATTATTTTGGCTACCTCTTTTATTTTTTCTTTGCCTTTTTGTTTGTGGCCTTTTGTTTTATTCTTCCGCAGTATTGTCCTAGGTAGTTTAAGCATCCTGCTAATTGGGGTTATTTTCAGTTCCTGCAGGTGCTCAGTGGTGAGTTAAAACACTGGAAATCCTAACCACTTTTTATAATATGCTATTTAGAAGTGTTAATCGATTTAAAGTTGCACTGTCCTCCTCGGAAACCCCACAGTGTTTCCTTTTTATTATTTGCTGCAGCTCTACCATAAACCTCACCTGTTTATTTATGTGTGTGTTTGTTCAAACCTGTGTACAGAGACATTAAAGGCTGTTAGCTTGATGATCCTGCATGTAAATTCCCACACTGATTTTTAGTAGATATGGATTTTCTCACTGTGCAATGTGCCAGACTAAAAGAAGCTTTGATTGGCAGGCTGGACTTGTATAAATCTGCCTGTGACATTTTGATAGTCAACTGATGTGCAGAGGAGGTCAATATCAATAGAGGAGGGCAGGATTAAAAACTGTCGCTCAGTGCCACCATTATTGGCCAATTCAGTGTGCCACGCTCAGAGTGGGTATGAGTTATAAACAGAGACCAGTGTTACTCACGGAATTTTATTATACTTGTGTGCTTAAGTGGTGGGATCTTTCTTTGGTCCTGTTTTTGTGTTTTAAAACATTGAGCCCAAGACTGAAACCTAAAACATCATCCATCCATGGCAAATAGTCACACTCACTCTCATTCACTTGCTCACTTAGACTCAGGAATATGATCTGATCAATCCACTTTCACCGTATCACCTCAATCTGTATGGATTTATGTTTGGAGGAAGCAAAACGATGCTTTCAACTGAAAAAATATGGTGATCCTTAATGGTCTTGGCAGCAAACTGATGGAAATCATCAGGTTTCATGATTTCTCTGTATGGTTGTGTAATAGCCAATAAATATAAGACAATTATAGAGGACCGAGTGCACTCTATGGTGCTTTATTACAGTTTTTCTGAGTTGCTAAAACACATTTCCTGAAACCTCCTCTCCTTTTCTCAAAACAGTAAACACAAAACCCAAAATGTAAGCTACTTTCACAAAACCTCTGACTTGTCTTGCAAAATCAAACTATCGACTCAAAACTGTTTTATCTTCGCTCAAAACCAAACACTGCCGTCAAAATACACACAAATCCAGCCAATGCATGAACACTACACAGCAGTTATTACACACTACATAAAACAATACAAAACACTGTGCTTTTATCATAGCAAAACCAAAAAATCTTTATTCAAGAATTCTGAAATGTTTTTTGTTTACATAAAAACATATTTACTGAAGTGTTTACATATTTAAATACTAGGTAACAAACAAAGAAACACAGTATATGAACTGCAATATATTTATTTATTGTATATACAGTTTGCAAAGTCAATCATTTATTCTGCCTAAAGATCATGTCTCTGGGCTCGGTCAGGCCACAGAACTTTATCTACATCACAGGCAGTATTCTCCCTATCTAGACAATGCAAAAAAAAATCCATTCAGAATCCAGGCTTGAGAAGAATCCACTCTAATGTCATCACATACTGCATCCATTGACTGGAGCAGATTTTTCTGGGTATGCTGAGTAGAATTCCTCAAATGATTTTGGGAAGAGAGAGTATGGTTGAAGGCTTAGATTTATGAAACAGAGGTTATTGATAAACCACTAACATACGTTTTGACGAAGGTGAAAGCTCACATTGGTCAAACAACAACGTACACAGGGTGGTGCTCTCTCAGTTCAGGATCCCCTGCTGAAGTCCAATCAAAGCATCTGGTAGACCATCCAGAAATGTTAGTAGTACCCCACTGCTGTTGATGGCCGCACATACATTTTACATTTTCAGCAATATGCAGACACTTTTATCCAGACAACTTACAGTATACAGTCTAAGCAACTGAGGGTTACGGGTCATGCTCAAAGGTCCAACAGTGGCAACCTTGCAGTGGTTTTACTAGTCCAGTACCTTAACTGCTAGGCTACATGGTCACATTGCCACCACGATGATCAGGCATTTCTATAACTGCATGTTGATCAGCTATGTTGGGACCTCTTCTCCACCTCTTTGTGAGAATAAATCCAGCTTTGTTCAAATGTAAACATTCTCCGGGGTTTTAGTTTAAATGTGACACATCATGACAGACCTCATGTTGCTGTATAAATGTGCTGCTTTACACAGAATACAGTATTTGATATAACTGCTCTTGTTCTTGGTCATCCTCATCTCCCTCCTCATCCACCACCTCTGACACGCCCTTCTCTTCTTCTTCTAATCATTTGAACCCTTTTTACTGATATGACACATGTGTGAACAGTTTTTACCTGTAGTGTGTTAACAATGACAGTAGTGTGTTTGTTGTGTTTAACTTTTGTGGCATGTGTGTGCCATTTTGCATCAAAGTGCACTACAATGAGAAATGTGTGTTAGTCAGTGAGAATGTGTTTAGAGTTTTGCAAAAAGGTTGAATCAGACATGAAACTGTGTCAAACTAGGAGAAAATGGTTTAAGGTTTTGTGAAATGAGTGAATCATTCAATAGACAAGTTTTGGCAGTTGACAGTTGTGTTCCAAGAATGGGTTTTAGTGTTTTAGCGATTGAGAAAAACTGTAATATATATTTCTCAGATTTTATGATTTCCATTTAACTGCTTGATCCTGGTCAGGTGGGTTCCATGTGAAATTATCAAGTGCAAGGCATGAACACACCTTGGACAGAGTGCAAGTCCATCCAATCATATCTGTCTGTGTAGATGGATTCCCTGGCTGGCCAATAACACCACCAATATTCAACCCGGGTTTCACTGATAGTGGGCTCACCAGACAGACCGCTGTGCCACCCGAGTGACATTAAAAAAAAATTTTTTTTTTATTTGCACATATGAACACAAGAAGAAAGAAAACTTAATTATACCAAAAAAAAAAAAAGAATGTGCAGGGAAAGTAAAAAAAGCCGAATGGGCTTATATAAACAAACTTTCCCTCAAGACAAAAATATATACACATACATATACAGTATATACATACATACATACCCACACACATACACACATATATACATACACATATACATACACATATATATATATATATATATACATATACATATATATATATATATATATATATATACACACATACATATACACACATACACATACAGTGTATCACAAAAGTGAGTACACCCCTCACATTTCTGCAGATATTTAAGTATATCTTTTCATTTGACAACACTAACAAAATGACACTTTGACACAATGAAAAGTAGTCTGTGTGCAGCTTATATAACAGTGTAAATTTATTCTTCCCTCAAAATAACTCAATATACAGCCATTAATGTCTAAACCACCGGCAACAAAAGTGAGTACACCCCTTAGTGAAAGTTCCTGAAGTGTCAATATTTTGTGTGGCCACCATTATTTCCCAGAACTGCCTTAACTCTCCTGGGCATGGAGTTTACCAGAGCTTCACAGGTTGCCACTGGAATGCTTTTTCACTCCTCCATGACGACATCACGGAGCTGGCGGATATTCGAGACTTTGCGCTCCTCCACCTTCCGCTTGAGGATGCCCCAAAGATGTTCTATTGGGTTTAGGTCTGGAGACATGCTTGGCCAGTCCATCACCTTTACCCTCAGCCTCTTCAATAAAGCAGTGGTCGTCTTAGAGGTGTGTTTGGAGTCATTATCATGCTGGAACACTGCCCTGCGACCCAGTTTCTGGAGGGAGGGGATCATGCTCTGCTCAGTATTTCACAGTACATATTGGAGTTCATGTGTCCCTCAATGAAATGTAACTCCCCAACACTTGCTGCACTCATGCATCCCCAGACCATGGCATTCCCACCACCATGCTTGACTGTAGGCATGACACACTTATCTTTGTACTCCTCACCTGATTGCCGCCACACATGCTTGAGACCATCTGAACCAAACAAATTAATATTGGTCTCATCAGACCATAGTACATGGTTCCAGTAATCCATGTCCTTTGTTGACATGTCTTCAGCAAACTGTTTGCGGGCTTTCTTGTGTAGAGACTTCAGAAGAGGCTTCCTTCTGGGGTGACAGCCATGCAGACCAATTTGATGTAGTGTGCGGCGTATGGTCTGAGCACTGACAGGCTGACCCCCCACCTTTTCAATCTCTGCAGCAATGCTGACAGCACTCCTGCACCTATCTTTCAAAGACAGCAGTTGGATGTGACGCTGAGCACGTGCACTCAGCTTCTTTGGACGACCAACGCGAGGTCTGTTCTGAGTGGACCCTGCTCTTTTAAAATGCTGGATGATCTTGGCCACTGTGCTGCAGCTCAGTTTCAGGGTGTTGGCAATCTTCTTGTAGCCTTGGCCATCTTCATGTAGTGCAACAATTCGTCTTTTAAGATCCTCAGAGAGTTCTTTGCCATGAGGTGCCATGTTGGAACTTTCAGTGACCAGTATGAGAGAGTGTGAGAGCTGTACTACTAAATTGAACACACCTGCTCCCTATGCACACCTGAGACCTAGTAACACTAACAAATCACATGACATTTTGGAGGGAAAATGACAAGCAGTGCTCAATTTGGACATTTAGGGGTGTAGTCTCTTAGGGGTGTACTCACTTTTGTTGCCGGTGGTTTAGACATTAATGGCTGTATATTGAGTTATTTTGAGGGAAGAATAAATTTACACTGTTATATAAGCTGCACACAGACTACTTTTCATTGTCTCAAAGTGTCATTTTGTCAGTGTTGTCCCATGAAAAGATATACTTAAATATCTGCAGAAATGTGAGGGGTGTACTCACCTTTGTGATACACTGTACATACATAAAAAAAGGAACAAAATATATACAAATATGTATACACACACGCACACATACATGTATATAAAACACTCCAATCAATAGTGACAGTGCTTAAATTACATAACTACGAAACATAAAAACAAACAACAGAATAAGAAATAAAATAACTTGTATATAATATTCATGTCACACTTTAGAATGTCAGTGATAAAAAATGGGCTTTAAGCTGTTTTTTTAGGTTACTGATATTATTACATTCATTTAGATGAGGTGGTAGGTTATTCCAAATTATAGGTCCTCGGTAAGAGATGGCAAACTGACCTAGTGAAGTCCTAAAGTATGCTGTATGAAGGTTATTAGATGACCTTGTGGAGTAATGGTGAACTTGAGAATTGTAATGAAAGCTATTTTCAAAACAATCAGGCAGAAGATCATGTAAATAAGAGTAGATAAACAGACATATCTGAATTTGGTTAATTTCATAAACATTCAATATCTGTAGATTCTGAAAAAGAGGTCGAGAATTTGAATGATAATTTGATGTAGAGATCATCCTAACAAAACTTTTCTGAAGTACATGTAAACAGGTAATATTACTTTTGAATGTACTAGCCCAGATAATATTACAGTAGGAAAGATATGGATAGATCATTGTATAATACAAATTGGAGTGTTTTTTTTGGTAGGAGAAATTAGATTTTTCTGATGACACCAATATGTTTTGCTATTTTGTTGGCAATTAAAGAAATGTGCTCTTTCCAGCACAGTTTGTCATCTATAATAATTCCAAGAAATTTGGTACAATGGACCTGTGTTATGTTATGACCTGCCATATGCACTGCTGGAAGTACATCTATGCCCTTTTTATTTTTAGGACTAAATAGCATGTATGATGTTTTTTTTGTATTAAGTGATAATTTATTAGCTTTGAACCAATGCTCAATTTTAGATAATTCCGAATTGATGGATGATATTAATTTGTGACCATCTTTATCAGAGAGAAAAATACTAGAGTCATCAGCAAACAGGATACAAAAAATATTCTTAGATGCCAAATAAAGATCATTCACATATATTAAGAACAGTAGTGGTCCAAGTATTGATCCTTGAGGAATCCCACATTTTATATATTCCAATTTAGAGCAAGTGCCCTGCCATGATACACACTGTTTTCGTTGTGATAAATAGCTTCTAAACCATTCTAATTCCATGTTATGTATTCCATAGAGTTGTAATTTCTGCAATAAAATATTGTGATTTACTGTGTCAAATGCCTTAGATAGGTCAATAAAGACCCCAATAGATATTTCATTATTATCTAGTGCTTTTAAAATTTATCAGTTAATTGTACAAGTGCCATGGCAGTAGAATGCTTTTCTCGAAAGCCATATTGATGATGATATAACAGTTTGTATTTATTAAGATGACAAATGAGTTGGCTGTAAACAGCTTTTTCATACACTTTAGAAATACATGGTAAAATAGTTATAGGCCTATAGTTGGAAAATACTGATGCATCATCTGATTTGTATAATGGTATTACTTTTGCCAATTTGAGCTCATCAGGAAATACCCCGCTGACTAAAGATTGGTTTATAAGATGAAGTAAAGGTTTTGCTATTGATGGAAAACACTGTTTTAATAACGCTGGCTGGAAAACATCCAAACCAGCTGCATTATTCTTAAGCTTATTTATTATATCTTTTAATTCCATTGACGTAACTGGTCGAAATTTGAAATCATTAAGTGTGGAGTGAGGATGTGGAAGTGATAATGGAGTATCTGGTATTTTATCGGCTAATAAGGGACCAACATACAAAAAAAAATCATTGAATTCTTTAGCAATGTCATGATGGCTAGTAATAATTGTATTATATTTTGAGGATTTAAACTCCTTGGCATAAGTAGTATGGGTACATTTATTAATAAGTCCATTAATGATTTGCCATGTGTGTTTCATGTTATTTTGGGCTTTTTGAAATTTGTTATGATAAAATTGCTGTTTGGCTTTTCTAAGTGTGTTATGAAGTTTATTACGATAAATTGTATATTTTCTATGCATTAAAGGGGTGGGATTTGTTAGGTAATCTCTGTAAAGCTTGTGCTTTTTCTTAATTGCTTTCTTATGTGCATTGGTGATCCAGATCTTGGATTTTCTGCTTAGCTGCTTCTCTGTAAATGTAAATGACTGACTAATTCCTAAGTTAATTTTCTCACTAAATGCAGAGTAGGATTCTTGAGCATTATTCAGTATTACCATATCATCCCAGGTGCATCTTGAAATGTAATCAATGAATTTATTAGTGTTTCTTTTATTAAAATTTCTTACATTTATACGTAATCTAGTTACTTGTATTACTGTGTTTACAATGGAGAAGACTGGTAAATGATCAGAGATATCCATATATAAAACACCATTGTTACTGGTAGCTGTAGTTAAATTGGTAATAATGTTATCAATTAATGTTTTTGTGTTTAATGTTATTCTTGTAGGCTGTGTTATCAGGGGGAAAAAAGATGACACACTTAAGGAATTAATAAAACTGGAGGATTGATGTTGAAGGAGGTCCATATTAAAATCACCCATTATATACCCAATTTTGTTTTCTTCAGTAATTTTACTCAATATGTCACAAATTAGTTTTTTAAATATATGAATATTGGAGTTTGGAGGTCTATATATACAGCCAATTACAACATTTTTACCAAATAAAATATTTTTAAGTTCTATAATCACTGCCTCTGCTTCATTAGCCAACAATGCCATAAAATCATGTCGCTCATGAAAATTAAATTGATTTTTAACAAACAGGGAGACTCCTCCACCAGGTCTATCAGTTCTGAAATATGGAACATGTTTATATTCAGGTAAATTAACCAATGTGATTGTATGACTTTTTAACCAAGTTTCTGATATGCCTATGATAGTAAACTGGATGGGGAATAGGGACAAATAATTAAGCAGTGAATCGTGGTGCTTTACAAGACTACGAATATTTAGGTGAAACAACGAAAAAGAGTCATCTGTTATTTTATCTGCATAACACAGATTCCTAAAAGATTTTTCTGTATGATAATTGCAGTTTCCACTTACATTATTGCTAGGTTTGTATGCCAAGTTTACATCAGGGTCAATATCAGAAAATATATTAAAATTCATATCATTCTGGGCAGGAAAGTTATCTGTAATTGTATGTGGGTCCTTATTAGGGTTACACAGAAAGACAGACATAGGAAAAAAGCTATAGATATGGACGTCAATACATTCAATTTAATTTAATGGCAGCCTTATTCAGACTGTGACTGAACATTCTGCTTGGGTGGAAGAACAATTAGCTGATCGTATCTGAGATATGCTGTATTTCCCTGTCGACGTGCCTCATATAGCTGAGGTAAGAGTTCTTTTATTTTCAGACGAACAGTTTCAGAGAAATCTTCATTAACATAAATATTTGTGCCTTTAAATGCTTTTGAACGTTTTAAGATCTCATCTTTGTCTTTGTATCGCAAAAGCTTAACAACGATAGATCTCTGACGACCGAAGTCAAACTTACCAATGCGGTGAGCTCTTTCAAATTCAATCAGCTTTGCGTCCAACTTTAGGTGGTCAGTAAGCAGCTTTTTTACTTTGGTGGCCGACTCCTGCCATGTTTCTGATTTTGCGTCAGGTACTCCGTCTAATATAATGTTATTCCTACGAGACTGATTTTCCAAGTATTCCGATTTAGCAGAGAGTTTAGTCAGTGTGTTCCGAGCACTTTCCATGTCATTTGCCAATGATTTCAATGCAATCAGACTGGAAGCGGATTCGGACTTCAGATCCTCTATTTCATTTTGTGAGTAGATGAGGCTGCCTTTAAATTCCTGGACATCTTTAAAAAGGTTATCAATTCTAAGGTTAGTTGAGACCATTATCATCTGAATGAAGGATTTGTATGACTTTTCTTGTTGTTCTAAAAGTTCTTTGTAAAAGTTATTTTGTTGTTCTAGAAGCTCGTGTAATAAAGCCACTGTTACCACATCCTCATCTGCGTTTACTGCTGCTTTCTTTGGCCCCATAGCGATGTTCTGCTAGAATCCTCTGCTGTGAGAGGCTCTGCTTCGGTAGAGCAGGATAGCCGCGATGCTAACAGCGAGGTCTGATGGAACAGGATAGCCTGTCCGATGGAACAGGATAGCCATTTCATGATCATACCCCAATAAACACACTGCTGTTGATCAAATGTGGTTAGATTTAGTCATTTACCTCTATAATTAGTAGGAATAAACATTATTGTAGTTGTATAGAAATTTCTGGAGCCATGACTATGATATAGTTCTGTATATTTTTTATCCCGTTATGAGAAATGCCTCAACATTCCAGCACAAATACTTTTTAAGAACTTAAATGACAGTTTTCCAAAACAGGTTGAAGCTGTTCTAGAGATAATGGCTTGCCATACTCCTCAAAATAAATGTACTGTTACCAAAACCAGTATTTAAAATTCTTTCTGCTCTTTGTATAAGCAATGAAGCGACAGGCTTGTCAGTCAGAGTCTCTATTGGTAAACAGCGAGTCGTAAATATTTCAGCCGTCATGGCAGAGTGTGGACAGATGTTCCCATCTGCATGTTAATGAAGGCAGAGGCGAGCAGCCCACACTCAATGGTTCCCTTCAGTTAAGCTTTCCCAGAGCTTCTCTCTCTCGATCCCACATCCACATGCTCTCATCCTCCCTCACCTTCTCACATCTCTATCTTCTTCCTCCCTCCCTCGCTCTCACACATCTCGCTCTCTTCCTTTCTCTCCCACACTCTGATTTTCAGTCCTCTTTTCTGTGTCCCCCGGACTCCCACAGCATTCGCACTGAGCTGGCATTGTGCTCCCGGCTCCCCCACATGCAAAAACACACTCGAACACTTGTTTTCTGCCCAGCCGCGGTGAGGTCAGTGGGCTGTAGTGAGGCTCTGCTTGTTTAGGATAGACAGGTGCTCAAACAAGGGTAGCAAGACTAGTGGGATCGAGACTGAGGTCAAGTGAAGGTGAGTTTATGATCTGTTAGGGGTTTTATAGTTCCTTACTTTGGGGTTCATTTTCTTTTCCATTTTACAGACAGACATATGTGGTTATAACCCCAGAAAAAAAAAAGTCATGTTTTGTCTGGTCAAAAAGTTGGGATGGTAAAGCATTTACCACTTTGTAATGTTGCTGTTCTTTTTTACTACACTTAAAATACATTTTGGCACCAAGAGGAGACCAAGAGATCAGTGTTTTAGGTGTTATTTTGTTCTATACTTCCTGCAACTTAAGGTGTGCAACAGCATTGTCAATGTTGCATTTTTCATTTCAAAATTCTCAACATTTAAACACTCACCTTGTTACTTACTGTTTTTTTATTTTAAAATTGAGCTTAATTTAGAGAAGCCAGTTCCTCCTTCTGCTTGTCTTAGAAGGGGGGGGGGGGCACAGCATCCCTACAGCTAGTGAATGGAAGCAAGAATCAAACCCATGACCTTAGGAACCCCTCCACTGCGCTTCAGCAGCTGTACCAGCTGGATGTGGTGCATATGATGTGCTGTCAAAATGTCACAGTGAAGAATCACCAACATGTTGTTAATTAGCATCCTTACTAAATTAGATCCTCACTAAAAGTACAGTAAGATGATTTAATTGTATTTCATTACGTGTTTAGTAATTAAATTTTTCCTTGCTAATGAATGCTAATTTCTACGTTTGTTTATTTGCTTATACAGATGTTCATTGTCAGTCACTCACAGTTGGCTCAGCCAGCAGATTGTCATTGTTAGTACTGTAATAAAACTAATTAAACACTGCATTGTGTGTCCTTTGTTTTACAATAATTCCATCAACCAGTGATGTAAGCTGACAGAGGTCACCAGTTACCAGACTGGTAGGGTCAGGCTCTCAGTGACTATCACACGTCTGTTCTAAGGTACACTATACGTCCAACAGTATGCGCACATATGTTTAACTGTTCATTTGAGGATTTTCAGCCACACTAATTGCTAAAATTTTAAAACATAATGTAATAATAATGCAAAATAAAATGTGTTTCCAACTCTGTGCTAACAGAGTCATTCAATCTTCTACAACGTTAGTGTCTGACTTTACAAATGACTCAGTGAGTACAAAAATATTGTGGAAAGCCTTTGTAGGCAAGTGAATAGTCATGGGGGGGGGGGGGGTCAAATTTATGTTAATGCCTGTGATTTCAGGATGGGATGTACAACATGCTCATGGTGTCCACATACTTATGTCTTCATTGCAAAGTAAACAGACAAATATAAACAGTAAACAAATATGTTGTTTGTAAACATAAATATGGGAACACCGGTCATTCATTTACATATTTGATTTGGCATAGTGTTTACACCTGATCCAATTCTCCAGTTTATCCAGGCTTGGGATCGGCACTAAGAGTGCACTGTTATGTGTCCCCCTATAGTCTAGGTTTATGTAACGCCATGCGTCTTCTGTGTTTGTGAGCCCAGTCTTAGCCTCAAACCCACAGAACCAGCAGTGTGGCTCTTACCATTACACCACACGAGTTCACAGATGTAATAAAGTTCATTTTTTAATTCTTTAAAAATGGTAAAGTGACGTGTTTTCACCATGTTTGAGTGGATTTTTTAATTAACTTCAGTTTCTTCCTACCACCCAAAACATGAAAACGGTGAACTGGCTGCTCTGTATTGTGCCTAGATGTGAGTGAGTGAGTGAATTTGTGAGTGTGTGGTGAGGTTAATAGATACTGCTCCCCAGGGGCGGCTCGTTCCTTAGGGCGATCGGGCGATGCACCACCAAAGGGCATTCAACCAGTGTTAACTAGCTGTGACTGTTCTGGAGTCTGTCTTGTTTCGGAATGTCGTAGTCCAATCAGCATCAAGTTGTGTTCCGTACAATACCGCCCCTTTTGGGGCGACTCCACTCTAACTGAAAATTGCCCCAGATTGCTCTCATAGACTCTCATGTTAAAGCTCTTTTTTTCTTTCCTTATTTGGAAACTAAAGGTGATGTTCCGTATTTTTATCAGTGGGAGAGAAATGCTGCAGATTAGACTGAGACAGGGCGATATGTATGAAACAGAAGGAAACTGCTGCTACCGTGAGAATTACAAAGCTTTTGGTTATTATTTTAAGTAGTGTTCACTTTTAGTCTTAGTAACGCTGTGCCGGGCGAAAGTAAAGTAACACAAGCAGGGCCGGCACTTTTCTCACTGCCCCCTAAGCAACGCAGTCCAGAACCGGGACTGCATGTTAGTGTGAAGATGGATTATGTAAAAATATAGTTTGCACTATTGAGAAAAAATGTTACATGATGTTCTTTATGTTGTTTTGCCTAAAATATGGTTCTGATTTATTATTATAAAGAATGAAAATAATAAATGTTAAACAGCCTAAATAAAACATTTTGATATTGTTCCCATGACAGTGTAAGACCCGTTACATTTTTTATAGGTGCAACCCTAACGGCCTACCCCCCGCTCCCGCTCAGGTAAACACCTGCCATACCACCCCCCACCCTATGCCTTCCGCCAACCCGTCAGCCCAGGGTGTTCCTTATTTTCAGTTCTGAAAGTTGGCAACCCTAATTGGAGCAGCTAGCACCTAAAATAAAATGCTGATGATGACTGAATTAAATTGTTAGTGTGAAGGCTTTCCTGGTGATTATGATTAATGGTAAAGCTGGTCTCTCTCCATGTTCAAAGTTATTTGTGAGGGCAAACTGACAGATGAATTAAGATGTTAATTATTTAAGCTTTAATTTACCCATTGAAAGGGTCACCTTGGCCATCATCGCAACAATTGCCCCCTCTGAGAGATTTGGCAGGAGCCGCCACTGCTGCTCCCTGAGCAGAATAAAGTGGTTAGTGGTATATTAATGAATGGATGAATACATCTTACAGCCTTCCTCATTAACTTTAAATGTTGCTACTGTTAGTTGCCATGGTTTAACTGAAGCCAAGCAAAAAAAACCTTTTTGCGTTGCTGCCTCAGCCCACCTTGCGATTCCTCCTTTTGCCAAAAATCATTGGCTCTAATTGCAAATAAATAACAGGTGGTCGCTTTGTTGTGTTGCATCGCTGCCAGACTGAACGTTGGTTGAACTTGAAGGTTCAATGACCATACAGTGGAGGAGGATAGCTTAATGAATACATTTTTATGCCTTTAATTACTACATCATCTTAAAAACTCTAGCTGGCCTCTAACGGCAGTGCAAGTACTGTTTGTCAAAAGCTTCATGGATTGGGTTTCTTATACAGCACAGTGACACATAAGCCTAAGGCCATTGCCAAGGTCAAGCGTTAGGTGATGTAACAATGAGCTTCTGTGTGCCACGCCCCCCTCTCCATGAGCACATGATTGGTTCATTTGAACTGATTTAAGAGGTGCACTATTGGTCTTTGGTTTGACTTTGTTAAACTGCTGAACAGGACTTGTTTTGGCTCTGTAAGTCGTGTTAATAGCTCTTGTTTATGGTCATGTTCCTAGCTCTTGTGTAGAGTCATGTTAATAGCTCTTGTTTATAGTCATGTTCTAGCTCTTGTTTAGAGTCATGTTCCTAGCTCTTGTGTAGAGTCGTGTTAATAGCTCTTGTGTAGAGTCATGTTCTAGCTCTTGTTTAGAGTCATGTTCCTAGCTCTTGTGTAGAGTCACGTTCTAGCTCTTGTTTAGAGTCATGTTAATAGCTCTTGTGTAGAGTCATGTTCCTAGCTCTTGTGTAGTCATGTTGAGTTTCTGTTCATGTTTAGTTTAGCCTTAGTTAGCTGTGTTCAGTTTAGTTTTGCTTTATGTGTTCTGTTTTGCTTTTTGTTATAATAAATATGTGTTTAAGCCCATCTCTGCGTGTGTCCGCCCCTTTTGTCTTGCCTTAGCCCCATCGTGACAGGTGAGCTGCTGTAAAGCACACTACTATTGGACTAGAGAAGTGGTAACATGTGGTTTTCCAAACATATTTGTATATGTAAATATGACAAATAAAGGTATTGTGATTAAATTGGAACTTGTGGCACACTGGGATAAGTTTGCATTGTTTTCTTCGACTAACTTGCGATTTACTACGATCTTATAGTGATTTGCCTAAATGAGTCAATCTGATGTACTCTAGAGAAAGGAGTTTACAGCAGCAGCAGAAGACAATACTGAGTCATAATCCCTGTTTCCGCTGTTAAAATGAAACGAGCTGCCTGGCTTGTTTGATGTGAATGTGATACGGCTTGATTTGATTTGATATCCTGTGCAATTTTCTCTCGTGTGTGTATGATTGTGCTTGGAAACAAAGCTCTTGTTATCTGTGCCGTTGTTTGTGATGAAGTCAGTTTGACTGACTCTCCACCATCTGCAACGTCTCCTCTGCGAACTGTTTGAATTATAAGCAATTAGCCATTTCATCTTCACTGTAACTCTCCAACTGTCACCGCAAACAAACACACACACACACACACACACACACACACAAAGCCTCACAGACTGTAACATATTTTTTCAGGTTTTACTATTCATTTATTTATATATTTATTTAACACAAAACACCACAGGGAAATGTGGTTATTTAATGGTTTTATACTGTATAATTTGTTACATACCACTGGGGCCAAAAGTCCACTAATGAACTATTAGTAAAAATTGTATTATATTTTATTTATTTATTTACATAGCCAATTAGTTTTCCTTTGTTGGAGACCCCAATCACATTCAAGAATGGTATAGTTGCCTGACACACACTTCCTTTGATGCATGCACGGTCCATCAACTCCTTTTCATTGTGCGTGGAGCCAGTCTCAAGTGTGGAGAGTCACACACTGATCTCTGTGTCCCTCAACTTCTCACTCTAGCGACTAACCGAGGTCCTTATACAGGTTGAAAACCCCACTCACTTTTTAGTCCGATCTTTTCCCACCCAACAGACTAGTGGCCAATTTAGTCTGCTGCAGGCACTGCCAATTGTGCTTGTCAGGGGGCGCCTAGCCGACCAGTAGCTGAGCTGAGATTTAAACTCAAACTGTTTAGAATCCCAGCGCTGGTGTGCTGGCAGAATATCCCGCTGCACCACCTGGGCGCCACCTATTTTGCATTTTTCTTGATTTTAATATAATTTTTTGCATAACAAATTTCAAACCTCAAGCTTCACAACAACTACTTGAACATCATCTGAGCAGAACTTGAATAGCATCCAGTAACATCACAAAATGCTCTTTGGAATGTGTTTGCTGACATTTATAAAGAAATAGCCTTAGAGCAAGAAGGTCCTGGGTTCGATTCCCAGGTGGAGCAGTCTGGGTCCTTCCTGTGTAAAGTTTGCATGTTCACCCCATGTCTGCGTGGGTTTTCTCTGGGAGCTCTGGTTTCCTCCCACAGTCCAAAGACAGTCAGGTGAATTGGAGATAAAAAATTGTCCATGACTGTGTTTGACATTAAAGACTTGAACTGATGAATCTTGTGTAACGACCTGTTCTGTCATGAATGTAACCAAAGTGTGTAAAACATGACGTTAAAATCCTAATAAATAAATAGAAATGGTCTGATCTAACCCTAGAACCACTAATAATGGGTCCACCATGCATTTCTATTAGAACCTTAGGGACACTGTCCACAGTCAAACAAGCTGTGCATTGCTGTTGGCCTAAAGTCCGTCATGCAAAAAGAAACTCACGTCCATGCTTTTTCTGACCATGTAATCAGCAGCAAATTTCAGTCAAGATTTAGGTAGCAGATATCAAAGCATTGGTCTTTTTCTGGCACAGCTTCCTTGTAGCCTTGAAGTGATGTAAGGCTGGCTTGACTGTGAACAGTGTCACTAAATCTGTTTTTAATAGTTCTTTGAGTTTAACTGACCAGCCAGATATTTGTCCCCCAACTTTGGCAACATGCCCTTATTCCAGGTACTTTGTAATAGGTACAGACTGAGGAGAAAAGTAGAGACAAGCAAATCATTATCTCACACAAGCCTGAGACACACTCACACACACTTGTACCTTTAAAACTCAACCTTTTTGGCATCAGAAAACCCCTCTCTGTTCCAGATTCTCCTGCAATGATTTTGTTATTAACAGCCTATAAAATGTTGGCAGAGGAATGACAGGAATGTAATTTGCATTGTGTGCACCCACAATAATAAGAATTACAAACAAATTTGCTGGCATGAAATTTAAATTAAAGTTGTATTAAATGTTCCAGTCGCGTTACAAAGAAGATAATTGCATTCAGGGTGGCATACAGGAACACGGCTCTTGGGATCATTTGGTTTCCTTCTTGCTTTCAATCATTTACATTTACATTTTCAGCATTTAGCAGATGCTTTTATCCAAAGCGACTTACAGTACTGTGACAGTATACTGTCTAAGAAATTGAGGGTTAAGGGCCTTGCTCAAGGGCTCAACAGTGGCAACCTGGCAGTGGTGGGGTTTAAACCAGCAACCTTTTGATTATTAGTCCAGTACATTAACCGCTAGGCTACAGCTGCCAATCACTTTCTAAAAAGTTTGGAAGGTGTATTTTAACTCGGAAAGACCCACAGTGTGTAGTGACCTGTCTGGGGCGTGTAACCAGGTTTTCTGAATGGAGCCAGATTGATCCTAAACCAGGATAAAGCAGACAGTAAAAATAATAAATGTGTAAAAATAAAAAAATTATCATTGTTTTTATTACTGGGTAGAGAAAAACTGTGCTGATAAAAATTGTAGGAATCTTTGACAAAACTTGAGCACAGATGCTGGCCAAGAATCAGAGATTTTGTTTTTGTTTTTGAAAGATGCCTAGTGGGTAGAGCTTTGGTCTATTAACCGAAAGTTTGATACTTCAAATCCCAGCTTTACTATTCGGCCACTGTTGGGCCCTTAACCCTCTGTGCTCCAGGGGCGCTGTACAATGGCTGACCCTGCGCTCTGAACCCAACTTCCAAACGAGCTGGGATATGCAGATAAAGAATTTCATTGTACTGTACACCTGTATACACCGACCAGGCATAACATTATGATCACTGACAGGTGAAGTGAATAACACTGATTTTCTAATTATCTCGGCACCTGTTAGTAGGTGGGATATATTCGGCAGCAAGTGAACATTTTATCCTTAAAGTTAATGTGTTAGAAGCAGGAAAAATGGATTTGAGCGAGTTTGACAAGGGCCAAATTGTGATGGCTAGACGACTGGGCCAGAGCATCTCCAAAACTGCAGCTCTTTTGGGGTGTTCCCGGTCTTCAGTGGTCAGTATCTATCAAAAGTGGTCCAAAGAAGGAACAGTGGTCAACCGGCAACAGGGTCATGGATGGCCAAGGCTCATTAATGCACATGGGAAGCGAAGGCTGGCCCATGTGGGTCAGCTCTGTAGCTCAAATTGCTGAAGAAGTTAATGCTGGTTCTGATAGAAAGCTGTCAGAATACACAGTGCGTTGCAGGGCTGTTTTGGCAGCAAAAGGGGGACCAACACAATATTAGGAAGGTGGTCATAATGTTATACCTGATTGGTGTATATGTATATGACAAATAAAGGCATTTTATTGTATTCGATTATTCACAGAACCAACCAGACAAACAAACCTGGCAATAAAGAATTCAGCATTTTATCAAAATGTAAAATTTCTGAAAAAAGCTGACAGCAGACGTATTTAAAAAGCTGTTGTAGTTCTAAGAGAATTCATTTGGTTTGTCGCCAGAAATGGAAAGAAGACAGTCAGTATAATGCAATGGAAAGTAATGTTTCTATAAATATCACTTTGTCTTGGCAGTAAGCAACATGGCAAGAAGACAAAATAAGCAAGTTAATTAAAACAGAAAGGCCTAAATGAAAAGGCCTTTGAAATAATCATAGATGTAAGACATTTTTAAACCTTAGAGAACTCATAAAACCCTGTTCTGTACCACGCAACCATCAGGCCACTAGTCTTGCTCATCTTAATCCTCCACCCAGAACCTGAGAAAGACACGCATCAAGGCTGTTCTTTGTACTAGCACCCAAGTGGTGGAACCAGGCAGATCTTTCGAACGTACTATTACTAAGGCCCTATCTAATTTACGGTAATGAAAATCGCATCACGGACCGTGAAATGAGATGTGAAATATGCAATTTGCCGTAAGATTCAGAATTTAAAGTTTGTGTTTAGCGATTTAACATTTTTCATTTGCGTAGTGTATGAAATATGAGGCACAATATGCAATCATACGGCATCATGATTAAGTTAGTGTAACAGACTTTTCTGTGGTGTAGTGTGCTGACAATGTTTGACGTATGTGTTTACATATTGAGTTCATTTTGTCCCTTTGGGGATTCCATAATTAATAAAAAAAAAGTGTGCATCTCTATACATGTGATCATCTGTCTGTAGTCTGTGCTGCACCTCAAAAGAACAAGCCAGTAATGTATTATGCTCCCGAAAGTCAGTCAGTCAGGAATGTACAGTTTATTCCTTTCTTTATAAACTCAGCGAACTCTAAAGACGCTCAGTTACACTAGCAGATGTTAGACAAAATGTCCAAGATGTTGAAGTCTAAAGCAGCTAAAAACACGACACGGGTAACTAAGTTTGGAAAACTCCCAACCAATTATGTGGACGCAGAAGATGATGTGTCAAAACATGGACAAGAATTTTGGTCTTTGAGAGGGAGCTATTGCTATAGCTGTGCTGTGTATTGTAGCTTCCATTGATTCTAACATTCAATTTATAAGTGTAATTTAATTACTGTCATGAATTATGGCACTTTTCTGAAAATATCCGTGAAATCTGTGATTTTTGAAAAACGAGGTCTGTGAAATTAGGCAGATTTTCCCTGGAATTTGTAGGGCACTTACTATACCCAAGTCTACTATAACTGTTGAAAAAGTGTTGGACACCAGTCTACTACAGGGCATAATACATTTATAATCTCTTAGTCACACCTAGGGGAAATCCAGATGAGCTATTCCCCTTATGTCTTTTTTTGAAAGTTTGCAGTTTGGGTCTAAAACTTTGTGTATGGCCATTGACTATTTACACATGATCCCAAAAGCAATATTTTTCTAATTACATTCTTATTATTATTGTTGTTGCACTTACGCCTGTGAAGACGTGCTCAAACGTCAACTGTTGAAATAGTTCGATCATCTGAGATTGTAGACAGAGGCCTTCATGTCCCAGTTGTACCTTCTCAGCTTGATCTATTTCTGCAGACAGTTAGACACCTAATTGAAATTAGCGTTAGGCAAACAGCCGTCTGGGCTCTTGATGAGAGCGAAAACAAACAGATCTGGGCTGGGAGAGCTGAGGGAAAGGGTGCGTGCAGACACCGCCTGTTAGATCATTTTAGAAACAGATGTGAAGCTTTCTCTCCTCTTCCTCCATCCCTCTCAGCCTGCCTGCCCAAATTTACCATGTCAATCTCCACCATCTCTCTATACCCTCTCTCGTTTTTTAGCGTTTTTCTCATCTGTCCCTGTTCTCACTGTGTGTGTCTAATCATTGCCGCAGCTGCCAAGCTGAACTAAAGGTGTTCTTTTCACGCGCTCGGTCAGTCTACATCATTATCTATACCATCACAATGCAAACAGTGTGTTTCAAAAATAGACAGCAAGTCTGGCTGTTGGTTAAAGGGTCTCTGGTTGTACGGAGAATTATATAAACGATCACTCTTTATTGTGTAGGGATCAAGGGCCTCAATTATAAAGAGGTTTTATTTGATACGTGGACATACAAATGCTATCAGAAGTTCCTGAACACACACACACACACACACACACACATACACAGACAAACACACAATCGAATCACTAGTGTCAGCTGGGTACCATACCTGGAGACTTGGATATTAAATTACCCCTTTGCAGCTATAACAGCCTCAGCTATTTTACAAATCACAAGATTTTGAACTGTAACTGAATGAATGTCTCCATCCAGTAAATGGAGCATTTGTGAGGTCAGGCACTGTTGAATGAAAAGTCATGGCTTGCAGTTGGAGTTCCAATTCATTCTAAATATGCTTAGTTGGTGTCATGGTCAAGGTCAGGGCTCTGTACAGACCACTGGACTTCCACGACACATTTGTCAAACACAGTTATGGACCTTGGTATGTGCACATGGGCACAGTCATGCTTAAATAGGAAAGGGCCTTTCCTGAATTGTTTTACAAAGCTGAATGTGTATAATTTATTTATTTACTTATTATCATTTTTAAAATAATGGTATGTATACTAGTGTACATAACCTTTTGCCATATAGTCAAACACTGGCTTCCTAAAATTCCAGATTTCACACTGAGGTGGTGAGGACATTTTCCCCTGAGAAACAATGACAAATAACTCTAACGGCATTTTTAAATCCATAAATTATTAAACTCTGTAAGATCAACAGAATATCCTGTAAGGAAAGCTGATATGCCAGTATTCCGTTACTGAAACTTTGCACACATCTCCTGGCAGATTTCTCCTGGGAAATCTTACTGAGCAGAGACATTGTTCCAGCCAGTCTACAAATGTTACCGTAGGCTGTCTCTTTTCAGCTCACTGTGTTTTAACTCTTCTCTCAAGCTGCTAAAAGGCAATCAGAAATTCTTCTGAGGCTCCCTGGAGAAAATGCCACAGTGCACACAGTGCCAGCTTAACGCTGACTTGTGAGAAGGATTACAGGCAGAATCAGCAACACTCAGTTTTTTGGGTATAAGCTGTTACCTCCATCAGTATTTTTTTGGAGGAATTAATATCACTCATCTTAATACACAAGGTCCATATCAATTCTCACCAGTTTCTGCTTACCATAGCTGTAAGAGCAGACTTTTATCCAGTAAAAGCAAAATACTGTGGTTGAACCCTGAGAAAATGAATGACAGATGTTATTACAAGTACAAGACAAATATATATTATTTAATCTTTGGAAACACTCCAACACTGGGACAACAGTCCCACACTAAAAAAGACACCAGTCCAATACTTACAGTACCTAGACCATGGGGTTTCCACCTTTTTGGGCATGCGCCCCCTTCCGTGTATTCTGCTAGCACATTTTAGAAATTTGTGGTTCATTTTTGTCAGTCGTAAGTGGTTATTGCTCAATTTTGATGTAGATGAGATCAGAAAACGTAACTTCACAGAGCCAAGTACAGGCAAAAGTACATCAATTGCTAAGTTCGCTTGTTCAGGATACTTTGCTTTGACTGATGGCTCTGTGGTAATAACCAGTTTAATTCAGCCTATACTTTTAGAAGTAAAAAAATCTCGTAATGTCGCGCCTCCCTGGACAGGTACTCGCACCAAGGTTGAAAACCCCTGACCTAGACAACCGTCTAATGCAGGGCATCATACATTTACACTCTCTTAGTCACATCTACAGGCAATGCAGATTAGCCAATTCCCTCATGCATATTTTCTGTGTAGTTTGTATTGGAAATCATATTTGTTTGGTCTGAAATAAAACTGTGTTTTATTTTAAGTTATTTCAAGTATTAAATGTATGACCATTGACTACATATAATTTCAAAAGGAAGGATTAAAATAAATTGATTTTATAATAAAGATGTTCTTTGTTGTTGTTATTATTATTATTTTGTTGTTGATGTTGTTCTTGACTGATGACTGTTATTTGAGGCAACCATCCACAATTAGAAATGACATTACTATTACCAAGTCTATTATCCAAATTTATATACATTTGCTTCACTTTTACCTGTGCTGGATGTCTAACCACTCATTATCTCTCACAACCCCTCAGATGAGTCCCATGCTGCAGGCTGTTAGCACTGCTACAGTGACTTTCTAGTTAACAATGTACTGTAACTGATTAGTGCCTAGTCTAAAGACTGCATTGTGCTTCAATCACCTCAGAACTGGACACTGTTGAGTACTACAGTACTACTGTTCAAAGTACTGAGTTTTTTTCTTTCTTTTTTTCAGTTCTGTTCTTTGAGTTGGACTTGTGATAGTCAAAAGGTTTAACCTTAATGTTCTGCTTTAAAAGCATAGAATATTGAATAGAATAAGCTGCATTAAAATATAAAACTTTCTTCTAGAATCATTAATGTATGAGCTATCAGATTGAAAGGCTGCTGTAGCTGTTGTAAATTATAAAACTTACATTGCAACATATTGATGTGTAGTGTCATTTATGTGTTATTGTGTCACAATTTAAATGTTTGTATTATTGAATGCACTACTATATTATCTGGTAAATTGTTTTCATAGTCATTGCTATATTTTTAGGATTAAAATTATTATTAAATTACTATAGGATATATAATAGAATTGCCTGCATTCTCCAATGGTGCTTCTGTTCTTGAATTTCCCTCATGGGGATCAATAAAGGAATCTTATCTTTTAGCAATTGCATTAAAATATTATCTTGTTAATTGGAAAGTGGAGAGAAATGTTGGCAATTTTCACTTATCCATGTCATTATTACTTAGCCTTCCATATGAGACTATATATCCAGATAAAGGATACATCTCAGACCTTTGGGAAAAATTCTCTAAAGCCTTCGAGAAATTCACTTTCTTTGCCATAAATCAGTTTAACTTAGTGGGTCACTCTTAGATACAGCAGTGCACTTTCCACTTTTTCATTAGAATTGCTAAAATGTCACATAATGCTTGATTGTAAAGTGTAGTGACTAGTACTTTTTATCATTTGTGGGCAGCAAAAGCACTTTAATGTTTTTTTTTTTACAATGTCATTTTTAAATATATACAAAATGTTACAGCATTTTCTTGATGTGAACACATTCTCAATGCAAAAAAAGATCCATTTATTTTACCTATTTTTTTTCTCTTTTTCTCCGATTCCCCCCCCCCAGTTTTACCGCCACCTGAGCGGCCTTTTTATTAGAATTTCTAAAATGTCACATAATGCTTGGTTGTAAAGTATAGTAACTAGTGCTTTTAATCAGTTGTAAGCAGCAAAATCACTTTTGTTTTTTATTAAGTCATTTTTAAATACATACAAAAATACAATTTACAGCATTCTCCTGATGTGAAAACATTCTCAATGCAAAAAAAATCCATTTATTTTAGCAATTTGTGTGCAATGACTATAGACTATACATACAATTAAAGATAAAGTTCCCAAGTGACCTCTGTGATGCAGTGATGAAGACAGTAATGATTTCTAGTGTTAATAAACATCTTTTGATTACCATGTTATAATTTGATTACCACGTCAGATGGCATCACTTTATTATTAAGTGGTGCAGCGATAAAACCTCATAGCCCATCAATGCAGACATTTCAATTTGCAAGTTCGAATCTCAGTTCTGCTATTGTCAGACTCTGCGTCTATACAAACGTTAATTGGCTTGTCTGGGGGAAGAAGGAGGACTGAAGAAATTCCTCATAACTGCTGCAATTACGACCTCCGCTGGCTGCACAAAGACGGTGGATAATGAAGGTTGGTATGCGACTCTCCGTGTGCTAGATATGCGAATTTCCACATGAACCTGCTCCATGGCTTAGTGAAGGTGAAGATCGGCAGTTGGCTACTTTACTCAGCCCTTCTTGGCCAGGAGTGGAGGTCAACAGCCGTAGAGGTCAAATATGATTATTTGGGGAAAAAACTGCAGTATGTGAGTTTTTATCTTGTAAAATAATTCTATTATTCAGTCAGTATATGGCTCTGCCATTTTCTCCTGGCAATTACAGTAAGGAATTATTTTTATTTCTCATTTATTTGCCCCTATTATGTTACAATACATCAGATAATATCATGACAAAACCTTGCCACTCTTGAATATTCCTTAAAAGTTTATTACATTGTCATATGTAGCCATCAGATTAATCCACTGGGTTGGAAAGTTAGACTTTAAACAAAAAGTTTCTAGCAATAATAAAATATATAACATTTTTAAAAGTAACTGGTTAGTCTATAGTATGTTATGTCATTAGAAACCATTCAGGAAAACTTGTGCATTAGTTAATGAGCACATTTTGAGTCTCAACACTCACTGTGTATTAAATAATCTGCTTTTAGATGCTTTTTTGTATACTCTTTTGTATATCATTACTAATAGATGGACAGCATAAAGCTAAATGGAATAAGAGTCACAAAAGCTACAATGGCCTATCAGAACAAGACATGCAATATGCTGGATGACCTTTGTAATTAAATTAATCATGTCATAAAGGCTTATGACAGTTTTAGTTTATTCAGTTAATTATCTTTTATTTCACATTATAAGCTGCACAATCACGTCTGTTGAATCGATGCAGACTGAAAATGTTTTAAGCTAAACTGTGTATAAAATCCATACAAGCATAGATTTCTACAGAAAAGCTGTAATGATCTTACCCAAAGCTAATGTAATAATGTGCTGCACAGTGGTGTTTATGAAATTATTGTTATAATTAATTATTTTAATATTTAATATTTACTGTAATAAAGCTCTTTGTCTTACACAATAGCACCCATATCAACTCCTGATCCATCATTACTGTTTAGATAGATTTCCAGTCCGCTAATTATTGCTGTTCATAAGTATATAGGCTAGGCTATAATCAGCACAGTATGGGTTAGAATAATTCCAGACACAAAAATCTCTGCAGCATGCTGTGATTAAACAACATTGTAAATTATTAATTATAATAAAACAAAAATAAATATAAGTAGTAAAAAATAACATCTTTATATTGGTTCAATTTATGATAAACCTCTCCCAACCTGACTCAAATTAGCCCCTAATTTAAAAACATTTGCATTATTTAGCAGATGCTATTATCTAAAGTGACTTAATATTGTGAATGAATGCAATGTAAGCAATTGAGGGCTAAGGGCCTTGCTCAGGGGCCTGTCAGGAGTAACTTGGCAGCAGCAAGGCTTGAACTGGTGACCTTTTGGCTGCTAGTTTAATACCCTAACCACTGAGCTGCCTCTCTTAAACTAAAGTTTTTAGTTAGGTGTAACAAAGATGTCCACAATGACTAGAATGCTGTTTGGATAAGACAAGGCGTAGCGTTAAAGCCAAACAACACTGTACCTACTGTCAAGTATGGTAGAAATGGAATTATGCTTTAGGGCTGTTTTGTAGCTAATGAAACAGGTGCATTGTGGGAATGATACAAAATAATAAAGAAAATATGTTATCTCTCAAATCTTGAATCTCTGGTGGAGGGGATCATGTGTTCCAGCACAACTGACATGTTAAAACTGGTCAGAGGAGTCAGGAAAATGAAACTTTTTAAAAAAAGCATTTTTAAACAGAGTTGTTCAAAAAGATAATAGTTCAAAAAGGCTAATATTCTAATATTACCTACATAAAACTGCAGTTATTATGTCATATTGGTAATGCTAAGAATATTGTTAATACTAAAAATGTGGTTAGATGCCTAGAATATACTAAAGTTAGGAGGTCTATATCAAAATCTCACCTGTGTCGCAATATTCACATGTTTAGAAGTTTTGATTTATTTCATACAATTTAGTCACTCAGGACCAGTAGATATGCTATATGCCATCAAGATAAATATATAGTGGCGAGCGTCTGCCTTTGGTTCCCCCGGGATGCCTTGCCTGCCTACATCACCGACTGTGTGTATGCTGTATTCCCATGATGCAGCACACCCATGGCTGAAACAGTAATAAGGGTTAAACTGGGATTAATGGTTGAATTTATTTGGGAGCATTTGTGTAGAGTGAGATGTGTCAGAGTGATGTAGCGAATAGCGCATTTTGTGTTTGAGCTGTAATCAGTTTGGAAAATTACCATTTTCATTAAATGTGTTGTTCATAGTGACCTATGTGTTCATTTTGATTTGTTTGTTAAGTGGGAAGGATCTGCTGTATATCAGATCTGGCCTCTTTTTTCACACCCCTGTAATTCACACAAGAGCTTATTTTTACTAAATAAAAGGGCTATTCTCTGAAATTAAAGAGGGTCATGTTTCCTTACATCTCACTGACACCACAATATGTTAACACCTTTGGATTATATTAAAAAAATCAAGACTATAGACAAGATATGTGGACTTTCCATGCAGAGTAACATCAAAATAAACCATAAACACTTTTTATTGCTATCACACTATTGAAACCATACAGCAGCTGGAATGTTGTGGGAAGTGCATTTCAATTTTATATTAAGTTTTGTTTACTATTGTTCTAACTTGCTAAAAATCCAGTTGCTCATGCCAGTAATACATCAGGGTAAATGACATCACAGTAACTGATGCTTCGATTTTAAACCAAAATAAAATAGATGTTCTCCTTTACTCTTTTCCCTACATAACAGCTTCAAAACGGGGACCAAGGGCTGAGGGCTAAAAGTGCAGGTCACTTGATAGCTCAGTGGTTAAGGTAGTGGACTAGTAAACAGAAGGTTGCCGGTTCAAGCCCCGCTACCACCAAGTTGCCACTGTTGGGTCCCTGAGCAAGGCCCTTAACCCTCAATTGCTCATTGTGTAAGTCACTTTGGATAAAAGTGTCTGCTAAATGCTAAAAATGTAAATTCAAAATAAAATATATGTTCTCCTTTACTCTTTTCCCCACATAGCAACTTTAAAACACCAATTTGTTCTCATTTAAAAGTTTAATCACAATTCAGCACTTATTTATGATACCTGTTAATGTTTCTTTGATACTATTAAGAAATCATGCATTCATAATTGTATTATTAATACAGGTAAATATGTAGAGCTGGTTCCCTAGACCATTTTAGTATTGTTGGGGATTAGAAATATTATTTTTTATTAAAAATTTTAATACTAAGCAAAGGTCTTATTGATTTGACTCATTTATTTTAGTTTATTTTAATTGTCAGATTTTTCTTCATTTAAAATGACATTCTTGTTTACTTTAAAACCATATTTACACTCCTTGGGGTTCAGTTCATCACATTCCTAAGAGGGGAAAATAACCACTCAGAGTTCATGACCTAAATGTTAAGGATCATAAATATGAACTGCGTTATTTGGCAGTGTATCATAATCCATTTTGAAATCATTTTGCTGGAAGGGAAAGGAGTTTCTAAGTTGATGAAACGGCCCAGCATTTAGCACAGTAAACACATTCATCATCAGAGACAGATAATTATCTCTTTAATTCCACAGCCGTGTAAGGCCTCCCGTACTAGTCGTCAGAGAGAGCAGAATGTGAATCGCCTTGAACGAAACGTGTGGCCTGTTGCTTTCCGTTTGCTCAAATAACCTTGTTCACTGGAGTCGACAGTGGATCTTTTTAATTTAGAGAAGGAATTAAATGTTTGTTTTAAACCACAGAAGGAAAAAATGATGAATGAAAGAGAGAGAGCATTCAGCACAAGCAACAGTCATGTCAGTTACAGTAAGCGGAAACAAGTATTCAACTGTCATTGTTTTTATTTAACATAGTTTTAAATGTCCATGTCATATTTACATATATAATGTCTTTCGACTTTGTACCTGGAATTACTAACAAATCTGCAAAAACAGATTTATTTTGGAGGAGGAAAACCTTTTCATGCCACTGTATGTGCCTGTATTTTGGAGAATTGTTGGTCAACTAATACAAATACAAAGAAAATCACTACAGACTGTGATTGGAGACAAGGAGTAATGCTCAGGTGTTTATTAATTATGCAGTATTTAAACTGGTTGCTGTGCCAAATGTACTGCACAATCCACATTTTGTGGTAAGCATGTTTGAACAATGGGATTATCCTCCCCCAAATAATTCCATTTTAAATTGAACAGATAATAGGGATAATTAATACATAAAAAATTCTACATCAGTTGCACGTGTTAAGACATGTGAGAGCATCATCTGTGTTCAGGGCTATGTCATCAGCTTAAGAGCGAGCATGAGCGCTGTGCTGACTAACATTACAGGAATGAATATGACTCAACCTACCATTTTATCTTTGTACACTGTCCTTGTATTGATGACTTTTACTCAGTCATACTGAGTCACATGCTTCAAGACAAACGATATGAACATGAAAACCAACTGTCGGCTACTATGTGTACAGTACAGTAGCCTATACTGTATATTTTAGATAAGCACAGGCATCTCCTAAGCTTATGTTTTATAAATACGTAAATATTCCACTATATATTAAGATTTATTTTTCTTTTTAAATTCTCAAAGATGGCCGGTAGTTCTGTTCATGTCACTGATACTGTCATGAGCATTAGAGGAGCTTTAATAGAAGTAATAATAATGGCATGCTAAAACTTCAATAACAGTTTCAAAATATTTCATAAGTTAGATTGACTCCTGTGACCTCATTTGCATCTTAGATGAGCTCAAGTGGGGTCCTGACTACAAGGTTACTCTAGATACTGGTGTGCATGAATCCTAGAGGATCAGCAGTTTCAGACACCATGCCACATTTGCAGTCACACTTTTTCAAGTGTGAGTCTAAACCTTCTCTTTGAGTTTATGCATTACATTGCTGTGGTTTAACTGGCTGATTGAATAATTACATGAATTAGCAGGTTTATAAGGTTTCTAATAAAGTGGATGGGTTGTGGGTTTCTTACTGTTATTAAGTGCCGTCAAGTTGATCCTGACTTTCGGGGGACATATGGATAGTGTTTCTCCAGAACATCCTGTTTTCTTTTTTGAGTCTTTAGGCTTTTTAATAGCTTGTTTCCTCTAATTGTATCCATTAATGTTGTTGCTAGCCATCCTCTTTCTTTTTTACCTTTAACTTTTTAGAGCATAATTGTCTTTTCTAATGAACTGGTTCTTCTCAAAATGTCTATCCTCAAAATAATCCCATAGAGCCTATACATCAAGTAGCATTTCCTTTTTGCAGTTAATTATATAAAACACATTTATTATTATTATTATAATTTACATTATTTTTTTTTTTTTTTTTTTTTTACAATTTTTGCTTCTATTGGATGGTGCTTCTCCATGCTGCCTTCTCACTGACCTTGAAGTGTGTCCAAATAAGAGAGCTTTATTTTGGTTATCTGGTCTTTGTGGGGCAACACGCTGGCTAGCATTGTTGCCTCACAGCAAGAAGGTCCTGGGCTCGATTCCCAGGTGAAGCAGTCCGGGTCCTTTCTGTGTGGAGTTTGCATGTTTATCCCGTACCTGTGTGGGGTTTTTTTTGTGGCTTTGTTTTCCTCCCACAGTCCAAAGACCTGCACATGAGGTGAATTGGAACCTGGCATTTACCTTGGACTGATGAATCTTGTGTAAGCAGTAGCTACCTGTCCTGTCATGAATGTAACATGATGTTCAAATCCTGAGAAATATATAATACATATTAGTGTGAGAGGTTAGGTTTGGTTTGGAAGACCACAGTCTGGTCAGTTCTGATCTTTGTTTAGATGGACAGATCTTTATATCTGTACATGTTTATAGGGCAGCTGTAGCCTAGTGATTAAGGTACTGGACTAGTAATGAATGGGTCACTGGTTCAAGCCCCACCACTGCCAGGTTGCCACTATTGGACCCCTGAGCAAGGGGCCCCTTAACCCTCAATTGCTTAGACAATTAGTCCCAGTACTGTAAGTCGCTTTGGATAAAAGCATCTGCTAAATGCTAAAAATGTACATTTGAAGAATTTCTTTACTTCCATCATTCTTGTCCAGTGTCACATTAATAGCAATCTGTTCTTTAAAACATATTTAGGTCTGGTGCTGTGAATGCACCTTCAGTCTTCAAATTGACTAGCTACAGCTTACAGTCTCTCTTGCTGATACTGCACTGTTTGTTCATTCACTCTCTCATTTACCCAGAAGCGTCCACAGTGCATACACATGACACAGCTCAGGCTGGACTAGTATGGAATCAGTATGGGAGCTTCTGTATAAGGATCAGTCCAGCGCCAGTAATGCTTACCGGGAAACTAAAAAATGAACCAAATAGCTATGTTCAGCCACCAACCCTCCTCCTCATATCTTCGCCCTGGATATCTGGCTGTGTTTCTATGAGGTGTTTCAAACAATGCATGCTATGTGCTGTATAAGTGCTTATAGATGAGGGTTTAGTGCAGGTTAACAATGCTACCCTGGTTACCCAATGTATGTATTTCTAGTGTCTCATTAGCGTCATTAACTTGCTTTATTTCTACAATAAAAAGAAAATTGTGTGGTTTCACTTCTATTCAGATTGCTCATGTTCAGATTACAAAAGATTAGGGAACTTATTTGGTTAATTGGATCATACACTGTATGTACAAGTATATGTACAAAGCAAAAGCTAAAATGTGTTTAACACAGATTCATATGTGACAAATTATTCCATAAATTAATTATTGCTAGACCATTGTTGGCATTTACATCTTTTTGATATTTATAGAAAAAATTATTAGCCATTTGCAGAGGCTAAGTTGTGGTCTAATTATAATCCTCTCAGCCCTATTTGTAATCAATTTTACAAGGATACAAGGGTCCCTATGAGGGGCGCTCAGGCGGTGCAGAGATAAATTTTGCAAGCCCACTACTGCTGATATTCGGGGATGTGTTCAAATCTCATTTCCAATTCTGCATATCCTCTTATGTGAAGAACTTTATAAAACAAATTCTTCCCTTCTGTGGACTCATTCAGACATAATGGAACCGTGAGGAGGAAAATAAGCTTTAGGAAAAGGCTGATTAATCCAGAGTACAAGTCCACATGGTGGAATGGCAGTGATTGCTCGGTGTTTGTTGTTGGCAGTATATTCACTGCTAGAATAGTCTCCATTATGTCCGTCTATTATAGTTTGTTGTTAGCTATTGAACTCTGCTGCTGGAGTTATTGAATTGTCAGTAGGAGAGTTGACACACAGGCATGAAGAGCTGGTACATTTGCTTTTAGCTTAATGATTCACTAAGATTGAGCCTATTGATCATTTTGCCGAGCAGCAAATGCACCACAGTAGTGACTGACTGCAGGTGCTCTTATTTTTTTCAAATTAATTGCCGTGTAATTGGATGAATTATCAGGCTCAGGGATGAATTATAAGAAGGTGACATTCTTTATAAATTGGCTTTCGTGTAGGAAATGAGTTGTTTTGTCAAAGGTAACAAAGGTGTTATAAACAACATGAAATATATGTCTATCCTCATAATCCAGTAGTGCTTATGATTTTTTACCTTTTTCTGTATATTGGTAGATGTTTTTTTTCCACAAAAAGAACAATTAAAAAATAATTAATTTCTCCCAACCAGCACTGTATATCTAATCTCTCATTTTGTTCATTTTAATAAAGATTTAGTCCAGAAAATTAAAAAAATAATAATAAACAAATCTTCCCACATAAGCCCTTGTGCACTTATGGTAAATATATATATATAAAACATATTTAAGACACAGTAGCGCTGCTGGAGTTTTTAAATACCGTGTCCACTCACTGTCCACTCTATTAGACACTCCTACCTAGTTGGTCCACCTTGTAGATGTAAAGTCAGAGACGGTCGCTCATCTATTGCTGCTATTTGAGTTGAGGGTCATCTTATAGCCCTTCATCAGTGGTCATAGGACACTGCCCATGGGGTGCTGTTGGCTGGATATTTTTGGTTGGTGGACTATTCTCAGTCTAACAAGGACAGTGAGGTGTTCTCCATCAGCGCTGCTGTGTATTATCCACTCATGCCAGCACAACACACACTAACACACCACCATGAAGAACAGGGTGAAAACAGGCTAAAAAAGTATGCAGAGAAACAGATGGACTACAGTCAGTAATTGTAGAACTACAAAGTGCTTCTATATGGTAAGTGGAGCTGATAAAACTCCTCTACTGGCTGATTGATGGTGCCTGCACAGAGACGGGGAATAATGCATTGATCAGGGTGTGGCTGTCCGTGCACAAGGCTGAACTCACCTCATGCAGGTACTGCACACCTGTCGGAGGGGGTGTGTGTCAGTTGCAGCGCTTCTCAGTCAGCAGTGGAGGGTAGTATCAGTAGAGGGGAAGCGTATATATATATATATATATGTATATATATATATGACTAGATTAGGAAGAAAAATTGGGGAAGAATTGCAAAAAAAATCCACCTTTATAAAGTGTGACTACATGGCCAGAAGCTTCTCTTGCAAAAAGATCTTTGCCTGCTAAGCATAATTGTGAATCACTTTTTAGCTTGAGCTATATTTTCTATGTGCTTAGTTTATTGGTAAAGTGTTTTTTTCCTGCTTCTTACAGCTTTTTTTCTATGTTCTGATTCTACAGATTTGTGTGGACCTGAGGTGTTATCAGCATCAGCCTGGATCAGTGAATCAAAGCTCCCTCTCATCTTAAACATCCAAAACCCAGCAGGCACTGGCATGTCAGAAGATCCATTCTGATTAACAGGAAGGAGCAACTGCTTTTGAACCCAAAGAGAGCCTAAAGGAAACAGAATTTGCTCTTTAACAACTGTTGTTATTTGGAATTGCCTTAATGACAATGATATCCAAAGTTTCTTCTCCATTAAGCACCTGTCCATCTTCACTCCAGCTTCTTCCTCTGCTCTTACTCCTGCGGCTAAGTGGATATTCCGCTGCACCTTCCGGCCCAGAATCAGACACATGCTCCACGCTGGTCCAGAACCGTTTCTTTGGATTCTTCTTTTCCTCCTTTGTCTTTCCAAATGCACCTTGCTCCTGGACCCTGCAGAACCCTGACCCAAGGCGCTACACAATCTTCATCAAAGTCACCAAGCCTACCGAAGACTGTGTGCCTAGGCAGCATCGCACCTTCCAATACAACTCCTTCCTGGAGACCACACGTACCTACCTCGGCATGGAGAGCTTTGATGAGGTGGTCAAACTGTGTGACAGCTCCACACATATGGCTTTTTTGGAAGCAGGAAAGCAATTCCTGCAGATCCGGAAGGGACCATCTGGAACTGGTTCAGATCCAGATGAGGGGAATGGGGAGTTCAAGGTGGAGTACTTGGTAGTGGGCAAGCGAAACCCCAGCATGGCTGCCTGCCAGCTATTGTGCCAGTGGTTGGAGGACTGCTTGACCTACAGCACTTCTAACCGACCCTGTGGCATCATGCAGATTCCCTGCCAGTGCTCAGATTCTTCTTTACCTGACAAAGAGGCAAATGGATGTTACAGAGATGGAATCTATCTAGAGAACTGTTTTCCTGCTGTGAAGGAGGCAGCATCGGACAAAGACACCAACGGTGAGATGGCAAATTTTCTAATATTTATCATTTTGTTTCTAGAAAGATGCTAGTAAGGAAAGCGTTTACATGTTTTCTTATGATTTATGTTGGTTAATGTTTGGATGCTGAATCAAATTACAAAGCAGTATCTTTTCTCTAGTATTTTTATAACCAACATGTGATATGACCCCTTTCAAGACAGACACAATAAATGAAAGTATCATGTTTGAATACTAATGGAACATTGGTTGATTAGATTGGCTTAGATTTAACGTTATTGTCATTGTGCAGAGTACAAGTACAAGTACAGAGCCAATGAAATGCAGTAGCATCTAACCAGAAGTGCAAGATAAAGATTATTTATATATACAGTGGTACCTTTAATACTTAACATAAGTTGGTTCTGGGAGTGGCGTAGGGTTTTGAAGGCATTGAGTTTCAAGGTATTTTTCCCAATAAGGATGTATGGAAAACCTGTTAATGTGTGCCATGGTCCTGTGGAACTGCATATATTTTAGGCTAATGTAAAATAATTGGGTTGTTTTTGACACTTATACACTGAAAATAACACAAATATAATATAAACTCTAAAAAACTCTGAAACACAATTAAAAACAGTTCAATACAATAAAACCTGCACTTTACTTCTTTATTGTTTCCTTATGCTTCTTAATCATGAGATGCTTGATTTCGGAATACCGTATTCCATTCAGTAAGTGCTCATTCACATAAGAAGCGGTACAATAGCTTTGGCGCTGGCTGTGCCGTTATTTCCAATGAAGTGTGGCAGTGCACAAAACTTAACATGACTTGTATTGTATTAAAACAAGCGAGGAATTTAATCAATGGAAAGAACTTATGAGCAGTAATAATTAAAAGAGGTTTAGTGTTCCTGTGTCATTCTTTTATTACATCAAGCGTTTTAGACTCTGCAACCTGAGCTATAACACAAGTTTAAAAGTGAAACAGGAGAAAAATCCAGCTAAACACAGTTACATGTGGACGATTTTAGATTGATTATTCCACACAAATGCAGATACGTCTTATATTCGCACTTTGATGACATTTTACTGCACTGCTCAAGCCAAGTGCTAAACAAAGCGGCTGTTCATTGTTAATCTGAAATTAAATAAATGAAAAGAAAAGCTGAACACGCCGAGTTTAAGTGAAAAAGTCGAGTTTAAGTGCACAAATGTCTCTGGGACCACTGTATTACGATTAAAGTGCAGGAGTGACCAGTTAAGTAAAATTGAAGAGACATATGTACAGAAGTAGTAAACAGATATTGCTGATTGTGCAGTGTATATGAATAACATAAAATAAACATAACATAAAATGCACAGAAATATGTTGGTAATGAATGATTATAAATAAAATAGAGTATATAAGTATACCAAATATATACAATATATACATTACTGTTTGTGCTGGTGTAAATGGTGCATTAGTGCACTATTTTAGTGCAGTGTTTAAATATTGATGTGCAGATTTGCAAATATGGATGGTATATATACAGATGAAATTGCACACTTGTAAAAAGTAAAGTTTAGTATTCTATTTATCTGTTTAAGTTTTAGACATATACGTCTTCCTACTCAATATCTATTTATAACCAGTAATCATATTTTCCCCAACAGATTAATCACTTTAGCTAACACTTGGCAAATTGAGAATTTTAGCCTCATATGTGGCAGTTCGGCCATTAAATAACCCAGTCCATTAGGCTTTCAAAAAAACAGCTCCTGAGCAAAGGTTGCTTCTTGGTTGGTTTTAGGTTTTAGGGGCAAATCTGACTTGACAAAGTGACTTGCTATAAAGTCATCATTATACTGGAGTAAAGTGTTGAATGTGTTACTGAGCTCTTCAGACCATTTTTTGGCCACTGTTTGACTATAATCATGAACATAAATGTATATACACTTCTAAAGGAAATGTACACTATATGACTAAAAGTATGTGGACACCTCTTTTTTGAGTTTATGTGTTTTAGCCTCACCCATTCCTAAAAGGTATATAAAATCAATTATAGAAATCAATCAGTTAATCTAGGCTTGCGACATTGTTTTAGCCACACCCATTCCTAACAGGTATATAAAATCAATAATAGAAATCAATCAGTTAATCTAGGCTTGTGACATTGTGACTTTAACTACAGAAGGCTTTTTCCTGTTGTAGCATCATTAAGGTCAATAAAGACATTGTTTGGATGCATTTGGTATAAAGAGATCTAAGATTGCTTAATCAAAAATTTGTGTTCATTATGAGGGCACGAATTCCCAAAGACATACTCCAAAATCTTGTGGAAACCTTTCAAGAGAACCAAAGGAGGAGCAACTTAACATAAATGCACATCGTTTTTAAATATGATGTACAACAAGCCGCATGTCGCCTCAAAGCAAGAAGGGTCTGTACAGCCAGGGTCCTTCGGTTTCCTCCCACAAGTCCAAGACATGCAGTCAGGCCAATTGGAGCTACTTGAAATTGCCCTTAATGTAAATGTGTGTGTGTGTGGAAGTGTGTTTGTGTGTGTCAGCCCTGTGATGGACTGCCGGCCTGTCCAGGATGTTTCCTGCATTTCGCTTAGTGAATCAGACCCACCGCGATCCTGACTAGGAAAAAGTGGTGGTAAAACAGACAATGAATGAATGAATAAATTAATTTACAACAAGCTCTTGATTTGGTGTCCACATATTTTTTATTATATAGTGTGTCTACTTATAAGCTGTACACTATAGTATCAATTTTCTCCTTTAATAAAAGCATCCAGTTGTGTTCAGAAAGAATATATTATTTGTGGGAAGTGCTTAGAAAGGTTAAGTAATTGCTGTAAGGTTGAGAGAGTGAGAAAGTGAAATGAAACAAAATAGCGGATTTAGATTTCAGCTGATGCGTCCTGCATGGGTCACCTTGGTTGTTTGGCGCCACATGCTGCCTGTGGGGGCTCAGCTGAGGATATCAGGTGAACTTGTGGGAGCGTCTCAGTGGCATACAGCCTCCTAGACTGATATGGGATAGGGATGTTTTTACACTGAGGGATTTGAGGATGGGAAGAAAAGGCTGGTCACCGAATCCTACGCTATGCTCTGATTTCTCCTAAGAGAATGGATGCAGGCTGGATGCTGGAATGCTTGGCTGGAAAAACAGTTCAAGTGTGCATTTTTCTGTTTCAGATGTTGAGCGTGAACCCCTGCAAAGGCATCTTTGGGCGCGAGGAGACTCATTACATACCTAATAGCTCAGATCAGAAACTGATTACTGCCTGTGCTGGGAAGAAAGTAGAAGCAGAAGGTTTGTTGGGTTTTAAGAACATGGGAATGATAAAATTACATTTAATATGCTGGGCAGATGTTTGTGAGTGTTATGGTAAAATAACCACATTATGTTAATGGCTTTGCAGGGGGTCTTTGCAAGTGAACTTGGCTCAGCATGAGGCATCTGCGCTCTGGTTTGTTGAAGGCAAGGATTTCTAGTAGAGATGAACCAATAAAAGTTTGTGAGTCTGACACTGATTGTTGATTGTCATATAAGTTGTTTTTACTCTTGGTTTGAATTCTTAAATCCATATTCAAGATTGATTTGAAGCTTTTCTTTAATATCATGTCTAGAATGCAAGAAATCTGTGCAAAATAGGACGTATAAAGTAACCATATTTAATATTTATACACTGATCAGGCATAACATTTAAACCACCTCCTTGTTTCTACACTCAATGTCCATTTTATCAGCTCCACTTACCATATAGAAGCACTCTGTAGTCCATCTGTTTCTCTGCATGCTTTTTTTAGCCTGCTTTTACTCTGTTCTTCAATGGTCAGGACCCCACAGGACCACCACAGAGTAGGTATTATTTAGGTGGTGGATGATTCTCAGCCCTGCAGTTACAATGATGTGGTGTGTTAGTGTGTGTTGTGCTGGATGTTTTTGGTTGGTGGACTATTCTCAGTCCAGCAGTGGCAGTGAGGTATTTAAAAACTCCAGCAGCATTGCTGTGTCTGATCCACTCATACCAGCACAACACACACTAACACAACACCACCATATCAGTGTCACTGCAGTGCTGAAAATGATCCACCACCTAAATAATACCTGCTCTGTAGTGGTCCTGTGGGGGTCCTGACCATTGAAGAACAGCATGAAAGGGGGCTAACAAAGCATGCACAGAAACAGATGGACTACAGTCAGTAATTGTAGAACTACAAAGTGCTTCTATATGGTAAGTGGAGCTGATCAAATGCACAGTGAGTGTAGAAACAAGGAGGTGATTTTAATGTTATGGCTGATTGGTGTATTATATAGCTCAATTTAACAGATTTTTTATCTTGTAACTCTTTGCTCTACTTGCCACTGTGTGTAGTTACCTCAGTGGTAACTTTTCTGCAATGGCAGACCTCACCGATAAGTATCCAGTTGGTGGATTGGCTGTTCCTCTCCTTTTATAGGACTGAGTAGCTGGCCCATTCATTCTAACTCCTTCCGTTTTGTCCAAGTTGGGCTGTGGATGTTTGATTCTGGATTTCTTTTGATATTTTTATTCGTTTTTGTTATTTTAGCCACCCGTTGTCATTTTCCTTTTTGATTTGTAGCTATTTAGCCACAGTATTCTTCTGCCTTGGTAAGCATCTTGAATATTGGATTCACCTTTCAAAACCTTGCAAGTGCGGGGCTTTATTTGACACTTTTAAAACAAGGTACGCCCCACCTTGTCACAGAAGAAGCCAGCCAGTACGTGAAATCTAGTGAAGCTTATCCAGGGTGAGCGTACCATCGGGGGTTGATAACTCCAAGTGAGCAGCTCTCTTTTCTTTGAGCCTGTTTTTATTTTTGCTAGTGTCTATGCAGCTTGAAGCACGCAAATGCCTTCTCTGTGGGCGTTTGTTTTCCTCCCTCCTCCACCTGTTTGGGATGGCATCTGTTACTACGGCAGCACTATAGATGCTTATACCTTGCCTCCCACCCCTTCTCAATTGGTGTGATTCAGCTTCCGGAAATAAATTCCAGAGGATAAGGAACTTTGGTAGCTGTTCCTTTTGGAGGGGCCATGTAGCTTGGCAGGTGGGCGCCAATTACAGTATCATGTAAACCTGCTGTGCCATTTATCTCCAGCAGGTATGGCATAGAGCTGATGACTGACTTTGTTAGTTCCTTTATTCGGCAGTCTCTGCACCTTATCGGCTGTTAATTTGCTTCAGGCAGAGGTGGGTCTCTTTAATCACAGCTTTCTTGCCAAATGGCTTTTCTGTTTACATCTGTTTCTTTCTGAGACCATGATGCCAGCCCATTTTTTCCACTGTCGCTTATGTGGGCACTCTATATTTTTTCCAAGGAAACTTAGCCAGTGTTGTGGTGACACTCTTGACCAAGCAGCCTCCAGAGGTGGCCTGACAGCACCTTTATGAGTGAACCCAACATGTATCCACTATAAATGTGGGCTGTGTAGTGGCTGCTCTGCTCCTTTCATAGCCACTTTTGAACTCTTTCCCATTGTTGGGGAAAGCAAGCCTATGATTAATTGTGTGTAGTGATTTGTTTATTTATATATTTATTTAAGGGGGGATTATGTGAAATTATTTTTCCCATTTTTCTTGTCACTCGTATTTTATTGCTCTGTAATAATTTCTGTTACAGGCAGAAATTCTGGATGAAAGTTGGCTATTTTTACTGAAGATTATCTCATTCTTGCATTCCTACTAAACTGCCAAGAGCTATGAATCCTCAAGCTGTCGCACGCTCTTTCATGTAACACTCCCTCTTAAAAATTCAGACACATGCAGTGTAGGTGACTGAAAACTGTTGCGAGGGCACCAATCAGTGTGGAGGTGTGTTATATGTCTGTTTGGCCACCTGTGGCAATTCGTGGGCTTCTTTAGCATTCTTCAGCGGTTCTGACATCACGCTGAGGCTACCCGACCTTAAAAAAGCTATGAACATGGTACTTATCTGTGCCGCTCCTCTCTCTTTGTCTTTCATGATGGAAAATGTCTTTTGCTGGCTCACTATCTCTCTGGCCTTCCTCACAACCTCAGGGCTAATTAAAAATTCATGTTTTAATTAAGCTATTTTACTGCTGCTCCATGCATCAGATAATAAAAGACCGAGCCAGCTATGTGTCGCAGCATGTGTGTAAGTACTGAGTATGCAAGTGTCAGTGTTTTGAGTGTGTTATTAGGAAAGCTATTGATTTTTTAGCTATAATTAGGCATCAGAGGCGGAAAATTGAAAATTTTCACTTGTCTCTCTGGTGATTGGAGCTCATTGCTCAACTGTGAATAGAGAATAATGTGCTGTTAAAGCATTTTGTTCTCTGCCGAGAATTCGCTCACGTTAATGACAGGCAGGTCAGCTGTGTTCATGACTTAAGCCTAGTGCACGCTACTCAATCAGCTAAATGTGAGAGGTTTTTATATAGTACTCCTCATAATTAATGCATTTAGCTGTTTTAGCTACACCCATTGCTAAATTAATCCATCTATGTGTGACACCCATTTGGGGAAGGCTGTATCCTCTACATAGGTCTATTAAGATGTCCATCAAGACATGGACTGAGAGGGTGATTGGAAGCTAGGCCTTCATGTTTAAACCACGTTTAACGTTTTTTTTTTTTTTTATGGAATGACCTAAAATTCCTTCATGCTCACTCCAAAATATAGTTAAAAGCCTTTCTAGAAGAGTAAAGGCTGTTAAAGCCAAAAGGAGGACAGTGGCCAGTTGTATATTAATAGGCTTGGTCATCTAATGGAATGCTCAGCAAGCTTAAGGTCAGGTGTTCACATACTTTTGACTACATATTTTTTTATTTTCCAGACTGCCTTTAAACCAATAAATCTACTGCCAATTATAGACACATTGATGCCATTTGTCCATTTTGTGTAAAGAATTGTATTTTTTGTTTATTATTCTTTAATTTATTATTTAAAGCTGTGGACACAAGACACCAATCTATCATGGGGCCTCGGGCACATCCCCCAAACATAGCCAATCACGTCATTATGTAGACGCTTGAGCTGGCAATAGCACCTCTGGGGGTTTAAACCCTGGATCCCAGCAGTATTGGGCTAGCACAGTTTAGTGCTGTGCCACCTGAGCGCCTATACATTGCCAGGCTGTTAAATACAGCACATGAACTAGGCTGCACTGTAAAGCTGCAAGTTAACAACAGTCTACAAAATAATAATACATTAGAACCAAAAGTATAAGGATAGGCACAAAGGCACAACTGGATTTGTTAAATGTTTTTAAGTCAACTCACTGCTGCAACACAGTCTTCTCCTATAATACTTAATATGATTGGAAAATTTAAACAGAGGAATATGAAGGTTCCATTAATCAAATATCCACAGGTTTTTAATGGGTTCAGGTCAGGGCACTAGCAGGCTATAGCAAAGTACTGATTTATTATTAATGTATATATCAGTACATTAATACTGGTCAGGGTCATGGTGGGTCTGGTTTCACCAGAAACAATGCACAATGCAGCAATACAACCTGGACTGGATGCCAAGCATGGGGTTCACTTGTATAAGAACCCTGGATCCCAGAGATGGTGAGCTATTAAAATATACCTCTGCGCCACACGAGCACCCTCAGAAGTTGCATCAGAAAGTCTGTGATGCATTATCAGGGTCTTTGGAGATAAACACCTTCAGAATATTAAGTGTTTTCTGTTTTTTAACCTTTTTTGTCTTTGCATCAACTCCAGTTGCTTATGTTTGTAGTTAAATGAAATACTAGGCTTTGTTCTGTCACACCTTTCAAATAGTTTGTTGGTATGAAGGTAAAGGGTGTGTTAATTCCACTGTCTGGAGATTTAACTGTGATTACTGGATGATTTTGTACCTCTTCTAGTCAGGTTAGTTACAGCTATTGTTATTTTCAACTTTATTATTATTGTCCCTCCATTATAGATGGGTATATTTATGTATAAATATTTGTATAGTGATTTTGTTCATGTAAATTTATGGGGCTGCCAGTCATGACACTAATTTGTTTGGTCTAAAATACGTATTTTGATATTTATTTATAATTTCTTGGGCAGCACAGTGGCTCGTTGGGTAGCACTGTGGCCTCATAGCAAAAAGGTCCTGGGTTCGATTCCCAGGTGGAGTTGTCCGAATCCTTTCTGTGTGGAATTTGTATGTTTTCCCCGTGTCTGCGTGGGCTTTCTCCAGGAGCTCCTGTTTCCTCCCACAGTCCAAAGACTTGAAAATGATGTGAATTGGAGATACAAAATTGTCCATGACATTAAAGACTGGAACTGATGAATTTTGTATAAAGAGTGATGTCTTGTCATGAATGTAAACCAAAAAATCACGTTAAAATCCTAATAAATATTTGTATTTCTTAGGATACATTTATTTAAATGTCTGATTTCAAGATATTCTCAGCTTTGCTACCAGTCAGCTGCAAAAAACGACCAATAAGAATAAGCTGCCCTAGGCACCTGTACAGAAGTGGAGGAATGTGGAGACTAGTGCATGACTCTCCGTGCGTGAGACTGGTGAAATGCACAAATCCACAGCAGTATGGGCAAATAAGAGGGCGTAGATTGACTGTGCACGTGTTGGATGCATCAGGCAAATGCAATCAGGGTCCCCAGCAGCGGAAGGCGGAATCGCTAAATTGGGAGACAAAGGAAGAAAACGCAGGTAAAATATTACAAAAAGTATTTTTATTTCCTTTTTACCCATTATTACTAAAAATACCAATAAATCTGGAGCTAAATGATCATTTTAATGACCCACAGTATGAATGGTTGGTAATGTACAGTGCATTCAAGTGTTAAACTGAAAGGCAGATCTTGACACTATAATTGGATCTGATTAAAAGCTAGACTGAAGTTTTTCTGCGCTAGCATTTCTTCAGTCCCAACAAATGTCTTAATGAAGACAGACTGTCTTTGTACTTTTCCAAGTGTAAATCTAGTGAATGTAAACATGATGTCTCCTCATGAGGGCTGACACTCAGGTGTGGGTCTACCTGTCCCCCTTTCTCTCTATACACACACTTTTGAGCCTGGCTGAGCTCTACCGAGGAGGCCCTGGAGAGCGGTACCTTAATGAACATGTCCCCTCCCATCTGCTAGACAGACCAGCAGCAGAGTCCTGTAGCGTGTGTGTGTGTATATGTGTGTGTGGAGGTGGGTAAGACAGCAGAGCTCTCAGGGCTTTCAGCCATCCTCTCAGTCTGAGTCACAGCTCTAAAGAAAAACATGTTCAACACACATGAACACACACACACACGCCACAGGACCACTGAGAAAAAATGAGAATCAGGAGAATAAGTGGTACAAATTGTTTAATGGTGTGTTTAGGACTATTTGGGTGTCCACTTATCTAAAGGGCATGCAGATGAGGTTGTAGAAATATCTCAGGAACTCCAACATGCCACAGACAGAATCCAAGTAGTTTCCATAGGAACACTAGCCTACCGTTATACTGATGAGCTACGTCTTAAAGCCTGTACGTTGGAAGCAGTCTTCACACTAAAGAAATGCTTCCCATCATTGGTTCTATCTCTGAGTCACTATGTAGTTCTGTATGGCAGTTTCTCTACAAACAGCTTTAGAATGATAGGCACCTTTATGGATATCTCTTTTAATTATTGACACCTGAAGCAGAAGAGACACTCTGTGTTCCAGACACCACCCTCAATGGTGGGCTAAATTAGATTTCGACCTAATGTAAGTCTACTGCTTTGAACACACTATTTAAGACATTGTGTGTGGATAAGGCAGAGCCCTGCAGCCTGCATCCCCACTCTGTCTGCAGCCTGATACAGAGTTTTGAAAATGTAACCAAATATTTAATGTTGAGTTATATTATGCACTAGACCTCATATTATAAGGATTCAATTCTTTTGTTGACATTTTATTACTCGTACCTTCAGACTGCAGCGCTAATCAAGTGTCAAACAGATTTAAATTTTAATATTTGTTTTATTTAAGAAAGTTTTTTTTTTCTTTTCATTCATGCATTTCGGTATCCAGTTACCCAGTCGTATCTCCTCCATTGCTTCAGACCCCTATCCTGGCCGAGGAGGGCAGTACCTAATGAACCCTTGGCCCCAAGGCAAATGATTGAGGCATGTTTGAGCACTGCTAGCAATTAATGCTTTTAGGCAATAAAAACTATACAAATAAAGATACATAATGCATGTCACTTTGTCTCTTTGTTTTGTTCAATAAGAACTCACAGTTTAGTTTTGATTCCAATGTTTAAAATTAATTCCAGTGGAGTTTTATACTGCATAAAAAAATTGGAAACCACTGCTTTAAACATTTCCACATTAATAAATAAACAATGCCAATTTTTAATTATTAAAAAAAATGAATTAAAGTATTTTATCATTAATATCTTTAAACAGTTTCCACACTTTTTAAACTCTATTTATTAAGAATTTCAAAAACAAATTCCATCATAGTCACCGCTGATGCATTTTTCCAGTGTCGTACCAACTTCTTAATGCCATCAGCAAAAAACGCGTACCCACTGATGCACCGCTGCATGAAAATCTTCCCCTCAAAGCTTCTTTGAGCGGTACAAAAAGGTGGAAATCAGATGGTGCTAAATCCAGACTATAAGCTCTCTCAATCTCTCAGACACAACCAATTACACAACTCCTGCTCTCACCGTTTCCACAGAAAATATAAAAGTGCGGAAACTTTTTGAAGATCATTCGTATTTTGCACTTTGCTGACGTATCTTAAACCGTTGTGCCCTGAGGAGAAACTCACAATAATCAGTACAACGCTATACTGACTGATCACATGATCAATATATATTTTCTAGAGGACACTAGAGAATATTGAATCCTATTTATATGTATGGGCCTTTGCAGTCAACAGATTTACCACTTTTAGAGTGGCGTTAGACAACACTCCGCATCTCCATCATTTATATACCATCTCAAGACAAACCTTTTAAAAGAATGTTGGTCAATATTCCTTTTTTTACCTGTCTGTACATGTGGACACACATGCTCACACACACACACACATGCTCACAGACACATACAAACAGACATCCGTGCAGATGCTCGGCTCACTCAGTTTAACTGCTTTTGTAGTAATTTGGATTACAGCTGTCGGACTTTCACATTGATGCCTGAATTAGGAGCAGTTTCAGTGTGGAATTAAATGGAGCAAGTCTGATTGGCTGTGCACCATGTGGAACAAATGAGAAACAAGAAGGAAGGACTCACAGCAGTGAATCTTACCTCATCATGTCTTCCCATCACACACTGCTGCTTGTCCTGTTGATACTGTCTTAATGACAGGCAATTCTGTTTTTATTATATAGCCAGATTTAAAATGACTGAATATTATGTGTATATACACCAATCGGGCCTAACGTTATGCCCATCTTCCTAATATTGTGTTGGTCCCCCTTTTGCTGCTAAAACAGCCCTGACCCATCGAGGCACTCCACCTTGACTGGTCTGCGGCAGCCCCCTACGCAACAAACACTGATGCACTGTGTATTCTGACACCTTTTTATCAGAACCAGCATTAACTTCTTCCGTAATTTGAGCTACAGTAGCTCGTCTGTTGGATGTGTGTGTGTATATGATGTATATGGATGTGCATGTATGTACATGTATGTATATATTTTTTATTTTTTCAGGTAAAGGATCTTTTAAATATGACATCCTGTTTTACTAGGGAATGCATATATGACACATTTTCTTAGTCATTCAGCCACATAATTACGATACTAGAATGCAATTAGATAATAAAATAAATCCCCAGATCCACTATATAAATTGGTTTAATTAAGATATTTTAATTGCCTGAACTTTAATGAACCCACCTAAAATAGAACGCAGGTGTAGTTTTGCCCTCGCTTGGCAGGATTAGTGTTAGAGATTTTTAAAGATGGTAGCATTGTGGGTTACATAGCTTTGTGTTAACAATCTGCTTAAAGAAATGTAATTTTGGACTAAAACTGGGTTCTTGGTTAAATAAAAGAGAAATATAGCTTCTTGTCAACGAACTGTTGTGGTAGATTTGGTTATATACAATCTCCCCCACTGTGATCAGCTCATATGAAGCAAACACAACCCTTTGTCAAACACAATGTCACTGATCCTCAAGGATCTTTGAGGTTTTGGGGCTTTAAGGATTTGAATCTTCTTAGAATCCATTGCATCATCACTATAAGATTTTAAAATAAGATTTTAAATCTGCCTGCATCTGGGAAATGGTTGGATATTTCAGTGTGGCAATAATCCAATTATCATGTCTGAAGCACTACATTATGCTTTTATTAATAGCCATGGTAAAATGCTTGATTCTGTGGTAATTTAAACATATTTGCTTCCCACCAAAAATGCTGTAGAGGAGAGTCCACAGGAAATGACTTGAAGTCTGGATGATCTGAAGAGCTTTTGTGTTGATGAGTGCATTCAAACTCTTCTTTCCCTTCTTTCTTGGATTAAATTAACTTAAATTAAACAAGTTTATCAAAAGCTTAACTATGATATTAAGCTAATTAACTTCAAAGCAAGTTTTTGTGGTCACACTTTTCCTTTTTTAACCTAAGGTGCCAGTATGCTACATCTGGCTGTATATGTTTTATGTAGAGTGAAATAGAAGTGATGATGAGCACTATTTTCCTGATAAAGATCGATGTGTGTGGAGAAAATAAGAAAAGCCTGGTATTTTGCTCCTCACCTTTGGCCCATCTGATCTGATCCTTTTAGCGAAGGTGCTTTTGATTTTCAGCCGATTTTTTTCTCTTTTCGTTTTTGCTGAGGAGAGGCATCCATCTTCGAAATTGAAACGTCGACTTGCCTGACCCACTGCTGCAACTAAAGAATGCTCGACCAAATGCATGTTTTTATTGCCATCACACTTATCTGTTTGCTTTTATTTCCATTATTATTCAACCTTACTGCTTTTGATAATGGTTTCTTTTATATGCACTATAATCGACTCTCTCTAGGAGTTACTCAGAAACGGTTTTCAGATGATGAAGTGGAGCAACTGAATCTATGTTATTACATTTTTACCTCCAACATATGATCAACTAAATGCATTTTGATACCTATTTGCCTCCAGAATTGCTTTAATGCTTGATGGAATGCTGTCAACAAGTTTTATCTGGTTTTTGGTTTTTTTGCATGTCCAGTCATCCTTCTTAAATGAAGTCTTAAAGTTCTTTTAATAATCCAATTAATTCCAATCAAATTATCATCCAGACCACCCAATGAGAATAGGTCCCTGCTGAGTCTGCTTCCTTTCAAGGTTTCTTCCTATAATTTTAAGGAAGTTTTTCAAAATCATCTTTTGTCTTACTTTTAACTGAATTTACTTACCATATAGAAGCACTTTGTAGTTCTACAATTACTGACTGTAGTCCATCTATTTATCTACATACCTTTTTAGCCTGCTTTCACCCTGTTCTTCAATGTTCAGGACCACCACAGAGCAGGTATTATTTAGGTGGTGGATGATTCTTAGCACTGCAGTGACACTGACATGGTGGTGGTGTGTTTTTAAATACCGTGTCCACTCACTGTCCACTCTATTAGACACTCCTACCTAGTTGGTCCACCTTGTAGATGTAAAGTCAGAGACGATTGCTCATCTATTGCTACTGTTTGAGTTGGTCATCTTCTAGACCTTTATCAGTGGTCACAGGACGCCGCCCATGGGGCGCTGTTGGCTGGATGTTTTTGGTTGGTGGACAATTCTCAGTCCAGCAGTGACAGTGAGGTGTTTAAAAACTCCAGCAGTGCTGCTGTGTCATATCCACTCATTCATGTACAACACACACTAACACACCACCACCATGTCAGTGTCACTGCAGTACTGAGAATGATCCACCACCCAAATAATACCTGCTCTGTGGTGGTCCTGACCACTGAAGAACAGGGTAAAAGCAGGCTAAAAAAGTATGTAAAGAAACAGATGGACTACAGTCAGTAATTGTAGAACCAGAAAGTGCTACTATATGGTGAGTGGAGCTGATAAAATGGACAGTGAATGTAGAAACAAGGAGGTGGTCATAATGTTATGTCTAATTGGTGTAAATTGTATAAATTTATACAATAAATTGTAAAATTATTTTGTCGACCCACACCGCGTATACTCTTCACTTATGTTTCAGTATTCAGTTAGTGCTGTTGGCGGCACGGTGGCTTAGTGGGTAGCACTGTCGCCTCACAACAAGAAGGTCCTGGGTTCAATCCCCAGGTGGGGCGGTCCGGGTCCTTTCTGTGCGGAGTTTGCATGTTCTCCCCGAGTCCGCGTGGGTTTCCTCCGGGTACTCCGGTTTCCTCCCACAGTCCAAAAACATGCCACCAGGTTAATTGGAAACACTGAATTGTCCTATAGATACCTAGTCCCAAGCCCGGATAAATTAGGGAGGGTTGTGTCAGGAAGGGCATCCGGTGTAAAAAAAAAATTGTGCCAAATCAATGAGCGATGAGGATGACTCGCTGTGGCGACCCCTGAAAAAGGGAAAAAGCCGAAAGAAGAAGAAGATTCAGTTAGTGCTGTTGCCTCACAGCAAGAAAGGTCTGGGTTTGATCCCCCCAGCCGGGTGACCAGGGTCCATTCTGTGTAGATTTTTCATGTTCTCCCTGTGTCTGTGTGGGTTTCCTCTAGATGCTCCAGTTTCCTCACACAAGTCTAAAGACATGCAGTCAGGCCAATTGGAGCTTCTAAAATTGCCTTAAGTGTGAGTGTAGATGTGTGTGTGTGCTTTGTAATGGACTGGCAACCTGGGTCCAGGGTGTTTCCTGCATTACGTCCATTGAATCAGACCAATCATGACCCTGACCAAGATAAATTAAAGTAAAACATTTACATTTTTGGCATTTAGCAGATGCTTTTATCCAAAGCGACTTACAGTTGTGACAGTATACAATCTAAGCAATTGAAGGTTAAGCACCTTGCTCAAGGGCCCAACAGTGTCATCCTGGCAGAAGTGTGGCTTGAACCAGCAACCTTCTGATTACTAGTCCAGTACCTTAACCACTAGGCTCCAGCTGCCCTACAGACAATGAATGAATGAGCCTGACAGTCCTCCAGCTCTTACTGAAAAAAGCATCTCCATAACAATATACTACCACCACCATAGTTTACAGTCTGGAAAATGTTACATGCCTTGTTAGACATATTGTGAAAAATTCAAAAGCACAAAAAAAATGTTTTGTAGGATCTTCTGGTAAATGTAACAAGCCCACCTGTCGTGTGTCATGACTTGAAATCATGTCCTTCTACCATGCCAAATATGGGGTCATGAAGGCTCAGATGATTGACATGTCACACCTTGGTTTTCTTGGAGTAGCTTTCTATATTGTGACAACCAGGTTTTACTTCTGCTCTATTCCTTTTCTATCCACTTTGTTCGTTGTGGGCTCATGTTCTTGTGTCTGTTATCTGTTATAGCCATTATTTTGGATATTGCTTTTAGTTTTTTAAGGCAGTATTGTTCTACCTTGGTCAATGTTCCTGCAAATTGGGTTTATTTTAAATTTCTAGAGGGCTACACCTGGCACCTCATTGGCAAGATGTGATCCATCCTATTAGAGTAAAAGCTTCTTTTCTTGCATTTAATTCGTCAAGTTTATTAGGTGCAACATCTTCAACTCAGTCAGCATGATGTCAGTGTCACAATAGCCATTCTGACAATTATCCTTCTTGGTCTTTGTCTAATTTATGAAAGTGTGCCTGACCTAAGCATTGTGGCTGTAATTTAATCTTTATGATGGATTGAGCAAAGCTTTAATGTGTTCATTACACAATACGGTCTTGTATCCTTTTCTATGTTGTTTCTCCCTAATTAGATCTGTGCCTTGTTATGAAGGCTCTCAGAATATTCTTGTACATTTCTCTGACAAAATGTTAGACCTTCTCAGCATGAGATCTTATTGCATGGATATCTTGTTTTACCACCTGGTTTGCTTGTCCTCTGCAGCATCTTTGTCTTTGAGTTTATAAGAATTGTAAAGTAATGCATGGGTCAAAGAGGAGCAATGTAGCAACAGGAACAGACCTGAGTTGTGTTTCCTGCCCCTGGAGTGAGATTAATTGACAGCAAGGGATTGTGAGTGCAACTGTTCAAATATTTATTCTGAGCAGGATAGAGACCGCAGGCTCACACCCAGAGAAAACATTGGATTAAACTTGTGAGAGAGATGAGTAGAGAGAACTAAGAGTCCCTGGAAATTCCTAGTGAACAAGCATACACTGGATGTGTACAGGCTGGACTGAGGTGTCTGTGACAATTTGCTCAGTGGTAAATTGTTGGCCTCTCAAAAACACCCCGACACAGAATTAACTGACTTTGGACTGCCTGGTAACCTGCATGGTGCCCAAACATCATGTCAGCTGCCAATACTAGGCCCTCATGGGCTTTACTATATTTGCCTCTCCGTGCACTGCCCATCGGGAAATATTTTCATAGCCAAGGATGGGCCTGGAAAAGGCTAACACATGCAGGCCCCATGGGGGTTTTGTGTTAGTGTTCCCAAGCCCACACTACCCTCAGTCAGGCCAACAGGGACATGTTTTCTTGGCTATGGATATGCACATTAGAAATGTTCAACAGTCTTCCTTTAGTAACACGAACCCCCCAAAAGTGCTTAAAACAAAAAACAGCAGTCAATATTTGTGCTGTGCCCCAAGCCACACCAACAGAATCTGTACTATATAGTATTTTTCAAATTAATTACATTTTTAAATTAATGAACTGCCAATAGTGTTGTAGCCCCAGTGAATGTATTCAAGTTAGCATTTATCTCATTTAGCATGCAGGCTAGCTAATTTGTTTACAAATGTCAAGTCAAATTTATTTGTATAGCACTTTTTATAATAGGTATTACCTTAAAGCAGCTTTGCAAAATGAGTGTTAAGAAAAAACACCATTAAAATTACAAAGAAGAAACCTTAAGCAGAACCAGACTCAAGAAAAACCAATCTTCTCTGGGTGGCCTAGAGGATAATTTGAATGAATTAGAATTAGATTAAATAAACCAGCTATATCATATAATATTTTTTCTTATAAAGGTTATAACAAGTGAAAAGCATAAAGAATTTATTTGTGTTCATCATCCTTCAGTTCAGTCTGTGGTCTTCAAACTTGCAGGCTTCAGCCTCAGGTGGGTAAAAAGGTTCACGTCAGAACCACCTAAGGGTCATAAACAGATCTAAGTGGATCTAAGTGTTAGGTTGCCTGTTTGAGCTTTCCATCGAGCTGTCTGTCATTCCGTCATTGAGCTTTGTCATAGATTGTGGCTACTCGTCCTTCACTACCACTAAGACTCAGCTTATATACATAACTGTATTCGGTGGAGCTGCTTCATTTAAACTTAAATACTCATTTAGACTAGTCAGACTAGTCATCTGTGATAATTGTATGTGAATGAATTTATGAAATGTATGAAATAAATGAATTTATGCTGACAGGGTGGCTTACTAGCATAGGCTTGCTTTATTAGCAAGTAGAAAGCTCTGAAATCTCAGGGAAGATATTGTTATCTATCTATAATAAATATGTGGCTCAAAATTTTAGGGCATTATTTTAGTTTGATTTTATTTTAAAAAAATTTAAAAAAGATTGTTATACAAGTTATCTCTTTGTCATAGATTGTGGCTACTCATTCAACTGTATCCGGCAGAGCTACTTTATTTAAACTTAAATACTCATTCAGACTACTCCAGGTTTCAGTTAGACAGTGCACTAAGACAGATATAGTCCAGGTTTCAGATAGAAAGTGCACTAAGACAGTTATAGTCCAGGTTTCAGTTAAAAAGTGCACTGAGACAGTTATAGTCCAGGTTTCAGTTAGAAAGTGCACTGAGACAGTTATAGTCCAGGTTTCAGTTAGACAGTGCACTGAGACAGTTATAGTCCAGGTTTGAGTTAGACAGTGCACTGTGACAGTTATAGTCCAGGTTTCAGTTAGAAAGTGCACTAAGACAGTTATAGTCCAGGTTTCAGTTAGAAAGTGCACTAAGACAGTTATAGTCCAGGTTTGAGTTAGACAGTGCACTGAGACAGTTATAGTCCAGGTTTCAGTTAGACAGTGCACTAAGACAGTTATAGTCCAGGTTTCAGTTAGACAGTGCACTAAGACAGTTATAGTCCAGGTTTCAGTTAAAAAGTGCACTAAGACAGTTATAGTCCAGGTTTCAGTTAAAAAGTGCACTGAGACAGTTATAATCCAGGTTTCAGTTAGAAAGTGCACTGAGACAGTTATAGTCCAGGTTTCAGTTAAAAAGTGCACTGAGACAGTTATAGTCCAGGTTTCAGTTAAAAAGTGCACTGAGACAGTTATAGTCCAGGTTTCAGTTAGAAAGTGCACTGAGACAGTTATAGTCCAGGTTTCAGTTAGAAAGTGCACTGAGACAGTTATAGTCCAGGTTTCAGTTAGACAGTGCACTAAGACAGTTATAGTCCAGGTTTCAGTTAGACAGTGCACTAAGACAGTTATAGTCCAGGTTTGAGTTAGAAAGTGCACTGAGACAGTTATAGTCCAGGTTTCAGTTAGAAAGTGCACTAAGACAGTTATAGTCCAGGTTTCAGTTAGAAAGTGCACTAAGACAGATATAGTCCAGGTTTCAGTTAGACAGTGCACTGAGACAGTTATAGTCCAGGTTTCAGTTAGAAAGTGCACTGAGACAGTTATAGTCCAGGTTTCAGTTAGAAAGTGCACTGAGACAGTTATAGTCCAGGTTTCAGTTAGACAGTGCACTGAGACAGTTATAGTCCAGGTTTCAGTTAGACAGTGCACTAAGACAGTTATAGTCCAGGTTTGAGTTAGAAAGTGCACTGAGACAGTTATAGTCCAGGTTTCAGTTAGACAATGCACTAAGACAGTTATAGTCCAGGTTTCAGTTAGAAAGTGCACTAAGACAGATATAGTCCAGGTTTCAGTTAGACAGTGCACTGAGACAGTTATAGTCCAGGTTTCAGTTAGAAAGTGCACTGAGACAGTTATAGTCCAGGTTTCAGTTAGACAGTGCACTGAGACAGTTATAGTCCAGGTTTCAGTTAGACAGTGCACTGAGACAGTTATAGTCCAGGTTTCAGTTAGACAGTGCACTAAGACAGTTATAGTCCAGGTTTCAGTTAGAAAGTGCACTGAGACAGTTATAGTCCAGGTTTCAGGTAGAAAGTGCACTAAGACAGTTATAGTCCAGGTTTCAGATAGAAAGTGCACTAAGACAGTTATAGTCCAGGTTTCAGTTAGAAAGTGCACTGAGACAATTATAGTCCAGGTTTGAGTTAGAAAGTGCACTGAGACAGTTATAGTCCAGGTTTCAGTTAGACAGTGCACTGAGACAGTTATAGTCCAGGTTTCAGTTAGACAGTGCACTGAGACAGTTATAGTCCAGGTTTCAGTTAGACAGTGCACAGTTATCTGTGGTAATTTTATGTAGAATTTCAGCTTTAGACTTCAGTGTGTATAGTAGTTCTTATTTTAATCTACATTTATTGTTATTTTATTTGAATTATTTAGATTAATATTAATTAGATTATTAAAACATTGTTTTTGAGAATGTTTACATTTACAAATGGCACAGTGAACAGACACAGTTTCAATAGGTCAGGCCTTGAAGTTTGTAGGTGATTCACAAACTGTCGGTTTAGTCTGTTTTTCTGCTGCCTGGTCTCGGCTCTGGATAGTCAATTACCACTATCTGCCGCTACACTGACACCATAAAGTCTGTCATCTAAAGTGCAAGAAATAAAAGCAGCACCCTCCCATGAGGGGTGGACATCATCTCGCTTCAAAACACCAAGACTTCCTTCTAAGGTGGATCAGTTATGTACAAAAACAATGCTGTTTTCTGAGCCCTATTTAGACATCCAGCAGTTCAGTGATAACACCTGCACTGAATTGGTAACATTTGAGACGGATCCTTTAGGGTTTCTGCTGGTAATCTCAGAAATGGATGCGTGCATTCAAGAACAGCAATGCAAAGAAATCTAAACACTTTACCAAATGAAATAGATTTTAGTATGTTATTACCATTATTAAATTCTAAGCAATTTCTTTAATAGTTATAGAATATAATAATTATAATAGAATATAATTATTTTTAGATGTTGTTAGCATAAAGCAAACATTCAGACAGTTAGATTCTGAGTAGCCTAATGTATTAATTCCAGGTATAAAATAAATAAAATTTTTAATCTCAGCAATTCATTACATTTGAATTATGTATTTATTGTGTTTTATTTATTCAATGAAATGATATTTTATTTCTGCAATGCTGAAGATGCTTTACAAAAAACATTATGCTTGATGTCCTGGGTTCAATCCTTGCTTTCGGTCACTTGTCTGTGGAATTTTGAATGTTCTCCCTTTTTCTGCGTGTCCTTTAAGTACTCTGGTTTCCTCATACCTCATGCATAAGGTAAACATGATACACTTAAATGAGTAAAAGTGTGAGTGTGTGCATTTCTTCCTTACATTTATTGTTTCCAGGTTTTGAATTGTTTGAGTCAGACCTAATGCACCTGACCAGGGTTAAGCAGTTAGTGAAAATGAATGAATAAATGAATGAATTTATGCTGACAGGATGGCTTACTAGTATAGGCTTGCTTTATAAACAAGTAGAAAGCTCTGGAGTCTCAGGGGAGATATCATCTAAAAAAAACTATTTGAATAATGATTGTGAGAAGCTTAACATTGTAGATCTTATTAATGCACCATAAAGATCAATTAATATTAAACGTAACTTTTTTAGAGGTTTTGTTGGAAGTTGGTAGGTCTGTTTTATTTATTTATTTGTTAAATGTTGTAATTACTGGTTAGTTTTTTGTGTGTTTCAAAAGAAAGATGATGTAAAATTCATCTGTTATTTTAAAACTACTAATATGATACATTTTTATTATTCTGTGATTCTTTGGGTGATAAAAATCTATGATTTTTTGTATGATTTTATTCCAGCGTGGGCATCTATGATTCATTTTCTTTCTCTCATTTCTCGTCATTGCACTTCCTGCTCCCACTTCTCCACCTTCACGTTTCTCTTAACCGCCTGTGAGCTCTGATTCTGTCTGAATGCTGTGTGGATGGTGTGTGCAGTAGTCTTAGACTGTCCTCTGGGTGTCAGCAGTAGCCGTGTGTTGTAGATCTTGCTACATTTCACAGTGCAATCTGCACACACACTAGTGAATGTACACTTTACATTACATCTTATTGTGTGGCACATCTTATTGTGTAATCATAAGCAGAGGCTTCGTAATGGATGGTTTCATAGTTAAGTGGTAATTAGTATGGATGATACCGGAGTGCTCTGTAACTGGAGCTCGGCCTCTGCCAAGCCTTTAAACGGGAAGCAGAGGTGACTTTGTGGATCATTACAGCGGAACGGGCATATAATAGATTCAGAAATCCCTTTTTGCACATCAAATTGTGTTGTGAGTTTGATTTTTAATGTATTTAATTGCTATTTTACCCATCAATGCACAATTATTTACCAATAATTATGAAGTAAAAACGTGTTTTAGCCTTTTTCAAAAATGTTTCAAAAATAAAATCTGTAATCTATTATTTACAAAATTATTTGAACCAAAGTAATAATAATGGTAACCATTAAGGTAATAATGGTAATTATTTAGACAAAATAATTTAGAATGACTTATTTCATTATTTAGATTAATTGGATAGTCTGATTGGATAGATAGTGTCAGTGAACTGCCATGTTCAGGTCTCTCCACAGATGTGATGAGATTTAAGTCAGGACTCTGGCTGGACTTACCACAAAGCCAAGCTAGTGTTGTTTTGGGTTTATGCTTCAGGTTGTTGTCATGTTGAAAGGTGAACTGGATGAGGTATAGAGATGGTTGTCTGTCTAGATAGTTATCTTTTATTTTTGCATCTCTTTATGAACTTTTGGTGCTTTCAGAACACATTTATTTATTTATACATTTACATGATCTAATTACTTAATCCTGGTCAGTTTGTACAAAGCAGAAATACACTCTGAACATGACACTTATTCATCACAGGGCTTGATGTGAATGGAAATGAAGTACCCAGAGAGAGAATGCAAAACACCTAATAGACAGTTACAGGAAACAAGGATCAAACCCAGATCCCTAAGACCCATGTTGCTTTGCAACTTCTACCAGCTGTACCACCCACTTCCTATTTATATTTGATGTAGCTGCCAAATTCTTTAGCATTAACAAACAATAGAGGCACTGTGAGCTGTGATTTCCTTTTACTGCCTGTAGAGATGTTTTTTTTCTAATGCTTCACTGCTGTCCACGTTAAATGAATAGTTTGTCCTGAAAATGCTTTAGCTTCATTTATTGTGTACACCATTCCAAAACACTTTTAACTTAACAGACATCTTTGGATTTTTAGCCATGTTTACACAGCATATATAAATAACTTTTCTGGCTACAATTTAAACTGCATTGTAATTAGACTAATTAGAATAGAATACCTTTATTTGTCATATATACATATACATGTGTACAGTACAATGAAACATTTTTCCGCATATCCCAGCTGGGGAAGCTGGGGTCGCAGCAGAGGGTCAGCCATTGTGCAGTGTCACTGGAGCAGACAGAGATAAGTACCTTGCTCAAGGGCCCAACAGTGGCTGCCTGGCAGAGGATTCAAATCCACAATTTTCTGATTGATAACCTAAAGCTCTACTCTCTAGACTACCAACCTCCAGATTGGCAGATGGTGTGATTTGTCAATCCCTCTTGATTGACAATTACCTATGCCTTATGAGAGTTGATTCGCATCAGGTGGAAGATCCCCCTGTGTGTGTGTTTCTCCCTTTCATTTTTGTCAGCTCCTTTGTTTGCAAAATGTTTTTCTCTAAAGCTGTGATAGAGAAGAATGGATGGATGGATGGATGGATGGATGGATGGATGGATAGATGGATAGATAGATGGATGGATGGATAGATAGATAGATAGATAGATAGATAGATAGATAGATAGATAGATAGATAGATAGATAGATAGATAGATAGGTAGGTAGGTAGGTAGGTAGGTAGGTAGGTAGGTAGGTAGGTAGGTAGATAGATAGATAGATAGATAGATAGATAGATAGATAGATAGATAGATAGATAGATAGATAGATACTTTATTGATCCCGTTGGAATAAAAGTGATGCCAGATTGCTTGGTCCACTCTTGTTTGCTGTGGTTGCTGAGCTATGGTCTGGTATATTTTCCTGTGAGGACCCACTCGTAAATCTACTTAATGCGAGGGTGTCAGTTGGTAGTGTTGGGCTTCAGCTCACTTCTGCACTATCCCTGTTCTTTCCACTTACTCTGTTGCAGGTTGTGGATGTTTTTTGGCTTTCATTTAGTACTTTTGCCACCTCTTTTAGATGTGATTAGTTTTTTTTTTGGTGTAAGTTCTTTAGCCACCACTTTACAGGTCCTGCCTCAAGTTTATCTTGAGATAAACTCTGATTTTGCAAATATCATATTTTGTTTACTACCTAGGGTCAAGAAACTGATGACACCATGAGTAGTGGTTTAATATGACATAGTATTTTGTACAGTTGAATGTGGTTTTAGGTAAATAAATGTGATATAAATAAGTGGTTTATCTTTTATGCACTTAGGTCAATATGCTATTATGGGAGGATGGGTCGATTTGCCAATATTACTAATTATATCCATATTTTTTAGATTTTAAAAATATACTTAGTTATTTTTATTTTACATAGATTATTTTACCAGTTCAGACACAGAAGAAGAATGGACAATAGAGAGGAACACAAATGGGCATGAGTTTAAAGATGATAAACCCACTGTATGAATTTACTGGAGGTACCACTTGGCCAGAGAAGCAGTGAATTATTAAAGGCATAATAAAATGTCCTTGGGGTGTGGAAGAGAAAACATTACATTATTCTTTCTCCCTTTTCACACCAAGCCTGTGATTGCTGAGCCGAATAAAAAGTTCATATTCACGGCCCGTTTTTTACCGGAGGAGAGAATCTTATCTCCGAATGGAGTTTTTTTTTTTTTTTCACTCGCTTCTCCTAAAAGCTTTCATTTGACAGCCTTTCTCCTCTCGTTCTACCATATTTGCCAGCTCTCTCACTAATCATAAGTCCCATTTGTTTTAAATAAGTCTGGAATCATTCAGAAGGGAAGCTGAAGGTTATTTCACTCAGATTTTACTTCGTTAGTGTTCCCTCTGGGGATGTGACAGGCCCGAAATGCTTTCTACAATCCGCAAGTGATGGCCGATCTTGCTGTTTATTCTGTTTGTGATAAGTTGATGGAACAATCTGGCTGAGAGGGTGACTTGTACGTGAAGTTAATCAGGCTGCAGCTGGAAGTTGCCAGGGTTCATTTCTTCATTTATAATCATCGCTGGCTGTATGGATTGGATGTTTTGTTGTGCGTTTAGGGTCGGTCGTTTATGAATTGGGATCAATTATGGTCCGTGGCAGGTGAATTTGCCAGCAGCGAATCCAGTTTTAAAATAATAATCGCTCATTCTGTGTAAGCAAATTGATATTGATTCTGCTTGCTAATGTATTTTACCAGCCTTAAGTCACTTTTTTATGTATGACAATTTGTGGACAACCAGCATCTTAAAAGCATATCTAAAAGCAGATGCATATTAATGTTTTTGGTGGTTTTGAACTGGGAAAACCAACAAGCTAATGGTTAGGTGTCCATTTACATTCTTTTTTATGACTGCATGATTAAAACACATGTTTCTTCATCCACGAAGTTCATGTGTGCATTGTGGTTTTTTGGACAAAATCAGCCAGGTCAAGCATGTACCTTGAATAAATCATTTTAACGTTGTATCAGGGCCTTCAAATTCCTTGTTAGTGGCTATTGGTCTGCCTGAAAACCTAAAGAGCTGCCCCACTGCCTACCTATGCAGCTGCCTACATAGAAAGGATTCTAATAAGACATAGAACTTATAAGGCAGATTATTTAAATGCACTATACAGGCAGCTATTATGTCATCAAATTCCCTTGCAGTTTTAGCTTACTAAGCTAACACTTAGCTTCAGGCCATTCAAACCAATGGGCTGAGTTGTCACAACCTTGTAATGTGCAAGCTAACATATCTCTCTGTGTAGTGAAAATGGATAAACTGTCACTAACAAGCATTGGATGCTCCCTTGTTATTCAGTCTGAATATTGCTCAGAATTAAGGCATCTCAGTAGGCAGCATTTTAAGGCATCTAAGAATGTAGACAGCCTACTTTTCAGGAGAGTTCATAGGATGATGTAAAATGCTGTTTATGTAGATAGCTCACTAGGTTTTCAGATAGACCCAATGACTGACAACAGGTGGTCACATTTCTGTGTAAGCAAACTTAAACTGGTATCATCTAGCGTGCAAGCAAATTTAGGCTGGTGCAAAACTTCACCATTTAAAGTTTAAGTGCCCCAACCAAAGCCCAGACTTAAACTCAATCAAAACTCTATCTGTAGAGAGACTTTAGTGAATAAGAAATGTCATTTTTTTCAGTTTTTAGGTTTTAAAAACTAGTACTCGGGGGCACGGTGGCTAAGTGGGTAGCACTGTCGCCTCACAGCAAGAAGGTCCTGGGTTCAATCCCCAGGTGGAACGATCCGGGGTCCTTTCTGTGCGGAGTTTGCATGTTCTCCCTGTGTCTGCGCGGGTTTTCTCCGGGAGCTCCGGTTTCCTCCCACAGTCCAAAAACATGCAGTCAGGTTAACTGGAGACACTGAATTGCCCTGTAGGCGAATGGGTGTGTGTATGAGTGTGTATATGTGTCTGCCCTGTGATGGACTGGCGCCTGGGCAAGGTGTTACTGTGTGCCTTGCGCCCATTGAAAAGCTGGGATAGACTCCAGCACCCCAAACGCAACCCTGATTGGATAAGCGGTTAAGAAAGGGAGTAAGAAAAAAACTAGTTCTCAGTATATTATGGTTAATTATGTGTAGATGGGTAAAAGAAGGACAATTATTTCCATCCAAATTTAAATCACAAAGTGTAAAAACAATAAAGTGTGAAAAACGTCAAAGGGTCTAAATACATTTTTTTAATGCACCGTATGTCTATTTTATATCTGGTCATTGAGGTTCCATCATGATATCAGACCTTGTTCTCCCACACAGTTGATTTGTGAGTAATTAAAAATGTCTGTGCCCGAGCATGGGCTGGCTTCATGTTCTATTCATGCAGATTAATACATATTTGTCGGGCCTGTGGGAGCGACAGGCATCTTCAGCTATTAAACATTCATGAGGGTGCAGGACACAGAGAGGCACATTCTACTGGTATTTATGGGCTTATTCTCACATCCTTGTGCTATAGTAATGGATTGCAAAACGGGGCACATCATTGCTGAGCAGGGACGCCTTAATGACAGTGCAATTTAATTCAGCTAAATTAGGGGTTTGCTCCAGGAAGACTCCAGCTAATTATGTGTGTGTGTGTCTGTGTGTGTGTCCAGGAGGCTGGAGTAACTGGGGAAAATGGAGCGAATGCAGCAGCGAGTGTGGTGGAGGTGTTCAGACGCGCACACGGGTGTGTCAGTCACCCCCAGAGGAAGTGCACCTATGTGCTGGGGTGCTGGAGGAGGGTCAACCCTGCAACCCACAATCCTGCACTGGTGAGTGGTACTTTTGTTTGTGTCACTATCAGTCTACAAACTTTAAACTCTTTCTATGCATCAGGTACATTTCATAATCCTCAACAAATTAATGTTTGAAATGAACACATTATCTGGTTAAAGTAATTTGTTTATATGGACATTTTGGTTCTGCAAGTCAGTCAGGAGTCAAAACATGTCTAGTAATGTTCATACTGGTGGTGTAGACATGAAAATACATGCATTTCTCATAGTGTGGTGGTTCTATCACTACGATTCAACTAATTTATGGACTTAGTAGCAGAGGTACACTTATACAATTGTAGAAACATACTCCAAATAACGTTGTTATATTTAGTATAAATACTCTTATTGGCTATTGAATTGATGTATTATTGTGCCCTGTGGGACATGTTAAAGGCAAATCACAGTCCAAATCCAGTTATCAGAGGCAAATCTATAATACCAGGAGCAGTGACAGACACTGGAGGAATCACAAAACAACATGGCAACAGGGCAGAGAACAGGGCATGGACACACTAATCAAGAAAAGGACATGGATCAGGAACAGGACACGAGAAAACAAGATACTGAAATCAGTGAATGCTGGGTAGTGCATGTTTTGATGCTACAATACTTTGCACTGGATAAAAGAAAACAAAGTATATAAAACACATTAAACAGAAGGTATTAAGCAACAGATGTTAACAATGAACTAAAGAACCAATTACAGAAGTGGGCTGGTGACAGAACATGGGAAGTAGGCATGAAAACAAAACAAGGTGTATGGAGGAGGTGCCACTTTACTGAGGAGGGAAAGGGAGACCAGGAAGGATATTACAGGTATCTTGAATGGACATTTATTTGTTATTTTATAAGCCACACCATATGTACACACGTACACTGATCAGCCATAACATTAAAACCATCTTTTTGTTTCTACACTCACTGACCATTTTATCAGCTCCACTTACCATATAGAAGCACTTTGTAGTTCTACAATAACTGGCTATAGTCCATCTGTTTCTCTACATACTTTTATTAGCCTGCTTTCACCCTGTTCTTTAATGGTCAGGACCCCCACAGGACCACCACAGAGCAGGTATTATTTAGGTGTTGGATCATTCTCAGCACTGCAGTGGCACTAACATGGTGGTGGTGTGTTAGTGTGTGTTGTGCTGGTATAAGTGGATCAGACACAGTTTTTAAATACCTTGTCCACTCACTGTCCACTCTATTAGACACTCCTACCTAGTTGGTCCACTTTGTAGATGTAAAGTCAGAGACGATCACTCATCTAATGCTACTGTTTGAGTTGGTCATCTTCTAGACCTTCATCGGTGTTCACAGGACACTGCCCATGGGGTGCTGTTGGCTGGATATTTTTGGTTGGTGGACTATTCTCAATCCAGCAGTGACAGTGATGTGTTTAAAACTCAGCATACCAGCTCAACACACACTAACACACCACCACCATGTCAGTGTCACTGCAGTGCTGAGAATGATCCACCACCCAAATAATACCAGCTCTGTGGTGGTCCTGGGAGAGTCCTGACCATTGACGAACAGCATGAAAGGGGGCTAACAAAGCATGCAGAGAAACAGATGGACTACAGTCAGTAATTGTAGAACTACAAAGTGCTTCTATATGGTAAGCGGAGCTGATAAAATGGACAGTGAGTGTAGAAACAAGGAGGTGGTTTTAATGTTGTGGCTGAGCGGTGTATATACACACTTTTTGGATATACAGTTACTGACTGTGGCCCACCTGTTGCTCTGTATACTTTGTTACCTCCTCTTATTGCTTTAATTTATTATATAAGCTCCCATAAGACCTCCAATGACCAGATGCTATTTGGGTGGTGGATTATTCTGATATTAAGTATTACAGTGACAGTAATATGATATTAACATGTTATTGTATTTTGTACTGGTATAAGTGTATCAGGTACAGCACTGTTGTTGGGGCATGTGTCAATGCCGCAAGAAAATTATAAAGTCGATCGAAAATATAAAGCCAACAGCTTCCTGAAAACACAGTGTCTTAAAAACAAGACTACACATAAAAAAATAAAATGACTTTGAACTCTAACTGTACACCTACACCATGAGTAAGTGTAAGTGTGTCTTTTACAAGGCCAGTAAGTAAACAGATAGTAAACAGTATTTAAAACCATAGCTCTGTTGCTGAGCTTTATTATAACACTAAAACACACAACCATGCCACAACCTTGCAGATGTCATTGCAGTGCTAAAATAGTGAAATATATTATAAAGTATTATAAAGTATTTGCTCACCAGTCATTTTCTAAGGAACACTATACTAATACTTAGTTAAACCCTTCTTTGCTGTCAGAGGTTTGTGGCATGGATTTCTCAAGTGTAAGAAACTTTAAATTTAGATATAGATCCATGGGTTGACATGATCACATTGCATAATAGCTGTCATTGTGTATATAACTAGTCAGATGAACATTCATGCCATGAAACCTGTTCAACCATATCCCAAAAGAATTAATTGGGTTTAAATGTGATGATTGAACAGCTGTAAAAACAAACTTGAACTATTTTAAGATGACTTTTCCTTTGTGACATGGTGCATTATAATACTGAAAGTAGCCCTTACAATGGGCAAATTATCATTGTAAAGGAATGCACTTGGTCAGCAACAGTTTCCAAATAGGCTAGATTTGAATTAGGGGGGGCAGTGTTTCAGAGGAATGGATTTCCCACACCATTATAAGACAATTATCACCAACCTGAACTGTTGACACAAGGAAGGTTGGGTTAATGAATTGTGTTGTTTACGTCTAATTTTGACCTCATGTTGCAGAAAAAACGTGACTAATCATGTGTGCTCTCTTGCCTTCTCGGCTTTAAGCCCTTTTGTTGGCTGGTATGACTGTTAGCTCATGCTCTAGAGCAGGGGTGTCAAACTCATTTTCACCGAGGGCCACATCAGCATTATGGTGGCCCTCAAAGGGCCGATTGTAATGTATCCTGCTGTGATTGAAGTCTGTTGTTTTTCTTGGAGGCCGAATTCTGCATTTGTATTGTCCTACTTTACCACAGACACAGCCTCATAACACAAGAGATGCACCGTTTTCTCTTCCTGAAGCACAAACTTGTTTTCACTTTCATTATTATATTTCATTATATTATAATATAATATAATTATGCTTAATTTTCTTACTTATCTTCTTGTACATTTTAGGATCATGTGTAAATATGTGTAACATCATCTACTGGCGGGCTGTGTCACTTTGCAGGTCACAAAATCAGCATGCATTTTGAAAGATGCAGTTTGTTTAGGATTTTACAGTGTATTTTTAAGACAATCATTCTGCCCTCACTAATAGTTTATCCCTCTTTCCCAGCTAGACAGACAGACAGACAGCTCCCTTCAGAATACAGTCGGTTTATTTTCTTCCCAGCTGTGTGATACACTGTGTGCATCAAAATGAAGTAAAAATACAAACAATAAAAACAATAAAGAACTTAATACAGTACAAGCACACAGCTGTAGTCAAGTGTTACATCTGGTACAATATGAGATTCAACCAAACGTAAAATAACGCTAATGAGTTAAAATTTTGTGTAAAGATACTAATTGCTATAGCAACGGTAACAATTGTATTTAATTATGGTAAATTTGTAATTAAAACGCTGTGATATACTCACTAAACATTTACTAACAACTGAGAATATAAACGCCACTACTTACAGACGATGCTTTGGTATTATACTGAAAGATAATTATTTGTATTTATTTATAATTGTTTACATTACTGATTACGCTACTTCGCGTTCTCTTTGCCGTAATAGTCACATGGTTCTTAGCAAAGGTTAAAGTTAGTTGCCATGACTACGATGTCACCGTTGTCTCTTAAAGGCGCAGGAGTCCCGTTAAATTATAAGTGCGTCTCTGTAACGACTCGAACCATCACAACTATCATACAGTCGTTTTAGCTCTCGCGGGCCACATAAAATGACGTGGCGGGCCGGATCTGGCCGCGGGCCGTGAGTTTGACACCACTGTTCTAGAGCATTTGTCCTTGAGACTCTACAGCATCATATCAAATGCTTTCTTAGGCGGTTGGATTTCTATTTATTTTTGGCCACACGGTTAGTCTGAGTATCTCATCCCGCTTCAGGCAATTCACAAAAGTGTGACTGCTTTTGTCTTTCTGGCCTCCCTTTTCTTTTGCTTCTATTCAGCCACTGCACTCGGTTCCAGAATCAGCTTGGGGGTGAGTCATCTTAACTGTCTCTTCTTACCACCCCATTACAGAAAGACTCTATGAACCAAACAAAGCTGTACAGAGTCAATGAATCCATTAAGCAGCAATGCGGCATAAAAGGACAACATGAACAGGTGCTAAAATTAATCCCGGGCCAGGTGCAAACCCTGGTCAAGGCCCAGACTACTTCCTCAGTGCCCTACTCCTACTACCGGAGAACTCCCACTCCCCATCACTTTGATCCCCATCTACCTTCTCCTAATAGATATGATGAGAACCAGGGTGTCTTAAAGTGCTTTTTGGCATTTAACTTCCAGTCAAAGGTAGCTCATATTATCGTGCTCCTCTCCAGATAGGCACTTAGGTGGGCCACCACATTTTGAGAGAACTCTCCAGACTTATGTTTACCTGTTGACTGGTTCACAGCAAAGCTGTGTTAAATATTTGACCTCCCAGCTGGGAGAAAGAGTCTGCCTTAGTTCCTCCACATTTAACAGGACCACATTTCTTTCGCTAACTATGCTGAGTTGATTACCTCTGCAGCCCACACTGGTGGTAACTCTCATATTATAATGGCTGCTTTCCAGGGGAAAATTTTGGAGGAGTTTAAGGACAAGTTGGCTACCCATGACCCGCCACTGCCTTTGAAGCTCCTATATGACCTGGCCATCTGATTGGACAACTGCCACTGGGAGCATGGTTGATGCCACTGGGCAAAGTCCTTTTGGTGGGCAAGATGCTAAGTGTAGCCCTCTCAGACCAGCTACTATCACCTTCATGACCTGTGGACAGTCTTTCATAAATGCAAGGCCCAAATCCTTCTGCACATCATCTCCATGACAGCACAGTCGACCTTCTCCTGGGCACTACATCATCCTGTAGAAGGCTGTTCTTCCTGTCTGCCTCCAAGCAGAGGGCTATGAAAAAATACATTTGAGAGGTCCTGGTTTTGTTCATCCATTCCACTTACATGCCAGAGCAGGTATCCTCCTTGTGGGCAAGAATGACAGGGTCTTGCATAACTGCATTGACAAACACAGACTAAACAAAATTATAACCAAGGATTCTTACCCCCTGTCATTTATGAATTCTGTATTCAAGTCACCGCAGCAGGCCCCAGTATACACAAAATCAGACTTGTGGAGTGTCTATAACCTAATCAGAGAGGGGGTTAAATTAAAGGTAACCTTTACTACTCCACTCAGGACACTATGAATACAGGGTAATGCCCTTTGGGCTAATAAATGCCCCAGCTATCATCCAACCGTTAAATAAGGAGGAAGTCGCTGGGGTCACTGGCAGGGGCGTAACTGCAGGGGGGGCATGTGCACTGGGGCCCAAGACAGGGGGGCGGGGGCTCAACCACAAGTAAAATTAAAATAACTAAAACTGTGCATTAAAAATACCAGGAATTTGGACTTGAAGTCTATTGTACATTATTTTGCTTAGCACAAGGCACACCACATGAACTTCTGAATGAATATATATATGAAATTTGTTGAGGGGCCTACATTTTTTTTTGCACTGGGGCCCATGAGCTCCTTGTTACGCCACTGGTCACTGGGGTGCTACACGTTTGTCTACTGTGACTACATTCTGATCTGTAAGACCATAGACAATCATGTGACACACTGACACATTCTGCAGTTGCTCCTTGATAGCCACTTTTTTGTGAATCTGGAGAAATCTGTAGCATTGTAACCTCTTCTTGACTTCATGGTTTCCAGGGGTGGCTTGCAATGGATCCATCCAAGAACAAGGCCATTACCATCTAGTCTTGTCCCATATTTGTCTGGCTGTTCAAATGCTTCTTGTGTTTTGTGAATTTTTCTGACCATTTAATAGGAATTTCAGTATCACTGTAGCACCTTTAACCAATCTCACAAAAAAATCAAAACTTGAGTCGATTTTGGTGGATGCTAAAAGCTCAGAAAGCTTTTGACAAATGTAGGCACCTTGTATAAGCCACAGTGAATAGACTGCCAAACCCCAAAGTCCCTTTTGTCTTTAATGTGGGTGCCTCTGACATATGGGTTCTATCCCAAAGCATAGGGCCTGACAACAGACTGCACCATGCACATATTGCTCCTGTCCTACCAGCCATCCACCAAAGAGAGAAATTATGATGTTGGGAATAACTGCTGGCAGTTAAGATCACTCTCAAGGAGTAGGGTCACTGGCTCTGTTTTGTTTTTCTCCTGTCACACTGTAAGTGTGACTGCTTTTGTCTTTTTGTCTTTTCATTGGTTCTGATTTTGTTTAGCTACTGCACATGGGTCTTGAATTAACTCTCCTCACCATTCAATTACAATTTTCATTACATAACTGCCACTTACTGGATTTTCACCTTTCTCAGTAAAACAACCACAAGCTGTGGGCATGACATTTTAAATAAATAAGCAATTTACAGAAACTTACAATCATGTCATGGTCAAAGTTCAGTAACATTTCCCAGTTTAATTTTAAGATATGAGCATTGAGTCTTGGTATGATGCCATATAGAACATAATGCTGTTCTTATTCAGGGTATAAAAACTATACTGTCTTACATTCTAAATACTAAATTAATTAATATTACTATTTAGTACATTGGTCTGTGATTCAGTACATTGCTTGATGCAATCTATTATAAATACATCTTATTTGATTATTAAATTAGATCAGAATGGGCTGTTTATATGAGCACTTAAATAATGAGGTAAGTGACCACATTTCTTTTGAAAAAAAACAGCTGCTGCTTATTCTTTTCTTGTGCAGTTCTTCAGATACACATTATCTCTTGAGTGTGTGTGTGTGTGTTTTTATACTTCACATTAAACTGAGTTATTAGTGTTTCCTGCTGGGAAATCTAAACAGATTAATAATGAGCTTTTCTCTGTTTTGTTCTTAATATAGGCTACAGCCAGTACTTGTCTAAGACCAAGGTTTTAAGCACGCTGAAGTATACAGGAATGGAAGACACCAACACAGGTAAGCTAGAATGCTAATTGTGTGGGTGAATTTGTTAGTGTAGATAACATGTAACTCACAAAACATTATGTAGAAAAGGTCATGATTTAATGGATAGTTTCATGGTCAGGGCCATTTGCTGTAAATGTCTTCATTTATATATGTGTTCCATTCATGCATGTTCTGCATTTACATTCATTAAACATCCACTGCTTTTCCATCTCACTTTCCCTGTTTTCATACACACCAGTGTGCCATACACTTCTAACACAATTCTACCTGTCATTATATTCTGTACTGTTATTCAGACTCACATACACACACACTCTCACACACACATAGACAGACAACATACTTGTAATACTGCTATGACGTCTGTAGGCACACATCCGATGCGCTTTTTTTTTTTTAGAATGAACCCAGCCCCAGTAGAGCACACGGGTGGACAAATCAAATCAATTTAATAACTAGCCCACAAAGCAAGTGTATGTCACAGTGTATCTGCTCAGGCCTAGTATTTATTGGTTTGGTTGCCAAGAAACATGCTTTTCTACGGTAAAAATGGTAGGTGGCTGGTTAATTGCTCTAATACAGACCCACGTTAATTAGGGATGTGGTCAACTAGACGATGATCGATCATTTCAACACAATAGATGTGTGGATGCACTGACATCCTATACAGTCCACAATATGCATCTATGTCATACATATCTTGCAGATGTTATACAAAAGTAGGTTTCATAGCTTTACTTCTAGTATTTTTCTTTTTGAACTAATCTGTAGGATCCTAAAGATGATTATTATGAACCAAGGGACCCCTGAGAAGAAATTAAATATGCAGCATATAGCCAAAAGTATGTGGGCATTTTTTTTCTAATAATTAAGTTTAGGTGATTCAGTCATACACATTAAGATCAATTATAAATATATTTACTTTTAAGTTTGTGGCATACAATTTAGGGAAGGCCATATTCTTTTCCAGTACATCTGTATACCTACAACCTACATATTAATATCTTTTTTAACCTCCCAAACTTTATGACTGGTTGTGCCACCATTAGCAGCAACAAATGAAACAAGCTGCTTTCAGCCGAACACTGCTGTGAAAAACCCTCCAAACAAATATATTTTAAAACCTTTTTCAATTTCTTTCAGTAATCAAACATGGGTGTTTTGTCTGATTGAATATGTTTATTAGTTACATTTAGTTAAATAATTGGTTTTGTAATGGACTTTTCTGTATTTTTATGTTATGATGCAACTGCATGAAAGCAGCCTAGTATGAGCAAGGGAACCAAATGATCAGCTACATTGTGAGGGAGGTTCTTTAGTGTGATGTTCTTGCCATCAATGGTAAAAAAATGAAATCAATCCTAGAGGAGCAAGATGCGGAGAGTGTTTAATACACATGCAAAACAATATGTTTAAAATGATATTGTTTGTGCTAATGCATAGAAAAGTCAAGGCAAAACCATAGTAAATACCTCTTCTTCGGGAGCATGGCATTTCTGTCTTTTGTCTAGGCACAAAAATGACTAAAACATCTAATTGAGTCTGTCCACATAATCACCATTTTTCCTCATACCCAGCCTAAGGATAAGTCTGCATAAATAAGGGTCCTATTTTTAATAAGCAATTTAAATTGAAACCCATGTTTGCCCTAACCCTAGAGTCAGTAAATATTCACCAGTTTATTTTTCAAAGCAACATGTAAATTTTTTTAGCTACAGCCAGTCAATTGAATAAACATTTTTTTATTCTTATGATTGGCTGATGTTAACAGACTATGACTCTGTTTCTTAAGCATATATACAGGGGTTGGACAAAATAACTGAAACACCTGGTTTTAGACCACAATAATTTATTAGTATGGTGTAGGGCCTCCTTTTGCGGCCAATACAGCGTCAATTAGTCTTGGAAATGACATATACAAGTCCTGCACAGTGGTCAGAGGGATTTTAAGCCATTCTTCTTGCAGGATAGTGGCCAGGTCACTACGTGATGCTGGTGGAGGAAAACGTTTCCTGACTCGCTTCTCCAAAACACCCCAAAGTGGCTCAATAATATTTAGATCTGGTGACTGTGCAGGCCATGGGAGATGTTCAACTTCACTTTCATGTTCATCAAACCAATCTTTCACCAGTCTTGCTGTGTGTATTGGTGCATTGTCATCCTGATACACGGCACCGCCATTGGATGCACATGGTCCTCCAGAATGGTTCGGTAGTCCTTGGCAGTGACGCGCCCATCTAGCACAAGTATTGGGCCAAGGGAATGCCATGATATGGCAGCCCAAACCATCACTGATCCACCCCCATGCTTCACTCTGGGCATGCAACAGTCTGGGTGGTACGCTTCTTTGGGGCTTCTCCACACCGTAACTCTCCCGGATGTGGGGAAAACAGTAAAGGTGGACTCATCAGAGAACAATACATGTTTCACATTGTCCACAGCCCAAGATTTGCGCTCCTTGCACCATTGAAACCGACGTTTGGCATTGGCACGAGTGACCAAAGGTTTGGCTATAGCAGCCCGGCCGTGTATATCGACCCTGTGGAGCTCCCGACGGACAGTTCTGGTGGAAACAGGAGAGTTGAGGTGCACATTTAATTCTGCCGTGATTTGGGCAGCCGTGGTTTTATGTTTTTTGGATACAATCCGGGTTAGCACCCGAACATCCCTTTCAGACAGCTTCCTCTTGCGTCCACAGTTAATCCTGTTGGATGTGGTTTGTCCTTCTTGGTGGTATGCTGACATTACCCTGGATACCGTGGCTCTTGATACATCACAAAGACTTGCTGTCTTGGTCACAGATGCGCCAGCAAGACGTGCACCAACAATTTGTCCTCTTTTGAACTCTGGTATGTCACCCATAATGTTGTGTGCATTGCAATATTTTGAGCAAAACTGTGCTCTTACCCTGCTAATTGAACCTTCACACTCTGCTCTTACTGGTGCAATGTGCAATTAATGAAGATTGGCCACCAGACTGGTCCAATTTAGCCATGAAACCTCCCACACTAAAATGACAGGTGTTTCAGTTATTTTGTCCAACCCCTGTATATATATATATATATATATATATATATATATATGATGTGTATAATGTCCTACCACCCCTAGCAGGTAAAATGCCCCTAGCTGTTAAATGCAAGTACTGCAAATACAACATGGCATAACTTCACATTTATTAACACAGCTAGTAGTACACACAATTTTAGATTTGGATTTTTTTTTATCAACTGAGGCCAAAAAAACAGTATTACAGATTGTACTAGTAATGTTTAGTAAAAAATATTCGTTTTTAGGATTTGCTTATAGTTAGTAATTGTGATTGCTTAAAGCACAAAACAATGTTTTTGGACAAAAATGTGTTACAGTTTTTCAGTCACACAATTGTATGTGCAAATTTGACAACTTGTATGGCCTTTAAAAGTGGACATATTTGAGCAAGATTGAACATCATTACCTCTGAGCTATTCAAACAGTCATTAAAACCAAAGGGCACATCCCATAGTAATAATCTAGTTTCTGTGACTGATGAAAACAGTCCATAGCAATGACCAGAATGTCATTTAAATTTACAACATTTAGCAAATCTGTTGTCCAGGATGACTTACAGATGTTTTTGGTGCTTAACCACTATCAGACTGTGATAACTTATTTACTTAGTTACTTAGTAATGAGCTGGATTTGTAGTCATTGTTTGAAGATAGCAAAAACCAGCTCAGGTTTTTGGACAACAGAATTAGGTTCATTTTACCTCCAGGGTATCACTGCAAAGAAAGGCCACAAAAATACAAAGGACATAGCCATGAATTAAACAATAAGGGGGACCAAACCTACTGGAATTGAGGAAGGGGTATTTTAAAACATTACTGCCATATTAAAAACTAATTGGAACACTGACGGATCCTTACGTTATGTAAGGTTAGTATAATTTTAACATCATTATATTGAGGGTGGACATTTTGATCTGAATTCTATATATTGTAATTATGGCCTTGCCTGATACTTTTCTAATCTAATGGCTCAAATGATATACATTGGCTCAAAGAGTGGCTCCAGTTAGAGGTTCAAATAAGGCACAGAGCCTAAATAATATGCAATACTGAGCTGATTTAAATTAGATTTGGATTAGGAAGCACTGCCATATAAATTAAGACACCAATATGAAACTGTTATCCCAAAACCGACGGTTTTCTTAAGATTTGTCCACCCATGATGCATCTCTATTGAATCCTACACAAACCCCAAGCAGAGCAGATGCTGGTGAACAGTCTCTCACAGCTCTGTCCCATAGGAAAGCCTTTTTAAAAGCTAACCCCGCCCCAATCCTGCAGGCAAAGGCCGATATGGCTCTCGAAGCCAATCTCTGCGAATGCTGGAGAGCCGCAAACGAGAGGATGTGGACAAGAGCCGAAGTGGACAGCTGACTTCAGAAACAGGTAAGAGTAAAAGCACCAGCTTACTTTACAACCTGGGCTTAAACACACACACAAGCACACACACACATATTTATGCACATCTGTGTACACATAGTAGGCAGATGTTTGGCCACTTCTGGTTTATACACTCATACAGGGATATAGATTGGATGTGCATGTGGCTATGGACTCACTCGTTTGAATGTCAGTGGGATGTGTGTGTCACATGACGTCTCTTGGCACGGTTCATAGTAAGACACCAGTATGTCTATGAATCATTGACTCCATGGCTCAAAGACTAAAAATATTGTAGGCATCTAAGAGAGGTTGTTGAGCCAACAACTTCATAACTAACAATGACAAACATGATCACGTTGTCTTCATCTTTGCATGATCACCTTTTGCATCTTGATTACAGGTTTGATGCATAGATCACATAGACAGGAAGTAATTGTAAATACAAAGTGACTGCATGTGGTTTTAAGTATTGCATGGTTTGACCATGTTCACTCTGCCCTTTGGAGTTAGAGTGGGTGTATTGCTTTTACTTTATATTAAGTCAATCGCAGAGTATAAAGAAATGTACAGATCAAGCATTGTTATTCCAATAATCTTATTGAATGTATTTATAAAGCATTCTAAAAGCATTTATCTTGTTTTATAAAGCATACATTATATGTTGTAATGCCTGACATACAGTAAGCCAACCTGTAATTGATTGTTTTTATATACAGCATATTTCTATATAATTATAGAATTTATTTCCATTATTTTCTTTTTTATCTGCCTTGTTTTCCATAGAAAAATAATGAAAATAAAGAATATATAGAAATATGCTGTATATAAACTATTACAGTATTTAATAAAGTGAAAATGTATTTGCCCCTCACCCAATGTCTTAGATTTTTGCTAAATAGTTACATTTAAATATTATAGACCAGCTACATTTAAAAAAGGCAACACAAGCAAACACAAAATGCAGCTTTTAACTAAAATATTCAATTTACTGAAAATAAAGGTTTAAACAACACCTATATCATCTATTGTGAAAACAAACTGCCCCTTAAAACCTAATAACCTGTTGTACCACTATTGGTAGTAGAAACTGCAATTAAACATTAGTGATAACTTGCAATAAGTCTTTTTAATCACTGTGAAGGAATTTTGGTCCACTCTCCAGTTCAGAATTGTTTTAATTTGGTTACACTGGAAGGTTTTCGAGCATGAACCACCCATTTAAGGTCTTGCAACAGCATCTCAATGGGATTTAATTCAGGTCTTTGACTCAACCACTCTAAAACCTTTTTGAGTTATTCAGAGGTGGACTTGCTTGTGCGCTTCGGATCATTGTCCTGCTGCATAACCTAATTGCGCTTGAACTTTAGTTCACAAACTGTTGGACAGAAATTATCCTTCAGGATTTTGTGATAGAGAGCAGAATTCATAGACATCATCAGTTATGTCAAGTTGTCAAGATCATGCGGAAACAAAGCACCCTCAGACCATCACACTACCACCATCATGTTTGACTAGATATTTTTGGCAAATGCAAGATGAGCCTTTGTATTCTTTTTGGTCTGCAGTGGTTTGCACCCTGCAACTCCCATTGATGCCATTTTTGCTCAGCGTCTTTCTTATTGTGGAATTGTGTATATTGACTTTAACTGAGCTTGCACTTGTTTAGATGTTTGTCTGGTTTTGTCTGGGTTCTTCCTGGATAGTCATCAGTTCATTCTTGGTAAACTTTTGGTTGGCCTGCCATTTATGAAAACTCTTCACTACTGTTCCAAGTTTATGGTTTGTGTAATTTGTGGATACAGGCTCTTACTATGGTTTGCTGAGAGTGCATCGCCTTAGCAATGACTTTGTGACACTTTTCAGACTGTACATTCTAGACTTTGTTTTTATCTGTTTTTGAACATGGCATCATGTGCTGCTTTTTTAGGTCATCTACCCAGTGCTTCACACTGCCAGACTAGTTCTGTTTAAGTGATTTAAATTCAACAGGTCTGGCAGTAATCATGTGTCATCAATGTGTGGCTAAGGAAATTGATAATTGTCAATTGAATTTTGCTAAATGGTTAATTTAATTGCTAAGGGGGCAGTTACCTGTCCACATAGGACCAGGTGGGGTTGAACAGCATTTTACTTCAATTAATAAAATTATCATTTAAAAAGCATTTTGTATTTACTTACTTGCTTTACTGAGCTTTGTATAATATCAAAAGTAATTTATTGATTTGATAGATAAAAAAAATTGGGAAGGGGGCAAATATTTTTTTTAACTGCACTATATATATAGGATATATATTGAGTGGCAGATAAGACATCTCTATTGTAACTGTACACGTACAATGAGATGTTGTTTGGAGCAAGCCTGTAGAGCCTTCATTAAGGTAAATTATATAAATAAGTTAAACACATAAAACTATAAAATCTAGCAAAATAATAATAAATAAGAGTAAACATAAAAATAAAGTGTCCATAATAAAAGTGTCTGGTGCTGGGAGCAATGTTGCACAGGACAGTTACTGAGCTTGAGGCTGGTAGAATGAGGGAAGGAAGGAAGGAAGGAAGGAAGGAAGGAAGGAAGGAAGGAAGAAAGGAAGGAAGGAAGGAAGGAAGAAAGGAAGGAAGGAAGGAAGGAAGGAAGGAAGAAAGGAAGGAAGGAAGGAAGAAAGGAAGGAAGGAAGGAAGGAAGAAAGGAAGGAAGGAAGGAAGGAAGGAAGGAAGGAAGAAAGGAAGGAAGGAAGGAAGGAAGGAAGGAAGAAAGGAAGGAAGGAAGGAAGGAAGGAAGGAAGGAAGGAAGGAAGAAAGGAAGGAAGGAAGGAAGGAAGGAAGGAAGGAAGGAAGGAAGGAAGGAAGAAAGGAAGGAAGGAAGGAAGGAAGGAAGGAAGGAAGAAAGGAAGGAAGGAAGGAAGGAAGGAAGGAAGGAAGGAAGGAGGGAAGAAGGCAGGGCAGGAGGGAGGGAGGCAGGGAGAGAGAAAGGAAGGAAGGGAATTTTATTTTTTTAACCTCACCTATTGCTAACACATTAATCAAATCACTTAAATCTTTCTTATCTTATTACTTATATTTACAATAGCCTGCACAGGGACCTGACCCTGAGTCTTCTCTTCTCATCCAACTTTGATCTGACCTTACGAATGCTGTTTTGGATGACACAACAGAATGTCCAACAATCTTATAGTTAGCTATAAGCTTATAGTTAGCTTACATTTGATATCATGTATGCAGGCTTTGAGGTGCAAAATGTATAATGTGTGCTTTATAACACATAAATTAATTTCTAACAATTATATAAATACTGAATTAGGATGACTTACTTTCTCAGTGCTTATATGTATTGTAAATGACATGTTTTGATCAATATACCTTTACATATTGATGTTAAATGGTTAAGACATGCTGAGTACCATTCACCATGTACGATATAGAAATGAGCATGGTCTTTTACAAAAGGCTTCCTTGCTAGTTTTGACAGCCCTTCTTTTTTTTTCTACTGGTTGGTTATGACACTTCAATACTGCCTACTGAACTCTCATAAAAGCTCTTCATATTACTGCTCTTCTGTCATCCATCTGCTTATTGGGCAATGGCAGCCTGGCACTATTTTATTGAACAGTCAAGCCTCCTTTGCATGATTACCATTATTTCCTGCTTCTTCAACTAGACACTGTCAGGCCTGTTTTATATTTGATAAACTGCTGGATAGCCACTTTAAATCATTGTTTTGTCAAAATGATTGGACATATCCTGAATAGGAGCATTCACCTTGTTGGCGGTGGATGCTCTGGATATGAAAAGAGGCTTGACATCTTTTCCTAGCAGAGGAAGCCCTTCCTGCATGCTAATCCTTTTTGGCCCTTTTTCCTGCCCCTTCTGAACCTTGCTTCTTCCTGCCCCCTACCTCCCTCCGTCCACCCCTACCCTGCCTCGGCAGACTCTCCTACGGGCGAGGAGTGGTCCCCGTGGAGCGTATGTTCGGCCACGTGTGGCGAGGGCTGGCAGAGTAGGACGCGCTTCTGCGTTTCAGCCTCATACAGCACACAGTGTAGCGGGCCACTGCGCGAGCAAAGACCCTGCAACAACACTGCAGTATGCCCAGGTAAGAAAAGCCCACCCCATCCTGTCCAATGCTCTGTCCTTATCAGCCCCCAAACCCTCTGTGATCCAATGCCAAGTGTTCACACACCATCTGCCCAGTCTCTTATTACCGTAGTTTCAGTGTCCAGCAATTCCCATTTACAAGAGCTATGGAGCAGTGAAGACATGAAAATGGGTTTGACTACAGTTTTGCAGGATATGTTCCTACAGTGCCAAACCTTTCCCTGTGCATAATGGGTGGCACAGCAGTCTTTATTTAGATCAGTGATGGAAGTTTAAATTTGAGCATGCCCACCAATTAGATACACAGAAAAGTGCATTGAAAAAGTATTCATTGCCCAACCATTTTTAGAGCCTGAACTTAAAATTGTGACTACTCAAACTTAAATCTAAACAATTTCTCATTATTTATTTTAGTTCTCTGTTATGGCATACTTGACAAATATTACATTCACTAGTGTTTAGTCAGGTCACAATTAGTTTGCAAAATGAGCATTTTTTTTGTACAAATACTGTATTATATTCAGTACATTTGCCAGGTATGTAAGAATGCACAGCTGTGGAAAAAATAGAGCTGAATACTTTTTCAAGGCACTGTAAAAATGCAACCAGAATCTCACCCACCCACCCACATTAGGAATAGAAATAGCATTTTTATGCACACACATGCCACTAAAAATCCCAAATCAGGGCCTAAACATGCACCATATGGTGGTTTGAATAACTTGAAGTTACTGGCCAAAGATCTGCAGTGACTTTTATGTGCATGCATTTAATTTGTGTTTATGTAGCTATATTTCTGCTGTGGCCATGTGTTTGTTGTGTGTGGCCCGGTGTTTTTCTCTCTATAAATCATCCCCTAGCCGCTCTGATTGCAGTGCACGGCGCGTGGGATGAGTGGTCTCCATGGAGTCTGTGTTCATCCACCTGCGGCCGTGGATACAGGGACCGGACAAGAACTTGCAAGCCGCCACAGTTTGGAGGTGACGAGTGCGCTGGCCCAGAGAAGCAGACAAAATTCTGCAACATTGCCGTCTGCCCAGGTAAAGATCTTTAAATACAAAGTGCCTCATTCAGTTTTAATGATTTCTGTTAACACAATTAATTAAAAACACATCTGAGCTGCTGAGGGGTGGGGTATTGAATGGAGGTTTTGTCAGGTTCACTCACAAAGATGGAGCTTTTAAATTACTCCACAATGGACTTAAGGCTTAGACTCTCCACATTTATTTTTTTTATTTACTTCTAACCTTCCAGTGGATGGCGTGTGGAATGAGTGGTCCAGTTGGAGCTCCTGCTCAGTTTCCTGTTCAAATGGGACAATGCAGCGCACTCGTGAGTGTAACGGTCCATCCTATGGTGGCTCAGAATGTCAAGGTGAGTGGCTCCAGGCACGAGAGTGCTTCTTGAGGGAATGTCCCGTGGATGGACGATGGCAGCAGTGGAGCTCCTGGACAAGCTGCACTAAAACGTGTGGTGGGGGAAGCCAACAGAGGCAGAGGATGTGCTATGGGCCTTTCTTTGGTGGAGAGCTTTGTCCGGGAGACCGCGAGGAAGTACGCAGTTGCAATGAGAAGAGATGCCCAGGTGTGAATGCTAGTATGTCATACAGTGTTTGGGGTTTATTTGTATTAATAATATAGTTTGGTTTAATTATATATTTTCTACACAGAGCCTCATGAAATATGTGATGAGGATAACTTCTCAAATGTAATGTGGAAGAGAACTCCTGCTGGAGACACTGCAGCCGTACGCTGCCCACCCAATGCTGCAGGTATGAAAGCCAGCACCAAGGCCTTTTCTTGTTGTAAGTGGCATCAGCAGTTGGTCAGGACCTTAAAACACCAAGAGCTCTACATGAATACCCAAGTTGCTGTGGTAATGCCAAAGTTTTTAAAAAATAATAATAAAATAAAGGAACCAGGCACAATATTAGACAAATGCAGGCTACATTGCAGTGATTTTGCTTAGGACCCCTGACAGAATAATTTTCTCTGACACATTCTTTTATATGTTTACTGTGTGTTTTTTTTTTTTTTTTTTTTTTTTGCATTTTATTCCCCCAGTTTTTCCTCCCAATCTAGTTGTATCCAATTACCCTATTGCATTATGCCTCCTCTCTACTGATGTTGACCTCCACTCCAGACTGAGGAGAGCTGTGACTAACACACGCCCCCTCCGGCAGGTGCGCAAGGCGAGTTCATATACGGATTAGCTTTGTGTACAGAGAGACACACACATTATCCCCCGTCCTTGTGCAGGGGCCATCAATCAGCCAGCAGAGTTCGTAATTGCATTAGTTATGAGGAATTCCCTCTGCCCCTTCCCTTGAACAACAAGCCAATCATTGTTCGTGTAGGCACTGAGCCTGCCAGTAGCAGAGCTGAGATTCAAACCGACGAGTTTGAGATATCAGCTCTGGTGTGCTAACGTGTTTTACTGCTGCGCCACCTGAGCACCCCGTACTGTTTTGTATTCTAAACTTATTAAAGTTACATAATACATTGTTGCACTGTCTATGTACTTTCCCATGTGGCCTATATATATGCCAAAGGAACAAAAGATGTGACCTTTGAGGGTACTGTCCCAGCATATCAGGCTCAAAGCTAACACATATTCTGCAGTGATGTCCATCCTTGCCATACACAAACTGAGATGCAAGTCTTGCATTGAGAAATGTTCTTTTTGACATGATTGACAATTTTCTCATAACACAAAGTGGTAAACCACAATGCATACTTGTTTGTGGAGACTGAGCCATTAATGGATTCTCTCTCCTGTTAGCAAGTCACCTACATATTGTGGAATGTGTCAAAACTGTGCAACTTTAACATTTTATAAACTTTATTCCTTTGTTTTGCCCCGTCCTAACTTTTTTGAGTGTGTTCCAGGCATTACATTTAAAGTTTGCTTAAATTTACAAAAGACAAAGCATTAAAAGTAATTTCTTTGTACCTTTGTCAATGAGATGAATGTTCAAGAGATTTATGTTCAGATACTTTTTTGATTGTTTGCTTATTTATGCATTTATTCATTTTTTATTTTGCATAATGTCCTAACCTTTCTGGAAATTAGGTTTGAAGTCTAAACTAGCACCCAATAAAGATATATATTTTTTCTGGTTCTCTTTTTTGGCTATGTAGAAACCAAACAGGTTCATTTTAAGCTTAGTCATCTGGTAAAAATTAATAAGACCTTTGGACCCTAGTAAATGCATGTATCTGGGTACATACTGTTAGGTGATCGACTTAAGTTAGAACATTGACCTTGAAGGTCTGCTGTGTAACATCCCTGGCTCTAAGTGTATAAGGGCCTAATTCAGAACCATTGCCAGCTCCATTGATTCTAATCTTTTTTAAAAGTTTGTGTTGTAAAGCAGTGGTCCTACACCTTTTTTGCACCATGGACCGGTTTTATATAAGATATAATTTCATGGAGTGGCAGGGGCGGGGGATTTAATATAGAATAAATATAGAATGGAAAATCAGTGTAAATCCTGAGCTTTTTTTGCTGCAACGAGACGCTGCTACCTCCTAGTGGTGATTGGGGACAATAGCACCCGAAGAGTATTGGAAATTGAATTGCTCTTGTAGCGATCTCTAATTATTTATTCTTTCTGTGCGGCCAGGTAATAAATGACCCACGGACCGGTAACGGTTGTAAAGGACCTATAAAAACGGTTTGCTTTTCCAGACTGTGTTTATGATAAATTCTCATGTGTGGTACTGTTCAGGGCTCATCCTTCGCCGCTGCTCTCTAGATGATGAGGGCATTGCATATTGGGAGAACCCCACTTACACGAAGTGCATCTCTAATGACTATCGCAGCATCCAAACGCTGGTAAACACTTTATTGCACACTAAACTCCATATAGCACACTGACCCTGCACTGGTTATGCAGCAATTGTAATAACACTTTGCATACATTACAGATAGCTAGTTGGTTATTGGTTAATGATTTTCTGAATACTGTATGCTACTTTTTAAATAAATCTGGTAAGTAATCTTGTAAATTTCCTTGTACTGTCTGTGTTTATTATTAACTTATAGTAAATGCAGCATAGACTGGATAGTAAAAACTGTTAAGCCAAAACTATAGAATGGAGTGTTTTAAATGCAGTGAAAACACAGGCTAGATATACTGACCTATCGTCAAGCACAATTCATATGCATTATGCAATGAAAGAATTGTGTGTATGTAACTGGCACATAAAGACGTAGTTTAAATGCCATTGCAAGATGCAAATTGTGCCTCTTTTGTTCATGCATTTGCAGATGATAAAACATAAAAGATCATTACAGAATATTACTGCTATTTTTTTCTGTCTGCCAAAACCAGGTGTACATAACCTCAAAAAATAAATACATTAATTTATTTATGTTTTAATCCATAAATAATCAAATAAACAATAATGTAATTTGATTTGTTAACTACTGTAGATAATTCATTATATATTTATTATATTATATGTTTTACTAGGATATGACTAAATAATAGTAATGACTGCATCATCATATGCATCATAATTTCATCCATGGGCCCATAATAATTCCCTGTGCAATGTTTATTACTGTCTTGATTTAAAATTACCATATTTGGAATCAAATTTAGTTCTTTTGTCTGAAGTCAGTGTTATTTTCTAGCTTTACAGTTGATTATATTTGGGCCTTAAGCATAGTGCAATTAGCAGACAGTACCAGGCACGGTTTGCATGAAGAACTACTGTAAACATGATTGTTGTACATCTACAGAGGCTTTTTATGGTTCTAAGCAAAAGTAAACATTCATTTACTGCAATGCCTGCTGGAAACAATAACAGAACAAATACACCATTTAATTAGTGTGAGAAAGAGATGAAATGAGAAAGAGTACAAAGATTAGTGTAATTAGGGTTGCAGAGGGTGCTGGAGCCGATCCTAGCTCTCAAGGGGCGCAAGGCACACAGTAACACCCTGGACAGGGCACCAGTCTATTGGAGGGCAGACACACAAGGACATTCACACCTTAATACACACACACATATAAAGGCAATTTTGTATCTCCAATTAACCTATCTGCATGTCATTGGACTGTGGGAGGAAACCGGAGCACCCGGAGGAAATCCATGCAGACACGGGGAGAACAAGCAAACTCCTCACAGAAAGAACCCAGAGCGCTCCACCTGGGAATTGAACCCAGGACATTCTTGCTGTTAGGTGACAGTGCTACCCACTGAGCCACCATGCATTCCACTAAAATAAACTATTAAAAATAATGTGGATGCGTGCCCAGGTGACGCAGCGGAATATTCTGCTAGCACACCAGCGCCGAGATTCTGAAATCCTCGGTTCAAAACTCGGTGTTGCGACTGGTCGGCTGGGAGTCATCTAGGGGGCATTATTGGCAGTGCCTGCAGCAGACATGTTTCTGCCAGGGCGGGATGATCGGACTATGTTGGTGTGGTCTTCAAACGCTGTGTAAGTACCCTGATTGGCAGATAGAGAGGCACCTGTGCAGAGTGCATAGGTGATAAAGGGTTCCACTAAGGGCTGCGCGCGAGTCGGAGGGGGCGTGAGCAGCAATATACCCACCTCGACTGCAATCAGGGATCCCCCAGCAGCGAAAGACAAATTGACTAGGCTAAAATGGGAGAAAATGCATAAATAAAATAGAAAAAAAAAAAATGTGGATGAACATTCTGTTTACAGTGTTTATCATTAACTTAATTACTAAAGCCTCGTGAACTTGAATACAGCTTTATACCTGTTAGTTTAGTTAAATACCAGTATGACAACCCTTACAATATTAATATGTTCTAATAGTTTGCTAAGAAATAATGATAATTACTTCTTTAGACACGTGACCACTTATCCAAGGCGCAGAGGGGGCTTGTAGGAGATGGTGTTTCAGAGGTAATGACCAAGCTGAGGGAGACATCCAGTGAGGGCACAAGCTACAGTGGAGATCTGCTGGCTATAGTGGACATCTTGAAGAACATGACAGAAATATTTAGAAGGTCCTACTACAGCCCCAGCATTGCTGATGTGAAGGTTGGTGCAGCACAACAAGATTTCACATTATAATAAAAATATAATTAAGATATAATGAAGAGGTTATGTCTTGTTATACTGTCTTATTTCTGGCTTGTTTGTTTTGCAGAACTTTGTTCAGTCAGTCAGTAACCTTCTAATGGAAGAAAATAGAGAGAGATGGGAAGAAACACAACTGGTGCGTTCCTCCTACATTTTATTACCCTATCACCACACAGGCGTAAACACAAACATGATTCATTAATTTTACCAATTCTCAGGGAATTTATTTTAACTCGGAGAGGATGACATTTATGAAACTATTATTTAGCCTGGTCTATATGACTAATGTGTTATTCAAGTTAGTTTCTGAAGGTGGTCTTATCAGTTATTAAACTTTTGTTCTGGGGACATTTGTAAATGTCAGACAAGCACACAGCAGGTGTGAGTCAGTCTGCATGGAGGCTGAGGGAAAAATTTGTGCATTATAAAAAATCCCAAGATAACATCCATGTGGACAGTGAGAGGCTGCCGTGCAGTATATTTGATGTGGGCAGCCAGAGATTTTTAATAATGTTAAAGTAAATTGTCCTTTTATAGGCTCCAACACAGCCTCAGCTGATGGGTACTGCTCTTTGTTTATTTGTTTCAGTAAGTCTCTTGGTGTAGTCTCTGTGGCTTTGGCGATTAAACAGTTTATGCTTAAAATCATTTTTTATTTATTTTTATTCCTTGTCTGTAGAATGTATGCAATCTGGGATGCAGCACCTTATCTGTTCTAAAAGTACAGTTAACCCATGTTTGCAGGCTTGAAGAACATCAAACTGCTTTGCTGAAATACTGTAAACATCCAGGCCATATAAACATTTCATTATTGCCTTAGTTTAAAACAGTGTTCAGAACATTTTCAAATGCTGTCATATTATTGTGGACAAGGTGAACACCTCATGACGCCAGGTATAACACCACATCTGCAATATTGGAGAATAAACCCCATTGCAGAAAGCTTAACCAAGGCAGAACAATAATATAGCTTAAAAATAAATACAATTAAATATGAAAGAAAGAAATAATAAATAAATTAATAAAATAATAAAGCATTAGAAATAATAAAAATGAAACCAAACCATAATCTATAGCCCGACTTGAAAACAGAACAGAGAAGCAACCGAATATCTGGAGCAGGAACACAACACTTAAGAAGTAACAAAAGAGCATGTGGGTGCAACACTTTCAGCTAATCAGTCCTCCTGCAAGTACAACCCAAACGCTCGTCATAGTAACCAGAGACGGTAATCATAAACCGATAGCAACAAAACAACCAGAAAGCTGCCACACAACCCAAAGACAAAACAGTGGCAGAACAGTGACTGTGAATGTCACTACCGTTTATCCACTAAGTTCTCAAAACCAAAAGCTTAAAAAAGCTAGCAGGGACATGAAAATGAGAGTGTGCCATGGAGTCAAGAAGTTAGAGGGCCAAAATACTCCAATACCTTGATTTTAAAGTGTTGTTTCTTGGTGTAAGAGTAATGTTACATAAGGTCTGAGTTTGGAAGGTTGGCTTCTAGAGCGGACAAATGTAAGCAAATTCAAACAAATACAAACAGACACTACTTGACCATGTAAGAATCTATAAATATATGTCGTTTATAGACAAGTGAACATGGTAAAGCATTCTAAATTAAAGATCATACATATTTGTATACACATAAAATAGTCATGATGATAATATAGATGTAAATACACTGTGATGTAAATACTACATGTAAGGCTGCTAGAAAAACTGAGTGTTACATATAATACCAAGATCCAGTGGTGCAATCCGTCAGCCTGACATCTACACAGACATGATTATTTCTGTGAGGAGGTGGATGGCCAAAGCCCTGCAATGGATCTGCACCCAGTCCAGGGTATTCCTGCCCTGCACCCAAAGTTTCCTGAATAAACTGCGCCGTCACAACACTGCCCAGGATGAAGCGATTGATAAAAAAAATTAGTGGCAAATTGTTTTTTAGTAAATTATTTTGCTTTCCAAACCCAGGTGAAAACTATCCACAACTGTCTTACTTGAAGCATCTTGATAGTTTCTGCTGCCAGATTAGTGGTTGGGCATTTTACATATAAGTATGTTATTACACAGAAGAGCATTGTTTGACTAATTGGCTGCTTTTTGTACATTTTATTTTTGTCATGCCTGACCACTCTGTTAATAATAATGGCATAGAACAAAAAAAGGAAGCTAACAGTACACATAATTACACATTCTGAAAACAGTGCCTATTTTAAATTACTGTCTTTATTAACAAATTTACCCATTTGTTTCTAAAATCTGTATTTGCAAATATGGATTTTCTGGATCTAGCTGGTTGACAGTTATTACCAGTTTATAGCAACTCTGTATCTTAAGCATCCTGGAATTAGTATGCAGGATTCAAGGCAAGTTACATGATTAGCTACAGCTTTAGTTAATTAAAATTTGACGTTTGACACAATGTGAGTGCAGACTGAAGGCACATACTCTACAGACTACAGGCTCTGTGCCTTATCTTGTTTGTACATCTATGCTTCTGATTATTGAAGACAGGCATTTGATGGATGGTGTTTTCTATACTCTCTGATCCTTTGTTTGATATGTGCATTCTACAGGTTGGACCTAATATTAAGGAGCTGTTTCAATTGGTGGAGGACTTTGTCGATGTCATCAGCCTTCGGATGAAGGACTTTCAGGACACCTATGAGGTCACCGATAACCTTGGTCTGTTTCTTCTCATTGTTATGTATTCGCTGTACATATTTCTGTCTGTGATGTAATGCATTACTGTGTGAATTCAAAGGAACAAGTACACATACATAATTTAATTTCCCTTCACTGGTGAAATGATATTTTGGTACAGATTTCCGCAATAAGAAAGGTCATAGAAATGTCAATCCCTGCAGTCCCTGTGCTGTAAATGAAAGCTTTTGCTGATATTTGGTTTCCTTTTGGGAAAAGCAGCTTTATGTACATATATCCACTTCCAATAGCTATGGGCATTGAACATGTCTTAAAATCCCTCTGTGATCCACCCACGTCTTCACAGATCCCACATGGGAGATGTGCTTTACTCACACACAAATGGCTGGAACAGGCTGGAAATGAGTTCTTACTAGGCAGCTAGGAAAATCCAAGACTTGATAGCTTAGCGGTTATGGTTCTGGAGTAGTAATCTGAAGTTTACTGGTTTAAGCACTACTTTTACCAAGTTGCCTCTGTTGAGCAAGGCCGCTAACCCTTAATCGCTTGGGTCACAAATCTAAGCGTCCATTAAACGATATGAATGCATTTAAATACTGGTGGGCTAGAGAGGAGTGAGATGGAGGTGTGGGCTGAGAGTGGTTCTGTAATTTTACCTCCACATAATGCAAATCTTCCTACATTGCCTGTGTCCAAATTGCCTCTTAATCCCACACGTTCAAAGTATATGCTGAGGTATTAATAGTAATAGCATCAAATAACTCACTGGCCATGCATCAAATGATGAAATTATGTAGTAATTAATGAATGTACAAAACATTTGAGGATGCTTACATGCTCTTAGAAATGCTGCTCTTCCTTCTGAAACTTCTCAATCTATAAAGAGCTTCATTTTATTTATTTGATTCCAAACACACCACCAATGGTGTAAAATTGATGCTCAATTGTTATTTATAAATCATTTATTTAGAAAGGTCATTCATTGTTTATAATGTATGTAATTAATATGTATAATCGCAGTGCATCTATCAGCCAGCTGGGATTCTACACAGGCATGATTGGCTATGTCTAGAGCAAGGTTGGTAAAGCCATGCAATGGATTAAACACTGCCCAGGGTATTCTTGCCTTGTGTGTTTCCCAGTAAAACCAAATACATGTTGACCCTGACCAGAATACAGCAGTTGATGAAAATGAAATAAGTTCTTTTAGACAACTTCTGTTTTTTGGAATTGTAAAAAAATATATACAAGTTAAATATAAAGCATTGTTTGACAATTTATAAGCATTAAAATAGCAATTTATAAGCATTTATAAGCAAAAAATACCAATGGTGTGGCAAGTATGCTTGTGTACAGAATCCTTTTTTTCTGTTGTCATTTTTAATGGTTCTGTTTTTCTTCACAGTGCTGAGCATTCACAAGCGGCCTGTGACGGGCACAGCTGATATCACTTTTCCAATGAAAGGCTGGAGAGGGATGGTGGATTGGGCCCGCAACTCAGAGGACAAGGTCACTGTCCCAAAGAACATTGTTGCCTCTGGTAATCCAGGTAAAAATCCTTGGAATCGCTTGTACACTCAAAACAAATTCATAGTTCCAGACTCACATTTCTGTATCGGCTCAAAACTGATACTTTTGTGGAGCAGTGGTGGCTACAGGCAGAGACCAGGAAATAAATGTTTAATTTAGACCTGGATTACCTGGATTTATGAATTAATGGTTATTAAATTTGATCTGTTAGGTCTTACAGTTAGGTCATAATAATAGATAAATAGATACTTTATTAATCCCGAAGGAAATTAAGACCTCAGTGGCAAGTTACATAAATCAAAATTCAAAAGTAATAGTACACACTACAGAGATTTACATTATACAAACAAGTATCTGTATAATAACAAAAACACTCACACAACACACTACAAGAACAGGACCTGAGTGCTTACTGCAGTGCTGAGAATCATCCACCACCTAAATAATACCTGCTCTGTGGTGGTCCTGTGGGGGTCCTGACCACTGAAAAACAGGGTGAAAGCAGGCTAATAAAGCATGCAGAGAAACAGATGGACTACAGTCAGTAATTGTAGAACTACAAAGTGCTTCTATATAGTAAGTGGAGCTGATAAAATAGACAGTGAGTGTAAAAACAACAGTGAGTGTAGGTTGTTTTAATGTTATAGCTGATCAGTGTATTTACAAACTGTACAAAAATGATACATGGATCATATCAGCTTATTCACAGTTCTAAAAAAAATGGCAATTAAGTCCGTGCACATCTGATTGGTGGGTGAGTCCACCCCCCCTCCCCCATGATCAAGATTCCACTTAGAAAAAAGTGTCAACTTGTCACTGACAAGAGAAGTTTGTCAGCTCATCATCTAAAACTCAATCCCAGCAAGACAGAGATGTTGCTCATTCCCGGAGATCAGTCTCCAACCCAGGACCTAGTCATTTCTCTTGATGACTCCCAGATCAGACCATCTGATAATGTAAGAAGCCTTGGTGTTGTCCTGGATAACCAGCTGACCTTCTCTCCTTATATAGCCAACATGACAAGATTGTGCCGGTTCCTCCTGTACAACATCAGGAAGATTCGGCCATTTCTCTCCAGGGAAGCTACCCAGATTCTGGTCCAATCACTTGTAATCTCACGGTTGGACTACTGCAACTCCCTCCTGGCAGGAGCTCCCATGTCCACTATTAAACCCTTGCAGCTCATTCAAAATGCAGCTGCCCGTCTGGTTTTTAACAAGCCCAAACACTGCTCGCCTACAAAGCCAAAAATGGACCAGCCCCAAGCTACCTTCGTGGTCTAATCAAACCCCGCTCTGTACCACGCAACCTCCGAGCCATTAGTCTCGCTCGACTTGATCCTCCACCCAGGACTAAAGGAAGACAAGCATCAAGGATCTTCTCTGTTCTAGCACCCAAGTGGTGGAATGAACTTCCTCTGTCTGTCCGAACATCTGAGTCTCTTGCTGTCTTTAAAAAACGATTAAAAACCCACCTTTTTACTAAACACTTAAGCTGACTTGTACTTATTTACTAACATTTTTTTCCATTTCCCCAAAAAAAACCAAAAAAAAAAAAACCACTTTGGTTCTAACAGGTTTCAGCAGATTTGTGTTCTTCGACTGTTGTTTACTAAAACTTGAGAAATGAAATGTTTACTATGGAAGCACTTCTGTAAGTCGCTCTGGATAAGAGCGTCTGCTAAATGCAGAAAATATAAATGTAAATGTAAAGAGAAGTGTGAGGTCACAAGAGAATTAAGAGAGAAGGATTTATTTACAGAAGATGAGTGCACAGAAGACAAGTGATATTTGGATGCATTTTCATGCAGTAAATCAATCGCATTCAAGATGTCAGTACAAGTGACTCAGGTGACCCAAGTGAACCGGATCACATTACTGAATGACTCAGATTAACCTGAATCCATAAAATGAACCGAATTTACCACCACTACACTCAACTCCCCACTGTTGCCCGCACGCTCCCTTAAAAGCATATGAGCGCGGCAAACTTGAATGGAGTGCTCCATTTCGCCCGAATATACCACCATTAACAACACAAAATAAATATTTAGTCTGATCGCTGTGATACTAAGCCTCTGTGTCGTTGCGTCGATGCACAGCGCGAATGCAGGTAAAATCCCCCCTCCTTCTCTGAGAAAGTGAGCTCGCCTGCTCTCTCATAGGATGGAATTTTACCTGTGCTCAGGTTTTCCCGCATTCCCCTTGCGGAACACCGATGACGAGCATGTATACTTTATCTTTATACCAGTTCGCTTCAGTCCGTTCATTACATCCATTATTATACCCGCTCAAACCACTCCCTTCAGATGTGCGCATCATCTGTCGGAAAACAAGTCATTTTCGCTTTAGCAGTGTGTGTGTACAGTATGTTAAGAGGAGAAGGGGATGACGGCTTGATCCGGGTCGTCATTACATTTCCAAACGCAAAAACATGAATCAATTGTACTTTTTAATCACACTGGTTCTTACTTGGCACCCCACATATTGATTTAGCTAACATGTTTGCGTCCTGCAACAGACAATACACAATATATCTACTTTACTTTCCAAATTTGGGTTAAATTACTTCTTCTTCTACTGAGGTCAAACTGGATTTGTCTGGAATTGGATGGATACCACTTCTTACAAGTGGTCAAATTAGACTTAATGTCTGCCATTATACACTTATGATTTTTTCTTGTACATTTGCAGATTTAAAAAGCTTTTTTGCATAAGTATACTCATCAGGTACTTTTCTTCATTAAGGCATAAAAAGTGGAAACTATACATGTGCATGCTGTTTCTTTAAACCACAAACATAAGAAGCATAACTTGCATGACTTCATGTGGTTTGATAGCTCCTTTTCTGTTCTGGCCAAACTTGCTCAGTGATCATCATGTTCCTTCATGAGATTTTCAGCAGTTTTCAGATGCACTTTTTTTTTCAAAAGCCTGAATGTGTCTTTCTTTCTCTAAGTGTCCAATGGTCTGACTAAGGCTTTTATTAATCATAGCTTGGTGATAGTGCTAATTGACTTGTTTTTCCAAATTCTTGTCAATTTGACCATCTCGGGTGGCACGGTGGCTCAGTGGGTAGCACTGTCGCCTCACAGCAAGAAGGTCCTGGGTTTGATCCCCAGGTGGGGCGGTCTGGGTCCTTTCTGTGTGAAGCTTGCGTGTCTGTGCTGGTTTCCTCCGGGAGCTCCGATTTCCTCCCACAGTCTAAAAACATGCAAGTGAGGTGAATTGGAGATACAAATTCGTCCATGACTCTATTTGACGTTGAAACTTGTGAACTGATGAACCTTGTCTGGCGAGTAACTACCATTTCTGTCCTAAATGTAACCAAAGAGTGTAAAACATGACATTAAAATCCTAATAAACAAACAATTTGACCATCTTCACCATGCCCACTGCGATTAATGACTTCACATTACCAGCACATTATGCAGTATTTAATACTCTGCTTGCCATATAAGTATGAGTCCACTTGATTCAATTTTCTGCCCTCCAACATAATCTCCAGGTTTTTTTTTTAGTGTTTGTCATCACTTTTGCTTTTGCTGCATTTATCAGCAACTTGTTCTCCAAGAATGTTAAACAGACATAGAGAGATGAAACATCCTTGTTGAGCTCCTTTTCTTATACTGAATCATGCTGATGTGTGATTGGCTGTCCTGACAGCAGCATGTTGTTGGCTGTACAGATTTCTCAACAGTTGGACCAGATGCAAGGGGAATTCATCTCAAGCATGGTTATCTACAATTGGTCATGCTGTACCATGTCAAATGCTTTAGTGAAATCAATGAAACATAAATGTAGTCCCTGGTTCCTTTTTTTGCTTTCTCCATTATGATCTGGAGGTTTGTGATCTGATCCCATATGTTTTTACTTGCCCTAAATACAAGTAAGCTTGTTCTTCTTTGAGCCTGGTTTGCAAAACAAAAAAATATAAATAAAGTAGATGTTACCTTAATCTATTAATGTCTTATAATATTTCTAAATAACAGAAATATTATGATATGATGTAGTTTTACATAGTTATATTGGATTCTGCAGCACCTCTGAACAAACATTGTGATACCGCCCTTTGGAACCATAGCTCTAAAGTTTACCGAGCCCAGCGTTACAGACCATTAAAGACATTTTCTTCCCTGTGACTATGCTAATAGGGCAGTTGCTGCTTAATCAAGAGTCAACAGGAGCCAATCAGGAGCAATTAGGCCTAATTTCCACTCCCATTGGGAGCTATGTTTCCATGACACTCTAAACAGATTGACACAGGGTCACGCTGAGAGCGATGCTCATAAAAATGTCACTCTGGGATATTTAAGATTTGATTGTTTCAAATCAAAAATCAAAAGAGAATCTGCTATGTGATTCTGTACTTCTGTGTCTGCCCTGCAGCAGTTTTGTTCTGACAGATCATTGGTGCAGTGAGTGGAGGCAGGCAGAAATAAAACTGCCCGTTGGGATAAGAGGGGGAAATATCAGCCTCTTTTAGTTCTCTGATCTTACAAGCACAGAGAGACTCAGCTGTGACCCCAGAGGTGCTTTCTCTTACCCATCACTACATCACCATTTGCATCTCTCTTCCTTATGCATCTTTCTCTCTTATGCCTTCTGATGTCTTGGCTGTACAATTTGCAGTGAGGCTTTACTATTGTGTGTGTGTGTATGTGTGTGTGTGTGTGCATGTATCAGCCCCAAACTTACACCAGTACCTCATTCAGTAGTGAGTAATATGATTTTCTATGCTATATTTGTCCCTTTTTAACAGAAATAGCATTTAACTAACCTAATTCAAGTTTAAATGTGCTAGTAGATGCACCCTAGGTCACACTATTAAGTGTTTGAGAGTTACTGACTTGGGTACAGGTATAGTAATAGTCAGGACTTTATAGATTTTTGCTGTTATTAGGAGTAGTCACCTAAACAGCACATTTGCATACGTTAAATGCAAGTAAAACCTAAATTAAGTCTAAAAATCAACTTATCTGATCCGTTTATTTTAATGTATAAAATATGTCATGTTTGTAAATCAGTTCATTTTCATTTTACCACTTTTTTATCCTGGTCAGGGTCAATAGCATAGACATAGCATATCATGTCTGTGTAGACACCTGGCCGGTCGATAGCACCTGCTGAGATTTTAACCCAGATCTTAGCAGTGTTGGGTTAGTATTATAGGTGGCTGTAACTCCAAGTGCTAATTTGCTAATCATAAATCTTCTATATATTGTGTACACGCAAAGTACATTTTAGAGAACACCCATACATGTTTTATATGGTGGGACAAAAACAATATCAATTAGAGATAAAATAATAAGGTTATTTTATGTTGTAATGTCCAAATCAATAGTGATTGGTAGGGTTTTAGTCCTCAGAATACACAATGACAAGGAAAAAAGCAACTCCTAATTGAAGCTATATTTTTACTATTGAAAAATGCACACTTATTTTGTATGTGTAATGATTCATTACACATATGTTTCAAAAAGAAAATGTTTCAAAAAAACAAACACCAGTGCTCCTCTAACATTTGCCAAAGAAGCACTTATGATATTGATCTAAAAACAGACAAGTAAAAACTGCAACTTTTTAGACAACAGCAGTCTAAGTATACACTATTTACAGTAAGCTTGTTGAACATTTTGAAACCATGGGCAGTACTATAAAGTTGCTTCCCACCTTTGTGATCTATAAGAAGAATTTGTTCCCATTTAGTTAAAAGAGCATCTGTGAGGTCAGACTCTGACTAATCGATGTTGTCATTTATCCCAAAGGTGTTCAGTGGGGTGAGGTCAGAGCTCTGTGCAGGCCACTGGAGTTTCTCCACATCAAATGGATCTTGATTTGTGAATAGGGACACACTTAAGTTGGAACAGGAAACAGTCTAGCCCAAACTGTAGCCAGTTTAAAGCATATATGTTATTTTAAAAAAACTGTTTTTGTACACCTACTGTGGGGCCAAAAGTCTGGGATCACTAGTCAGAATGCTTCTGTTATGCTTTTTTTTCATATTTATTACAATGTTTTTATTACAAATAATATACGTTGTAATTAACAATTTGATAATAAAAAACAATTTAAATACAAGTAAAACAGTTAAAAAGTACATACATTTGTAAAATTGACCATGTAAATGCCTTTGTAAAAATTTTGTCTTGACAAAGTGGATTTTATCTACCTATCAGATGTTAATTACACTTATTAGGGTAAATGCATTCACAACCATTGTTCATCTATTAGAAGGATACCAAATAGTGACATCATGTCAAGATTCAACTTTCCATTTATGTCTTTGCTGATAATATGATTAAGCATTTTCACTTTTGGACTTTGAGCCCCCTCTGTATTAACAATAGGTGGGAATGAAATGATCAAATCCAGTAATTAGAAAGGGGTCTTCACATACTTTAAACCAGAGGTGTATCTGATAAAAAGCAAGTATAGCATTGTACAATCATAATATTTTACCAACAGTTAAACATGGTGGTTTAAATGTTATGAGTTTAAGTGCTTTTGCATAATAGGACTTGGCAGTTATTGGGCAGTGGTAGCTTAGTGGTTAAGGTATTGGACCGGTAATTAGAAGGCTGCTGGTTCAAGTACCCACGGTCAGGTATCCACTGTTGGGCCCCTGAGCAAGGCCCTTATTGCTCAGTTACTTGGATGGTATACAATCAAATAACAGTAATGCAGTAAGGAAAGTGTCCATGAGCTAAAGGTATAAGTAGATTTGGTATCAGGCATCCAATGTTGTGCCCCTGAGCAAGACCCTTATCGCTCAGTTGCTTGGATGGTGTACAGTTAAAAAAGTGCCTGCTAAATACAGGATAGAAATTTGTAAGAGCAAGTGTCCATGAGCTAAAGCTGAGGTATAAGTAGATTTTGCTGCAGAAAAAAAATAAAAAATAAGTTCATAACTGAATGGATGTAAATACATAGAATTAAAGTTGTACAGTGACCTTGTCAAAGTCTCAACAAAGTCTCAACTCAGTGCAGATGTTGTAATTAAACCTAATTAACTGAATGAGCATCGAATAGCCAAAAACTAGCAGTTGGTCTGAGTAAAAGCACAGTTATATGATTTTCTTTGTGATGTGAAAGACTATTTAGAGACACACCAGCGCCAGGGCATCACACAATTAGCCAAACTCATTCCCAGATCAGCCAATCAATCTCTACACATTTTTGGAATAAACCAGGAAAACAACTATGCAGACCAGTGGCGTAAATAGGAGCTTATGGGCCCCAGTGCAAAAAAAATAAATAAATCTGTGCCCCCTCAACAAATTTCACACACACACACACACACACACACACACACACACACACACACACATATATATAGGTCTAGTAACGTTAAGCAGGTTACACAGATTGCTGTGGACTCACTGTATATTTTGATTACATGTATGTTGATATTTCATTGACTAAGTTATTATAATATTTTACTTTACAGAAATATTGTCGTGTTTTTACTTTTGATATCACCGCACTTTACTGCTAGCATTAGCCACTTGCTACTGTGAAGGTCGGCTCACCTAGCCACTGCGAGTGCTGCTTGTCCGGCGGGGATGCTACGGGTCTTTTGCTCCATTCGGTGGTGGAGGTGTGGGAATAAAGACACACGACAAGGCAGAGTTTAACTGTTTAGTCAGGACTTCAATGAGCGTTACAACACTTTAGACTGCCTAGCTCCAGCACCCGAACTACCTATTGGGTTCAATGCTGGGGCCATATGGCGAGTCTCATATATAAAACTAACTGCAGACTGTCCGAACACACTTGTATAAACCTGGTGCTGCATTCTGATTGGCTGAGCTGAATGTCACTCACATATCGCCGCTACAATATTGTAATATAATAATAACGACCTGGCGAGTGCAGCCAATGGGGGGCAGTGTGGTGGCGGGTTGATTTCATGTCCTGGTGCCCCACGGCCATGGGCCCCAGTGCACCTGCCCCCCCCCCCCGGTAGTTACGCCACATATGCAGACACTGAGTTGACGCCAAACTCTAAGAAGACAGTACATGGAGACAAATGATCAAACCCTGTGGGCCACAAAAAACTACCTGCTGCACCACAATGCTGCTCATCTTTTTTGTATTAAAGTGTTCATTTACTGGATATGTAATTTGTTTTCTTAAGCTGTGTACATTTGTGCATGTATATGTGTGTTACAGCTGAAGATGAGTCGTCAGCGTTTGTGACTGGCATCGTGCTCTATCGAAACCTGGGCAGCATACTGTCTCTTCACAGGTGACTATCAATCTATGTCTCTCTCCCCATTCCTCATTTTGCTTTCCTGCTGATCAATGGTCTAAGCTAATTTCTGCTGCCAAATACCAATCTATTGTTGGTGTAAGATTAGTATTACTGTTTTTTTGCTAAAGTATTTGTTAGATAAGCACTGGTTAATGCATGATAGCTATGGTCCTAAATCACTACACTAGATGGCTTTAGTACAAAAATAAATTAGCTCCATGCATAACAGGTGATCAGTACTTGTCATGTTTTAAAAATGTTTATGCTTCATCGTATCGAATCTCAGCTCTGCCATCCGACTGGGCGGCCACATGAACAACGATTGGCTGTTGTTCAGGGTGGGATGAGCCAAACCAGGGTTCCTCATAACTGGTGCAATTACGACCTCTGGTGGCTGATTGATGTCGCATGCACAGAAATGGGGAATAACGCTGATCAGGGTGTAGCTTTCCGTGCACAAAGCTGATCCGCATATGAACTCGCCTCGTGCAGGTGAAAAGAGGCAGTTGGTACAATCAGGGTAATTGGATACGACTAGATTAGGGGAGAAAATTGGGGGGAAAATCTGGGGGAAAAAAATGTTTATCCTTATCACATATCTGCATTTGCTGTTTTTTTTATATCTTTCTGCTAAATGCTGTGGTTTTAGCATAGCATGAGTTTTTAAAACATGTATGGGTCTGTTTGAAAACCTTTTGAGCTACCTTGTTGTCTACTGCCTACATAGGCAGCTGCCTCAGTAGAGAGGATTCTAGTAAGTCATCAACTTACAGGTCGTGTTATTCGGATGCGCTACTTAGACAGTGATTACAGCGATTTCATCAGTTTTTTGCTTATTAAGCTAACACAGTTTGCCTCATGCCAGTCAAACCAATGGAATGAGGTGGCACAATGCACTAGCTTGTTAGCTAACATCTCCCTCAGTTTACGGATAAAAGTTAAATTGTCACTGACAGGCTCAAATTTACAAATAAATGACACTTGTACACGTTTATACAAATTAAATAATAATGTAATTTTTTTAATTACATTTTAAAAGAACTCCATTTGTCGCTTCGCATTCGTCCGCCATATTTGTAATTTTTTTGTGAGAAAGGTTGTGTGGCACTGCTAGGATTTCCTTCACCGCTAAGGAAGCATCGGATGCCCCCTCATTAGTCAGTCAAAATACAGATTAAATTTAAGGTACCTTACTAGGCAGCATTTTAGGGCATCTAAGAATTTGAACAGCCTTCTTCTCAGGGAGTGTGTGTAGGATGACTTAAAATGCTATTTATGTTGGGAGCTTGCTAGGTTTTCAAACAGACCCATTCTGTTTGTTTTGCACAGTCCATTTTAAATCTGCAATAGACCAAAATCTGGCAAAAAGGAAAGAGCTAAGATGAGACACCAGCTAACACTGCTTTTTTTCATTAGGGTATTAGCAGTCTTGCACTGTCTATAAATGCTTCAGCAAATGAAGACTGAAATGTAATACCCAAAAAACAATGTAATTTGTGTGTGATGAAGTAATTTGCTATTATGGGCAAAGGTTCGTCTAAGGTTAATGACTGAGGAGATAGAAATAGAGCTGACATTCTTATTTTGCTTATCTATTATGATTCATTTCATTATTATTATTATTTTTCTTAGCCTTAGCTTTTCTTTCTTCTGCCCTTGAGCATTGATTTTTTTTCAGCTATAATTTTTTTCATCATCTTGAATGTGATAATGTAATGTTCTGAGAGAGAGACAGAAGCTGACAGAAACACTCATGTTGACTGATTATATATTTGGATATATCAGGGAGGGGGGTGTCTTTGCGCATATTCAGACATGTGAATATAGTAAGAGTTGAGAGTTTGTGATGCAAATGTTTTCATATATAAAGCTGCAGCTGTAATCGAATACTGTAATCTGATATAAATATGCAGAGCATTGTTTGAGATGAAGCACAAGGTCGTTTGTCTCATTCATTTACTTTTTTCTTTTGTTCCTACAGAAACAGCACAGTTATAAACTCAAAGGTGATCTCTGTGACGATCAAGCCCACTCCCAGCTCCCTCTCGGCCCCTGTCGAGATCGAGTTCTCGCACCTGTACAATGTAAGTCAAACTAAGCTCTTATCACAACCCAAAACTTTGAGAGATTTGTCAGATTGTACACTAATACATATGGGTGTAAATCTCACAGTGGGGTGTTTAAAGGTATAAAACCCAAGGACAATTTTGCTGTCCTTGATTTATTGTGGCAGTACTATGCAGGCAACCATACTTCCACTATCAGCATCACTCTGTCTGGTAAGCGCTAGTCCTGTTGTGGTCCTCTGTCACCTTTCTTTAAAAAGCTAGGGGGAAGCAGCTGTAAAAGCCCACCAGTGTTAAGATCTGGAGCTCTTGAGTTCAAAACTCAGCTCTGCTATCAGCCGACCGGGTGCTTACACACACACATGATTGGTTGTGTGTCAAAATGAGGTGGGGCAATGGCTGAACAGGGTTTCTTCGTAACTGCTGCAATCGTAGCCTCTGCTGGCAAAATATAGTATTTATTGGGTGCTAGGGTGGCACAGCAATTTGTCAAAATACAGATTAAATTTAAGGTACCTTACTAGGCAGCATTTTAGGGCATCTAGGAATTCGGACAGGCTTCTTCTCAGGGAGCGTGTGTAGGATGACGTAAAATGCTATCTATGTAGAGAGCTCACTAGGTTTTCAAACAGACCCTTTCTGTTTGTTTGCAAAGTCCATTTTATATCTGCAGACACATGATTGGCTGTGGTTCTATAAGATGCGGGACAATGGCTGAACAGGGTTTCTTCGTAAATGCTGCAATTGTGGCAAAAAATTTTATTTATTGGGTGCTAGGGTGGCACAGCAAGTTGTATTCAAGCCCTCGAGCTGTAGTCTCTGCAGTGCTATTGGCCTGGTTGGGTGCTGAACAGACACAAATGTATGTTTCTGAAGAGAGGAAGGTTAAATAGGGTTTTTGCTGCTGCAAAAGCAATTGTTGCTGTCTGGTTGAGGTGCTGGCACAAGTAGGGGGGACATGACTCTGTATGTGACAAAGCTCTCTGTTCAAATCAACTGCTGACTGGTGTAAATAAGCTATCAGTGATTTCACATGTCCTCAGAAAAACGTCAAAGAATGCCAGCTTATGAGCCGCTGGGAAACAAAAGATACTAGCCTCACAGAGTGTGCAGATGTCACTGAAGCATGAAGACCATACAATAGATAGATAGATAGAATGCAAAACCAATGAGCCAGCAAGCTAAAGCCCAATGAGAACTGGTATTTAAAAAGCTCTCCCAGGTGCAGCATGTTACTGCCACTGATGAGATGCAGAGACAGTGTGATTATGCCCCTGCCAGCTATTAGTGGCAGGGTAGATAGTCATAATTCTGTGATTTGAGCCCCCTGCCGATCTCCATGGCACGTGGAATGTTCCAACACTGAAGTAGAATCATTGTTCACTGAGAATACACTTTTGTACTGACATTTACAGAAAAAAACATCTTTAATTTATTGAAAAAATGTAATGCTTAGCAAAGTTGGAATTGTAATACTTTTCTTTCTTTGTTTACACAGGGCACAACCAACCAAACTTGCATTTCTTGGGATGAAACTGACAGGTAAGAGGCTGGCTCTTACTCTCTTTGCCATGCTTGCTGAGAAATAAAAGTAAAAAGAAAAAAAGAAAGAAAACAAACTAGAAAGACTGATTTCCGAAGCTGAACACAAAGGGCAGTGAAGTGTCAGTGGAAAGTTCACTTGGCTCTGCCAATCAGCTGCTAATGATCAGACAGAGAAGAAAGACTGTGATTAATAACACTTCTGACAGACACAGCTAGATGAAATAGGAAATGGTTAAAGAGAGAATAATGAAAAAAAAGAAAAGAGATAGAGATAAACAAAGGGGAACTTAACAAGGTTAAAGAGAGGAAAACGAAGAAATTCAGGCACGTAAAATGTGGCCAGGGGTGCTGTTAGGAATTTTGGATTCCCATGAGGTATTGTGAATGGCATTATATACAATAAAAGCTTCGAGTGGATTTGAAGAGTTGATATTTCTAAATAATGAAATGGAATTTAATAGAACGATTCAAAAACAATATTAATGTTTTCCACATGTCAGAGTGGCTTTCTCTTACAGATATAACAGATTGATAGATAAAAGAATAAATGGGATGGATGGATGGATGGATGGATGGATGGATGGCTAGATAGATGGATAGATAGATAGATAGATAGATAGATAGATAGATAGATAGATAGATAGATAGATAGATAGATAGATAGATAGATAGATAGATAGATAGATAGATAGATAGATAGATAGATAGATAGATAGATAGAGCAGTCATAGCCTAGCGGTTAAGGTCCTGGACCTGTAAACAAAAGGTCACTGGTTCAAGCCCCACCACTGCTAGGTTGACACTGTTGGGCCCTTGAGCAAGGCCCTTAACCCTCAATAGTTTAGACAGTATGCTGTCACAGTACTGTAAGTCGCTTTGGATAAAAGCATCTGCAAAATGCTGAAAATATAGATAGATAGATAGATAGATAGATAGATAGATAGATAGATAGATAGATAGATAGATAGATAGATAGATAGATAGATAGATATTTACTGGATAGATAGATATGGAAGGATAGATAGACCTTGTGTTTGGTCCTATGCTTTTTCACCTTAAGAAACCTGCTTATTAGCTTAATTATCTGGACTGGGCAGCACTGTGGCTCAGTGGTAGCACTGTCGCCTTACAGCTGGGTTCGATCCCCAGGTGGGGCTGTTCGGGTCCTTTCTGTGTGGAGTTTGCATGTTCTCCCTGTGTCTGCGTTGGTTTCCTCTGGGAGCTCCGGTTTCCTCCCACAGTCCAAAGACATGCAAGTGAGGTGAATTGGAAATACAAATATTGTCCATGACTGTGTTTGACATTAAATTTGTGAACTGATGAATCTTGTGTAATGAGTAACTACTGTTTCTGTCATAAATGTAACCAAAGTGTAAAACATGACGTTAAAATCCTAATAAATAATAAATAAAATAATTATCTGGACCGGGCTGTGGGAGAAAGTAGAAATCTAACTAAAAACATAATGTTCTGCATATCATGCTGATGTCTACTATTACAAATCTAATAAATACATTCCACAATGTGTATTAAACAACTTAATTATACCACAAAATATGTATGGTGCAGTCTTTGTAGTTCCACTGTCTGATTTGGGGTTTGTGAAACTCTTAAATTTCGTCTTGTTTCAGTGCCACTGATGTTGATATAATCTGGGGCAATTCTGCAATCCAGAATATTTCAGTCTTGTTTTCACTACATTCTTTTATGTTCGCTATGTTTTTGACTGAGAAAGTACAGACATTGTAGTGGAAGGAAGATTTGCATTTAAATAGATAAGCACACAAAACCAAGATGCTTTATGTTTGGTTCTGTGACCAAAAATATGCCGAAACAAGGGTAACACAGTAAAGAATGACAGGAAGCGAGAATGAAGAACGACCAGAGAAAGACTGAGGAAGGATGATGAAAGTCAGAGAGATAGCTACAACACTAAACTATAATCGGGGTGTACAATGAGGAGAGCAGCACTGGGGGAGGGAGTGTGTTCAGTGCAAAATTAAATTCTTCCGTGGACAGCTGCTATGATTAATGAGTTAATATTTTGGAGAGAAATTGGAACGTGAAGAGGAGCCCTTGTCACTGCGTGTTTTGTTGTTAACAACTTGAAGGCATCACACTCTTCAATCTGGACAATCAATAGCCAGACATTCATTCTGTCATAGGCACATATGGTATAGATCTCCCAGCATTGTAGAGTGGGAATATCTAGCATGCTTAGTCCAAGTCTAAGCATTTGTGTTGTGGGAAATAACAGGCGAAAGGCAGAAATGCATTCATTCACTTGCCAATCCACCTGTTACATGTTTTGGGTGATACAATAAAGTTCTTACAGTCACAGAGATGCAAGAAATGAGCACAGGTCCTTTGGACCAGTGTCGCTAAGTGGCACCATGCCATACTCATTGTGTATGAAGAGATGAAATAGTACATGAGTGAATTGCAAGCCAGGTTCATAAAGTGCTCTTCATCAAATTTGATGCTGAAACAAACCATACACAGCATTCGAACAACTGAGCAGCATTATTCAGTGGTTTTACTTACTAAGTATGCTCTCTATACGTGTGACTTTTCTTCAGTTACTCTGGTATCCTTCCTCCTTTCACAAACATGCCAGAGATGGATTGGCCGGGTATAATTGCCCCTAGGAGTGAGTGGAAATAAATTAATGATTGTTTACCCTGCTGCTTATCCAACTTTTATCCAAAGCGACTTACAATTATGACTGAATACCATTTAAGAAATTGAGGGTTAAGGTCCATGATGAGGGGCCCAACAGCAACAACTTGGTGGTGGTGGGGCTTGAACCGGCAACCCTCTGATTACTAGTTTAGTACTTTAACCGCTGTTACACCAGAGCATAATGTTAATTGTAAAAATAAATTAATGAGAACATTTGACTTTGACAGTTAATATGAACAGACGAGGTTTTAGCCTAAAATTATTAATTTCTCTCTACATTTTTTCTCTCTCACACACACACCCACACAGCGAGAAAGAGAGGAAGAGAGCACTAGTGTGTAGACTGACTGATCCAGTGGCGCTTTGCTGTGACTGTGAATGTGTGTGTAGTTGACAGAGCTAATCGCATCATCCAGCCAGACTCTGCTGGGGGTGATAATATATTGGATTTTAGAGAAAATGCTGTTAACACTGAGCCTTCCCCTGGAGCTACAGACATGACCCTCATTGCCCTTCCAATTGCCCCAGGCTATTCTCTCAGCCCTGTTGCACTATGGGAAATCTAGGTTAAGGCTTTTGCAGCAGCCCTGGTGCTACTATTCGTAGCCAGTTTGGAGCTCTGTGGCATCCCCGACTCCCTGCTGTCCATGTATGTTGTAGGATTCACAATGTTGGGTTGCCACATGATGGTGTAAAATGTAAGTTAGCCTTTTATGTGGACAGTACACTGATTCCTGCCTCTGATGTGCAATAATTTCTATGTTACATACAAGTAATCAGGTTACATCAAATCATTGATTGCAGGATCCAAATTGGGGTTTTGTTTCTTTTGTGCAATAATGTAACAGGATAAAGACAATTTGTGGATTTTAATTTCATTCTAACAGTCATAATAAAAGTATTCCTCTCTAAGATTCAGATGTGACTAGAGTTTATTAATTAATTTTAATTTTATTCTAACAGTCATAATAAAAGTCTTCCAGTCTAAAATTTGTATGTGACTAGAGTTTATTAATTAATTTTAATTTTATTCCAACAGTCATAATAAAAGTATTCCAGTCTAAAATTGTTCGTGACTAGAATTTATTTCTAATAAGAAATAAATAGATAATAAATATTAATAATACAAATTTTGGCTTTTAAACTGGGTAAATGTTTCTAGGGTGGGACCAAACAAAAGGCGGAGCGTAATGCAGTGGCTTGCTTTTAACACTGTACCCTGAAGTACTAATGTACATCTTACAAGTGCACTACCAATTATAGTTACAAACTATGTAGCGCAAAGGAAGCAGTTTGGGACGCAGCCAAGAAATCACTTCACTTACATGTCATGTTAAACATTTTTTAAACAGCATTCAAATAAAGTATCTCCCAAAGCATGCCAGTATGTGGCTTGTTACTCTACTCAGTCAGTGGGTGACTGCGTAATGCCCTGCATTTGACTGGTAACCAGACCAAGATGTCTTTCTGCCTAGCATGCATTAATTTTTAAGGGGCAGCAGACAAAGATAAGGCAGTTACAGAAAAAGATAAAAAAAATATATATATTGTTCTAAGCTTTTAAACAAGGGTGGGGTGCAGCAGTGTGACTTTTATCATTGCTTCTTACCCTGTTCCAAAAACATGCAAAAGGCTATTATAAGCTTCTTTTAAAAGGCTCAAGGTGTAAGTAATGAAACAGATAATAGCTCTGTCCAGCGTGCGTTTATGCTTTGCACCCAGTGTTTTCAGGTGGTGTCAGACTTTCCACGACCCTGAGCAGATACTATAACATTAATTAAGTCTGATTAACTCATTATTGGACTAAATATAAATGCTGTCAATGTATCTCATGTGATTAGGTAAAAAAGAACAATATTCTGACACTGATATGTATGTAATCAAGGTCAATCTCAGACTCTTAAGTAGACTACTCATTAACATAACCACATTAAGGTAAGAATCAACAGCATGCAGTAAATATGCGAATGGATTCAGGTCATAACTAAGTGCATGTGAAGCCACTTAAAATACATTACAGCTGATTGGGATTCAGTCATAAACTAGTAAAGCTGTTGCTATTAATTTATCACTAATGCCTGGTAACAAATAAGTGAACCTGACACACAAAGTTGGAGCTAATTTAGCTAACAGGGCTGCCCAGATTTATTATGTGAACCAACTCCACTAGTTCTTATTTGAACCGTAATAAAGCTTGACAACTCCCCATTCACTCGTTTATTAGCTGTTAATGAAAAAAATGTAGCAGTAACAGTAATCAGTAATTGTGACACCATAGCTTGGATTTGTGAAGTGGTAAGTCAGTTATGACAAATTGCACAGGGTCACAGTGGGTCTGAAGCCCAGCCCATAAATACTTTATCTGCAGGGAAATGTAATGTCTTTATATGTAGTCAAATTGTGGGGGTATAAGCTTTTTCAAGAAATACTATACTGTTTCAGATATAATATACATAAAATATTTAATAGTAAATAGTATATTTAAAGCTTTTTTAGTATATACTACTGTCATGTATTTTACAAGGGGGAAAAACAAACACAAAAAATAATAATAATAATTAATGCTGACTATTTTATACAGTAACAGCATTCACCTTATGTTTGGCAGATTATGAATAAATTCCATAGCCTTGCATTGCCAGGAAGTTAAAATTATTATTGGTCCTGATCTTGGTTGAAATGATTGCTTTTTATTATCCCTATTATTCATACCAAAAGAGGAAACTGTACTTATTATTCAGAAAAAAAAGTTTTTCTATTATGCTAATTAAAAAAGTATTTATTTTCCCTATTTGGTACATGACTGAGCCACCTTTGCCAGCTATTACAGGCAGTTGTTTTCTTTCTTATATAAATGTTTTATATTTTATATTTATATAATTCGTTAAGCTTTGCCAGTTAGAAAGTGGTTGTATAGAGCAAATGTGAAGCCTTTTCACAAACTTTGAATGAAGTTTAAATTAAGCAAAAGTAACCTGAGGACATTTTTTTTTTATTTAATACCACTTCAGTGCTTTGGCGGTGTCATTTGGAGCAATATCATTGCCAGTTTTTGAAAGGTTTTGGAGGAGGTTTGGGAGGAGGTTAGCCAGGATCTCTCTTTACTTTGAACCATTTATGTTCAAATCTGACCATACTGCCTGTCCCTGTTATTATGAAAAGGAAAATTCAAATAAAAGAGGTATGATAGGTAAGATTTTTAAGGACTACTTTGCTGCAACTCTTAAACACAGCGTATATACAAAACCCATTTCCATAAAAGCTGGGGGAAAAAAAACTAAAGAAATGATTTCCTAAACACTGCCACATTACGCCACTGCTGCGTTCTCTTCACTGGCTTCCTGTAGCTGCACGCATTCAGTTTAAAACACTTATGCTCCAGCCCCAAGCTACCTTTGTGGTCTAATCAAACCCCGCTCTGTACCACGCAACCTCAGAGCCACTAGTCTCGCTCGACTTGATCCTCCACCCAGGACTTGAGGAAGACAAGCATCAAGGCTCTTCTCTGTACTTGCACCCAGGTGGTGAAACGAACCTCCTGTCTGTCAGTCTCAAATCTGAGTCTCTTGCTGTCTTTAAAAAACGATTAAAAACCCACCTCTTTACTAAGCACTTGAGCTGACTTGTACTTACTTACTAATGCTCTTATCAATTTCTTGCAAAACAGTTTTCAGCAGATATGTGTTCTTGAACTGTTGTCTACTTTAACTAGAGTAATGTTTACTGTGGAAGCACTTCTGTAAGTCGCTCTGGATAAGAGCGTCTGCTAAATGTCGAAAATTTAGTTTTCACTGACCAATGTTTTATTGCTTAAAATAACTGAGGGTTTAAAAAATATTTCAGAAAAATACAACAACGTATTAAAAATAAAAGTCTTTTCAGTTTAAATTGATTGTTATAAAAACATTTATTTTTATTTTAGGCCTGTTGTACTGTACACCTGTATATGTATATATGACAAATAAAGGCATTCTATTTATCCTATTATATAAATTTTATGCACAGTACAATTAAGATGTTAAATAAAGGTTCAAGAAAATGAACAAATTCTTGTTTTAATGCATTTGACCAAGTGTCACAACTTTTCAGAAATTGGGCTTGTATATATTCAATTATTACTATTATAGTGATTAGTAGTAGCAGCGTTGTCTAGGGTAGATGTTGGGTTGTGGTTTTCAGTTGTAAATGTTGGACCAATAGTATATTTCTATAAAAATTTAAATGAATGTTGTGTATAAAGTTGCAGGCACAATTGTATGTTTTTACTACTAATCTAGCTCATGTAGTGTATTAATTTAGTAACTGTTTGGGCTGTGGATTTCAGGACTTGAGTTTAACACATAAATCTTAACTTTATATGAGTAATAATATAGTGGCGTGTTATTTATGTCTTGTTAATTGAATTATTGTAGTTATTTCGAAGCTGAAAAGCATTTGTGTGTGAGCGTGTGTGTTCAGTTTCATTATTCCTGTAGCTAGCTAATCTGGCTGTGCAGAAAGCAGAAGTGCATCATCACAGCGCAGTGCCTTTTCTTCATTCTTTCCTCCTCTCTCTCTTCCATTTTTTCGCTTAGTGAGTGTTGCAAAGCGCGGATGTATTCGGAGCTTTGAAAGCGTTTGTTTCTGTGTGTGAAAATAAGCTAATTACAATCCTCTTCTGTCCTTTTGTCTTTTTCTGTATCTCATCTTGCTGCTGCGGCTGCTGCGTGTGTGTGCGCGCGTGCGTTCTCAGCTGGTCTCCTCTGGGCTGGTGGTCGGCGCGCGCCTGCAGAGCTGTGCCCGTGCACGCCTTCAGGACCAAGTGCGTGTGTGAGCGTCTCTCCGCTTTCGCCATCTTGGCCCGCCTGAGTCCCGACGCGGTAAGTGCTGCTCCTCTTGTTGTCTGTTCGACGCCGCAGGACGCGCTTGTGTCAATATACTGTATCAGGTCGTGTTTTGCTCGTTTTAGGCGCCCTCGTTACGTATCAACAGATTCGTTTGACGGCTCCCCCTCCCCCTCCATCAGGAGGGCTCTGCGACTCTGAGGAAATTTTGGTGTATTTCTCTTCAGAAAGGAGATGGAGATGCATACTATCCTACTAAGTAGGATGTCAAAATAGTACGCATGCTATGTTGTTTCATACTGTTTAGTAGGCTAGTATGCGGATTTGGATTTGCTGTATTGTAAGAATGCCTGTAGCCAGGGAATTAGCCTGCTCAAATGGCTAATTTTAATAGATGTATTTGGCATGTTTAGACAAAATTAGACAATACTCCCCCCCCCACTAAAATAAATAACTTAATAAACAATTAATTTAAAGGCTTAATTGGGATTTTCCACTTGGAGCATCATTTGAACTGTATTATGTGTAATGTATGTAGATTTCTATGTAGACTGAGCAGAATATTACCACAGGCCTACTACACAGCATCCTATTCCCATGTATGTCCTATTGAACTCATGTACAAAACAAAATACATAAACACTTTTATAAAATGAAAGGTTCACACAACTACATTAAATGCATCACAGCCTTTGATGACATACCTTCATTGGCACCCAGTGTTTTGCTCTAAATAATAGGTCCTGATTTATAAATAATGATACATGCTTAATTTAAACAAGGAAAGGACAGTGTCTTTGGGTGGAATTTTTCCTTCAGTGTGATTAGATATTATTAGACTGGAAACTGCCTCTGAAGCAGTTTTATTCACCAGTTGCCCTGGAAACAGCATGGAAAGCCAAGACTCTTAAAGCTATAGAAGGCACTGTAATGTTGCCTTTGTGTCGCATGGCCCACATATCCGGTAGGCCAAACAGTCCCACCAATGGAGAAAACACACATTAATCTCCCTAACACTTCCCCTGTTGGCTGAGACTTAAACCCAGCAGGATTCTAATTTCTGCGACTAAAGGTTTCTGCATTAATAATGAAAGATAGCACGAAAGTAATTCACTTATTTTATTACGCACACCAGCAATAAGACCCTATTGCAGCTAGGTTTTACTGCATCAGTACTAAGAGTTTGGATCGAATTCTGCATCATTCCACTATACAGTACAGACTGCCTAGACCAGACGTGTCAGTGTTATTTAACACCACAGTAACTCTCAGGTAACAGTGTACGGTTAATGATGCACTGACTCAGTTCTGCGTATGAATTCCAGGATTAACATCCACTTGAAACATCCACTTGTATCTCTGGGTTGGCATCAGACATTCCATTATATAATGGAATATATAGAAATTCCATAATATTTACATTTATAGGATTTAGCAGACACTTTTATCCAAAGTGACTTGTTACAATCAAATACAGTTCTAACAATTCAGGTTACGGGCCTTGTTCAGGGGCCCAACAGTGGCAACTTGGTGGTGGGACTTGAAACAGCAACCTTCTGATTACAGGTCCACTGTCTTAACCAGTGAACTACTGTACTACTGCCCTTATAATGTATACTGCTTTATTTCTTGCCAAGAATATGTAAGGATACAACACACATTTAGCAAATGTACATTTAATTTTATTTTATTTTCATGTTTTTCTATCACTTTATTCTGGTCAGGTTTGCAGTGGGTCTGGTTTCCCCATAATCACTGGGCATATTGCAATAGATGGACAGGATACCAATCCATTGCATGGCCTTGGCCACCAACCTCCCATTGGTGGGGTAGGAGTAGCTTAGTGGTTAAGGTACTTGAGTACTAATCAGAAGGTTGCTAGTTCAAGCCCCATTACCCCCCAGGTTGACCTAACTGTTGATTGCTTATATTGTATTTACTCAAAATTGAATGTCGCTTTGGATACATAGTTTGCTAAATGCCACGATTGTAAATGTAATCCTCCCCCTCATGCACAGCCAATCATGTCTGTATGTAGATGCCCGGCTGGTCAACAGCACCACTGCGGTGTTGAACCCTGTATTCCAGCAGTAGTAAGCTAGCATAATTTACTGATGTGTAAAATATAGCTCCTTTATAATTTTAAGTAGTCTACTTGGACACATACATTTGCTTTTTCTTGGTAACTGTAAGAATGTCAGTATTGACCAATAGACATGTATGACATAAACATAGTTATTGCACTAGAATACACCATAGTGTTGTAGCACATGGTAGAGTGGGTGTCTGGCAACATTGGTCCTGGTGACCTGGGTTTGATTTTCATTTTCAGTCACTAAATGAAGGAGGAAATGTGTGAGTTTGTGATGCCCTGCAATGAATTGGCTCCCAGGAAATCTGATTTAAATGTTATCTCATGGCACTGGAGTGTATGAGGAGTTTCTCATGCTCTTTTCATGCTATTTCTGTGTGGGTTTCCACAGGGTAGTCCTTTTTCCACCCTTCTAAAAATATACCTAGAGTAAAATAAGCTACTATAAATGTTGCCTAGGTATAAAGGAGTGAGTAAATAAATGAGTGTGTGTTGGGCCCTGCCAATATATTCCTGCCTTGCACCCAATGTTTCTGAGTGTGCTCTGGACCCACTATGATTCTGATTAGGATAAGGTAGATACTAAAGGTAAATTATTAGAGGCGTTTAATGTTTCTCCAGTTCTCCAGTGATGTCTGTGCAAGAATAAGTAAGATTTTAGCTGACTGGCAACACATGTTGAATGCTTTATGAGTCTGCTTTGGTTTGTTGTCTCCCAAAAGGCTGTGTGTGCTTCTGTTTTGAGTCCCAGATTTGCATTATTTTTACAATGTCTTTTATGGCTGTACTAATCTTGCTCCATGTGTAATGTCTGGCTGGTTCTGGAACAAATTCATTGCCCTCTGCATGCATTTAGCCCTACCTGGGGAGATGGCAGCAGACTCGGAAAGGGTGATACTTAGCTTGTTATGTTCCTTGTGGTGAAACATATTGCGCCATTTTTATTGGTAGTGCCATGTGCCAGCTAAGAAGCTAATTTTCTTTTCCTGTCCTCACTCCTCTCTGGCTTTCAGTCCAGCCCCCCACCAGTACACTGCTAATTATTCCTCTAACCATCTTCTGAATGGACTAAATGATCTTTCTTCTATCTGCAGCTAACCTCCTACAGCTACAGAATGTTAAGCAGACAAGGAAATGGCCGTTAGTCTTTTTGACTTTCTGTCCTTTTTTAGATTTCTTTTTACTTGTTTATGCATAATGTACAGTATAGAAACTGCATGTATAGCATAATTCATATATTTGTTAGACCCACATTAGCTAGTTAAACTTAGCAGCTCCAATGTATGTTTGCATTTTGGTAAGGTCTAAAATAGGAGTGTCATCTTGCAAAACCATATGTAGCCAGACAAGGTTTAAGATCTTACACTGGCTTTTAGAAAGTCTCACATTTCAGGTTTACAGCATGGTTTAGATTTATTCAAAAATGCAAAACAAAACAATGGATTTAAATAAATAATAATACATAGAAATACTCTAAATAATTATAAATAAAATGCTATGGAAGATATCTTTACTTAGGGCAGTGGTAGCTCAGCAGTTAAGGTACAGGACTAGTAATCAGAAGGTCGCTGGTTTAAGACCCACATCTGCCAGCTTGCCACTGTTGGGCCCTTGAGCAAAGCCCTCAACCTTCAATTGCTTGCAAATGTATAATCTCAATTGTAAGTCGCTTTGGATGAAGGCGTCTGCTAAATGCTGAAAATGTAAATGTCCTTACACATATCCATGCATCAGAATAAGGTGACAGGAGCCATTTTAAATGTTCAACACAATGCATTAGCCAATCAGAGTAACACATTTATTCACTGAAGTCAGTAAAGTAAGAAAAAGGAGCTAAACAACTCTCATACTAATTGCCTATTATAGCAAGTAAGCTACATTTTTAAAACTAGAACTAAAGTGTCTGGGTAGAGTATAAACCAATATTTCTGTTGATCTAGCTGTTCATCTTTAAAACATTTTAACGGTACTGTTGCAATTGGAAATATTCAACACCACTTAGCAAATAAAAATGAAATGTTTTTGCAATCTTATAGTTGAATAATGCAGCAAATGAACAAATAAAATAAGTGATGTATTTTAGAGAAGCAGGATATTTTGTTAATACTGTCAAGGCTATTCAACCCCTACATAATTTGCTTCAGCTGTGATGTGTATAAGTTACTTAAGCAATAGAACACTCCAGGTCGTGTGTTATTGCGAAAAACATCACTGTGATTTGGTCGCAGGCACGAACCGAAGGTGAGTGCCGTAGATCATCACAGCCGTGATGTTATTCGCGATAACACACGACCTGGAGTGTTCTATTGCTTTTATACAACAGTTTTTACAAAATAAAGAAAGAAAATAAATCAAAGAAGCCCTGAATTTCATATTAAATATGCTTTAATATTGACAATACCTTCCGCCAAAAAGTAGTTCCACAACGAATATAAAGTTTAACACTACAAAGCAGACATCCCAAGTTGCAAAAACTCATTTCAGGGAGGTAAGAACAACAACAAGAAGAAAGCAAGAAACTCCGAAGGGAAAAAAAGAAATAAAAAAACCTCTCGCACACACCAAAAGCTATGGATGAAAACAGAACTACTAGGGCTTAACTAACTGTTCGTGTTACAAACACATTAATGTTCCCTACATAGTGCACTAGATTGTGTATCAGATCATGGATATATGTTCCCTACATAGTGCACTAGAGAGTGAATTAGACAATTGGTTATGTTCCCTACACAGTGCGCTAGATTGTATATCAGATAACGGATTTAAAACGCGACCGGGAAAAAAAGTCTGTGTCGCCTGCGTGCGCGTTTATGTGCATGAAGCTTGTCGTTAATGGCAACGCGTCAGCGGAGTAATACCATTGTGGTGTGAAAAGACCGTGCTGTTATCACGAATATCAGCACAGTTAGAACGCTTCTCAACCAATCAGATTGTAAGGTCGGAACTACCTGTTGTATAAATTGTATTATAAACACAATTGTTAGTATTGTTCAGAAGTTCCAAACTTATGATGCACCTGCCAACGCTCAGAACTTCTCATCTCCAGCATACAAGGAAAGTTGGTATCTTAAGTTGGTAAAAATGAAAAATGAACACAATCATTATTGTCAAAATTTTCAGTGTTTGTAATTGCATCTGTATTAGGTTTTAATTATGATTGAGAGATCTTGAAATACATTTACTAGAGTTTGACTGATCAATGCCTTGTGAGACTGATAATGACAGATGATTGTACTTTAGCATGATTAGGCTAATTTCTGATTCCATTCAGGGTCGGCTACCCCTAGGCTGTTTGGTTCATGAGCAGTGCCTGACATCACAAATGCCTATTTGAATAAATAGGCACAAACTCTTATATACACACTTCAAAATCTTGTAAAAAGCCTTTCCATAAGAGTAAAGGCTGTCACTGCTATGAAGGGCTTTAAATTGCATATTAATGTCTAGGTTTTATTTTAATGAAATGCCCAACAAGCTTCTGTGTCAGTCATGTAGACATACTTTTGTTAATAGAGTATGTCTGTACATACAGTGGGAGCCAAAATTCCCCACTACTGGAAATGCTTTTAATATATTATTATTAAAAGTTAAATATTAATATCAATATTAATTTTATAATAATGTAAGTGCAGTCTTTACATTTCAGAGTCTTTTAGTCTGTGGCGCTACTGAACAGCAAATTGTGAACTTGGCCAATTCCTTTATAGAATTTCAGATTTCCTGAGCACATGGCCAGGAGACTGTAAACATGATCTACTCATCTAAATCTTAATTAATAGATTTGCAGCCATTGTTCAGCCATTGTTCAAGGCAGGAACACCCTGGACATAGGCAATCAGTTATGTGTAGACGCCTGGCCGGCTGATGGCGGACTAGCATAGACCACCACACCAGCCGAGCACCCCATTCTAAAATCCATTCATGTCAGTTTCAGAGACATCTATTCACTCATATTGTTATGCTTATTATATGAATTTTTGTATTCTGGTGGGTCAGTTGGAAATTACACAAGGGTTAGGGTTAGGGCTGCTACTGCTGCAATCCAGGGTTCGAATCTGGCGTCTACATAAAGACATGATTGGCTGTGTCTGAATGGGTGGGGGGTTGGCAGAGACCTGTGATAGATTGGCATCCTGTCTGGGGTGTGTTGCTGCATTTCACCCACATGATCATGACCAGGATAAAGTAATGTACGTGAGTAAAACATGAAATTAATAAAATGAAATTACATGATTTTTAATGTAAAACATTGTATTAAGTGAAAAACAATGGAAAATCGAAGCATTTTTGCTGGTGGTATCAGATTTTTGGTCCTTACTCAATGTATCTATAAAATAAAAATGGTTAGTTTTAGTCTAATTTCTTTCTTGCTTTTTGTTTATACAAATCATGAGTGTGAAAGCAATTTTACATAATCAATAAACATTAAATATTCCACTGCATTTCCTTTTAGTGTTTGATGGGTTTGATTGGCTGCTGTATTTACTGCTTTAGTGCATTGAAACTTTGTGGTCACTTTGCAATTAAGCTTCAACTGAAGTAAAAGATCATACAGTGATAATGCATCCTGGTTCTATTAATGTGCAAGTTGTAGTGATTTATCAACAAAGTCTATGCATGGTTTTAAATAGCAGTCTAATAACACCAGTATTTGAAATAAAACTGATCTGTTCGGCATGATTCCACAAAGAAGCGCAGTCTAAATATAGAGAGTTTGGTTTGGGATCTTGAAATAATCTGCTGGATTAGACAATGCTTTGAGTAAACACGGTGTTGTGTATGACTTTTTAATGCAATAAAAAGAGTGTTATAAAGGCTTATTCAAACTTCACAGATGGGTTATTACATGCATTAAACAAAACAATTTGGCCCACATTTAGAAAAAATAGTAGTCAGTACTTGAGCAAATTCACTGTGATAAATTTCTGTAACATATCTGCCTATCTACACCTTTCAAAAGAAGGCTTTTTTAGATTTGGGGCCAAAGAAATGAATGGCTTTCCTTTTGCATTGTGAAATACCAGATGTTTCATACTTGCTGACAGGACAGATTAATATTTTTATAACCTAGATTTGTACCTACAAATCTGCAGTAAATTAATAACCTATTTCTCTATTTACAGAAGAGGAATAGGTTTGTTTTACAATCTGGCTCTTAGTCACACAGGTAGAGATAAGAAGATAAGATGGAATTCACATGATTTTTAATCAAGACATTACACAGAAATTTTATTTAATATTCCAAAGCAAATGTGTGCTAATCTGATACTGACATCCTTACACTTGTGCAACCATGTGGTATCCAGTGCAAAATATAGAACGCAGAGTAATGTTAGTGTTTTTATGTGGATGTTGTGTCAGTCAACATTGCCTGTATTTGATTGAACATCAGTTGAATCTGGACTACCATTTATGTGTAGTCATTATATGATCAGTACATTCCTACAACTCGGATGTAACTGTTAAATTCATATTGGTTGGTATTTTTAAGATGATGGAAGAGGCTGTTGAAAATGCCAGTACATACCAGTGTTTTAAGCCTATGCATAAACGTTTTGTAATTGGGCGGGTCACGCCTTGCCAGAGTACAGCGACGTGTACAGTAAGGTTGGAATGTATGAACCCAGTATTTAGATGCGCAACCAAGCTAGAAAAATACTGTGGTTAAATAGCCAGAAAAATTTACGTGGCCAAACTAATTCAAAAACGAAAGCAAAAGAAAGCAAACAAAAGATTCTCAGCTCAAGGTGGAAAGGCAATAAACCATGCATTAGTCAGAGCAAAGGGTATCACACTCCTTGCACTCAGCCAGGAAAAAAGGATGTTTGGCCCACAAGGACATAAGCCTATGCTGTCACCTGCAAATGTCAGAAAACTTAGGTGGCAATGTGATGTCCCCACAGAGGCATCGGTGATAAGCTCCCAATGATGCACACGACCACACAGGAAAATAGAAAAATCAACCATAAGAGAAAAGCTGAAAACTTGAGTTACCATCACGATAGCTACTCAGTCCACCAGTGTGTTACACCAGGACATCTCTTCCTTCATGCTAACTGTGTTAGAGATGCTATACACTGATCAACCATAACATTAAAACCACCTCCTTGATTCTACACTCACTGTCCATTTTATCAGCTCCACTTACCATATAGAAGCACTTTGTAGTTCTACAATTACTGACTGTAGTCCATCTGTTTTTCTGCATGCTTTGTTAGCCCCCTTTCATGCTGTTCTTCAATGGTCAGGACCCCCACAGAGCAGGTATTATTTAGGTGGTGGATCATTCTCAGCACTGTAGTGACACTGACATGGTGGTGGTGTGTTGTTGTGTGTTGTGCTGGTATGAGTGGATAAGACACCTCACTGTCACTGCTCGACTGAGAATAGTCCACCAACCAAAAATATCCAGCCAACAGCGTCCTGTGACCAATGATGAAGGTCTAGAAGATGACCAACTCAAACAGCAGCAATAGATGAGCGATCATCTCAGACTTCACATCTACAAGCTGGACCAACTAGGTAGGAGTGTCTAATAGAGTGGACAGTGAGTGGACACAGTATTTAATAACTCCAGCAGTGCTACTGTGTCTGATCCACTCATACCAGCACAACAAACACTGACACACCACCACCTGACCATTGAAGAACAGCATGAAAGGGGGCTAACAAAGCATGTAGATAAACAAATGGACTACAGTCAGTAATTGTGGAACTATAAAGTGCATCTATATGGTAAGTGGAGCTGATAAAATGGACAGTGTGTGTAGAAACAAGGAGGTGGTTTTAATGTTATGGCTGATCTGAGTATTTCCCACCAGGTTTTCAAAGATGTCTTTAAATAATCAACATACCCAACCTTCCATATTCTGCCAAAAATTATATTCAGACAGTGTTTTTTTTTTTTTATTCTAGACATAAAACACGCAATGCATCTTCTGATAATGGCTATTTTTGAAAGAGTCTTGTTTTCTTAAAAGATCCTGAACTTCTCTTACAGTTTTGAGATTTTGAGAACTGTACTTTTCTACTGAGCCCCAATTGGACCATAGTTACAAATGTAATGATATTGCATTTACTCACTAATGTTTTTCATTTTCACTAAAAAAATGCATTCTCTTGCAAAATATGTTGTCGTCAGATCGAAAGTGTCTAACAACTTGTTGTAATTGTAACTAACTGATATTGCAAGAGAACACTGCAGCTGTAAAGCACATCATTTTAGTTAATATCGAATAAGCTCCAGTAAACATAGCTGTTTAAGTGTTTTAAGATAGCAGTGTGTAATCCATGCAAACGGTGGCACAAAGATTTAGTGGTCAAGGTCTAGAGAGTGTGTAATTCTTACCAAAGATCCAGGAAGTGTGTATTTCTTGCCCATCTACAGACCATGATTTATTGTTAGGACCATAAATTAGTTTGTTAATTTGTTCTTGCCCTTTTTTGCCGCTGCTTTAAGATTTCCATCCCCAGATTTTATCACAACTTTACAGTTGGCAGTGTATATGTGGGCAGATACCATTCACCTAGCATCTGCCAAACAGACACATCTGTCAGATTGCCATATAATTATACATGAATTATTACTGCAGAGTTTGTGCAGCTCAGAAATATTAAGGTTAATCCAAATATATTAAGCTATCGATTTGCAGTCGTATCTTCAGGGGCAGTTTGAAATGCAACTAATTACAAATGAAGCATCACATGTCACTGGGGCAGAGTGATATAAAAATATGTTTAAGAAACTAACCTGTGTGAGAAAGATGGTATTCTGTTGATGCTATGCTGAAATTTTACAGGTCTGTAGTAGGACACAATATACAGTTGATTTATTTGTTGAACATTGAATATTGCATGGCTATATTGAGTGTAAAGGGCAGATCTAATACTAAGAGGGTATGTTTTCTTATATACTGTATATTATTATAAATTATAATTATTGTTTTTTTACCCATTGCCTTGAGAAATCTTCACTGCAGTGCTGATTAATCAGAGGGATTTAATTAACTTGGTTCTGCATGGCCATCAGATCTGGAGAGCAGACAGGCTATAAACTAAGCTAATTATTAGGATGTGTGTGTGTGTGTGTGTGTGTAAGAGAGGAGCCCTGAGGTGCACTGTCCTTTTCTGCCACATGTCCTGCGAGCATACAGCGTGACTACGTCAACACTCCAGAGATACACATATGGCAAACAATATACTGTTTCCTCTACAACAGCTGCCATGACCACAGTAACTTTTTGTCAGTAACTTTGTCTTTTTGGTTTTAAAAGTACATTTTTAGTAAGATTTAAATATATTATGAATAGATTTGAGTGTCAGACCAAATTTCAAAAGCTACTACAGAAATTATGACACAATTACAGTTTCCACCCCAAAATACACTACATGATTGGCTATGTAGGGGGATGGGGGGGTCTGCAATGGATTGGTGTCCTTTTCAGGGTGTGTTGCTTCACTGCACCCAGTGATTGCATGGAAACTGGACCCACCATGACCAAACGAAAGTGGTGGTTTAAAATGAAAAAGAAAAATAATAAATAAATAAAATATAGTTTATCTAACCAGTAATATTTTTGTCATTTCTCAGTAATGCAGTCATTATTTATTTATTTATTTATTTATTTTTTTAATCCTGGTCACAGTTACCAATTGGTTGCAGGGCTTTGGCCATTCTCCAACCACCTCCACTCTTTGCCCCAGTCATGTCTGTGTACATTGTCATTTACATTGTCAGCATTTAGCAGATGCTTTTATCCAAAGCGACTTACAGTACTGTGACAGTATACAGTCTAAGCAATTAAGGGTTAAGGGCCTTGCTCAAGGGCCCAACAGTGACAACCTGGCAGTGGTGGGGCTTGAACTAGCAACCTTCTGAATACTAGTCCAGCACCTTAACCGCTAGGCTACAATTTGCCCACAAATTGTGTAGATACCCTGGAAGCCCATAGCACCACTAAGATTCGAACCTGGATCCAAGTGGTGGTTGGATGGCGTCATAGACTTAAGTGATGTGTTTATTGTTAATTAAACATAAAAAAGATAATAGTAACACATAGATATCAAGCTTGCCATCTTTTGGCTATTAGCTCACATTGGTTACAGATAAATTGGAGACGAGTGGAATTTAATTATCTGACTCTCTGTTTAAATTGTAATTTTCTGTTAGTTCGTACACCCAGATTTAGAAATATATGATACTTCTTGCATTTTTTGTAAATAAAACTACATTTCTTTGGTTTTGTTAGGTACTGGGAATGCAACGCCCTGTGATGTATGATGTCCGCTGGTTTTACTGCTGAAAGGGCTTTGTCCATGTAGCCCATTAATCTGTTTACTCATCCAGAGTAGTCAGGATCACATTGAGCATATTTTAAAAACCTCTGAGTGCAAGGAGGGCCTTTGACAGGTCATCAGTGCATTGTGGGGTATCCCACGCTAACTTCCTCATTCACACTTTCTCATACCTAGGAGCAACTTAAAGTAGCCAATCCTTCTAGTGATGTTTTGGGAGGTGGGGTAAACCAGACTACTTTACAGAAACCCACACAAACACAGCACACATTCATTATATTAAACCCGATTCTGGAACTATGCAGCACCACCACTGTTCTCTGCACCACTGTGCCTTCTAATGTAACTGCGATTCATTATTGATAACTCAGTACATTGATCAAAGAAATGAAGACTATATACAGGCTATAAAAATAAGCACATACATACACATACACATTAGAGACACACAAGCAGAAGCCACCCTTAGGCGGACAATTGCTGCATCCACCACTGCAGTGGCCGCTGTTTCTCATCTCCATCTCCATGGCAACTGAAGCATCTGCTGCACCAGCGTGGAAATGGCGAGATTCATTTCAGAAGGTTGACGGTGCTTTTCTGTTTGCTAAATTTGACGTGCGTAGGGGTGACATGGGTATTTAAAACCAGGACTATATAAGGACTACTGTGATGAGCATTTTTTTCTGTTGTGGGTGCCTCTCGCAGCTCCTTACAGAGTCACCTTGAGTTGACCTTGGCATTCGTGGACTGTCTCTGCAGCTATCTAAGGTGCAGAAGGCAGACATTCTGTGCTCCTGAAGCACCCTGAGGTTCTTTTAACACTAACCCTGCTGTCTTTTCTCATTGGCAGAGCATGGATCCATCCAAGAGCCAGCTTCCGTCTGTGACACTGATTGTGGGCTGTGGCGTCTCCTCGCTCACGCTGCTGCTCCTCATCATCATCTACGTCTCAGTGTGGAGGTACGCATTAAGGATGGACACTAGTACACAAGTATCTGCCAAAAAAAACACACAAAAGGCATTTATTGATCATGACTTTTGTAGATGAGGAGTGGCATGACTTTTGTAGTAGCAGTGGAGATTTACTGTGCTGTTTAGGCTTTTCAATTCAAAAGCGTTATGTAAGAGAGAGGTGAAACATTTAGTTCAGTGTTTTTTTTCACCTAATAGTGTTGGGTTCCCACACAGAGCCGTATTGCTTATGGAGAGACATGCCAAGCTTCATGTAAAGCCCGCCCACAACTAGTTCAGGTACCCGGACCAGTCCCAGGAATCACAAATCACAGTGGCAGCAGGAAGAGACCCTGTCCGACCTTCCCTTCCTCAAACACGCCTAATTGTGTTCGTATGAAGGCCTGGCCAGGTCGGTGGCTCTGCTGAGATTTGAACTCATGAGGTTGTACACTCACTATGCAGTGGTGTGCTAGTGCATTAGACTGATGCATTACTTTAATGCTGCTGAGTCTCCTTAACGTACAAATGTCTGTACTTACCCTCAGATTTGCATAAATATGCATTTTGTTTTCAGGGTCTTAGATTCTGAATGTTTTGATAAATATGTGAGTTATATGATATTCTACAGTCTTGATTTGAAGCCTTGAGGAAACACTGGACCATTATGTTAGACGGCGTTTAACATGATCACCAAGCCACTTGTATCTACGCCCACTGACTATTTTCGTACCCGACATATTGTTCCATTTCATAGCTTTGCAAATACAAATAATTTGTAGTTTTTAATTTTTTTACACAACCACCCCCCCAGTCCACTGATGGTAAATTACCACCTTAGGTCCACTACCACAGTAACATTGTAGGGACATTTTCCTATGAGAGATATGGGTACACATAGAACTGTAGCTTTTTCAACTACCCTCATGTACAGTGTAAAGTTAATGCCACGTTCACTAGGTTATGCTGTTTTTGTTCATATAGAACTCTGGGAAACTTTAATGTTTAATGGAATGAAATAAGCTTGTTGATTATCATTTTACCATCGACTAATGACAGTTGGTTATCAGTTAAAAGACATTAAAACAACTTTGCATAGAAGAGTGGTCCAAACCTATCGCACAGTGATGTTAAAGCAAGTTATCACAAATTTTTGACTGCATTTGTTATTACCAAGGGTGGCACAGGCAGTTATTAGGTTTGGGGGCAATTATTTTTTTAAGTGAGTGATAAAGAATTTTCACCTTCATTAAATGGAATAATCAACTGAAAGCTGCATTATGTGTTTACTCATGTTGTCTATATCTTGTATTACACGGATCTGAAACATTTAAATATGACAGATTATCAAAGGACATCCAGTGAGCTGTAATCACATGACAGTCGGGGACCTATAACAGGTCTTCATACATCAGCATATTGCACATCACTACTCACATTCTTAATTTTAAGTACATTCAATTTAAGTACATTTAGCAAAAAATACTCTAGCCCGTCTGTGTCTGTATGTGTTCCAAGTGTGTTAATCTGTCCAATAATGCATGAGCTGCATTATAATCTAAAAAGGGTGTCCCAAAATTCACGCAAGAAGTAATTTTGATAGAGAACACAGGTTTTTAATTAAAAATTGTAAATTTTTAATTGATTCATAAAGTATACAGTATAGGGTTATGCATGGAATAGCATATTGGGTAAATGGCCTCCACGGCTTTGCTGGCACATACGCACTCTTTTGTCGAAATTTTCCATGACCGTTTTGCATAAATGTGGCTGAATTTCGTTGATACAGCACTCAATTTCCTCCTTCAAGGCGTGGGTGGTCGTGGGCTTGATGGCATAAACCATAGACTTCAAAAAACTCCAAAGAAAAAAGTCCAACGACGTTAAATCGCATGATCTGGGCGGCCAATTCTGATCACCAAAACGGGAAATTACACGACCAGGAAATGACTCATGCAGTAATTGAATTGTTTCTCGGGCTGTATGGCATGTGGCACCGTCTTGTTGAAAGCACATGTCGTCCACATCCATATCTTGCAATTTAGGCACAAAAAGCTGGATTATCATGTCGCAATAGCGAGCACCATTAACTGTTATTGCCTGACCAGCCGCATTTTCGAAGAAGAATGGTCCGATGATGCCTCCAGCCCAAAATCCGCACCAAACAGTGACACGTTGTGGATGCATTTGTTTCTCAACAATCACTCGTGGATTTTCTGAACCCCAAATGCGACAATTTTGATGATTAATGAAGCCATCAAGATGAAAATGAGCCTCATCGCTTAAGATGACTTTGTTCGAAAAATCGGCATCCACTTGTTGTTGTTCCAAAATCCATTCAACGAACTCTCTTCGCTGTGCGTGGTCAGTAGGCTTCAGTTCTTGACTCAGTTGAACTTTGTAAGCATGAAGATGCAAATCTTTCGTGAGAATACGCTGTAGAGAGCTTCTGGAAATGTTCAATTCTTGACCACGGTGCCGAATTGATGTTCCTGGACTCTCAGCAACACTCTCACGAACTGCTTCGATGTTTTGTGTTGAACGACTTGTTGAAGGACGGCCAGAGTGTCTAAGATCACTAATTGATCCAGTCTCCCTGAATTTTTTAATTAATCTCTTCACAGTTGATGAAGTTAAATCACTATTCTGACCATATTTTGTACGAAAATTGCGAACTGTAGCTGCCAAACCTTCATTATTTTTTAAAATATTGCTCAACAATGAAAACGCGTTGTTCTTTCGTGTAGCGCTCCATTTTTAATAACCCTGAACTGTGAGCTGTCACGCTGTCTTTTTTTTTTCGTTGGCAACACTTTACCGCACAAATGGCGCCAAATTCAAATCTTGCGTGACTTTTGGGACACCCTTATATGGCTTTTTTTAGTTACACATGTTGGAAGTTTCATTATTGGTTCTGTAAAGAAAGAAAAAACCTACAACCTGGTGTTAGTGCAGCTGTAAATTGCCTTAAGAAAAGTTTAAATAGTCAAATATTTTGATTTGGCATAAATAACACTACAGATTAACACAACAGCCTTGGGGACTTCCTAATTAATTCTTAAATGTGTATTGACTTGCCACCTGAACCCACTGGTTAGCTCGCTCTGGGAGGCTCTAGGAGAGATCGATCACAAATGACATTACAAAATGTCTTACTGCGTGTTCCTTGCAGTAACAGTTTTAGTTTGTGCAGTAATTAGTTTTGGTTTTAAATAATCACCAGCTGTATTGGCAGCTTTAAAAATAATGATTTTAATAACCAAGGCAACATCAATAAGCACATTATAGGTCCCATTGAGGCTTGAAGAGTAAAGTGAAACTTGGATATGATCAAATAAGTAAACATCTGGTGAAAGTTACTGCTTGGGTCCATCGTGTGTTTGTTTTCAGCTCTTATTAGCATTTGTTGGGATGAGTCAGTGTGTGGAGGAGGCAGATTTTACTCAGCAGAGTTTCTCCTTATTCCTACAGGTACATTCGCTCTGAACGTTCTGTCATCCTCATCAACTTCTGCCTGTCCATCATCTCGTCTAATGCGCTCATACTCATTGGACAGACTCAGACACGCAACAAGGTAAGTATTAATTAAAACCAAAACATACTAATTCACACACACTTGCTCTTTAAATGTGTTTAAAAGCCTGCTGTCTAACCACCTCTCTGTCTGTCTTTTTTTTTTACTTTCCTGTATTACCTTCCTCTGCTCTGCCATTTTTACTCTCTCTTTCTCCTTCTTTTTTTTTAGGTGGCGTGCACTCTTGTGGCTGCTTTCCTGCACTTCTTCTTTCTTTCCTCCTTCTGTTGGGTTCTGACAGAGGCCTGGCAGTCTTATATGGCTGTCACTGGTCGTTTGAAAAACCGCATCATACGCAAACGCTTCCTATGTCTGGGTTGGGGTGAGTGGTGTTTGTGTGTATAAACCTGTATATAAATGCTACTGTCAAGTTACTACTGTTAGGTTCCTGGTTAAGGGTCTTGCACCTTAATTGCTTGCATTGTTTTGGGTCAAAATTGTCAGTCCCTTTGAATAAATATGTCTGCTAAATGTCATTAAGTGTAAAGCTGCCTATCATGATCAAGTATTTACTTTATTAGATAGATTTACATTTGTTCATTTGTTTTTCCACAGTTGTTTTGTATTACTTTTACTTTTTTTATGTTGTACTACTGTTAATGTAAAACTGTAAAATAACTGGGTACCTGTTTCAAAATAATATGCTTGCTCATTATTGCAGAAATCTGGGGCTCAGATCTGGCTGTTGGGATTGGCTATGTCAGTTCAGGGTGTAGAGGACTGAGCTGTCACACATTTATTCTGGTTTATTTTAGGCACCCTTGCTGTGCTTCTTGGTCTAGGGTGCTATGCGTTGTGGAATTTTTGGTTCATAAGTGACCTTCTTATGGTTGCCACTGACACAATTGTCCCAGCCATCAGGTCATCCTGTTGGTTTTTTGCAGTTTTGAATGATATTTTGGGCTTTCTCCAATGACCAAGCTGGTTTGGTTCTGCACCATAAGTTTGGAACCTCTGTGCAATGTTCCAATTGGTGTCTCTATGAATATAAGACATTATGCCCATTGCCCTTTTGATGGAATAAAATGATCTCCTTCCAGCTTTTGTGAGAGCTCCTTAGTTTTCACCATGGTTGCAACACACCTTTAACACATCTCTATAAAGTACCCCCAAAAGTTTAATCATGTTGTAACTTAGCTTAAAGTCATATAGACTAGCAGTAGGTTTTAAGCAGTATTATGTTGGGTTTGAATAATTGTGACAGTATTAACAATCCTTCATCATTAATTTTCATTTTTCATTTGCTGCATTAAAACACTGATAAAAAACATTTCAAGCAAAATCTAGCTTTGTAGATCTAGAATATACACACATGAACTTTCTGGGCAAATAAAAGGGGCCTCTTTAGACCCCTCAAAGTTGATGAGCATATTTGGCAAAGATAGTAAAGAGAATGACATATGGCATGTTTGTTGTTAATTTTAGTGTGTGTACTACAAATAACAGGAAATTTGTGTATCTATCCATTCATGACATACTGTATCTTGCTGATTCTCATTCATGATTTTACATTTGTTCATCATCAATGCTAATTTCTGACATCAAGAAATGCAGCCCACAAAATTGAGTTAAGCCACATGAAATCTTGGTTGTATGTCGTGTATTTTTACAAATGGGACCTAAATCCATTTTATCCAGCTCATATTAGATTTAAGCTTAATTATTTCTTATTTATTTTTAAGCTTAATTATTTTATTAATATAGTGTAGTGTATATTAGGCCAAAATTAAAAGTTCAATGTACAGTAAAAGTCTTTTATCATCTCTCAACATTTTCTCCTTTTTTCTCCTAAAGGGTTACCTGCTCTTGTTGTGGCAATCTCGGTTGGATTTACCAAGGCAAAGGGATATGGAACAGTTAACTAGTAAGTATGCTTTTACTTTGTAGTAGATATTTGGACCATGTTCAACAAAAACTATTGATATAGACCCCACTACTGGCTCAGGCTTAATACTCTTGACCAGTTGCTGCTAATAAATATTATTCAACAATCATACACATTTATTTATACCAATTGGTTATTTTCCTTAAAACCCATTATAAAACATAACAAATAAAGCCAAAAAAACAACAAAAACAGTAGAGGAAAAGAAAATATTAAACTTGCAGGATTCAGACAGGGCAAGATATGCTAATAGAACTAGTTCAAGTGCAAGGTCTACCTGGTTGTTAGTGCTAGTTATTTTGGTGCTTTGAAGATAATAGGGGCTCTGAAAGCACTTGTCCTTAAGCCCACACTAAACCAAAACATAAATATGTGAGTATTTAGTGTTTAAAGCAAACCATTAGGCTACGCTTCATTCATAAAGTACAAAATGCACAAAAGTACAAAAAGCATAATGGCTCTTAGATAGGCAACAGTACACTGTGGTTAATGTAGCAAGTTGATACAATGCTTAACTTACATTAAACTGCTGCACTGTCCAGCTCCACAACCAATTTCCCACAAAATCAGGAGAATTAGGATGTTCAAACAGATGAAATCCAAAGATTAAAAGCTGTTTGTTGCAACCCAACCATTCAGTCTGCTGGTGCTAATTTCCTAAAAAGGGTAATGCACTTTTGAAAGGGCAACCACATTACGGCTATATTTATGTGACATACTAATGTTAAGCGCTGTCATAAGGTCTCACCCGTCACATCAGGAACTACTGTTAAAGGTTAAAAGGACAATGACTTAATAAGCACATCCTATGTTTTACTTCTCTGTTGGTTATCAGTTAATAGGTTAATGACTGACATCAGTATTTTAAAAAACAATTTTAAAGCATTTTTACTTTAACATTATTGGCAATAAAGTGTAGCTTGATATATAAAAATTGCAATTACATCTGTTCAAAATCAAATCCACAACACAGTAAATCATTCACAAAGTCAGGGGGTCATATTCAGTCACAAAAGTAAAAGGGCTTCATTGTCATTATATGATTTATATAATGAAATTGCAGGAGCTAAAACCTGGGTTTGTACAAACAAACAAAAGACCAACATTTAACTAAAATAAACAGATAAGATCAACATAAAAACAGACTCAACAAACAATAGTAGAAAAATTCACACGAGCCCAGATGTAGTAAGATTCCACAAGTGGTTATTGCACAAAAGCAATGTGTGGATGTTGATTGTTTAATGTCCTTATAGACCAGAAAAAGAAACTGTTCTTAAATCTGGAGATACGAGCTTTAGCGTTAAAAGAAAAGCAAAAGGTGTTCTTTTTTTATTCCAAAAGTTTCATTTATTTTTAAATGTTAGTTATTAGCCTGACCTAGTCTGATCTATTTTTCTTTTCCCAGTGACACGGTCTCTGACACTTTCCTTTTCCCTTTCTTCCCATTTTCCTTCTGTCTTCCATGATTTCTGTTTCTCCTAATAGCTGCTGGTTGTCTCTGGAAGGAGGGCTCTTGTATGCGTTTGTGGGACCAGCTGCAGCTGTAGTCCTGGTACTTTCTCTATCTCTGCTTTTTTCTGCATGAGTAGGAAGGATTTTCTCAGCTTCACACTTAGCCAGCAGCACTGCTTAACATTTCACCTTTTGTACAGAACTAATGCCAGGACCAGGGCTTTAACAGGGTACAGAGAGATAAATCTGCAGCACATTCTAAAAGCCTTGTGTGCTCATCTTCAATCGCTCTAAGCATTATCCAATTCCCAGACAACCTGTGCTGTAATATTAGGTGGAAAACGTTTATTGATTTAGGCCTCTATTTAAACAGAAAAGATTAGACTGATATTTACAATTAGATCTTGGCAGCTGATCTCTGTTTTGTTCTGAGAATGTTTTGCTTTGTGCATGTCTATTTACTTCTGTGTTCTTTTTCCTCATAGGTTAACATGGTTATCGGGATTCTGGTTTTTAACAAACTGGTGTCCAAAGACGGCATTACTGATATGAAACTCAAGGAGAGGGCTGGGTATGCCTCATGTCATACATCCATCTGAGAACTATAATGAAAGGGCTCAGTAGCCAGTCCTTATTTCTCACTTATTAAAAAGACTACACATGAAATGCAGATTAGTGTCTCTTGAAGCTAGTTTTAGATCTGGGGGATGCTGAGTTTGAGGGCAAGCCTCATGCACACTATGCTAATTTTAAAAACTTACAATCTATGTATTGCTTAGTAGTCAATGTCTGGACAGGGTGGAATTTTGCTGTGGAATAATGCAAGGTTATTTAGTTAAAAATTTTTTGAATGAATTTAATCCTTTCTCTAGCATCTGTTACATGCTCAGTGGTACTTTTGACCATCAACACAGACATGATTTTGACTGAGGGCTGGGGAAAGCATAAGCCTTACAATGGATTGGCTTCCTGTCCAGGCTATTTCTGCCTAGTGCTCAGTGTTTTCTAGTGGAATCTGACCTGCCTCAACCCTAAACAGGATACAACGTTTGATGAAAAGGACAAAATAAATTGAAGAAAAAAAGCTTGTAATTGGGCACCATTGAATAGGTATGAATCCCTGATTTGGTGAGCCTTGAACCTTCCCAAAATGTATCAGGTTTTAATCACCTAATGTGTTCTAGACATCAGAGAATAGAGGAAGTAAAGAGAAGGACTGTAAAAAGAAGAATATAAAGGTCAAAACAGACACAAAACAGCAATGAGTCCAGTTAAAAATGGATTCTGGAGAATGAAATTAGCTGACAGGAAGTGAGGGGAAGAAATCACAGAGGACTGGCTATTGATCCTGTCAAAAGCAAGCCAGCACACATAGTGTGTCTGTTAGATTGCATTCCCTTTATTTTTTTATTTTTTTAACAAAATCTATAATAGTTTTTAATGATGTATGTATGTATTCTTAGCAATGCGTCTTTAGCTCCTCTTGCTGTGTAGATGCTGCTATAATAAGTAGACAGTGGATTCACAAAGTACTCAGACTCCTTTACTCTTTGCACTCTTTGTTGTGTTGTGGTTCTGAATTTATATATATATATATATATATATATATATATATATATACAGTGTATCACAAAAGTGAGTACACCCCTCACATTTCTGCAGATATTTAAGTATATCTTTTCATGGGACAACACTGACAAAATGACACTTTGACACAATGAAAAGTAGTCTGTGTGCAGCTTATATAACAGTGTAAATTTATTCTTCCCTCAAAATAACTCAATATACAGCCATTAATGTCTAAACCACCGGCAACAAAAGTGAGTACACCCCTAAGAGACTACACCCCTAAATGTCCAAATTGAGCACTGCCTGTCATTTTCCCTCCAAAATGTCATGTGATTTGTTAGTGTTACTAGGTCTCAGGTGTGCATAGGGAGCAGGTGTGTTCAATTTAGTAGTACAGCTCTCACACTCTCTCATACTGGTCACTGAAAGTTCCAACATGGCACCTCATGGCAAAGAACTCTCTGAGGATCTTAAAAGACGAATTGTTGCGCTACATGAAGATGGCCAAGGCTACAAGAAGATTGCCAACACCCTGAAACTGAGCTGCAGCACAGTGGCCAAGATCATCCAGCGTTTTAAAAGAGCAGGGTCCACTCAGAACAGACCTCGCGTTGGTCGTCCAAAGAAGCTGAGTGCACGTGCTCAGCGTCACATCCAACTGCTGTCTTTGAAAGATAGGCGCAGGAGTGCTGTCAGCATTGCTGCAGAGATTGAAAAGGTGGGGGGTCAGCCTGTCAGTGCTCAGACCATACGCCGCACACTACATCAAATTGGTCTGCATGGCTGTCACCCCAGAAGGAAGCCTCTCCTGAAGTCTCTACACAAGAAAGCCCGCAAACAGTTTGCTGAAGACATGTCAACAAAGGACATGGATTACTGGAACCATGTCCTATGGTCTGATGAGACCAAGATTAATTTGTTTGGTTCAGATGGTCTCAAGCATGTGTGGCGGCAATCAGGTGAGGAGTACAAAGATAAGTGTGTCATGCCTACAGTCAAGCATGGTGGTGGGAATGCCATGGTCTGGGGCTGCATGAGTGCAGCAGGTGTTGGGGAGTTACATTTCATTGAGGGACACATGAACTCCAATATGTACTGTGAAATACTGAAGCAGAGCATGATCCCCTCCCTCCGGAAACTGGGTCGCAGGGCAGTGTTCCAGCATGATAATGACCCCAAACACACCTCTAAGACGACCACTGCTTTATTGAAGAGGCTGAGGGTAAAGGTGATGGACTGGCCAAGCATGTCTCCAGACCTAAACCCAATAGAACATCTTTGGGGCATCCTCAAGCGGAAGGTGGAGGAGCGCAAAGTCTCGAATATCCGCCAGCTCCGTGATGTCGTCATGGAGGAGTGGAAAAGCATTCCAGTGGCAACCTGTGAAGCTCTGGCAAACTCCATGCCCAGGAGAGTTAAGGCAGTTCTGGGAAATAATGGTGGCCACACAAAATATTGACACTTCAGGAACTTTCACTAAGGGGTGTACTCACTTTTGTTGCCGGTGGTTTAGACATTAATGGCTGTATATTGAGTTATTTTGAGGGAAGAATAAATTTACACTGTTATATAAGCTGCACACAGACTACTTTTCATTGTGTCAAAGTGTCATTTTGTCAGTGTTGTCCCATGAAAAGATATACTTAAATATCTGCAGAAATGTGAGGAGTGTACTCACTTTTGTGATACACTGTATATATATATATATATATATATACTGTATATATATATATACACTGATCAGCCATAACATTAAAACCACCTCCATGTTTCGACACTCACTGTCCATTTTATCAGCTCCACTTACCATATAGAAGCACTTTGAAGTTCTACAATGACTGACTGTAGTCCATCTATTTCTCTACACACTTTTTTAGCCTGCTTTCACCCTGTTTTTCAATGGTCAGGACCCCCACAGAGCAGGTATTATTTGGGTGGTGGATGATTCTCAGCACTGCAGTGACACTGACATGGTGGTGGTGTGTTAGTGTGTGTTGTGCTGGTATGAGTGGATCAGACACAGCAGCACTGCTGGAGTTTTTAAACAGCTTGTCCACTCACTGTCCACTCTATTAGACACTCCTACCTTGTTGGTCCACCTTGTAGATGTAAAGTCAGAGACAATCGCACATCTATTGCTGCTGTTTGAGTTGGTCATCTTCTAGACCTTCAGCAGTGGTCACAGGACGCTGCCTACGGGTCACTGTTGGCTGGATATTTTTGGTTGGTGGACTACTCTCTGTCCAGCGGTGACAGTGAGGTGACAGTGAGGTGTTTAAAAACTCCATCAGCACTGTTGCGTCAGATCCACTCATACCAGCACAACACACACTAACACACCACCACCATGACAGTGTCACTGCAGTGCTAAGAATGATCCAACACCCAAATAATACCTACTCTGTAGTGGTCCTGGGAGAGTCCTGACCATTGAAGAACAGCATGAAAAGGGGCTAACAAAGCATGCAGAGAAACAGATGGACTACAGTCAGTAATTGTAGAACTACAAAGTACTTCTATATGTTATGTTAAGTTAAGCTGATAAAATGGACAGTGAGTGTAGAAACAAGGAGGCGGTTTTAATGTTATGGCTGATCAGTGTGTATATATATGGGTAAGCTGTTGCCTCAGACTGGTTTGTGTGTCTTTTGGAGGAGGTTTTCTTTAAGAATGTTTGTGTATTTGACTGCATTCATACCACCATCAATTCCTAGCAGTCTGTGAATTCGTTTCAGAAAAAAAAAATGGAAAATGTTTTCACTTCATCTTTATGGGTGGTTAGTTGAAAGAAAATTGTAGTTATATGCACTTGAAATCAAATTTAAAACACAGTAAAGTACAAAGGGGTCTAAATACATTTTGAATTCACTGTATGTTCTTAGTTATGTTCGCATAGGTCCACATCTGTATTTTCTTTACTGTAAATGACTCTTTCAAGGAAAGCAGTGAAGCCCAGCAAAAGAAAAACTATAAAAGTAAAATTAGCATTTTCATATACGTATATGATCAATACAGTTCAGCCTCAGTAGTTTTTTCCATTTACTTTCATTGATTAAACAAGTTTTAAATCATGGAACTTAAAGGGTGCACTGGCTGAAATGTTGTCTTAACCTTAACTACTGGCCTGTATTGATTAATAATAATATCTAACATTGAACTTAAAAGTTACTGTAGTGGACATAGATCATTAATACCGCAGACAAGTAATCAGATGCTGCCATAATAATTTCAGTTACAGCATTTATTAATGACATTGGCCTGGTCGAGATTTGACCTCTGTCTGACTTTACAAGGATGGTATTTAATTTCCTGGGCACCTGCATTCCTAGGCTGCTGTGTATGCCTTCATCACCATTGTTTTTGCATCCAACAGCATCATTTTCTTCCTTCATTTCTTTCAATGTTTTCCATAAGCACCAGTGTTTCTCCCTGTGCAATGATCTTATTTGACAGATTGTGTTTTGTTCATTTTGTTCACTTTTTTTATGCTGAGGTTACCACAGCATCCCCATTGCTCCCACTCAGGGCTGATCTCTCTGCTCTGCCCACATGGGCTCTGATTGGCACAGACATAGGCCCACCCAGACAACAATACCACTTATATCGATGTCTCCAGACCTCTGTAGTACCCTGTTCATGCTATTTAGATAGATTCGCAAGCTGATTTGCGGTCCATTTGATGGAATTAGTGGCTCTCTAGTCTTTGATTTAATTATTTACAATTTTGCCATGGCAAGAAAACAATATTTAAGAAATAAGACCTGGAAGAACATTTATATTCATATGACAAAGTGTGTTTGTATGTGTGAAGTTGGTAAGGTTCAGAAAGGCATCGATTTTTTTAACGTTCCTCTTTCCCTCCCTTTCTTCTGTCTTTCTTTTGTTCTTACTCATAAGGTTTAAATCTATAGCTTGCTTCATTAAAATAATGAATGTGTGCTGTGTCTAATTAAGGCACAATTCTGCGTCTGAACACAGGTAGTCTGCTAGCACCGCTGAGATTGGGCCATGATGACAGAATATTTTATGAGTATACAGTCATAAAAGAGAAAAATGAAAAAGCAAGACTAATAAAAAGCATGGTAAAGTTATTGCTTGTAGTTTTAGGTGAATATTATTATCCGGCTTTATAAGTAAGGCAAATATGTATTTAGGCAAGGCCAGGTTTCCTTGACCTCAAAGCAATGACAGAGGGCACTAGGTACACTCATATTTATGTATCTAATATTATTTTCTATTTTTCAGTATTTTTTTATACTGATTAGAAAGAGGCCTGAATACTGACATGTTTGTGATCAGCAATCATTTCAGAAAATGTATATGATTGTATACTTAAGATATAGTTACAAATCATTTGCTTGCTGCTTTTGGTAACTGGATTAGTAGGTATTTCTAACAATGCGTTGTGCATCCATGTCCTTGGACTCTGCACATGATTGTGTTCATACAAACTCAGTTTTCAGAGAAGTTTCAAGCAAAATGCAATAAAAAACAGGAATATCTGCTTTGTTTATTATCTGAAACCTTCGCTAACTCAAAGGTACAAAAATACCTTTGGCTTACCAACTTGATGATATTTTGTAAATATAAACTAATTTTAAATTTGATGCCTGCAACAAAAAAAGTTGGGACAAAAATAAGAGGTTTATAGAATATTCGAGTTACATAAACATTCCACGAAAAGAAGTAACAAGGGAGTGTTTCAGGTGTTTCAGCCACACTCATTGCTAATAGGTGTATACAATATTGGCAGACAATGTATTTTATGTTTTCAACTTTGTGGCAACTGTTTAAGGAAGGCCCTTTCCTGCTCAAATTTAACGGGGTTAATAAAGACTATTATGGATTATTGAGTTTGGTGTGACAGACATTCAGTGGCTTGCGTAAAGTCTTGACATTAATGCTACTGAACGCTCTAGGAAGAAATTAAAACATATGTTGCAAGCTAAACCTTTTAGTCCATCATCAATGCCTAACCTCACAGATGTGCTTACCTTAAAGATACAAAAATGGAAACATCAAAGTGTTGTGGAAAGCCTTTCCAGAACAGAGTAGGCTGTGACATGCACAGAGTGGGGGCCAACACTATACTTAGTTACTCAGTTACCCGAGTAGTGTTTTTTGCTGCTTTAGACTTCTAAGACATCTTGGACATTTTGACTAAGCGATTGCTAACTGAATTGCCGTACGATTGCTAGGGCCTCATAATGACACACTTGAATGCTACGTGAATTAAAAACGTTAAAGCGCTAAACACAAACCTTAAATTCTGAATTTAACAGCAAATTGCACATTACACAGGAAAAGGCTCATTTCATGGTCAGTGACGCTTTTTTTATGGCCATGAATTAGGCAGGGCTTATTTTGGAATAGGTAGTCCAGCTAGCTGATGGTTATGTATATAGTTTATCTAATACTGGTTTGATGCTGATGACTTACATTCACCAGTATCAGTGGGATGACACTGACTGTAAGACAATTCAATTTGTATTCTGTGTTGATGTGCAAATCCACATTGGCTCAGTTATCATCACACACATTCACAACACACAACAAGGCAGTTAATCAATCTGGAAAATTTATCAAGTTCGATCTGATACTGATCCAGCGTTTCAGGCCAGTATCAGCTCTAAAGTCAATTCTTAATGTATAACATCAGTGCAAGCAGACACTCTTCATTTTTACAAAATGTGTTTTAGGGTTAAAACCAATGCATATGAACAAATGTTTATGTTAAATTCCCTTTCTGATGCAACCCTCCTCATTTTATCCGGGCTTGGGACCGGCACTGGGGGCCACAGACTAATGTGACTCCCAGTGGCTAGGCTGTTTGCCTCCCCCGCCAGACATAGTCAATCATGTGATGCCCAATGACCTGATAGCACTGCTAAGCGATAGTTGGCTAGTGTATTTTCCCAATTTGCCACCAATTGCCCCTTATGGCCACTGTTAGTCTAGATTTTATAGATTTTATACGCTGCAATAACTTACTGGCAAGTAAAGCAGTATTTACAATGTTTTTGACAGTTAAAAGCTTTATAAAACCATGATTTTCCATAAGACCTAGGCATATCTGGACTGATTATAGTTTCAATAGTTTTATTGTTATATACAGTAGTTTTTGAGTTTTAATTATACTTCAGTTTTATATATATATACTGTATATACAGTGTATCACAAAAGTGAGTACACCCCTCACATTTCTGCAGATATTTAAGTATATCTTTTCATGGGACAACACTGACAAAATGACACTTTGACACAATGAAAAGTAGTCTGTGTGCAGCTTATATAACAGTGTAAATTTATTCTTCCCTCAAAATAACTCAATATACAGCCATTAATGTCAAAACCACCGGCAACAAAAGTGAGTACACCCCTTAGTGAAAGTTCCTGAAGTGTCAATATTTTGTGTAGCCACCATTATTTCCCAGAACTGCCTTAACTCTCCTGGACATGGAGTTTACCAGAGCTTCACAGGTTGCCACTGCAATGCTTTTCCACTCCTCCATGACGACATCACGGAGCTGGCGGATATTCGAGACTTTGCGCTCCTCCACCTTCCGCTTGAGGATGCCCCAAAGATGTTCTATTGGGTTTAGGTCTGGAGACATGCTTGGCCAGTCCATCACCTTTACCCTCAGCCTCTTCAATAAAGCAGTGGTCGTCTTAGAGGCGTGTTTGGGGTCATTATCATGCTGGAACACTGCCCTGCGACCCAGTTTCCGGAGGGAGGGGATCATGCTCTGCTTCAGTATTTCACAGTACATATTGGAGTTCATGTGTCCCTCAATGAAATGTAACTCCCCAACACCTGCTGCACTCATGCAGCCCCAGACCATGGCATTCCCACCACCATGCTTGACTGTAGGCATGACACACTTATCTTTGTACACCTCACCTGATTGCCGCCACACATGCTTGAGACCGTCTGAACCAAACAAATTGATCTTGGTCTCATCAGACCATAGGACATGGTTCCAGTAATCCATGTCCTTTGTTGACATGTCTTCAGCAAACTGTTTGAGGGCTTTCTTGTGTAGAGACTTCAGAAGAGGCTTCCTTCTGGGGTGACAGCCATGCAGACCAATTTGATGTAGTGTGCGGCGTATGGTCTGAGCACTGACAGGCTGACCCCCCACCTTTTCAATCTCTGCAGCAATGCTGACAGCACTCCTGCGCCTATCTTTCAAAGACAGCAGTTGGATGTGACGCTGAGCACGTGCACTCAGCTTCTTTGGACGACCAACGCGAGGTCTGTTCTGAGTGGACCCTGCTCTTTTAAAACGCTGGATGATCTTGGCCACTGTGCTGCAGCTCAGTTTCAGGGTGTTGGCAATCTTCTTGTAGCCTTGGCCATCTTCATGTAGCGCAACAATTCGTCTTTTAAGATCCTCAGAGAGTTCTTTGCCATGAGGTGCCATGTTGGAACTTTTAGTGACCAGTATGAGAGAGTGTGAGAGCTGTACTACTAAATTGAACACACCTGCTCCCTATGCACACCTGAGACCTAGTAACACTAACAAATCACATGACATTTTGGAGGGAAAATGACAAGCAGTGCTCAATTTGGACATTTAGGGGTGTAGTCTCTTAGGGGTGTACTCACTTTTGTTGCCGGTGGTTTAGACATTAATGGCTGTATATTGAGTTATTTTGAGGGAAGAATAAATTTACACTGTTATATAAGCTGCACACAGACTACTTTTCATTGTGTCAAAGTGTCATTTTGTCAGTGTTGTCCCATGAAAAGATATACTTAAATATCTGCAGAAATGTGAGGGGTGTACTCACTTTTGTGATACACTGTATATATATATATATATATATATATATATATATATATATATATATATATATATAATATTATATAGAATGTTATTTGTTAGTTGAAAGCTTTGCATAATCGTAATTTTCCTATAAGACCTTTAGGTATATCTGGACTGATGAAGCCCTTAGAAAAATTATACATCAGTTTTAGTAGCAAAGCTTCGGCTAGATGTAGCTGCAACACGGCACTAAACCCCCACCCTAGACTGGTTTACATCACTTCGGGCTGTTTATGCATCTCTCACTGATGGCATTGCAGGATCCAGGGTAGAGGAAGTATACGTTGTCTGGTTCAGAGACGATTCAGGCCTGAATAGAACAGCATTAAACAGGAGGAGTGCTGCAGCGCCTCTGAAGCCCCTCCAGTCGTCGCCATAAAGACTAGCAAAATGACCTTGTAATTCAAAAAAACACTGATTGCTTTTTAATATCACAGCCTGAAGCCAGCTTTATTGGTTGCATTGGCCTTTAGCGTGGAATTGGATTTTTGATATTATGTGGGGTTTAATCTACATGTCTGCCAGCAGCAGGATCGATTCTTCGGCCGTGAGACCAGTCACAGCGCGCCGATGGCTTTAATTGTTATTTCTCAAGTAGCCATTTTGTGTCTTCAGATAAATGAAAGATTTAACTCTGCAAATCACAACTGAGCAGCAGTTTTGTGAAATGGGCTGGGAATCTTTAGGAAGCTCACAGTTTAATATCATTTAAATTCAGGGTTTTGATAGAAAAATCAATACATATTAATGTGTCTTGATTCTAAAACATTCTTTGTTTACTGTGGCCACCTTTTGCTTTAAGTTTAGTTGATCATTTATCTTTGTTAAAAATATCACTGTTTATTAAAGAAATGATTTAGAATATGTTTTAAAATGAGATGTACACTGCTAGTCTCCCTGAAACCATTCCATTTAAAACATGACTTTAAAAACCTGGAAATGCCTTTTCTTGCATGAACCCTTTTGAGAGGGATTAGATCAGAGTGAACACACTCTCATTTTTGGTTTAAATTTGATTTTCCACACTTTAGATCATGTGCTTTGAAGCCCAAGAGTGAGTTAATTAAAAATGAAAAAACTGAAACAGCAATTAATACCGACACACACAAACAAACACGGAGCGTTGAGGATGAGCTGGTTAATGATAGCTGTCCAAATAAGTCTTTTTGAAAAGGGAAATTTTTGATTTTTCATCCAGTGCTATGTAACTGTGATCACATTCATATGATCACACTAATATGGAGACAATATTCTGTATTCTAAAAGATAGGTCCCACAGTACTTAAATTATTGCCAGATTTTTACTGTATTCATTTATATTGTTTTAAATACACTTTAGTAAATGGCAAACAATTAAGATGCAACCTTTCTACTCTTACTGTGCCCCCTTCCTTGCAGTAATAGTTTTACCAGAGGCATCTGCAACCACAAATGGTCTGGTTAGCCATATACAAATGTGATAATAGTGAGAATCGAGATAAATCTAGATTTTTATCATCATCCCTACTATTTGTCTTGTTAGGCTTAGTGTCTACATTTAGGAATGTTGAAGAGGAGCAGAATCATAGTGTTAATGCCAGCTTGCACATGACTATATTTGAGCAAAGCATTCGAGGCTAAATAGAGGCTAAAATCACATTTATAAAACGGATAGTTCTGGTCCTAAAAACTGATTGGCTGAGCCGCGTTCGAAGCCGTTGTAAAATCTTTAAACGCATACCTATGACCACCTCACATCATTCCATATTAATACGCCACTGAAAAGAAAAAGTTCATGTTATGTTCGCCCTCATGTTGCCTAGCAACACTGTTAACGAACTACCTGGGGTTGCGGAAGAATGCTTTTTGTAAGTGTTTTTGTAAATAAAAACATTTATAAATTGAACATTGTTGTATTTAATTATATTTTACGTTGACCGCCGTTTTATAAAAGCAATAAGCCACTCGAGACTGTGCGTTACTGTTATGATTTTATCACGGGGAAAGACGTTTTAGGCACTCCGCTTCGTGTCGTGCCAAAACAACCTTCCCTGTGATAAAATCGCAGTAACGCACGGTCTCTCGTGGCTTATTGCTTTAATATACTATATACGTACTACTTTGTGTATGGCAGCATTGTTGGCACTTTTTGTTCTGGGAGGTCCAATGTCAGTGTGATTTGCACTACTTTAGCCTGGTCTTGGCATTGCACATGGTAAATTTAGGGCTGATATGTATGCATTGTGTGCTAAGTATTCAACCCTTAGTGTAGATATCCAATTAACATTTAAACACTATATGTTTTTTTGATTTTGTATTAATAAATATTAACAAGACATGTGCATTAAAGCATCAATGATTTGCTAAAATATGTACAATAAAAGAAAATAATTTAGACACAAAATTCGAAAAACAGAAGTGTTAATGTAAGGAGTAAGTAAATCATGCTCAGTGTAAAATATAGATATTTATGCTGCAAGGATGTTATTTAATTTTCATGTTTTACCACCACTTTATTCTGGTCAGGGTCGCAGTAGGTCTGATTTCCTGGGAATTACTGGGTTCAATGCACACCCCGGACAGTACACCAATCCATTGCGGGGCCTCTCCCCTCAGACATATCCACCAATCATGTCTGTATGTAGATCACAGTGGTAATGGGCTAGTGTAATTTACGGCTGAGCCACCTGAGTGCCCCAGCTTTAAAAAAAAATCTAAATAAATAAAATAATGATTATATAATGATATAAGATAATATATAATGTCAGATGGTCAAGCATGTTAACATGTGAAACAGTGGCTACAAATTGTGTAGCAACATTGTAGCTTCCTATAGTTGGGACAGAATAGATATTTGAAAGAAATTGATATGAAATCACAAATATGGAAGGTAAGAGAGAAAGCAGCAGAATAAGCTGAAAGTAGCAGGAACAGAGAGAACTGTGAAGTGTAGAAAAAGCTCAAATGAATTAGGTTTAAACCACAATACTGCAAACAGCAAATTATTCCATACCAGCTTGGATCTGCAATTGCCAACAATTGCTTTGCAACAAAGTAATGTTGTTAGTTGGGAATTCTACTTTTTGTATACGTCTAAAACATATATTTATATTTATATATTTAGGCAGTAGTAGTCATTTAATGGACAGTGGTAGTTAAGTGGTTAAAGTACTGGACTAGTAATTAAAAGGTTTTGCTGTTAAGCCCATGAGCAAGCTTATTAACCTTCAATTGTTTGTATTCACTCACAATAAGTATCTGCTAAATGCTGTAAATGTTTACATTTCTAAATGTAATAATTTATATAATAATATATTTTTGTTTCAGTATATCTGTACTGAAAGCATAAAGTGGTTGAATCTTTGTTTTTTCGCTTGCTTTTGGTTTTTTCCAGAGGATGATGAGCACAGTGAGGGACAGATAGCAGATTCAAAACAACTGCAGATAAAGTATTAACCAAAACAGTGCAGCCTTCATCACACTAAATTATTTAAATCTAGCTAATCGGACATACCTACAGCAGATCTTTATTATTATCTGTTATGTGCTACATTTAGAATGAAGCAAAATGAGAAATGAACACAGTGAGCAATTATTTTCACCCTTGCCCTTTAAACAAAACACATAGCCCTGACAGAGAGCTGGAAAGGGGATTCTGTGGCCACAAGTTCAGTGTGTGTATGTATGCTAGTGTTTGTGTGTATTTTCAGTGTGTTGATTTGACTTTGCAGTCAGATGACAGTGCCACTGTACAATATGACGCTCAAATGTGCCAAGTGCGGAGTTATCTCGTCGGCCGACCTTTCCACCACAGCTACCAGTAACGCCATGTTAGTCCTGCTAATTATTTACCCACTCTACAACTCGCATTTCCAGTTCACATTTCCTTTGCTGCTTATTTCTTCTCTCACTCCTCTGTTTCTGTTTTTCTCCTGATACATTCTCCACTTCTTTCGATTCGCCCCTTTGGGTGAACTCTTGAGGAACACTGCCATGTCTCATGTTAGGTCAAATGTAATATATGACATGAGAGGAAATGTAATGTAAATGTCAGGACTTAATGTGTGTGTGTGGATGCATATGCATGCGTATGCTTATATGTGTGTTTGCACGTGTGTGTGTGTGTGTGTGTGTGAGGCTAATTTAATAAGACAGATGGAAAGTGGTTTGTGACAGGCCATTGCTTATCATAACATGAGTTAAGATGAGTTATGATGTCTCGTACCCAAAACAAGATACTTAAAAGCCCTGATGTATGTACAGTGGGGCCAAAAAGTATTTAGTCAGCCACTGATTGTGCAAGTTCTCCTACTTAGAAAGATGAGAGAGGTCTGTAATTTTCATCATAGGTACACTTCAACTATGAGAGACAAAATGAGAAAAAGAAATCCAGGAAATCACATTGTAGGATTTTTAAAGAATTTATTTTTAAATTATGGTGGAAAATAAGTATTTGGTCACCCACAAACAAGCAAGATTTCTGGCTCTCACAGACCTGTAACTTCTTCTTTAAGAAGCTCTTCTGTCCTCCACTCGTTATCTGTATAAAAGACACCTGTCCACAGCCTCAAACAGTCAGACTCCAAACTCAACTATGGCCAAGACCAAAGAGCTGTCGAAGGACACCAGGAAGAAAATTGTAGACCTGCACCAGGCTGGGAAGAGTGAATCTACAATAGGCAAGCAGGTTGGTGTGAATAAATCAACTGTGGGAGCAATTGTAAGAAAATGGAAGACACACAAGACCATTGATAATCTCCCTCGATCTGGGGCTCATCCCGTGGGGTCAAAATGATCATGAGAACGGTGAGAAAAAATCCCAGAACTACACAGAGGGACCTAATGAATGATCTGCAGAGAGCTGGGACCAAAGTAACAAAGGCTACCATCAGTAACACACTACGCCGAGAGGGACTCAAATCCTGCAGTGCCAGGCGTGTTCCCCTGCTTAGGCCAGTACATGTCCAGGCCCGTCTGAAGTTTGCCAGTGAGCATATGGATGATCCAGAAGAGGATTGGGAGAATATCATGTGGTCAGATGAAACCAAAATGGAACTTTTTGGTAAAAACTCAACTCGTCGTGTTTGGAGGAAGAAGAATGCTGAGTTGCATCCCAAGAACACCATACCTACTGTGAAGCATGGGGGTGGAAACATCATGCTTTGGGGCTGTTTTTCTGCAAAGGAGACAAGACGACTGATCCGTGTTAAGGGAAGAATGAACAGGGCCATGTATCGTGAGATTTTAAGCCAAAACCTCCTTCCATCAGTGAGAGCATTGAAGATGGAACGTGGCTGGGTCTTCCAGCATGACAATGATCCAAACACATCGCTCGGGCAACAAAGGAGTGGCTCCGTAAAAAGCATTTCAAGGTCCTGGAGTGGCCTAGCCAGTCTCCAGACCTCAACCCCATAGAAAATTTGTGGAGGGAGTTGAAAGTCTGTGTTGCCCAGCGACAGCCCCAAAACATCACTGCTCTAGAGATCTGCATGGAGGAATGGGCCAAAATACCAGCTACAGTGTGTGCAAACCTGGTGAAGACTTACAGGAAACGTTTGACCTCTGTCATTGCCAACAAAGGTTATGTTACAAAGTATTAAGTTGAACTTTTGTTATTGACCAAATACTTATTTTCCACCATAATTTACAAATAAATTCTTTAAAAATCCTACAATGTGATTTCCTGGATTTTGTTTTCTCATTTTGTCTCTCATAGTTGAAGTGTACCTATGATGAAAATTACAGACCTCTCTCATCTTTCTAAGTAGGAGAACTTGCACAATCAGTGGCTGACTAAATACTTTTTGGCCCCACTGTATATGTGATGGAAATAGAATATGACCCGGTCAATTAGAAATTCTAAAGTGATTATGCAAACTATATGGCCAAAAGTATGTGGACACCCTTCCTAATTATAGAGTTAAGGTGTTTAGCCACACGCTTTACTAAAAGGTGCTAAAATGATATCAAATAGAGATGCAAATTTCTGAAATAATTATAGCAATCTTTCCTAAGGTCATTTCCTATCCTCACAAATCCTCTTTTGACTTAATGGGCAAAAATTCCTACAGACACTAGGGAACTGTGTGAAAAGCCTTTTCAGACGGCCGTTCAGGTGGCGCAGCGGTATTATTTTTACATTATTGTTTTTACTAGGAAATTGTGTGGAAAGCCTTCCCCCTAAGCAAAGGCTGTAGCCAAGGATTGGCAACTCCATGTCAAAGCCTATGGTTTTGAAATTGGATGTCTTACAAGCACATAGTCAGGTGTATACATACTCTTGGTCAACATTAAAGAGAAATAATAAGTGGAGTTTTAATAGTGGTTTACATTCTTGCAGAACTTGCAGTCTGTGCTCATAGAAAAAAGGGTTTGTACAATTTGGTTCATAAACTTTAGAGTATTCATAAAGTCTGTAATCTTATGTGTAAATGTATTGAAGATGTGAAAGTTGGGATAATTTCTAAAATGCAATAAAAACAAGAATCTGTATTTCTTAATTCTCCTAAACCTTTTATTTCCCTGACACAAGTACAAGGGAATGATTTCTAATAGTTTTACTGACCAAAAATGTAATGCCTGGACCACATTTAAAAAAAAGTTGGGACAGAGGCATGTTTACCTCTGTGGTATATTATCAGTCTTATTAATTACACTTTTTAATCATTTGGGAACTGAGGTTACTAATTGTTGCAATTTTGCAAGTGGAATTTTTCTCCATTCCTGCTTGATTCAAGACTTTAGCTGGTCAATAGTCCGTTGTCTCCATTGTCTGATTCTCTGTTTTATGATGCACTCTGTCAAAAGCCAAATACAGAATGCAGCCTGGCATTTATTTGGTTAAACAGCCACTTCCTGGGAAAATATGTCATCTTGATTGCAGAACATGTCTCTCTAAATTTACAATGGTACCTTCACTCCTATGCAAGTCTCTCATGCCATGGGCATTAATGCACCCCAGTACAGATCACTAATAACAGTCTGGATGGTCTTTTTTATCTCTGGCACGGAGAACCTGTCTTGTCTTGTCTGTTTTTGTCGAAATCAAGTTAAAATGACTCATCTGATTAATCTGATTACAGTAGATGTTTCCAATGCCTTTAGATCAATCAGAACTGTAAAGAATCACTGTAAGACTTTCTGTATGAGTTTTACTGGGGTTTTTGGTTGTTTTTTCCTGATGCAGCTGCAGACTGTGTTAAGTGACAATTACTTTTAGGACCATGTGGCTGTATTATTTTCAGTGGCATGACATTTCTCATTCAGTGCCTTCTGAAGGCTTAAAGGTCACACACATTAAACAATGGTTTCTGGTCTTGCCCTACACAGACTGAGATTTCTTCAGATTCCCTGAATCTTTTTTAGAATATTATGTATGGTAGATGGGGAAAGACCTACATTATTAATGATTGACAATTTTCTCAAAGGTTGCAACAAAGTTGTGAGTCAGGACCTAACTTTAATAAAAGAACGCTCTATAAAGTTTTTCCAATTTTTTGCACTGTCTTAGCTTTTTGGCGTGTGCTTCAGGCATTACATTTTTATTTATGATTATAAACAAAGATTTTAAAATAATCTTTGTTTATATTTACAAAATACTGTCAAGTTAGTCAGCCAAAACAATAATTCATTAAGTCATAATAAGTCATTTGTTCGTCCTTTTGTCACTTCATGAGAATTAACAAATCACAGATTCTTGTTTATCTATTGCATTTTGTCCCAACTTTTCCGGTAATAGGGTTTGTATTAAAGGACTGCTCACTGATTAAGATCATTGCATAAATACTGCAGGACTATTCAGAAAAGTTTTTGTTTTTACTTTTATAAACAGTTTAAAGAAAGTATTTGGCATCAGGCTTACCTTACTGAGCATGCTGTAGCATAATGTGTCATCATTTATGGCTCAAGTGAAGAAATAATTGATAATGAGTTGCATGACTGTGTGTAGCAGAAAGATCTGCTCCTGCATAGTTACAGGGTTGTTAGTTGTTTAATTCCTTTGTTTGGTCGTTTGGTCATTCATCTGTATGCCCGTCAGTCAGTCCATTTGTTTATAAGTTAGTGCCTTTATTGGGTTTCTTGATTCTTCAGTATACTTCCAACATTTTAGAAATATATTGCAGTACGTGCAGTGGCTTCTCCAAATTAAGGTGTTGCACTGGTCCTTTTTTTGTGGTGTCTTTTTCTCTTGCGTCCAGTATTCTCACTATAAGCTTTGGATAATAGTAGCATAATTATAATTATTCTTCGGTTTGATCCTCACCTCTGGTTACTGTCTGCATAAATAATTGCATGATTTCTTGTATCTGTGTTTCCTATAAGTTTCCTATAAGTACTCTGCTGTCCTTTCACCTCCTACAAACATGCAGAAGGTGAATTGGCTGCTTTAAAGTGGCCCTGGGTGGGAGTGAGTTAGTAAATGTGTGTGTGTGTGTGTGTGTTGCCAGGGTGTATACCTGAATCGCACCTTTTTTTGGCTGGCACTGAACTCACCAGCAGTTAGTGGAACTGAATAACTGACATAAATCACAGTATAATTATTATTAAAGACTGACAGTTATAGATTATCATGCTCCGGACAAAGACAGTGACCCATTGCTGTATCAGATCTTCCACCTTTTCTTTTGTCTTCATCTTTTATTCACATTCACTTCTTTATTTTACCTGCTAGTCTTCCTTTATAGTTGTATTTTACTTGTACAAGTATACATACATATTGCATATGCTTATTCTGTACATATATGTATATAAACAAATGATGTATGTATATTCACACTGTTAAATGAAGAAAATGAAGTAAAGTTATCTTTATTCTTTCTATGATTATACTCATTGCAGGCTAGATTTTAATCAAATCAAACTTTTAACCTGAACATATGTTAAAATTAATATTTTAAAACAGTAATTTTAGAATTTCACATTTTGTGCCATCTTATTAATCAGTTGTTGTTTCAAATATTAAAAAACTGACCGTATTTCCTTTCTTCCTGCAGGGCGTCACTGTGGAGCTCATGTGTGGTTCTGCCGCTGTTAGCACTTACCTGGATGTCTGCAGTGCTGGCCATTACTGACCGCCGATCAGCTTTATTTCAGATCCTTTTTGCCATCTTCGACTCACTTGAGGGTTTTGTGATTGTCATGGTGCATTGCATCCTGCGCAGAGAGGTGTGTGAACATGATTACAATGTGCAGCTGATTAGCTTTGTGATTAGCAGAAGAATTAATGACCTGTGCAGATCTAGAATGAGGGAGGGTTTAACCTGTCGTTGTACGGTACTTTAGGTTCAGGAGGCGGTGAAATGTCGAGTAGTTGATCGACAAGAAGATGGTAATGGAGACTCAGGTGGATCTTTCCAGAATGGTCATGCTCAGCTCATGGTTAGTAAATCAGTAATAATCACCAGTTAGAATGTCATTCCATACAACTTGTAATGTTTTCATAATTATTTTCCCTAGTCACCATCAGTCAGTTAGAGATTCTTATGCATTGAGTCACATGACATTTGGGTCACAAGTCTAGGAGGTGTCTATGAACCAATGTTAAAGAACCAAACAATTGTGTTCAACGTTATTGGCATTGTATAAACATACATCATTACTTAACCTTTTTGGTATTTTTGCATGTGTGCTTTGGGTCTTAATCTTACTGTATGACCCATTTTGTTCAAAACCTAGTTTTCTTACACTTGGGAGCACATTTTACTCTAAAATGCTCTGATTTTCTAATTTCAATGTTCTTGTAACATGTTTAAAGACTCCAGACCCAGCTCCAACAAAGCAGCATTGTTTAAAAAGCTGGTATGCATTGCCAAAAAGCTCTAGTTTGGCTTTATTTGTTCATAAATCATTTCCCAGAAGAATTGTGTTTTGCCTAAGTAAGTTTTGGCAAAGTTTAGTCGCTCTTCTTATGCCCTTTTTTAAGCAGTGTGTGTGTGTAAGGGGGGGGGGGGGGGGGGGGTGTAATTTAAAGTGTAATTAAACAGTGTAAGTAAGAGTTCAGGCTTTTGAAAAGCAGTGGGAATCAGTTCCTCTCTGCCATGTCTGTGTTTCTCTACTGTCTACCTCATATAGACAATATGTCTCATTGGCAGCACTTTTAAAAGGTCCGCAGAAAACTAGGTCAAAGTCCAATCAGATTGTGGTAGTAGCGGTAAAAATCTAGCATCAAAGCAGCAAATACGCTTGGCACTTAATGCCAAGTTCACACTACACGCCTTTCCAAGTCGTCAGGTCGCTGTACAGTTCACACTACACAACTGGATCTCTTGTAATCGGGTGTCTTTCAAGTCGGTGTGTATTTCACACTACGCGACTGATCGGCGATAGGGGGTTTCACACTACACGATCTATCACCAACTGCAGGCGAGCTTCTCTGGTCTCCCAAACTATGTTTTGTCATGAAAACAAACGCAAGAAGTGCCAAAAGGTTTGATGATGCCACGACCAAAAATGCACGTCAACAAGTAGCGAGTGATCTAAGTTTGTGCGCTGGATTGTTCTATAGTAAGTTGGAGGTTAATAAATATTTTTTGCAATGCAATGTTAGTGTTATGTTTTGTAGAGAACGATAAGGTCAGAAATACTGTAAAACTTGTGTGTGTGCTAATGTATTCTATATTATGCCCCTGTCCCACCTTTTTACAACTCCTCCCCTGTGTTTTCCCTCACACCGTATCTTGCGTTCTCATTGGCTGTTCGACATAGCACTCATTGCCAGTTGGCCGACTCATATCCAGATATTTGACATGCTAGATATATTTCTTCAGTTTCTGAGCCACGCGGATCGAGTTGTTGAGCAGTTCACACATAGCGATTGAGAGCCGAGTTTCGATCGCCGAGCAAACAGCGAGCGAAAATCAGGGCAAAAATCGTGTAGTGTGAACTAGCACAGCTGCAAGGTATGAAGCACTGCTGTTTATTTATTTACTTACTATTAACTTGTAAATAGAAGAAACATCATTAAAAAAACACAAACTGTCACCCAAACTTTCACCCACTGCTAAAAGGAAATGTGTCTGAATTAATAGATGCTTCTTAAAACCCACTCCAAAAACAGGCCTGCCATTGATTAGAAGCTGCTAAAACATGTGATACATAATCCCCAGTCACTGTCTCTTTTCTGATATCTGTTAAAGTGGAGAATCTAATTATCTTCCTACATATATTAAATAAACAGAGCATAGGTGAGACACTGCATATAGTGCACAAGAAGAAAGCCCCAGTTCCAAAATTGGCACCTAGCTTGACCCAGGATTGTCGCTGCTTACATGAACAAAGGGACTTCTTTCTGGTATTAAAAGCCTGTGCTATTTAAAATGTCAAAATAGCTATTTTAATGAAATCCTCTGAAACTAGTTTTTTGTATTTCCCACAGACTGACTTTGAGAAGGATGTGGACATGGCTTGCAGATCAGGTACGACATTATTTTTCATTTTTTTAAGGTTATTATGATTGACCTTATTGATCGACCTTGGTGACTTATCTGTGCTTATATAAAAATGGCTATGGCTTCTGCAAGGAAATTCATCTGAATGACCAGGTGCTACTTAAAAACCACCAAAAACAGGTCTGCCATTGATTAAAAGCTTCACATATACACCGATCAGCCATAGTCATTAAAACCACCTTCTTGTTTCTACACTCACTGTTCATTTTATCAGCTCCACTTATAGGAGTGGAGCACTTTGTAGTTCTAAAATTACTGACTGTAGTCCATCTGTTTCTCTGCATGCTTTGTTAGCCCCCTTTCATGCTGTTCTTCAATGGTCAGGACTCTCCCAGGACCACTACAGAGCAGGTATTATTTGGGTGGTGGGTCATTCTTAGCACTGCAGTGACACTGACATAGTGGTGGTGTGTTAGTGTGTGTTGTGCTGGTATGAGTGGATCAGACACAGCAATGAGGATGGAGTTTTTAAACACTTCACTATCCCTGCTGGACTAAGAATAGTCCACCAACCAAAAATATCCAGCCAACAGTGCCCTATGGGCAGCGTCCTGTGACCGCTGATGAAGATCTCAAAGATGACCAACTCAAACAGCAGCAATAGATGAGCGATCGTCTCTGACTTTACATCTACAAGGTGGACCAACTAGGTAGGAGTGTCTAATAGAGTGGACAGTGAGTGGACACAGTATTTAAAAACTCCAGCAGAGCTGCTGTGTCTGATCCACTCATACCAGCACAACACACACTAACACACCACCACCATGTCAGTGTCACTGCAGTGCTGAGAATGATCCACCACCTGAATAATACCTGCTCTGTGGTGGTCCTGTGGGGTCCTGACCATTAAAGAACAGGGTGAAAGCAGGCTAAAAAAGTATGTAGAGAAACAGATCAGTAATTGTAGAACTACAAAGTGCTTCTATATGGTAAGTGGAGCTGATAACATGGACAGTGAGTGTAGAAACAAGGAGGTGGTTTTAATGATATGACTGATCAGTGTAGGTAGCAGTACCGACTGCGATGGCCTCTTATGGGAGCAACCAGCAGTTTTGACAAGAAACGCATTACACACACAATCCAATTTCATTCACGATGTGCCTGGCGCTGAGTTGCAATGCACAGGTAAACAGGGCCGCCTGTCTCTTGCTGCGTCTCAGATCCACCTCTCCTAATTATGTCCCTTCCGACATCTTTCTGTCACAACAGCACTCTGCTTTTTGATATCTATTACGACTGAGAGTGTGATTATCTCTCAACACTGGATATCACGCCAACATAGCACAGCCGTGGCACACAGCATGCATGAAAGTGTGTATAACAAGTATTTTTTGGTGTGTTTGACAGAATAAGAAAAGTCCAGTTGGACATGGTTTGTAAACGTTAAGATTTAGGCAGGTAAATCACTGGCACAATGCAGACTACTTGCAGTAAGGTTTATTTTCTCTAATGGTGAAGTCATTAGCATCTGTGGCAACTCCTAAATATAAAAGTAATTGGAAAAAGTAAATTCCAATAAATTTGGTATTTAGCAAACCCTAATGAAAATTACAGTAAATACGGTAAATTACCTTTCCTCAGACATAGCCAATCATGTCTGTATATTGCCCAGCTGATGGTCATGGGCCAGCATAATGGACTGCTGCACCAATCGAGCACCAACAATGTGTTTGCTAAAAAAGAAACACACTTGATCCTCCAAAATATTAGGATTTTCAATCAATTTGGTATTTAGCAAACACTAATAAAAATTACAGTAAATAATGTTTTAGGTCTGGCCTGTCAGCCATTTTCCCAGTAGAATCAGTCAAGCACCAGCACACCTGACTTGTTGTTTCATTTCTCTTGATCTTCAGCCTGTTTGGTCTAAAAAGCTGTGGCCACACCAGCCCTCTGTGGATAAGTTTGGACACCACTGTACCGAACTTCAGTATTCAATTTGGTGGCTAACGAGCATGATTCTCTGTCTTTCTCTTTGCCAGGTCATGGAAAACGCTCCTCCTTGCAGGGTGAGGAGAAGTTGGCACCTCAACAGCTAACAGTCCAGAAGGGTTCGAACTTCAACACGATGCCCGCCAGCATGGCCAAAATGCATCTGCAAAACGTGGCTGAATTCGGCAGCCACACGCTCACACTGCGCCGCGACAAGGGAACCACAGCGGGCATTAGCACCGAGTTGCCAGGTGCCAAGGCTATCTATGTGTGTGATGGAGAGCTTTTCAAGCAGCTGGAGGGGGACAGCGCCGGTTCCGAGGGAGGAGGGGTGAGCCAAGGCTACAACAACAACACCATTACTGCCACCACCCTCAGGACAACCAAGCCAAACAAAGAGGACTCCAAGTACAACATCAGCATTGAGCACGTGCCCCAGACCAGGCTTATCCATCTTAGTAACACAGCTGGCACAGAGCCTGTTCCAGGCTTCGGGCTAAAGAACTTTCCTGCTGAGCGGGTAAACATGTTAGGCTCAGAGAAGGACTCTCCCTTACAAAACAGCGAGATTCACAACACTGGATGTGAGCCAGGGGACTCTGGGAATTCAGGCGTGATGTCGAAGAGTGAGACCATCTCTACGCTATCCATGAGCTCCCTAGAGGTAAGAGCTATTAGGCTGTATTTTTGTTATATCAGGAGGCTTTGAAACTGTGCATAGCAAAATCAGAATCTGTCATAAGCAGCAACTTCATCAGTGAAGTTTTAAATGCAAAATCTTATCATTTAAGTAGATTTTTGTGCGATCAACAGTTTCACATCATAGACGTTCTATTGAAAAACCTTCTATTGAAAATCTACCCCGAACCCAAAATCAGTCTAAAAGTTTCATATTAAAATTGCATCAGCATTTGCATTTTATCAAGTGTCTTGTAGAGACCAAAGTGACTGGAGCACATTAAAAAAGTGGATATTACTGTTTTAATGTGAATAGAGAGGGCATTTTATAAATTTCATTATCATTAACCACTTTATCTTGATTAGGGACACAGCTGGAAACGCTGGGCACAATGCAGGAATACCCTGGACAGTGCGCCAATTCATTGCAGGGCTTTAGCATCCTCTTTCCTCAGACATAGCCAATCATGTCTGTGTATTGCCCAGCTGATGGTGGTGGGCCAGCATAATAGACTGCTGCCCCAGCCAAGCATCAACAATGTGTTTGCTAAAAAAAGAAGCACTTATATGGTCCTCCAAAATGTGTACACAAGCATGTAGACAATCAATTGGTAAATGGTAAGATTAACAAAAATATTTGCTTGCCATGTCTGGAAAAACACAGGGTGGCTAATTATTGTCACCATTCTATGATCAAGAGTGAGTTATGGTCATATTGGATCAGCAGCTAAATAATTACTCAATTCTGATGCCATTGTTTTCAGAGTCTCAAATGACTCTTTAATACGATCGTTCCTTTGGTGTATTCCTGCTAAAAGTATGCTCCCGGCTGATTGCTAACCAACTCATCATGTATAAAAAGTTCGAAGCACATCAGTTACAGCCAGCTGCCCACAATTTTAAACGTCTTCTGTAATGACAGCGACCTATGTTGCTTTACTTAATTAAACTATAGTAAATACACACTGGAAGTTTGCAATGTAAACAATAATTGTGGCCAATGTTTGTAATTTTACTTCAAAACATTTACTAACAACACTGATATGGCTGCACCCTCAAGGATTAAAATAGGTTAAAGGGTATGTCATAATGTATTTGTGATTCTGATGCAGAAAATGCTGAGTTAACATCAGGTAAAATATCAGAACTAAAATTTAGCATGCTTCTGTTTTTGTGAGTCCGTTTCAAATTCTATATTTAGAAATACCCCCCCCCCCCCCCCCCATTATGCTGATTTGTATGGAATTCAATGAATATATATTTACCTTTATTTTATATAAAATACACACATTTATACATACAAGCAATTTTGAGAACATATGTACACATAATTTGAGTTTAAATGAAAAACATCTAGTTCTCTTGACAAATGCACTTTTATTCAACCCCAGTCTCAACCCCTAACCTCTAATATGCAGTTTCAGTTAGTGAAAGTGAGCTTCTAATGTTTTTGGGGGGGAATCTACACTTATTCTTCTTATGCAAAAGCTTCCAGCTCATTGAGATTTGATGGCTTGCATGCTGCAGCTGCTTTCTTTCAGTCCCACCAAAGATGTTCTATAGGACTGTGGGAATACTATATTTATGGTCATGGGCCTGATCCATATGGCCAAACAGTTCCAGTTTTTATTTGTCACTCTATACAAATGTGTCCCAGAACTCGACAATCCTTCAAGTTGACTCACGTGCTTCTTGGTCAAGAGTTGGGTGTGTCATGAAGTCTGGTTTAATCAGAATGCAGTCTGGAGTCTGGTTTAATCAGAATACAGTTTGGAGTCTGGTTTAATCAAAATAGAGTCTGGTTTAATCAGAATGCAATCTGGAGTCTGGTTTAATCAGAATGCAGTCTGGAGTCTGGTTTAATCAGAATACAGTCTGGAGTCTGGTTTAATTAAAATAGAGTCTGGTTTAATCAGAATACAGTCTGGAGTCTGGTTTAATCAGAATACAGTCTGGAGTCTGGTTTAATCAGAATACAGTCTGGAGTCTGGTTTAATCAGAATACAGTCTGGAGTCTGGTTTAATCAAAATAGAGTCTGGTTTAATCGGAATACAGTCTGGAGTCTGGTTTAATCAAAATAGAGTCTGGTTTAATCAGAATGCAATCTGGAGTCTGGTTTAATCAGAATGCAGTCTGGAGTCTGGTTTAATCAGAATACAGTCTGGAGTCTGGTTTAATCAGAATACAGTCTGGAGTCTGGTTTAATCAGAATGCAGTCTGGAGTCTTTTTTAATCAAAATAGTAAGTAAGTAAGTAAGTAAATTTTATTTATAAAGCACTCTTAAAACAACTTACATTGACCAAAGTGCTGTACATCAAACAAGCATACATAAGACAACATTATGTTAAAAAAGTAAAACCAAATTAAAATACAGAGTAAGAGACAAAATAAAACAGAGAAAAATAGACTAAACAATTATAATTACCACGGCTGCTCACTGTTCAAATGCCAGCTTATAAAGGTATGTTTTTAGGAGTGATTCAAAAACAGCGGCCGAAGGTGCTTGTTGAATATTAGGAGGTAGAGTGTTCCATAGCCTCTGAGCTTAAACTGCAAATGCACGATCACCTTTTAGCTTCAAACGAGCCCTAGTCAACAAATTCTGAGTGGCTGATCTTAAAGATCGCTGTGTGGTTGCGGGAGAAAGCATACCACTGAGATAAGCCGGGGCTTGACCATTAAGCGCTTTAAAAACAAATAAAAGCACTTTAAACTGAATCCTGTGCCGAACAGGCAGCCAATGTAGTGAGGCAAGGACGGGTGTAATATGGGTTATTTTCTTGGTATTAGTCAGTAACCTTGCTGCTGCATTCTGGACTACCTGTAAGCGCCGCAACAGAGAATGATTAATCCCAATATACAGAGAATTACAGTAGTCAATTCTTGCAGAAATTAATGCATGAATAACTTTTTTCCAGGTCAGAATAGCAGAGAAAAGGCTTAATCTTCACAATCTTTCTGATCTGGAAGAAGCTATTCCTTACCACAGAGTTGATTCGTTTATCAAATCTGAGGTCAGAGTCAAAGATAACACCAAGATTTCTCATAGATGTTTTGACACATGTAGACAAGTGACCAAGGTTATTGGAGACACTATTAATGTGATGAGAACCCCCAAAAATGATAACCTTTGACTTGCTTTCATTCAGCTGAAGGAAATTGTCAGCCATCCACCTCCCTATGTCCTCAAGACAACTGCTAAGAGACGTTAACGAGCCATTGTCATTCGGTCTAATGGGAAGATAAAGCTGTATGTCATTAGCATACAGGTGAAAGCTGACATTGTGCTTCCTAATTATTTGACCTAATGGCAGCATATAGAGAGAAAAAAGGAGGGGCCCTAGTATGGACCCTTGTGGAACACCACAAGAGACATCAGCAGAAGAAGAGAAATAGCTGCTAATTTTCACTGAAAAGGCTCTATTCTTAAAATAAGATATGAACCAATTCAGGGCCTCTCCCTGTAACCCCACCCACTTTTCCAGGCGACCAACAAGTATGTCATGGTAAACAGTATCAAAAGCAGAACTAAGGTCCAATAAAATGAGGTTGGCACAATTTCCCTCAATAGAGTCTGGTTTAATCAGAATACAGTCTGGAGTCTGGTTTAATCAAAATAGAGTCTGGTTTAATCAGAATACAGTCTGGAGTCTGGTTTAATCAGAATACAGTCTGGAGTCTGGTTTAATTAGAATACAGTCTGGAGTCTGGTTTAATCAGAATACAGTCTGAGGTCTGGTTTAATCAGAATACAGTCTGGAGACTGGTTTAATCAGAATACAGTCTGGAGTCTGGTTTAATCAGAATACAGTCTGGAGTCTGGTTTAATCAGAATACAGTCTGAAGTCTGATTTAATTAGAATACAGTGTGGAGTCTGGTTTAATCAGAATACAGTCTGAGGTCTGATTTAATTAGAATACAGTCTGGGGTCTGGTTTAATCAGAATACAGCCTGGAGTCTGGTTTAATTAGAATACAGTCTGGAGTCTGGTTTAATCAGAATACAGTCTGGAGTCTGGTTTAATCAAAATAGAGTCTGGTTTAATCAGAATACAGTCTGGAGTCTGGTTTAATCAGAATACAGTCTGAGGTCTGGTTTAATAAGAATACAGTCTGAGGTCTGGTTTAATCAGAATACAGTCTGAGGTCTGGTTTAATTAGAATACAGTCTGAGGTCTGGTTTAATTAGAATACAGTCTGAGGTCTGGTTTAATCAGATTACAGTCTGGAGTCTGGTTTAATTAGAATACAGTCTGGAGTCTGGTTTAATCAGAATACAGTCTGGAGTCTGGTTTAATTAGAATACAGTCTGGAGTCTGGTTTAATCAAAATGCAGTCTGGAGTCTGGTTTAATCAGAATACAGTCTGGAGTCTTGTTTAATCAGAATACAGTCTGAGGTCTGGTTTAATTAGAATACAGTCTGAGGTCTGGTTTGATCAGAATACAGTCTGAGGTCTGGTTTAATTAGAATACAGTCTGAGGTCTGGTTTAATTAGAATACAGTCTGAGGTCTGGTTTAATCAGAATACAGTCTGGAGTCTGGTTTAATTAGAAAACAGTCTGAGGTCTGGTTTAATTAGAATACAGTCTGAGGTCTGGTTTAATTAGAATACAGTCTGGGGTCTGGTTTAATCAGAATGCAGTCTGGAGTCTGGTTTAATCAGAATACAGTCTGGAGTCTGGTTTAATCAGAATACAGTCTGGAGTCTGGGTTAATTAGAATACAGTCTGGAGTCTAGTTTAATTAGAATACAGTCTGGAGTCTGGTTTAATTAGAATACAGTCTGAGGTCTGGTTTAATCAGGATACAGTCTGAGGTCTGGTTTAATCAGAATACAGTCTGGAGTCTGGTTTAATTAGAATACAGTCTGAGGTCTGGTTTAATTAGAATACAGTCTGAGGTCTGGTTTAATCAGAATACAGTCTGAGGTCTGGTTTAATTATAATACGGTCTGAGGTCTGGTTTAATCAGAATGCAGTCTGGAGTCTGGTTTAATCAGAATACAGTCTGGAGTCTGGGTTAATTAGAATACAGTCTGGAGTCTGGTTTAATTAGAATACAGTCTGGAGTCTGGTTTAATTAGAATACAGTCTGAGGTCTGGTTTAATCAGAATACAGTCTGAGGTCTGGTTTAATCAGAATACAGTCTGGAGTCTGGTTTAATTAGAATACAGTCTGAGGTCTGGTTTAATTAGAATACAGTCTGGGGTCTGGTTTAATCAGGATACAGTCTGAGGTCTGGTTTAATTAGAATACAGTCTGATGTCTGGTTTAATTAGAATACAGTCTGATGTCTGGTTTAATCAGAATACAGTCTGGAGTCTGGTTTAATCAGAATACAGTCTGAGGTCTGGTTTAATTAGAATACAGTCTGGAGTCTGGTTTAATCAGAATACAGTCTGAGGTCTGGTTTAATTAGAATACAGTCTGGAGTCTGGTTTAATTAGAATACAGTCTGAGGTCTGGTTTAATCAGAATACAGTCTGAGGTCTGGTTTAATCAGAATACAGTCTGGAGTGTGGGTTAATTAGAATACAGTCTGGAGTCTGGTTTAATCAGAATACAGTCTGAGGTCTGGGTTAATTAGAATACAGTCTGGAGTCTGGTTTAATCAGAATACAGTCTGAGGTCTGGGTTAATTAGAATACAGTCTGGAGTCTGGTGTAATCAGAATACAGTCTGAGGTCTGGGTTAATTAGAATACAGTCTGGAGTCTGGTGTAATCAGAATACAGTCTGAGGTCTGGGTTAATTAGAATACAGTCTGGAGTCTGGTTTAATCAGAATACAGTTATTGTGACAGTAGTAACAAAACATCATTCTACTCTAAAGAACAATGTTCATTCATTGATGATGGTGTTTTTCTGAGTGTAAAATTGGAGGTGGGGATTTTGTGAATACAGTTTAAAATGAGAACACCACAACTTTTATTTTGGGTTTCATGATCACTAAGAGTTAAACTGACAGGATTAGTGTTGTGTAGAAGTTTATAAAGCAGAGTATTTAAAAAAAAGCTTAACTCTGTTTGTGGGGTTACTATATAAAATGGTATAAATCATGCCAACCTCACTTACATCACTTATTAAAAGGTTATGGTGGCCTTCAGCTTATCCAGTCAGAACAGTGCAGGGCTCTAGACTAACTTTTTGCACTGGTTGCACTGGTGCGCCTAACTTTTTTTCTTAGGTGCACCAGCACAAAAGTTAGGTGCACCCTAATTTTCGACCGCATCGCATTTAACACCGCAGTTTTACAGGTTCACTTTTTTTTCGCTGTCCATATAGGCAATATTGACTTGTAAATGATTAACTAACAATATGGTCAACATGGCCTCGTCTGATGATCTGTTTGCTGCTGCCTGCCGCTGAAAGGCAGTGGGGAGAGGGGACACTTGGGCAGTGCATTTATTGGGGCACGTAATGTGTTTTATAGATGCATTGTGCTTTTCAGCCTTTCAATTCGAAATGTATTAGAACCAGTCTCAAATACACTATTGCCGGCCATGGTCTTCCCATGCTCTTTACAGTTAATTATAGTATTATAGTCTAATTATAGTACACTATTATAAAATTTATAACAATAATAATAGAGTAAATGTGTGTATGTATGTGTGTATCTATTTATATGTGTGTGTATATTTAAAATTATATGTATATATATATTTGTGTGTGTGTGTGTGTGTGTGTATGGGGCTCTAGAGTGTTAGAGTGTAATCTTAAATGCAGTGCATTATATTATCGGCTTTACTGGATCTTTTACACAGATTCCCAAAATCACTTGCGGTGCACTTACTGCGGTACACTTATTCTAATATTTCACTGTCTTTTAGTTATTTTTATATTTTACTTAACGAAAATATTGTGGTGTTTTTACTTTCGCTATCGCCGCACTTTACCGCTAGCATTAGCCTATTGCTACTAGAGGG